>NC_058081.1:487503401-488888401 GCF_014858855.1 Bufo gargarizans | reverse complement strand
CACCCACAGAGCCCCCCCATAACAGTGCCACCCACAGATCCCCCCATAACAGTGCCATCCACAGATCCCCCATAGTAGTGTCATGCACAGACCACCATTAGTTCAAAACCCACCAAAAGCACACCTATTAGTTCATAATATTTTTTTCTTATTTTCCTCGTCTTATATAAATATATTCTCAATTTACTTCTTTAGTTACCGTATTTTTCGCCCTATAAGAGTTATAGGACGAAAAATACGGTAACTAAAGAAGTAAATTGAGAATATATTTATATTTTTGTACTGAAATAGGCCACTAAACGCTTTCACCACATAACTGCAGAAGTGAAATGCTTATATATTTTTCTTTCTGTACTGAAATAGGCCACTAAACATTTTCACCACGAATAACTGCAACAGTGAAGTGCGTATATATTTTTCTTTCTCTACTGAAATAGGCCGCTAAACGCTTTCACCACAAATTAATGCAACATTGAAGTGCGTAAATATTTTTCTTTTTTGTACTGAAATAGGCCAATAAACGCTTTCACCACAAATAACTGCAACACTGAAGTGCATATACTGTATATTTTTCTTTCTGTACTGAAATAGGCCACTAAAAACTGTCACCACATATAACTGAAAAAGTAAAGTGAGAATATATTTATATTTTTGTACTGAAATAGGCCACTAAAAGCTTTCACCACATATAACTGCAGAAGTGAAATGCTTATATATTTTTCTTTCTGTACTGACATAGGCCACTAAACGCTTTCACCAGATATAACTGCAGAAGTGAAATGCTTATATATTTTTCTTTCTGTACTGAAATAGGCCACTAAACACTGTCACCACATATAACTAAAAAGGTAAAGTGAGAATATATTAATATTTTTGTACTGAAATAGGCCACTAAAAGCTTTCACCACATATAACTGCAGAAGTGAAATGCTTATATATTTTTCTTTCTGTACTGACATAGGCCACTAAACGCTTTCACCAGATATAACTGCAGAAGTGAAATGCTTATATATTTTTCTTTCTGTACTGACATAGGACACTAAACACTTTCACCACAAATTACTGCAACAGTGAAGTGTGTATACATTTTTCTTTTTGTACTGAAATAAGCCACTAAAGGCTGTCACCACATATAACTGAAAGAGTAAATTGAGACTATATTTATATTTTTGTACAGAAATAGGCCACTAAACGCTTTCACCACAAATAACTGCAACAGTGAAATGCGTATATATTTAGTGTCCGCCAAAGCACAGTTTTTGTTCTGGGTTGAAATACAATTCCCAACTTAGCAATTCCCTAAATCAGTGGTTTCTGCTGTATCAGGCCAAGTTTAAATCGATCCATAAAAGGGTATATTAGATTGAAGGTGCTGATAGGGTCATCCTCAAAAACTTCACACGCTACTGTGCATTTCCAAGTCTAATTCTGTCCATAAACGTATACCTGTCACCCAGCGCCTAAATAATAGGCCTACAATTTATATTCAGCTAAATCTGTTGTTACTTCTGTGCCTGTATTAGTGTAATACGGTACCTAAATAGATGGCCAGATAGTGTTAGGTGCCTGTAAAAAAAAAAAAAGGCCTGAATTTGAATTCAATACATTGGGCCAAATAATTTTTTTCTTATTGTGGTGAACGGTAACAATGAGGAAAACCTCTAGTAAGGGACGTGGATGCGGACATGGTCGTGGTGGTGTTAGTGGACCCTCTGGTGCTGGGAGAGGATGTGGCCGTTCTGCCACAGCCACACGTCCTAGTGAACCAACTACCTCAGGTCCCAGTAGCCGCCAGAATTTACAGCGATATTTGATGGGGCCCAATGCCGTTCTAAGGATGGTAAGGCCTGAGCAGGTACAGGCATTAGTTAATTGGGTGGCCGACAGTGGATCCAGCACGTTCACATTATCTCCCACCCAGTCTTCTGAAGAAAGCGCACAGATGGCGCCTGAAAACTAAGCCCATCAGTCTGTCACATCACCCCCATGCATATCAGGGAAACTGTCTGAGCCTCAAGTTATGCAGCAGTCTCTTATGCTGTTTGAAGACTCTGCTGGCAGGGTTTCCCAAGGGCATCCACCTAGCCCTTCCCCAGCGGTGGAAGACATAGAATGCACTGACGCACAACCACTTATGTTTGCTGATGATGAGAACATGGGAATACCACCTCAGCACGTCTCTGATGATGACGAAACAAAGGTGCCAACTGCTGCATCTTTCTGCAGTGTGCAGACTGAACAGGAGGTCAGGGAGGAGGACTGGGTGGAAGACGATGCAGGGGACGATGAGGTCCTAGACCCCACATGGAATGAAGGTCGTGCCACTGACTTTCAGAGTTCGGAGGAAGAGGCAGTGGTGAGACTGAGCCAACAGCGTAGCAAAAGAGGGAGCAGTGGGCAAAAGCAGAACACACGCCGCCAAGAGACTCAGCCTGCTACTGACCGCCGCCATCTGGGACCGAGTACCCCAAAGGCAGCTTCAAGAAATTCCCTGGCATGGCACTTCTTCAAACAATGTGCTGATGACAAGACCCGAGTGGTTTGCACGCTGTGCCATCAGAGCCTGAAGCGAGGCATTAACTTTCTGAACCTTAGCACATCCTGCATGACCAGGCACCTGCATGCAAAGCATGAACTGCAGTGGAATAAACACCTTAAAAACAAGGAAGTCACTCAGGCTCCCCCTGCTACCTCTTCTGCTGTTGCCGCCTCGGCCTCTTCCTCCGCCTCTGGAGGAACGTTGGCACCTGCCGCCCAGCAAACAGAGGATGTAACACCAACACCACCACCTCTGTCACCAAGCATCTCAACCATGTCACACGGCAGTGTTCAGCTCTCCATCTCACAGACATTTGAGAGAAAGCGTAAATTCCCGCCTAGCCACCCTCGATACCTGGCCCTGAATGCCAGCATTTCTAAACTACTGGCCTATGAATTGCTGTCATTCAGGCTGGTGGACACAGACAGCTTCCAACAGCTCATGCCGCTTGCTGTCCCACAGTATGTTGTTCCCAGCCGCCACTACTTCTCCAAGAGAGCCGTGCCTTCCCTGCACAACCAAGTATCCGATAAAATCAAGTGTGCGCTGCGCAACGCCATCTGTGGCAAGGTCCACCTAACCAAAGATACGTGGACCAGTAAGCACGGCCAGGGACGCTATATCTCCCTAACTGCACACTGGGTAAATGTAGTGGCGGCTGGACCCCAGGCGGAGAGCTGTTTGGCGCACATCCTTCCGCCGCCAAGGATCACATGGCAACTTTCTTTGCCTCCTGTTGCCTCCTCCTCCTACTCGGCTTCCTCCTCTTCTTCCACCTGCTCATCCAGTCAGTCACACACCTTCACCACCAACTTCAGCACAGCCCGGGGTAAACGTCAGCAGGCCATTCTAAAACTCATATGTTTGGGGGACAGGCCCCACACCGCACAGGAGTTGTGGGGGGGTATAGAACAACAGACTGACGAGTGGTTGCTGCCGGTGAGCCTCAAGCCCGGCCTGGTGGTGTGCGATAATGGGCGAAATCTCGTTGCAGCTCTGGGACTAGCCGGTTTGACGCACATCCCTTGCCTGGCGCATTTGCAGAATTTGGTGGTGCAGAAGTTCATTCACAACTACTCCGACATGTCAGAGCTGCTGCATAAAGTGCGGGCCATCTGTTCGCGCTTCCGGCGTTCACATCCTGCCGCTGCTCGCCTGTCTGCGCTACAGCGTAACTTCGGCCTTCCCGCTCACCGCCTCATATGCGACGTGCCCACCAGGTGGAACTCCACCTTGCACATGCTGGACAGACTGTGCGAGCAGCAGCAGGCCATAGTGGAGTTTCAGCTGCAGCACGCACGGGTCAGTCGCACTGCGGAACAGCACCACTTCACCACCAATGACTGGGCCTCTATGCGAGACCTGTGTGCCCTGTTGCGCTGTTTCAAATACTCCACCAACATGGCCAGTGGCGATGACGCCGTTATCAGCGTTACAATACCACATCTATGTCTCCTTGAGAAAACACTTAGGACGATGATGGAAGAGGAGGTGGCCCAGGAGGAGGAGGAGGAAGAGGGGTAATTTTTAGCACTTTCAGACCAGTCTCTTCGAAGTGACCTCAGAGGGAGGTTTTTTGCAACAGCAGAGGCCAGGTACAAATGTGGCCAGCCAGGGCCCACTACAGGAGGATGAGGAGGAGGTGGATGAGGATGAGGATGAAGCATGTTCACAGCGGGGTGGCACCCAACGCAGCTCAGGCCTATCACTGGGGCGTGGCTGGGGGGAAACGCAGGACGATGACGATACGCCTCCCACAGAGGACAGCTTGTCCTTACCTCTGGGCATCCTGGCACACATGAGCGACTACATGCTGCAGTGCCTGCGCAACGACAGCAGAGTTGCCCACATTTTAACGTGTGCGGACTACTGGGTTGCCACCCTGCTGGATCCCCGGTACAAAGACAATGTGCCCACCTTACTTCCTGCACTGGAGCGTGATAGGAAGATGCGCGAGTACAAGTGCACATTGGAAGACGCGCTACTTAGAGCATTCCCAAATGTCACAGGGGAACAAGTGGAAGCCCAAGGCGAAGGCAGAGGAGGAGCAAGAGGTCGCCAACGCAGCTGTGTCACAGCCAGCTTTTCTGAGGGCAGGGTTAGCATGGCAGAGATGTGGAAAAGTTTTGTCAACACGCACCACCACCTGATACGGAACGTGTTAGCAGGAGGCAACATTTCACTAACATGGTGGAACAGTACGTGTGCACACCCCTCCACGTACTGACTGATGGTTCAGCCCCATTCAACTTCTGGGTCTCCAAATTGTCCACGTGGCCAGAGCTAGCCTTTTATGCCTTGGGGGTGCTGGCCTGCCCGGCGGCCAGCGTTTTGTCTGAACGTTTATTCAGCACGGCAGGGGGCGTCATTACAGACAAACGCAGCCGCTTGTCTACAGCCAATGTGGACAAGCTGACGTTCATAAGAATGAACCAGGCATGGATCCCACAGGACCTGTCCATCCCTTGTGCAGATTAGACATTTATAACTACCTCCCCTTAACCATATATTATTGTACTCCAGGGCACTTCCTCATTCAATCCTATTTTTATTTTCATTTTACCATTATATTGCGGAGCAACCCATAGTTGAATGAACCTCTCCTTTGTCTGGGTGCCGGGGCCTAAAAATATCTGACAGTGGCCTGTTCCAGTGTTGGGTGACATGAAGTCTGATTCTCTGCTATGACATGAAGACTGATTCTCTGCCATGGGGCCCCTCTCCTCTGTCTGGGTGCCGGGGCCTAAAAATATCTTACAGTGGCCTGTTCCAGTGGTGGGTGACATGAAGCCTGATACTCTGCTATGACATGAAGCCTGATTCTCTGCTATGACGTGAAGCCTGATTCTCTGCTATGGGACCTCTCTCCTCTGTCTGGGTGCCGGGGCCTAAAAATATCTGACAATGGCCTGTTCCAGTGTTGGGTGACATGAAGCCTGATTCTCTGCTATGACATGAAGCCTGATTCTCTACTATGGGACCTCTCTCCTCTGTCTGGGTGCTAGGGCCAAAATATCTGACAATGGCCTGTCCAGTGGTCGGTGACGTGAAGCCTGGTTCTCTGCTATGACATGAAGCCTGATTCTCTGCAATGGGACCTCTCTCCTCTGTCTGGGTGCCGGGGTCTAAATATCTGACAGTGGCCTGTTCCAGTTGTGGGTGACATGAAGCCTGATTCTCTGCTATGGGACCTCTCTCCAATTGATATTGGTTAATTTTTCTTTATTTTATTTTTATTCATTTCCCTATCCACATTTGTTTGCAGGGGATTTAACTACATTTTGCTGCCTTTTGCAGCCCTCTAGCCCTTTCCTGGGCTGTTTTGCAGCCTTTTTAGTTTCAGAAAAGTTCGGGTCCCCATTGACTTCAATGGGGTTCGGGTTCGGGACGAAGTTCAGGTCGGGTTCGGATCCCGAACCCGAACATTTCCAGGAAGTTCGGCCGAACTTCTCGAACCCGAGCATCTAGGTGTTCGCTCAACTCTAGTTATAATGGAAAATAATAAAATATACAGAACAACGATCCTAAACCCAAATTTTAGCGAAGAAGTCCCGGTTCGGGTCTGGGTACCACAGTCAGTTTTTTATCACAAGCGTGCAAAACGAATTGCACCCGCGCAATAAAAACTGAACATCGAAATGCAATCGCAGGCAAAACTGACTGCAATTGTGTACCTACTTGCCCCATTTTCCCTGATTGCAACGCATGTGGACCTAATCCAGACACGCTCCTCTGCAAGGGGCCTAAGACTATGTGAACACTTGCAAACAGATTTTGGTATTCTGTTCCAGTATAGGAGTAGAATTACCCAACTTGCCGTATCCTGCTGAACACTTGGCGGTGGCAGTCCAGTGAAGGAAGAACTCTGTAGAAGCATAGGGGGTTGTCTCAGCTGTTTTAAAAATTATTGTAAAGTGACCAGGTAACCACTTTATATTTATATAGTCAGTAGTAGGCTACTGCAGACATCAGCAGTAACTAAATGACCTTGTATAGACATACTACTGGGAGCAGAGGAGGCAAAGATTCTGGACCTTAATTTATTAGTGGGATTATTCTCTGTAGTATTATGCTCCCATTTTATGTGATTGTGATTTTTTATTTTTTTTTGCCAGTGGAAAGGGAACTGTGCACAGGAGGAGCCAAGGCAGGCAGTGGGAGAGGCCAGGTGTCACAGTGGACTTTGTCAGGTTCCTATAACCTTGTATATATCTGATCAATGTGCTTCTTCTATTAGCAAGTGTGTGCTGTATTAGATATTGGGGTTGTAGTGATGATCTTCACATCTCCCTGGCACCAGAGATAAGGTAGACTGATGATCTCTGTAACCCTCAGGAAGTGTCAGATTTAGGAACACTGCAATTTTACAGGGGTCTCAGTGGTCTGGCCATGCTTTGAAGCATTTCTCTCCGCGGGGTAGTGAATCCCTGCTAGTGATAGTACAGACAATATCTCTGAGACTAGAGGTAGTAGTCAGTTGTTGAAGGTTGTGAGAACAAGCTGTAACGTTTTCTTCTCCTGGATTTGCCAGTGATGCTGGGAGTTGGGATCTTCCAGCATCTTCCTGTATATCCTATATGTGTTCTGTCCATCTCATGGATATAAAGAACTTCACTGGTGACAACACCTATTGCTCAGTGCCTATCTTCAACGTTCACAAGCCGATTTTGTGATGCCAGGTGCGAGTAGCAGGAGCGGCTAGGAACAGTGCATAGGGGCCTCATTCATATTCTTGCTATTGGGCCCAATGATTTCTATGTATGCCCCTGGTCCCACAGTGCCACATGGTAACCACCATAGCCACTAAGCCTGCAACCAAAGTGGTGCTGTGCCAAATTAGAGGCAACCGTGACATGGTGAGTGGGCCTATGCACATTGATGAAAACATATACAAAGTACCTCATGTTCATGTATGTTCATGTCTTTAAAGGGGTTATCCAATAATATAAAAATGTCCCCCATATGCCAGGCCCCTCACAGTGAATATACTTACCTCGCTCCCCGCTCTCTGTGTTGCCCCTGGTTCCCGCACCACCGCTGCTGCTTCTCTCCGTGCGTGGATGAAAACATCCGGTGTCGGGGGGAGAGCAGCCAAAGCCAGGCGGGAATTTGTATCCTTAGGGGCACCCCCCGCGCTGGCCCACAACTAACTATGTTTTCATGGGGGCAGCGATGGCAGGACAGTCACACAGGGAGATGAGCGCTTCCATTGTGGAAGCGCTCATCTCCATAGTCATCTGTATCGCCGTCCTCAGGACAGTGATACAGATGGCTGTGCTGCAGGGTAGGGGAGGGAGAGGTGTGTCCCTTCCTCTTCATCTGATAGGCTGCAGGCACTAGGCCGGCAGCCTATCAGAGGCCGGTGCAGGCGGCGCAATGACATCATCATGCCGCCTGAGCCGTACAGCGCGGGACACAGGCAGGAAGAGGCCTGCATTGCATTGCTGACATGGAGGTAAGTATAATTTTTATTTTTGGGTGTACAAAACTGGTGGCTACTGGCACATGATGGGGGGGGCCTCAGGCTACTGGCACATGATCGGGGGGGCCTATGGCTACTGGCACATGATAGGGGGGCCTATGGCTACTGGCACATGATAGGGGAGCTCTGGTAAATGGTAGAGGGGCTCTGGCTACTGGCACATGATGGGGGGGCTCTGGCTACTGGCACATGATCGGGGGGCTCTGGCTGCTGGCACATTATATAGGGGGGCTCTGGCTACTAGCACATGATATGGGGGCTCTGGCTACTGGCACATTATGGGGGGCTCTGGCTACTGGCACATGATATGGGGGGTCCTCTGGCTACTGGCACATGATATGGGGGGCTCTTGTTACTGACACATGATGGTGGATGGGCTCTTATTACTGGCACATGATTGGGGCATCTATGAGGCCACATTTTACATTATTGGTGGACATCTATGGGGCACTTATTACTGACACATTATTGGGGGCACTTATTACTGGCACATTGGGGACACTTATTACTGGCACATTATTAGTTGGCACTATAGGGGCATCTACTGAGGCCACAAAGAAAGGTTATTTTATATGGGGGCTCTTTATAGGGGCATTTTATACTGGGACACATTATGGTGGGTACTATGATGAAGGGGGAGAGGAGTACTATGGGGTCATCTATGGGGGCACTGAGAAGGGGTATTTTATACTTTATTATGGGGACACTGAGGGCATCTACTGGGGCACTATATATGGGGCATTTTATACTGGTACATTATGGGGGCACTAGGAGGGAGGGGGGAGAGGAGCACTCTGGGGGCATTTACTGGGGAACTATATAGGGGTATTTTATACTGGCACATTATGCGGGCACTATGGGGACATTAGCTCAACTGGGGGCATTACAAGGGTGTATTTTTTGCACTGTCATATTATAAAGAGAATGATTTCTACTGGGGGGGGGGGATTATGGTGGAATTTATTACTTCCCCATGGTATGACCCCCTAGTAGCAGCACCAGCCTCACTGCTCTGCTATCCCTCTGCCCATTCACCAAATCCATATTATGAAATCTTTCTCATTATGATAAAACACAACATCAGCTCCACCGAGCCCCCAGCCAAAGTGTTGAAGTGGTGTCCGAGATCCCCAAGGGCCAAGCCAAGTAACTGAAAGTTTTCATATGAAATATGATTATGTTATACACATATAGATTACACTGTGCCACACAATATACAGTTTCTTCTGTAAAAGTCATCAAGTGTCATAGGGGGGCCCTTATTGTTTTTCGCCCCAGGGCCCCATTTCACCTAGAACCGGCCTTGGGTGATGCCGGATGTTTCCATCAGCAGCAACAGAAACAGATCAATGGTTATCATATGGACGTGCAATTCATGTCTTTTCTACCTGTACAGTCTGGTACAGTTTTAATTAGTGCTTTCTCAATAGAAACTTTATATAAAAGAAATTCATATAATGAAGGCTGAATAGGAAAACAAAACTGTCACAAATATAGATTTTTACACCAGTGTGCTAACTGTTCACATGTATTGGCTGTACAGGCTCATTCATAATTAAAATGAAAAAGGATATTTTAGGTAACCACTAAGGGGACTTAATTGCCTCAGAATTTCCACTGCAAAAAAGCACAGAATGAAAATAATCAATCACCATAGGCGTTTTCTGGGTTTTGAATACCATGCACATAATAAAATGATGGCTAGTCAAGCTAATAATAGGTTTACCTTTAATTGAAGATTTTTGCATCTTAAAGGATTTCTATGCAATTCGAAAAATATGGCTGCTCCAATCTTTTAACTATGGGCTACCTGGTATCGCAATTCAGCAGTATTCACTTGAATCACTTGCTAAAATCCATGCATATGTAGTACCCTAGAGCGGGCACTTCCATTCCTACAACCTGCTACTGTCTTATATGCCAAACTAATGTGTGACACCACCATGCCTTCTGTTTCCAGGTCTGTTCTTTACACGTATTTACAAATGCCTATGCAGGCAGTAGAAACCTATCTTGGCCTGGGTTAAATTAATACTTCACTTTTATTAAACACATCGTTAAAAAGTGTCACTATTAATTGTGATTCACATTTGAAGAGACACAGACAAAACACAAAATAACTGCTGAGGTATTAAAAACACAGTTATGGCCCACCACGAGAGATGCCATATGTCATCAATTGGAGGCGATATAGTGGATCGCTCACTCCAATGATAGGGAGAACAGCAGAATCAGTTCCATATACCCACAAAGGATGATGTTGGTGATTGCCGGCAAGACTTAATTGGTATTGAGAAATGTCAATAGTGGGAGACTGATGTCATCATACCACTTATATATTAATGGACTATTTGCCAGTCTACTGTTTGCCAGCATACAGGGCTCTTGTCATATATGCCCTGAACTGAATGGGTATATGGTCCTGCTAGTGCCAAGAAAATTCCTGTGAACCAAACACAGTCACTATTATTTTTTGACTGGGTGCGTAACCACGTCTCTGAGTGCTGTTGCCAACACCAATTGGTTAGCAACAATAAGCGACAGATCGCACAAATTGTTGCCCATTATATGTATGGGGGGATTTGTGGCATCCACCCTCTATACAGTTGGGCGTACTCTGGGGTAGCTGACACTTAGATAATGGCAATGGCTGTGCTGTTAGTGAGCTGGATGTGCGAGCTGCTGGTGAATACCAGACAGTTCAAACCAGCACAATCGAAGCTCACTGCTAGTGCCAATGAGATGCCAATGAAAGAACCCAGTCACTGCTTGCTGCTGACTTGGTACGTCACCACGTCTCGGGATACTGTTACCAGCGGAACCTGGTTAACAGCAATGAGGCAACAAATAGGACAATATGCTGCCCTTTATTAGGGAGGATTTATAGCATCCACCCTCAGTACTACCAGGACGTGATCATGGTGCAGCTAACCCCTAAACAGAGGCGATCGCTGTGCTGTTATAACATAAGTGTACAGGCTGCTGGTGAACCCAAACGATTGATGTCAGTGCAGTCAGGACTGATGTGATCTGTGTCTGACTTGAAACGCAGCCTGTTAGTACTGTTAAACAGGTCAAATGGCATGCACAGGGCTAGCAGGGCTGCTGTCCTCCTATAAGTGTGACCAGTCATGAACACTGGACGGGTCACTAGTGGTGATCGTCAGCTGGGGTCCACATATCTGCTGATTAAAACCTAAAACTGCCCCCCAACATGTTTCGCCAGTCTTGCTGGCTTCCTCAGGGGTAACGGGCAGCAATGAATGAAACACTGCACCGGAAGGCTAAATGGTGTTCCCGTGATTGACCGAGACGACTGACCAATCAGTAATGGAGGCAAAACCTTACAGTAACCAATCACTGTAAGCGGAGCAGGCTGACATCATCTCCCTGTGCCAAGCCTCTCCATTACCTCCCACTTAACGTCATCACGGCTTCACAATGCCACAGAGGGCATGTGCCGGAACTCCGACATGAGCTCTTCACTAGAGCGGCTCAATGCGCATGCGCTGCGCAGTGAAAGAATGCGCGGACTCTGAATAGACCGGATCTCCCCGCAGGGCTCAACTGCATCGTATCTACCATCACGAAGGTGGGAGGTAATTGTGACTGTCATTGTGGGAAAAATAAAAGATAATACACTGTTAGATGTTAAACTAAAAATATGCTGGTAATTAATGACGATCGAAAAGCATCTTTTTAAAGAGAGAGGGGGGGGAGCAGTTGGCAAGGGGGAGAGATGAAGAAACAAACCCCCATACTGCCTAACATCTCCTCACAGATGTATTTATAAATTTATTGACCAGCATGACCCCAATCACTTATATTGAGACACAGAATGCGTCTTACCAATCCGGGACACAATGTAATTGGTTACTTGACAGTAACATTCAAAAAATGTGGACTGATAAACCACATGATTATTGAAGATGTTATGTGCTCATTTTCATCTTAATGCTTAAATCCGGTGCAGGGAATTCAAACCTATTATTCTGACACTATGTCTGTGCATAAATGTAGATTCTATTAGCAATCCAAACACTATAGTGGTGAGTGGTTGAAATAATTGGATATCTGATCAATTCCCAAAAATTGTTATTATTTTTCCAGTATTTATAGAAAAGTGGTAAAAGCGAATCCTTCGTTAAGTCCCTTTGGATTCAAGCTGTCAAGGCGATAGATCCACCTGGTTTCCTCTTGTAAAAGAATGGCGTCCAGGTCACCATTTCTTGCTCCTAAAGTTTTTTTGCAGATGCCCCAAAACTCCAGGACCCTATGATCTCCCCCATGATGACTTCTGACTAGGGATGAGCGAACTCGAACTGTATAGTTCGGGTTCGTACCGAATTTTGGGGTGTCCGTGACACGGACCCGAACACGGACATTTTCGTAAAAGTCCGGGTTCGGGTTCGGTGTTCGTCGCTTTCTTGGCGCTTTTGTGACGCTTTCTTGGCGCTTTTTGAAAGGCTGCTAAGCAGCCAATCAACAAGCGTCATACTACTTGCCCCAAGAGGCCATCACAGCCATGCCTACTATTGGCATGGCTGTGATTGGCCAGAGCACCATGTGACCCAGCCTCTATTTAAGCTGGAGTCACATAGCGCCGCCCGTCACTCTGCTCTGATTAGCGTAGGGAGAGGTTGCGGGTGCGACAGTAGGGCGAGATTAGGCAGATTAACTCCTCCAAAGGACTTGATTATTGATCGATCTGCAGCTGTGGGTCATTGAGCTGCTGATACTCAATTGCTCACTGTTTTTAGGCTGCCCATACCGTTTGTCAGTCACATTTTTCTGGGGTGATCGGCGGCCATTTTGTGTCTTGTGGTGCGCCAGCACAAGCTGCGACCAAGTGCATTTAACCCTCAATGGTGTGGTTGTTTTTTGGCTAAAGCCTACATCAGGGTGAAGCTGTCACACCAAGTGCATTTAACCAGCAATAGTCTGTTTATTTTTTGGCCATATACTACATCAGGGGCAAGCTGCGCCTTTCCCCAAGTGCATTTAACCCTCAATGGTGTGGTTGTTTTTTGGCTAAAGCCTACATCAGGGTGAAGCTGTCACACCAAGTGCATTTAACCAGCAATAGTCTGTTTATTTTTTGGCCATATACTACATTAGGGGCAAGCTGCGCCCGTCACCAAGTGCATTTAACCTTCAGTAGTGTGGTTGGTAAAGCTATCACACCAAGTGCATTTAACCAGCAATAGTCTGTTCATTTTTTGGCCATATACTACATCAGGGGCAAGCTGCGCCCGTCACCAAGTGCATTTAACCAGCAATAGTCTGTTCATTTTTTGGCCATATACTACATCAGGGGCAAGCTGCGCCCGTCACCAAGTGCATTTAACCCTCAGTAGTGTGGTTGGTCAAGCTGTGACACCAAGTGCATTTAACCAGCAATAGTCTGTTCATTTTTTGGCCATATACTACATCAGGGGCAAGCTGCGCCCGTCACCAAGTGCATTTAACGAGCAATAGTGTGGTTATTTTTTGGCCATATCCCAGTCTAATTCTTTCACTAAATCCATACCGGTCACCCAGCGCCTAAATACTAGGCCTCAAATTTATATCCCGCTAAATCTGTCGCTACCGCTGTACTGTTGTGGCTGGGCAAGTTATTTAGTGTCCGTCAAAGCACATTTTTTGTTCAGGGTTGAAATACAATTCCCAATTTAGCAATTTCATAATTTAGTGGTTTCTGCTATATCAGAGCTATTTGAAATCTATCCCTAAAAGGGTATATAATATTCAAGGTGCACATAGGGTCATTCAGAATTACTTCACACACACGCTACTGTGCATTTCCAAGTCTAATTCTGTCACTAAATCCATACCAGTCACCCAGCGCCTAAATACTAGGCCTCAAATTTATATCCCGCTAAATCTCTCGTTACCGCTGTACTGTTGTGGCTGGGAAAGTTATTTAGTGTCCGTCAAAGCACATTTTTTGTTCTGGGTTGAAATACAATTCCCAATTTAGCAATTTCATAATTTAGTGGTTTCTGCTATATCAGAGCTATTTGAAATCTATCCCTAAAAGGGTATATAATATTCAAGGTGCACATAGGGTCATTCAGAATAACTTCACACACACGCTACTGTGCATTTCCAAGTCTAATTCTGTTAGTAAATCCATACCGGTCACCCAGCGCCTAAATACTAGGCCTCAAATTTATATCCCGCTAAATCTCTCGTTACCGCTGTCCTGTTGTGGCTGGGAAAGTTATTTAGTGTCCGTCAAAGCACATTTTTTGTTCTGGGTTGAAATACAATTCCCAATTTAGCAATTTCATAATTTAGTGGTTCCTGCTATATCAGAGCTATTTGAAATCTATCCCTAAAAGGGTATATAATATTCAAGGTGCACATAGGGTCATTCAGAATAACTTCACACACACGCTACTGTGCATTTCCAAGTCTAATTCTGTCACTAAATCCATACCGGTCACCCAGCGCCTAAATACTAGGCCTCAAATTTATATCCCGCTAAATCTCTCGTTACCGCTGTACTGTTGTGGCTGGGAAAGTTATTTAGTGTCCGTCAAAGCACATTTTTTGTTATGGGTTGAAATACAATTCCCAATTTAGCAATTTCATAATTTAGTGGTTCCTGCTATATCAGAGCTATTTGAAATCTATCCCTAAAAGGGTATATAATATTCAAGGTGCACATAGTGTCATTCAGATTAACTTCACACACACGCTACTGTGCATTTCCAAGTCTAATTCTGTCACTAAATCCATACCGGTCACCCAGCGCCTAAATACTAGGCCTCAAATTTATATCCCGCTAAATCTCTCGTTACCGCTGTACTGTTGTGGCTGGGAAAGTTATTTAGTGTCCGTCAAAGCACATTTTTTGTTCTGGGTTGAAATACAATTCCCAATTTAGCAATTTCATAATTTTGTGGTTCCTGCTATATCAAAGCTATTTGAAATCTATCCCTAAAAGGGTATATAATATTCAAGGTGCACATAGGGTCATTCAGAGTAACTTCACACACACACTACTGTGCATTTCCAAGTCTAATTCTGTCACTAAATCCATACCGGTCACCCAGCGCCTAAATACTAGGCCTCAAATTTATATCCCGCTAAATCCCTCGTTACTGCTGTCCTGTTGTGGCTGGGAAAGTTATTTAGTGTCCGTCAAAGCACATTTTTTGTTCTGGGTTGAAATACAATTCCCAATTTAGCAATTTCATAATTTAGTGGTTCCTGCTATATCAGAGCTATTTGAAATCTATCCCTAAAAGAGTATATAATATTCAAGGTGCACATAGGGTCATTCAGAATAACTTCACACACACGCTACTGTGCATTTCCAAGTCTAATTCTGTCACTAAATCCATACCGGTCACCCAGCGCCTAAATACTAGGCCTCAAATTTATATCCCGCTAAATCTCTCGTTACCGCTGTACTGTTGTGGCTGGGAAAGTTATTTAGTGTCCGTCAAAGCACATTTTTTGTTCTGGGTTGAAATACAATTCCCAATTTAGCAATTTCATAATTTAGTGGTTTCTGCTATATCAGAGCTATTTGAAATCTATCCCTAAAAGGGTATATAATATTCAAGGTACACATAGGGTCATTCAGAATAACTTCACACACACGCTACTGTGCATTTCCAAGTCTAATTCTGTTAGTAAATCCATACCGGTCACCCAGCGCCTAAATACTAGGCCTCAAATTTATATCCCGCTAAATCTCTCGTTACCGCTGTCCTGTTGTGGCTGGGAAAGTTATTTAGTGTCCGTCAAAGCACATTTTTTGTTCTGGGTTGAAATACAATTCCCAATTTAGCAATTTCATAATTTAGTGGTTCCTGCTATATCAGAGCTATTTGAAATCTATCCCTAAAAGGGTATATAATATTCAAGGTGCACATAGGGTCATTCAGAATAACTTCACACACACGCTACTGTGCATTTCCAAGTCTAATTCTGTCACTAAATCCATACCGGTCACCCAGCGCCTAAATACTAGGCCTCAAATTTATATCCCGCTAAATCTCTCGTTACCGCTGTACTGTTGTGGCTGGGAAAGTTATTTAGTGTCCGTCAAAGCACATTTTTTGTTCTGGGTTGAAATACAATTCCCAATTTAGCAATTTCATAATTTAGTGGTTTCTGCTATATCAGAGCTATTTGAAATCTATCCCTAAAAGGGTATATAATATTCAAGGTGCACATAGGGTCATTCAGAATAACTTCACACACACGCTACTGTGCATTTCCAAGTCTAATTCTGTTAGTAAATCCATACCGGTCACCCAGCGCCTAAATACTAGGCCTCAAATTTATATCCCGCTAAATCTCTCGTTACCGCTGTCCTGTTGTGGCTGGGAAAGTTATTTAGTGTCCGTCAAAGCACATTTTTTGTTCTGGGTTGAAATACAATTTAGCAATTTCATAATTTAGTGGTTCCGGCTATATCAGAGCTATTTGAAATCTATCCCTAAAAGGGTATATAATATTCAAGGTGCACATAGGGTCATTCAGAATAACTTCACACACACGCTACTGTGCATTTCCAAGTCTAATTCTGTTAGTAAATCCATACCGGTCACCCAGCGCCTAAATACTAGGCCTCAAATTTATATCCCGCTGAATTTGAATACAATACATTGGGCCATTTAATATTTTTGTTGTTGTGGTGAACCATAACAATGAGGAAAACATCTAGTAAGGGACGCGGACGTGGACATGGTCGTGGTGGTGTTAGTGGACCCTCTGGTGCTGGGAGAGGACGTGGCCGTTCTGCCACATCCACACGTCCTAGTGTACCAACTACCTCAGGTCCCAGTAGCCGCCAGAATTTACAGCGATATATGGTGGGGCCCAATGCCGTTCTAAGGATAGTAAGGCCTGAGCAGGTACAGGCATTAGTCAATTGGGTGGCCGACAGTGGATCCAGCACGTTCACATTATCTCCCACCCAGTCTTCTGCAGAAAGCGCACAGATGGCGCCTGAAAACCAACCCCATCAGTCTGTCACATCACCCCCATGCATACCAGGGAAACTGTCTCAGCCTCAAGTTATGCAGCAGTCTCTTATGCTGTTTGAAGACTCCGCTGGCAGGGTTTCCCAAGGGCATCCACCTAGCCCTTCCCCAGCGGTGGAAGACATAGACTGCACTGACGCACAACCACTTATGTTTCCTGATGATGAGGACATGGGAATACCACCTCAGCATGTCTCTGATGATGATGAAACACAGGTGCCAACTGCTGCGTCTTTTGCAGTGTGCAGACTGAACAGGAGGTCAGGGATCAAGACTGGGTGGAAGACGATGCAGGGGACGATGAGGTCCTAGACCCCACATGGAATGAAGGTCGTGCCACTGACTTTCACAGTTCGGAGGAAGAGGCAGTGGTGAGACCGAGCCAACAGCGTAGCAAAAGAGGGAGCAGTGGGCAAAAGCAGAACACCCGCCGCCAAGAGACTCTGCCTGCTACTGACCGCCGCCTTCTGGGACCGAGCACCCCAAAGGCAGCTTCAAGGAGTTCCCTGGCATGGCACTTCTTCAAACAATGTGCTGACGACAAGACCCGAGTGGTTTGCACGCTGTGCCATCAGAGCCTGAAGCGAGGCATTAACGTTCTGAACCTGAGCACAACCTGCATGACCAGGCACCTGCATGCAAAGCATGAACTGCAGTGGAGTAAACACCTTAAAACCAAGGAAGTCACTCAGGCTCCCCCTGCTACCTCTTCTGCTGCTGCCGCCTCGGCCTCTTCCTCTGCCTCTGGAGGAACGTTGGCACCTGCCGCCCAGCAAACAGGGGATGTACCAAAAACACCACCACCACCTCCGTCACCAAGCGTCTCAACCATGTCACACGGCAGCGTTCAGCTCTCCATCTCACAAACATTTGAGAGAAAGCGTAAATTCCCACCTAGCCACCCTCGATCCCTGGCCCTGAATGCCAGCATTTCTAAACTACTGGCCTATGAAATGCTGTCATTTAGGCTGGTGGACACAGACTGCTTCAAACAGCTCATGTCGCTTGCTGTCCCACAGTATGTTGTTCCCAGCCGCCACTACTTCTCCAAGAGAGCCGTGCCTTCCCTGCACAACCAAGTATCCGATAAAATCAAGTGTGCACTGCGCAACGCCATCTGTGGCAAGGACCACCTAACCACAGATACGTGGACCAGTAAGCACGGCCAGGGACGCTATATCTCCCTAACTGCACACTGGGTAAATGTAGTGGAAGCTGGGCCCCAGGTGGAGAGCTGTTTAGCGCACGTCCTTCCGCCGCCAAGGATCGCAGGGCAACATTCTTTGCCTCCTGTTGCCACCTCCTCCTTCTCGGCTTCCTCCTCCTCTTCTTCCACCTGCTCATCCAGTCAGCCACACACCTTAACCACCAACTTCAGCACAGCCCGGGGTAAACGTCAGCAGGCCATTCTGAAACTCATATGTTTGGGGGACAGGCCCCACACCGCACAGGAGTTGTGTCGGGGTATAGAACAACAGACCGCTGAGTGGTTGCTGCCGGTGAGCCTCAAGCCCGGCCTGGTGGTGTGCGATAATGGGCGAAATCTCGTTGCAGCTCTGGGACTAGCCAATTTGACGCACATCCCTTGCTTGGCGCATGTGCTGAATTTGGTGGTGTAGAAGTTCATTCACAACTACCCCGACATGTCAGAGCTGCTGCATAAAGTGCGGGCCGTCTGTTCGCGCTTCCGGCGTTCACATCCTGCTGCTGCTCGCCTGTCTGCGCTACAGCGTAACTTCGGCCTTCCCGCTCACCGCCTCATATGCGACGTGCCCACCAGGTGGAACTCCACCTTGCACATGCTGGACAGACTGTGCGAGCAGCAGCAGGCCATAGTGGAGTTTCAGCTGCAGCATGCACGGGTCAGTCGCACTAAGGAACAGCACCACTTCACCACCAATGACTGGGCCTCTATGCGAGACCTGTGTGCCCTGTTGCGTTGTTTCGAGTACTCCACCAACATGGCCAGTGGCGCTGACGCCGTTATCAGTGTTACAATACCACTTCTATGTCTCCTTGAGAAAACACTTAGGGCGATGATGCAAGAGGAGGTGGCCCAGGAGGAGGAGGAGGAGGAGGAAGAGGGGTCATTTTTAGCACTTTCTGGCCAGTCTCTTCGAAGTGACTCAGAGGGAGGTTTTTTGCAACAGCAGAGGCCAGGTACAAATGTGGCCAGCCAGGGCCCACTACTGGAGGACGAGGAGGACGAGGATGAGGAGGAGGTGCAGGAGGATGAGGATGAAGCATGGTCACAGCGGGGTGGCACCCAACGCAGCTTGGGCCCATCACTGGTGCGTGGCTGGGGGGAAAGGCAGGACGATGACGATACGCCTCCCACAGAGGACAGCTTGTCCTTACCCCTGGGCAGCCTGGCACACATGAGCGACTACATGCTGCAGTGCCTGCGCAACGACAGCAGAGTTGCCCACATTTTAACGTGTGTGGACTACTGGGTTGCCACCCTGCTGGATCCCCGGTACAAAGACAATGTGCCCACCTTACTTCCTGCACTGGAGCGTGATAGGAAGATGCGCGAGTACAAGCGCACGTTGGTAGACGCGCTACTTAGAGCATTCCCAAATGTCACAGGGGAACAAGTGGAAGACCAAGGCAGAGGAGGAGCAAGAGGTCGCCAAGGCAGCTGTGTCACGGCCAGCTCCTCTGAGGGCAGGGTTAGCATGGCAGAGATGTTGAAAAGTTTTGTTAACACGCCACACCTAACTGCACCACCACCTGATACGCAACGTGTTAGCAGGAGGCAACATTTCACTAACATGGTGGAACAGTACGTGTGCACACCCCTCCACGTACTGACTGATGGTTCAGCCCCATTCAACTTCTGGGTCTCTAAATTGTCCACGTGGCCAGAGCTAGCCTTTTATGCCTTGGAGGCGCTGGCCTGCCCGGCGGCCAGCGTTTTGTCTGAACGTGTATTCAGCACGGCAGGGGGCGTCATTACAGACAAACGCAGCCGCCTGTCTACAGCCAATGTGGACAAGCTGACGTTCATAAAAATGAACCAGGCATGGATCCCACAGGACCTGTCCGTCCCTTGTCCAGATTAGACATTAACTACCTCCCCTTAACCATATATTATTGGACTCCAGGGCACTTCCTCATTCAATCCTATTTTTATTTTCATTTTACCATTATATTGCGAGGCTACCCAAAGTTGAATGAACCTCTCCTCTGTCTGGGTGCCGGAACCTAAATTTATGCCAATGGACTGTTCCAATGTTGGGTGACGTGAAGCCTGATTCTCTGCTATGACATGCAGACTAATTCTCTGCTGACATGAAGACAGATCCTCTGTTACGGGACCTCTCTCCTCTGCCTGGGTGCTGGGCCTAAATATCTGACAATGGACTGTTGCAGTGGTGGCTGACGTGAAGCCTCATTCTCTGCTATGACATGCAGACTAATTCTCTGCTGACATGAAGCCAGATCGTCTGTTACGGGACCTCTCTCCTCTGCCGGGGTGCTGGGCCTAAATATATGCCAATGGACTGTTGCATTGGTGGCTGACGTGAAGCCTCATTCGCTGCTAAGACATGCAGACTAAATCTCTGCTGACATGAAGCCAGATTGTCTGTTACCGGACCTCTCTCCTCTGCCTGGGTGCTGGGCCTAAATTTATGAAAATGGACTGTTGCAGTGGTGGGTGACGTGAAGCCTGATTCTCTGCTATGACATGAAGACTGATTCTCTGCTGACATGAAGCCAGATTGTCTGTTACGGGACCTCTCTCCTCTGCCTGGGTGCTGGGCCTAAATTTATGAAAATGGACTCTTACAGTGGTGGGTGACGTGAAGCCTGATTCTCTGCTATGATATGAAGACTGATTCTCTGCTGACATGAAGCCAGATTGTCTGTTAAGGGACCTCTCTCCTCTGCCTGGGTGCTGGGCCTAAATTTATGAAAATGGACTCTTACAGTGCTGGGTGACGTGAAGCCTGATTTTCTGCTATGACATGCAGACTGATTCTCTGCTGACATGAAGCCAGATCCTCTGTTACGGGACCTCTCTCCTCTGCCTGTGTGCTGGGCCTAAATATATGCCAATGGACTGTTGCAGTGGTGGCTGACGTGAAGCCTCATTCTCTGCTATGACATGCAGACTAATTCTCTGCTGACGTGAAGCCAGATTGTCTGTTACGGGACCTCTCTCCTCTGCCTGTGTGCTGGGCCTAAATATATGCCAATGGACTGTTGCAGTGGTGGCTGACGTGAAGCCTCATTCTCTGCTATGACATGCAGACTGATTCTCTGCTGACATGAAGCCAGTGTCTCTGTTACGGGACCTCTCTCCTCTGCCTGTGTGCTGGGCCTAAATATATGCCAATGGACTGTTGCAGTGGTGGCTGACGTGAAGCCTCATTCTCTGCTATGACATGCAGACTAATTCTCTGCTGACATGAAGCCAGATTGTCTGTTACGGGACCTCTCTCCTCTGCCTGGGTGCTGGGCCTAAATATATGCCAATGGACTGTTGCAGTGGTGGCTGACGTGAAGCCTCATTCTCTGCTATGACATGCAGACTAATTCTCTGCTGACATGAAGCCAGATTGTCTGTTACGGGACCTCTTTCCTCTGCCTGGGTGCTGGGCCTAAATTTATGAAAATGGACTGTTGCAGTGGTGGGTGACGTGAAGCCTGATTCTCTGCTATGACATGAAGGCTGATTCTCTGCTGACATGAAGCCAGATTGTCTGTTACGGGACCTCTCTCCTCTGCCTGGGTGCTGGGCCTAAATTTATGAAAATAGACTCTTACAGTGGTGGGTGACGTGAAGCCTGATTCTCTGCTATGATATGAAGACTGATTCTCTGCTGACATGAAGCCAGATTGTCTGTTAAGGGACCTCTCTCCTCTGCCTGGGTGCTGGGCCTAAATTTATGAAAATGGACTCTTACAGTGCTGGGTGACGTGAAGCCTGATTTTCTGCTATGACATGCAGACTGATTCTCTGCTGACATGAAGCCAGATCCTCTGTTACGGGACCTCTCTCCTCTGCCTGTGTGCTGGGCCTAAATATATGCCAATGGACTGTTGCAGTGGTGGCTGACGTGAAGCCTCATTCTCTGCTATGACATGCAGACTAATTCTCTGCTGACGTGAAGCCAGATTGTCTGTTACGGGACCTCTCTCCTCTGCCTGTGTGCTGGGCCTAAATATATGCCAATGGACTGTTGCACTGGTGGCTGACGTGAAGCCTGATTCTTTGCTATGATATGAAGACTGATTCTCTGCTGACATGAAGCCAGATTCTCTGTTACGGGACCTCTCTCCTCTGCCTGGGTGCCGGGGCCTAAATTTCTGAGAATGGACTGTTCCAGTGGTGGGTGACGGGAAGCCAGATTCTCTGCTATGGGACCTCTCTCCAATTGATTTTGGTTAATTTTTATTTATTAAATTTTTATTTTTTATTAATTTCCCTATCCACATTTGTTTGCAGGGGATTTACCTACATGCTGCTGCCTTTTGCAGCCCTCTAGCCCTTTCCTGGGCTGTTTTACAGCCGTTTTAGTGCCGAAAAGTTCGGGTCCCCATTGACTTCAATGGGGTTCGGGTTCGGGACGAAGTTCGGATCGGGTTCGGATCCCGAACCCGAACATTTCCGGGAAGTTTGGCCGAACTTCTCGAACCCGAACATCCAGGTGTTCGCTCAACTCTACTTCTGACATGTTTCGAGATGGATGTGTCTGCGAGAGTGTTAATACTGCTGATATGTTGACACATCCTTCTCCTAAATTCTTGAGATGTCTTCCCAACATAAATCTTGAGACAAGGGCATTGGATGGCGTAAACTATACCTTTGGTCTTACAATTGATGTATTGTCTAATCTGATATTCTTTTTTGTCAACAGGATTTACAAAGGACCGACATTTCTTCACAAGTGGGCAGTAAACGCAGTTCCCACAGGGGTAAGTACCCGTAACATTTGATTTCAACCAGGTTGTCTTAGGTGGTTCTGGGCGAAAGAAACTATGGACTAGTACGTCCTTTAGGTTTCTTCCACGGCGGTAGGTTACACTGGGATTAGATGTAATGACTGTCCTCAAGTCATTGTCAGCCCATAGGACATGCCAATGCTTCCTAAGGATCCCAAACACTTTATTATTTTGTGCGTCGAAGGTGCCAATACACCTGACCATAGGTATATTAGAAGCCTTAGTTACGGGTGTTACGGGTACTTACCCCTGTGGGAACTGCGTTTACTGCCCACTTGTGAAGAAATGTCTGTCCTTTGTATATCAGGTTGACAAAAAAGAATATCAGATTAGACAATACATCAATTGTAAGACCAAAGGTATAGTTTACGCCATCCAATGCCCTTGTCTCAAGATTTATGTTGGGAAGCCATCTCAAGAATTTAGGAGAAGGATGTGTCAACATATCAGCCGTATTAACACTCTCGCAGACACATCCATCTCGAAACATGTCAGAAGTCATCATGGGGGAGATCATAGGGTCCTGAAGTTTTGGGGCATCTGCAAAAAAACTTTAGCAGCAAGAAAAGGCGACCTGGACGCCATTCTTTTACAAGAGGAAACCAGGTAGATCTATCGCCTTGACAGCTTGAATCCAAAGGGACTTAACGAAGGATTCGCTTTTACCGCTTTTCTATAAATACTGGAAAAATAATAACAATTTTTGGGAATTGATCAGATATCCAATTATTTCAACCACTCACCACTATAGTGTTTGGATTGCTAATAGAATCTACATTTATGCACAGACATAGTGTCAGAATAATAGGTTTGAATTCCCTGCACCGGATTTAAGCATTAAGATGAAAATGAGCACATAACATCTTCAATAATCATGTGGTTTATCAGTCCACATTTTTTGAATGTTACTGTCAAGTAACCAATTACATTGTGTCCCGGATTGGTAAGACGCATTCTGTGTCTCAATATAAGTGATTGGGGTCATGCTGGTCAATAAATTTATAAATACATCTGTGAGGAGATGTTAGGCAGTATGGGGGTTTGTTTCTTCATCTCTCCCCCTTGCCGACTGCTCCCCCCCTCTCTCTTTAAAAAGATGCTTTTCGATCGTCATTAATTACCAGCATATTTTTAGTTTAACATCCAACAGTATTATCTTTTATTTTTCCCACAATGACAGTCACAATTACCTCCCACCTTCGTGATGGTAGATACGATGCAGTTGAGCCCTGCGGGGAGATCCGGTCTATTCAGAGTCCGCGCGCATTCTTTTACTGCGCAGCGCATGCGCATTGAGCTGCTCTAGTGAAGAGCTCATGTCGGAGTTCCGGCGCATGCCCTCTGTGGCATTGTGACGCCGTGATGACGTTAAGTGGGAGGTAATGGAGAGGCTTGGCACAGGGAGATGATGTCAGCCTGCTCCGCTTACAGTGATTGGTTACTGTAAGGTTTTGCCTCCATTACCGATTGGTCAGTCGTCTCTGTCAATCACGGGGACACCATTTAGCCTTCCGGTGCGGTGTTTCATTCATTGCTGCCCGTTACCCCTGAGGAAGCCAGCGAGACCAGCGAAACATGTTGGGGGGCAGTTTTAGGTTTTAATCAGCAGATATGTGGCCCCTAGCTGACGATCACCACTAGTGACCCGTCCAGTGTTCATGACTGGTCACACTTATAGGAGGACAGCAGCCCTGCTAGCCCTGTGCATGCCATTTGACCTGTTTAACAGTACTAACAGGCTGCGTTTCAAGTCAGACACAGATCACATCAGTCCTGACTGCACTGACATCAATCGTTTGGGTTCACCAGCAGCCTGTACACTTAGGTTATAACAGCACAGCGATCGCCTCTGTTTAGGGGTTAGCTGCACCATGATCACGTCCTGGTAGTACTGAGGGTGGATGCTATAAATCCTCCCTAATAAAGGGCAGCATATTGTCCTATTTGTAGCCTCATTGCTGTTAACCAGGTTCCGCTGGTAACAGTATCCCGAGACGTGGTAACGTACCCAGTCAGCAACAAGCAGTGACTGGGTTCGTTCATTGGCATCTCATTGGCACTAGCAGTGAGCTTCGATTGTGCTGGTTTGAACTGTCTGGTATTCACCAGCAGCTCGCACATCCAGCTCACTAACAGCACAACCATTGCCATTATCTAAGTGTCAGCTACTGATAGGAATCTCAACGTCCCACTTGGTACCCCTGGCACCAAACTTCTAGTATCGGCTTGGTTTGAGTCCTTTTCTGACGTCAGGAGAGCGTTTCACTCAGTAGGTAATAAAAGACACAACAGTGATGTACTGAATGAACACTCTGAGGTTTATTTTTAATGCACACAGGTTATATAGAGGGGGCTTTACCCCCTTTATTAGCATATGATCGTAAGTTATGTATTCAACCTATCATATTAACACGCTCTATTCTACAGACAGTGAAAGAGAAACAAAAACGGAACTTCCATTTTAGGAATATTGTCCGGGAGTAGTGCCAAAGAGATAAAATTCAGGGTTACAGAGAATAGAAACTTAACAGCAATTAGTTTGACAGCAATCAGAGCTATTTCCTAACAGAGAAACAAAACTTCAGCAAAATGCAGAATTTGTTTTTGACATTAAAAAGAACATGGATTCCTTTCAGCTACCCCAGAGTACGCCCAACTGTATAGAGGGTGGATGCCACAAATCCCCCCATACATATAATGGGCAACAATTTGTGCGATCTGTCGCTTATTGTTGCTAACCAATTGGTGTTGGCAACAGCACTCAGAGACGTGGTTACGCACCCAGTCAACAAATAATAGTGACTGTGTTTGGTTCACAGGAATTTCCTTGGCACTAGCAGGACCATATACCCATTCAGTTCAGGGCATATATGACAAGAGCCCTGTATGCTGGCAAACAGTAGACTGGCAAATAGTCCATTAATATATAAGTGGTATGATGACATCAGTCTCCCACTATTGACATTTGTCAATACCAATTAAGTCTTGCCGGCAATTACCAACATCATCCTTTGTGGGTATATGATAATGATTCTGCTGTTCTCCCTATCATTGGAGCGAGCGATCCACTATATTGCCTCCAATTGATGACATATGGTATCTCTCGTGGTGGGCCATAACTGTGTTTTTAATACCTCAGCAGTTATTTTGTGTTTTGTCTGTGTCTCTTCAAATGTGAATCACAATTAATAGTGACACTTTTTAACAATGTGTTTAATAAAAGTGAAGTATTAATTTAACCCAGGCCAAGATAGGTTTCTACTGCCTGCATAGGCATTTGTAAATACGTGTTTAATTAACCTTGCCCTGGTTGGTCCTGTATTTATGGATCAGGTCTGTTCTTTAGGTCCTATGTAACTGTTATGTATTGTATTTATGCACTGTGCCAGGTTTACCAGGCGGTGGCAGCGTATCTAGCCGAGAGTTCATTTAGATAGAATGGAACTTACCATTTCATTCTTCCCCCATTTGGGCAGAAGTGGGCTAGTCCTGCTTCCTACCAAGTGAGGGGATGCAGAAAGCTATAGTTAGTTGAGAGGGGAATTGAGAGTTGGAAGGAGACCGGACAACATAGTGCAGTGAGGGGGTTTCTTCCCCTACTGCAACAGGTGGCTTTCCAGGGGAAGAAGCTTATAAAACCCCCCGGCTCATTGCAGTTCATAAACTGAGTATTATGAGGGGGTCAATGGCCAAAGGCCCCCCATTTAACGGTACCAGAACCTCTAGAAAGTCCAGTAGCCAGACTAAAGCTAGAGAATACAGTAGAGAGAGAAGCAAAGTATTCAAGCTTACCTGCCAGTTTACCCTTAGCCTACTGGAGCCAAGAGAAAGATCAAGCACTGGATGACACAAGTTTATTGCAAGTTTATTGATGGAAAACTGTTAAGCTTTACCAAGTCTGGACTCTAAACTACAACTCCTTTGTTGCTATGGAGAACACACAGAGAGAATGCACCAAACAGATATAACACTGACTATGCTGGCAAGACATAAGTAAAGGTATTAAAAGCTGAGACTTTTGCCAATATGTTCCAGTCATGGAGATATCGGAGCCCACATGCACCACGTCACGGTTTCTCAGCATGGCAAGAGGTCCTAACCACTGCTCTGACTATGGTGTGAACACGGTCTGGGGATGATATAATTCAGCTCACAGCCAAGCTCCCCACAATTGCCCAGCATAAATGCTGTGGTTGTACAATGTGGATGAAGCCAGGCCGTGAGCCACACCCACACCAGACCATGTGATGGAGGTTACCAGGTGCAAAAAAGTGCTAGAGTGCCAAATAAAGGCAAACACACTCAAATCTAAACAAGACAGAAAATGAAAAACAAAAAAATTAGTGGCAATTCTGGAGGAGCTGCTCAGCCCATGACACTGTAGCGTGTCTTTAGTTAGGGGAGCAGCCCGACCGCATGTGGACCGCAGTAATCGACTAACCCCAGCAAAATATGCATACAATGGAGGATATCGACGATAGATTTGTTGCTATGGAGCCTAACCCCGGGGAGCGACAGTATCCAGGCCACGACACACCACTCGGCATTCCTAATCACTGGGAAGCGATCACCCCTGGGGGGCAACCCGCTGCACAATGAGCTTCTCTAGAGACGAAATGCCCCACCTTACAGGTCCTACCACCTTCTGATGGTTTTAGAATTACCTCTAACTCCCTCTACTTGTGGCTACAGTGATGCCCCAGTAATGCCTAGCACTTTCCTTTGATGATTGTTTACTGGTGTAAAGTAGAACTGGCTTAGATGCCCATAATAACCAATCAGATTCCATCTTTCATTTTCCAAAGAAACTGTCAAAAATGAATTGTGGAATCTGATTGGTTGCTACAGGCAACTAATTCAGTTCTACTTTACACCAGTTTGATAAATAACTTCACAGCTCTAAGCAATGCAAACTTTTTCCAGCACGAATGACAGCTTATGTTGAGTTTTACTGTTGTGGTTTAAAAGGTGTATTCCTTTTCTGGTATTTTAAGGTTCATATATACTTTGCTAATGGATCTGGTTAGTGCATTGGGAACGGAGTACAAGTGGAGGTTTCTGGCTGAACTCCCTCAACTCCGGAACCTGTGGCTTCACTGGTAAATTCGGGAAGAGCACTGGGGGACACACAACCACACATAAACATGCCATGCTCATCCAGAGTCCAGAGCCATGAGTTGAGACATGCTGGCAAGAAGTTATGTCCCTATAAGGAGATTGGTAATGAATAAAGTTGAGCGGACACCTTGATGTTCGGTTTCGACGTGTTCGGCCGAACTTCACAAAAAAGTTCGAGTTCGGGACCTGAAGTTGACCCCAAACCCCATTAAAGTCAATGGGAACCCAAACTTTGGAGCACTAAAATGGCTCTAAAAATCACTTATATTTACACCTCTCTGGCACAATATCCACTTACAGACATTAGATGGTATAGCAAGGGATCAATTTTGGCAAAAGAAAGGGATTCTTTATATGGCACAGGTTGTTAAGAACAGAGAAATTAAGTCGTTTCTGGAATTATCACATAGTGTAGAGAATTTATCTTGGTTTAGGTATTTTCAGCATCGCTCTGCACTTTTTAGTTTGGATGATAAATCACTGCTAGAAATAGATAATTCTTCTCCATTAAATGAGAGGTTTGGGAAGATACCACTAAGAATGAAGATTTCAAATATATATAAATTATTAATTAAGTCACAGTTTTCTGAGACACAATCACCAGGGCAAAAGGCTTGAGAGAGGGACTGTCCAAATATACAAATGGTAGGGTGGGGAGCATTTTCAGTAATCCAGATGTACTTTCTCATAACTTTATTCACGTTCTAATACAGTTTAACATTTATCACAGATTATATGTTACCCATATTTGGTTAAACAAGTGTGGAATAAGAGATACCTCCAAGTGCCCTCGATGTGATACTGTTGGTGCGGATTATCTGCATATGATCTAGGCATGCCCAGAACTCGGGGCATACTGGAGTGGTATTAACAATTTCCTCACCCACAAATTAAAAATGGGATTCCTCTTGAGCCACAATTGTTTTTAATGAACGATCTTTCGACATTAAGTAGCCATAAACCCCAAAAGATCCTACTAGGCAGAACATTACTTTTGGCCAGGCTCCTGATTAGTCGGAGCTGGTTTGCACGTCATGCCCCAGAGGTAAACAATTGGATAAACCTGGTTAATAAGGTGAAAAACTATGAACGGATTCTTTATCAGCAGAGAGGTGGATTAGAGAAATGGGTTAAGATATGGGACGGCTGGTAGTTCTGATAGGACCGTACCTGGAATATATTTATTTATATATTAATAATATATTTTCTTTCTCCCCCTCTTCTCTCTTCCCTTCCCCTTATTTTTTTTTTTTTTTTGAGGGGGGTGGGGGGAGGTGAGGGTGCAAGCATCGCAGGGTGGGGGGGGGGGATAATGGGGCTAAGGGGGGGAAATTTTGAAAAATGTATAATAAGCTTGAATTGTACTTTGTGTATTTGATTTTTATAGTAATAAAGATGTTAAATTGAGAAAATGGCTCTAAAAAAGTAATGTAAAGGGCTAGAGGGCTGCAAATGGCAGTAAAATGTGGTTAAGAGCATGGCAAGTGGATAGGGAAATTACTTAAAATAACATAAAATCTGTAAAAATTATAATCTTGATCTTGGAGGACGAGGTCCATATGGAGTAGTAGGTTGAGGAGGCGGTGGATGTGGCGGTGTAGGTGGAAACGGCGGTGGAGGATGAGGAGGTAGCCTACACTGCTTTTTTTTATTTTATTTTTTTTATGTTTAAATTAGGGTACACCCCAAAACATTGGGAAATATAACCTGTGATAACCGCCCTCCAGCCGTGCTAAACAAACGTTCAGACAATAAACTGGCTGCAGGGTAGGCCAGCACCTCCAAGGCGTAAAGGGCAAGCTCAGGCCATGTGCCCAATTTGGAGACCCAGTAATTGAAGGGGGCAGACCCATCAGTCAGTACGTGTAGGCGTGTGCACATATACAGATGCGTCCTATCTTACCTGATCTCCAAATTGGAAGTGGTGTCAATTTTGTCCTGAGAGCAAAACAACATGATATTGCGAGATTGCAACTAAACTCTAAAAAGCTGCAATACACATCACAACCACTGGGCGGTGAGTGCTCCACATTTAGCTTATTGCTTAAGCTTCAGAGAAGATAGCCTCAAATTTGAAATAGTTAGCGGCAGACCTACATTGCTTTGGGGTGTGAATAAACCAATCATGTGTGATACTGTCTGCAGAGTCGTGTATCTAAGCCTTTTGGGTGTGATACTGCCTGCTCAAATACTTCTGTTCCTTACTGTACGTGTGATACTGCCTGCTGAGTTGTGTATCTAATCCTATCATGTGTGATACTTTCTGCTGAGCTGTCTATCTAAATCTATCATGTGTGATAAAGTCTGCTGAGCTGTGTATTCAATCTTATCATGTGTGATACTGTCTGCAGAGTCGTGTATCTAAGCATATTGTGTGTGATACTGCCTGATGAGCTGTGTATCTAATCCTATCATGTGTGATACTCTCTGCTAAGCTGCATATCTAATCCTATCATTTTTGATACTGTCTTCTAAGCTGTGTATCTAAACCTATCATGTGTGATACTGTCTGCAGAGTCGTGTATCTAAGCATATTGTGTGTGATACTGCCTGCTGAGCTGTGTATCTAATCCTATCATGTGTGATACTCTCTGCTAAGCTGCATATCTAATCCTATCATGTTTTATACTGTCTTCTAAGCTGTGTATCTAAACCTATCATGTGTGATACTGTCTGCTAAGCTGCATATCTAATCCTATCCTTTTTTATACTGTCTTCTAAGCTGTATATCTAAACCTATTATGTGTGATACTGTCTGCTAAGCTGTGTATCTAATCCTATCATGTGTGATATGTTTTGCTAAGATGTGTATCTAATCCTGTTGTGTGTGATCATTTCTGCTGAGCTGTGTATCTGATCCTATTCTGTGCGATACTGTCTGCAGAGTCCTTTATCTAATCATATCATGTGGGATACTGCCTGCTCAGCTGTGTATTTAATCCTATCACGTGTGATACTGTCTTCTAAGCTGTGTATCTAATCCTATCATGTGTGATATGTTTTGCTAAGATGTGTATCTAATCCTGTCGTGTATGATCATTTCTGCTGAGCTGTGTATCTGATCCTATTATGTGTGATACTGCCTACAGAGTCGCGTATCTATGCCTACTGTGTGTGATACTGCCTGCTGAGTTGTGTTTCTAATCATATCATGTGTGATACTATCTGCTGAGCCGTGTATCTAATCCTATCCAGTGGCTGATCCAGAGCCTGGTCTCGGGAGGGGCACTATCAGATTATTTTCTGTCTGCAGCCACAAAACAATGGTACTTATAGAACAGACTACACAGTGTAGAGGTATACTGTATACTGTGTGGCACAGTGTATGCTATATGTGTATAACATAAACATATGTCACATGAAAACGTACAATTACTTGGCTTGGTCCTTGGGGATCTCGGGCACCACTTCAACACTTTGGCTGGGGGGGCTCGGCAGACCTGATGTTGTGTTTTATCCTAATGAGAAAGATTTCATAATAAGGATTTGGAGAAGGGGCAGAGGGATAGCAGGCAGAGAGAGGCTGGTGCTGCCACTAAGGGGCTCATACCATGGGGCAGTAATAAAGCCCATCATAATGCCCCCCCAGTAGAAATAATTTTCCTTATAATGTGTGCAAAAAATACCCCCTTGTAATGCCCCCAGTTAAGCTACTGCCCCATAGTGCCCCTATAATGTGCTACTATAAAATACCCCTATATAGTTCCTCCAGTAAATACACCCAGAGTGCTCCTCATCCCCCTTCCTCCTAGTGCCCCCCATAATGTACCAGTATATAATGCTCCAGTAGATGCTCTCAATGTCCCCCATAATTTGCAAGTATAAAATACCCCTTCTTAGTGCCCCCGTAGATGACCCCATAGTACTCCTCTCCCCCCTTCCCAATAGTACCCACCATAATGTGTCCCAGTATAGATTTCTACTGTGCAGAGCCCCCCCATATAAAATAGCCCTTCTTTGTGGCCTCAGTAGATGCCCCTATAGTGCCCCCAATAGTGTGCCAGTAATAAGAGCCCCCATCATGTACCAGTAATAAAAGCACCCCATAATCATGCGCCAGTAATAAGAGCCCCCCCATCATGTGCCAGTAACAATAGCCCCCTCCAATCATGTGCCAGTAATAAAAGCACTCCCCCATCATGTGCCAGTAATAAAAGCACCCCTATCATGTGCCAGTAATTAAACCCCCCATTATGTGCCAGTAATAAGAGCCCCCATCATGCGCCAGTAATAAGAGCCCCCCATCATGTGCCAATAATAAGAGCCCCCCATCATGTGCCAGTAATAAGAGCCCCCATCATGAGCCAGTAATAAGAGCCCCCATCATGTGCCAGTAATAAGAGCCCCCCCATAATATGCCAGTAATAAGAGCCCCCCATCATGTGCCAGTAATAAGAGCCCCCATCATGTGCCAATATCAAGAGCAGCAGACCCCCAATGTGCCAGTAATAACAGTCCCCCCCAATGTGCCAGTAATAACAGCCCCCCAATGTGCCAGTAAAAGTATTGTATATTGTCCCGTTGCCCCCCCTCCTGGATCCGCCAGTGATCCTATCAGGTGTGATACTATCTGCTGAGCTGTGTATCTAATCCTATCCTGTGTGATACTGTCTGCTGAGCCGTGTATCTAATCCTATCCTGTGTGATACTGTCTGCTGAGCCGTTTATCTAATCCTATTCTGTGTGATACTGTCTGCTGAACCATGTATCTAATCCTATCCTGTGTGATACTGTCTGCTGAGCCGTGTATCTAGTCCTATCGTGTGTGATACTGTCTGCTGAGCCATATATCTAATCCTATCGTGTGAGTAGTAAGAGGGTATATGTTTCGTCAAACTAAAAGTGACAGGTACCACGCCCCTTTTATACAGCTAACCCCGCCCTTTTATATTGATTGATAGTGTTTGATATAAAGTTTATATCGCTTGATACTTCTTGATATTAAGTTTATATAGTTTGATACTGCTTGATATTAAGTTTATATCGCTTGATACTGCTTGATATTAAGTTTATATCGTTTGATACTGCTTGATATTAAGTTTATATCACTTGATATTGTTTGATATTAAGTTTATATCGCTTGATATTGTTTGATATAAAGTTTATAGTTTGATATAAAATTTATACTGTTTGATATAAAGTTTATATCGCTTGATATTGTTTGATATAAAGTTTATAGTTTGATATAAAATTTATAGTGTTTGCTATTAAAATTTATAGTGTTTGCTTTTAAAATTTATTGGTCTAGCTATTAAAATTTATAGGTATAGCTATTAAAATTTATAGTGTTTGCTATTAAAATTTACAGTGTTTGCTTTTAAAATTTATAGGTCTAGCTATTAAAATTTATAGGTATAGCTATTAAAATTTGGTCTAGCTATTAAAATTTATAGTTCGAGCTATTAAAATTTATAGTGTTTGATATTAAATTTATAGTGTTTGATATTAAAATGTATAGTGCCTGATATTTTAATATAATAGTATTAAAATCAAATGATGACAAATATAATTCGGTTAAAAAGCTTTATTCATTTTGTTTTTTGCAACATTCACGTAGGGACAGGCACGTTTGCTTGTAATTACAGCATCGTATACATAAGCGTTTAATGCGCTTTGTTGCAAATGATCGCACAATACGGTAATTTTTTCTAAAATCGTTAGTGAACATTTTTAAAACATTTTCAAAAGATATTCCTTTAGCGAGACATTGTAAGATATAGATACAGTAATGGCCGCAGACGGAGCTAACGGCGTCTTGTATTTGTCTGTTTTGATATCTTATAGTCTTAGAATTTTTATATAAAAACTGCATAAAGTCGCCCGGAAATATTTCATTTGCGGGGGATAAACCATAACTATAAAAAAAAATAGATATATCATTCGGGTATAATATAATTAAAATCCAATGCTTCCCCCTCTGATACGAATTATCCGTATTTACAATGTAGGCCGCGGGCCTGTCGATGATTTTACCCCCCGGTAATAAATCACACGGGAATACACCTTTAAATATGCGCCTGGCGTTAATATCAGCTTTAATAACACATGCAATTTCATAATTATTCATGTCTATTGAAAATCATATAATACCTCACGACGATTATTTATTTCAATAATATTTTCATGAACTGAATATACAATCATATTAATTGTGTTCGCAATCGGTTCGGCAAATCTAATTTCAGCTCGCAGATTGCCAGTTTTTACTAGTGAGAAATGACCGCCTGGCTCTTGATCCGGCGATAAATCAAAAGCGAACAAAGTGTAACCGTTCAAAAACTCGTGTCGATCGACGGATAAAGCGTTGTCGGCCTTGTGTTTCCCCGAAATATGTACTAGTGACATATATTCACGAACAGCTAATTCGTCTTGGAAGTTAGGTTGAAAAGGTTTTGCCGGTATCTGTTGACCATCCAAATATAAGGCTGCATAATTCACATTATAGTGGTTGAAGCACAAAGGGTTTCTTTGGTAACTCCCCGAAAATGATTCGTTATCCACAAATGCTAGTATTACTGTTTTTGGTAGATTGCCGAGGAAAAGATTCTCGTGGTTACATATGCGAGTGCCAGCGGGTACGCTATACACTTTAAGCGACGCCCGATCGATCGAGTACTTTGCGTTAGCGGTTAACAGAGCGCGACTGTGACCGATTCTTACAGCGGGCGATACTTGTACTCTTTTGACAAACAGGGAAGCGTGCTGTATTTGTACTTTAAAATGGGCCGCCTCGGCCGACATAAGGCAGAAAGTGTCTTTGTTTCTTGTCAATTTTATCTTTAGATCTAAACCGTTCAGTATTAACTTAAATATATCGGCGTAAATGGGGCCCATTAATTCAACACTCCTAGAACGGGCTGAAAACTTTGCTCTCTTGCTGAAGCCGTCATTACGCCCGTCGAGAACCCGGTCATCATGATGTCCCGCTGTGTCTTTATAGAATAAACCGGCTGTAAATAGGGACTCTATATACGCTCTATACGTATAAAGGTTGTCGCTTCTTGAAATCAGCGTGTCGCCGAGAGTTATATCCAGTTGATTAAAAAGACTCGCTATAGGGTAGTTAATAAGTGCAACGCGGGATCCTTCTGGTATTGGTGTGTTATCAGGACTAACGATTTTGCAAACGACGTGTAACAATGTGTTATTAAGGTCGTAATAATATTCAGCGCTGCCCGTGATGTAGAATTCCAAAGGGGCATTGTCAGTGATTGCGGTGATTGGCTGCACCTCTACATAAAGCGATTTTTCAATGCTTGTTTGGGTAGGAGGTATTTGAAAGATATCCAACTCTGATTTGGCATACTCGGCGGATGCGTCATGCACGACAGCCATAGCGGCGGCCTAGAAGATGTCACTCGGTGAGCGACTTCTTGTTTTCTGGCGGCGACGTCTCTTAGGTTGTGCTACTTTATTCATAAAAGTTGGTAAGACAATGGCAGCGCGTTCAAGTTTTCTTTTACGCGTTTTTTTACGTATTTGTACGACACCAGAGCCCTCCTGGTTCCGAGTCGACCTATTTATACGATCCTTAAAGGCTGTCGAAGCCGTAGTGACAACGTCTTTAGCGATGTTACGGGCGGCTGTTTTCACGTGCGGTTTTGCAAGCTCCACACCTTTCTTAAATAGGGGAACGACACGGCGGAACAGACCCCGAAATAACCCGGCGAGTCCAGAACCATGCATGAATTCAGTACCGTGAAAGCCGTCCAAGCCATAACCGGCTTGTGTTATGTAATAATGCGTATACGCGTCCGGGTCACCGTACACTCTCTGGGACAACATTTTAGTGTGTCGTCACCGCGCGCGGTCTAAAGTGTAATCGCACAATAGTCTTACCGTATTTGAATTTAACAGGTTTAGCCTGATCCGTCAGTATCGATATTGTAACCGTGTCAAAATGATGTTTACAAACAGGTATATAGTCCGGACGGTGATACTTTTGCGTGACTATATCACCATTTTTGCCGCCTAACTCGACAGTTCTTAAAAGTTGTACGTAACTATCGCCAACAAGTTGATGTTGGACGATATCGGTACATACAAACAATGTATAAAAACCGGCTTTAATATCGGAATTTTTTTTTTTTCTCTTTTGATGAAACTAGAGCAATCCCCTTTATACCACCAACATGATGTTCTAAAACAGGTAAGGCTGCTTTCACACTAGCGTTCGGCTGTCCGCTCGTGAGCTCCGTTTGAAGGGGTTCACGAGCGGACCCGAACGCCTCCGTCCAGCCCTGATGCAGTCTGAATGGATGCGGATCCGCTCAGACTGCATCAGTCTGGCGGCGTTCAGCCTCCGCTCCGCTCACCTCCGCACGGACAGGCGGACAGCTGAACGCTGCTTGCAGCGTTCAGGTGTCCGCCTGGCCGTGCGGAGGCGTGCGGATCCGTCCAGACTTACAATGTAAGTCAATGGGGACGGATCCGTTTGAAGATGCCACAATATGGCTCAATCTTCAAGCGGATCTGTCCCCCATTGACTTTACATTGAAAGTGTGGACGGATCCGTCCGAGGCTATTTTCACACTTAGCTTTTTTTTGCCATTTTAATGCAGACGGATCCGTTCTGAACGGAGCCTCCGTCTGCATTAATATTATCGGATCCGTTCAGAACGGATCCGATCGAACGCTAGTGTGAAAGTAGCCTAAGCCGGGTCCTTTGTAGCGGAGAGTGATGTGCTCGGTGTTGACATTCTTGAGCGGCGGAGCTTTCGAATACCCCGTCAGCCCCAAAATATTCCCCAACTTCACACAAGGCATAAACTTGTATGCTGGCGAATTCAGTACATAAACGGTTCTGTCAATATCGTCGTATCTTAGACGCAATTGATCGGAAGATATTTTTATAGATTCAAGTTTGCTATTAATGGCTTTGATGAGATCTTGCATATTGGAGTAATAACCCGATTTAACAAAAAGCTCGCTGATCGTCTCGTCACGCTGTGCGACGTAGAATACACCATCTCCCGGGCCAAAGGTTTCCCACGTATGTGGATACTGAATCTCCACTAAAGCTACTTTGTAAGGGCCGCGAAGATGCACCGCTTTTGCTAACTTAGTAGTGTAATCGGCGATGCTGTTTTTGGGATAAAGTTTGGCGGAGGCGTTGCAGGGCAGCGTGATAAAAAACGATCCATCCTCCATAGTTTACAGACGCATCAACAGTTTTTCAGGCACCCAAGAGTTAAACTTGTCAGGGTAACCTATCCACTTTACAAAACACAACGTTTTACCCCGAACTTTCTTCTTTTTCAGTATTTTTTCTATCCTGTAAACGCGTAGCTTGTCGAGAGTTACTTTTTGGACTTCTTCCGGGTAGAACGAGCCTTCAATGAACTCATCGGACAGGTCTTTCAGCTTATAAAGGGGTCTGAAGCCCCTAGTGTTTACAGCGTGAATTTTAAATATCTCGTCCGTATAGGTTTGTTCATACCCCTTTGTAAAAACACCCTTATAACGAACAATTCTGACGTGATCACCTATTTTTAATACCTGTTTAACTTTTTTAATAGTACCGTAACACCCGTAGATATTTTTCCAAACGGTTAAAGAGTTCTCTTTTGTAACATCGATGGGGCGCCGCCTTATAGTTCTGTGGCATGTGTGGTTATAACTATACACCAAGTCTTGTAACTTGTCGATGTATCTGTACGTGTTTTGTTCTCTAAGATAGCGCCACATTTTAGTTTTCAGCGTTCTATTAAAACGCTCGACCAATGATGCCTTAACAGCGTTTGTAGTTAAAAAATGATGTATTTTATAGGTTTCACAAAGTCGCCTCATAGGTTTGTTTATAAACTCACGGCCCCGATCAGTCTGGAGCTTTCGGGGGGTTCGGCCACTTAACTTAAATATCTGCTCAAAAGCAGTAGCACCGGACTTATTTGAAAGGCCCGAAACACAGGCATATTTAGATAGAATATCAACGACCGTCAGCAGGTATTTTACACCATTATTTTCTTTAGAAAAATACATAATCGACACAAGATCTGCCTGCCATTGAGCATCTATATCAGACACCATAACCTTGTTTCTTGTAAAGGATTTTTTAACTGGTTTGTACAATGTGTAAGTATCCTCGTTGCTCAACCAGTTTTTTACAGAGTCTTTTCTTATTCCAAATTTCCGTACTTCTCTGTATAAAGAGTCAACGCCCCCATAAGAGCCGACAGCTTTTGGCGTGTAGTACTGTTTTCGCAATATTTTGCTTTTTGCAGGCATTTTAGCTGTGCTTTAAACAGCGTCTACTCAACAACACGTCCTAACTGTTTATACAATTTTAAATAATCAAGCTATTATATTTATTGTAAAAAGAAAAAACAGAATACATTTTTATTTAAAACAGTTTATTTATAGTAAATAAAACATTATAAGACATTACACACAAAGAAATTTTATATACATGCAAAGAAAAAATTTATGTAAAACAAAATAAAAACATTATAAGATGTTTAATACAAACAAAGTTTATATACAATCGCCAAAGTAAGAAAATGTACAATGTTAACCAAGCAGCTTGCAACAAGGGCAGTGGCCTGTTTTTAGGTAATAATGAGCCATGCGGCGATACAGTAGGCGATCTTAATAACACCGGGGGTGTAAAAGGGCTTCGAGCCACGTCAAAGGGCTCACTCAGCGACCGCTTTTTCAAATTATCGAAAAGTTCTCTTGTTCTTGTATTACCGATAACCATTGAAGGTGCGTTCAGCTGTGCAATAGTCTCCATAAAATAGTCCCAACCGTGAGGTTTAATATTAGGCAAGCCGCGACTCTGGGTAGCTGTTCGAATCAGGTCAATAATGTTGGATCCGGGTACAGTTTGTTCTTTGTAAATGAACTCACCCATAGCGTTCCAGTACGGCTTATTACCAGCGCGGTACAGTCTACTTAACAATAGTTCAGCATTTTTTCTATAACGTGTGTTAATACTGTCAAGTATCTCGTTAGTATCGGTGCTGCTTGAGGTTGCATTTGACAATTGTTGTTGATCGGTTTGCGGCTGTGTAATCAGGGTTATACCAGGCATTTCTTTACCGGACTGTTTGTTGAGCATTAAGTACCTCTGTAACACAACTGTGTAGCTCTTAATTTTTTCATCATCTGAAAGGTCATTTCTGTGTAGTATTTCGCTAATCTCATCATCTAAGCGCCGTATGGCTGTTTGGCGTATATCTGTTGCATCTACGTAGGTATTTTTAAGCCTATCCATTTCATTTTTGGAAACCAGGAACATTTTCTCTGCATGCTGCATTATGAACCACGGGCAGTATTAGCTATCAGGCTAGTGATTAAAGGTATAGCAAAGCCGAGCAATGCTCCTATAAAACCGCCGCTCTGGTTCACAATGCGCTTCTTTCCTTTAATGGAGTACTTTTTATCGCTTAATTTCTTTATAGCCCTACGCCATTTTTTCAATATATTTTTTGGCGCTCTTTAAGGATGTTAGGGATCTTTCCTTTAAGGATGTTGAGAGCTATCTCGCCAATAGCCGATATCAAATCATTACTGGCGTTACGTAATATTGATTTTCAGGCATTCAAATTTGTTTTGACTAATGCTTTTAAAAGATCCCAATTACGCCGGATCCCCCGAAAACTCCAGACTGATCGGGGCCGTGAGTTTATAAACAAACCTATGAGGCGTCTTTGTGAAACCTATAAAATACATAATTTTTTAACTACAAACGCTGTTAAGGCATGATTAGTCGAGCGTTTTAATAGAACGCTGAAAACTAAAATGTGGCGCTATCTTAGAGAACAAAACACGTACAGATACATCGACAAGTTACAAGACTTGGTGTATAGTTATAACCACACATACCACAGAACTATAAGGTGGCGCCATGTCGATGTTACAAAAGAGTACTCTTTAACCGTTTGGAAAAATATCTACGGGTGTTACGGTACTATTAAAAAAGTTAAACAGGTATTAAAAATAGGTGATCACGTCAGAATTGTTCGTTATAAGGGTGTTTTTACAAAGGGGTATGAACAAACCTATACGGACGAGATATTTAAAATTCACGCTGTAAACACTAGGGGCCTCAGACCCCTTTATAAGCTGAAAGACCTGTCCGATGAGTTCATTGAAGGCTCGTTCTACCCGGAAGAAGTCCAAAAAGTAACTCTCGACAAGCTACGCGTTTACAGGATAGAAAAAATACTGAAAAAGAAGAAAGTTCAGGGTAAAACGTTGTGTTTTGTAAAGTGGATAGGTTACCCTGACAAGTTTAACTCTTGGGTGCCTGAAAAACAGTTGATGCGTCTGTAAACTATGGAGGATGGATCGTTTTTTATCACGCTGCCCTGCAACGCCTCCGCCAAACTTTATCCCGAAAACAGCATCGCCGATTACACTACTAAGTTAGCAAAAGCGGTGCATCTTTACGGCCCTTACGAAGTAGCTTTAGTGGAGATTCAGTATCCACATACGTGGGAAACCTTGGGCCCGGGAGATGGTGTATTCTACGTCGCACAGCGTGACGAGACGATCAGCGAGCTTTTTGTTAAAACGGGTTATTACTCCAATATGCAAGATCTCATCAAAGCCATTAATAGCAAACTTGAATCTATAAAAATATCTTCCGATCAATTGCGTCTAAGATACGATGATATTGACAGAACCGTTTATGTACTGAATTCACCAGCATACAAGTTCATGCCTTGTGTGAAGTTGGGGAATATTTTGGGGCTGACGGGGTATTCGAAAGCTCCGCCGCTCAAGAATGTCGACACCGAGCACATCACTCTCCGCTACAAAGGACCCGGCGTACCTGTTTTAGAACATCATGTTGGTGGTATAAAGGGGATTGCTCTAGTTTCATCAAAAGAGAAAAAAAAAAATCCGATATTAAAGCCGGTTTTTATACATTGTTTGTATGTACCGATATCGTCCAACATCAACTTGTTGGCGATAGTTACGTACAACTTTTAAGAACTGTCGAGTTAGGCGGCAAAAATGGTGATATAGTCACGCAAAAGTAATCACCGTCCGGACTATATACCTGTTTGTAAACATCATTTTGACATGGTTACAATAGCGATACTGACGGATCAGGCTAAACCTGTTAAATTCAAATACGGTAAGACTATTGTGCGATTACACTTTAGACCGCACGCGGTAACGACACTCTAAAATGTTGTCCCAGAGAGTGTACGGTGACCCGGACGCGTATACGCATTATTACATAACACAAGCCGGTTATGGCTTGGACGGCTTTCACGGTACTGAATTCATGCATGGTTCTGGACTCGCCGGGTTATTTCGTGGTCTGTTCCGCCGTGTCGTTCCCCTATTTAAGAAAGGTGTGGAGCTTGCAAAACCGCACGTGAAAACAGCCGCCCGTAACATCGCTAAAGACGTTGTCACTACGGCTTCGACAGCCTTTAAGGATCGTATAGATAGGTCGACTCAGAACCAGGAGGTAGTGATGAGCGGCAGGGATCATATTCGAATTCGCGATATTTCGCGAACATTTTTAGAATATTCGTTGAATATTCGAAAATTCGCGATTTTTTTTCTTGAAAAAAATCGGCAGGGTAATGATTGTGTAATATGCGAATTTTCGTAATTCGAATTTTCGGATTCGAATTTTTATTGCGAATTTTTCAACTTACAACTATTAGACAAAGAAGATTATAGCACTATATTAGCTAAATTGCTCTATATTCGATTTTTTGAATATTCGCTATATTGCTATAACAGTTTTTTCGAATATTCGTAATATATAGCAATATAGCGAAAATTCGAAAAAAACGAATATAGAGCAATTTAGCTAATATAGTGCTATAATCTTCTTTGCCTAAAAGTTGAAAAATTCGCAATAAAAATTCGAATCCGAAAATTCGCATATTACACAATCATTACCTTGCCGATTTTTTCAAGAAAAAAAAAATTGTGCATTTTCGAATATGACCCCTGCCGCTCATCACTACTCCTAAAGTCAAGTATATTGCAGCCTTCTTATTGGCCCACAAGCTAGAAGCAGGAAGGGATCATGTGTACTGATTAAAAAAAAAAAAAAAAAAAAATCTGAAAAAAATCGAATATTCGAAATTGCGAATATATATAACTATATTCGAAATATTCGCGAATTTTCGAAGTACCTATATTCGCGATAAAAATTCGAAATTCGAATATTCGTGATCAACACTACCAGGAGGGCTCTGGTGTCGTACAAATACGTAAAAAAACGCGTATAAGAAAACTTGAACGCGCTGCCATTGTCTTACCAACTTTTATGAATAAAGTAGCACAACCTAAGAGACGTCGCCGCCAGAAAACAAGAAGTCGCTCACCGAGTGACATCTTCTAGGCCGCCGCTATGGCTTTCGTGCATTACGCATCCGCCGAGTACGCCAAATCAGAGTTGGATATCTTTCAAATACCTCCTACCCAAACAAGCATTGAAAAATCGCTTTATGTAGAGGTGCAGCCAATCACCGCAATCACTGACAATGCCCCTTTGGAATTCTACATCACAGGCAGCGGTGAATATTATTACGACCTTAATAACACATTGTTACACGTCGTTTGCAAAATCGTTAGTCCTGATAACACACCAATACCAGAAGGATCCCGCGTTGCACTTATTAACTACCCTATAGCGAGTCTTTTTAATCAACTGGATATAACTCTCGGCGACACGCTGATTTCAAGAAGCGACAACCTTTATACGTATAGAGCGTATATAGAGTCCCTAATAAATTATAATTCACAAACTTTAGCGTCCCAATTTACAGACGGTTTATTCTATAAAGACACAGCGGGACATCATGATGACCGGGTTCTCGACGGGCGTAATGACGGCTTCAGCAAGTGAGCAAAGTATTCAGCCCGTTCTAGGAGTGTTGAATTAATGGGCCCCATTTACGTCGATATATTTAATCAATCGAAGTTAATACTGAACGGTTTAGATCTAAAGATAAAATTGACAAGAAACAAAGACACTTTCTGCCTTATGTCGGACGAGGCGGCCCATTTTAAAGTACAAATACAGCACGCTTCCCTGTTTGTCAAAAGAGTACAAGTATCGCCCGCTGTAAGAATCGGTCACAGTCGCGCTCTGTTAACTGCTAACGCAAAGTACTCGATCGATCGGGCGTCGCTTAAAGTGTATAGCGTACCCGCCGGCACTCGCATATGTAACCACGAGAATCTTTTCCTCGGCAATCTACCAAAAACAGTAATACTAGCATTTGTGGATAATGAATCATTTTCGGGGAGTTACCAAAGAAACCCTTTGTGCTTCAACCACTATAATGTGAATTATGCAGCCTTATATTTGGATGGTCAACAGATACCGGCAAAACCTTTTCAACCTAACTTCCAAGACGAATCAGCTGTTCGTGAATATATGTCACTAGTACATATTTCGGGGAAACACAAGGCCGACAACGCTTTATCCGTCGATCGACACGAGTTTTTGAACGGTTACACTTTGTTCGCTTTTGATTTATCGCCGGATCAAGAGCCAGGCGGTCATTTCTCACTAGTAAAAACTGGCAATCTGCGAGCTGAAATTAGATTTGCCGAACCGATTGCGAACACAATTAATATGATTGTATATTCAGTTCATGAAAATATTATTGAAATAAATAATCGTCGTGAGGTATTATATGATTTTCAATAGACATGAATAATTATGAAATTGCATGTGTTATTAAAGCTGATATTAACGCCAGGCGCATATTTAAAGGTATATTCCCGTGTGATTTATTACCGGGGGGTAAAATCATCGACAGGCCCGCGGCCTACATTGTAAATACGGATAATTCGTATCAGCGGGGGAAGCATTGGATTTTAATTATATTATACCCGAATGATATATCTATTTTTTTTTTATAGTTATGGTTTATCCCCCGCAAATGAAATATTTCCGGGCGACTTTATGCAGTTTTTATATAAAAATTCTAAGACTATAAGATATCAAAACAGACAAATACAAGACGCCGTTAGCTCCGTCTGCGGCCATTACTGTATCTATATCTTACAATGTCTCGCTAAAGGAATATCTTTTGAAAATATTTTAAAAATGTTCACTAACGATTTTAGAAAAAATGACCATATTGTGCGATCATTTGTAACAAAGCGCATTAAACGCTTATGTATACGATGCTGTAATTACAAGCAAACGTGCCTGTCCCTACGTGAATGTTGCAAATAACAAAATGAATAAAGCTTTTTAACCGAATTATATTTGTCATCATTTGATTTTAATACTATTATATTAAAATATCAGGCGCTATACATTTTAATATCAAACACTATAAATTTTATATCAAACACTATAAATTTTAATAGCTCGAACTATAAATTTTAATAGCTAGACCAAATTTTAATAGCTATACCTATAAATTTTAATAGCTAGACCTATAAATTTTAAAAGCAAACACTATAAATTTTAATAGCAAACACTATAAATTTTAATAGCTATACCTATAAATTTTAATAGCTAGACCTATAAATTTTAAAAGAGACGAATACTCTTTATATCAAACAATATCAAGCGATATAAACTTTATATCAAACACTATAAATTTTATATCAAACTATAAACTTTATATCAAACAAAATCAAGCGATATAAACTTTATATCAAACACTATAAATTTTATATCAAACTATAAACTTTATATCAAACAATATCAAGCGATATAAATTTAATTTCAAACAATATCAAGCGATATAAACTTAATATCAAGCAGTATCAAACAATATAAACTTAATATCAAGCAGTATCAAGTGATATAAACTTAATATCAAGCAGTATCAAACGATATAAACTTAATATCAAGCAGTATCAAGCGATATAAACTTTATATCAAACACTATCAATCAATATAAAAGGGGCGGGGTTAGCTGTATAAAAGGGGGAGTGGTACCTGTCACTTTTAGTTTGACAAAACATATACCCTCTTACTACTTGTATGATAACAGCTTCTGTGCTGTGTATCTAATCTTATTCTGTGTGATACTGTCTGCTGAGCCATTTATCAAATCCTTCCTAAAGCCTTGCATTTACACTTTTAGGTGTGAACAATAGAGATGAGGCTGGATGTATCATAATTAGGGACTAATCACAGAGCAAACAGCTAATAAAGAGACAGAGCCTGGACATAAGCAGGAAATATGAGGCCTGGACACTTAGATGAGAAGCTATACTGCTAAATTCTAACCTCCCAGGGCTAAACACAGCCGATTTTCAGCCAAAGACAGAAGTAGAAATCCTTCCTTTACTGTATATTACTAATTCCTTTCCAATCCATTTCTGTAGGCAGGTCTTCTTCAAATCCTCATCCAAAAAATGTTATGTGTATTTAGCCTTAGTGCATTCACATGACCATATTTGTGGTCTGCATCCGATCCACATTTTTTGAGGACCCATTCATTTCAATAGGGGCAAAAAAGATGTGGACAACACCGTGTGCTGCTGCATCTGAATGTTTGTTCTGTGGCCCCCCAATAATATAGAACCTGTCCTATACTTGTCTGTTTTGCAGGGGGAATTCTCCTTTGGCAATACAGGGTGGTCAATATATATTTATTGGCAAAGCACGCAATATGAGGAGGGAGGTCGAAAGAGGATTATATACTGGCACTACTGGTGGAAATGGAGGAGCATTATACACTGGAGCCATTAAATATATATATATATATATATATATATATATATATATATATATAATTACAGACACTTTAGGGGTCATTATAATACAGGGCACAGTACAGGGGAGTTATAACTGCAGAGGGAATTATAACAACTACATGGGGACCTGCAGGGGCAGCATTATAAATACTGAGGGCACTATGGTTATATTATTACTTGGGAATCGTTGCATTGCTCATTATTGAAGGAGACCTCTGCTATTACATGTAGCGATCTCCTTCATACTATTGGGAGGAGCAAACACTAATGCCATCACTCCTCCCTATATAGAATAGATTGGAAAAGGGTTAAATCAGTCACAGTCCCAAAGTAGTATTTTACACTTCTGATTGTAAAGTACATTTTTTATACCTAGATTATTTTATTTACTGTCCTTCTGTGTTCATTGTGCCTACAGTCATATTTTTACTTTACAATTAAAATATAAAATCCTACAAATACATGTGGTTATTTTGTTTTAAAAATATATTTTACTTACAATAACACCAGCAAAAACAATCCCACAAATCTAAGTACATTATGTATGACCACACAATATACATTATATGTTCAATGGGCAAGTGCTTATGTAGCATTGCAGAAATGCTGTTTAAAAAAAAACTTGCTTCAAAAAATTATTGTGTAATGTCTTCTCACACAGTAAAACTGTTACTTTATAGAATCTAATAACTTTCTCAAACTGCCACATTTAGAAAGTGAAATACAGTTGGAAAGGGAATGAAATGTCCCAATGGCTGCTGGGATGCTAGTAGTTCTTCATGACTCTTCCATGGCTGGACTCTGAGAATCCGTAGCAAGGCTTTCAAGGTGTTGCGGATAATGCCAATCTCTGTTAGTCCCCGTCTGAACCTATTCCGGCATCTGGATAAAATATCCTCCTTCAAGTTCCTGGGCAGAGCTCTCTTTGCCTGACTGCCATCAAAGTTCACAGTCTTGAACCAGGTCAGGTACATCACATGGGGCACATGCTCTTGGAAGATTGCTTGTGCAAAACTATGTAGCTGTCCGTGACTTGTGGCAAACAATAAATCGGCCAGTTCTGGGGTGAGGAAAGTCAGAGGAATGTCAGGTGCAGCTCTCCCAGAGAAGGCAAGGATGTCATTTATGGGTAGGATCTGCACTGGCTGTGCCGATGTACTAAGCCTGTATGGAACTCCAGGAGATTTAGAAGGTCTGAAATAAAGCCAAGGACTAAGCAGGAGTTGTTTGATGAGATACTTAAGTTCTGGGATGATGTCCTAACTGTACAACAATGCAACAATTACATTGATTATCTGTATAAAGTCCTTCCATTAGTGATAAAAAAGAAAGGCCATGCCACTGGCATGTAACATTCTGGATCACTAAAGCATTTCATGTTAGCCATGGAAGAGTAATGGGCAGACCTAGATCCATGATGTGGTCCTGGACTACAGCTACACCATTGCAATTCATTGGGATTGGGAAACGTAAATGAAAAGGATGCAATTGTTATTTTCTGCGTTAAACCCATAATGAAAGTTTTATTAAAATTAAACCCTGAATCAGGAGTACTCAAGCATTTTTTCTAAAGGTCCACATACCTGGGTCTGCCACTGGGTGAAGGTCTGAACCGCCAAATAAAAAAAAATAAAAAAATGTACGGGGGACAAAACCAGTGGCATGTAGTGCTCTGTGGAAAGTTATTTATTTATTTTATTTTTTTAAATAAGCACTGCCTCATGGACCCAAGACAATAAGGCCACTTTCACATGGGCAAGAATTCAGCGCGGTTGCAATGCATGAGGTGAGAGCATTGCACTCGCACTGAATCTGGACCCATTCACTTCAATGGGGCTGTTCAGATGATTGGTGATTTTCACGCATCACTTGTGCGTTGCATAGAAATTAATGGAAATGCGTGAAAATCACAAGCATCTGCAAGCAAGTGCGGATGCAGTGCGATTTTCACGCATGGTTGCTAGGAGATGATAGGGATGAACAACCCTATTAACCCCTTAGGGACCGGGCTCATTTTCACCTTAGGGACCAGGCCATTTTTTGCAAATCTGACCAGTGTCACTTTAAGTGGTGATAACTTTAAAACGCTCTGACTTATCCAGGCCATTCTGAGATTTTTTCGTCACATATTATACTTCATGACACTGGTAAAATTAAGTTAAAAAAATACATTTTTATTTATAAAAAATACCAAATTTACCAAAAATTTGTAAAAAATTGCAAATTTCCAAGTTTCAATTTCTCTACTACTATAATACATAGTAATACCTCCAAAAATAGTTATTACTTTAAATTCCCCATATGTCTACTTTTATGCTTGGATCATTTTGGGAATTATATTTTATTTTTTGGGGATGTTACAAGGCTTAGAAATTTAGAAGAAAATCTTGAAATTTTTCAGAAATTTTCAAAAACCAAATTTTTAGGGACCAGTTCAGGTCTGAAGTCACTTTGCGAGGCTTACATAATAGAAACCACCAAAAAATGACCCAATCAAAGAAACTACACCCCTCAAGGTGTTCAAAACTTATTTTAGAAACTTTGTTAACCCTTTAGGTGTTCCATAAGAATTAATGGAATATAGAGATACAATTTCAAAATTTCACTTTTTTGGCAGATTTTATAGTTTAATATTTTTTTGTACTTTTACAAAGCAAGGGTTAACAGCCAAATAAAACTCAATATTTATAGCCCTGATTCTGTAGTTTACAGAAACACCCCATATGTGGTTGTAAACTACTGTACGGGTACACAGCAGGGCGCAGAAGGAAAGGAATGTCATACAGTTTTTGGAAGGCAGATTGTGCTGGACAGAAAAATTAGGCACGTACACATGCCTGAAAAATTAGGTATTGTTGCAGCCGGACAGAAAAATTGATGTTTCCCAGGCAGAAAGGGGCCTAAAACATTGGGGCTTGAACCCTAGTTGGTGGCGGATAAGTCACGCAAGTCACCCGGCATTCAGAGATAAAATATAGAAGTGTGTGGACCATTTTTAGCCCAAGGCAGGTAATCTCAGTCATCAGGCCTTTTTTAGTCGAATGCATCGCCCACTGTCAGTCCCTTCGGGATCCATCCCTCATTCATCTTAGTAAAGGTGAGGTAATCTAGACTTTTTTGACCTAGGCGACTTCTCTTCTCAGTGACAATAACTCCTGCTGCACTGAAAGTCCTTTCTGACAGGACACTTGAAGCGGGGCAGGCCAGAAGTTCTATCACAAATTGTGATAGCTCAGGCCACAGGTCAAACCTGCACACCCAGTAGTTAAGGGGTTCATCACTCCTCAGAGTGTCGATATCTGCAGTTAAGGCGAGGTAGTCTGCTACCTGTCGGTCGAGTCGTTCTCTAAAGGGTGGACCCTGGGATGCCTGCTGTGGTTGGTCTTCCTCCTCCTCCTCCTCCTCAAAGCCACATTCCTTCTCTGACCTCCTCAAAAGGATGCATGAGCCTACAGGCATTGCGCATGAGCATCCAGTAACGTGGCAAAAAAATTCCCAGCTCCGCAGAGGCTGTCCTAGCACCTTGGTCATACAAATACTCGTTGACATCTTTTTCTTGTTGGAGCAGGCGGTCGAACATTAGCAGTGTTTAATTCCAACGTGTTGAGCTGTCAAAAATCAAGCGCCTCACTGGCATGTTGTTTTGGCGCTGAATGTCTGAAAAGTGCGCCATGGCCGTGTAGGAACGCCTGAAATGGCCACACACCTTCCTGGCCTGCTTGAGGACGTCCTGTAAGCTTGAGTACTTATGCACCAATCGTTGTACGATCATATTACACACATGTGCCATGCACAGCACATGTGACAACTTGCCCAAATTCAATGCAGCCAACAAATTGCTTCCGTTGTCACACACCACTTTGCCGATCTCCAGTTGGTACGGAGTCAGCCACTGCTCCACCTGTGCGTTCAGGGCGGACAGGAGTGCTAGTCCTGTGTGACTCTCTGCTTTCAGGTAAGTCAACCCCAATACGGCATGACACTGTCGTATCCGGGATGTGGAATAGCCCCTGGGAAGCTGGGGGGGTGCCGTTGATGTGGAGCAAGACACAGCAGCAGAAGAGGACTAACAAGGAGGTTATGGAAGATGATGGAGTAGGAGGAGTAGAGAAGGTGGCATCAGGCCTGCCTGCAAGTCCTGGCTGTGTCACCAACTCCTCTGCAGAGCCACGCGTTCCATGCTTGGCAGCCGTGAGCAGGTTTACCCAATGCGCAGTGTAGGTGATATACCTGCCCTGACCGTGCTTTGCAGACCAGGTATCAGTGGTCAGATGGACCCTTGCCCCAACACTGTGTGCCAGACATGCCATTCCTTTTGCACAATCGAGTACAGGTTGGGGATTGACTTTTGTGCAAAGAAATTTTGTCCGGGTACCTTCCACTGTGGTGTCCCAATAGCTAAAATTTTTTGAAGGCCTCAGACTCCACCAGCTTGTATGGTTAAAGCTGGCGGGCTAAGAGTTCCGACAAGCCAGCTGTCAGACGCCAGGTAAGGGGGTGACTTTGTGACATTGGCTTCTTACGCTCAAACATGTCCTTGACAGACACCTGATTGTCGGCAGATGAGCAGGAACTGCTCAAGGCGAGAGGCGGAGTGGTGGGCGGTTGAGAAGGGGCAAGGAGGACAGCAGTGGTTGACGTGGCTGAAGATGCTGGACCAGTAGGAGAATGGTGGCTTTGAGTTTGTGTGCTGCTTTTACTCATGTGTTGATCCCATAGGCGTTTGTGATGTGAGATCTTGTGCCTTTGCAAAGCAGTTGTACCTAGGTGGGTGTTGGACTTCCCACGACTCAGTTTCTTTTGGCACAGGTTGCAAATGGCATCACTGTTATCATAGGCAGAAATAAATGCCACACCGCTGAGCTTTGCAATGACGGCATTCTGGTGGTGGCAACAACATGTGTTGCTTAGCGTACTGTCTGGCTCACCCCGGGTGCCGATATATGCTGTCTGACTGTGCCACTAGCTCATTGCGACGACCTCCCCCTGCTTCCAACTCGTCTCCTCCTCCTCTCTGTCTCCCCATCTGAACTTTCCCCCCGTTCTTCTTCTCTTCGAGCGGGCACCCACGTGACATCCACGGACACATCGGCATCATCAACCGCTTAAATTGTATCTGACAACTCAGCAAAGGAAGCAGCAGCGGGTACAACATCATCATCATCACACTGTACGTCCATCTGTGTAATGCTGCCTGACTGAGACATATCCCTGTTATCTACATCCTCTTGCAATAATGGTTGCGCATCACTCATTTCTTCCAACTGATGTGTAAATAACTCCTCTGACAGATCAAGTGAATCGCCTGTGGTGCTAGTGTTGGTGGTGGCGGCAGGCGGGCGAGTGGTAACTTGAGAGGTGCTCGAAGCTAAGCTGGAGGAGGATGGTGCATCGAGGTTCCGAGCGGAAGCTGTAGAAGATGGGTGTCCTGTGATTGCCAGTCAACTATGTCCTCAGAACTTTTTGAGCTCAGGGTATGTGGCCTCTAGATACACTGGGCATTATTCTAGGGCCAAAGGGAATCACAGCACCATGAACACGACGGCCCCGGCGGGGTAACCTGCCTCTGCCTGTCCTTTTTTTCCCGATTAGTTAAGTTGTACTATGCATGCAAGCGAATGTGACACCAGATATGAATGGCGCTGAAGTGGCACTGGGCGTTAAACACACAAACACGTGTGTGCAACTGACTGCCAGTTATTCAGTCAAAATTGTTTTTCTTTAAATATAATCAAATGTGACACCAGATATGAATGGCGCTGAAGTGACACTATGCACTGGCACTGGGCCTTAAACACACAAACACGTGTGTGCAACTGACTGCTATTTATTCACTGTCAAAATTGTTGATTTTCTTTAAATGGAATCGAATGTGACACCAGATATGAATGGCGCTGAAGTGACACTATGCACTGGCACTGGGCCTTAAACACACAAACACGTGTGTGCAACTGACTGCTAGTTATTCACAGTCAAAATTGTTGTTTTTCTTTAAATGTAATCGACTGTGACACCAGATATGAATGGCACTGAAGTGACACTATGGACTTGCAGCTGGGCCTTAAACACACAAACACGTGTATGCAACTGACTGCTAGTTATTCACAGTCAAAATAGTTGTTTTTCTTTAAATGTAATTGAATGTGATACCAGATATGAGTTGCGCTGGTGACACTATGCACTTGAAGGGCTGTGAGCCTGACACACACGCTGGCAGGCAGGCAACTGCAATTTGATTACATAGGAAAAAAAAAGAAGAAAAAAGCAGACTGATGTTCTAGCTTTAAAAAGGGCTTTTTGGAGCCGTCATTACAGCAGAGATCAGATGAGTCTTTCAGGACTGTAGAGGACACTGAATACACTAGCCTAGCTATTGACTTCCCTATTAAATCAGTAGCAGCTACACTGCCCCTCCTCTCACTAAGAATGCAGCTTCCGAATGAATCTAAAATGGATGCTGTCCAGGAGGTGGGAGGGTCTGGGAGGGAGGGTTTGCTGCTGATTGGCTGGAATGTGTCTGCTGACTGTGAGGTACAGGGTCAAAGTTTATTCAATGATGATGAATAGGGGGCGAACTGTACATCGGTCGGCGAACACGAACAAGCTATGTTGGCTGGGAACTGTTCGCCGGCGAATAGTTCAGGACATCTCTAGTGTCCCAAAGGGGTTAAGTACCAGGACATCATGACGTACCGGTACGTCATATGTCCCCAAGAGGTTAAAGTCAATTTACTGTATTATTTTCCCTTATAACATGGTTATAAAGGAAAATAATAGCATTCTTAATACAGAATGCTTAGTAAAATGTGGCTTAAGGGGTTAAAAAAATAATAATAATAAAGTCGCCTCATCCACTTGTTCGCGCAGCCGGCATTTCTTCTTTCTTTTTCTTTCAGGACCTGCGCTGACGTCACCGTGCTCATTAAAGGTCCTTTGGCAGGTCCTGAAAGAAGAAGAAAGAAGAAGAAAGAAAAGACGATGCCGACTGCCCACAAACAAGCAGATGAGGTGAGTTATATTTTTTTTTTTACTTTTTAACCTCTCAAGCAACATTTTACTAAGCATTCTGTATTAAGAATGTTATTATTTTCCCTTATAACCATGCCATACTTAGACACACGACTCTGCAGACAATATCACACATGATAGGATTAGATACACAGCTCAGCAGGCAGTATCACACACAATAGGCTTAGATACATGACTCTGCAGACAGTATCACACTCTGTACAGATACATACAATAGCTTCATAGACAGTATCTCACCTTATAGGTTTAGATACACTGCTCAGCAGACAGTATCACACAAATCAGAAATAGAAACACAGCTCAGCAGACAGTATCACACATGAGAGAATTAGATACACAGCTCAGCAGGTAGTATCACACATGATAGGATTAGATACACAATTTATCAGACAGTATCACAATAGGCTTAGACACACGACTCTGCAGACAGTATCACACATGGTAGGATTAGATACACAGCTCAGCAGACAGTATCAAACACAATAGGCTTAGACACACAACTCTGCAGACATTTTTACACATGATAGGATTAGATACACAGCTGAGCAGACAGTATCAAACACAATAGGCTTAGACACACGACTTTGCGGACAGTATCACACATGATAGGATTACCTACGCCGCTCAGCAGGCAGTATCACACATAATAGGATTAAATATGCAGCTCAGCAGACAGTATCACACAGGATTATATTAGATAAACCGCTCAGCAGACAGTATCACACATTATATGATTAGATACACAACTCAACAGGCAGTATCACACATAATAGGATTAGAGACACAGTTAAGCAGGCAGTATCACACATAATAGGATTAGATACATAGCTCTGCAGACAGTATCACACATGATAGGATTAGATACACAGCTCAGCAAACAATATCACACATGGCAGGATTAGATACACAACTCAGCAGACAGTATCAAAGACAATAGGCTTAGATTCAAGACTCTGCAGACAGTATCACACATGATATGATTAGATACACAACTCAGCAGGCAGTATCACACATAATAGGATTAGATACGTATTTTAACAGGCAGTATCACACATAATAGGATAAGATACACAGCTCTGCAGACAGTATCACACATGATAGGATTAGATGCATAACTCAGCAGACAGTATCAAACACAATAGGCTTAGACACACAGCTATGCAGACAGTACCACACATGGTAGGATTAGATACACAGCTCAACAGAAGGTATCACACAGAATAGGATTAAATACACAACTCTGCAAACAATATCAAACATGATAGGATTAGATAAACAGCTGAGCAGACAGTCTCACACATGATAGGATTAGAAACACAACTCAGCAGGCAGTATCACACATAACCGGCTTAGATACACGACTCTTCAGACAGTATCACACATGATAGGATTAGATACACAGCTCAGCAAACAATATCACACATGGCAGGATTAGATACACAACTCAGCAGGCAGTATCACACACAATAGGATTAGATTCAAGACTCTGCAGACAGTATCACACATGATATGATAAGATACACAACTCAGCAGGCAGTATCACACAAGATTAGATACATATTTTAACAGGCAGTATCACACATAATAGGATAAGATACACAGCTCTGCAGACAGTATCACACATGATAGGATTAGATACACAGCTAAGCAGACAGTATCACACAGGATTATCTTAGCTACACCGCTCAGCAGACAGTATCACACATGATATGATTAGATACACAACTCAGCAGGCAGTATCACACGTACAGTAAGGAACAGAAGTATTTGAACACCCTGCGATTTTGCAAGTTCTCCCACTTAGAAATCATGGATGGTGCTGAAATTCACATTGTAGGTGCATTCCCATTCTTAGAAACAGGATTACAAAAAGAAATCCAGAAGTCACATTGTATGATTTTTAAAGAATGTATTTGTCTAGCACTTCTGAGCAAAAGTATTTGAACATCTGAGAAAATCAGGATATTTGGTACAGAAGCCTTTGTTTGCAATTACAGAGGTCAAACGTTTCCTGTAATTCTTGACCAGATTTGCACATACTACAACAGGGATTTTGACCCATTACTCCACACAGATCTTCTCTAGATCTGTCAGGTTTTGGGGTTGTCGCTGAGCCACACAGAGTTTCAGCTCCCTCCAAAGATGTTCTATCGGATTTAGGTCTGGAGACTGGCTAGACCACTCCAGAACCTTGATATGCTTCTTACGGAGCCACTTCTTGGTTATCCTGGCTGTGTACTCAGTACCCAGCCACGACCCATCTGCAATGCTCTGACTGAGGGAAGGAGGTTGTTGCTCAAAATCTCACAACAAATGGCCCCATTCATCCTCTCCTTAATACAGTGCAGTCTTCCTGTCCCCTTTGCAGAAAATCACCCCCAAAGCATGATGTTACCACCCCATGCTTCACAGTAGCGATGGTGTTCTTGAGATGCAACTCATCCTTCTTTTTCCTCCAAACACGACGAGTGAAGTTTAGACCAAAAAGTTAAACTTTGGTCTAGTCTGACCACATGACTTTCTCCCATGCGTTCTCTGGATCATCCAGATTCAGGCATCCTCAAACTGCGGCCCTCCAGCTGTTGTAAAACTACAACTCCCCACAATGCCCTGCTGTAGGCTGATACCTGTAGGCTGTTCGGGCATGCTGGGAGTTGTAGTTTTGCAACAGCTGGAGGGCCGCAGTTTGAGGATGCCTGATCCAGATGATCATTGGCAAACTTCAGACAACCCTGGACATGTGATGACTTGAGCAGGGGAACCTTCCATGCAATGCATGATTTGAAACCATGACGCCGTAGTGTTCTACCGACAGTGACCTTTAAAACTGTGATGCCAGCTCTCTTCATGTCATTGACCATCTCCTCCCTTGTAATTCAGGGCTGATTCCTTACCTTTCTTATCATCAGTGATACCCCATGAGGTGAGAACTTGCATGGAGCCCCAGTCTGAGGGAGACTGACAGTCGTTTTTAGCCTCTTCCAGTTTCTAACAATTACTCAAACAGTTGATCTACTTTCACCAAGCTGCTTGGCAATTGCCCCATAGCCCTTTCCAGCCTTGTGGAGGTCCACAATTTTGTCTCTGGTGTCTTTTGACAGCTCTTTAATCTTGCCCATGGTAGTAGTTGATGTCTGACTGACTGTGGGGTGGACATGTGTATTTAAAGAGCTCAGACAGGTGCTACTAAGTTAGATAAATGAGTGGAGTAGAGGTGGACTTTTTGAAGGCACAGTAACAGGTCTTTGAGAGACGGAATTCTTGCAGTTTCTCAGGTATTCAAATACTTATGTTCAGCAGTGCAAGACAAATAAATTATTTAAAAATCATACAATGTGATTTCCTGATTTATTTTTATTCTGTCTCTGAGTGGGAAGGCACCTACGATATGAATTTCAGACCCCTCCATGGTTCCTAAGTGGGAGAACTGGCAAAATCGCAGGGTGTTCAAATACTTCTGTTCCTCATTGTAATAGGATTCGATGAACAGCTCTGCAGACAGTATCACACATGCCAATGTGTCTGAATTGTATTATGTACATTTGTAACATGTAATGGGACTGTTAAAAGTATATAATAATCTCTGCCAGTGGTGTTGCGGGCAGCACCAGTGACGGGGTGACACCAGCAGGGCCGGCCGGGAGCGCACTTCTCATTTACGATTCCCAGGCATAGTCATCTGTATTGCCATCCTCAGGCAATCCACAACCTCCCTCTGTATCAAAGGCAAAGCACTTACCCACACAGCCATAAGAGCTGCATTGCCACTGACTGAAAAAAATATGAGACTTCTACTGTTATAGCTGGCTAAGTGTACATCTATACACATGACAGCTGCCCCAACACACCCAGCACTGCTCTATATATCTATATGACAGCTGTCCCAGCACACTCAGCTCTGCTATATCTCTATATATGATAGCTGCCCCAGCACACCCAGCTCTGCTACATCTAATACACATGACAGCTGCACCAGCACACTCATCTCTACTATATCTCTATATATGACAGGTGCCCCAGCAAACCCAGCTCTGCTACATCTATACACATGACAGCTGCCCCAGCACACTCAGCTCTGCTATATATCTATATATCTATCTACTGTATAGCAATACTTAGAGATATATAGATATAGCAGAGCTGAGTGTGCAGGAGCACCTGTCATATATAGAGATATAGTAGAGCTGAGTGTGCTGGTGCAGCTGTCATGTGTATAGATGTAGCAGAGCTGGGTTTGCTGGGGCACCTGTCATATATAGAGATATAGTGGAGCTGAGTGTGCTGGTGCAGCTGTCATGTGTATTAGATGTAGCAGAGCTGGGTGTGCTGGGGCAATTATCATATATAGAGATATAGCAGAGCTGAGAGTGCTGGGACAGCTGTCATATAGAGCTATAGCAGTGCTGGGTGTGTTAGGGCAGCTGTCATGTGTATAGATGTACACTTAGCCAGCTATAACAGTAGAAGTCTCATATTTTTTTAGTCAGTGACAATGCACATCTTATGGCTGTGTGGGTAAGTGCTTTGCCTCTGATACAGAAGGTGGTGGGTTTGAATCCAAGCAGAAACTTTTCAAAAATACAGGCTAAATTAGAATACACAAGCACTGACTCCATATATGGACATAAAGGGCGTGACACAGGAAGAGGCTGCATTGCTGACATGGAGGTAAGTATAAGTGTTTATTTATTTTTTAATACCCAACTGTTACTGCCATGGGGGGAGCGGGAGGCACTTGATACTGGCACATGGGGGGAGGGGGGTTGGCACCTGATACTGGCACATTGGGGGGGTGGAAAGGAGAGAGGCATTTGATACTGGAACTTTTGGGGGGGAGATGGCACTATGATACTGGCACATGGGGGGGTTTGGCACTTGATAAAGGCACATGGGGGTTTGGCACTATGATACTGGCACATGGGGGTGGGAAGAAGAGAGGCACTTGATACTGGTACTTTTTTGGGGGGGAGATGGCACTATTATACTGGCACATGGGGGGAGGAGAGAGGCACTTAATACTGGCACATTGGGAGGGAGATGGCACTATGATACTGGCACATGGGGGAGAGAAGCACTTGATACTGGCACTTTTTTTTGAGGGGGGGAGATGACACTATGATACTGGGACATGGGGGGGAAGGAGAGAGGCACTTGATACTGGCACATGGGGGGGAGGAGAGAGGGAATTGATACCGGCACTTTTGGGGGGGGGGGGGTGGAGATGGCATTATGAAACTGGGACATGGGGGGGAGAGAGGCATTTGATACTGGCACATGGGGAGTTTGGAACTTGATACAGGCACATGGGGGGGTTGGGCACTATGATACTGGCACATGGGGGTGGGAAAGAGAGATGCACTTGATACTTGATTTTTTGGGGGGAGATGGCACTATGATACTGGGACATGTGGGGGGAGGAGAGAGGTACTTTATACTGGCACATGATAGGGGGGGCATCTATGGGGACACTTACTGGCATATTATTGGAGGGCATTATGGGAGACACTGAGGGGCCGGACACTGAGATCAGAGGCCGGACACTGAGGGCATCTACTGGGGCACTATATATGGGGCATTTTATACTGGTACATTATGGGGGGCACTAGCAGGAAGGGGGGAGAGGAGCACTATGGGGGAATTTACTGGGGCACTATATAGGGGTATTTTATACTGGGACATTATGGGGGCACTATGGGGACATTAGCTCAACTGGGGGCATTACAAGGGGGTATTTTTTGCACTGTCACATTATAAGGAGAATTATTTCTACTGGGGGGCATTATGGTGGGCTTTATTACTCCCCCATGGTATGACCTCCTAGTAGCAGCACCAGCCTCTCTCTGCTTTGCTATTCCTCTGCCCCTTCTCCAAATCCTTATTATGAAATCTTTCTCATTAGGATAAAACACATCAGCTACACCGAGCCCCCGGCCAAAGTGTGGAAGTGGTGTCCGAAATCCCCAAGGGCCAAGCCAAGTAATTGTAAGTTTTCATATGAAATATGTTTATGTTATACACATATAACATACACTGTGCCCCACAATATACAGTATACCGCTACTCTGTGTAGTCTGTTCTATAAGCACCATTGTTTTGTGGCGGTGGACAGAAAATAATCTTGAAGTGCCCCTCCCGAGACCAGGCTCTGACTGCTAGGGGGGGTCTGCTGAGCTAACGGATGCCCCCTATGGCAGTAGAACCACCATAGCCCCCATATATGGCAAAAAAATTATTGCTTGGGGGAAGGGGGGGTGACACCATTTTCTACTGCACTGGGTGACACCAGCCCTAGCAACGCCACTGATCTCTGCATAATACTGTGGTTTGTGTGTGTTATTTTGAATATAATAAATATAATACTAGACTAGCACTGTATACTGTCACCAAGTGTATCTAAATCATAGTATATGGCATATAGAATTGTAGTGAACAATGGTACAGGTCAAAATTAGGGATGAGCGAACCCGTACTGTATAGTTTGGGTTCGTACCGAATTTTGGGGTGTCCGTGACACGGACCCGAACCCGAACATTTTAGTAAAAGTCCGAGTTCGGTGTTTGTCGCTTTCTTGGCGCTTTTTGAAAGGCTGCAAAGCAGCCAATCAACAAGCGTCATACTACTTGCCCCAAGAGGCTGTCACAGCCATGCCTACTATTGGCATGGCTGTGATTGGCCAGTGAAGCATGTGACCCAGCCTCTATTTAAGCTGGAGTCACGTAACGCCGCACGTCACTCTGCTCTGATCAGTGTAGGGAGAGGTTGCAGCTGCGACGTTAGGGCGAGATTAGGCAGTAATTAACTCCTCCAAAAGACTTAATTCAGTGATCGATCTACAGCTGTGGATCATTGAACTGCTGCTATTCAATTGCTCACAGTTTGTAGGCTGCCCAGAGCGTTTTTCATTCACTTTTTTCTGGGGTGATCGGCGGCCAGTTTGTGTCTTGTGGTGCGCCAGCACAAGCTGCTACCAAGTACATTTAACCATCAATAGTGTGGTTATTTTTTGGCTACATCCTACATCAGGGTCAAGCTGTCACCAAGTGCATTTAACCATCAATAGTGTGGTTATTTTTGGGCTATATCCTACATATGGGGCAAGCTGTCACCAAGTGCATTTAACCCTCAATAGTGTGTCTGTTTTTTGGCTATATCCTACATATGGGACAAGCTGTCACCAAGTGCATTTAACCATCAATAGTGTGGTTATTTTTTGGCTATATCCTACATATGGGGCAAGCTGTCACCAAGTGCATTTAACCCTCAATAGTGTGGTTATTTTTTGGCTATATCCTACATCAGGTTTAAGCGGTCACCAAGTGCATTTAACCATCAATAGTGTGGTTATTTTTTGGCTATATCCTACATCAGGGTCAAGCTGTCACCAAGTGCATTTAACCATCAATAGTGTGGTTATTTTTTGGCTATATACTACATATGGGGCAAGCTGTCACCAAGTGCATTTAACCCTCAATAGTGTGGCTGTTTTTTGGCTATATCCTACATATTGGGCAAGCTGTCACCAAGTGCATTTAACCATCAATAGTGTGGTTATTTTTGGGCTATATCCTACATATGGGGCAAGCTGTCACCAAGTGCATTTAACCCTCAACAGTGTGGTTATTTTTTGGCTATATCCTACATCAGGTTCAAGCTGTCACCAAGTGCATTTAACCATCAATAGTGTGGTTATTTTTTGGCTATATCCTACATCAGGGTCAAGCTGTCACCAAGTGCATTTAACCATCAATAGTGTGGTTATTTTTTGGCTATATCCTACATCAGGGGCAAGCTGTCACCAAGTGCATTTAACCATCAATAGTGTGGTTATTTTTTGGCTATATCCTACATCAGGGGCAAGCTGTCACCAAGTGCATTTAACCATCAATAGTGTGGTTATTTTTTGGCTATATCCCACATAAGGGGCAAGCTGTCACCAAGTGCATTTAACCAACAATAGTGTGGTTATTTTTTGGCTATATCCTACATCAGGGTCAAGCTGTCACCAAGTGCATTTAGCCATCAATAGTGTGGTTATTTTTTGGCTATATACTACATATGGGGCAAGCTGTCACCAAGTGCATTTAACCCTCAATAGTGTGGTTGTTTTTTTTGGCTATATCCTACATATGGGGCAAGCTGTCACCAAGTGCATTTAACCATCAATAGTGTGGTTATTTTTTGGCTATATCCCACATCAGGGGCAAGCTGTCACCAAGTGCATTTAACCATCAATAGTGTGGTTATTTTTTGGCTATATCCTACATCAGGTTCAAGCTGTCACCAAGTGCATTTAACCATCAATAGTGTGGTTATTTTTTGGCTATATCCTACATCAGGGTCAAGCTGTCACCAAGTGCATTTAACCATCAATAGTGTGGTTATTTTTTGGCTATATCCCACATAAGGGGCAAGCTGTCACCAAGTGCATTTAACCAACAATAGTGTGGTTATTTTTTGGCTATATCCTACATCAGGGTCAAGCTGTCACCAAGTGCATTTAGCCATCAATAGTGTGGTTATTTTTTGGCTATATACTACATATGGGGCAAGCTGTCACCAAGTGCATTTAACCCTCAATAGTGTGGTTGTTTTTTTGGCTATATCCTACATATGGGGCAAGCTGTCACCAAGTGCATTTAACCATCAATAGTGTGGTTATTTTTTGGCTATATCCCACATCAGGGGCAAGCTGTCACCAAGTGCATTTAACCATCAATAGTGTGGTTATTTTTTGGCTATATCCTACATCAGGGTCAAGCTGTCACCAAGTGCATTTAGCCATCAATAGTGTGGTTATTTTTTGGCTATATACTACATATGGGGCAAGCTGTCACCAAGTGCATTTAACCCTCAATAGTGTGGTTGTTTTTTTGGCTATATCCTACATATGGGGCAAGCTGTCACCAAGTGCATTTAACCATCAATAGTGTGGTTATTTTTTGGCTATATCCCACATCAGGGGCAAGCTGTCACCAAGTGCATTTAACCATCAATAGTGTGGTTATTTTTTGGCTATATCCTACATCAGGTTCAAGCTGTCACCAAGTGCATTTAACCATCAATAGTGTGGTTATTTTTTGGCTATATCCCACACAGGGGCAAGCTGTCACTAAGTGCATTTAACCATCAATAGTGTGGTTATTTTTTGGCTATATCCTACATCAGGGGCTTGGCTGTGCTTGCTATTTTATTGAGGGGTGAAATACAATTGCCAAAATAGCAGTACCCTAAATCTGGTGTTTCAGCTGTGGCCAGCCAATTGTAATACTGTCTGCTGTCTGGCAAAGGATATATTTTTGTTCAGGGTTGAAATACAATTCCCAACTTAGCAATTTCCTAAATTAGTGGTTTCTGCTGTATCAGGGCTACTTTAAATCTATTCATTAAAAGGGTATATTAGATTCAAGGTGCAGATAGGGTCATTCTCAATAACTTCACACACGCTACTGTGCATTTCCAAGTCTAATTCTGTCTGTAAACGTATACCTTTCACCCAGCGCCTAAATACTAGGCCTCAAATTTACATTCATCTAAATCTGTGGTTATTGCTGTGGCTGGTCAAGTTATTTAGTGTCTGTCAAAGCACAGTTTGTGTTCTGGGTTGAAATACAATTCCCAATTTAGCCATTTTCTAATTTAGTGGTTTCTGCTGTATCAGACCTACTTTAAATCTATCCCTAAAAGGTTATATTAGATTCAAGGTGCAGATAGGGTCATTCTCAACAACTTCACACACACGCTACTGTGCATTTCCAAGTCTAATTCTGTCTGTAAACGTATACCTTTCACCCAGCGCCTAAATAGTAGGCCTCAAATTTACATTCATCTAAATCTGTGGTTATTGCTGTGGCTGGTCAAGTTATTTAGTGTCCGTCAAAGCACCGTTTTTGCTCTGGGTTGAAATACAATTCCCAATTTAGCAATTTCCTAATTTAGTGGTTTCTGCTGTATCAGACCTACTTTAAATCTATCCCTAAAAGGGTATATTAGATTCAAGGTGCAGATAGGGTCATTCCCAATAACTTCACACACACGCTACTGTGCATTTCCAAATCTAATTCTGTCTGTAAACGTATACCTTTCACCCAGCGCCTAAATAATAGGCCTCAAATTTACATTCATCTAAATCTGTGTTTATTGCTGTGGCTGGTCAAGTTATTTAGTGTCCGTCAAAGCACAGTTTTTGTTCTAGGCTGAAATACAATTCCCAATTTAGCAATTTCCTAAATTAGTGTTTTCTGCTGTATCAGACCTACTTTAAATCTATCCGTAAAAGGGTATATTAGATTCAAGGTGCTGATAGGGTCATCCACAATAACTTCACACGTTCATTGCCAAGTCTAATTCTGTCCGTAAACGTATACCTGTCATCCAGCGCCTTAATACTAGGCCTCAAATTTATATTCAGCTAAATCTGTCGTTACTGCTGTGCCTTTATTAGTGTAATACGGTACCTATATAGATAGCCAGATAGTGTTAGGTGTCTGTAAAAAGAGGCCTGAATTTGAATTCAATACATTGGGCCAAATAATATTTTTCTTATTGTGGTGAACGGTAACAATGAGGAAAACATCTAGTAAGGGACGGGGACATGCTCGTGGTGGTATTAGTGGACCCTCTGGTGCTGGGAGAGGACGTGACCGTTCTGCCACAGCCACACGTCCTAGTGTACCAACTACCTCAGGTCCCAGTAGCCACCATAATTTACAGCGATATTTGGTGGGGCCCAATGCCGTTCTAAGGATGGTAAGGCCTGAGCAGGTACAGGCATTAGTCAATTGGGTGGCCGACAGTGGATCCAGCATGTTTACATTATCTCCCACCCAGTCTTCTGCAGAAAGCGCACAGATGGCGCCTGAAAACCAAGCCCACCAGTCTGTCACATCACCCCCATGCATACCAAGGAAACTGTCTGAGCCTCAAGTTATGCAGCAGTCTCTTATGCTGTTTGAAGACTCCGCTGGCAGGGTTTCCCAAGGGCATCCACCTAGCCTTTCCCCAGCGGTGGAAGACATATAATGCACTGACGCACAACCACTTATGTTTCCTGATGATGAGGACATGGGAATACTACCTCAGCACGTCTCTGATGATGACGAAACACAGGTGCCAACTGCTGCGTCTTTCTGCAGTGTGCAGACTGAACAGGAGGTGAGGGATCAAGACTGGGTGGAAGACGATGCAGGGGACGATGAGGTCCTAGACCCCACATGGAATGAAGGTCGTGCCACTGACTTTCACAGTTCGGAGGAAGAGGCAGTGGTGAGACCGAGCCAACAGCGTAGCAAAAGAGGGAGCAGTGGGCAAAAGCAGAACACCCGCCGCCAAGAGACTCCGCCTGCTACTGACCGCCGCCTTCTGGGACCGAGCACCCCAAAGGCAGCTTCAAGGAGTTCCCTGGCATGGCACTTCTTCAAACAATGTGCTGACGACAAGACCTGAGTGGTTTGCACGCTGTGCCATCAGAGCCTGAAGTGAGGCATTAACGTTCTGAACTTTAGCACAACCTGCATGACCAGGCACCTGCATGCAAAGCATGAACTGCAGTGGAGTAAACACCTTAAAACAAGGAAGTCACTCAGGCTCCCCCTGCTACCTCTTCTGCTGCTGCCGCCTCGGCCTCTTCCTCCGCCTCTGGAGGAATGTTGGCACCTGCCGCCCAGCAAACAGGGGATGTACCACCAACACCACCACCTCCGTCACCAAGCATCTCAACCATGTCACACGGCAGCGTTCAGCTCTCCATCTCACAAACATTTGCGAGAAAGTGTAAATTCCTACCTAGCCACCCTCGATCCCTGGCCCTGAATGCCAGCATTTCTAAACTACTGGCCTATGAAATGCTGTCATTTAGGCTGGTGGACACAGACAGCTTCAAACAGCTCATGTCGCTTGCTGTCCCACAGTATGTTGTTCACACTACTTCTCCAAGAGAGCCGTGCCTTCCCTGCACAACCAAGTATCCGATAAAATCAAGTGTGCACTGCGCAATGCCATCTGTGGCAAGGACCACCTAACCACAGATACGTGGACCAGTAAGCACGGCCAGGGACGCTATATCTCCCTAACTACACACTGGGTAAATGTAGTGGCGGCTGGGCCCCAGGCGGAGAGCTGTTTGGCGCACGTCCTTCCGCCGCCAAGGATCGCAGGGCAACATTCTTTGCCTCCTGTTGCCACCTCCTCCAACTCAGCTTCCTCCTCCTCTTCTTCCACCTGCTCATCCAGTCAGCCACACACCTTCACCACCAACTTCAGCACAGCCCGGGGTAAACGTCAGCAGGCCATTCTGAAACTCATATGTTTGAAGGACAGGCCCCACACCGCACAGGAGTTGTGGCGGGGTATAGAACAACAGACCGACGAGTGGTTGCTGCCGGTGAGCCTCAAGCCCGGCCTGGTGGTGTGCGATAATGGGCGAAATCTCGTTGCAGCTCTGGGACTAGCCGGTTTGACGCACATCCCTTGCCTGGCGCATGTGCTGAATTTGGTGGTGCAGAAGTTCATTCACAACTACCCCGACATGTCAGAGCTGCTGCATAAAGTGCGGGCCGTCTGTTCGCACTTCCGGCATTCACATCCTGCCGCTGCTCGCCTGTCTGCGCTACAGCGTAACTTCGTCCCTCCCGCTCCCAGAGTTTCAGCTGCAGCACGCACGGGTCAGTCGCACTGCGGAACAGCACCACTTCACCACCAATGACTGGGCCTCCATGCGAGACCTGTGTGCTCTGTTGCGCTGTTTCGAGTACTCCACCAACATGGCCAGTGGCGATGACGCCGTTATCAGCATTACAATACCACTTCTATGTCTCCTTAAGAAAACACTTAGGGCGATGATGGAAGAGGATGTGGCCCAGGAGGAGGAGGAGGAGGAGGAGGAAGAGGGGTAATTTTTTAGCACTTTCAGGCCAGTCTCTTAGAAGTGACTCAGAGGGAGTTTTTTTGCAACAGCAGAGGCCAGGTACAAATGTGGCCAGCCAGGGCCCACTACTGGAGGACGAGGAGGATGAGGATGAGGAGGAGGTGGAGGAGGATGCGGATGAAGCATAATCACAGCGGGGTGGCACCCAACGCAGCTCGGGCCCATCACTGGTGCGTGGCTGGGGGAAACGCAGGATGATGACGATATGCCTCCCACAGAGGACAGCTTGTCCTTACCTCTGGGCAGCCTGGCACACATGAGCGACTACATGCTGCAGTCCCTGCGCAACGACAGCAGAGTTGCCCACATTTTAACGTGTGCGGACTACTGGGTTGCCACCCTGCTGGATCCACGGTACAAAGACAATGTGCCCACCTTACTTCCTGCACTGGAGTGTGATAGGAAGATGCGCGAGTACAAGCGCACGTTGGTAGACGCGCTACTGAGAGCATTCCCAAATGTCACAGGGGAACAAGTGGAAGCCCAAGGCCATGGCAGAGGAGGAGCAAGAGGTCACCAAGGCAGCTGTGTCACGGCCAGCTCCTCTGAGGGCAGGGTTAGCATGGCAGAGATGTGGAAAAGTTTTGTCAACACGCCGCAGCTAACTGCACCACCACCTGATACGCAACGTGTTAGCAGGAGGCAACATTTCACTAACATGGTGGAACAGTACGTGTGCACACCCCTCCACGTACTGACTGATGGTTCGGCCCCATTCAACTTATGAGTCTCTAAATTGTCCACGTGGCCAGAGCTAGCCTTTTATGCCTTGGAGGTGCTGGCCTGCCCGGCGGCCAGCGTTTTGTCTGAACGTGTATTCAGCACGGCAGGGGGCGTCATTACAGACAAACGCAGCCGCCTGTCTACAGCCAATGTGGACAAGCTGACGTTCATAAGAATGAACCAGGCATGGATCCCACAGGACCTGTCCATCCCTTGTGCAGATTACACATTAACTTCCTCCCCTTAACCATATATTATTGTACTCCAGGGCACTTCCTCATTCAATCCTATTTTTATTTTTATTTTACCATTATATTGCGGGGGAAAACCAAAGTTGAATGAACCTCTCCTCTGTTTGGGTGCCGGGGCCTAAATATATGACAATGGACTGTTCCAGTGTTGGGTGACGTGAAGCATGATTCTCTGCTATGACATGAAGACTGATTCTCTGCTGACATGAAGCCAGATTCTCTGTTACGGGACCTCTCTCCTCTGCCTGGGTGTCGGGGCCTAAATTTATGACAATGGACTGTTACAGTGGAGGGTGACGTGAAGCCTGATTCTCTGCTATGACATGAAGACTGATTCTCTGCTGACATGAAGCCAGATTCTCTGTTACGGGACCTCTCTCCTCTGCCTGGGTGCCTGGGCCTAAATATCTGACAATGGACGGTTCCAGAGTTGGGTGACGTGAAGCATGATTCTCTGCTATGGGACCTCTCTTCAACTGATATTGGCTAATTTTTATTTATTTGATTTTTATTTTAATTCATTTCCCTATCCACATTTGTTTGCAGGGGATTTACCTACATGTTGCTGCCTTTTGCAGTCCTCTAGCCCTTTCCTGGGCTGTTTTACAGCCTTTTTAGTGCCAAAAAGTTCGGGTCCCTATTGACTTCAATGGGGTTCGGGTTCGGGACGAAGTTCGGGTCGGGTTCGGATCCTGAACCTGAACATTTCCGGGAAGTTCGGCCGAACTTCTCGAACCCGAACATCCAGGTGTTCGCTCAACTCTAGTCAAAATATATGGTAATCCTTGCACAGAAAAAGAGCATCCATTTTTCATATATGTTAAATGTAAGACAAAGATCTGATGTGAACCCGGCCAATTTTACAATTGTAATTCCATTACCAGGTCTTTACCTTAAGTTCAGGTATTTAGCTAGTAACACAATGCGCCACCTGCTTTCTGAACATTGTATTGCAATTTATCCAATTTATGTAGATATAATGTCATTTCGTGACACACATCTGAGGACATGTTGAGATAAATTATCAGTTAAGCGTGGACACATCTGTAGTAGACGGAAATAAATTTCACTAATTTGTCTGTTATATTGTCGGGTGAAATTCACCAATTTTTGGCTGTGATATACCCCTGCTCTACCTAGTACACAGGGAAATACATTTCACTAATTTGTCTGTTACATTGTCAGGTGAAATTCACAATTTTTTTTCTGTGATATACCACTGCTTTACCCAGTAGACAGGGAATCACATTTGACTAATTTGTCTGTTACATTGTTGGGTAACATTCACCAATCTTTGGCTGTGATATACCCCTGCTCTACCTAGTGGACAAGGAAATACATTTCATTAATTTGTCTGTTAGATAGTTGGTTGACATTCACCAATTTTTGGCTGTGATATACACCTTCTACCTAGTGGACAAGGAAATACATTTAACTAATTAGTCTGTTACATTGTTGGGTGAAATTCCCAAATTTTTGGCTGTGATATACCCCTGTTCTACATAGTGGAAAGGGAAAGACATTTCACAAATTTGTCTGTTACATTTTCGGGTGACATTCACCAATTTTTGGCTGTGATATACCTCTGCTCTACCTAGTGGACAAGGAAATACATTTCACTAATTCGTCTATTACATTGTTGTTTGACAAATTCTCATCTTTTGCGCTAGAAAGTACATTTGTGGCACATTTCCGCTCGATCGCATTTCAACCACTGACCTCCATTGGATGTGGTTTCCCTTTCTCAATCTCCCTCTCTGGTGTGGAACCCTGATTCGCCGCTAACCGTGATCAACATGGTAGGAGCATAAAAGAACATTGAAAGTTGATAGAGAATATATCCAATTGGATCGTGGATGTCAAGGGGACGTGCGATCAGGCAGAAGTTATTTAGAGTCAACAAATGGGCATCAGGGCCTCTCCTGTCTAACGTTTCCAAATCCAAAATACCACAGTAACATTTCCTGTAATTTTTTATTAATTATTCCAATAACAGGGCATCTTAAGGGCCGCTTCACACGAGCGGATGCCGTGCGTGGCATCCGCTCCGTGAAAGAGTGCCAAGACCCGCTGCAGACTGCAGAGGCACGGAGCGGTAACATGACTGTGATTTCGTAGTAAAGAGATCACAGAGAGGCACGGAGCATTAACAGTCATGTTACCGCTCCGTGCCTCTGCAGTCTGCAGCGGGTCTTGGCACTCTTTCACGGAGCGGATGCCACGCACGGCATCCGCTCGTGTGAAGCGGCCCTAAGAGTCCTGTTTTGTTATTTATCGTCACTACCTTCCCGAGTCGGGAGTGGGTAATTTCCACACGCCCCCTCCTTTACTTGGAAGCTTCTGCTTCAATAATTTGTCCCACATTTCCGCTCGATCACATTTAATTTCATCCATTGACCTCCCTTAGGTGCGGTATCCCTTTTTTTCAGGCTCCCTCTCTGGCCTGGAACCCTGATTCCCTACTACCTGTGGTCACCATGGTAGGTGCAGAAAAGAGCATCGGAATTTGATAGAGAAGATATCCAATTGGATCGTGGACGTGCAACATGGTTGAGCAGTATGTGTGCACACGGCTACGCGTACTGACTGATGGGTCTGCACCCTTCAACTTCTGGGTCTACAAATTGGGCACATGGCCTGAGCTTGTCCTTTACTCCTTGGAGGTGCTAGCCTGCTATGCAGCCAGTGTATTGTCTGAACGTTTTTTTAACACGGCTGGAGGGGGTTATCACAGGTTATATTCCCAATGTTTTGGGGTCTACCTAAATTTAAACAAAAAACTGTGTTGGCTACCTCCTCCTCATCCATCGCCGCTTCCACCTCCTCCTCAACCTCCTACTCCATATGGAGCTTCTCCTCCTAGATCAAGATTATTATTTATTATTTTTAAGTATTTTATGTTATTTGAGGTCATTTTGCTATCCAGATTTGCCATGCTTGCCATGTTCTTAACCACATTTTGCTTTTAGAGTCATTTTAGTGCTCAAGAGTTCGGGGTCCCAATTGGAGTTCGGGATCAAGTTTGGGTAAAGTTCGGGTCCCAAACTCAAACTTTTTTGTGAAGTTTGGCCGAACCAGTCGAATCCGAACATCCAGGTGTCCGCTCAACTCTAAACATGATCTCTGAAAGACTATAAAGTGTTGCGATACTACTGTTTTTGTACTCTGCTTGGACTGAACTCAAATTGTGGGACATTTTATTATCCAATATGTGTGGGCTGAAGAAAGATTAAAGGTTGAACATGTTTATTATTGATTGCTGCAATAAACTGTTCTTGTGGTGAAGACTAAACTGACACCTGTGTGTGAACAGTGACTGAGTTAAAACACCCACAGCACATATTTACCCTCCTGGCGGGGGGTTGTCACAACCTCTTCCTCATCCCCATCCTCGTGAGAAGCTCAGGGAGGTGAAGCGAGGTGGGGTGAGGCTCCGGTCTCCTTAGCCTCCATTAATTGACCCACATCAGGTGGGGTAGGGGCATTTTGCTGCCTAGAGGGTCCGGCATGCTCATCCTCATACTCCTCCGAAGCAGAGACCTCCACCACCACCTTTCTGGAAGTCCTGCGGCGGACGCAGGGAACAGGAACATCTATAATGACACAATTTTCCTAATTTATAAGAGCAAATCTTAAAGCATAACTGTACATATATATTACAGAGTGTTGGTGAAAGATACAAAAGTTATGTAAGCATTGTACCTGGGCAAATTTTGTTGCGTATCTCTCTGATCCTATCAGAATTCCAGCTCTTCAGATCGGACCATTTCTTCGGGATGGCCAACCTTTTGTGCTAGCCATCATTATTCCTCCACAACTCATACCAGATGCTCCTCACTATATGTTGCTTGTCGGCGTCGGACCGGGTCTTGTCATATCCCTTTTTCAACATGCACTGTAGGATAAAAAAGCAAGCGTATATTCCCAACTTTTAAAATACAAGTATTAGAATTTAAAGGGGTTCTCTGGACTTTTTCTATTGATGATGATGACCTATCCTTAAGAAAGTTGATCAATATCAGATCGGCGGGGGGTCCGACACCCGTCAACCGCACCCATCAGCTGTTCGCAGGGACAGTGCGTACAGTGTGCATGTCCGTCTCCCGACTCTCTTCCTGCCCTCTGCTATCCCATAGACATACAGCGTTGAGCAGGAAGAGAGAAGGGAGACAGCACAAACAGCTGGGTGTCGGACCCCGCCGATCTGATAATGATGATCTATCCTGAGGATAGGTCATCAATAGAAAAAGCCTGGACAACCTCTTTAATGTCATCATCTCGAAAAAATAAAATAAAATTTTAGTGTTTGAAAGGGAAATATTAGATTTAAGTTTACCATTATAACATCTGATTATATTGAAATTGTATGTGTGTGGGTTATGAGCAATCGGATATTGGTCATCTGAGGAGAGGTGTAACTTTCTAGTGAATGGGGTGTACAGCTGGTTCGCCTCCCCGTGGTGCACCCTGGGTAACACTAAATTAACCAGCAAATACTGTCGGTCAAACATTACTTGTCCTGACCAACAGGACACAAATTAAAATCTCTGTGTGTATGTGTGTTATATAGTGTGTGGGTATATAGTGTGAAGCGGAAAAATGGATGTGTAATGTGTATATGACAGATATATGTCTTCTATCCATAAATAAATGCTACACTGATAGCAACACCGCAGGAGAAATGCTAGCACAGGCTTCCAGTATCCGTAGTTTCAGGTGCTGCACATCTCGTATCTTCACAGCATATGGTGTGAAGATACGAGATGTGCAGCACCTGAAACTATGGATACTGGAAGCCTGTGCTAGCATTTCTCCTGCGGTGTTGCTATCAGTGTGTGAAGAGTGGGAGAAGAGGGTTGCACATTGAACACATTTTATAAGTGGTCAGAAACTTGTAAATAACTCATGAAAGAATAAAGTTACGTTAAAACCAAGCACACCATTGTTTTTCTTGTGAAATTCCCAATAAGTTTTATGTGTCACATGACCCTCTTACTATTAAAAAAACAAAAGTTGGATTCAAAATGGCCACCTTGGTCACCACCCATCTTAAGAAAATTTCCCCCTCACATATACTAATGTGCCACAAACAGGAAGTTAATATCACCAACCATTCCCATTTTATTAAGGTGTATCCATATAAATGGCCCACCCTGTAGATAAAGTTTTCCTAAATATTTGTGATAATAATGATTTGGGGAAATAAGTAATGGTAAAAGGCAGAGTGGATCCAGCATGCATGTGGATCCAACACTCCCTGAATTTTATGGTGGCCATTATGGCGCATAACAGGTAGTATTTAGTGTTAGGACCCATCTAACAGAGATCGCCTTGATGTACGGCAGACGAGCTCAGATGGTTTTGTACAAAATGCATTGGCCAAGCATCTCACTTTATAAATAAGCATAGCATTAGCACTATAATTTTTGTGACTATGGCATTGTTGTACTTTATCTGATTTGCAGGGTGCTGCTGCATTATCTTTTTTCCTCTAGGTCTTTGCCATGGCAGCGTGCACCTGCACATTGGGAAATGCTGACTAACCCCATTTTCTTGTTGGGCTGGAGTTACAGCACTCTTAGTGCAGCAATATGCTCCATCAGCGATTTGTTTCCTGCTGCCGAGCCTGGGCCTCCACCTGAGCCTGCTGTTGCTGCAGGTTGGTTTGCTTTTGCACATATAAGGCATCTTCTGTTGCGGTGCCATGGTCTGTTTTTGCGGCACATTGGCCTGCACCAGCTGCTTCAGGATTTCCTCCATTGCAGTTGACGAAAAGCTGCAGCAGCTTTCAACCAGGACATTAAAGCATCAACTACCATGCTGTTGCCCCTAGCAACTTGCTGTTGCACGCATCCTCCACCAATTGTAAGGGGTTGCTCTCTCAAACAGGGCGGCGGTGACAGATTTGTTTTCAGACAACAGGATTAAAGTCCAAATTGATGCTTTATTTTATGACACTCCGGCAGTTTACAGGCAAGCCCAATTATAGTTCACTAGGTATGGTGAAGTTCCAGCACCACAAAACAAAAGCCAAACAAAATAAACTCCTGCCTGTCTGGGCTTTAACTAATTCAGATTAGTTTCTAGCTCACCTATTGAGCACAGGTCACACACAGAGAGACTCCAGAGTCTCTAGCCAGCAAGGCAGCCAGCTTCCTAAATTTCTTCCAGGCATAACTCTTCTTGACTGGCAGCCTGGAATGTGTTTTTATTTCCCCCTAATGATACCAGCTGGCTACACCTGGGGATCACTCAGGCTAGAGGAAAACCTGCCCTGGAATGGGGGTGGACTATGGGAGTCCCACTACCAAACCTACCTTCCCAGTCCAAATAAAATCCAGCCCTTGAACTTTTATACAAACTGTCTCAGCAAGCTACACCTTGCTGAAACCACTTTATCTTTTCTGGATCTTACTTACCTCACCCAGCTGAGGAACCTGAATGAGATATACACCCCTTCCAAGACTTTTCCATATACTTTACCACACTGGATGATATTACTTTGTTCATCACACTTTATCAGCATAAATGGACAATATTCTTCTCAGTGATTATAGCCATAAGTTCTTTTTTTCTCTTCAAACTGTACAGCATCCTTTTATTAACACAGATTTGCCTTAAGAGATTTTAGTCCAACAGAGATAAAATTATAATCAATAATTCACTGTCTAGAGCAGGCAGGGGTAAAATAATATCCTGTATTATTGTAACTATTTCTTTCACAATCTTTGTGCCTGACCTATTTGCAGACTTTGGTTATTCAACTTTCCATTCCAGAGGAGACTGTATTTACCAGAATACACTGTATGTTTGCAATACATTGGTAAACTAGTGAAAGCGAAATGCAAGTGTAGATAGATAGATATTAGGTAGATAGATATATAATAAATAGAGAGTTGATAGATGTTTTTGCACATTTGTACATTGGTATATCTGTGATAACGCCCCATGCTGTGCTAAACACACATTCAGACAATGCACTGGCTGCAGGGCAGGCCAGAACCTCCAAGGCATAAAGCGCAAGCTCAGGCCATGTGCCCAATTTGGAGACCCAGAAGTTGAAGGGGGCAGACCCGTCATTCAGTACGTGTAGGTGTGTGCACACATACTGCTCCACCATGTTGGTGAAATGCTGCCTCCTGTTAAGATGTTCCATATCAGCTGGTGGTGCTGGTTGTTGTGGCGTGCTGACAAAGCTTTTCCACATTTCAGCCATGCTAACCCTGCCTTATGAGGTGCTGGTGGTGCCCCAGCTGCATTGGCAACCTCTTCCTCCTCCTCCATCTTCACCTTGTGCTTCCACTGTGCCCCCGCTGTCAGGTGGGAATACCACCAGCAGCGCGTCTACCAGCGTGCGCATGTACTCGCGCATCTTACGATCACGCTCCGGAATTAAGGACGGTATTAAGGACGGTACGGTGTCCTTGTAATGGGGAGTCGGCAACATGGCCACCCAGTAATCAGCACAAATTAGAATGTGGGCAACTCGGCGGTCGTTGCGGAGACACTGCAGCATGTAATCGCTCATGTGTGCCAGGCTGCCCAGAGGCAACGAAAAGCTGTCCTCTGTGGGAGGTGTATCATCTGTGTCCTCTGTATCCCTCCAGCCATGCACCAGTGATGGCCATGAGTTGGTTTGAGTGCCATCCTGCTGTGAACACAGTTCCTCCTCCTCCATCTCCTCGTCCTTATCCTCCAAGTCGTCATCCTCCAGAACTGTGCCCTGGCTGGACAATTGTGTACCTGGCGTTTGTAGGTGCAGGAACCCACCCTCGGAGCCACTTGTTAATGACTGGCGGGAAACCTATGAAATGATCCCTCTTCCTCCTCCTCCTGTGCCACATCATCTTCCATCATCGCCAGCAGCGTTTTTTCAATGAAGCATAGAAGTGGAATAGTAACTCTGAGAACGGAGTTATCGGCACTGGTCATGTTGGTGGAGTACTCAAAACAGTGTAACAAGGAACACGGGTCTCGCATAGAGGCCCAGACATTTGTGGTGAAGTGGTGCTGTTCCGCAGAGAGACTCACCCGTGCGTGCTGCAGCTGAAACTCCAAAATCGCCTGCTGCTGCTCGCACAGTCTGACCAGCATGTGCAAGGTGGAGTTCCACCTTGTGGGCACGTTGCATATGAGGCAGTGAGCGGGAAGGCCGAAGTTATGCTGCAGTGCTGACAGGCAAGCAGCAGCAGGGTGAGAACACCGAAAGTGTGCACAGACGTCCCGCACTTTATGCAGCAGCTCTGAGATATCAGGGTAATTTTTAAGGAACCTCTGCACCACCAAATTCAGCACATGCACCAGGCAAAGGATGTGCATCAAACCGGCTAGTCCCAGAGCTGCTAAGAGATTTTCGCCCATTATCGCACATCACCAGGCCAGGCTTGAGGCTCACTGGCACCAACCAGTAATCGGTCTGTTGTTCAAGGCCCATCCACAGTTCCTGCGCAGTGTGGAGTTTGTCCCCCAAACATATACGTTTTAAAACTGCCTGCTGTCATTTACCCCTGGCTGTGCTGAAGTTGGTGGTAAAGGTTTTACGCTGACTGGATGAGGAGCCGGTAGAGGATGAGGAAGTGGAGTAGGAGGAGTTAGCAACAGGAGGCAAACTGAAGTGCCCTGCAATCCTCTGTGTTGGAAGGACATGTGCCAAACTGCTATCCGTCTCAGGCCCAGCCACCACTGCATTTACCCAGTGTGCTGTTTTGGAGATATAACGTCCCTGACCGTGCTTACTGGTCCATGTATCCGTAGTTAGGTGGACCTTGCCACAGAGGGCGTTGCGCAGTGCACACCTGATTTTGTCCCCCACTTGGTTGTGCAGGGAAGGGATGGCACGCCTGGAAAAGTAGTGGCGGCTGGGCACGACAAACTGTGGAACAGCCACACCCATAAGGCTTTTTAAACTCTCCATCTCCACCAGACAGAATTACAGCATTTTAGGCTGCTTTCACACTAGCGTTCGGGTGTCCGCTCGTGAGCTCCGTTTGAAGGGGCTCACGAGCGGACCCGAACGCAGCCGTCCAGCCCTGATGCAGTCTGAATGGAGCGGATCCGCTCAGACTGCATCAGTCTGGCGGCGTTCAGCCTCCGCTCCGCTCGCCTCCGCACGGACAGGCGGACAGCTGAACGCTGCTTGCAGCGTTCGGGTGTCCGCCTGGCCGTGCGGAGGCGTGCGGATCCGTGCGGATCCGTGCGGATCCGTCCAGACTTACAATGTAAGTCAATGGGGACGGATCCGTTTGAAGATGCCACAATGTGGCTCAATCTTCAAGCGGATCCGTCCCCCATTGACTTTACATTGAAAGTCTGGACGGATCCGTCCCAGGCTATTTTAACACTTAGCTTTTTTTTGCTAATATAATGCAGACGGATCCGTTCCGAACGGAGCCTCCGTCTGCATTATTATGAGCGGATCCGTTCAGAACGGATCCGCCCGAACGCTAGTGTGAAAGTAGCCTTAAAGGACAGTAATTTAGAAATGCTGGCATTCAGGGCCAGGGATCGCGGGTGGGTTCGGGGGTACTTCCTCTTCAGCTCCAGTGTTTGGGAGATGGAAAGCTGAACGCTTCCGTGGGACATTGTGGAGATGCTTGGTGACCCAGGGGGTGGTGTTGCTGGCAGATCCTTTGCTTGCAGGGTGGCAGATGGCACTGTCACTCCAGAGGTGGATGAAGAGGTTGAGACTGCAGCAGAAGAGGAAGCAGGAGGAGCCAGAGACCTTTCTTGGTTTTCGAGGGATGTCTACTCCACTGCAGCTCGTGCTTTGCAGTTAGGGGCCTGGTCATGCAGGTTGTGCTCAGGTTGAGAACGTTTATGCCTTGCTTCAGGCTCTGATTGAACAGCGTGCAAACCACTCGAGTACTGTCGTCAGCACATTGTCTAAAGAACTGCCACGCCAGTGAACTCCTTGGAGCTGGCTTTGGTGTTCTCGGTCACTTGCTGCAGTGGGAAGTAGCAGGTGTACTGTCTAGGGGACCACCGCCTCTTCCTCCAAACTATACAGGTCACTCGCATGACCTTGATTCCATGTGGGGTCGAGGACCTCATTGTCCTTCACATCATCTTCCACCCAATCTTCACCCCTGCCCTCCTTGTCGGTCTGCACACTTTCGAAAGCCACAGAAGTTGGCACCTGTGTTTCGTCATCATCTGAGACGTGCTGTGGTGATACTGTAGTATCCCACTAGGTAGGAGTGGGCACTACACAAGGGTCAATTGGGTAACGTGTTACTTCTGCTCACAAGGGACAGTCACATTATATTAATCTAGGCACTTAATGTATTTTTCAATGTTGTTTTACATGTATGGTTTCCCTGTTATATGCTTATCAGGCCTAGTTGGGTGTAATTGAACATCCCAGACACTAGAGGGAGATAGGGAGCCCCTAGTATAAATATCCAGGCCCAGACAGGGAGGGGTTAGGTCATAGTCAGGAGTCTGTGGAGACAGAAGTGAGAAGGCACCAGCCCAGGATATGCTGAGGGCCTCCTCCTGACATGCAGCTAGATAGTCCTGGTTCCTAGCTGCACCAGGAGGCTAGAAGGAGTACAGCCTGCCTGGAGACCAGTGTGTATTCCAGGGGACTAGAGGAGTCACCTAGTCAGCCTGAAGCTCCTGAGGCTAAGGATAGCTCAGTTGAGATACCCCAGTAGTAGGAGAGCACCTCCTGGGAGCAACCTGCAGTATCCCTCACAGCAAACCGAGGCTTCGGTTTCATAAAAGACTATACTACTGGCAGAGACTTGTATGTGAATCGGAGGTCCGTCAAGCGGAGTTACCTCCCAGAACATCTGCATAACCTCCGCGAAGGAGAGGATGTGGAGTTCACCCCTGCCGAGGGCCTGCGAGGCCCCTACGCCACTGCCATGTCCCGTCCCAGGAAGAAATCGGAGGACTGGGAAATCGATGAGGACCATACTGGCTGCGAGCACGAATCTGTGCGCTCTCCAGAACCGGCCCATCATGCCTTTCAAGAATGGGGCTCCTTCATTGGCCTGAACGTCTTTTGGCAACCTACAGTGGTGGAGAAGAGAGTAAGCCCATGGCCCTCACCTGAGCTGCCTCGCAGGAAGAAGACCATCCGTGAACTAGAAGATGCGGAGAGATTCCATGCTACCCTGGACAACATCCGAAGAGGAAAGAAAGCGGACGCCTCACCTGAACCTGCAGCGGCTGCGCAGGACGTGCCATCTACCTCACAAGGGCCGGCGGCGACAGCGGAGGACAGCGATCCCGACTCCGAAAGCCTGGACGACCAGATCGTGCGGCTGGAGAAGAAATTGCGTGAGCTGCGCCAGATTGCCTCCACCAGGATCCGGACTCCATCAGACCAGAAAGAGAGTGGACTTAAGGACTCGGAAGTCTCCGGGTCTGAGGTGAGAGTACCTGCCCCTGTCAGCCGGCCGTCTTTAGTGTCTGCACCTGCGGTGAGGTCTTCTTATGCTGTGCACCGACGCACAGAGCCAGTTGTCCAGGAACCCACCGGACCGCTTGAGGCAGCGGTACCCAGGTCAGTGCAGCAGCCCTCAATTGCTATGCCTGCACCGGTGCGGTCAGCAACCGTGATCACCCCTAGACCTATTGGGCCAATACCTATTAGGGGTCCTTTCATGCTGCAGTTGCCCCCCAATACTGTGTTGTGGGCACACCCGCCTGTTGACTCTCACTACAGGCCCAATCTACAAATGGAGCCAGGGAGCACCACTGTGATGCCAAGTGGATTTGACATGCCCCTGTGAATTGGCCTGCTAGGCCATTGATTTGATTTCTTTTGCCAAGGGACCCTAATAAAGTGGATTAACCCTTTCCAGGACAGGAGTCCTTTGTTGTTTTGGCCCTCTGTTGCTGCTGCCAGTTACCCACGGCTCAGTGGAGGCAGTAAGCCACTGAAATACCAAGTGCACCAAGGCCATATTGTTTTCAGGACCTCCTGCCTGCTTTTCTCAGAGTGAAAAACCCAGTTGTGCCTATTTGTGTATGTTGCACCTTTAACCCTGTCACCCCCTTTTCAGGTTGAGTAAGGGTATTGCAGCACTTATTTTTATATATGCCATTTGAATAATGTGGACTACTTTTATGTGCTGTCACTTTTGTTATGCAACGTAAATATTAAAGGAAATGCGCCCAGGGATAGACTCTAATGCACATGAGCCTCTGAGATCTTGCTACTATTTTAAAGAAATGCGCCCAGAGATGGAATCCACCGTATGTGAGCCTCTGTGATCTGGTACCTTTGTTTCCGCTTTATATTTGGCTTCACTTGTCGATTTAAACCTGGGTACGGACTCATTTATATACCTTGAGCCTCCAAGAATTGTTATTTAATGATTTACATTTTCTATGGACAATTTGCTTATTATGGACTAATCCTGGTATTTTTGATACGCTGCACCAGGTCAGCGCCCCTGTTCCATTACATTATCCTGAGAGAAGAGAACGACGCCCCTTTTCACCGAACTTGCTCCTTAGCCAGTGGAACTGCCTGAGGTATACATATGATGTATTTTTGCAAATGTAGATGTATTTTCCTGCTTTGCATTATTTTTCTATTACAGCTGCAGTATCCAGCTGGGCAGGTCCCCTTTCATGTTGCGCCGAGAACGGGCAACGTCATAGTGTGGGGGTATGTAGTGTCCCACTAGGTAACATAGTAACATAGTACATAAGGCCGAAAAAAGACATTTGTCCATCCAGTTCGGCCTGTTATCCCGCAAGTTGATCCAGAGGAAGACCCCTCTCTAGTAGCTATAGCCTGTAATATTATTACGCTCCAGAAATACATCCAAGCCGCTCTTGAATTCCTTTATTGTACTCACCATCACCACCTCCTCAGGCAGAGAGTTCCATATTCTCACTGCTCTTACCGTAAAGAATCCTTTTCTATGTTTGTGCACAAACCTTCTTTCCTCCAGACGCAGAGGATGTCCCCTCGTCACAGTCACAGTCCTGGGGATAAATAGCTGATGGGATAGATCTCTGTACTGACCCTTGATATATTTATACATATTAATTAGATCTCCCCTCAGTCGTCTTTTTTCTAAAGTGAATAACCCTAATTTTGATAATCTTTCAGGGTACTGTAGTTGCCCCATTCCAGTTATTACTTTAGTTGCCCTCCTCTGGACCTTCTCCAGCTCTGCTATGTCTGCCTTGTTTACAGGAGCCCAGAACTGTACACAGTACTCCATGTGTGGTCTGACTAGCGATTTGTAAAGTGGTAGGACTATGTTCTTATCACGGGAATCTATGCCCCTTCTGATGCAACCCATTATCTTGTTGGCCTTGGCAGCAGCTGCCTGACACTGGTTTTTGCAGCTTAGTTTGCTGTTTATTAAAATTCCTAGATCCTTTTCCATGTCAGTGTTACCGAGTGTTTTACCATTTAGTATGTACGGTTGACTTGCATTTTTCCTTCCCATGTGCATAACTTTACATTTATCAGTGTTAAACCCCATCTGCCACTTATCTGCCCAAGCCTCCAGTCTATCCAGATCCCTCTGTAGTAGTATACTGTCCTCATCAGTGTAAATTACTTTACACAGTTTAGTGTCATCTGCAAAAATTGATACTTTACTATGCAAGCCTTCTACAAGATCATTAATAAATATATTGAAGAGAATAGGGCCCAATACTGACCCCTGAGGTACCCCACTAGTGACAGTGACCCAATCTGAGTGTGTACCGTTAATAACCACCCTCTGTTTTCTATCACTGAGCCAGTTACTTACCCACATACAGATGTTTTCTCCCAGTCCGAGCATTCTCATTTTATATACTAACCTTTTATGTGGTACAGTGTCAAATGCTTTGGAGAAGTCCAGATATACGACATCCATTGATTCGCCGCTGTCAAGTCTAGAACTTACCTCCTCATAGAAACTGATTAAATTAGTCTGACATGACCGATCCCTCACGAAGCCATGCTGATATGGCGTTATTTGCTTATTTCTGTTGAGATGCTCTAATATAGCATCTCTCAGAAAACCTTCAAACAGTTTACCCACAACAGATGTTAAACTTACCGGCCTATAGTTTCCAGGGTCTGTTTTTGGCCCCTTTTTGAATATTGGCACCACATATGCCATGCGCCAATCCTGTGGGACATTCCCTGTCAGTATAGAGTCTGCAAATATCAGAAATAAGGGTCTGGCTATGACATTACTTAATTCCTTTAGGATACGGGGGTGTATGTCATCCGGTCCTGGCGATTTGTCTATTTTAATATTTTGAAGTCGCTGATGTACTTCTTCCTGGGTCAGACAGGACACTTTTAATGGGGAATTTATTTTTGCATTCTGCATGTCATCTGACAATTTATTTTCCTCAGTGAATACATTGGAGAAAAAAATATTTAACAGCTTTGCTTTCTCCTCATCGCTCTCTGCGACTTCCCCCTCATTACTCTTTAAAGGGCCGACACCTTCAGATTTATACTTTTTAACATTTATATAATTGAAGAACATTTTAGGGTTAGTTTTACTCTCTTTGGCAATTAATCTCTCGGTCTCTAGTTTGGCCGCTTTTATTTGTTTTTTACATGTTCTATTTTTTTCCTTATAGTTTTTCAGTGCTTCCGTGCTCCCCTCCTGTTTCAGTGAATGATATGCTTTCTTTTTGTCATTTATTGCTTTTGTTACAGTTCTATTTATCCACATTGGTTTCTTTTTATTCCTTAACCTTTTATTACCATACGGTATGTACCTCTCACAATGAGATTTTAGGATGTTTTTAAAGATATCCCATTTTGTGGCTGTATTTTTATTTTTGAGGACTTTGTCCCAGTTAGTTTGGCCTATTGCCTCTCTTAGTTGGCTAAATTTAGCTTTTTTGAAGTTTGGTATTTTTGTTCCTCCCTGTAGAAACGCTCTTTTGAATGATAATTGGAAGGTTATTACTTTGTGGTCACTATTTCCCAGGTGTCCCCCAACCTGCACGTCTGTTGTTCTGTCCGGCCTATTGGTTAATACTAAGTCCAGTATGGCCGTCCCTCTAGTCGGGTCCTGAACCAGTTGGGAGAGGTAATTGTCTTTGGTTATTGCCAAGAACCTGTTTCCTTTATGAGATATACAAGTTTCAGTTTCCCAGTCTATATCTGGGTAGTTGAAGTCCCCCATAATAACCACCTCATTATGATTTGCCGCCTCGTCTATCTCGTTTAGTAATAGATTTTCTGTGGACTCTGGTAAATTAGGTGGTTTATAGTAAACTCCTATTAGTAATTTATTGTTGTTTTTAGCTCCATGTATCTCTACCCACAGTGACTCCACATGTTCATGTCCCTCATTTATATCTTCGCGGAGTGTGGGCTTTAGACCGGACTTTACATAGAGGCAGACCCCTCCTCCTCTCCGGTTTTGACGATCCTTTCTAAACAGACTGTAACCTTGTACATTAACCGCCCAGTCATAGCTATCATCCAGCCATGTCTCAGTTATTCCCACTATGTCATAGTTCTCCTCACACATCACTAATTCCAGTTCACCAGTTTTATTAGTCAGGCTTCTGGCATTAGTATACATACATTTGAGAGGTTTATGTATATTTTTTACCCTACACCTTTCCTTCTGAACTGTTCTAGTCCCTCCTTCCATTCCTCCCCCAGTCCCATTACTTTGCCCCCGGTCTCTATCTGCACTATCTTCCCGTCCTATAACGTAATTACCCTCCCCCCCAGTCCCTAGTTTAAACACTCCTCCAACCTTCTAGCCATCTTTCTCCCCAGCACAGCTGCCCCTTCCCCATTGAGGTGCAGCCCGTCCCTACGATAGAGCCTGTAGCCGATAGAAAAATCAGCCCAGTTCTCCAGGAACCCAAACCCCTCCTTCCTACACCAGTTCTTGAGCCACTTGTTAATCTCCATAATCTCCCGTTGCCTTTCTTGTGTGGCTCGTGGTACAGGCAGTATTTCGGAAAATACTACCTTTGAGGTCCTTGCCCTCAGCTTTTGACCTAAATCCCTGAAATCATTTTTAAGGACTCTCCACCTACCTCTAACTTTGTCATTGGTTCCGATATGGACCATGACCGCTGGATCTTCTCCAGCCCCTCCCAGTAATCTGTCAACCCGATCCGCAATGTGTCGAACTCTAGCACCAGGAAGACAGCACACTGTTCGGCGATCACGGTCTTTGTGACAGATTTCCCTATCTGTTCCCCTAATAATGGAGTCGCCCACTACCAGCACCTGTCTGGCCTGCCCTGCTCTCCTGGTTCCCTGCTTACTGGAGCTGACATTCCCCTGACTGGCAGAGGAAGTGTCCGGCTGCAGCAGTGCCGTCCCCGGACTGACATCCCCCTCATCTGCCAAACGTGCAAACTTGTTGGGGTGTGTCAGATCAGGGCTAGCCTCCCTGGCACTCTTCCCTCTACCCCGCTTTCTAACTGTTACCCAGCTAGCTACCTCACTTTCCTCAGCCTCCTCTCTGTCACCCTCCCCCTCATCTACCCCAAAGAGTGCTTGCTCGGTGAGAAGCAAACTCTTTTGCAAATTATCAATGCCTCTCAGTGTTGCAACTTGCCCGTTTAGAGACTCGATTTGCGATTCCAAACGGGTTATTTGCTCACATCTAGAACAAAGATATGCACCCTTGAACTCCTGTTCCAGGACTGCATACATCATGCAAGGTATGTAGTGTCCCACTAGGTAGGAGTGGGCACTACACAAGGGTAAATTGGGTAACGTGTTACTCCTGCTCACAAGGGACAGTCACATTATATTAATCTAGGCACTTAATGCATTTTTCAATGTGTTTTTACATGTATGGTTTCCCTGTTATATGCTTGTCAGGCCTAGTTGGGTGTAATTGAACATTCCAGACACTAGAGGGAGATAGGGAGCCCCTAGTATAAATATCCAGGCCCAGACAGGGAGGGGTTAGGTCATAGTCAGGAGTCTGTGGAGACAGAAGTGAGAAGGCACCAGCCCAGGATATGCTGATGGCCTCCTCCTGACATGCAGCTAGATAGTCCTGGTTCCTAGCTGCACCAGGAGGCTAGAAGGAGTACAGCCTGCCTGGAGACCAGTGTGTATCCCAGGGGACTAGAGGAGTCACCTAGTCAGCCTGAAGCTCCTGAGGCTAAGGATAGCTCAGTTGAGATACCCCAGTAGCAGGAGAGCACCTCCTGGGAGCAACCTGCAGTATCCCTCACAGCAAGGACAATACCACAAGTACAGCTAAATAACCTGATGGGCAGAAGTGTTTAATATAGAGCAAGTGCCAATACTGGAGGAAGGATTTTGTACCAAGGATTTAAGCCAGCAATTAGGCATCCGGGCCTTGGGATCCAGCCAGCTAGAATAGCTGTGGGGATAGAGCAGCATTGCACTGCAAAGCATAAACTGTATACCCTCCATGTATCTTGCAAGATTATATCTGCCATTCTGTGAAGTGAAACTGCTGTGTATTTGGAACTGTAAAGGACTGCATTATCTGCTGTAACTGCATGTACAAAGTTGGACTGTTTCCATCCAGTAAAGCAACGTTTGGTTCACCAACTGCATACTCATTTAATCCTCCTGCAAACCGGTGTGCCACCGTTACAGGCACTGGCGTCACGATCCTTAAAGGGACCTTACCTAAGGCACTCAAAACACCTATAACATCCAGGGCACCTCACATACCATCAGGACTGGTCCCTATGTACAGAGTGTGCCCCAGAGGAACTAGTGTCTGCCTCTCTTTCACTGTTGCATGCCTGCCCAGGGTTCTCCTCAGAAAAGTGAGTAACCCTCGATTGCCCATACCGTGACCTCACTGTCGCTAATACCCTGCAGGTCTGGCATGCTGCAATACTCCCATGTACTTATTTTAAAACATAAGTGGTTGGGCATCGGTGCACTCAATCTCTTCCACTTCTGGAGCAGGGCTAGGTGGATGGCCCTGGGAAACCCTGCTAGCAGAGTCATCAAACAGCATAAGAGACTGCTGCATGACTTGGGGCTCAGACTGCTTGGCTGATTTGCAAGGGGCTGAGATGAAAGACTGATGGACATCGGCTGCATGTGCCAACTCTGATCTTTCAGCCAGAGACTGGGTGGGAGACAATGTAAAGGAACTGGAGGCACTGTCAGCAACCCAATCTACTATCACCTGTACTTGTTCTGGCCTCACCACTCGTAGAGCCGCATTAAGCCCGACCAAATACTGCTGAAGGTTCTGTTGCCTACTCGCACCTGAGGAAGGTGCTTCACTTGTGTATGTAGCTGGCACAGATCGAACACGTCCTCTCCCTGCAACAGGAGCTCCACCATCAGCACCACGACAGGGGCCACGTCCCTTATTTGACGCTCTCCTCATATTTCTCAAATTTAGGATCTTGCCCTAAATAGGGTGTTTTATTAATAGCAGAATAGAACAACAGTATCTAAAGGATGTATCTCACAATGACAGATGCAGCGAAGGCTGCAAAATTAAGATTTTAGCCCTAAATAGGTGTTTGTTTGTTTTTTAAATGGCAGAATAGAATAACACTATCTAAAGGGTGTATCTCACAATGACAGATGCAGCAAAGGTTGCAAAATATTTTTTTTTGCCCAAAATAGGTGTTTTTTTAATAGCAGAATAGCACAGCAATGTCTAAAGCGTGTATCTCACACTGACAGACGCAGACAAGGCCTCAAATTAAGTATTTTGTCCAAAAAGGGTGTATTTTTTTAATAACAGAAAATGACAGCAGTATATAACGCTTGAATTTCACACATACAGATGCAGACAAGGCTGCAGATTAAGTAATTTGCCCAAAATGGGTGTTTTTTGAATAACAGAATATGACCGCAGTATATAACACTTGAATTCCATACATACAGATGTAGCAAGGGCTGTAAAATTTTGTATTTTGCCCAAAAGGGGTGTTTTTTAAAACCCAGAAAATTATAGCTGTATTTCTAGCTTAAATTACATACTGACTAATGTGGCAGAGGCCCAAGATGGAGGGTATTGACAAAAATGGGTGTTTTTTAAATCCCAGAAAATTAATTAGTATTTCAAGCTAGTATTTAACAATCACAGATGCAGAAAACGCTCCAATATTAAGTACTTTGCCCAAAAAGGGTGTTTTTTAATAACAGAATATGACAGCGGTATATAACGCTTGAATTTCACACTGACAGATGCAGACAAGGCCGCAAATTAAGTATTTTGCTCAAAAAAGGTGTTTTTTTTAATAACAGAATAGCACAGCAGTATCTAAAGCGTGTATCTCACACTGACAGATGCAGACAAGGCCGCAAATTAAGTATTTCACCCAAAATGGGTGTTTTTTTTAAGTCTGCTTAAACTAATAACACACAAAGAATTAAATGTTACCATGTTTTTATTGAACACACCATGTAAACATTCACAGTGCAGGTGGAAAAAGTATGTGAACCCCTAGACTAATGACATCTCCAAGATCTAATTGGAGTGAGGTGTCAGCCAACTGGAGTTCAATTAATGAGATGAGATTGGAGGTGTTGGTTACAGCTGCCCTGCCCTATAAAAAAAATACTAGTTCTGGGTTTGATTTTCACAAGAAGCATTGCCTGATGTGAATGATGTCTCACACAAAAGTGCTCTCAGAAGACCTACGATTAAGAATTGTTGACTTGTATAAAGCTGGAAAGGGTTATAAAAGTATCTCCAAAAGCCTTGCTGTTCATCAGTCCACTGTAAGACAAATTGTCTATAAATGGAGAAAGTTCAGCACTGCTGCTACTCTCCCTACGAGTGGCCATCCTGTAAAGATGACTGCAAGAGCACAGTGCAGACTGCTTAATCAGGTGAAGAAGAATCCTAGAGTATCAGCTAAAGACTTACAAAAGTCTCTGGCATATGCTAACATCCCTGTTAGCGAATCTACGATATGTAAAACACTAAACAAGAATGGATTTCATGGGAGGATACCATAGAGGAAGCCACTGCTGTCCAAAAAAAACATTGCTGCACGTTTACAGTTTGCACAAGAGCACCTGGATGTTCCACAGCAGTAGTGGCAAAATATTCTGTAGACAGATGAAACCAAAGTTGAGTTGTTTGGGAGAAATACACAACACTATGTGTGGAGAAAAAGAGGCAAACATCAAAACCTCATCCCAACTGTGAAGTATGGTGGTGCCGGCATCATGGTTTGGGGCTGCTTTGCTGCGTCAGGGCCTGGACAGATTGCTATCATTGAAGGAAAAATGAATTCCCAAGTTTATCAAGACATTTAGCAAGAAAACTTAAGGCCAGCTGTCCGTCAGCTGAAGCTCAACAGAACATGGGTGTTGCAACAGGACAACGACCCAAAGCATAGAAGTAAATCAACAACAGAATGGCTTAAACAGAAGAAAATACGCCTTCTAGAGTGGCCCAGTCAGAGTCCTGACATCAACACGATTGAGATGCTGTGGCATGACCTCAAGAAAGCGATTCACACCAGACATCCCAAGAATATTGCTAAACTGAAACAGTTCTGTAAAGAGGAATGGTAAAGAATTACTCCTGACCGTTGTGCACGCCTGATCTGCAACTACAGAAAACGTTTGGTTAAAGTTATTGCTGCCAAAGGAGGTTCAACCAGTTATTAAATCCAAGGGTTCATATACTTTTTCCACCTGCACTGTGAATGTTTACATGGTGTGTTCAATAAAAACATGGTAACATTTAATTCTTTGTGTGTTATTAGTTTAAGCAGACTGTGATTGTCTATTGTTGTGACTTAGATGAAGATCAGATCACATTTTATGACGAATTTGTGCAGAAATCCATATAATTCCAAAGGGTTCACATACTTTTTTTTGCAACTTTAAGTGCGGACATTGACTAAGCCACTCCAAAACCTTTTTTTTTTTTTTTTTTTTTTTTTTTTCCGGCCATTCTGACTTGCTGGTGTGCTTTTGATCATTGTCCCTCTGCAGAAACCAAGTACTCAAACTGATGGCTAGACATTTATCTTCAAGATTTTCTGGTAGAGAGCAGATTTCATGGTCCCATCACATGAAGTCGTCTAGGTATTGAAGCAGAAAAGCAGCCATCGACCATTACACTACCACCACCATGTTTGACTGTCGGTATGATGATCTTTTTCTGAAATACTGTGTTACTTTTATGCCAGATGTAATGAAACACACACCTTCCAAAAAGTTTGACTTTTGTCTCGTCAGTCCAAAAATATTTTACCAAAAGGCATGGGGATTATCAAGATATTTTTTTGGGCAAATAAGAGACAGCCTTTTGTGTTCTTTTTGGTCAGCAGATCTTTTCACTTTGGAACTCTCCCATGGATACAATTTTTGCCCAGTCTTTTTTTCTTATTACTCAATCATAAACTCTGACCTTAACTGAGGCACGTGAGACCTGCAGTGCTTTAGATGTTGTTCTGAATTATTTTGTGACCTCCTGGATGAGTCCGCGAGTAACATTAGTAGGCCTGCCATTTATCGGATGGTTCACCACTGTTCTGTGTTTTCTCCAATTGTGGATAATAGTTCTCACGGTGGTTCTCTGGAGCACCAATGCCTTATAAATGGCTTTATAACCTTTTACAAACTAATGGATTTCAATTAAAGATGAGCGAATCGAAGCTAATGAAGTGGAATTCGATCCAAATTTCAGGAAAAATTTGATTTGCAACTAATGCAAATTTCCTCGTGCTTCGTGGTAATGAATCACAATTTTCTTAAAATGGCTGCTGCACATGTGAGGACATGGAGCCAGCCCTGTGATGTCACAGCCCTATAAATACGGTGACCATCTTAGAGTCAGACATTTTTCAGCGTTCTGAGTGCAGGGAAAGACGTGAGAAGGCACTAGAGACAGCAACTGAAAAAAACTCATTGTGAAAAAAAATGAAACAACTATTTATAAGTGCAGGGAAAGGATAGTGTCATGGAAGGTGTACAGGAAACAAGACAATGCAAAAAGAATATATGACTCACTGGATCCAAAACTAAGGAACAAAAGGGAGACCCCTGCATAAGACCTGGCACTCTCTCTGACTGCTCAGCCTATGCAAACACCCCAATAGTGGATGATCGCATATCCTCGTACCTCGACTATATAACACCTGAGCACCCTACAATAGTGAGGGGACACGACCACCGGCTGCCTACACTAGACACGGAGGGAGTCAGGGTCACCTGGGATCCAGTAAACAGAAAATCACAAATGAATGTACAGCACTTAGCTTGTAGAAGACTGTGAAATAGGATCAGCATGCACACACACTCCAGGAAGTTGTATAAACCGCACACTAATACATTATGGGGAGGAATTTAAAGGGATGCAATCAGTCCAACTACATGACAGCTGAGAGAGGCTAACAAGATGAGGAACTGAAAACCAAAACAAAGAAAACTCAAGGAGGAGGTTCTGAAAGGCTTCTGTCAGAGCTTCTCAGCTGTCTGGTTGTGACAGATAGGGAGAAATAATTTCACAGCATCTTAGTGCAGGGAGAGACATTAGAAGGCACTAGGAACAGTCCTAGAAAAGCGATTTACAAGGGCAGGGAAAGGATAGGGAGGAATCATTTAATAGCATCTTAGTGCAGGGAGAGACGTCAGAAGGCACCAGGGACAGTGCTAGTAAAGCAATTTACAGGAAAAGATTATTTGGGGATCCAAATAGCCATCATACAGCTCTGTCATTCCAGCAATTTGTTCTTGTTATTAAAGTGCAAGTGCTATGTTGAAAAGCCTTTAGTGGCCTATTTCAGTACAGAAAGAAAAATATAAATACACTCTTCACTGTTGCAGTTATTTGTGGCAAAAGCATTTAGTGGCCTATTTCAGTACAGAAAGAAAAATATATACTCACTTCACTGTTGCAGTTATTTGTGGTGAAAACGTTTTGTGGCCTATTTCAGTACAGAAAGACAAATATATAAGCATTTCACTTCTGCAGCAGGCCTTCACCTACAATCCTTAACAGGGTCAGCTCACCTGAAGGCCCTCGCATATAATGTTTTACAGGGTCAGCTCACCAGCAGGCCCTCGCATATAATGTTTTAGAGGGTCAGCTCACCTGCAGGCCCTCACCTACAACCTTTTAGAGGGTCAGCTCACCAGCAGGCCCACACCTAAAATCTTTTACAAGGTCAGCTCACCTGAAGGCCCTCACATATAATGTTTTAGAGGGTCAGCTCACCTGCAGGCCCGCACCTAAAATATTTTACAGGGTCAGCTCACCAGCAGACCCTCGCATTTAATCTTTTACAGGGTCAGCTCACCAGCACTCCCTCGCATATAATTTTTTACAAGGTCAGCTCACCAGAAGACCTTCAGCGACAATCTTTTACAAGGCCAGGTCACCAGCTGGCCCACACCTAAAAATCTTTACAGGGTAAGATCACCTGCAGGCCCTCACCTAATTATACCTAAGAGGTAATTTGCGTGCATGCTGCCTTGCTTGGATGTGGTAGCTGTAGCTGTTTCTCAGGCTCCCTCTCCGGAATCGAACCCTGAATCCCCATTACCAGTAGTCATCATGGGTTGCGCTGACAATAACATCGAAAGTTGACAGGCCAGACATCTGAATGGATCGTCGCCATCATGGGGATCAACCTGGGATTCACCCTACTAGAGGTCTGTCCCTGCTGCCGTGTGCTTTATGTAGCTTACCATGGCAGCCAGGAAAGGCTTCAGTCGCGTTCGTACAGTATTAGAATGTACTGGCTCTGATGAGCTGAAGTTATTGCTTCGCAAAGTCGATGCTCTCATCCCTAGTCACTGCATGTAAAGTCCCAATGCATGAGAGTCCTTGCTGGACTCCATATGGCCGTGTCCATATATGGTCTCCATACATTGTCTGTGAAGATGAATTTAAAAACATGGGGTGTATTCAAGCACAATGAAAGCGCTTTGAGCACCCCTGTGTGTCATTTTTTAAATTTGTTATAAGAAAAAATAAAACATGATTGGATTCGAACACACAACCATCTGCATTAACAGTCAGTACTTAAACCACTAAGGCTACTTTCACACTTGCGGCAGAGTGATCTGGCAAGCAGTTCCGTCGCTGGAACTGCCTGCCGGATCAGGCAATCTGCATGCAAACGGACAGTATTGCAAGAACGGATCAGTCTCTCCGTTTGTCATGCGGACAAACAGATCTGTTTATATATTTTTTTCATTTACCTTATTTTTCGCCCTTTAAGACACACTTTTCCCCCCCAAAAAGTGGAGGGAAAATAGCAGTGCGTATTATGGGGCGAATGCTGCATTTTGCCGAATTTTCAATGATACGCACGTGCGGCGGGTGTATCAGCTGAGAGGGAGGAGGGGCTGGGGGCCGGCATCTGCTTTTATAATGACAGCTGGGCCCGTGCAAAGACTGTATTCTACTACACGGGCCCCACTCACTTTATATAATCGTATATGTAATTGTAGGCATTGTTAATGTATACAAATTCTGGGTAATCAGCACCTGTATTACGGTACTTACAAGCGCTCGGTAGCAGAGAGGAGGGAGGAGGCAGGCCCTGGCAGCGTGAGTCACTACGTCACGCGCCTGCGCCGCCCACTTTATGAATGCAGTTACCAAAATATATAAAATTATATTTCTACTATATATGAATATATAATTCAAAGGAAAAGTCTACTGAGGTTTCCTGCGTTTAAAGGCTATGGACACCTTTGTGCATTAAAAATCAATAAAGCCATATCTTACTGTAATACAGCACATACTAAAATTGCACTTGTTTGTTTATGGTATCAGCTTTGCTTCACACACCCTCAAAAATGCTCTTCTATGAGTTGTATTAACTCTTCTCATCTGCTCTGAGGCTCTGGGGTTGTCCCTGTTGATTTCAAATGCACCAGCACAGCTCTGCTCCCCCTCCCTTCTCTGAGATAACAAAGTTGCATAGCACAACTATCAGCCAATTACATACAAACGGCATATCACTTCGTCACAAGTGCATTATTTGTAGACAGCAATAGATATTTCTGCTGATAACGTTAGTGTAGCGATCTACAGTCTGAACCATGGCGTTATAAGCAGGATATAGCTCTAATTTACTGACAGCCCTCACGTGGTCACAACATGCACTCTCTTCTGAATACAATTTGTGGGCAGTCCGCACAGTGAACTGTCACTTTCCCCACACAGATTAGTATAGTGTGGGGTATGGGTGGTCGTAGTCAGGGCAAATACAGAGCAGAGAATAGGGGTCCAAGGAACCCACCATGATATACAGTATCTGATAAAAGTTGTAGGGAGGGAGAGGACTCGGATAATAATTGTGTGTTGGACAGGACCTGGCAGCCAGATCAGGGTGCCAGAATAGAGGAGGAGAAATCAGAAGTAGAGTGGCTGCGGTGGCAATGTAGGGCCAAAACCTCTCAAAGAACTGAAAGGGCCATGGGTCATGCTGCTAATACTGGTCATGGAACTGGGAACTGGTCATGCTGCTAATACTGTAGGCACGCATGCAAAATGTGTCAGACCTGGAGTTGTTGCGATACCAAAATTTTGATTCGATTTCAATACCATAAAAAAGTATTGCGATACTAAATACCATTCGATACCAAAAATAAAACTAAAAAAGCCACGTGCATTCCGATTGTTTTTATTTTAATAGCTTGGACTTTTCGGACGTGGCGATGTTTGTTTGTTTATTTATTTATTGTTTATATATTTCATATGTTTTATATGTAAAATTGGAAAGGGAGCAGTGCTCCAGACTAAAAAAAATACATAGTAGCCATTGGCTCCTGAACTGAAAAATTTAGGAGCCAAATTAAATTTTTTGTCGACAAATCGAAACCGAATCAAAATTTTGGTATTGTGACAATGCTACGCCGATCAGATTGGCGTAGGGTTGCTTTGATACCAAAAGTTTGATGCGCTTTCGTCACCATAAAAAACTATTGCGATACTCAGTACTACGCGGAAATTAAAAACACACCAAAAAAAGCCACTTGCATTTCGCATTTTATGAAACATTTGGCCCTTAATAGAACAGTCTTATCCTATTTTTTTGGGGTGACAAGGTGACAAAAAAAATTGCAAATCGCATGGTTTTTATGGTTTTTATGTATTTATTTCTGTTACGGCGCTCACCGCATAGGAGATATTTTTTTAATAATTTAATAGTTTGGACTCTTCGGATGCAGCGCTATGTAATACGTTTATTTATTTATTGTTTATATATTTTATATGTAAAATTGGGAAAGGGGGGATTTAAACTTCATATTTTAGGGTACTTTCACACTAGCGTTTTTCTTTTCCGGCACTGAGTTCCATCACAGGGGCTCTATACTGGAAAATAACTGATCAGGCATATCCCCATGCATTCTGAATGGAGAGTAATCAGTTTAGGATGAATCAGGATGTCTTCAGTTCAGTCATTTTGACTGATCAGGCAAAAGATAAAACCACAGCATGCTACGGTTTTATCTCCGGCGAAAAAAACTGAAGACTTGCCAGAATGCATCCGGCATTTTTCCCCATAGGAATGTATTTTGAATGTAATTCAAAATACCGGAATGCCGGACCCGTCCTTCCGCTCTGCGCTCAATTGGAGGAGGCACTGCGCCACCAATGTTTATTATACTGGGGTGTTGGGGGGGGGTGCACTGCGCCACCAATGTTTATTATGCTGGGGTGTTGGGGGGGCACACTGCACCACTAATGTTTATTATACTGGGGTGTTGGGGGGGTGCACTGCGCCACCAATGAAGATAACTGACCTGTTAATACAAATACAGGAGGCGGGTGCTGGAATCAAATAGCCGGCACCAGACCTCTATGACAGGGAGCTGCGATCTGCTGCAGTTAACTGCCGCTGATCACAGCTCCCTGTTAGAGGCAGGTGCCGGCTATGCGATTCTGCTGCCGGCACCTGCCTCCTGTATTAAAAGTTAAAGACAGACTTATATGGGTTCAGACTTTGTTAAGCAGCAAACTACACAGAGCGGCGCCCAGGGATGTTCCATCGCTTACTATTATTCCTGGGCGCCACTCCATTCGCCCGCTGTGCGCCTGTGCCCCGTTACCGTCTCCTGCAGTCCTGCTCCATATGCTAATTACTATTGGAGCAATGGGGAGGAGACAGCAGCTTCTCTAGTGGGCGTTCCTTCTCCCTGCGCTGCGATTGGACAGCGCTACAGCCAGGGGAGAAGGAACGCCCCCTAAAGAAGAGCTGCTGTCTTCTCCCAATTGCTCCGATGGTAATTAGCAGGACTGCAGGAGACGGTAATGTCTGTGTAGCCTGCTGCTTAGCAAAGTCCGAACCCATGAAAAGTACTATCATTGGTGGCGCAGTGCGCCCGCCCCTCCTCCGCCCCTCTCTCCCCATTGGTGGAAGCGGCACAGGGGGGAGGGAGAGACTGCTTCCTTCTCCCCTGTGCTGCTGAGGGAACATGAGCGCGCTGACAGCAGCACCCTCATGTTCAGAGATACTAGACTGAACATCCCGGTATCGACAAAAGAATCGATTGGGTATCGAAATTTCGATACCCGCAATAACCTTAGTCAGACCTAGACTAAGCTCAGCTTTGGTTACCTCTATGCAAGCCACTCTCGTATGGCGTTTTTTCTCCACAAAGCCAGCACAAAAAAATCACAGCCATGTACAAGATCTGCAGGTTTAAAAAAAGCAATGGACATTCAAACACAAACATAGGTATCAGAGCTCTATTGCAGCACTTAAGGCCGCATCACCTGACCCTTTGGGAAAATACAACTGGCCATTATTCCCATTCAGAACAAGTCTGTCCTCCTTCTTGTGTCCTCTTTGCGGCAGTCATCACGAATCCCCAAGCAATGTAGTGTCCTTGCCATTAACAGCATCTTCTTCTTTTTTTGCTAAGACTCCTCTTTCTTGTCCTCCACTCCATCATCAGACATTCATAATGGAATGTGTGGCTATGAAAAAATAATTCTCAACCAATTATCTTGTTTACAAGCTGAACCACCTTGCCAAGTTGCTGGTGGTGCAGTCACTGTCATACCATTTAGTAAAGTCTGATCTCACATGGAGGAAAACATCTGCCGCTTCTTGCAATTGTTGCTGTGTGACAAGGTGTATGCTATGGTGGACACTTGAAGCAGCTGTTATGGGGAGCGATAGTACGTGTCTTTCATGGTCGACTGGAACAGCGTCGAGGTAGCACCTCAGCAACAAGGCCAGATCCTTTTGATCGACCAACCATTGTGTTGGACTGGATCCCACACAAGGCACTTATCTGCCTCCTCCACCTCCTCCATGAACACGCTCCTATCCTCAACAGTAAGAAGGCACAGTGTCTCTCCCACTCCTCCTCTTCCTAGGACACGCTGGCCAGAATGGCGAACTGTATGCTTGCTTACTTATGCACTGGATAGCCAGGATTTTAGATCCTAGCAATATTTATCGTCCTCCTACAGGGAGGTCATAATATGTAATTACCAGGAAACATTGTGTACACAGCTTGCCACAACTTTTGGCGAGCAGGTGCCTGCCACCAACATGTTTGAAACAGAATCCCCTCTCCGCCCTCCACAGAGTCACCCCCCTCCTGCCACAAGCAGCAGAAGCCATAGCAGCAGGAGCCAGTTCAATCTCCTCAACATGATGGAGCAGTTTTTTTCATGTACAATGCCAGGCTGAGTAAAATCAGAAGGTCGAGACTTCCACTACACTCTAGCCTTTCTCCAGCACTTACTCTGTTCCATGACCCCAGGATTTTGTCGGCAGGCAGACTAGAACAGTTACCCGAACTGGCGCACTATGGTCTCTTTCTTCTTTCTTGCCCAGTGTCCAGTGTCATCTCGGAGAAGGTTTTCAGTGCCACAGGGGGCATGATGACACCAAAATGGGCAAAGTTGTCCTCTGTCAGTGTCTAAAACGTTGATTTTTTTCAAAATGAACCAAACCAGAAATCAGGAGGATTTTCAGCCGATGAATAGATCTGACCTTGTTGACAGATCACCATCTTGACATTGTTGCTGTCTGCCTGCATTTCTTCCTACCATCAAGTTGCCTGCCTACCATCATATTTCGTACGGCTGCTGCTGCAAATTTTCATGAAAAATTAACCATAAGCGATACAGATGTAGCAGAGTTAACACACACACTTGATGAGTTATATTTACTTAACATGTCATGACCATGACTGCTAATGCTGCTGCATCTCTACCTCTTAAGTAAGTTAGTGCAAATGCAGCAGAGTTAACTTACACACTTGGTGAGTTATCAGGACTAGTTAACATGTTATGACTATGTTAATTCTGAAATTCCGAGTTTTAGGAAACTAGAGGGTGTTATATACCAATTTCCAGGGCAATTGGAACCAATCTGGTTAGGCCAAAACCGACTTGGGTCCAAACCAATACTTTTTTTAAAAGTCGTCGAACCTTAACCGAACCGAACAGTAACAGGTTTGCTCATTTCTAATATATATATACTATATATATATATATATATATATATATATATATATATATACTGTATATATATATATATATATATATATATATATATATTGTATATATATATATATATATACACACACACACACATACAATAATCAGAGAACTTTAGTCATAACAGGGCTCCCGAGTGATTGTGACTGTGATGTCACCAGAGAATAAAACATTTATTACCACTTGTCACTGATATATGACTGAAACAGGTGATCTTGTTATTCCTGCTGCATACTTAGAGAAAGTACGTTTCAGAAAGTGCCTTCAGAGACAAGACAGATTTGTCAATGAAAATCAATAATTAAGCTGTCATGGTCCCAGAGAGATTGTGAAGGTCAAAGGAACACACAGAAGACTGATACACGGATCTGCTGATTATGAAAATGAATATTGCTTATTTTAATACATATATACAGAAATAATATTGTCACATTTAGCAAGACTTTATATTATAAATTCATGTAATTAAAATATGAATATATATATATATATATATATATATATATATATATTGGTAAGGCTGATTAGTCAGCCTGCATTTGTGGGAGGGGCGGAGGCTCTTCATATACGAGCCACACCCTCACTCACAGGTGTGTGTTTTCAGGTGCCATTAGCACACTAGCTTCTCTGGTGGTAGGAGTCTTTCTTTGCAGCATGGAGCTTGTTATTTTGCTCTCTGCTACGTAGCATGCACGCGCCATACTACGTAAGTAGGTTGGGCCGGGACCGTCTCTCCTGGCCGGTCGGAACCGACTTTGCTAGCGAAGGGGAGGCTTCGCCTCAGAATGTGCTACCTCAGGTTTGCTCGTTGGGGCTAAATACTTCTATTTCTTTTCAATTTAGTTTGTTGGTAATAGGAGTTAGTTCCTATAAATCTTACAAGTTTCACTTTGCTTTGTTCATCTCGTAATAAAAAAGTTACTTCAGCCAGTTTGCTGTAAAGTTACCCGACGTCACACAACGTCATGTTTGGAGATCGGACGCAGGGTTTATTGTTTAGGCCTCTTGCTGTAGCTGTTCCTTGACATGTGTCTCCCCCTCCCCCCACTACCACCATCTTTAGACTTCACGTATTTCACTGCTCCATGTACTTAAAAACCCTGCCGCACTTTCATGCTCTGTTGTTATCCTCAGCGGCATTTACACTTTCGGCTTTTATTTCATGTCTTATGCTGCATTCGCACGTCTTCACTGTCCTGCACTTTCCTACTCTTGGTTTGTATTCACTCAGATTGGTCCCACATTCAAGCTGACGTCACCTGTTGGCTGTTACATCTCATTCCGTACCCAGCCGACAGCCGGATCCGTATTACATGCCTGTTATTACATGTTGTATACTCAGCTTACAGCCATAGCTGCTACTGTTACTCCATTTTCATGCTCTGGACGCACCACCCTGGTGTTCACACCTTGCTCCACTCACAACCAGAGCTGCGTTCATGTGTAGACTGGTATACCATGTTTGCTCTGCTCACTGTGAGAGCTGTGTTTTCACGTCCGCTGTCACAACATGTTCATACTAGGCTTTTTCCAGAGCTGCATTCACGTTCACCGTTACATCATGTTTATGCTCCACTCACATTTAGAGCTACTCTTCTATTCATTCTCGGCCACACCCAGAGGTGCAGTCACACTACGCTGTCAAATCATTTTTTGCACTCCCACGACCAGAGTTGCATTCATACGTTTATTGGTATATCATGTTTGCTCTACTTGCACCCAGAGCTGCGTTCACACGTCCTATGCTACTACAGGTTCTTTCCAGGCCCATTTCAAGAACTGCATTCACGTCGCTATTACATCTATGTTATGCTCTGTTCACAACCAGAGCTGCTGTTATACCAAATTTCATGCTCTGCTTATATCCAGAGTTGTGTTCACACTTCTACTGCTACACCAAGTCGTATACCCCACTCACCAAAGCCGCTTTCCATGTCTGCTGTCACATCAAGTTAATATTCTGTTTACATCCAAAGCTGCGTCCGCATGTCTGCTTTTACATCTTGTCCTATACTCCATTCACTACTAGAGCTGCGTTCACGTGTCTGCCTTCGCATCACGTCAATACTCTGCTCACTTTCGGATTGCATTTATACGTCTGCTTTATACCATGCTTTTCATGCGCTACCCATACTCGGAGCTGCGCCTATACCATGTTTTTCAGGTACCACTTACATCCAAAGCTCCATTCACCCATTTGTTGTTACATCATGTGTTGTCCTCTGCTCCCAATCAAAGCTGCATTCTCCTGTTCATTGCTACGTCATGGTTTTACTCAATAATCTCACCGGGGCAGTCTGCACCCACCGCTCTGGTACCTCTCTCTCGACAAACATAACTGCATTCTTTTCAGGCTTACGTTCCTTTCCTCGGTGGTCTGTTACATTCCATAGGCCTACTTTTCCGTTCACCTCAGGGAGAATTTTTTTTTTTTGTTGTTGGGTGTTCTATAATCCTGGTTCATATTCACTCAGACTGGTCTCCTTTTACTTCTGGTTCGTATTCACTCAGATTGGTCTCCTGCCCCAGTTCACCAAACAGCTCCTCAGCGGAGGTCAGTGAGCCAATAGGAGTAAGTTTCCTACTATGTTTTCACAAGCTGTTCATTTGTTTGTCACAATAAGAGACTTCTCTTGGCAAACTTGCAATGCCTCAGGCTCTTGTTTTTCTCCCATCTCTGTTTCAATTTTATGTTTACGTTTTATTGTTCGCGGTGGTTAGTGTTTTATGTATGCAAGTGCTTCGGATTACTAATGTCTATATTTTCAACGCCTGTTGGCAGTTATGTTCCTTAGGCCACCTTCTGGCCAATCCAATCATTCAAGTTGCTTCATATACCATCAGGTCCGGCTTATGTTTTAATTACTTATCGTCACCGCAACGTCATCCCTCTGGCTTCGGGGGCCCCTATGACTGATCCGGCCTCATGGCTCCGGGGGCCCCATGACCGTTTTTCATGTTTTGTTTGCTAGGGGTACAACATGGTTGTAGGCTGGTTAGTGTCCCAGGTTTGCTGTTGGAGGGGGTTATGGTTATGCGAGTCCCCAAGGCATTCTGGTGCTGCATAAGTGTTTTATTAAAAAAATTTAAAATCATCATAAGAGGCTCGCTTATAGGACCTCACGATTGGCACCGACACTTGTAGTTCGCCCGGCCATCTGATACTTTTTTCCGCCATAAGAGACTCGCACGCATGTCTTCCGCCATAAGAGACTCGCTGGAGTGGCTCTTGGCTTAGAGGATTTCACAATTGTCATCGACATTGGTAGGTCATACGGCCATCTGATACTATTTTCATGTCACACCTTTCAGAAGTTTTCTTTTGTTCATTTGTATTTTACAGATTAGTACTTGTGGTTCATTTCAACCTCATTTCATTAAGAAGCTTACCCCATGTCATTGTCTTTCTAGGTTATCGAGTCCCGGTTGATTACTAAACCTGTCGGGTTAAGCCCCAATCTTCTCCCCAGCTGTCCTTAATTCTTAAGGTTCGCTGCCCGGCCCCATGGGCCCCTGGTGGTTGCTTCGGCCCCATGGCTTCAGGGGTCCGACTAATGGTTGTCTGTCCACCTGTGCAGCTATGCTTTTGGTTTTGAATGACTCACATCTTTACCTGCTTGCCAGCTCATGTTATTTTAGGTTTCATTTTAATTAATGTCCGTTATCTCCATTTTCTGTCACGTTTCCCTTCGTCTTTTCAGGTCATGCAGTTGGGGGTCACCTTCCACGTCGGTTAGGTCTCGTTTCTAACGATATTTCGCTTTGCTTGTTGTTCAGGCCACGTAGTTTATCTTGGGTATCGCCTGCCACATCGGTCAGGCTCATGGTTCAATTTCACCTGCACCTTATTCAGGTCACTTATTATATGGGACCCATGGCTTTGGGGGCCCGATGACCGCTTCGGCCCCATGACTTTGGGGGCCCGATGACCGCTTCGGCCCCATGACTTTGGGGGCCCGATGACCGCTTCGGCCCCATGTCTTTGGGGGCCCGATGACCGCTTCGGCCCCATGACTTTGGGGGCCCGATGACCGCTTTCAGTCCTGCTGGGCTGATTGCCTGGTTGGTTGTCCATCTGTGCATCTGGGCTGATTTGGCCCGTATGTATCACATACATATCTGCTTCCCTAAATTCCTAATAATCCATGTTGATCGCTCACTTTATGTTTTGACCACAAACTGGTCTGGTTCGCCCTACAGCATCATTGTCATGTCTTATGCAGATATTTCGTCTTGCTTTAATTGTTCATGCTTCGTTCAGGTCCTGCCAGAGGAGGAACAAGTAGGTCAATTCCCTCTAGCATTTCAGTCTCTGACCGTAGTTGATCATATCTTGTCAACCAGGTCCCCGTGCAAAATCATTGCCTTTTTACCACAACCAGGAATTCATTTTCACAGGTAGCTTTATTGCAATTGCATTCCCTCACTCATGGGAGGGCATAGACAACATTTTGTATATTATGGCTTCGTAGCTTCTTGCCTCACTAACCTCAGACTCCCTACAACCACGCTGAATCGGGTTTTGGACAAGGTCCAGCATTTCCTCACAGTAGAAGATTTAGATAGTAGGTTGGTCTTCATGTCTCAAGAGTTAAAACAATTCTCAGGGGCACACAGTAGAACAACGCGCGGACCACGGCTAGCAGATAGCTGTTGTCTGGGGAACTATTCAAGGATTCTCTTCCTATCTACATAGTTCTTTTTGGCCCTCATTCCTGCCTAGTCTAGGCAGTTAGGTTTCAGTCCCACGATCTCCTGAGGCCAGGGCATTGCCAGTACTCGCACTAGAACCAAAACTTTACATGGTTCAGTTGGTTTTCATCATCCATTTCACAACGTATTCCCAGTCCTCCATTCCGCTTCGGGCAGTATCCGCAATATTGAGCATTATGTCTCTGGCCTTGTCATCCACAAAATGGGTTGTATGTCTCCCTCTGGTCTTGCCTTATACACCCCGAATTTTCGCGCTAGATCCCTGACTCCTTGCAATTGGCTTGGGGATTAGTTTGCACATGCCATTCGAGTTCCTTTTCTACCCTACTTGGCTTGGTTTTTGCCCACTTATGGGCCTACCCACGATCATGGCTTAGGGCACACAACAAGCCATTTAGTCAAGTTAGCTAAGACACGCCTAGCTTGGTTAGGTTGTTCCTGTGGTTTCTCTACCTAGGGTTCTTCGGATATCTCTTGGCCGTAGCCATGACCACAAATATGTGTGTGTGTGTGTGTGTGTGTGTATATATATATATATATATATATATATATATACAGTACAGACCAAAAGTTTACACACCTTCTCATTCAAAGAGTTTTCTTTATTTTCATGACTATGAAAATTGTAGATTCACACTGAAGGCATCAAAACTATGAATTAACACATGTGAAATGATATACATAACAAAAAAAGTGAAACAACTGAAAATATGTTATATTCTAGGTTCTTCAAAGTAGCCACCTTTTGCTTTGATTACTGCTTTGCACACTCTTGGCATTCTCTTGATGAGCTTCAAGAGGTAGTCACCTGTAATGGTCTTCCAACAGTCTTGAAGGAGTTCCCAGAGATGCTTAGCACTTGTTGGCCCTTTTGCCTTCACTCTGCGGTCCAGCTCACCCCAAACCATCTCGATTGGGTTCAGGTCCGGTGAATGTGGAGGCCAGTTCATCTGGCGCAGCACCCCATCACTCTCCTTCATGGTCAAATAGCCCTTACACAGCCTGGATGTGTGTTTGGGGTCATTGTCCTGTTGAAAAATAAATGATGGTCCAACTAAACGCAAACCGGATGGAATAGCATGCCGCTGCAAGATGATGTGGTAGCCATGCTGGTTCAGTATGCCTTCAATTTTGAATAAATCCCCAACAGTGTCACCAGCAAAGCACCCCCACACCATCACACCTCCTCCTCCATGCTTCACGGTGGGAACCAGGCATGTAGAGTCCATCCGTTCACCTTTTCTGCGTCGCACAAAGACACGGTGGTTGGAGCTAAAGATCTCAAATTTGGACTCATCACACTCTTCAGTGTGAATCTACAATTTTCATAGTCATGAAAATAAAGAAAACTCTTTGAATGAGAAGGTGTGTCCAAACTTTTGGTCTGTACTGTGTGTATATATATATATATATATATATATATATATATATATATATGTCCTGATATTCAGGTATGCGAAAACTGCTACAATTGTTTCATCCTAACCCTTCATTTCACAAAGTAATTTCCCTTGATTTAAGCCACATCATTTGCATTAAATGTATATGAGTTATGTAATTATTAAGCCATAGTTTTTAGAATCACAAGAGTTAAACAAAACCTTGACCAGATGGCAGCTAGACAGGCTACCAATGAAAGCCATAAGATAGCTAGCTTCTAAACTTCCTGTCACAGAATCTGAACATACAAACAATTTTGCCAGTATGCCTAAGAATCCTGTTCTTTCCAGCTCTGCCCCCCAGTCCAATGATTAGTCATAATAGCCAGTATCATTGCCATCATCATCAGAAGTGTGTTCCACCACCATGACTCTTGCTCTAGTGGTAGCTTCTCATCCTCCACTTCCTTCTCCATAGGACTTTGTCTTTGTGGGTCCCCAGCAGCTACAGGGTGGCCAGCAAGATTCATAAACTGTTCTTCTTCTGCCTTCACTTGTTGCATCAGCATGGGCATCTGCTCTCAGATAAATATTAGGGGGGGGGGGTGACATTGTTCATGCCGCAGTTGTCCCTACTGACAAATATGGTGGCCTCTTCAAAGGGCCTGAGTATGTGACATAACTCTGATAAGCTTCCACTGCATGACCTCACAAAAACATATGGTCCCTGCTGAGTTGATCTGGTGCATGACGAAAATCCTTCTCTGCTTTACGCTGCTCATACAGACACTCCACCAAATGCTAGATGGAATTCCAGTGATTTGGAATGTCACAGATCAAGCAGTGCAATGGCAGACCATTCAGTATCTGCAAGTCCCAGAGGGTTTTCCTTGCCACATAAGAACGACTTAAATGCAAGAACAGTCTCTTGGACATGGCCAGCACCTTCTTCAAGCCAGAGTACTTTTTCAAAAAACATTGCACGACTATATTTATCCATTTGCATATGTTATTTCCCCCGAAATGCATCGCAGCCACGATGGCAGGAAGTCAGCCAATGGGTTGTTTGCTGCTTAATGCACTTTAGTAATTGGTTGGCTGTGTGGCTATTCTTGCCCAGGCTGATCAGCTTTAACAAAGCATGGCAATGGTTCACTTTACACTTATGATAGGAGAAAGGGGGAGTGGAAACAATGCTCTGCCCTGCTTCTGTTTGGTATGTGAGAATGTCTTTTGAGGAGGATGTGTAGGAGGTTGGTAAGCGCCTGGTGTGGAAACAGGCCGACACAAACATGCTGGTGCAAATATGACCTGGCCTTTATGTTGCTGTGTTATGTCACCACTTTTGTGAAGAGCATCGACCCAGTGGGCCGTGAAAAACATGTACTGCCCCTGCTTGTAACAGCTGCTCCATGGTGTCCATGGTGGCTTGTGCCTTGCCGCACAGTGATAATTGCAAGGAGCAGCCCATGTTATCTGCCACATGAGAGTACAAAGCACGGATAGCTTTTTTTCGGAGAAATAATGCTGGCTTAGTATCTTCCAGTGATGCTGAAAGCACACCATCAGTTCCACAAAAGCAACAGAACCACTAAGTACTACAGCAGACAGCAACTTCACCAGGTGGAAATTATGCTTGCACACCATCAGATTGCTGGGTGTGTAGAGTTGTTTCCTGTCAACACATTCCCTTATTGATGGCTGATGACAGCGGGGAAGAAGAGGACGAGTAGTCATGAAACGGAGAAGGGCACTGTGAATGCAGCCTGTCTGCCGCAAAGGAGACCGTGAGAAGGAGAACACTCTTGTTCCAATTGCTAGTAGTCAATTCTACTTTGCCACATGGTCAGGTAATGCTATTTCATGTGCTGCAACAGAGCCATTGTGCCTATGTTTGTGTTAGAACATCCGCTGCTTATTTTTATTCTGTAATTTATGCACACAGCAATGCTTTTGTCTGTGGAAAAAAGCTACCAAACAAGGATACTCAAACAGAACTGGGGCAGCCGAGCTTGGCTTAAAGAGGACCTTTCACTAGTTTAAAAACTAAAAACTAACTATATCAGTGGGCAGAGCGGCGCCCAGGGGTCCCCCTGCACTTACTAGTATGTCTGGGCGCCGCTCCGTTCGCCCGGTATAGGCTCCGGTGTCTGCAGCTCCCTATTACTGGACGGATTTTTTGTATTAGACGTGTCCCTTGCTGCAGTGCTGGCCAATCATAGCGCACAGTTCATAGCCTGGGAGTCCCAGGCTATGAGCTGTGCGCTGCTATTGGCCAGCCCTGCAGCAAGGGACAACCCTAATACAAAAACTCCGCCCAGTACAACAGAGGGAGCTGCAGACACCGGAGCCTATACCGGGCGAACGGAGCGGCGCCCAGACATACTAGTAAGTGCAGGGGGACCCCTGGGCGCTGCTCTGCCCACTGATATAGTTAGTTTTTAGTTTTTAAACTAGTGAAAGGTCCTCTTTAACCCCTTAAGGACATAGGGCGTACCGGTACGCCCTATTTCCCGAGTCCTTAAGGACCAAGGGCGTACCGGTACGTCCTAACTTAAAATCTTAATTCCGGCGCCGCTGGGGTTAATCGGAACGGGATTTCGGCTGAAATCATTCAGCCGGCATCCCGTAACAACGCAGGGGGGGGTCATTTGACCCCCCCGTATCGGCGATCGCAGAAAACCGCAGGTCAATTCAGACCTGCGGTTTGCTGCACTTTTTGCCGTTTCTGATCCCCGCGGTCCCTGACCGCGGGGATCAGAAACTTCAGAGTGCCCGAAATCAATATTGTTAACCCCCCCCTGCACCCCTGCACGATTTGATGGCGGCGGGTGGTGCAGGGGGGGTGTCGCATGCAGTGGGGGCGTTGCGGGAGGCGGGCGGTGCGGCAGGCGGGATCGCGATCCCCCGCCCGCCTCCCATTGCATAATCGTTGGTGTACAGTGGGTATACCAGGGTGCCAGCACATTGCTGGCACCCTGGTATAAACGGCTGACATCGTTGATGCGATGTCAGCCGTTTAACCCTTTCCATACAGCGGTCCGTACGGACCGCTGTATGGAAAAGGTTAACAGTAAGAGGGAGCTCCCTCCCTCTCCGATCGGGGGGCTGCTGTGCCTTTGCAGCCCCCCGATGGGAGAAGGAGAGAGCCCCCAGACAGCCCCCCCAGAACCCCGTCCTTACCCTTCCCCGTCTGCGAAGTTCTGACCATAACTGAGCAGACGGGGAAGGTTCCCATGGCAACAGGACGCCTGATCAGGCGTCCTGCTGTCCATGGTGCTGAACAGATCTGTGCTGAAAGCATAGACCTGTTCAGTGTAAGTAAAATACAGTGCAGAAACCAATATAGGTTCTGTTCTGTATTTTACAGACATCAGACCCACTGGATCTTCAAGAACCAAGTGGGTCTGGGTCAAAAAAATCAAATAAAAAGTGAAAAAAGTTAAGATAAAAAAAAAAAACATTTATCACTGAATAAAAATTAAAAAAATAAAATACACTACACATATTAGGTATCGCCGCGTCCGTAACGACCTGATCTATAAAATGGTCATGTTACTTTCCCCGCACAGTGAACGCCATAAAAATAAAAAAATAAAAACTATGAGAAAATTGAAATTTTGCCCACCTTACTTCCCAAAAAAGGTAATAAAAGTGATCAAAAAAGTCGCATGTACGCCAAAATAGTACCAATCAAACCGTCATCTCATCCCGCAAAAAATGAGACCCTACTCAAGATAATCGCCCAAAAACTGAAAAAACTATGGCTCTTAGACTATGGAAACACTAAAACATGATTTTTTTTGGTTTCAAAAATAAAATCATTGTGTAAAATGTACATAAATAAAAATAAAGTATACATATTAGGTATCGCCGCGTCCGTATCGACCGGCTCTATATAAATATCACATGACCTAACCCCTCAGGTGACCACCGTAAAAAAAAAAAAAAAAAACTGTAAAAAAAGCAATTTTTTGCCATCTTACGTCACAAAAAGTGTAATAGCAAGCGATCAAAAAGTCATATGCACCCCAAAATAGTGCCAATCAAACTGTCATCTCACCCCGCAAAAAATTAGACCCTACTCAAGATAATCACCCAAAAACTGAAAAAACTATGGCTCTTAGACTATGGAGACACTAAACAATTTTTTGGTTTTCAAAATGAAGTTATTGTATAAAACTTACATAAATAAAAAAAATTGTATACATATTAGGTATCGCCGCGTCCGTGACAACCTGCTCTATAAAATTACCACGTGATCTAACCTGTCAGATGAATGTTGTAAATAACAAAAAAAAAAAACATGCCAAAAAAGCTATTTCTTGTTACCTTGCCGCACAAAAAGTGTAATATAGAGCAACCAAAAATCATATGTACCCTAAACTAGTACCAACAATACTGCCACCCTATTCCGTACTTTCTAAAATGGGGTCACTTTTTTTGGAGTTTCTACTCTAGGGGTGCATCAGGGGGGCTTCAAATGGGACATGGTGTCAAAAAACCAGTCCAGCAAAATCTGCCTTCCAAAAACCGTATGGCATTCCTTTTCTTCTGCACCCTGCCGTGTGCCCGTACAGTAGTTTAGGACCACATATGGGGTGTTTCTGTAAACTACAGAATCAGGGCCATAAATAATGAGTTTTGTTTGGCTGTTAACCCTTGCTTTGTTACAGGAAAAAAAATATTAAAATGGAAAATCTGCCAAAAAAGTGAAATTTTGAAATTGTATCTCTATTTTCCATTGAATCTTGTGCAACACCTAAAGGGTTAACAAAGTTTGTAAAATCAGTTTTGAATACCTTGAGGGGTGTAGTTTCTTAGATGGGGTCACTTTTATGGAGTTTCTACTCTAGGGGGGCATCAGGGGGGCTCCAAATGGGACATGGTGTCAAAAAAACAGTCCAGCAAAATCTGCCTTCCAAAAACCGTATGGCATTCCTTTCCTTCTGCGCCCTGCCGTGTGCCCGTACAGTAGTTTACGACCACATATGGGGTGTTTCTGTAAACTACAGAATCAGGGCCATAAATAATGAGTTTTGTTTGGCTGTTAACCCTTGCTTTGTTACTGGAAAAAAAATATTAAAATGGAAAATCTGCCAAAAAAGTGAAATTTTGAAATTGTATCTCTATTTTCCATTGAATCTTGTGCAACACCTAAAGGGTTAACAAAGTTTGTAAAATCAGTTTTGAATACCTTGAGGGGTGTAGTTTCTTAGATGGGGTCACTTTTATGGAGTTTCTACTCTAGGGGTGCATCAGGGGGGCTTCAAATGGGACATGGTGTCAAAAAAACTGTCCAGCACAATCTGGCTTCCAAAAACCATACGGCGCACCTTTCACTCTACGCCCCGCTGTGTGGCCGTACAGTAGTTTATGGCCACATATGGGGTGTTTCTGTAAACAGTAGAGTCAGGGCAATAAAGATACAGTCTTGTTTGGCTGTTAACCCTTGCTTTGTTAGTGGAAAAAATGGGTTAAAATGGAAAATTAGGCAAAAAAATGAAATTCTCAAATTTCATCCCCATTTGCCAATAACTCTTGTGCAACACCTAAAGGGTTAACAGGAGTTTGTAAAATCAGTTTTGAATACCTTGAGGGGTGTAGTTTCTTAGATGGGGTCACTTTTATGGAGTTTCTACTCTAGGGGTGCATCAGGGGGCTTCAAATGGGACATGGTGTCAAAAAAACTGTCCAGCAAAATCTGGCTTCCAAAAACCATACGGCGCACCTTTCACTCTACGCCCCGCTGTGTGGCCGTACAGTAGTTTATGGCCACATATGGGGTGTTTCTGTAAACAGCAGAGTCAGGGCAATAAAGATACAGTCTTGTTTGGCTGTTAACCCTTGCTTTGTTAGTGGAAAAAATGGGTTAAAATGGAAAATTAGGCAAAAAAATGAAACTCTCAAATTTCATCCCCATTTGCCAATAACTCTTGTGCAACACCTAAAGGGTTAACGGAGTTTGTAAAATCAGTTTTGAATACCTTGAGGGGTGTAGTTTATAGAATGGGGTCATTTTTGGGCGGTTTCTATTATGTAAGCCTCGCAAAGTGACTTCAGAGCTGTAGTGGTCCCTAAAAATTGGGTTTTTGTAAATTTCTGAAAAATTTCAAGATTTGCTTCTAAACTTCTAAGCCTTGTAACATCCCCAAAAAATAAAATATCATTCCCAAAATAATTCAAACATGAAGTAGACATATGGGGAATGTTAAGTCATCACAATTTTTTGGGGTATTACTATGTATTACAGAAGTAGAGAAACTGAAACTTTGAAATTTGCTAATTTTTCCCAATTTTTGGTAAATTAGGTATTTTATTATGCAAAAAAATTAATTTTTTTGACTTTTTTTTACTAGTATCATGAAGTACAATATGTGACGAAAAAACAATCTCAGAATGGCCTGGATAAGTCAAAGCGTTTTAAAGTTATCACCACTTAAAGTGACACTGGTCAGATTTGCAAAAAATGGCCTGGTCCTTAAGGTGAAAATGAGCCCGGTCCTTAAGGGGTTAAGTCTTTGTTGTTTTGAGCCTGTGTCCACCGTATCAACAACATCACTGGTTACTGAGCTAAAACCATATAACCATCATATATTGTGTCTTCTGTTTATTGCTGTCACTGCAGCTAACACCCTTCTCCTCAGAGGTCACCCACCTCCTGCTCAGCACTCAGATGCAGCTACCAGGTCTTTTCCAACACACAATCATCTTCATAGTTCTCACTCCCCAACAGTGAGGCTCCTTGGCACCCTCCCAATTCCCTGCTCTGCATTTCTCAGAAGTGCCACTTTCACCAGGGTTACCACTGCCCCTACCACCACCAACGTGGGTACAAGTTCCACTACTACTACTGCCAACAACACAGCTATGATTGGGGTTCCCCACCTCTGCTTGAAACTTCGCCCCATGGCAGTCCAAACTCTGATTGTTCTCACACAAGTCATCAACAGGGAGACTTTCTTGAGTATCTTCTATAGCACATGGGGTTTTATTGCCTTTTCATAGGAAAAAAGTACTTGCCCCACTAGGAGAGGTCAGTAAAGATAGAGGGACTCAGAAGTGGTATCCACAACATCCTGCTGAGACTGAGAGGAGGAATGAGCCATGCAGTCCCAAATCTCATCTTCTTTGTCCTCAATAATAGTGTGGCAGGTATCAGAAGTGAAGGAAAACTGTGGCCTGCTGCTACCCTACTGGCCGAATAGCTGGTGCTGCTACTGCTGTTTGTACTCCTATAGCAACTCACTTACTCTTGGATAATGAGACCTGGGTCTTTCATTTTCCACTCTTCCGTTGAAGGTATGGCTTTGAAGGTTCTAAACCTTCTGTGGAAGTCTGTTCTCTTTCTCTCAAAGACAGAATCTTAGTTAAGTTTCTTTCTTGTGGTTTTTGGTCTTAGGAATGTTTTTTCTTTGATGGAGCTTCTCTTTGGGCCTACTTTGCAGGAGGTCACACATGTACAGTTGGTGCTGCATCGAGTCAGCTAAAACTCTCTAACTAAAAATATGAAGCCAGACCATCCAATCTAAAGCTGCCAATGTTAACTATTTTGTGTCAATACACAACTATTTTGGAATATATATTGCATAGATATACACTCACCTAAAGAATTATTAGGAACACCTGTTCTATTTCTCATTAATGCGATTATCTAGTCAACCAATCACATGGCAGTTGCTTCAATGCATGTAGGGTTGTGGTCCTGGTCAAGACAATCTCCTGAACTCCAAACTGAATGTCAGAATGGGAAAGAAAGGTGATTTAAGCAATTTTGAGCGTGGCATGGTTGTTGGTGCCAGACGGGCCGGTCTGAGTATTTCACAATCTGCTCAGTTACTGGGATTTTCTAGGGTTTACAAAGAATGGTGTGAAAAGGGAAAAACATCCAGTATGCTGCAGTCCTGTGGGCAAAAATTCCTTGTTGATGCTAGAGGTCAGAGGTGAATGGGCCAACTGATTCAAGCTGATAGAAGAGCAACGTTGACTGAAATAACCACTCGTTACAACCGAGGTATGCAGCAAAGCATTTGTGAATCCACAACACGCACAACCTTGAGGCGGATGGGCTACAACAGCAGAAGACCCCACTGGGTACAACTCATCTCCACTGCAAATAGGAAAAAGAGGCTACAATTTGCATGAGCTCACCAAAATTGGACTTTTGAAGACTGGTAAAATTTTGCCTGTGAATATGCACAAAGAAAAGTCCAGCTCACCCAATTATTCCACCACCTGCGTGCACGGAAAAGGCCGGCAAGCCCGTATATTCTTGATATGAAAGCACAATGAAATTCCAGCACTCACGATTTTGGTAGCTAAAATCTTCGTCTTTTATTCAGGCAGTAGACATATAAACAGGACATCCACCCACAAGTGCAGCAACCTTGACGCGTTTCGAACAGTAGTTCTTAGTCGTAACAATGAGCAGTGTCTCCTCTGGCACCTTTATACCAGTCTGTACTAAAATGTAAATGCTTTTCCCCTCCACCTGAGGGGTGGGGGAGTGTAGGAGGCAGGGAATATTTTAACCTCTTGTTTTCCAGGTGAGGCACTGCTCATATGTTTCACAATAGAAAATTCATGCATCTATACAAAGTCACTGATTATTACAAAAATTTGTGTTGAAAAATAACCATTGAATAAAAACAGTGAACATATTAAAATTGTCAAAGAATGTCAATTGTCAGGATAGCATCAGAACACCATATTGGTTATATATAGCCAACTTATTTGTATGGATCCACATATATTAGTGCTGTGTTGCTAATTCTGGCATGGATCCCTTTTCTCTATTACTGCTCTTGATTGAATTGAAAAAATGCATGCATACATAGCTATGATGAAAGGAAATGTGAAAAAACAGGAAAGTCATGAGTTAGTAGAAATACATAAGTTCATTTTTCTTATTGAGGCCATTTGGATGTCTGGTATTCAACTTAAAAATCCAAAAAGCCTCTCTGAGTCTCACTAAACGTTTAAAATCTCCTCCTCTGTTAGGTAATTTCACCTGTTCAATTGCAAAGGCTTTGAAATTGCGCACCTGGCTTTCGTGTTTACTAATAAAATGTTTAGCCGCATTGGATGTGTTCACACTATGCGGATTTTTTATGTAGTTGAGGTGCTCCAGAATTCGGACCTTAAATTTTCTAGTGGTACATCCCACATATAACATGTCACAGGCTATACATTTTATGATATATACCACCCCCATAGAATTACAATTAATATAAGATTTGATTGGATATATGTGTGAATTATTCGCATCGTGAAAAGTTTTGGTATTTACTGCGTATGTACAAGTGCGGCAGCGCAAACTTCCGCATTTAGTGAAACCCTTGTATATAAGCCAAGGGTGATAGATGTGTTGATGCTCAGAAATTTAAAATCACTAATCCGGATTTCTATCCTATCATGTCCAGAACCACCAATATGGACACCTTTCAAGATATCATAGAGAGGGAGCTAAAAGAAATACATAGTCACATCCAGGACGAGGGGGGATATACCAACCTGCCTATGAAATATAAAAAAGCAATCAAGGAACTAGCCGATAATGAACGTATTGTTATAAAAATGGCCGATAAGGGAGGTTCCGTCGTCGTCCTGGACTGTGACATGTACTGTGAACAAATGAATAAATTGCTCTCTGATCTCTCAGTATATCAAAGGTTAGATATTGACCCTTTACCCAAATATAAAGGGGAATTTTTTGAGATTCTGCGAAAAGGTTTGGAATATAATCACATTAACCAAAAACAATTTAATTATTTAAATGTAGAATTTATAGTTACACCCATAATGCATGCCCTCCCTAAAGTCCACAAGGGCCAATTTCCTCCCCCTCTACGCCCCATAGTCAGCGGGATTGGATCCCTAACAGAGAGGCTGGGTGAATGGCTAGACTGTAGTTTACAGCCCCTTGTCAAAAGAATCCCAGGGTATATTAAAGATACCACATCAATTCTGCAATCTTTTTATGACATGACCTGGGCTGAAAACTACAGATGGTTGTCCATTGATGTGGTATCGCTTTATCCATCAATACCACATCATGTGGCGATGCTAGCACTTGAATTCCATTTGCACAAATACAGCAATTTTTCTGAGGATTTTATAGATTATACTCTGGAGGTTACTCAATTTCTGATGTCTCACAATTATTTTTCATTCAACTCTATATACTATGTACAGATATCTGGTGTATCAATGGGTACGAAGTACTCACCCTCCCTGGCCAATCTAACAATATCCTATTGGGAGGAGGCATATGTATATAATATTAAAAATCCATTTGCGGACCATGTGGTGTGGTATGGCAGGTACATCGATGATATGTTCCTTATCTGGAGTGGTGATGTACCTGCCATACAGCACTTCATGCAATATCTGGAAAATAACACATATAATTTAAAATTTACATATACGGAACATCCGCAAAGTATCAATTTTCTTGATCTAACACTTACAGGAAAACTGAACCAGATCATACAAACTAAAACCTACCGCAAGGAAATAACAGGAAATACATTACTACGGGCAAATAGCCATCACCCCCTACACACAATAAAATCAATTCCTGTGGGAGAATTCACACGTGCCTACAGAAACTGCAGTACCGCAGCGGCTTTTGAAATAGAGGCTCAAACTATTATAAATAGATTAAAACAAAGAGCATATCCAAACTGGATGATATCCAGAGGCCTAGCTATAACTAAAAAGAAAAATAGAGAAGCTTTACTCTTTTCAACTCCTAAAAATAAAAATATCTCTAAACAGATATCAAAAAGTGAGAGTTCAGATATAAATGTAAATAAAAACGAAAAAGATAATTTACCTACACTTGTTTTGACGTACAGTAAACAATTTGAAAAAATTCAACAAATTATTAAAAAATATTTACCTATTCTTCATGATGACGAAATATTGCACTGTGCGCTAAAACAAGGTTGTAGAATTGTGTCAAGACGGCCAAGAACTATAGGGAATGATTTATCACCCTCCATGTACATACATCGAAACAAATATAAATGGGATCCCTGGCTTATATACAAGGGTTTCACTAAATGCGGAAGTTTGCGCTGCCGCACTTGTACATACGCAGTAAATACCAAAACTTTTCACGATGCGAATAATTCACACATATATCCAATCAAATCTTATATTAATTGTAATTCTATGGGGGTGGTATATATCATAAAATGTATAGCCTGTGACATGTTATATGTGGGATGTACCACTAGAAAATTTAAGGTCCGAATTCTGGAGCACCTCAACTACATAAAAAATCCGCATAGTGTGAACACATCCAATGCGGCTAAACATTTTATTAGTAAACACGAAAGCCAGGTGCGCAATTTCAAAGCCTTTGCAATTGAACAGGTGAAATTACCTAACAGAGGAGGAGATTTTAAACGTTTAGTGAGACTCAGAGAGGCTTTTTGGATTTTTAAGTTGAATACCAGACATCCAAATGGCCTCAATAAGAAAAATGAACTTATGTATTTCTACTAACTCATGACTTTCCTGTTTTTTCACATTTCCTTTCATCATAGCTATGTATGCATGCATTTTTTCAATTCAATCAAGAGCAGTAATAGAGAAAAGGGATCCATGCCAGAATTAGCAACACAGCACTAATATATGTGGATCCATACAAATAAGTTGGCTATATATAACCAATATGGTGTTCTGATGCTATCCTGACAATTGACATTCTTTGACAATTTTAATATGTTCACTGTTTTTATTCAATGGTTATTTTTCAACACAAATTTTTGTAATAATCAGTGACTTTGTATAGATGCATGAATTTTCTATTGTGAAACATATGAGCAGTGCCTCACCTGGAAAACAAGAGGTTAAAATGTTCCCTGCCTCCTACACTCCCCCACCCCTCAGGTGGAGGGGAAAAGCATTTACATTTTAGTACAGACTGGTATAAAGGTGCCAGAGGAGACACTGCTCATTGTTACGACTAAGAACTACTGTTCGAAACGCGTCAAGGTTGCTGCACTTGTGGGTGGATGTCCTGTTTATATGTCTACTGCCTGAATAAAAGACGAAGATTTTAGCTACCAAAATCGTGAGTGCTGGAATTTCATTGTGCTTTCATATCTAAAATTTTGCCTGGTCTGATGAGTCTCGATTTCTGTTGAGACATTCAAATGGTAGAGTCCAAATTTGGCGTAAACAGAATGAGAACATGTATCCATCATGCCTTGTTACCACTGTGCAGGCTGGTGGTGGTGGTGTAATGGTGTGGGGGATGTTTTCTGGGCACACTTTAGGCCCCTTAGTGCCAATTGGCCATCGTTTAAATGCCACGGGCTACCTGAGCATTGTTTCTGACCATGTCCATCCCTTCATGACCAACATGTACCCATCCTCTGATGGCTACTTCCAGCAGGATAATGCACCATGTCACAAAGCTCGAATCATTTTTAAATTGTTTTTTTTTTTTTACTTTTTTATTTAAAGCAAATTTTATTGAGCTTAGTAATCAGATACAATAAACGAGTGTTGGAGGTGAGACAATCCTCCACACTTCTACGTTTCACAGAACATAGAAAAATAACATAGCAGAAACTGCAGGTCAGACAATGTGATGCATAAGCGACAGATATAGTCAAGATATAGATCACAAGGCGCCAAATACTTAGTTTACTACCATCAATATTGGCATTAGTCACCTAACTTTACTGACAACAAGAGTCCCAGTGTATCACGCTTTCCCTCATCCGAGACAGGTTGGCGAGGAGGGGGGGGGGGTTCTTATCTGCAGATGGGTGTCAGATAATGGGGAGTAAAGGGGCCAGAAAAGAGACTGGAAGATCAAATATATGTGATTGGCTCCTATACGTGAAGTTGGTAATGTAAGATTAGTTCTTACTAATCTTCTGGTATCCTCTGAATGAGACCCATCTATCCCAGATCTTAAGAAATTTATGGTGTGACCTACGTTCCCATGAAGATAGTTCCTCTAGTTTATAGATCTGATCTATTCTCTGAAACCATTGATCCAAAGGAGGAGTATCCGTGGATAGCCACATTAGAGGGATCAGTAGTTTAGCAGCATTCAGCAAGTGCTTAAAAAGTACCAAGTTAGGAGGGGAAGGGTCTCGTGGGAAGAGGTTTAATAGAGCCACTTCAGGAGATGTATTTATATCAGAACCACAGATCTCATTGCTTGTTTGGAAAATTTTCTTCCACCAAACTGATAATAGCGGACACGTCCACCATATGTGAAAGTAGGTACCTCTCTGTTTCAAACATCTCCAGCAACTGTCAGAAGCCGAAGCGGAATACATACAAGTTTTGTCGGGGGTTTTATTCCACCTTGTGATAATTTTGTAATTATTCTCCTGAATTTTAATACATCTCGAGGCTTTGTGTGAGGAGTTGAAGATAGTATTGGTATCAACTGGGGTTAAGCAGTGACCTAAATCATTTTCCCATAATCTAATGAAGGCCGGTGTCAGCGCAAATGGAGGGGTCCTCAGTCTTTTATACCACTGAGAGATCATCTTATGAGGTGGGGGATTTTGAGTGGTTATATGTTCAAACCAGGTTATGGGCTGCAGTAGAGTATGTAATTGGGCATTCTGGGACATGTAGGCCTGCAAAAAGTGGAGGCCTGAAAAATTTGAGCTGGGGACTTCTAAAAGATCACTCATATCCCTTATGGAGAGTAGTTGGCCATCTTTGTAGAGGTCTACCAGATTCACTGACGACTTACTAATTCCAATGGGAAGGCTATCTCTTAGAGCTTGTGGGGCTAGATGGCAGACATCAGCTACCTTGAGAGTCGGCGAAGGTAGCGGAGAGTTTAAGGGGGTGTTTTGCAGAGAGTACCAAGCATGTAGGGTAGCTTTTATGGTAGGAGAAAGGTTGGGGTGTGCATGTAGGGATGCTTTGAAGGGGGCCACCAGTAAAAATTCTTCCATTGAGACCCAAGATTTATGTTCAGGGGCTACCAACCAGTCTACCACTCTAGTAAGCAGAACAGCTCGACCGTATAGTTCGGGGTCCGGCAGAGCTATGCCACCCCTCTCTCTCGGGTAGGACAGCATCCTATATGACAACCTAGCTTTCTTTTTGTTCCATATGAAGGATCTGAACAATGATTTGAGTTTTGAGTAGTAGTTGGACGGGACTGGGATAGGCAAAGTCTGTTGAAGATAAGTGAGCTTGGGGAGAATAAGCGAGAGGAGAATATTTTTCCTCCCAAACCAGGAGAGTGTAGGGACATCCAGGGAATTGATATCCTCAATCAGTTTATTCTGAAGAGGGATATAGTTTAAGTTAAAAAGGTGCTTAGGGTCCGCGCTTATTTTCACCCCTAAATAGGTTAAATACGGGGAAGACCAATTAAAAGGCGAGCAGGCCTCAAGACGAGTCTTAACTGCATTCCCAATGCCAGTAGAAATTATCAGTGATTTATTGTGGTTGACTTTGAAGTCAGAAAGAGCTCCGTAAACTTCTAGATGGCCGTAAATTTTTGGTAACGCTATTTCAGGGTTACTAATTATTAATAGAATATAATCTGCGAAGGCGGCGACTTTGTGCTGTTGATCCCCAAGAGTTATTCCCTGGATGTCCCTATCCATCCGAATGGTCTGAAGAAGAGGTTCGAGAGCAAGGACAAATAATAGGGGGGAGAGAGGGCAGCCCTGGCGAGTGCCATTACGTATTCTAAAGGGATCTGACAGAGTATCGTTAACCCTAACGGAGGCAGAGGCATTTGAATACATAGCTTCAATGGCATTAATGAAGGAGGGGGGAATGTTACGAGTGCGCAGTGCTGAGTACATAAAGGACCATTTGACTCTGTCAAATGCCTTCTCAGCATCTGTGCTAAGAAGGAAAAGGGGCAGGTTTTTCCTTTTGACATAATGGATAATGTTGAGTATTCGGGATGTATTGTCCTTCCCCTCTCTATGTTTCACAAATCCTACTTGATCTCTATAAATTAGTGAGGGGAGCACATTAGTTGGGACAGAGTGAATGGTCTTTACCTTCTTTAGGGATTAACGTGATGTGGGCTTTAGTCATATCCGCAGACAAGGGAATGCCTCTTAAGGAGTCGTTGTAGATTGGCAGGAGGTGAGGGATCAATATTTCGTGGAAGGATAAATAGTACGGTATCGGGAACCCATCCGGGCCTGGGCATTTCCCTCTGGGGGAACTCTTAATTGCGTATAAAATTTCGTCATGAGAGAATGGAGAAGCTAAATGGATTCTATCTTGTTCCGTGATCCGGGGGAGTGCTAGGTTCTCCAGATATGAACTAGAGGGTGTCGAGGCGTCTGAGCTACCCGAGAGAGAGTGTGCGGAATCCAGGTTGTAGAGGGATTGGTAATACTCCCTAAACAACGAGGCGATTTTGGTCGACTCAAAAGTTAGCCCGCCTTCCGGGGTTTTCAGTTTATGAATGTAGTTATTCGATTTCCTGCTCTTAAGCCTAGACATCATGTAACGGGAGGCTTTGTTCCCATGAGCGAACATTTTGTATTGGGAGTGTAGAAATAGTTTGGCAGATGCCATGTTCAAAAGATTTTTGAGGGAGGCTCTACATATGGATAATTCTTGTAAGTGGGCTTCCAACAGAGATCTTTTGTGTGCGCTTTCCAAGGAGTTAATCTTGGTGAGTAGGGAGTCTATTTGCTTTTCCCTGTCTCTTTTAAGGTGGGCTCCTAAGCTAATACAATGGCCCCTAATAAATGCTTTGTGGGCATCCCAAACAGTCTGTGGTGAAACCTCTGGGGTACAGTTAATGTCAAAGTATTCTACTAGGAGGCGTTGTAGCTTAGTTCTACTATCTTGTGAACCTATGAGCAGTTCATTAAACCGCCATTGGCTAGTGGGTTTGTAGGTAAGAGGAGGTTTAATGTGGATGTATATGGGGGCATGATCCGAAAGGATAATGGACCCCATAGTCGCCTCTGAGCAGAGCTGGAGATGTTCCTTTGAGATAAACAGGTAGTCTAGACGTTGATATGACTTATGCATTGGTGAAAAAAAGGTATAGTCCCTGGAGTCAGGGTGGGAAGTGCGCCATACATCGATTAAGCGAGCCTTCGCTAGTGCCCGGATAAGGGAGCTAAGTCCTTTCTGGGATTGAACAGATTTATGGGATGAGGAGTCTATCAAGGGGTTAAGAACGAGGTTCATGTCCCCACCCATTACTGTAACTCCTTCTCTAAAAGATTCCATTTTTGCTAAAAGGGATCTAAGCCAAGGGATCTGTCGGTTGTTCGGGGCATATACATTTACGAAAGTATACAGGTGTTGGCCTATCTTCCCTTTAATCATTATGAAACGGCCCTCAGGGTCACATAATTGGTCGTCTAGAATAAAGGGTATTTTGCTCTGAAACCCTATGCTTACTCCTTTGGAGTTAGATGTAGGGGAACCACAATGATACCAATTTGAGAAATAAGAGTGGGATAAATTTGGAAAATGTTGAGACTTAAAGTGGGTCTCCTGTAGAAAAACAATGTTCGCTTTGTCCTTCCTCAAAATCCGAAATATCTGGCTGCGTTTAGAGGGCGAGTTGCATCCCTTTACATTATATGAAGCAATTTTAAGAGCCATCATGGAAATATACAGGAAGGATAAAAATGCTAAAGCGTGCGAGCCTGGGGAACATCTTGAAAAAGATGTTGCATATAATTTTTTTAAATTGGTTTCTTGAAGATGACAATGAGATCTCAACCCAATAGAGCATCTTTGGGATGTGGTGGAATGGGAGCTTCGTGCCCTGGATGTGCATCCCTCAAATCTCCATCAACTGCAAGATGCTATCCTATCAATATGGACCAACATTTCTAAAGAATACTATCAGCACCTTGTTGAATCAATGCCACATAGAATTAAAGCAGTTCTGAAGGCAAAAGGGGGTCCAACACCGTATTAGTATGGTGTTCCTAATAATTATTTAGGTGAGTGCTTTTCCATTAAAGGGTTTCAACCATCAAAATGACTGTTATGTAGCTGACTGACATTAGTGATGTGCTAATGTCAGCACTACATAATAGTATGTTTTTTACATTTCTCCCTGCAGCCGTTTTGCTAAAATACACACTTTTATAACATGCTAATGAGCCTCTAGGTGCTATGTGGGCGTAGATTCAGCACCTAGAGGCTCCGTCTTCTCACCCTTTATTCCTCCCAGGTCCTCCGCTCTGCCCGTCCCGCTCCTCTTGATTTTGGCGCAGGTGCAGTGAGTGAAGGTCGCGTTCCTGGTGACGGCTTCCCCACTGTGACGTAGTCGGCGCAGGCGCAGTGAGGAAGCCAGCAACAGGAGCGCATCATTCGCTCACTGCACCTGCGCCGAATACAGAAGTGAACGGCGCAGGCGTGGGATTTCCTCACTGATGCATGGAACTTGGACATCAATCAAGAGGAGCGGGGCGGGCAGAATGGAGTACCTTGGCGGGATAAAGGGTGAGTAGATGGAACATCTAGGTGCCTACGCCCACATAGCACCTAGAGGCTAATCGCTAATGTCAGTCAGCTACATAACAGTAATTCTGATGGTAGAAACCCTGTAAATAAAAACATTTAACTTTTTAAAAGCAATAAACCTTTAGCAATAATTCTCTGGGTCACTGCAAAAACACACTTCACACTGATATTGACAGTTTAAAATAGTAATACAATATGTTGAATAAAATTGCTATATTCCGGCAGTGCAATCCATTAGCGGAAACTTCACAGTATATTGAAGAAATACAATGGATTCAGTAACAAAGGTATACTAATACAGTAATTGCCATAAAATACATTCACTAACAGGGTTATACTAATGCATAGGGATGAGCGGACCTGTGGATGTTTGACGGGTTCAGCCGAACTTTAGTTCAAAGTTTGGTTTGGGTATCTAAACTTGACTCGAACAAGACCCTGAACCCCATAGAAGTCAATGGGGACCCATACTTTGGTGGTGTAAAATGGCTGTAAAATATTCATAGTAAGGCCTCATGCACACGACCGTGCCGTTTTTGTGCAGTCCACAAACCGCGAATCCGCAAAATACGGAAGCCGCCCGTGTGCCTTCCAGAATTTGCGGAACGGGTGGCCATCAATATGTAACACCCCAGAGTTGTGTTGCAAAACTCTTTTACACCGCTACAACCTGTTAAGTGTATTTAGCTTGTCATCTAATCTAATTTTATATCACATCCTCGCCAATGTGCATTGTAAAGCCTTGTAAATATATATTGCTGTAATTTCTATGTTCACCAGCAGGTGGCAGCAATGTGTTCAGCAAGGACTTAGCCAGTTTAGTGTTTCTAGACTGGAATAGTTCATTCCAGTTTAACTCCCCCCTCTATGAGCAGAAGTGGGCTTGCCCACATCCTGCCTCATGGGGAGGGAAGGAAGTTAGAGTTAGTATGCCAGCCACCCCGGCTAGGGGAAGGCTGCGCCTGTAGGAGCTCCCAGATATAGGGATCCAAAGCCAGGATCTTGTCTCGGCTGAGACAATTGATCATCATCCCCATCCTGAGCCTTGCAGACTCAGCTGGTAGAAGCAAGCAGACAACTCCAGAATTCCAGGAAGAACCATACCCTGTGAAGATAGCTGTGAGTACCGTCCAGAGACCCAGGAGAAGCCATATTCCTCCTCAGCTAGTCAGCCCCAAGCCAGCAGAAGATAGTCAGTGCAGAAGCCAAATTCCTGCCATATTACAGAGCAACAAGCTGACGTACTTTTCCTGCAAAAGCTCCAGGCACATGATAGAGCAGAAGATAGATTCCTGCCACACATTGCCAATACCTGCTGGGACCAAAGACTTAAGCTGTATCTCACTTGGATGAAAGCTGCAACTAGTAAAGACAAGTTTGAACTTTACTCAAAGTCTGGATCTCAATTGCTACTGCAAATTCCTCAATTACTCCTACTAGCACCACACTCAATTTATTTCAAGTGAGCCAGGATCCAGGAGTCAGGCCGTACCCAGGTAGGAGACGCCGTTGACACCATTACCACTACTATACAGAGACATTACACCACTCTGACATTCCTAACCTGGTACGTAAGTTACAACACCTTAAAGGGCCCTGTAACAGTACCCTGCGCACGCTGCAATTGGTGTCACGAACAAAACAATAGACTATTAACCCCTTAAGGATTCGGCACTATTTCACCTTACGGACTTGGCCATTTTTGCAAATCTGACCAGATAAGTGCTGATAACTTTAAAACGCTTTGACTTATCCAGGCCTTTCTGAGATTTTTTATTTTTTTTTGTCACATATTGTACTTCATGACAATGGTAAAATGAAGTAAAAAAAATCATTTTTATTTATAAAAAAATACCAAATTTACCAAATATTTTTTTTAAATTGCAAATTTCCAAGTTGCAATTTCTCTACTTCTATGATACATAGTAATACCTCCCAAAAAAGTTATTACTTTACATTCCCCAAAAGTCTACTTCATGTTTGGATAACTTTGGGAATGATATTTTATTTTTTGACGATGTTACAAGGCTTAGAAGTTTAGAAGGAAATCTTGACATTTTCAAAAACCCAATTTTTAGGGACCAGTTCAGGTCTGAAGTTACTTTGCGAGGCTTACATAATAGAAACCACCCAAAAATTACCCCATTCTATAAACTTCCCCCCTCAAGGTATTCAAAACTGATTTTACAAACTTTGTTAACCCTTTAGGTGTTCCACAAGAATAGAATATAGAGATACAATTTCAAAATTTCACTTTTTTGGCAGATTTTCCATTTTAATATTTTTTTTCTAGTTACAAAGCAAGGGTTAATAGCCAAACCAAACTCAATATTTATGACCCTGATTCTGTAGTTTACAGAAACACCCCATATGTGGTCGTAAACCGCTGTACGGGCACACAGCAGGGCGCAGAAGGAAAGGAATGCCATACGGTTTTTGGAAGGCAGATTTTGCTGAACTGTTTTTTTTACACCATGTCTCGTTTGAAGCCCCCCTGATGCACCCCTGGAGTAGAAACTCCATAAAAGTGACCCCATCTAAGAAACTACACCCCTCAAGGAATTCAAAACTGATTTTACAAATGTTGTTAACCCTTTAGGTGTTTCACAAGAATTAATGGAAAATAGAGATACAATTTCAAAATTTCAATATTTTGGCAAATTTTCCATTTTAATCAATTTTTTCCAGTAACAAAGCAAGGGTTAACAGCCAAACAAAACTCAATATTTATGGCCCTGATTCTGTAGTTTACAGAAACACCCCATGTGTGGTCGTAAACAGCTCTACAGGCACACAGCAAGGCGCAGAAGGAAAGGAATGCCATACATATTTTGGAAGGCAGATTTTGCTGGACTGTTTTTTTTTTTACACCATGTCCCATTTGAAGCCCCCCCGATGCACCCCTAGAGTAGAAACTCCAAAAAAGTGGCCCCATTTTAGAAACTACGGGATAGGGTGGCAGTATTGTTGGTACTAGTTTAGGGTAAATATGATTTTGGTTGCTCTATATTACACTTTTTGTGAGGCAAGGTAACAAGAAATTGTTGTTTTGGCACCGTTTTTCTTTTTTGTTATTTACAACATTCATCTAACAGGTTAGATCATGTGATATTTTTATAGACCAGGTTGTCACGGATGCGGAGATACCAAATATGTATACTTTTTTTTATTTATGTAAGTTTTACAAAATGATTTCTATTTTGAAGCAAAAAAAATCATGTTTTAGTGTTTCCATAGTCTGAGGGCCATAATTTTTTCAGTTTTTGGGCGATTACCTTGTGTAGGGTATGATTTTTGCAGGATGAGATGACTGTTTTATTGGCACTATTTTGGGGTGCGTGTGACTTTTTGATCGCTTGCTATTACACTTTTTGTGTTGTAAGGTAACAAAAAATTTTTTATTTTTTTTTGTTTTTTTTTTGTTTTTTTTTACAGTGTTCGTCTGAGGGGTTAGGTCATGTGATATTTTTATAGAGCCGGTCGATACGGAAGCAGCAATACCTAATATGTATACTTTTTTTTTATTTATGTAAGTTTTACACAATAATATCATTTTTGAAATAAATAAAATGATGTTTTAGTGTCTCCATATTCTGAGAGCCATAGTTTTTGCAGTTTTTAAGCGATTATCTTAGGTAGGGTCTCATTTTTTGCTGGATGACATGACGGTTTGATTGGCACTATTTTGGGGTGCATTTGACTTTTTATCGCTTGCTATTACACTTTTTGTGATGTAAGGTGACAAAAAAATGGTTTATTTAGCACAGTTTTTATTTTTTTACGGTGTTCATCTGAGGGGTTAGGTCATGTGATATTTTTATAGAGCTGGTCGATAGGAACGCGGTGATACTAAATATGTATACTTTTTTTATTTATGTAAGTTTTACGCATTAACAGCTTTTTTAAAACAAAAAAAATTATGTTTTAGTGTCTCCATATTCTGAGCCATATTTTTTTTTGTTGTTTTTTGGGCGATTGTCTCAGGTAGGGGCTCATTTTTTGCGGGATGAGGTGACGGTTAGATTGGTACTATTTTGGTGGGCAAACGCCTTTTTGATCGCTTGCTGTTGTTCTTTTTGAGGAATATGACGTTTTTGTTTATTTTTACTTGAAACTTTTAATTTTTGGGGGGGAAAACTTATTTTTTAACTTTTTTTCACTTTATTTTTTGTCCCACTTTGGGACTTGAACTTTTGGGGTCTAATACTTCTGTATTGGAAAGCATTTGCTGTATGAGTAATACTGTGTGTATTACTCATACAGTTTCCGGCCTGTGAGATCCAGGGGGCTGTATCTCACAGGCTCATCACCGGAAGGCAGCGTGATGCCTTCCTTAGACATTGTGATGCCTTCCATGCTATCGGGTCCCCCCCCACAGCCGCATGTGGACCCGATGGCACCGCCCGCCGCAACTGCAGGTAAAAGCCGCAAACAGCAAGTCTGAATTGACCTGCGATACGGGGGGGGGGGTATCCTGACCACTGCATAATTTGGCGTCTGTGTAACTGAACCCGCATCCTGCTAATTTCAAATATAATGCCTATTCTTGTCCACAAAGCACGGACAAGAATAGGACATGTTATATTTTTTTAGCGGGGCCGCGGAACGGAGCAACGGATGCTGTCCACATCTTTTGCGGCCCCATTGAAGTGAAGGGGTCCACAATCGAGCTGCCAAAATGGCGGCTCGGATGCGGACCCAAACAACGGTCGTGTGCATGAGGCCTAAGGGCTAGAGGGCTGCAAAAGGAAGCAAAATGGGGTGAGAGCAAGACAATTGCTCTATGTGGATAGGGAAATTACTTAAAATACAATACACTTGCCGCAGGCCAGCACCTGCAAGGCATAAAGGGCAAGCTCAGGTCATATGCCCAATTTGGAGACCCAGAAGTTAAATAGGGCAGAACTATCAGTCAGTACGTGCAGACATGTGGACACCATGCTGCTAAAACGCTGCCTCCTCCTAATACGGTCCATATCAGATGGTGGTGCTGGATGTTTTGGCATGGCGACTAAGGTTTTCCACATTTCTGCCATGCTAACCTGAAGTGGTGCCAGTGCCCCAGCTGTGTTGGCTTTTTCCTCCTCCACCTCATGCTTCCACTGAGCCCTGCTGTCAGGTAGGCACACCATCAGTAGTGCGTCTACCAGTGTGAGCTTAAATTCACGCATCTTCCGATCACGCTCCAGTGTCGGGAGTAAGGACGGCACATTGCCCTTGTAACAGGGATCCAGCAGGGTGGCCATTAATCAGCACTGGTAACAATCAGGGAAACTCAGCGGTCGTTGCACAGGCACTGCAGTATGTACTCGCTCATGTGTGCCAGACTGCCCAGGGCCAGTGACAAGCTGTCCTCGGTGGGAGGTGTATCATCTGTGTCCTCTGTATCCTTCCAGCCACGCTCCTGTAATGCCCGTGAGCTGCTTTGGGTGCCACCCTGCTGTGAAAACAGTTCCTCTTTCTCATCATCCTCCTCATAATCCAAATTTTTGCCCTGGCTGGACAGTTGTGTACCTGGCTGCTGTTAGTGCAGGAACCCACCCTCTGAGCCACGTGTGGCCAACTGACTTGGTAACCATGTGAATGATCCCTGTTCCTCCTTCTCTTTATCCTGTGCCACATCTTCATCCATCATCGCCTGAAGTGTTTTTTCAAGGAGGCATAGAAGTGGGATAGTAATGCTGATGACAGGGTCATCAGCAATAGCCATGTTGGTGGAGGAAGTATACTGCCCATACAGGTTAACAGCAGCAGGGTGAGAATGCCAAAAGAGTGCACAGGCAGCTCAAACTTTTTGCAGCAGCTCTGATATCTCTGGGTAATTAGTGTTGATCACAAATATTCGAATTGCGATTTTTATCAGGAATATAGGTACTTCAAAAATGTGTGAATATTTTGAATATAGGGATATATATTCGTAATTTTGAATATGAAAAATAATTTAATTGCTAATTTTTGTAATGCAACTTTTCGGAATGCTAATTTTTAAATTGTCGAGTAAAAACATGATTCCTCCCTGCTTCATGCTTGTGAACCAATGGCTCATTGGCCCACAAGCAAGAAGCAGGGAGGAATCATGACTTTAGGAAAAATGGTGAATATTCTAAAAAACTAATATATAGCACTATATTGAATATATTCTTTTTTTTCGAATATTTGTAATATTCTAAAACAAGAATATATAGCAATATAGTGAATATTCGAAAAAACAAATATATAGCAATTTAGCTTATATAGTGCTATAATCTTCTTTGTCTAATTTTTTTCTCATTTGAAGTTCAATGTCAACTATTGAAAAAAAGATTATAGCACTAAAATAGCTAAATTGCTCTATATTGTTTTTTTCGGAATATTTTCTATATTGCTATATATTCTTGTTTTAGAATATTACAAATATTCACAAAAAGAATATATTTGTTTTCTTGAATATTTGTAATTTTCTAAAACAAGCATATATAGAAATATACCTAATATTCGGAAAAAACTAATATAGAGCAATTTAGCTAATATAGTGCTATAATCTTCTTTGTTTAATAGTTGTAATTTTTTTCTCATCTGAACTTCACATTGGAACAAAATCAACTATTAAAAAAAAGATTATAGCACTACATTAGCTAAATTGCTCTATATTTTTTTTATTATTTTTCGCTATATATTACGAATTTAGAATATTACGAATATTCAAAAAAATAAATATATTCGATATAGTGCTATGACTGCTCGGCAATTGAAAAATCAGCGAAAAAATTTGCATTACGAAAGTTAGCATTACGAAAATTTGCATATTACGCGATCATTATCTTGTCGATTTTTTTAAGTAAAAAGAACTGCCACACCAAGGAACTCCTTTGAGCTGGCATTGGTGTCCTCAGTCCCTTGGTATAGTGGGCAGTAGCAGGCATACTGGCTAGGGGACAGCCACTGTGCTTTTGCACCCTGCTCGCTCTTTTGTGCTGCGTGACCACCACCTCTTTCTCCGAACTGCACACATCACTCAGATGACCTTGATTCCATGTGGGGTTTAGGCCCTCATCATCCTCCACCCACTCATCACCCCTGCTCTCCTTGCCAGTCTGCATATTGCATAAAGCCGCAGCAGCTATGTCACGAACCAGCTGGTGTGAACCCACTGTGCCACGTGTACTACCTCCTCTAAGGGCATTGTCTAAGTGTACCCCTCGATCTTCACAGTACCCCTGATGGTGGTGATAGACTTTCCCGAGCTGAACACCAGGTCGCTACCTCTTGAGGAGGATTGGCACCGTGTCGCCGCACTGCAAAAAGATAGAACATGCTCAATCTTTTTGTGGAACGGATGGACCCATTCAAGTGAATTGGTCCGCGATCCCCATGCAGCTGGGACATGGTCGGTGCCCGTGCATTGCGGACCGCAATTTGCGGTCCACAGCACGGGCTTCACATGGTCGTGTGAACAAGCCCTAAAGCGGATATTTTTAGAGGAGAGCCATACCTTATCTCCTGGCGAGAACTGAGGCGGCTTTCTTTTTCTCTTGTCTGCATTAGTTTTCATGTGAGTCACCGCTTTGTTGATGCAGTCCTTGGTGTCACGCCAAACCTTCAAAAAATCCCTAAAAGAGGAATCAGCAGCAGGTACCCCAGAAGATGTAGGAACAGGGAGAAGAGTACGAGGGTGTTGTCCATAAATGACAAAGAATGGAGAGGATCCAGTAAACTCACTAGAGTGGTTTTTATAGGAGAATTCAGCCCACGGTAGAAATTGTACCCAGTTGTCATGTTGGGCTGAAAAAAAATGCCGGAGATAGTTCTCTAATATTTGATTGACCCGCTTCACTTGCCCGTTGGTCTGGGGATGATATCCGGAAGAGAAGTCCAGCTCAGTTTCGAGCAGCCGGAAAAGAGCTCTCCAGAGCTTAGAGGTAAACTGGACTCCGTGATCGGAAACAATAAGCCAAGGTAGACCATGGAAGCAGAATATGTGTTTTATGAACAGTTTAGCAAGTTCAGCAGCTGAGGGCAGTCCAGCCAAAGGAACATAGTGCGCCATCTTGGAAAACTAGTCCATGACCACCTAGATAACTGTACATCCAGCAGAAGAGGCCATATCTGTAACAAAGTCCAAGGCAATGTGTTCTTCCCAGCAGGGTTAGAGAATCATTAAAGATCACGTCTGCCTCAGTCTTGGTATTTCTGAAGTGTTTAGTGTGGTTATATTACCATCTAGTGGTGTTAAGTTACACTTTGTTTTTCCTGTTGCAAAGACTACTGCATTGTGGGAGTGCAAAGCGTCCTGGGAAAGAGAATTCTCCAGTCTCCAGGACACATCAGCAGAGCTGTCCTATGCATGTCTCTTTCTCAAACTCCATCATCCTTGTAAAAGCATATCTGGTGAGAGATCTACCTTTGTTTCAGGGACATCATGTTATGGAGAGCTTTTCAGTCAGTTGTAACTGTTATTCAGGGAGTTATAACTGTTAGATGTTAGACATGTAATCCTATGTATAGGTATCCATTTTACCATGTGCTTTTGCAAGTGTTATGGAACATGCTATCCATGCTTAATACTTATACATCTTATTTGTATTCTTGTAGTTTTACCAAACAATCCTGTTATATCAATCGTATATAATCAATCAATTACATATGTACGACCCGTTGACCAATAAACAAGTTAGACTACAAAGATCAGTCCTCTTATATGGAAGATAGGAATGGTTTATGCTGAATGTCACACTGCACACTGTGTGAATGTGTATGAAGACAGAACACAATGTGTTGCCATCAGGAACAGGAAGCGGTAACAACAGTCAAAAGACTAAGACAGAGTGCAGCATCCCACTCAGGACACGTGGGAACTGCAAAATCACTGTAAAACTGTATTATTGCATTGCATGTTATCTGCATTACATCATCTGTTGTATCCCTGTTCATAGGCTGGCTAGGTGCAATTTATACATCCCACCACTAGACGGGGAAAGCACTTAGTCCATATAAATACTTAAGTCAGGCCTAGTAAAAGGAGAGAGAAAGAAGAAAGAAAGAGAGAGATGAAGTAGAGGTGTAGAGTGAGTTGTTAAGCTGAGACTACACACCACAGAGTAGTGGGTGAAGTCTTATGCAGCAATGAGGTAGAGCCAAGGTATGAGGGGCAGGAGAGCGTTTTCCTCCTGTGATCTCTTAGTTCCTACATCCTACAACCAGAGGATAGTGTTTGCGTCCCTGGAAGGAAACCAAGCTAAAGAGAGACATCAGTGATTACAGCCACTACCTAAGGCTTAATGGGCACCTTTGCACATGGTGGAGGACAATCTAGCTACAGACAGCCTCACCATACATTGAAGAAAACAGATTAGCTACCTGTTCAAGGGCTTGGAAGATACAGAAACAATAGGACTAAGCATACCAATAAGTACTACAGGCAACCTCACCAAATTACTCTGGTTTAAAAGGGACCTTGAAGCTAAGTTAAAACCCAGCCAAACCTATTAACAGTGGATCAACAGAATTCCTCTAAAGAACAAAAGACTGTATTCTGTCTGGATGTAAATGCCGCAACTGGAACAAACTTCAGTAAAAGTTGTGAGTTGTATCCTACCACTGTCTACTGCATTACATTTAATTACAACTGGTTGTACCACCATTAACGGTACTGGCATCACAACAAATACCACCAAGGGACCCAGCCGTCACAAGCACCCTAAACACCACTGCCATCAAGGGCACTTCAACCTCCATCTAGGCTGGTGCTTCCCTACCACAAAGTGTGCCCTGGAGGATTTTGTGCTGTCTTCCTCATCACTGTGCTGCTGGCCCAGGGAGACTTTCTGCTAACTGTGAGTAAACCGATGAACTGTATTATTATTGGCCCCTCATCGGCTCACCATGCACCTCACTTGTAGCTCCTGCGGTTCTGGCACGCCACAAGAGCATTCCCCATAGATGTTATTTTTGGCCAGGTGAAAGAGAAGCTCAAAATCAAAACGGGAGAAGAAGAGTTCCCATCTGGCTTGGCGAGGGTTCAGACTCTGGTCCATCTGCAGATAAGTAAGTTTCTTGTGGTTGGTGAAGATTATCACTGGATGCTGGGCTCCCTCCAATAGATAACACCACTACTCCAAAGCAAGTTTTATGACCAGAAGCTCTCTATCTCCTATACAGTAATTCCTCTCAGCAGGGTAGAAGAGCTTGGAGAAAAATCCACATGTAAACATCTTGCCCTTGGAATCTTTATTTAGTATAAAAGCACTAGCTCCTAAGGAGGAGGCATCAACTTCTGAAAATAATTGGAGACATCGGCATGATGCAGAACAGGTGCAGAAGCATAGGACCTTTTTACTTGAACGAAGGTGGCTTCAGCCTCAGGAGTGCAGACCCTGGCATTCACTTATTTTTTTGTAAGAGTGAAGATCGGAGATGTAAGAGATAAAACATTTGGGATGAGATGACGATAGAAATTAGCAAATCCAAGGAAGAGCTGTATAGCACGAAGACCCTGGGGCCAGTCCATTACTGCATTCAATTTCTCAGGATCCATCTGCAACCCGGCATCCGAGATTATGTATCCGAGAAACAGTATGGTAGATTTTTCAAAGATGCATTTCTCGAGTTTGGCATAAAGTCGATATTCTCTCAACCGCTGTAAAACTAACCGTACATGCATCCGGTGAGTGAACAAATCTGGAGAATTGATCAGTATATCGTCCAGGTACACTATCACGCAGACATAGAGCAGGTCCCGGAAGATATCGCTTACCAACTCCTGGAATACTGCAGGAGCATTACACAGACCGAAGGGCATGACAAGATACTGGTAGTGACCATCACGAGTGTTGAAAGCAGTCTTCCACTCATCGCCCTTTCGAATGTGGATAAGGTTGTATGCACCGTGCAGGTAAAATTTAATGAAGACCTTAGCTCCCTGGATCCTGTCAAAGAGTTCGGAGATTAGCGGAAGAGGGTATGAATTCTTGACTGTGACCTTATTCGGACCTCGATAGTCGATACAGGGCCAAAATGATCCATCTTTTTTCTGCACAAAGAAGAACCCGGCACCGGCTGGTGAAGTAGATTTCCAGATAAACCCCCTCTTGAGATTCTCCTTGATGTAATCAGACATCGCCTGGGTCTCGGTAAGTGAAATTGGTTAGACTCAACCACGAGGAGGATTGGCACGAGGCAGAAGGTCAATCGGACAATCATACGGACGATGAGGAGGCAGGGTCTCAGCCTCTTTCTTACATCCGCAAAATTGGCATCCAGGCAGGTCTACAAGTACATTAGGCGAAGAAGCAGGTCAGACCTCCGATAAACAGGTGGACTGATAGGATGATCCCCAACGCAGAATCTGACCGGAGTGCCAGTACAAAACTGGGAGGTGCAGACGCAGCCATGGAAGACCAAGGATAAGCGGATTCACGGACGCTGGCAGCACATAGAAGAAGATCATCTCTGAATGCAGAATCGCTGTTTGCAAGTTAAGGGGCATAGTAACAGAAAGCACAGGTTCGGGAAGTGGCCTATCTAGACAGATGGTAGGGATCCTGTACTGATGGACCAGAGCTTGCTGAATGAAGTTACCCTTGTGAGAGAGTGTCACCGTAATTGAGCATTTTGGTAAGGACTTCTCCTGGTCTAGGACCACCTCTCCAACTGATCCTAGACATTGGTGTTTCCTGGCTTCTGTGGACAATTAAGCACAAAGTGGGCCTTGCCTCCACAATACAGTCACAGGTTCTCTGCTTTGTGGCATAAACATTCCTGGTCAGACAATCAAAGGCGCTCTATTTGCATGGGCTCTTCAAATGGGGTGAACACTATTGGAAGAACCGGCCTCTGGAAGGATGGAGCCAAGCGAGGTGGTCTTCTTGTGTATGTGACCTCCTTAGAACATTCCCTGAAACACATATCTATCCTTTTGGCCAAGGTGTTCAGGTCATCCAGAGTAGACCGACGGTCGCGACCAGCTAATTCATCCTTAATCTGGTCAGAAGGCCCTCCAAGAACACCGCCACTTGAGCCTCATTGTTCCATGCAAGTTCAGAAGCCTGGGTACGAAACTGGATGGTGTACTAACCGATAGACAAGGAACCCTGTCGTAGATGCAGCAGAGCTGTTGCAGCGGAGGACGTGCGGCTAGGCTCTTCAAAGACCAGCTGGAAGGTAGCCAGAAAAGACTGCAGATTAGTGGCACCTCCATGTTCCCAAATAGGATTTGCCCAAGCAAGGGCCTCATCAGACAGCAGGGACACAATGAAGGCAACCTTGGAACGCTCAGTGGGAAACTTCTGCCCATGCAACTCAAAGTGGATCAGGCACTGGTTCAGGAGTCCACAATAGGTTTTTGGATCACCACCATAGCGGGATGGCAGAGGGGGTTGCACACCAGCGGCACACAAATCCGGATTCATCGGTGTGGGTATTGCAGGGGTAGCAGCAACTGGAAACCCTGCAGTAGCTGAAGAGATGTCATCCAGACGAGCAGCAACATTTTGCATGAACTGCTTCATGACATCCTGACATTTGCTCTGACGCCTCACTTCATGTAACAATTCCTGAACGACAGGCTTGGGGTGACCAGCGGGGTCCATGGCATCAGTGTACTGTCACGAACCAGCGGGTGTGAACCCACTGTGCCACGTGTCCTACCTCCTCTAAGGTCGTTGTCTAAGTGAACCCCTCGATCTTCCCCATACCCCTGATGGTGGGGATAGACTTTCCCAAGGGGAACACCAGGTTGCTACCTTTTGAGGAGGATTGGCACATGAGGCGGCTGGTCCAGGCAGACCAGTAGGTACATGAGCAAGGTACAGGAGTTGTTAGCAGCCTGTGTCATAACCAGGAGCAACAGTGCAGGACCGAAGGATGAGGCAGAGGCGAAGTCAAACAGGGCAGGCGGCACAGGTGCAGGTTAGGCAATCCGGGTCGGCAACAGGAGAATCAAGGCAAGCAGACAGGGATTAAACAGGTATCAGAGTCCAGTAATACAAGCACGAGTCAGGAACACAAGCAGATATCAGGAACAGTGGCGTAATGCGACCGTGACTGGGCCCGGCGGGGAGGGGGGGGGGTCCTGAAGCCCCGCAACTTGCCGCAAGTGCTTTTAATGTGCCTGGCCGTGGGGAAGCACTGCGAAGTTAGCTACCTAACCTTACCCACCTCCACCCATACCCTCTACGGCACTGCGCCACCAGACACTACTGGCTGTGATGATCCTGCGAGACCCGTGACCTCAGTGCTGTGTCTCGCGGGTTGACGTGGCGCACACCGGATGATGGGATTGCGTGAGAACAAGACGGCGTCAACTGAAGTCCGGAGCGGAGCAAAGTAGGTAAGCATTTTTTATTTGTATGTGTAATGTGCACACCGCTGGCTTCATACTTATAGGGGGCACCTGGCAGTGGCTGCAGTGCGGCACAGCGGCACACTGCACTTGATAAACTTAATTGTCGACACAACAGCTTACCGCCATGCCCCACCGGACATATGAGGGCAGGGCAAGGCACTGGCAGCAAATCCTTCATACTGAGAGGCCAGGCCCCGGAAGCAAAATCATGAAATATATAGGGGCAAAAAATGAAATATATACAGAGGGGGTAAAAAATTAAATATATACAGTGGGGACAATTTTTTTTATACATATACACAGGGGACCAAATGGATATACACTGCTCAAAAAAATAAAGGGAACACTTAAACAACACAATGTAACTCCAAGTCAATCACACTTCTGTGAAATCAAACTGTCCACTTTGGAAGCAACACTGAGTGACAATCAATTTCACATGCTGTTGTGCAAATGGGATAGACAACAGGTGGAAATTATAGGCAATTAGCAAGACACCCCCAATAAAGGAGTGGTTCTGCAGGTGGTGACCACAGACCACTTCTCAGTTCCTATGCTTCCTGGATTATGTTTTGGTCACTTTTGAATGCTGGCGGTGCTTTCCTTCTAGTGGTAGCATGAGACGGAGTCTAGAACCCAAGTGGAGGTAGTGCAGCTTATCCAGGATGGCACATCAATGCGAGCTGTGGCAAGAAGGTTTGCTGTGTCTGTCAGCGTAGTGTCCAGAGCATGGAGGCGCTACCAGGAGACAGGCCAGTACATCAGGAGATGTGGAGGAGGTCGTAGGAGGGAAACAACCCAGCATCAGGACCGCTACCTCCGCCTTTGTGCAAGGAGGAACAGGAGGAGCACTGCCAGAGCCCTGTGAAATGACCTCCAGCAGGCCACAAATGTGCATGTGTCTGCTCAAACGGTCAGAAACAGACTCCATGAGGGTGATATGAGGGCACAACGTCCACAGGTGGGGGTTGTGCTTACAGCCCAACACCGTGCCGGACGTTTGGCATTTGCCAGAGAACACCAAGATTGGCAAATTCGCCACTGGCGCCCTGTGCTCTTCAAAGATGAAAGCAGGTTCACACTGAGCACATGACAGACGTGACAGAGTCTGGAGATGCCGTGGAGAACGTTCTGCTGCCTGCAACATCCTCCAGCATGACCGGTTTGGCATTGGGTCAGTAATGGTGTGGGGTGGCATTTCTTTGGAGGGCCGCACAGCCCTCCATGTGCTCGCCAGAGGTAGCCTGACTGCCATTAGGTACCGAGATGAGATCCTCAGACCCCTTGTGAGACCATATGCTGGTGCGGTTGGCCCTGGGTCCCTCCTAATGCAAGACAATGCTAGACCTCATGTGGCTGGAGTGTGTCAGCAGTTCCTGCAAGACTAAGGCATTGATGCTATGGACTGGCCCGCCCGTTCCCCAGACCTGAATCCAATTGAGCACATCTGGGACATCATGTCTCGCTCTATCCACCAACGTCACGTTGCACCACAGACTGTCCAGGAGTTGGCAGATGCTTTAGTCCAGGTCAGGGAGGAGATCCCTTAGGAGATCGTCCGCCACCTCATCAGGACATTGCAGCACGCCAGACCTGCAGGGTATAGCGACAGTGAGGTCACGGTATGGGCAATCGAGGGTTACTCACTTTTTGGAGGACCCTGGGCAGGCATGCGACAGTGAATGAGAGGCAGACACTAGTTCCTCTGGGGCACACTCTGGGTGTAGAGACCTGGCCTGATGTTGGGTGAGGTGCCCTGGATGTTGCAGGTGTTTAGAGTGCCTGAGGCAAGGTCCCTTTAAGGATCGTGACGCCAGTGCCTGTAACGGTGGCACACCGGTTGGTAGGAATAGTAATTGAGGTACACATATTGTATGGTGAACCAAACGTTGCTTTACTTGGAAAACAGTCCAACTTTGTACAGTCAATTACAATGGTTAATGATGATGATGCAGTCCCTTGAACAATACTTCACAAGCAGGCTTACTTTCAATGATGGCAGGTATTAATCATGCAAGATACTTGGAGGGCAAACAGTTAATGCTTTGCAGTGCAGTGCTGCTCTATCCCCTCAGCTATTCTAGCTGGCTGGATCCCAAGGCCCGGATGCCTAATTGTTGGCTTTAATCCTTGGTATATCAATCCTTCCTCCAGTATAAACCCTTGCTCTTCACTTTATAGTACTTCTGCCCATCAGGTTACTTATCTGTACTTGGTTGTATTATCCACACTTGGTAGGGAAACTGCAGGTTGCTCCCAGGAGGTCCTCTCCTACTACTGGGGTATCTAAACTGAGCTATGCTTAGCCTCAGGAGCTTCAGGCATGACGAGGTGACTCCTCTAGTCCCCTGGAATACACTCTGTCTCCAAGCAGGCTGTACTCCTTCTATCCTCTTGGTGCAGCTAGAAACCAGGACTATCCAGCTGCATGTCAGGAGGAGGCACTCAGCATATCTCTGGCTGGTGCCTTCTCGCTTCTGTCTCCACAGACTCCTGACTATGACCTAACCCCTCCCTGTCTGGGCCTGGACATTTATACTAGGGGCTCCCTATCTCCCTCTAGTGTCTAGGATGTCCAACTACACCCTAATAGGCCTGTCATGCATAATACAGGGGAAACATTGCATGTAAAAACACATAGAAAATGCATTAAAGTGCACAGTCAAATGTAACATCACTGTCCCTTATGAGTAGAAGTAACACGTTACCCAATTGACCCTTGTGTAGTGCCCACTCCTACCTAGTGGGACACTACAACATTACATCAAAGTTGGATCAGCCTGTAGTGTGTTTTTCCACTTTAATTTTGACTCCAAATCCAGACCTCCATGGGATGAAAAATTTAATTTCCATTTTTTTATTTTTGTGTGATTTTGTTGTCAGCACATTCAACTATGTAAAGAACAAAGTATTTCAGAAGAATATTTAATTAATTCAGATCTAGGATGTGTTATTTTTGTGTTCCCTTCATTTTTTTGAGCAGTGTATATACAGAGGGGGAAATATGGAATATATATAAAGAGGGGGTAAATGGAATATATAAAAAGAGGGGTTAAAATGTATTGTGAGGATTTGCTCTGGTAGGCAGGGTAAGCAGACGCAGTACAGAGGCAAAACAAGTTTGTAAATAAAAAGGTCAGTGTTTATTCACTCAAAAGGCAAAAGAAAAACATCTCATTACAGTATTGTGTTAATTCACACAATGAAAAGTCAATAGAACAGACACGTCACCTTGCTAGCCGTTTTATCCACGGCAGTCCACAGCAGGCTTTAGGGGGCCTGTTTCCCAGCGTGTAGCCCTCATGCAGCTCTAAACCTTCTAGCACAGCACCATGCTTCAGATTCCAAAACAGAGACTCAGCTGCTGAGCCCAGCTGCCTATTTAAAGGACAACCAGGTGCTGCCACTACCCGGACCAGCACTTAAACTCCGGTCTGGTATTTGATCTCAGCTGGCTAGAAATCAGCCCAGCCGCCCATGTTGGGAGGAAAATACCTGCCTTTCCAAACAAAACCCCTTGCTATGTCACAGTACATATATATATATATATATATATATATATATATATATATATATATATGTACAAAGGGGGAAAAATGGAATATATACAGAGGTTGCAAAATGGAATATATATATATATATATATATATATATATTTATATATATATATATATATATATACAAAAACACAAAATGCAATCACACACTGCAACCAGCACTCTGCCCTGCCTTTATGCTGGATGTTGAATAAGGCATTGGTGTACATTTTGGCCAAAGCGTAATAAGCCACTCACCACGTCAAGGTTGCCTTAATGAGTGGTCCCTAACACTAGTTCCTACCTTTTATGGGCCATGACAGCCGCACAAAGTCCAGGGAGCGCAGGTACAGCATGCAGGCCAAGCACACTCTGCTTTTAACCCCGTCCGGTGCCATTACAGCTTTCATCAGATCCAGGGATGCAAGTACCATCATGCATGCTGAGCCCACTATATACTACTCCTGGAGCCTAATGGCTACTGGTAGGTGCTATGTAAGCAGACTCAGTTTTATGCCGACTTTAAAACCAGCCTCCAGGGGGCAGATTTAACTGGTCAGGTGTGCATGACTGCATGGAGATCGCCACGCCTCCAATACATACTACAAAGAAAAAATATGGAAGATTCAGCCCGCACAACCCCTAGCAGGTGCAGATTGCTATGGCGAAATACAGATACAAATATATATATATGGGCAAAATGGATACAGAGGGGGCAAAATAGAATATATACAGAGGGGCAAAATGGAATATATTTAAAGAGGGGGCAAAATGGAATATATTTAAAGAGGGGGCAAAATGGAATATATTTAAAGAGGGGGCAAAATGGATATATATATACAGAGGGGGCAAAATGGATATATATATATATATATACAGAGGGGCCAAAATAGATATATATACAGAGGGGCCAAAATAGATATATATACAGAGGGGCCAAAATGGATATATATGCAGAGGGGCCAAAATGGATATATATACAGAGGGGCCAAAATGGATATATATACAGAGGGGCCAAAATGGATATATATACAGAGGGGCCAAAATGGAATATATATACAGAGGGGGCAAAAAATTAAATATAAACTCGGTTGCTGGGGGGCCCAATTCAAAGTTTGCCCTGGGGCCCATAGAACTCTAGTTACGCCTCTGATCAGGAACCTTAACAGGACACAAGGACCTTGACACTGAGGCATCTGGGAAGTGGGCTGAGCCACTTATATATGTGCAAGAAGGCTAGGATTGGTCAGCGAGGTCACATGATCCAACCCATAAAGCACAGGAAGTGTGGTTTGATGCTCTCCTCATTCTTTGAGGTCACCCAAAAAATTGACAGATAGACTAGCAATTGTATTTCCGTTTAAAGGGTGCAAATGAGGGGTATCTCACCCCAAAATATTGGTTTATGTCACCCACAGAATTAACAGACATTTTAACTATTGCATTTTCATGTCATGAATGCAAAAGAGGTGTATCTCACCCTAAAAAATGAGTTTATGTCACACACAGAATTAACAGCCAGATTAACAATTGCATTTCTGTGTCATGGGTGAAAAGGAAATGTATTGCACCCCAAAAACTAGCTATAGGTAGCACACAGAATTAACAGCCAGATTAACAATTGAATTTCTGTGTCACAGATGCAACGGAGGTGTATTGCACCCCAAAAAATGGCTGTAGGTTACACACAGAATTAACAGCCAGATGAACAATAGTATTTATGTGTCACGGGTGCAGACCTTATTTTAGACTGCACACAAAGCGTTTTTGAAGTCTGTACCAGGAGCACACTGTCCCTACAAAGCGTTTATGCAGACTGCCCCTACACAGCATTTGTGTAGACTGCTCCCAGAGCCTTATTGCAGACTGCATCAGAGCCTTATTGCCTAACACTGTCCCTCACTCGAGCTGCATCCTGTCCTTACACTAGTTAGAGCAGAATGGTGGCGCCACTAGTGATCTGGCATTTATACAGCCCGGGTCACGTTCTGCGCTGGCCAATCACAGCCATGTCAATGGCTTTGAAGTGCCCACAGCTAAAAAGCATGTTGATTGGCTGCGCTGCAGCCTTTTAACAAACTTTATTCAGCATCTGAACACAGACTTCTGTGACAAAGTCCATGGTGCCTGAATCCTCAATGCAGTTATTACAGTAAAATGTGTTTGCTGAAATGCACAAAACTGCACTCTATCTTGAAGTAATGTAATGTGTTCACTAACTAACACAGATATACTAATGCAGTTATTGGAGTCAAATACATTCACTAACAAGGGTATACTAATTTAGTTATTGCAGTAAAATGCTTTTACTGAAACTGCTGAGTATTTTGTAGTAATTCAACACATTCACTAAAATGGGTATACTAATGCAGTTATTGAAGTAAAATAAATTTGTCAAAATTGCACAGTATCTTGAAGTAATATATTCATTTGCTAACCTAGGTAAAGTAATTCAGTTATTGCAGTAAAATGATTTTGCTGAAACTGCATATTTCACCGCACGCAGCGTTTGTTGTCTGGCCACCACTTGCCATATTTGTTGTGCTGCGGCCGGATCTCTGGCCGGTCACCATTACAGTGAATGGGGCTGGGTAGACTTTCGGCATCACATGTGTGCAATCTGTAGTACGGATCCGGCAGGCTATTCCCCTGCCGGAACAGCCTGCAGGAAAAGCTTAAAGCCAGTGTGAAACTGGCCTAAGGCTACTTTCACACTAGCGTTTTTCTTTTCCGGCACTGAGTTCGGCCAAAAGGGCTTAGGCCCCTTTGACACTTGCGTTGTCCGGATCCGGCATAGAATTCCGTCGTCGGGGCTCTATGCCGGAAGAATCCTGATCAGGATTATCCCCATGCATTCTGAATGGAGAGAAATCTGTTCAGGATGCATCAGGATGTCTTCCGTTCCGGAACGGAAGGTTTTTTGGCCGGAGAAAATACCGCAGCATGCTGTACTTTTTGCTCCAGCAAGGCCGGATCCGGAATTAATGCCCATTGAAAGGCATTGATCCGGATCCGGCCTTAAGCTTAACGTTGTTTCGGCGCATTGCCGGATACGACATTTCGCTTTTTCTCAATGGTTACCATGGCTGCCGGGACGCTAAAGTCCTGGCAGCCATGGTAAAGTGTAGCGGGGAGCGGGGGAGCAGCATACTTACCGTCCGTGTGGCTCCCGGGGCATCCATGCGCCTGGGGCGCTCTGACGTCACTCTGAAGCGCCCCGGGAGCCGAACGGACTGTAAGTATGCCGCTCCCCCGCTCCCCGCTCCTACTATGGCAACCAGGACTTTAATAGCGTCTTCAAATGCTTTCCGTACACTTGCGTTTTTCCGGATCTGGCGTGTACCTCCGGCAAGTGGAGTACACGCCGGATCCGGACAACGCAAGTGTGAAAGGGCCCTTAATGCTAGAAAAGAACTGATCAGGTATATCCCCATGCATTCTGAATGGAGAGTAATCCGTTCAGGATGCATAAGAATGTCTTCAGTTCAGTCATTTTGACTGATCAGGCAAAAGATAAAACCGCAGCATGCTACGGTTTCATCTCCGGCGAAAAAAACTGAAGACTTGCCTGATTTTTTTTTCCATAGGAATGTATGTGCCGGTTCCGGCATTCTAAATACCGGAATGCCGGATCCGTCCTTGTGCAGACCAAAAAAAAGGTGCAAAAAATAAATGCCGGATCCGTTTTGCCAGATGACACCGAAAAGACGGATCCAGCATTTCAATGCATTTTTCTGACTGATCAGGCATTTTTAAGACTGATCAGGATCCTGATCAGTCTTACTAATGCCATCAGTTGGCATACTGTCACGGCTGAGGATGGGGAAACCCTCAGCCGTGCGATGCCAGACGACAGAATTAGGGAGCAGGTCACCTCCTAACGCGTCCCTAACCTGACCCTGACTCCTAACCATATGAGCCAACCCTGATGGTGGGAGGGCTCATACACCGGAACCTAATATTCCCTGCTAGCCCTCAGGATTGCCCTGGAACAAGGAGCAGGATAAGACGACATGTTCCTCCTAGGCACGGAGGAACAGGAGTCTCACTGGCCAAGCTGCAAGGAGAAGGGGTACAAAAACAGACCTATGGATATGACAGGTGAACTGCACTAGTTCCACCTACCTGCCACAGCCTTGCTGACTGGATCCCTGTGCTGACACGCTGATGTCCACACCATACTTAAATGGACACAGCCAATACACATACACACACAGAAACCCAGATCCATAGCTGCATTAAATAACATAAGGAATACAACATCAACTTAACATATAGACATCTATGACCACAAGGGTGGCCCTCACTGGCAGATGGTATAAAGTAGGAGGACAGCTCCAGCAGACCATGGCTGCAGTACCCCCCTGACTACTGCTCTCAGCAGAGGCTATATAGGCCCAAGTAGCCACACCCACACAGACACACCCAGTGTTCACACATATAGAAGGTATTTAACCCTTCCCACACCAGGCATGAAAAAACAGCCACATAAAGGGGAAGTGAACAAACACTTATCACACAGCAGCTGTTACTGCCGGCAACGACATGCGTGGCAACTATGTCCTGGGAGCCAGCCAGAAGGCTGAGACACTGCCACCACATGTACACAAAGAACACGTTGCCGCAGACAACCGCAAGTGACGGAACAACACAGTGCACAGACACATATAACACCCTGTGCACACTAAATGGATAAAAGGCACACCTATAAAGAGAGGTTGCCAGGTGCAACCGCATGCACATAGCAGCAAGCAGCCTAGCACAGCTCAGGCTGCTATACTGACAATAGCAAAATGTTGCCAGCGGCAACCACAAGTGAGGCAACATACTAGCGGTTGAACAACAAAACCAACAGCCTGCGGTACAGGAGTCACGACCATGACCATGGTCGTGACACATACGTTTTGTCTGATCACTCTGCCGCAAGTGTAAAAGTAGCCTAAGACTGGCGTTTCTTCCTTCTGAGCAAAAGGACTTGCCAAAATCCTGTTCCCTGAGGTTGTCAGCTTCTGAGCCAAGGATATGGTTTGTATATATGTATCAGCTGTTGATGCTATAAAAACCCCACCTCCCCCTCTACCTGCACGCATGAGTAAGGGGGCATGGACTCCTGAAATGTCAAGTGAAGGGGAGGAGGTGTGAAAGATGTCTGTCTCAGCGTCCCTCATGATGTACCATTTTATATTGGAATGAAGTAAAGAAATAAGAGAAACAAAAGGTATTGTACCAGTGACTTGTGAGTATGACTTCTATTGCTCACTCACATACAATATTGGCACAATGAAGTAAAAAGAACACACAAGTCTGCAAGTTTGAAAGATTGACCCAGACTACACAATTCGCCAAGAAAGAGCCTGCAAAAGAAGTTAGCAAATCATTTCACTCACATTGGATTCTAAGATTACACTGCAGATCAGGTATGCAGTCATTATACAAACACTTTATATTCAACGCAGCAAATTCAATGTCAAACATTGCCACTAAGCCTGCCCTATTTACAAGAAGAACATTAACAAATTCAGAAGGTATTCTGAGGAAAACAAGAAAACTAAGACAAGACGTCACATTGAGACATAAATATGCAACACTCCTAGGTAAAATGATCATAAATAGAGCCTGCTTCTAAGATATAGCATCTGTTATGTGCCACTTGTATAGAAAGATGTTTTTTATTACATTTAAAGAAAGGCAAAGCCCCAAAAGTCCACATTAAAGCTTGTAAAAAAAAAATAGAGCTTATATAATAAACACATATGCACAATGGCGTATATACTGTACCATAGAGGTGGACCATATAAGTGGTTTGCAGGAATTGAGTAGCAAGATATCCCTTTTTAAGAATTACTGTATTGTTAGAAAATAAAATGCTGAGAATTGACTTAGTGGTCATGGAAGGCGCGCGAAAGGAGAACACCAGTCCCTTATAATCTGGACAGCAAAATATAGAATCATAATGAGACCCGTCATGATCTTTGCTATGGTTCCCCTTTATTATGCCATTGCATTTGTACAGTATGTGAATGTTTTTTTTTTTTTTTTATATTCTAAGAATTTGGTAAAAGGTTACTTTATGGTAATCATGGTAAAGAAGAATTTTTCAAGAAAGCTGGTAGATGATCCAATTGAAGAACCCTTCAGTTGTCCTTTCACTAGATGTGCTGCTATACCAGACGAGGCCTGTGGGCAAGAATGGCACTGTTTGTGGAAACAAAAAACAAAGAATTTTCATACGAAAGAACAAAAAGAGAGCATTTAGTTGTTAGCACCAACGCATTTAGTGCAACATGTAGTTCGAATCAGCTGGTTCGATTCGGACAGTTTGCCAAATTTTCCGAAAAGATTTGATTAGATCCAAATATATTTGTGGTGAATAGCGTTAAAAAACAGCTATTTTCTGGCTGCAGAGAACCTGTATAGTGGTGTAAAACACTGTGCCTTGCAGTAACACGCATAGGGAGTCTGCTCTGGTAGTGAAACAATACTGTGAGTCAGTATGACATGCAGATGACAGGCGTCGCTCTTAGAATCACTGCACACTTCACTTATTTGGGCAATTACAGGGCCAAAACTGACCAAATAACTCAAGTGTAAACTCAGCCTTACAGGTCGACTGTTAGCACCAGGTATAAAGAACAGTGCAGAGGCCGCTTTCTGTGTGTGACGTCTGGATCCTGGAATCGGTGCTCCTCCTGGTGCCCTGCGGATTCGATGGACCAGCGGTGGGTTCTCTGCTGATTGAGCGGTGGGTGGGTGGTGTGCAGCGGGAGCGCACTGCGGCTGGCCAGCAAAATACAGGAATCTTTAAAGAACACCAGGAGGGTGGAAGTGCCCGGATGTGTGCGGACAGCAGAACCCTGAGATATCGAAGAGTGGAATCGCATCCATTGTCTGCAAATTGGCGCCACTCACGGACCGGAATCTATGGACTGACCATGCTTAGGATGGGCAAGTAGGGTGAAAGTCACTCGGTTGATTGTTTAACACTGCTATTAATATTTAACTAGCTTCATAGCCGCAAAAAAAAAGAGGGCTCTTTAACTGCGAAGTCACAGTGGGTCGCCCCCTAACAATACTAACAAAGTAACATCTCTGAATGATTTAAGGGGTACGATTGACTCTCTGGTTCTAGTTAGAGGACCCACTATTACATCTATTACATCTAAAGGGACACTCTGAAGGAGTTGTGGAGTCGGGTGGAACCACCGTGACCTAGGCCAGACTGCGTTGTTACTTTTATAGATTATTACTAGAGTTGAGCGAACACCTGGATGTTCGGGTTCGAGAAGTTCGGCCGAACATCCCGGAAATGTTCGGGTTCGGGATCCGAACCCGATCCGAACTTCGTCCCGAACCCGAACCCCATTGAAGTCAATGGGGACCCGAACTTTTCGGCACTAAAACGGCTGTAAAACAGCCCAGGAAAGGGCTAGAGGGCTGCAAAAGGCAGCAACATGTAGGTAAATCCCCTGCAAACAAATGTGGATAGGGAAATTAATTAAAATAAAAATTAAATAAATAAAAATTAACCAAAATCAATTGGAGAGAGGTTCCATAGCAGAGAATCTGGCTTCCCGTCACCCACCACTGGAACAGTCCATTCTCAGATATTTAGGCCCCGGCACCCAGGCAGAGGAGAGAGGTCCCGTAACAGACAATCTGGCTTCATGTCAGCAGAGAATCAGTCTTCATGTCATAGCAGAGAATCAGGCTTCACGTCACCCACCACTGTAAGAGTCCATTTTCATAAATTTAGGCCCAGCACCCAGGCAGAGGAGAGAGGTCCCGTAACAGAGGATCTGGCTTCATGTCAGCAGAGAATCAGTCTGCATGTCATAGCAGAGAATCAGGCTTCACGTCAGCCACCACTGCAACAGTCCATTGTCATAAATTTAGGCCCAGCACCCAGGCAGAGGAGAGAGGTCCCGTAACAGAGGATCTGGCTTCATGTCAGCAGAGAATCAGTCTGCATGTCATAGCAGAGAATCAGGCTTCACGTCAGCCACCACTGCAACAGTCCATTGTCATAAATTTAGGCCCAGCACCCAGGCAGAGGAGAGAGGTCCCGTAACAGACAATCTGGCTTCATGTCAGCAGAGAATTAGTCTGCATGTCATAGCAGAGAATGAGGCTTCACGTCAGCCACCACTGCAACAGTCCATTGGCATATATTTAGGCCTAGCACACAGGCAGAGGAGAGAGGTCCCGTAACAGACAATCTGGCTTCATGTCAGCAGAGAATCAGTCTGCATGTCATAGCAGAGAATGAGGCTTCACGTCACCCACCACTGCAACAGTCCATTGGCATATATTTAGGCCTAGCACACAGGCAGAGCAGAGAGGTCCCGTAACAGACAATCTGGCTTCATGACAGCAGAGAATCAGTCTGCATGTCATAGCAGAGAATGAGGCTTCACGTCACCCACCACTGCAACAGTCCATTGGCATATATTTAGGCCTAGCACACAGGCAGAGCAGAGAGGTCCCGTAACAGACGATCTGGCTTCATGTCAGCAGAGAATCAGTCTGCATGTCATAGCAGAGAATGAGGCTTCACGTCACCCACCACTGCAACAGTCCATTGGCATATATTTAGGCCTAGCACACAGGCAGAGCAGAGAGGTCCCGTAACAGACGATCTGGCTTCATGTCAGCAGAGAATCAGTCTGCATGTCATAGCAGAGAATGAGGCTTCACGTCACCCACCACTGCAACAGTCCATTGGCATATATTTAGGCCTAGCACACAGGCAGAGCAGAGAGGTCCCGTAACAGACAATCTGGCTTCATGTCAGCAGAGAATTAGTCTGCATGTCATAGCAGAGAATCAGGCTTCATGTCAGCCACCACTGCAACAGTCCATTGGCATATATTTAGGCCTAGCACACAGGCAGAGGAGAGGTTCATTCAACTTTGGGTAGCCTCGCAATATAATGGTAAAATGAAAATAAAAATAGGATTGAATGAGGAAGTGCCCTGGAGTCCAATAATATATGGTTATGGGGAGGTAGTTAATGTCTAATCTGGACAAGGGACGGACAGGTCCTGTGGGATCCATGCCTGGTTCATTTTTATGAACGTCAGCTTGTCCACATTGGCTGTAGACAGGCGGCTGCGTTTGTCTGTAATGACGCCCCCTGCCGTGCTGAATACACGTTCAGACAAAACGCTGGCTGCCGGGCAGGCCAGCACCTCCAAGGCATAAAAGGCTAGCTCTGGCCACGTGGACAATTTAGAGACCCAGAAGTTGAATGGGGCCGAACCATCAGTCAGTACGTGGAGGGGTGTGCACACGTACTGTTCCACCATGTTAGTGAAATGTTGCCTCCTGCTAACACGTTGCGTATCAGGTGGTGGTGCAGTTAGCTGTGGCGTGTTGACAAAAGTTTTCCACATCTCTGCCATGCTAACCCTGCCCTCAGAGGAGCTGGCCGTGACACAGCTGCCTTGGCGACCTCTTGCTCCTCCTCTGCCTTGGCCTTGGGCTTCCACTTGTTCCCCTGTGACATTTGGGAATGCTCTCAGTAGCGCGTCTACCAACGTGCGCTTGTACTCGCGCATCTTCCTATCACGCTCCAGTGCAGGAAGTAAGGTGGGCACATTGTCTTTGTAGCGTGGATCCAGCAGGGTGGCAACCCAGTAGTCTGCACAGGTTAAAATGTGGGCAACTCTGCTGTCGTTGCGCAGGCACTGCAGCATGTAGTCGCTCATGTGTGCCAGGCTGCCCAGGGGTAAGGACAAGCTGTCCTCTGTGGGAGGCGTATCGTCATCGTCCTGCCTTTCCCCCCAGCCACGCACCAGTGATCGACCCGAGCTGCGTTGGGTGCCACCCCGCTGTGACCATGCTTCATCCTCATCCTCCTCCACCTCCTCCTCATCCTCGTCCTCCTCGTCCTCCAGTAGTGGGCCCTGGCTGGCCACATTTGTACCTGGCCTCTGCTGTTGCCAAAAACCTCCCTCTGAGTCACTTCGAAGAGACTGGCCTGAAAGTGCTAAAAATGACCCCTCTTCCTCCTCCTCCTCCTCCTCCTCCTGGGCCACCTCCTCTTCCATCATCGCCCTAAGTGTTTTCTCAAGGAGACATAGAAGTGGTATTGTAACGCTGATAACGGTGTCATCGCCACTGGCCATGTTGGTGGAGTACTCGAAACAGCGCAACAGGGCACACAGGTCTCGCATGGAGGCCCAGTCATTGGTGGTGAAGTGGTGCTGTTCTGTAGTGCGACTGACCCGTGCGTGCTGCAGCTGAAACTCCACTATGGCCTGCTGCTGCTCGCACAGTCTGTCCAGCATGTGCAAGGTGGAGTTCCACCTGGTGGGCACGTCGCATATGAGGCGGTGAGCGGGAAGGCCGAAGTTACGCTGTAGCGCAGACAGGCGAGCAGCAGCAGGATGTGAACGCCGGAAGCGCGAACAGACGGCCCGCACTTTATGCAGCAGCTCTGACATGTCGGGGTAGTTGTGAATGAACTTCTGCACCACCAAATTCAGCACATGCGCCAAGCAAGGGATGTGCGTCAAATTGGCTAGTCCCAGAGCTGCAACGAGATTTCGCCCATTATCGCACACCACCAGGCCGGGCTTGAGGCTCACCGGCAGCAACCACTCGTCGGTCTGTTGTTCAATACCCCGCCACAACTCCTGTGCGGTGTGGGGCCTGTCCCCCAAACATATGAGTTTCAGAATGGCCTGCTGACGTTTACCCCGGGCTGTGCTGAAGTTGGTGGTGAAGGTGTGTGGCTGACTGGATGAGCAGGTGGAAGAAGAGGAGGAGGAAGCCGAGAAGGAGGAGGTGGCAACAGGAGGCAAAGAATGTTGCCCTGCGATCCTTGGCGGCGGAAGGACGTGCGCCAAACAGCTCTCCGCCTGGGGCCCAGCTGCCACTACATTTACCCAGTGTGCAGTTAGGGAGATATAGCGTCCCTGGCCGTGCTTACTGGTCCACGTATCTGTGGTTAGGTGGACCTTGCCACAGATGGCGTTGCGCAGTGCACACTTGATTTTATCGGATACTTGGTTGTGCAGGGAAGGCACGGCTCTCTTGGAGAAGTAGTGCCGGCTGGGAACAACATACTGTGGGACAGCAAGCGACATGAGCTGTTTGAAGCTGTCTGTGTCCACCAGCCTAAATGACAGCATTTCATAGGCCAGTAGTTTAGAAATGCTGGCATTCAGGGCCAGGGATCGAGGGTGGCTAGGTGGGAATTTACGCTTTCTATCAAATGTTTGTGAGATGGAGAGCTGAACGCTGGCGTGTGACATGGTTGAGACGCTTGGTGACGGAGGTGGTGGTGGTGGTGTTGGTGGTACATCCCCTGTTTGCTGGGCGGCAGGTGCCAACGTTCCTCCAGAGGCGGAGGAAGAGGCCGAGGCGGCAGCAGCAGAAGAGGCCGAGGCGGCAGCAGCAGAAGAGGTAGCAGGGGGAGCCTGAGTGACTTCCTTGGTTTTAAGGTGTTTACTCCACTGCAGTTCATGCTTTGCATGCAGGTGCCTGGTCATGCAGGTTGTGCTCAGGTTCAGAACGTTAATGCCTCGCTTCAGGCTCTGATGGCACAGCGTGCAAACCACTCGGGTCTTGTCGTCAGCACATTGTTTGAAGAAGTGCCATGCCAGGGAACTCCTTGAAGCTGCCTTTGGGGTGCTCGGTCCCAGATGGCGGCGGTCAGTAGCAGGCGGAGTCTCTTGGCGGCGGGTGTTCTGCTTTTGCCCACTGCTCCCTCTTTTGCTACGCTGTTGGCTCGGTCTCACCACTGCCTCTTCCTCCGAACTGTGAAAGTCAGTGGCACGACCTTCATTCCATGTGGGGTCTAGGACCTCATCGTCCCCTGCATCGTCTTCCACCCAGTCTTGATCCCTGACCTCCTGTTCAGTCTGCACACTGCAGAAAGACGCAGCAGTTGGCACCTGTGTTTCGTCATCATCAGAGACATGCTGAGGTGGTATTCCCATGTCCTCATCATCAGGAAACATAAGTGGTTGTGCGTCAGTGCATTCTATGTCTTTCACCGCTGGGGAAGGGCTAGGTGGATGCCCTTGGGAAACCCTGCCAGCGGAGTCTTCAAACAGCATAAGAGACTGCTGCATAACTTGAGGCTGAGACAGTTTCCCTGGTATGCATGGGGGTGATGTGACAGACTGATGGGGTTGGTTTTCAGGCGCCATCTGTGCGCTTTCTGCAGAAGACTGGGTGGGAGATAATGTGAACGTGCTGGATCCACTGTCGGCCACCCAATTGACTAATGCCTGTACCTGCTCAGGCCTTACCATCCTTAGAACGGCATTGGGCCCCACCATATATCGCTGTAAATTCTGGCGGCTACTGGGACCTGAGGTAGTTGGTACACTAGGACGTGTGGATGTGGCAGAACGGCCACGTCCTTTCCCAGCACCAGAGGGTCCACTAACACCACCACGACCATGTCCACGTCCGCGTCCCTTACTAGATGTTTTTCTCATTGTTATGGTTCACCACAACAACAAATATATTATTTGGCCCAATGTATTGTATTCAAATTCAGCGGGATATAAATTTGAGGCCTAGTATTTAGGCGCTGGGTGACCGGTATGGATTTAGTGACAGAATTAGACTTGGAAATGCACAGAAGCGTGTGTGTGTGAAGTTATTCTGAATGACCCAATGTGCACCTTGAATATTATATACCCTTTTAGGGATAGATTTCAAATAGCTCTGATATAGCAGAAACCACTAAATTATGAAATTGTTAAATTGGGAATTGTATTTAAACCCAGAACAAAAAATGTGCTTTGACGGACACTAAATAACTTTCCCAGCCACAACAGGACAGCGTTAACGAGAGATTTAGCAGGATATAAATTTGAGGCCTAGTATTTAGGCGCTGGGTGACAGGTATGGGTTTAGTGACAGAATTAGACTTAGAAATACACAGTAGCGGGTGTGTGTGAAGTTATTCTGAATGACCCAATGTGCACCTTGAATATTATATACCCTTTTAGGGATAGATTTCAAATAGCTCTGATATAGCAGAAACCACTAAATTATGAAATTGCTAAATTGGGAATTGTATTTCAACCCAGAACAAAAAATGTGCTTTGACGGACACTAAATAACTTTCCCAGCCACAACAGGACAGCGTTAACGAGAGATTTAGCAGGATATAAATTTGAGGCCTAGTATTTAGGCGCTGGGTGACAGGTATGGGTTTAGTGACAGAATTAGACTTGGAAATACACAGTAGCGGGTGTGTGTGAAGTTATTCTGAATGACCCAATGTGCACCTTGAATATTATATACCCTTTTAGGGATAGATTTCAAATAGCTCTGATATAGCAGAAACCACTAAATTATGAAATTGTTAAATTGGGAATTGTATTTAAACCCAGAACAAAAAATGTGCTTTGACGGACACTAAATAACTTTCCCAGCCACAACAGGACAGCGTTAACGAGAGATTTAGCAGGATATAAATTTGAGGCCTAGTATTTAGGCGCTGGGTGACAGGTATGGGTTTAGTGACAGAATTAGACTTGGAAATACACAGTAGCGGGTGTGTGTGAAGTTATTCTGAATGACCCAATGTGCACCTTGAATATTATATACCCTTTTAGGGATAGATTTCAAATAGCTCTGATATAGCAGAAACCACTAAATTATGAAATTGTTAAATTGGGAATTGTATTTAAACCCAGAACAAAAAATGTGCTTTGACGGACACTAAATAACTTTCCCAGCCACAACAGGACAGCGTTAACGAGAGATTTAGCAGGATATAAATTTGAGGCCTAGTATTTAGGCGCTGGGTGACAGGTATGGGTTTAGTGACAGAATTAGACTTAGAAATACACAGTAGCGGGTGTGTGTGAAGTTATTCTGAATGACCCAATGTGCACCTTGAATATTATATACCCTTTTAGGGATAGATTTCAAATAGCTCTGATATAGCAGAAACCACTAAATTATGAAATTGCTAAATTGGGAATTGTATTTCAACCCAGAACAAAAAATGTGCTTTGACGGACACTAAATAACTTTCCCAGCCACAACAGGACAGCGTTAACGAGAGATTTAGCAGGATATAAATTTGAGGCCTAGTATTTAGGCGCTGGGTGACAGGTATGGGTTTAGTGACAGAATTAGACTTGGAAATACACAGTAGCGGGTGTGTGTGAAGTTATTCTGAATGACCCAATGTGCACCTTGAATATTATATACCCTTTTAGGGATAGATTTCAAATAGCTCTGATATAGCAGAAACCACTAAATTATGAAATTGCTAAATTGGGAATTGTATTTCAACCCAGAACAAAAAATGTGCTTTGACGGACACTAAATAACTTTCCCAGCCACAACAGGACAGCGGTAACGAGAGATTTAGCAGGATATAAATTTGAGGCCTAGTATTTAGGCGCTGGGTGACAGGTATGGGTTTAGTGACAGAATTAGACTTGGAAATACACAGTAGCGGGTGTGTGTGAAGTTATTCTGAATGACCCAATGTGCACCTTGAATATTATATACCCTTTTAGGGATAGATTTCAAATAGCTCTGATATAGCAGGAACCACTAAATTATGAAATTGCTAAATTGGGAATTGTATTTCAACCCAGAACAAAAAATGTGCTTTGACGGACACTAAATAACTTTCCCAGCCACAACAGGACAGCGTTAACGAGAGATTTAGCAGGATATGAATTTGAGGCCTAGTATTTAGGCGCTGGGTGACAGGTATGGGTTTAGTGACAGAATTAGACTTAGAAATACACAGTAGCGGGTGTGTGTGAAGTTATTCTGAATGACCCAATGTGCACCTTGAATATTATATACCCTTTTAGGGATAGATTTCAAATAGCTCTGATATAGCAGAAACCACTAAATTATGAAATTGCTAAATTGGGAATTGTATTTCAACCCAGAACAAAAAATGTGCTTTGACGGACACTAAATAACTTTCCCAGCCACAACAGGACAGCGTTAACGAGAGATTTAGCAGGATATAAATTTGAGGCCTAGTATTTAGGCGCTGGGTGACAGGTATGGGTTTAGTGACAGAATTAGACTTGGAAATACACAGTAGCGGGTGTGTGTGAAGTTATTCTGAATGACCCAATGTGCACCTTGAATATTATATACCCTTTTAGGGATAGATTTCAAATAGCTCTGATATAGCAGAAACCACTAAATTATGAAATTGTTAAATTGGGAATTGTATTTAAACCCAGAACAAAAAATGTGCTTTGACGGACACTAAATAACTTTCCCAGCCACAACAGGACAGCGTTAACGAGAGATTTAGCAGGATATAAATTTGAGGCCTAGTATTTAGGCGCTGGGTGACAGGTATGGGTTTAGTGACAGAATTAGACTTAGAAATACACAGTAGCGGGTGTGTGTGAAGTTATTCTGAATGACCCAATGTGCACCTTGAATATTATATACCCTTTTAGGGATAGATTTCAAATAGCTCTGATATAGCAGAAACCACTAAATTATGAAATTGCTAAATTGGGAATTGTATTTAAACCCAGAACAAAAAATGTGCTTTGACGGACACTAAATAACTTTCCCAGCCACAACAGGACAGCGGTAACGAGAGATTTAGCAGGATATAAATTTGAGGCCTAGTATTTAGGCGCTGGGTGACAGGTATGGGTTTAGTGACAGAATTAGACTTGGAAATACACAGTAGCGGGTGTGTGTGAAGTTATTCTGAATGACCCAATGTGCACCTTGAATATTATATACCCTTTTAGGGATAGATTTCAAATAGCTCTGATATAGCAGGAACCACTAAATTATGAAATTGCTAAATTGGGAATTGTATTTCAACCCAGAACAAAAAATGTGCTTTGACGGACACTAAATAACTTTCCCAGCCACAACAGGACAGCGGTAACGAGAGATTTAGCAGGATATAAATTTGAGGCCTAGTATTTAGGCGCTGGGTGACAGGTATGGGTTTAGTGACAGAATTAGACTTGGAAATACACAGTAGCGGGTGTGTGTGAAGTTATTCTGAATGACCCAATGTGCACCTTGAATATTATATACCCTTTTAGGGATAGATTTCAAATAGCTCTGATATAGCAGGAACCACTAAATTATGAAATTGCTAAATTGGGAATTGTACTTCAACCCAGAACAAAAAATGTGCTTTGACGGACACTAAATAACTTTCCCAGCCACAACAGGACAGCGGTAACGAGAGATTTAGCGGGATATAAATTTGAGGCCTAGTATTTAGGCGCTGGGTGACCGGTATGGATTTAGTGACAGAATTAGACTGGGATATGGCCAAAAAATAACCACACTATTGCTGGTTAAATGCACTTGGTGACGGGCGCAGCTTGCCCCTGATTTAGTATATGGCCAAAAAATGAACAGACTATTGCTGGTTAAATGCACTTGGTGTCACAGCTTGACGCACCACACTACTGAGGGTTAAATGCACTTGGTGACGGGCGCAGCTTGCCCCTGATGTAGTATATGGCCAAAAAATGAACAGACTATTGCTGGTTAAATGCACTTGGTGTGACAGCTTCACCCTGATGTAGGCTTTAGCCAAAAAACAACCACACCATTGAGGGTTAAATGCACTTGGTGACAGGCGCAGCTTGCCCCTGATTTAGTATATGGCCAAAAAAATGAACAGACTATTGCTGGTTAAATGCACTTGGTGTGACAGCTTCACCCTGATGTAGGCTTTAGCCAAAAAACAACCACACCATTGAGGGTTAAATGCACTTGGTCGCAGCTTGGATGCACTTGGTCGCAGCACCGCACAAGACACAAAATGGCCGCCGATCACCCCAGAAAAAAGTGACTGACAAACGGTCTGGGCAGCCTAAAAACAGTGAGTGAGCATTTGAATTTCAGCAGCTCAATGATGCACAGCTGCAGATCGATCGATTAATCAAGTGAAGTCCTTTGGAGGAGTTAATCTGCCTAATCTCGCCCTACTGTCGCATCCGCAACCTCTCCCTACGCTAATCAGAGCAGAGTGACGGGCGGCGCTATGTGACTCCAGCTTAAATAGAGGCTGGGTCACATGGTGCTCTGGCCAATCACAGCCATGCCAATAGTAGGCATGGCTGTGACGGCCTCTTGGGGCAAGTAGTATGACGCTTGTTGATTGGCTGCTTTGCAGCCTTTCAAAAAGCGCCAAGAAAGCGTCACAAAAGCGCCAAGAAAGCGACGAACACCGAACCCGAACCCGGACTTTTACGAAAATGTCCGGGTTCGGGTCCGTGTCACGGACACCCCAAAATTCGGTACGAACCCGAACTATACAGTTCGAGTTCGCTCATCCCTAATTATTACGCCAAAAGGCGTGAATATGGCCCCTAAAGCTCCAAACAGGAAATCTGTGTACGCTAAGTCCCCAAAAGGGTCAGAAAATAAAAGCCCTAGACCCAATATAGAGAGATATTTAAGATCTTCCCCTACAAAAACAAGAGGTACATTGAAACCTATTGCCTGTCAAGAGGAGAAGGAAGAGCCCAGAAAAACCGTAATGCCCCCGGATTATAGCGATAAGGAAGATATTGATATTCGGATCCACTCGCGTATGGAAACAATTGAGCAAAAACTGGGGGACATTCTGGACACTTTAAAAATTACCAATCAATTACCAATCAAGCGTTAGGAACACTAACAACTACTGTATGCTCTATGCAAACCGATATCTCTCTCCTCAGAGACGATATGGACAAAATTCGATGTAGAGTAAATGAAACGAAACAATCCTGTTACTAAAAATGAAGTCTCCTCAATGGGAAAAAAAAGGAGGTAGGAGGCCTAGGCGATGTGTAAGAGGAGCAGGGGGGTAGGAGGCCTAGGCGATGTGTAAGAGGAGCATGGATCTGGGAAGGGTTGTTTCACCGCTGCGGGATCCAATATAGAGTTAGGAGGGGAGTGGATGGTATGGACCATCCTCCAATTTAAGGTAAATGGCACGCATTTTGACATGGAATGTCCGCGGACTGGTGGTCTATGATACCATCTTTAGACATTTATCCACCATCGTGGGACTTCTGGAGACCAATTTAACTGCTGAAAGAATGCACTATATGCGAAAGTTCTGGACCCAGTACGAGTACCACTCCCACTACTCGGCCTATTCGCGGGGAGTAAGCGTCTACATTCATAGAAATGTGGATTACGACCCATATGATCAATGGATCGATAAAGAAGGCAGATTTGTATTTCTATATAAATATGGCGGAATACGCCAAGATGAAAAAAGAGTTGGCAGAGAGGGTTGGGGCTTTGGAGGCAGAGTTGGCCAGACAGAACCGGGGAAACGTTTTATTATCATTAATAGATGCTAAGAGGGAACATCAGACCTTTTTATATGAAAAAGCGCAACATAAGGCCTTTTTTGCAGGACAGCGTGCTTTTTTTGAAAAGGGGAAAACAGGTAGATTGCTGGCATCTGTAGTTGCTAACCAAAAGACCCAAACTCTGATAAAGCAAATTAAGTTACCTTCTGACGCCTTAAATAATCACTACCTTTATATCAAATCCGCCTTTACAGAATACTTTACTAAACTATATCAGTCGGATCTCGGGGTGGAGGATGGAGCCCCGGTTCATTTTTTGGACAAAGTGGAACTCCCTTGCCTCTCCGACCAAGACTGTACTAAATTAAATTTGCCAATAACTCTTGCAGAATTGGAGGCTGCGGTAGATAGTATAAAAAATAATACGGCGCGGGGCCGAGATGCTCTGCCTTTTGAAACATATAAAGTACACATTAAAACGATATTGCCTCTTCTCCTTCAGATGTTTAATGAATCTTGGAGGAATGGTTCCCTTCCCCCCTCTTTGAGGGAGGCCTCCATTTACAAAATACTCGCCAAACTGCTTGCTAATAGGTTGAGGGGGGTCATACACTGTCTAATCCATCCGGATCAGACGGGATTCATCCCAAAACGAAACATACAATCTAATATCCGTCGAGCCTTTCTTAACATATATGTAGGGGATGGGGAGGACCGCTCCATCCTGTCTTTGGATGCCAAGAAGGCCTTTGAGGGTGGAGTGGTCCTTCCTATGGGGAACGCTGACCAGAATGAACTTGGGTGAACATTTCACTAAATGGATACAGCTGTTATACTCTGGATCCATGGCCAGCATTAAGATAAATGGGATTGACTCAGAACAGTTCCCCTTACAGTGAGGCACCCAGCAGGGATGTCCCCTTTCACCTCTGTTATTCGCCCTGGTCTTAGAGCTTCTTGCATGCAGAATCAGACAGTCTAAAGAGATCATAAGCTTTGGAGGGAGAGGTGAAGAAGATAAAATTAGTCTGTATGCGGACGACATCCTCGTCTTTTTGAGGCAGGGATGGAAGGGAGTCCAACCCTTGATTGATATTCTGGAAGAGTATGGGGCCTTATCAGGCTATAAAGTGAACTGGGATAAGTCTGAACTCCTCCCTCTAGTTCGAACTCCCCCTGATGGAGTATCAGGTATTAGGCAACTTGGCCTTACCGATTCTATCCGTTATCTGGGTATTAGAATTTGCGCAGACTTGACTAGATATAACCTTTTAAATATAACTCCCATGATTAATAAGGTGAAGGAAAAGATTCGTACTTGGCAGAAGTTGCCTCTGTCACAGGCAGAAAGGATTTAATTGGTAAGGATGGTGGTCCTCCCTATTGCCCTATACCCTTTGACAGCATGTCCTATATGGATTGATGATTCTTTTTTTGGGCTGTTAGATAGACTGCTAAATGAGCTAATCTGGGGGAGGGGAAGGGTTAGGATCAAGCAAAAATATCTTTGTCTCTCTGAGAGGGATGGCGGGCTCTCCCTTCCATTCCTGCAGGGATACTATATCGCAGCTCAGATAAGGAGGTGGGTGGGGCGGGGGCGGACCAGCAGTCTGCAACGCTGCTGAATATCTTGTCAAGGGACTTTTTGGGGCCATATGGAGATATTTTTTCCATTCTGGAGACTGGGCATCCAGGAAAAAGAAAAAAACTGTGTTTAATCAGTGATACATTAGATAAGGTCTGGAATAAAACGAAAAAGATTTTGGGTGCAAGCAGCCCCACACTTTTTACTCCACTCTGGCACAATCACAATTTAAAAGAGTTTAGGTTAATTGAAGATTATAAGTATTGGAATTCATGTGGTATTAACCATCTAATCCAAATAACATTACATGGAAGTATTATTCCTTTTGATGATTTAATAAAGGGTATAAATGTCACTTCTTTAGACAGATATAGATATGCACAAATTAGACACGCATACACGAACACCCAGGATAAAGACTCCTTGATCACTAGGGCAAACTCTTTCTTAGATTACTGCTTTAAATTTAGGGATACACAACTCACTCTCTCACAAATATATTGTAGATTTCGGGACTGCTTAGGAGAAACAACAAAATTTAAAAGCGAGGGAGGATGGGAAGCTGAATTAGGTATATGAAGTACCGTTGATTGGGATATAGTATATCGAAATATTAAAAAGGTATTGATATCTGAAAAATATAGATTAATCCAGTTCAGGATTGTACATCGCCTGTATTATTCCCCTGCCTTCCTCGCCAAAATATATAGGGAAAGAAGGGATACGTGTTGGAAATGTTCGATTGAAAATGCTGGTCTAGGTCACCTGCTATGGGATTGCCCAGAAATAAAAAGATTTTGGACCAGCATTTATGAAGAACTGTACAGCAGATATAAGATTAAATTGAATCGCTGTTTTACACAGGCAATATTAGGCTTTTTTTACCCATACGGATTTAACGCCCTATCAGATCAGAATCTCTTTGGAGAGTTTCATGGTTGCAAAGGTCTTGATTCTTAAATATTGGGGTACAAAAAACTGTCCTACCTATTCCGAGTGGAGGGTTCAGATAGATACTATTGATGTATATAGAAGAATCAAAAGAAAAGCAGAGTAGTCCTGGAAGGGGCGGGTCTTTGATGGTTTCTTTGATGGCATCGGGGAATGACCACGAGCAGCAGCAGGTGATGGCTGGATCCCGCAGCGGGAATCAAGGGGTGGGGGATGGGTATAATGGGGTTAAATATGTGAATTGGTGTATGAGTATTCGTATTTATTTTTTAAATTATTTGTAATGGAATTCACATTTTTGGTTCAGAAAAATAATAAAGAATTTATTAAAAGAAAAAAAAAAAGTTTGTGTTGACGTCACTGATTATTTTGCCCTTCCTCTGATCTTTCAAAACAATTATCCCTCAAAAAAACGGATCCTGTCTGTTGAGCATCCAACTTCACTCGGTCAGCATTTGGTCAGTAATCCATCAGTATTGCTAAAGCAAAAAAAAAAAAAAAACTGGAGTGGATCCAAAACAGAGATGACACATGAATTGAATATTTGCATTTCTTCTGTGTTTTGTACCCACTCTTGCTTTTGGCTACCAAATCATAAGCCAATTCTAATGGGACCATACAGGTCATACAGTCACTACACAGACAGGATCCGTTGTGCGTCTCATTTTTCCTTCTTCTGACAAATCAGAAAAAGGGTCAAATATATGATGAGGTCAACCAGGCAAAAAAGGCAAAATAGGGGTATGGAGTAGGGAGGGTTGGAAAACAGTTTGAGAAGTCCACAGAGTGGCCTAATGACATAGTGTTAAGGTAGCAGCAGCATGAGGAGACCACCGAGTAGCCCAGTGACATAGTGGGGAGGTGGCAGCAGCAGCATGAGGAGACCACACAGTGTCCCATTTACATAGTGTTGAGGTGGCAGCAGCAGCATGAGGAGGTCACACAGTGGTCCAGTGACATAGTGTTGAGTTACCAGCAGCATTAGGAGGCCACAGAGTGGCCCAGTGACATATTGTTGAGTTAGCAACAGCATGAAGAGACCACAGAGTGGCAAGGTGACATAGTGTGGAGGTGGCAGCAGCAGCAGCATGATGGGGTCACAGACTGGCACAATTACAAAGTGTGGAGGTGGCAGCAGCATTAGGAGACTACAGAGTTGCACAATGGCAGAGTGTGGAGGTGGTAGCAGCAGCATGAGAAGGCTGGATACTGGCAAGGTGACATAGTGTGGAGGTGGCAGCAGCAGCATGAGGAGGCCACAGAGTGGCTCAATGACAGAGTGTGGAGGTGGCAGCAGCATGAGGAGACCGCAGAGTGGCACAATGACAGAGTGTGGAGGTGGCAGCAGCAGCAGCAGCATGAGAAGGCCAGATACTGGCAAGGCGACATAGTGTGGAGGTGGCAGCAGCAGCAGCATGAGGAGACCACAGAGTGGCCTAGTTACATAGTGTTGAGTTAGCAACAGCATGAGCAGGCCACAGAGTGGCAAAGTGACATAGTGTTGAGTTAGCAGCAGGAGGAGGCCCCAGAATGACATGGTGACATAGTGTGGAGGTAGTAGCAGCATGAGGAGACCACAGAGTGGCACAGTGACAGAGCGTAGAGGTGGCAGCAGCAACATAAGGAAACCTGATTGGTGAGGTAGCAACAGCATCACCCTGTGACAGAATGGGGAGGTGAGTGGCAATAACAGTACCCGCTGATGATGGTGGGTGTAGGAAGAAGCACTTGGCATCAGATGTGTGGCATCAGGCAAGTGGCAGCATCAGAATAGTAGCTGAGGCAGGTAGCCAGAAGAAACCGGTCTCTTTTGTCAAGGTGTTTGTGTGGCATCATGAATGATCCATGCCTGATTTATCTTGAAAAAGGTCAGTCTATCCCCATTTTGGGTGTTCAGGCGAGTTCTCCTTGGGGTAACTATGGCCCCCGCTGCACTAAACACAGATGCCACACTACTGCCCAGGAAGGCAAACTCTGCTAGTTGTGGCCACAAATCTAGTTTGGCTGCCAAGTAGTCCAACGGATCTTCGATGTGGGGTGGCAGGGTGCTGTCCAAGTATGCCACCACCTGGTCGTTCAGTACCTGCTCCAGGTCTAGGTGCTGCTGCAGGCGAGTAGTGTTGATCGAGCACCAAAGTGTATGGGTGCTCTGGCTGAACACATCGGGATGCTTGGGTGTTCTACCGAGCACCCAAGTAAAGTATAATGGAAGTCAGTGGGAGAACCCGAGCATTAAACCAGGCACCACCTGCTCTGAAAAGGGAAGGGTGCCTGGTTCATAAGAAAAGATAAGAAATTGATGGAAACACCATCAAAATGGTTCGGGAACAGCTTGGGGAGGATGTCTGCATTCATTTTGGACTCCCGGGTCATTGCTGGAAATGATGTTGTCCGAGTAGTACACCACTTTTACAGACTGACAATAATACACACAAAACCGAAAAAAAAAGAAAAAAAATGATTTTTAGAGGAAAAATTGTTAGGAAACATTCTTTCCTGTATATTTACTTGTATATAAAGTGCAAGTGCTGCCAAAAATTACAAGGAAGAGGCACTCCAATACAACCTGTATATCACATAAAGGAGGGCCTTATTCACATTGTGGTACAATTGTTCACTTAGTGGGACTCCTACACTCATAAAGCCTATGCACTAAGTGAAAGGGGCTGCAAAACATTACGAAGAGCTGGCACTCCAATACACCTTTTGTTACACATAAAGGAGGGCATCATACACAGACTTGAAAAATTATGATTGATGGCCTGCTGGTGACCTTCAAAAACATTTGGAGCAAGGGCCTACTGATCTGACCATCTAAAACTTTATGGGTGAGGGCCTGCTGCCGCTTTGGTGACTCTACATAACCTGGGGCCGATCGCACGTACCCCTGACGGCGACGATCCATTCAGATGTCTGGCCTATCTACTTGCAATGTTATTTTTATGCAAACCATGGTGACCATGGGTAACGGGGAATCAGGGTTCAATTCTGGAGAGGGAGCCTGGGAAACGGCTATGGCTACCACATCCAAACAAGGCATCATGCGCACAAATTAGGTGAGGGCCTGCAGGTGAGCTAACCCTGTAAAATATTTTAGTTGTGGGTCTGCTGGTGAGCTGACCCTCTAAAAAATTATATGCGAGGGCCTGCTGGTGAGCTGACCCTATAAAAAATTATATACGAGGGCCTGTTGGTCAGTTGACCCTGTAAAACATTACATACGAGGGCCCGATGGTGATCTGACCCTCTAAAAAAATATATGCAAGGGCCTGCTGGTGAGCTGACCCTGTAAAAGATTGTAGGTGAATGCCTGCTGGTGAGCTGACCCTGTAAAAAATTATATGCGAGGGCCTGCTGGTGAGCTGACCCTGTAAAATATTGTATGCAAGGGCCTGCTGGTGAGCTGATGCTCTAAAAAAGGATATGCAAGTGCCTGCTGGTGAGTTGACCCTGTAAAACATTGTAGTTGAGGGCCTGCTGGTGAGCTGACCCTCGAAAAATGTATATACGAGAGCCTGTACCTGAGTTGACCCTGTAAAACCTTATATGTGAAGGGCCTATATGCGAGGGCATTATATGCGATATGATGGAAGAGGAGAAGGAGGATGAGAAAAGGAAGATTCAACCATATACCCTTGTTTGTTGTGGATGGGGTGCATGAGAATACAGTGAATTCAGTACATTATAAACAACATATAAGTGCCTTTATGTTCATCAGCTTTCCTCTGGTGGAGTCGAGAAGTCATGTTCAATCCAGGCCTTGTTCATTTTTATAACAGTCAACCTGTCAGCATTTTTAGTTGATAGGCAGATACGCTTATCTGTTATAATGACACCAGCAGCACTAAATACCCGCTCAGACGAGTATTTATACAGCAAAGTCACAACAAGGAAAGCAACACTGACACCAGCTTTATATGCAAGAATATAAACTTTACTTTGGAAACAGTATTAACACAAGTACAAACAGTATAAGTAATACCCCAGGCCCACAGTCACCGTCCCTGTCCGAGGGACAGGCCTAGCCCGTTGGCGTACACAGCAGAGCCTACAAATCGCACTGTGCCGGTATAGAGGACACACCTAAACGGTGGCAGACGCAGCAGAGCCTGCAAGTCAATTACTGCACTGCAGTCCAGTACAGTAAGGCCTAACAAAGCTATAACCCTATCTAACTAGCTAATACAAGGCCTAGGCTAGTCTCTGTTACTTTAGGTGCCAAACAGTAAATTACAATTGGTAATCAGGTGTACTGACCTGCGTCCGTTCTGGGCCCTAGGATGCCGCTTACCCGGGATGGCCACCAAGCTCTCAGCAACCGCGCGGCCTTGCTTGATGATAAGGTTTTCTGTCCATACACTGGAACTGGTCTTCCTGGGATAACCTCTCTTTCAAAGAGCTGGATCCAGACAGGGGACAGCAGATACTCTCCTTCCTTTGAGTGTCCATTCACTGCCGGACATCCGCAAGCCAGGATGGAATCTGATTCAGTCCCTCACAGCACAATCCTTCCACCATGCCAGATCAACACTTCTTGGTTCACACCAAAGCATGAGTCATCATCTGCTTTGCAAATGCAGATCCCAGAGTGTGCTGACTGTGCTGCAAAACAGTGGCCTCTAGTGCCCGGAATGCCAAATGACAGCTCCAATACAATTTAAACATAAATATCATACAGGCAGAGCTTATCCACAATCTCACATGCCACCCCACTAGATGTTGTAGTTCTAGGCAACTCTCCCCATACAAACTCATCCTGGGCATAGCGCTGTGGAGGCACACCAGCATTGGGCCTCGCTGACCTTCTCAGATTGGGTGTTTCAGAAATACTGGGGGCATCAGGCATATTTGACAAGAGAGGAGCTGTGATTGCTCAGCATTGCATCTGGGTGGAAAACCTGCCATGACTGGAACCTCTGTGGACACTTTGGCGGGGACGACCCACCATTCCTCCTCTTCCTCATCTGAGGGACTTTCCTCCATACCCTGAGTGTGAGAAGGAACGCCCTCCACGCACACCAGCTCATCAAAATTGAAACGTCTCAACATATTACGGTGTAAGTTCTGTGAGGGTCCACCTGTCCCTACTGGCTCTACCTCATAGACTGGAATAGCGGGGACAGCAGATACTCTCCTTCCTTTCAGTGTCCATTCACTGCCAGACATCCGCAAGCCAGGATGGAATCGGATTCAGTCCCTCACAGCACAATCCTTCCACCATGTCAGATCAACACTTCCTGGTTCACACACGAAGCATGAGTCATCATCTGCTTTGCATATGCAGATCCCAGAGTGTGCTGACTGTGCTGGAAAACAGTGGCCTCTAGTGCCCAAAATGCCAAATGACAGCTCCAATACAATTTAAACATAACTATCATACAGGCAGAGCTTATCCACAATCTCACACAGGGCAGGCCAGCACCTCCAAGGCGTAGAGCACCAGTTCGTGCCACGTGTCCAGCTTGGACACACAGTAGTTGTAAGTAGAGTTGAGCGGACACCTGGATGTTCGGGTTCGACGGGTTCGGCCGAACTTTGTAAAAAAGTTCGAGTTCGGGACCCGAATTTGAACTAAATTTGACCCCGAACTCAAACCTTATTGAAGTCAATAGGGACCCGAACTTTTGAGCTCTAAAATGGCAGTGTAGGTGGAAGTGGCGGTGCAGGAGGAGGTAGCCTACACTGCTTTTTGGTTTTAAATTTATTTATATTTTTTTAAATCAGGGTACACCCCAAAACATTGGGAAATATAACCCTCCAATCGTGCTAAACACACGTTCAGACAATACACCGGCTGCAGGGCAGGCCAGCACCTCCAAGGAGTAAAGGGCAAGCTCAGGCCATGTGCCTAATTTGGAGACCCAGAAGTTGCAGGGGCTGTCAGTTAGTTTGTGTAGGAGTGTGCATACTTTCTGCCTCACCCACCATGTCGCTCATCCCCGTGATGTTCACGATCCAATTTGATATCTGCTCTATCAACTTTCGATGTTCTTTTATGCGCCTACCATGGTGATTACGGGTGGCGTGGAATCAGGTTTCCACGCCGGAGAGGGAGCATGAGAAAAAGAGACCAAATTTAATTAAAAAATTTGGGATCAAGCAGAAATGTAGGAAAAGTTATTGAGGCGCAAATGTGGGACAAATTACAAAAGCCCAAATGTGGGCCAAAAGAGTCAAGCGGAATTGTGGGAAAAGCTATTGAGGCGCAAATGTTGGCCAAAAGAGTATAGCGGAAATGTGGGACAAAGTATTGAAGCTTAAATGTTGTACAACTTGTTTAAGTTTAAGCATTAAATCAAAGGAGATGGCGCGCATCAATTAAAGAAGCATTTCATAAATTTTATTCCCTGTCGCCTATGCAAAGCAGGGGTTTATTCGAGTCTAAAATTGTATAATGTCAACCCAAGAATGTAACAGAAAAATTATAGAAATTAATTAAACTGTCTAGCAGTGGTACTTCACACCAAAAAATTGCAGAATTTCAAAAGAAAATATAACATATTTATTTTTATTTTTAACCGGCCTACTAGGTATAGCACTATACACCCAAACAATTGTGAATTTCACCCAAAAATGTTAATGACAATTTATTTATTTTTAACTGTCATAATAGGTATAGCAGCGGTACTATACAGCCAAAGATTGGTGAATTTCACCAGAAAATGTTAATGACAATATAATTTTTTTTTTACCCCGCCTACTAGGTATTGCAGTGGTACTATACACCCAAAAATTGGTGAATTCTACCAGAAAATGTAAATGACAAAGTAGTGAAATGATATAAAATAAAACGCGTACAAAAAAAAATTGATTTATGAGGTGGAGTTCCATATGGAGTAGGAGTTTAAGGAGGCAGTGGATGTAGCGGAGTAGGAGGAAGCCGCGGTAGAGGAGGACGAAATAGACAACACAGGTTTTTTGTTTTAATTTAGTAAAATTAAGGTACACTCCAAAAGAGTGTGAAATATGCAAAATACAAAAATGAGCAATTGCGCTGCAGTATAACAATGGCTGCTTAGTGTCGGTATACATGTCTATTCTGCACAAGGTACGGAATAAGTCCTGAGGGATGCATGCCTGGTTCATTTTAATGAACATGAGCTTGTCCACATTGGCTGTGGACCGGCAGCTGGGCTTGTCTGTGATGACGCCCCCTGCCGTGCTAAACACGCGTTCAGATAATACACTGGCTGCAGGGCAGGCCAGCACCTCCAAGGCGTAAAGGGCAAGCTCAGGCCATGTGCCCAATTTGGAAACCCAGAAGTTGGACGGGGCAGACCCGTCATTTAGTACACGTAGGCGTGTGCACACATACTGCTCCACCATAATGGTGAAATGCTGCCTCTGGCTAAGACGTTCAATATCAGCTGGAGGTGCTGGTTGTTGTGGAATGCTTACAAAGCCTTTCCACATGTCGGCCATGCTAACCCTGCCTTCTTATGTGCTGGCGGTGCCCCAGCTGCATTGGCAACCTCTTCCTCTGCCTTCGCCTTGTGCTTCCACTGTGCCCCATCTGTCAGGTGGGAATGCCACCAGCAGCGCGTCTACCAGCGTTTGTGCGCTTTTACTCGCTCATCCTACGATCACGCTCCAGTGAGGGAATTAAGGAGGGTACGTTGTCCTTGTAACGGGGATCCAGCAGCGTGGCCACCCAGTAATCAGCACAAGTTAGAATGTGGGCAACTCGGCGATCTTTGCGGAGACACTGCAGCATGTAATCGCTCATGTGTGCCAGGCTGCCCAGAGGAAACGAAAAGCTGTCTTCTGTGGGAGGTGTATCGTCTGTGTCCTCTGTATCCCCCCAGCCACGCACCAGTGATGGCCATGAGCTGGTCTGGGTGCCACCCTGCTGTGAACAAGTTTCCTCCTCCTCCATCTCCTCCTCCTCATCCTCCACCTCGTTATCCTCCAGAACTGTGCCCTGGCTGGACAATTGTGTACCTGGGGTTTGTGGGTGCAGGAACCCACCCTCTGAGCCACTTGGGAATGACTGGCCGGAAACCCTATGAAATAATCCCTCTTCCTCCTCCTCCTCCTCCTGTGCCACATCCTCTTCCATCATCGCCAGGAGCGTTTTTTCAAGGAGGCATAGAAATGGGATAGTAACGCTGAGAATGGCATTATCGGCACTGGCCATGTTGGTGGAGTACTCGAATCAGCACAACAAGGATCACAGGTCTTGCATGGAGGCCCAGTCATTGGTGGTGAAGTGGTGCTGTTCCGCCGAGCGACTCACCCGTGCATGCTGCAGCTGAAACTCCACTATCGCCTGCTGCTGCTTGCACAGTCTGGCCAGCATGTGCAAGGTGGAGTTCCACCTTGTGGACACGTCGCATATGAGGCGGTGAGCGGGAAGGCCGAAGTTACGCTGCAGCGCTGACAGGCAAGCAGCAGCAGGGTGAGAACGCCGAAAGCGCACACAGACGGTCCGCACTTTATTCAGCAGCTCTGACATATCGGGTAATATTTAAGGAATCTCTGCACCACCAAATTCAGCACATGCGCCAGGCAAGGGATGTGCGTCAAGTCGGCTAGTCCAAGAGCTGCTACGAGATTTCGCCCATTATCGCACACCACCAGTCTGTTGTTCAAGGCCCGTCCACAGCTCCTACGCGGTGTGGGGTTTGTCCCCCAAACAGAAACGTTTTAAAACTGCCTGCTCTCGTTTACCCCTGGCTGTGCTGAAGTTGATGGTGTAGGTGTTACGCTGACCGGAAGAGGAGCTGGTAGAGGATGAAGAAGGAGAGTAGGAGGAGGAAGCAGCAGGAGGCAAACTGAAGCGCCCTGCACTCCTCGGTGGTGGAAGGACATGCACCAAATTGCTAACCGCCTCAAGCCCAGCTGCCACTGCATTTACCCAGTGTGCTGTTATGGAGATAAAACGGCCCTGACCGTGCTTACTGGTCCACGTATCCATAGTCAGGTGCACCTTGCCACAGATGGCGTTGCGCAGCGCGCATCTGATTTTGTCCCCTATTTGGTTGTGAAGGGAAGGCATGGCTCGCCTTGAAAAGTAGTAGTGGCTGGGCACGACGTACTGTGGGACAGCCACCGCCATAAGGCCTTTAAAACTATCCATCTCCACCAGACGGAATGACAGCATTTCAAAGGCCAGTAATTTAGAAATGCTGGCATTCAGGGCTAGCGATTGCGGGTGGGTAGGGGGTACTTCCTCTTCCTCTCCAGCGTTTGGGAGATGGAGAGCTGAACGCTTCCGCGGGACATTGTGGAGATGCTTGGTGACCCAGGTGTTGGTGTTGCCTGTAACGGACCGTTTCAGCAGACAAGGGGTTAAAATCCCTTTAGGCGATATGCCCCTTTCTCAGAGACAGGCACAGCTACTGCAGAACACCAAACTCCCGAACTGGATACAAAATAGCACTCCAAACTGGAACCTCGCGAATAGCTGCTAGCAGACAAACAGGAAAAGCATACAATCAGCTTACACTCCTGGCAATCAGTCTCTAACAGCATACAGGGAATCCCCCCAATAACGAGACAAGGCTCCGTGTTGAGGGTCAAGCAGTGGTCTGACTGTACTTCAAGTACAGCCGCTTTTATTCATAAAAAACATACATTGTACTGCCCACAGGGTTTTGAAATTCAACCAATCAATATCTTACAACACACACAATGCAAGTACAGCAACCAATCGTTCACGCCCCCCAGAGGACCAGAAGGGAGACTGCAACACAGAACAGATACAACACATCCCCACAATGCATCATGGTTTCCTCCTCTCTGTCCCGGAGACAACCGAGGGCAATCCAATTATCTCTCAGGACAAAGGGAGATCGCCAATACACATGTGGAGACAACAGGACAGACATTACCATTTAAACACACAATGGGACAATGGCACAATGGGATAATAGAAACACACCCAGCATATTCCTCCCAAGCTGACAAGTTACACTTATTATAAATTGTTACAACTTTGTGAGGTTACATTGTCCATACATATAACTTACATCAATTTAAACAGTATAACTTGGGGAGAAACCTATCCAAAATTCACTTGAATAGGTTCAGGGGTTTAAAAGTTAGCATGGGCCATAATCCTGAGGCAAGAGGCGTTTAAACAGGCCTCTCCAAAACCCAGTGGCGAGGTTGGTTTCGCCACACATCTCCCCCCCCCCCCCCCAGGGAAGACTAACCAGATACCTGACCTCACGTCGGTCGGTACCTGAGTTAGTCTGGCAGCCCATCCACAACCCAATACTGGACCTGTTGAATTTAGTAGCCTATCTCTGTCCAGTGAATCCACCAAGATTATATTGGTAGCTGGTACTCCCGGTCTCTGTGTTGCTCCCTGGCTTGGAGTGGAGGTTGCTTTGTGGGCAGGTATCAACGGTACTCTGCCCTGGTGCCAGCGTTACCACGGAAGAAGCCTGGTTGGAGTCTGGTTGTTGGATGGGGAAACCGACTGTCTCCCCTTTGGCTAAACAGCCCTGTTGCTGGGGCACAGGACCGACTGTCCCTACCCCCTGTGCTGTAAGTGCAGAGACCACGGTCCCATCTGCACTGTTGTGAGGCTTACTGTCTCCCCCTGGTGCGTTAAGCTGCCGCTGGGGAGAGGGGGTAACGAGCTCCTCTCCCATACATAGCCGCTGGGGAGGGCGACCGACCGCCTCCGCTCCCAATACAGTGTCCTGCTGCTGGGGAAAGGAGACTGGGCTCTCTATTCCCTGTAGGACACTCTGCCGCTGGGGGACAGGACCGACTGTCTCTGCCCCCTGTAGCTTCGCCTGCCGCTGGGGAATGGAGACTGGGCTCCCAATTCCCTGTACATCACACGGCCGCTGGGGAATGGAGACGGGGCTCCCAATTCCCAAAAAATCATGCTGCTGCTGGGGGGCAGGAACAACTACCTCTGCCCCCTGTAACTCAGCCTGCCGCTGGGGAGGGAGGACGTTGCTCTCCTCTCCCTGCATTTCACACTGCCTTCCCGGCATATCACTCTGCTGCTGGGGGGCAGGAACAACTACCTCTGCCCCCTGTAACTCAGCCTGCCGCTGGGGAGGGAGGACGCTGCTCTCCTCTCCCTGCACTTCACACTGCCGCTGGGGAATGGAGACTGGGCTCCCAATTCCCTGCAATTCACACTGCCGCTGGGGAATGGAGACTGGGCTCCCAATTCCCTGCAATTCACACTGCCGCTGGGGAATGGAGACTGGGCTCCCAATTCCCTGCAATTCACACTGCCGCTGGGAAATGGAGACTGGGCTCCCTCTGTCCCGCAACTGTAACTTCCGATGGAGGTCCACCCAACGTGGCAGCTGACCGTCCCCTTCTGCCCGGTATAGTAGGGTCTTGAACACTAGACTCCTCACGAACTTCACGGATGTCTCAGCTGGATAGGGTCCGAATAAGTTCAGCCGCAACCACATCTTACGGTCAAATTCCTCAACAGAGTATCTGTACTCCACTGCTGGTTCCATCCTGGTGCTTTTAGGGTCGCTGTACTGAGACAAAAATACCGCTGCAGGTTTTATCGCCTACTCGCACCTGAGGAAGGGGTTTCACTTGTGCGTGTAGCTGGCACAGATCGATCACATCCTCTCCCTGCAACAGGAGCTCAACCAGCAGCACCACGACCTGGGCCATGTCCCTTATTTGACGCTCTCCTCATATTTTTTTAATTATGGATCTTGCCCTTAATGTGTGTTTAATTAATAGTAGAATAGAACGACAGTATGTTAAGGATGTATCTCACACGGCCTGAACCATACTAGGCCTGAATTAAAGATTTCTTTGCACAAAATGGCTGTATTTCAAATAGCTGTATTTCAAATGGCTGTATTTCAAATGGCTGTATTTAGAGGGGGTATCTCACACGGCCTGAACCAGTGTAGGCCTGAATTCAATATTTGCCCAAAATGGCTGTATTTCTAATGCCTGATTCAAACCCCTGTATTTAGAGGGGGTATCTCACATGGCCTGAACCAGTGTAGGCCTGAATTCAATATTTGCCCAAATGGCTGCATTTCTAATGCCTGATTTAAACCCCTGTATTTAGAGGGGGTATCTTTCACGGCCTAAACCAGTGTAGGTCTGAATTCAATATGGGTGCACCAAATGGTGGTATTTAAAATATCAGAATGTAACCCAAATGTATTAAGGGTATATCTCACAATGACATCTGCATCAAAGTCTGTCAACTAATTTTTTTGTGCCCAAACGAGTGTTTGTTTAACAACTGAATTTGACAGCAGTATATAAGCCTGTAATTTCACAAGTGCTGATGCTGCAAGGCCTAAATAAAGCGTTTTTTTTGTCAAAAAAGTGTTTTTCAAACCCCAGAAAATGATGGGTGTATTTCTAGCTTAAATTGCACACTGACTAATAGAGATGTCGCGAACATAAAATTTTCCGTTTGCGAACCGGGCGAACCGCCATTGACTTCAATGGGCAGGCGAATTTTAAAACCCACAGGGACTCTTTCTGGCCTCAATAGTGATGGAAAAGTTGTTTCAAGTGACTGACACCTGGACTGTGGCATGCCGGAGGGGGATCCATGGCAAAACTCCATTGGAAAATTACATAGTTGACGCAGAGTTGGATTTTAATCCATAAAGGGCATAAATCACCTAACAATCCAATATTTTTTTTTAACAATGTGGTTTAAAACATCCAGTGTGTGTATACGATTAGGTATGATGTTGTATCGATCAGGTAGTGTAAGGGTTACGCCCGCTTCACAGACATTGACAGACCAAACTCCCCTTTTAATGCCCCGCAAACCACCGCAAACAGTCCATTTGCCCAACCGCAAACTTCCCATTTGCACAAGGTTGGATACCAAGCTAGCCATGTCCCGTTGATGTCATTGAAGGTTTCTTCCTCCACCCAGCCTATCCGGGGACGTGTGTCGAATTGATTAACCATTGTCAATATAATGAACCATTACGACATCCTGGAATAATTTTGTTCTGAGCTTTGTACTTGATTTGTATTGGAATTGTTGGGGATTTTTTAAATTGTCTGCATTATTTCTAATAAACTATTAAGAGACTTTATTATGACTTTTTAATTTTATGTATTAAAAACCCACCCATACAACTTAAAAAAAAAGATAAATAAATTTTATTTTAGTTTTTTCTATGAAAAAACATCCACCCGTCCCGATCGCTTTTGGTCTGATTATAATGAAGCAACGGCCTTATCATCTGGGGTGTGGCAACATTGCCAACACACTCATAGAGGTGATGATCGCTTCATTGTGATACGCAAGCCCCTTCACCACAACAAGGCAACGATCACGAAAGGGGAATTGACACTTGTATGTGCCTTTTTTTTGTTTTGTTTTTGCAGCCACAGTGCAGCACCAGAGGCCAGAAAAATTAGGCATGTACACATGCCTGAAAAACAATGTTATTGTTGCAGCCGCTGTTGTAGCAGTGGCCGGAAAAATTGATGTTTTCAAGGCAGAAAGGTGACTAAAACATTGCGGCTTGAACCCTAGTTGGTGGCGGAGAATTCACGAAAGTCATCCGGTATGCAGACATTAACCACTTTAGCCCCCCTAGCTGAAACACCCTTAATGACCAGGCCACATTTTACACTTCTGCACTACACTACTTTCACCGTTTATTGCTCGGTCATGCAACTTACCACCCAAATTAATTTTACCTCCTTTTCTTCTCACTAATAGAGCTTTCATTTGGTGGTATTTCATTGCTGCTGACATTTTAACTTTTTTTGTTATTAATCGAAAATTTACGAATTTTTTTTTGCAAAAAAATGACATTTTTCACTTTCTGTTGTAAAATAAAAAAAATAAAAAACGACATCCATATATAAATTTTTCGCTAAATTTATTGTTCTACATGTCTTTGATAAAAAAAATGTTTGGGTAAAAAAAAAATGGTTTGGGTAAAAGTTATAGCATTTACAAACTATGGTACAAAAATGTGAATTTCCGCTTTTTGAAGCACCTCTGACTTTCTGAGCACCTGTCATGTTTCCTGAGGTTCTACAATGCCCAGACAGTAGAAAAAACCCACAAATGGCCCCATTTCGGAAAGTAGACACCCTAAGGTATTCGCTGATGGGCATAGTGAGTTCATAGAACTTTTTATTTATTGTCACAAGTTAGCGGAAAATGATGATTTATTTATTTTTTATTTTTTTCCTTACAAAGTCTCATATTCCACTAACTTGTGACAAAAAATAAAAACTTTCATGAACTCACTATGCCCATCATGAAATACCTTTGGGTGTCTTCTTTCCAAAATGGGGTCACTTGTGGGGTAGTTATACTGCCCTGGCTTTTTAGGGGCCCAAATGCGTGCGAAGTAGTTTGAAATCAAAATCTATAAAAAATGGCCTGTGAAATCCGAAAGGTGCTCTTTGGAATGTGGGCCCCTTTGCCCACCTAGGCTGCAAAAAAGTGTCACACATGTGGTATCGCCGTACTCAGGAGAAGTTGGGGAATGTGTTTGGGGTTTCATTTTACATATACACATGCTGGGTGAGAGAAATATCTTGGTCAAATGCCAACTTTGTATAAAAAAATGGGAAAAGTTGTCTTTTGCCGAACTATTTCTCTCACCCAGCATGGGTATATGTAAAATGACACCCCAAAACATATTCCCCAACTTCTCCTGAGTACGGCGATACCACATGTGTGACACTTTTTTGTAGCCTTGGTGCGCAAAGGTGCCCAAATTCCTTTTAGGAGGGCATTTTTAGACATTTGGATCCAAGACTTCTTCTCATGCTTTAGGGCCCCTAAAAAGCCAGGGCAGTATAAATACCCCATATGTGACCCCATTTTGGAAATAAGACACCCCAAGGTATTCAATGAGGGGCCTGGTGAGTTCATAGAAAAAAAAAATTTGGGCATAAGTTAGCGGAAATAGATTTTTTTTTAGTTTTTTCTCACAAAGTCTCACTTTCCGCTAACTTGGGACACAATTTTCAATCTTTCATGGACTCAATATGCCCCTCAGCGAATACCTTGGGGAGTCTTCTTTCCAAAATGGGGTCATTTGTGGGGTGTTTGTACTGCCCTGGCATTTGAGGGTCTCCGCAATCATTACATGTATGGCCAGCATTTGGAGTTTCTGCTATTCTCCTTATATTGAGCATACAGGTAATGAGATTTTTTTTGAACGGCACAGATTTCTTCATTCGCATCGATCAATGTGGATGAAAAAATCTCTGCCCAAAAAAAAAAGCAGGGGAAAGGCGTCTGCCAGGACATAGGAGCTCCACCCAACATCCATACCCACTTAGCTCGTATGCCCTGGCAAACCCGATTTCTCCATTCACATCAATCGATGTGGATGAATAAATTATTGCGGGGTTTTTTTTTTTTTTTTTATATACAAAGTGTTTGCCAAAGCATATGAACACTCGCCGCCTCCCCAGCTCATATGACTTGGCAAACAAATCTTTTACTGCAGAGGAGAAATCTTGTCTTGCAGCGCCGCATACACCGACTTTTGTGTAATCTGACAGCAGCGCAATGCTTCTGTCAGAATGCACATCAGTGCTGCAGCTAGTCGACCGGTTGGTCCACCTGGAAGGTAAAAAAAGAAAAGAAAAAACCAGGCCGCAACTCAATAAATTTGATTAACTTTATAATAACCTTTGAACAGAAAATATAAACTTTATTTAACTTTTGGAACTGAATGTTAACTTTTTTGCTTACTGGTGTTTTTTTTTTTTTTTTACCTTTATAGGACAAACCTCTCCTTCCCCATGGGACAAGGTGCAAAGCGCAAATCGCCCAAAGATGTGGCGAAGTGCATTATGCACTTTGTCCCAGGTGAAAGGAGAGGTTTGCAGCAGCTGTGTGTGAATGGGCCCTAATAGCCCTGTGTGTCTGTCCTGTGAGATGTGATCCCTATGCTAAGTGTACCTGTGTGTGGTACTTCCGGAAACACTCCCCTAAGCATAGGGCAGGGAGGGCAGGGTGGTCAGGGCAGTCAGGACAGAAATAGCGGGTGTCACGCCTTATTCCACTCCTGCTACAGACACGACATCTTTTTCGGGGTGACGGCTGGGTTGAGGTACCAGCAAAGACATTGGGGAAATGTCGCTCGTGTAGACGGCTAACTACAGTGGTGGATGGGGCCATGGAACCTCCTGGATACAGGAGGTTCTCGATGATCTCTTCCTGAAATTTGAGGAAGGATCCTGTTCTCCCAGCCTTACTGTAGAGAACAAAACTATTATACAGAGCCAATTGAATTCAATATACAGACACCTTCTTATACCAGCGTCTGGTACGTCGGGAAACTAAATACGGAGCCAACATCTGGTCATTGAAGTCCACCCCTCCCATGTGGAGATTATAGTCGTGGACTGAGAGGGGCATTTCAATGACACTGGTTGCTCTCTCAATTTGGATTGTCGCGTCTGCGTGAATGGAGGAGAGCATGTAAACGTCACGCTTGTCTCTCCATTTCACTGCGAGAAGTTCTTGGTTACACAAGGCAGCCCTCTCCCCCCTTGCAAGACGGGTGGTAACGAGCCGTTGGGGGAAGCCCGCGCGACTAGTTCACGCGATGCCACAGCAGCCAATCTGTTCTAGAAACAAATTTCTGAAGATGGCCACACTTGTGTAGAAATTGTCCACATAAAGATGGTACCCCTTGCCAAATAAGGGAGACACCAATTCCCAGACTTCTTCACACTGCTCCCCAGGTAGTCAGGGCAACTGACCGGCTCCAGGGTCTGATCTTTTCCCTCATAGATCCGAAATTTGTGGGTATAGCCTGTGGCCCTTTCACAGAGCTTATACAATTTGACCCCATACTGGGCGCGCTTGCTTGGGATGTATTGTTTGAAGCCAAGGCGCCCGGTAAAATGTATTAGGGACTCGTCTACGCAGATGTTTTGCTCAGGGGTATACAAATCTGCAAATTTCTGGTTGAAGTGGTCTATGAGGGGCCGAATTTTGTGGAGCCGGTCAAAAACTGGGTACAGATATAAATAGATAAAATATCCCAGGGCGCAAGAATCCAGTCCAGATAGTAATAGTAAATAGAAACGTATTTATTGCAGAAGTACAACGCGTTTCGGGGAGTAGTTCCCCTTCATCAGGTACATAACACTGCATATGAAATCACATAAACACACAGCATTTAAATACACTAAAAAAAAACGCCAAAATGGAAAAATGGGGGCTAAGAAAAGGGGGCGTGGCTTATGGGGAGAAGTCCCCAGCCGATGTGCATAGATAAAAAAGTTCAATAGTTGCTAGTAGTAGTAAGAGGGGATATGTTTCGTCAAAGTGACAGGTACCACGCCCCTTTTACACGCCCCCTTTTATATAGCTTGATATCAATTTTATATCAAAGCTGCTATAAAATTGATATCGCGTGGTATTGGATTTATATAGTTTGATACTAGTTTATAATGGCACTTCTCAGATGTCTGCTAAACTGCATCTCATATATTGGCACCTCTTAGATGTTTGCTAAACTGCAGATCACAAATGTCTTTAAACATATTTCTAAAATCAATTTTCCCAGATCTGTCACAGTCTGTATTTGTGTAAACAAACCTTTTCTAATGCACGGGTCACGACCTATTGCAGGCAGATGGCTTAATTCAAGAGTTTCCCAGACCCTGCCACCCGATCTGCTCTACAAGGTCATAACAGCTGTCATGGATATCAAAAGCACATCTATTAGGCCAGGCCACAGGATTTATTCTTGAAATGGATACTGGTCTAAATGACTTTTCTACAGACAGGCTCATTAAAACAGCTGGCCATTTTTCCACGGCCTGTATTCAAGTACTTGATTTTAACCCCCCCCCCCCCTTATAAAATCTCATTTTATATAAAACTTCATAAAGGAGCTGCAAAATATCTCCTTAAGATCTAAAAGCTACCCAGTTTTATATGAATTTGATATGAATTTATATCAATTTATATTGATAAGTTGATAAGTTGATAAGTTTCATTTAAATACAATTCAAAAGACACAGCTAAGCCCTTTTTATAACACCTGATAAGCTTTTGATATTAAATTAAGATAAGTTACATTTAAATAAATGCAAAAGACACTGATAAGTCCTTTTTATAGCAGCCGATAAGTTATTGATATAAAATTAAGCTTAATTCATAAAAGGACTATAATAAAACATATAAATTCTTATAAAACATAATTTAACTAGTATAATTTAATTAGGTATTATAAATAATTTCCTGATCGTCCTTGGCAGCACATAACGAAAGGGTTAAGTCCCCTAGGTACAACCTGGATAGAGACACATTAGCAAGCAGTAGACTTGATTAATTGGCAATTAGCAGGCTATATAGGATAACACATGACACCAGAGCCTTGTATTTTTCTTTCTCTAGGTATCAGAAGAGACACTTTAAACATCCTGCTGCTATCCTGCAACGGACCCGATCCCTGCCAGGCTGTATACAGGCTCCCTGTCCCTCAACCTGAAGGTGGAATGAGCGCACCTCCCCTGTGTAAAAACTTACAGTGCCTCGTTCCACAGCCGATGTGATATTCCGGCTTGGTGTCTTATTAAGTGCACGTGCGGCTGTGGGGAGCTAAGGCCGTGCATGTGACACCCCACGAGAGCGTCCCGGAAGTTAGGCTTTTAAGCTCACTCCGGCGTGATACCTGTGCGCTCAGCCAAAACGTCTCACCCGCTGCTTACTGCGGTAAGTATGGTGACTCTGGGGATCCAGGGGCCGACTGCTTGAAAGTAAAGTATTGTTTGCAGGCTGCAGGATGTCTTGTTTTCTTGGATGTTATGGTCCTCCTCTAGTTTATGAGTAGAGGATTTTTATCCTGTATGTTTGCCTCTGCTACAACCATGAACCATGTGTTTGGCTGTGTTGTAAGGCACAGCCATCTAGGAAGTGTGTTCCTGCTATTAGGCTGTTACTCTCCTGAGCTAGGAGTGATCCATGCTTTTACTGCTGTGCATCTATGGTTACTCTGCAGGATTACATTCTATATGTTGCTTTAGTCCTTGCATACTCAGGGATCTGGCTGTATACATCCTAATTTACTTTTTTGTATGTTTAACTATAGATGTCTGCCTCACATGAGGAATCCAGCAAAAGGAAAAGGAAAACTAGGCATCGTTTATGTCAGAAATGTGAACAGCCTCTTCCTGATGAAATACACACTAATGTCTGCACTGACTGCCTGTCACCTACTATGTCTACCCAGTCTGGGAACTTTCTTATGTGGTTTAAGGAGCAACTTACTTCAGTATTTGATGAAGTCAGGTCTAGAAATAAAAAACCTAGACATACAAACAAGTCTCCACCTCCACAGATAATTTCTTCCTCCTCTGAAGACGAGTATCTGTCTGAAGGAGAAATCTATTCTGACAAGTCTTCTAATGATCCTGATGAATTTTTTATGTTTCATAAAGAAAAAATACATGAATTAATTAAAGCAGTAAAACATACACTAGAGTCTGATAAAGACACCTCAGGGAAATCCAAATCAGATAAACTTTTTTTATTTTCCCAAAACTAAAGGGAATGTGTTTCCAGGGCATCCAGTCCTGGATGAATGGATTAAACAGGACTGGGATACACCTGACAAAAAATCAAATCCAGGATCCAGACAAAAATCAATTTATAAATTGGATGAAAAATTTTCTGCGCAATGGGGTTCTGTGCCCAAAGTAGATTTAGCAGTCGCCCGTCTGTCTAAAAAAGTGATTTTTCCAGCGGAGGAAGCTTCCCTTATAAAAGATCCTATGGATAGAAAAATAGAGACCTTATTAAAAAGAGATTATGCTGCTTCTTCAGCGGCCTGCGTAGCTGGTCTATCTTCAGTACCAGTGGTCAGAGCTTTAAGAATCTGGTTATCCCAGCTATCCCATGATCTAGAAGATGGGGTGGCTAGAGAAGAGATTTTAAAAAGTTTTCCAGTAATAAAAGCTGCTTCAGATTTTTTGTGTGATGCTCCTCTGGATATTGTAAAATCCTCAGCAAGCTCCATGAGCCTCTCCAATACTGCAAGGAGGGCGCTCTGGATTAAACAATGGCCAGGGGATATATTATCCAAGAATCATTTCTGTAGTCTTCCCTTTCAGCCAACATCTCTGTTTGGTCCGCAACTTGAAAAAATCCTTGAATCCTTGAATGAGGGCAAAGGTTCAGTTTTTCCACAGTCAAAAAAGAGACCATCATTTAGACCCTTTCGCTCACAAAGGAGAAGATCTCCTAGATTCAGGAACAGACAACAGTTCTCTAAACAAAGAAGATTTCGGGGCAGACAGGAAAGGGCTGAATATAAGAAGAAAACTAACCAAAAAACCTCTGAATTATGACGCCACCCTAAAGCCAAAAGTTGGCGCAAGACTAAAGCTATTCTATCCCGTCTGGTCTCTCACATCTACAGACGCTTGGGTCATGTCCACGGTCAAAAACTGATATGTACTAGTTTTCGCACAATTTCCCCCAGATCGATACTATATAAATCATCCCAGGGATCAAGTTGTTTTACATCTACTTCAAGAATTCATCCAAAAAGGAGCATTAGAACCAGTGCCTCCAGAAGAACAGTTCAGCGGGGTTTATTCCAAAGTATTTCCCGTACCCAAACCAGGGAAGAAATGGAGGCTAATCATCGATCTCAGGTTCCTGAACAAGTTCTTGGTGAAAAGGAAATTCAAAATGGAATCTATAAAATCAGTTCTAATGGTTCTGGAAAAGGGAGATTATATGGCGTCAATAGACCTGGCAGACGCTTATTTACATATTCCGATTCACCCCAGCCACAGAAAGTTCTTGAGAGTAGCAGTTCGGACGACAACTTGTATTACACATCTCCAGTTTACATGCCTCCCCTTCGGCATAACTTCTGCTCCGAGAGTATTTACGAAGGTGTCAATTGTCCTAACAGCAGCGCTAAGGTTGGAAGATATAATGTGTATCCCATACCTGGACGATTGGCTTTTAATAGCGAGTTCCAGCCAACAACTGAACCTCCATTTACAAGCCACGATACAAATACTCCAGTCCCATGGATTCCTAATAAACAAAGGAAAATCTTCTCTAATACCATCTCAACAAATACAATTTCTAGGATATGTTCTGAATTCGGATCAAATGACAATCAAATTATCTCCGCAAAGGATATAATCTGTTCACAGGGGATTGCATCAACTTCTGTCCAATCACAAGATCTCTATCCGTCTTGCAATGAGGGTGTTAGGTCTCCTAATGTCATCTATAGAGGCTGTCCCTTGGGCCAAAGCTCACATCAGAAGTTTACAGAACAATATTCTAACCAGCTGGAACAAAAATTACAGCTCCCTGGACATGAAGATGGTAATAACAACCGCAACACGCCAGGACCTGAAGTGGTGGATTTCGTCTCCTCACCTGAATCCCCATGCCCAAAAAATCCTCACGTTGGATGCCTCCTCTTGGGGCTGGGGTGCTCATGTAGACAATTTATGGGTACAGAGGAAGTGGACGAAGGAAGAAGCATCAATGTCCTCCAATTGGAGGGAGCTCAGAGCAGTGAGGCTAGCCCTTCTTCATTTTCAAACATATCTTTCGGGGTTCAAAATACTGATTCAGTCAGACAATCTACCAACTGTCTATTATATCAACAAACAGGGGGGCACAAGGAGTCACAGTCTCTCCAAGGAATGTGCTATCCTCATGGCCTGGGCAGAGAAGTTCACAAAAGACATCTCAGCTATCCATATAAGGGGAATTTTGAATCACTCTGCAGATCTACTCAGCCGCACCCTTCTACATCCAGGGGAATGGAGCTTAAATCCGACAGTCTTCAACAACATTGTATCTCGCTGGGGGAAACCCTGTCTCGACGCCATGGCAACAGATCAGAACAAGAAACTCAATCAATTCTGTTCCATTCATCGCTCCTGCCAAGCATTATCAATAGACGGACTGTCAATCAGTTGGAAGAAGGGCCTGATTTATGTATTTCCTCCGATTCCCCTTATACCAAAAGTCCTAAAAAAGATAAGGGAAGATTGTGCAGAAGTCATAGCAGTTCTTCCTTTTTGGCCCCGAAGAACATGGTTCGTTCTAGCCCTATCTCTCTCCGGGGGCAGAGTCTGGAAAATCCCTCCTCGCCCAGACTTGCTGATCCAAAGAGGATTTCTTCACCACAATCCCAACAGCCTACAGCTTGCGGCTTGGAGGCTGAGTGGCAGTCACTAACATCACTTGGTTTTTCTTCTGAGCTAGTTAATACCATGCTAGCAGCCCGTAAACCAACAACTATTAAAATATACAATAGAGTATGGAAGACCTTTAATGACTGGTGCCAAATAACTTCTTCTCTTCCTGAAGATTTAAAATCTGTTCTGCACTTCCTTCAAGAAGGTTTTAGTAAAGGTTTAAAAACAAACACCTTGAAAGTACAGTTCACCGCGATCAATGCCCAGTTACAAGGGAAATTTTCGAATAATCAAATAATGCGTACATTTTTTAAAGCTCTGAAAAATCTAAGACCTCCTACCAGTGTGCCGATCCCTTCCTGGGATTTGTCTGTGGTATTGTCTGCTATGTTAAAAGAACCCTTTGAGCCAATAGAATCCTCGTCTCTGAAGCATATATTTATGAAGGCCCTCTTTCTGGTTGCAATCACTTCGGCCAGACGTGTTAGTGAACTTCAAGCTCTGTCACATAAAGAACCATATTTTAGAGCTATGGGCGACTGTATTATTCTACGAACCATGCCAGGTTTTCTCCCGAAAGTAGCATCGGTAGTAAACATTAACCAAGAGATTTCTCTTCCAGTTCTTCACTCAGATCCTCAAGAGAAAGTGCATTGGCATTTACTGGATGTCAAAAGAGCATTGCAGGCATATCTTCAAAGTACTGCTTCCTTCAGAAAATCAGAAGGATTATTCTTACAGATCCAAGGACCAAATAAAGGAAAGAGAGCTAGTAAAGCAACACTAGCAAGATGGATCAAGCGTGCAATTGAAGAGTCCTATACTGCTGCCGGCCTAGAGTGCCCTATCAGGTTAAAAGCACACTCTACGAGATCTACAGCTTCATCTTGGGCAGAATTGGCACAGGTTTCACTTGATCAGATCTGTAAAGCGGCTACGTGGTCTTCTGTGTCCACATTTATGAGGCATTACAGACTTGACGTATTAGCAGCTGAAGGGTCAACATTTGGCAAAAGAGTGCTTCAAGTGGCGGCCAGTGCTCCCTCCCAATGAGTACTGCTTATCAAGTCCCTTTCGTTATGTGCTGCCAAGGACGATCAGGAAAATGAAAATTTACTCACTGAAATTTTTGTTTCCTGGAGTCCGTAGGCAGCACAACTCTCCCCCCCCCCCCCCCTTTAATAAATCTATTGCTGCATACAAATACAAGGCTCTGGTGTCATGTGTTATCCTATATAGCCTGCTAATTGCCAATTAATCAAGTCTACTGCTTGCTAATGTGTCTCTATCCAGGTTGTACCTAGGGGACTTAACCCTTTCGTTATGTGCTGCCTACGGACTCCAGGAAACAAAAATTTCGGTGAGTAAATTTTCATTATTTTTGTAATTTTATAACATTGATATAAAGGCTAAACACTTTGATATCTCTTTATATCATTTTATACAACTTGATCATTTTAATAATTATTATTTTTTTTTTCTTTGCAACTAATCAATATGCTAATCGCTACCACCTGACATGTTTTACAACACGGACAGCCTATATAAATAGGGGCCAGGCTCTGCACGGCTATCACAGAGAGACTCGGGCAAATAGACGCAGAGACCAACAAGTCATAATACATTTAAAAGGTAAGAACCATTGGCACTTGTGCTTTTAAAGCTTTCACTATTTTGAATATGCATTATTTTATCTGTCGCTATGTAACGTTGCTTATTTATATTCGTAATGCTTTACTAACTGGCTTTTTTTCTTTTACCACATACAAATGAGATTATATTTTAACTAGCAATATCTTTCACTATTTATTCAATATGTCTTATGTTATCTGAATCTATGTAACGTCTATCTATCTATCCATTTTATCTATGTGTACATGCCGCCAAATACCACAACTATCTAAATTCTAGCAATCTATCGATCTATACATCTATACAGCTATCTATCTATGTATCTATCTCTTCTAGCTAGCAACCTATCTAGCTATCTATACATCTATCCATCTATCTATGTATCTATCTATTCTGTCCGTCTATCTATGTGTCTATCTATTCTATCTGTCTAGCTATATAGCTATCTATCTAGCTAGCCACCCATCTAATACATATCTGTCTATCTATCTATCTATCTATCTAGCTCTCCAGATATCTGTTAGCTATCTACCTATCTATCTAACAAACCATTTACTTATCTATGTATACATATAGCCAACTACCCCCAACTATCTAAATCTATCTATCTATCTATCTATCTATCTATCTATCTATCTAACTATCTAGCTTTACATCTCCCTGTTAGCTAGATACCTAGCTTTCTATCTATGTATACATACAGCCAAATACCACAACTACAATTTATCTATCGAACGTGGCAGCTATATAGTTATAATTTAACTAACAATATACATTTCGTTTAGATGGAATCGTACCAAGATTTGTGGGGGGATGACAACATGCCTGATGCGCAGCTGCTTATGGCGGTCGATGATTACTATGAGTCGTACATTAGCGGTGGTGGTGCGCAATTGTTTTCAGACGATTCGCCCAGTATGGGGCTAGTTCATACGTATATTTCAAGCGAACCCGATTACAATCCGACATCACCTTGCCTACCCGGTAAGTATAAACAGCTTATGCTTTTATTACATATGTAGTTTTAGAGCTCGCTATATTTCATGTACATTTATTACAGACACCCAAATCCGCAACATTTTAGGAATTGCGACCAGAGACGTTGATACTGAAAATACAGTACATTCAAACATTGAAGTTACCAGCAACAACAATTCTGACGAGCTAAAGGAGAACGAGCCGTCGCGAGTTATCGATCTCACAACCCCAGGGCGCCCTGAAATGAAACAGACGACCAGACTAGCCAGAACACGTAAGGCTCGATCGACTTCTTTTATGTTGGCTGTTTTAAACATTATCTATATTTCTAATACACTTTTTTAAAACACAGCGCTGGAAAGAAAAGTGTATACAATTGATGACATCGCGACACTCTCCGAGGCGGTCCTACAAAAGCCTAGCAAGCGGGGCAAAGAGCGTAAGGATCAAAATGCATTGCGGCTGTAATATATTTTAAACAATCAATATAAGTCTAATACTTTCTTTAAATGCAGCGTTGAAAAGAAAAATGGCCACGACCGGCGGCTCCAAAACGGTATCAAAGAAAGCTAACACAAAGGGTAAGGATCCAGCTACAGCGGCTCAAAAAACAATGTCTATAACTTTTAAGCGGTTATAAAACAATGATGTTTAATCAAACCTTGTAATTTAAAGTTTTTCAGCTGCCGGGTAGTAGCGCACGTACCAACAGAACGGCTTCATTCCCCGAACCACCAGAGGCGATCACTAACGCCCGCGACAGTTGGCTTGCGGAAAATACAGCAATGTCGGTCATCCGTTGTCCTGATGCCCGTAAGTTAATATTACACGGGGTGCTCTGTTGTAATTAGCGCCGCTTGATGTTCTTAAGACATACAGCTGGCTGCTTGTCTTTAAATTTTTTATAAAAGTCATAATGACATATATAGTTATCAGTCTATCTATCTATCTATCTATCTATCTATCTATCTATCTATCTATATACCCATTTATCTAGCTATGTAGCTATACATCTAAATAACACAACTATATAAACTCTAGCATTTTTCAATATTTTTATAATAGCACTTTAATTATAGCGCTTTAAAATTCTTAATACTATATCTTAATGTTTGTCTTTAATTTTCAGCCAAAAGAAAACAAAACAACAAAGCCCAAATCGCTAAAGAGAGACAACGATCGACCACTAAACAGCATCAGGAGCAGTTTTCGCCGATAGCGGGAGTTCTAACAACGCCGCTGCCGGGTCTACAGAGTGGTGAGCCAACTAGCGTAATAAATGATATTACAGCTTTATGCGACATAACACCAGCACCCAATACACAGGATGTAGTACCTTGTAAAAAGCGCATCACATTTGATACGCCAGACACATGCAGCAACGTACAACAGATAAGCGAACCCCAACAGCGAGACGCACCTCTTGTCCATTCCTGTTATTGTCGGGGTGGAAAGACGTACGACGCGTTGAGGGATATCGCGAAATGTAATGACAAAATGGCACGCGTGGCGTTGCATTTAAAATGTTACGTTAAAGACTCTACGTCTCTAGCGTTTAACAGTCCCAACAAAAATACTGAGGGACAAATACACGCTACGCGTGACAAATGCATACGACTGATTACGCATCTTGACGCTCTTGAAAAAGAGCTGCTACGCCGAGACTGACTAGTGATGACTGGTGGAGGTGGACGCCCTTTTAAAAGCACAAAAACAACTGTAAGTGCTAGGGTTAGAAAGTTAAAAAAGGCTATAAAAATCTGTTTTTCAGTTAAACGTTCTAAAAGAGCTAGAGAAAAAAGGCGTAGCCGGCGTAACAATGGGCCGCCGGCGCGTCCGAACAAAATAGTTAGCAAAAAAAGACAGGAGTGTCGTAACAAGACTGGTGCGTCGGCTCGTCTGAATGCTGGACAAACACATCAGCAACCGCAGGCCGCGCAAGCGGAGCACAGTCGGCCAAACAGCGCGCCCACTAATAGACCTTCTAACACACAATCAAAGCGCCGTCATTCAGGCGACGGGCCATATAACACGGCTATTACAGACGACCCCCCTGAAACACAAAATGTTAGATCCGTTTATCTAGAACGTGTATATCAGCAACAGCGTGACTTAGCGAATTTTAACAGTACCATGTACACGGAACACTTCAGATTCGCTAACCTCGAAGCCATTCGTTCGTTTGTTGACGCTCTTGATGCAATACACGCTGCTATACAGACATTGCTAGATAGGATTTTACGGGACGCCGAGCCAGGTGATTTCATACAATTGCGTTTAGACGGCGGCGAAACGTTTGATTCGATTTTTTCTAATAGGTATTCTAGAGATGGATTTAGCGCCGAAACATTTTTGAACAATATCGCTAACGCTTTACAGAGTAACGCGGAGTGCATAGCCGGTAATACACTTAAACTAGTTGTCATCATTGTCAGGTGCCGCCGTGGTGGGGCCCGAAGACGTTTGGGCGGTGTCGCGTATAGTCGTATTATTGATCGTAAAAAACAACATTTATACGATTTCAATAATTACGATAATAACGTCTGTCTGGCCGCTAGTGTTTACGCTATTTTGGAGGGTGCTGCTTTGGGCGATGTCGCTTTGTTAGAGAAAGCTCGACAACTGCATAGAGACTTACAAATACCTGAGGGGTATTTGGTGTCTTTTACTGACGTTGCTGAATTTGAAAAAAAATTAAACATCACAATTAAAATTTTGTACCACAATAGGGGTCAGTGGCGTTATTATCACACAGCCCGCACCGCTAAAGAAAAGACCGTCTATATATTGCACCATGAAAAGCATTATTATGGCATAAAAAATCTAAAAGCCTTTATCGGCTTCGATTATTTTTGCGATGTTTGTTGCACTGTATACAGACATAAATACCGACACGGGTGCATGCAGTTTTGTAAAGCGTGCCAGAGCCCGAATTGTGCGGAGCAGTCTAATAATACACGTTGCCCGATATGTAGGATGTACTGCCGTTCAGCTGCATGTTTTGAAACACATAGAAACCTGTCACTTAGTGATAAAGCTCTTTGTAAGAAAAAAACTTTTTGCGGATTTTGTTACAAATATATAGACAACGGCAATGAGCACAAATGTAACGGTTTAAAATGCACCATCTGCGGCGGACAGGTTGACAAATTTGACGACCATGTTTGTTACATGCAGCCATACACCCCCCAAAAAATGACTGACAAGTACATCTTTTACGATTTTGAATGCATGCAAAAAACAGGCTTGCATGTACCCAATTTCATTTACGCAACCACACTATACGGACCCGACTCCTGGCAGTTTAGCGTAAAAACCTGTACGTTTGACTTTGTGCGATTTTTTGCCGACGGTAAGTTTTCGGGTTACACGTTCATAGCTCACAATGCAGGCCGCTACGACGCTTATTTTGTTTTACAGGCGTTGATTAATGAAAAATTTTAAATTGATATTATAAATCAAGGCGGTCGGTTAATGTGCGTTACCCTGAAGGACTTAAAAATTTGGTTCATAGACTCTCTGAATTTCATGCCTATGAAACTCAGCAAGATGCCCGAGGCTATGGGTTTTTCAGGCGCCAAGGGGCACTTCCCGCATTTTTTCAACACGGCCGAAAATCAAAACTACATAGGCGCCCTACCGGCCGCTATGTATTATGGTGTCGAATACATGATGCCCGGTGATGAAAAAGAATTCACAGATTGGTATGAGAAACATAAAAATGATACCTTTAATTTTCAAAAAGAGTTAAAAGCTTACTGTAAGCAGGATGTTGAGGTTTTGAGAAGGGCTTGTGAGTGTTACAGGGACACGATTATGGCCATGACGGAACAAAAAGTGTTGCAATACATTAAAAGTGAAAACAAATACAGAACGGTCACTAAATGTATTGATCCACTCCAGCTTATCACATTGGCATCTGTGTGCATGGCCATGTATCGGTTTAAATTTCTACCCAAAAATACCATAGCGATTGTCCCTGCAGATAATTACCACAAGACCCAGAATCGCTTTTCAACACCCGCTATACATTGGCTCATGTACCTTGAACATGCTGAAGGCATTTCTATACAACACGCGTTAAAGGGCGGTGAAAAAAAGGTTGGTAAATATTTTTTGGACGGGTATGCTTTTGTTAACGGTAAACACACCGCTTTTGAATTTCAGGGCTGTTTTTATCATGGGTGTCCTGTGTGTTATAACGAGCAGGACAGCAACGAGCTTACTAAATCATCCTATGGGCAGCTATACCAATCTTACCTAGTCAGGAAAAGTCGACTACAGCAACAAGGCTTCACGGTCCGCGTCCTGTGGGAACACGAGTGGCGGGAAATGATTGCAAACGATTCGGGGGTCAAAGACTTTCTGATTAAAATGAAATTCCCAGCTCCTTTGGATCCTCGTGACGCGCTTTACGGCGGGCGAACTAAAGCCATTAAACTTTACCACAAGGTGCAGGCCGATGAAACATTGCATTATTACGATTTCACCAGTCTGTACCCTTTTGTTAATAAAACTAAGACATACCCTGTAGGGCACCCAAAAATCATTTATGATCATTTTGGATACATCAAAAAATACTTTGGCATTGCGCGAGTTAAAGTGTACCCGCCAAGAGACTTATTTTTTCCGGTCCTCCCTGTAAAGCTAAATAAAAAACTAATGTTTCCGCTATGTTACACATGTGCCTTGGGCTGTCAGAAAGACATTTGCATTCACACTGACGATGAGCGGTCCCTAACCGTTACATGGTGCACCATAGAGCTAGTTTTAGCTGTTGAAAAAGGTTACAGGATTGCCGAGATCTACGAGATCTGGCATTTTCCGAATACAACAGACAATTTGTTCGCCCCGTACATCAAATTACACCTCAGAGATAAACAGGAGGCTTCCGGTTATCCCAGTTGGTGTAAAACGGATTCTGAAAAAGCTGCTTACATAGCGGGATTTTTAAAAAAAGAAGATGTCTGCTTGCGCTCTGATAAGATAGCTGTAAACCCCGCAAAAAGACAAATTTCAAAACTGTTCCTAAACTCTTTGTGGGGTAAGTTTGGCCAGCGTTCTAACTTGTCACGTACCAGCATAGTCACGGACCCTGACGAGCTTTTCAAATTAGCTTTTGTGCCGTACTACGACCTCTCCGAGGTTAATTTCATCGATGACGATACGGCCGTAGTCAATTGGCGCTATGTAAAAGAGCGCTACACCCACAACAAAAACACAAACATTTTTATAGCCTGTTTTACAACCGCCTATGCCAGACTCGAATTATACACGCTCCTAGACAGGCTACAGGAACGTTGCCTTTATCATGACACAGACTCCGTAATATTCGTGAGTAAGGGGTCTGAATGGACACCACCCTTGGGTGATTTTCTCGGTGAACTAACTAGTGAAATACCCGACGATGCCCACATTACCGAGTTTGTGTCCGCAGGCCCAAAGACTTACGGCTACAAACTTAACAACGGCAAAACCGTATTGAAGGTTAAGGGTATAACACTCAATGTCGCTAACACACGGCTTGTTAATTTTGACAGTTTAAAAGACCTTGTGTTGGATTACTCACACAACAGCGACCCCGAGACGCAGAAAACAATAGGCATCGAGCAAGACGGCATTTTCAGAAATAGGAAGCGCTTGACCATAGAGACAAGACCGTTACGTAAAACGCAAAAGTGCGTCTACACAAAGAGGCAGCTGACGGTTGACTTTACAACGCTGCCTTTTGGCTATTAAATATGACTGCACAATTTCAACACCCTTTTTCGTGTATTCTAGCAGGACCCTCAAATTCCGGAAAGAGTTTTTTTGTTAAAAATGTATTAATGCACAAGGATACGTTAATGTCGCACAAACCTGATAATGTCATTTGGTTTTACGCCTGTTGGCAGAAATTGTATGATGAACTAACCCGTTTGTTTACAAATATCAGGTTTATCGAGGGGGTCCCGCAAAATTTTACAGACGCGGATCTATTTCCAACGGACAAGGTAAATTTGGCGGTTGTTGATGATCTTATGGAGGCGGCTTGTGAAAATCTTGAAATACAAAACGCATTCACCAAATACGTGCACCACAGAAATTTGAGCATTATGTATCTCGTTCAAAACGTTTTTTGTCAGGGTAAGAAAAGCCGAACCATAAATTTAAACACTAAATACATGGTCCTTTTTAAGAACCCTCGTGATAAATTACAGGTTATTACGTTGGCTCGGCAGATGTACCCCGGTAAAACACGTTTCTTTTTAGAAGCTTTTGAAGATGCTACACACAAGCCTTACGGCTATTTACTTGTAGATTTAAGATCTGACACGCCTGAGGACCTGCGACTCAGAACCGGTCTGTTCCCACCAGATCTGCCTGTAGCTTATGTGTGCAAACAGAAGCTCTAAAATGAGGTAGCGCACATCTTTACGGTTATTTTTGTTAGCTGCGCTGGTGCTGTAAGGATGTCGAACAGGATCCGGCGTAATTGGGACCTTTTAAAAGCATTAGTCAAAACAAATCTGAAGGCCCGAAAATCAATATTACGTAACGCCAGTAATGATTTGATATCGGCTATTGGCGAGATAGCTCTCAACATTCTTAAAGGAAAGATCCCCCTTAAAGAGCTCCAAAAAAATATATTGAAAAAATGGCGTAGGGCTATAAAGAAATTAAGCGATAAAAAGTACTCCATTAAAGGAAAGAAACGCATTGTGAGCCAGAGCGGCGGTTTTATAGGAGCTTTGCTCGGCTTTGCTATACCTTTAATCACTAGCCTGATAGCTAATACCGCCGATGGTTCATAATGCAGCATGCAGAGAAAATGTTCCTGGTTTCCAAAAATGAAATGGACAGGCTTAAAAATACCTCCGTAGATGCAACAGATATACGCCAAACAGCCATACGGCACTTAGATGCTGAGATTAGTGAAATACTACACAGAAATGACCTTTCAGATGACAGTTGTGTTACAGAGGTACTTAATGCTCAACAAACAGTCCGGTAAAGAAATGTCTGGTATAACCCTGATTACACAGCCGCAAACCGATCAACAACAATTGTCAAATGCAGCCTCAAGCAGCACAGATAATAACAAGATACTTGACAGTATTAACACACGTTATAGAAAAAATGCCGAACTATTGTTAAGTAAACTGTACCGCTCTGGTAATAAGCCGTGCTGGAACGCTATGGGTGAGTTCATTTACAAAGAACAAACTGTACCCGGATCCAACATTATTGACCTGATTCGAACGGCTACCCAGAGTCACGGCTTGCCTAATATTAAACCTCACGGTTGGGACTATTTTATGGAAACTATCGCACAGCTGAACGCCCCGTCAACGGTTATCGGTAACACAAGAACAAGAGAACTTTTCGATAATTTGAAAAAGCGGTCGCTGAGTGAGCCCTTTGACGTGGCTCGAAGCCCTTTTACACCCCTGGGGTTATTAAGATCGCCTACTGTATCGCCGCGTGGATCATTACTACCTAAAAAGAGGCCACCGCCCTTGTTGCAAGCTGCTTGGCTAACGTTGTAAATTTTCTTACTTTGGCTATTGTATATAAATTTTGTTTGTATTAAACATCTTATAATACTTTTATTTGTTTTACATAAATTTTTACTGTGCCTGTATATAAAATGTATTTGTGTGTAATGTCTTATAATGTTTATTTACTATACATAAACTGTTTAAAATAAAAATGTATTCTGTTTTTTCTTTTAACAATAAATATAATAGCTTGATTATTTAAAATTGTATAAACAGTTAGGACGTGTTGTTGAGTAGACGCTGTTTAAAACACAGCTAAAATGCCTGCAAAAATCAAAATATTGTGAAAACAGTACTACACGCCAAAAGCTGTCGGCTCTTATGGGGGCATTGACGCCTTATTCAGAGAAGTACGGAAATTTGGAATAAGAAAAGACTCTGTCAAAAACTGGTTGAGTAACGAGGGTACTTACACATTATACAAACCTGTTAAAAAAGCCTTTACAAGAAACAAGGTTATGGTGTCTGATATAGATGCTCAATGGCAGGCAGTTCTTGTGTCGATGATGGATTTTTCTAAAGAAAATAATGGTGTAAAATACCTGCTGACGGTCGTTGATATTCTATCTAAATATGCCTGGGTGTCGGGCCTTTCAAATAAGTCCGGGGCGACCGTGGCTACCGCTTTTGAGCAGATATTTAAGTTAAGCGGTCGAACCCCCCGAAAGCTACAGACTGATCGGGGCTGTGAGTTTATAAACAAACCTATGAAGCATCTTTGTGAAACCTATAAAATACATCATTTTTTAACTACAAACGCTGTAAAGGCAGCGTTGGTCGAGCGTTTTAATAGAACGAAAACTAAAATGTGGCGCTATCTTAGAGAACAAAACACGTACAGGTACATCGACAAGTTGCAAGACTTGGTGTATAGTTATAACCACACATACCACAGAACTATAAGGCGGCGCCCCGTCGATGTGACAAAAGAGAACTCTTTAACCGTTTGGAAAAATATCTACGGGTGTTACGATACTATTAAAAAAGTTAAGCAGGTATTAAAAATAGGTGACCACGTCAGAATTGTTCGTTATAAGGGTGTTTTTACAAAGGGGTATGAAAAAACCTATACGGACGAGATATTTAAAATTCACGCTGTAAACACTAGGGGCCTCAGACCCCTTTATAAGCTGAAAGACCTGTCCGATGAGCTCATTGAAGGCTCGTTCTACCCGGAAGAAGTCCAAAAAGTAACTCTCGACAAGCTACGCGTTTACAGGATAGAAAAAATACTAAAAAAGAAGAAAGTTCAGGGTAAAACATTGTGTTTTGTAAAGTGGATAGGTTACCCTGACAAGTTTAACTCTTGGGTGCCTGAAAAACAGTTGATGCGTCTGTAAACTATGGAGGACGGATCGTTTTTTATCACGCTGCCTTGCAACGCCTCCGCCAAACTTTATCCCGAAAACAGCATCGCCGATTACACCACTAAGTTAGCAAAAGCGGTGCATCTTCGCGGCCCTTACGAAGTAGCTTTAGTGGAGATTCAGTATCCACATACGTGGGAAACCTTTGGCCCCGGAGATGGTGTATTCTACGTCGCCCAGCGCGACGAGACGATCAGCGAACTTTTTGTTAAATCGGGTTATTACTCCAATATGCAAGATCTCATCAAAGCCATTAATAGCAAGCTTGAATCTATAAAAATACCTCCCGATCAATTGCGTCTAAGATACGATGATATTGACAGAACCGTTTATGTACTGAATTCACCAGCATACAAGTTCATGCCTTGTGTGAAGTTGGGGAATATTTTGGGGCTGACGGGGTATTCGAAAGCTCCGCCGCTCAAGAATGTCGACACCGAGCACATCACTCTCCGCTACAAAGGACCCGGCTTACCTGTTTTAGAACATCATGTTGGTGGTATAAAGGAGCTTGCTCTAGTTTCATCAAAAGAGAAAAAAATTAATTCCGATATTAAAGCCGGTTTTTATACATTGTTTGTATGTACCGATATCGTCCAACATCAACTTGTTGGCGATAGTTACGTACAACTTTTAAGAACTGTCGAGTTAGGCGGCAAGAATGGTGATATCGTCACGCAAAAGTATCACCGGCCGGACTATATACCTGTTTGTAAACATCATTTTGACACGGTTACAATATCGATACTGACGGATCAGGCTAAACCTGTTAAATTCAAATACGGTAAGACTATTGTGCGATTACACTTTAGACCGCGCGCGGTGACGACACACTAAAATGTTGTCCCAGAGAGTGTACGGTGACCCGGACGCTTATACGCATTATTACATAACGCAAGCCGGTCATGGCTTGGACGGCTTCCACGGTACTGAATTCATGCATGGTTCTGGAATCGCCGGGTTATTTCGGGGTCTGTTCCGCCGTGTCGTTCCCCTATTTAAGAAAGGTGTGGAGCTTGCAAAACCACATGTGAAAACAGCCGCCCATAACATCGCTAAAGACGTTGTTACTACGGCTTCGACCGCCTTTAAGGATCGTGTAAATAGGTCGGCGCAGAACCAGGAGGGCTCTGGTGTCGTTCAAATACGTAAAAAAATGCGTAAAAGAAAACGTGAACGAGCGGCCATTGTCTTACCATCTTTTATGAATAAAGTAGCACAACCTAAGAGACGTCGCCGCCAGAAAACAAGAAGTCGCTCACCGAATGACATCTTCTAGTCAGACGCTATGGCTTTCGTACATGACGCCTCCGCCGAGTACGCCAAATCAGAGTTGGATATCTTTCAAATACCACCTACCCAAACAAGCATTGAAAAGTCGCTTTATGTAGAGGTGCAGCCAATCGCCGCAATCACTGACAATGCCCCTTTGGAATTCTACATCACGGGCAGCGGTGAATATTATTACGACCTTAATAACACATTGTTACACGTCGTTTGCAAAATCGTTAGTCCTGATAACACCCCCATACCGGAAGGATCCCGCGTTGCACTTATTAACTACCCTATAGCGAGTCTTTTTAATCAACTGGATATAACGCTCGGCGACACATTGATTTCAAGAAGCGACAACCTTTATACGTATAGAGCGTATATAGAGTCCCTAATAAATTATAATTCACAAACTTTAGCGACCCAATTTACAGCCGGTTTATTCTATAAAGACACAGCGGGACATCATGATGATCGGGTTCTCGACGGGCGTAATGACGGCTTCAGCAAGAGAGCAAAGCATTCAGCCCGCTCTAGGAGTGTTGAATTAATGGGCCCCATTTACGCCGATATATTTAATCAACCGAAGTTAATACTGAACGGTTTAGATCTAAAGATAAAATTGACAAGAAACAAAGACACTTTCTGCCTTATGTCGGCCGAGGCGGCACATTTTAAAGTACAGATACAGCACGCTTCCCTGTTTGTCAAAAGAGTACAAGTATCGCCCGCTGTAAGAATCGGTCACAGTCGTGCTCTGTTAACCGCTAACGCAAAGTACTCGATCGATTGGGCGTCGCTTAAAGTGCATAGCGTCCCCGCCGGTACTCGCATATGTAACCACGAGAATCTTTTCCTCGGCAACCTACCAAAAACAGTAATACTAGCGTTTGTGGATAACAAATCATTTTCCGGGAGTTACCAAAGAAACCCTTTGTGCTTCAACCACTATAATGTGAATTATGCAGCCTTATATTTGGATGGTCAACAGATACCTGCAAAACCTTTTCAACCTAACTTCCAAGTCGAGTCAGCTGTTCGTGAATATATGTCACTAGTACATATTTCGGGGAAACACAAGGCCGACAACGCTTTATCAGTCGATCGACACGAGTTTTTGAACGGTTACACTTTGTTCGCTTTTGATTTATCGCCGGATCAGGAGCCCGGCGGCCATTTCTCTCTAGTAAAAACTGGCAATCTGCGAGCTGAAATTAGATTTGCTGAACCGATTGCGAACACAATTAATATGATTGTATATTCAGTTCATGAAAATATTGTTGAAATAAATAATCGTCGGGAGGTATTATATGATTTTCAATAGACATGAATAATTATGAAATTGCATGTGTTATTAAAGCTGATATTAATGCCAGGCACATATTTAAAGGTGTATTCCCGTGTGATTTATTACCGGGGGGTAAGATCATCGACAGGCCCGCGGCCTACATTGTAAATACGGATAATTCGTATCAGCGGGGGAAGCATTGGATTTTAATTATATTATACCCGAATGATATATCTATTTTTTTTGATAGTTATGGTTTATCCCCCGCAAATGAAATATTTCTGGGCGAGTTTATGCAGTTTTTATATAAAAATTCTAAAACTATAAGGTACCAAAACAGACAAATACAAGACGCCGTTAGTACGGTCTGCGGCCATTACTGTATCTATATCTTGCAATGCCTCGCTAAAGGGAGCTCTTTTGAAAATGTGTTAAAAATGTTCACTAACGATTTTAGAAAAAATGACCGTATTGTGCGATCATTTGTAACAAAACGCATGAAACGGTTATGTATACGATGCTGTAATTACAGTCAAACGTGTCTGTCCCTACGGGAATGTTCTAAATAAGGAAAATGAATAAAGCTTTTTAACCAAATTATATTTGTCATCGTTTTGATTTTTAATATTATTATATTAAAATATCATGCATTATACATTTTAATATCAAACACGATAAATTTTAATAGCGAGCCCTATAAATTTTAATAGCGAGACCTATACATTTTAATAGCTCGACCTATAAATTTTAATATTTTAATATCAAACACTATAAATAATAGCGAGCCCTATAAATTTTAATAGCGATACCTATAAATTTTAATAGCGATACCTATAAATTTTAATAACTAGACCTATAAATTTTAATAGCGAACACTATAAATTTTAATAGCGACACCTATAAATTTTAATAGCGACACCTATAAATTTTAATAGCGAGCCCTATAAATTTTAATAGCGAGCCCTATAAATTTTAATAGCGAGACCTATACATTTTAATAGCTAGACCTATAAATTTTAATAGCGATACCTATAAATTTTTAATAACTAGACCTATAAATTTTAATAGCTAGACCTATAAATTTTAATATTTTAATATCAAACACTATAAATTTTAATAGCTAGCCCTATATTTATATCAAACAATATCAAACTATAAACTTTATATCAAACACTATACATTTTATATCAAATTTATATCAAGAGATATAAAAGGGGGCGTGTAAAAAGGGGCGTGGTACCTGTCACTTTGACGAAACATATCCCCTCTTACTACTGTTGCTGATATAAAATATATAATGATAACAATGCAGAGGCACCAACAATGCTGGTGAAGCCAGAAACGTGGGGGTGTAGTGCTCCGATCAGTTTATCTGCCTCTGATCCAGGAGCGCTCGTATTGAAGGGGGAAGTCACATGATTGGAACCCGGTCACGTGATCGTGGCTTGCTGGCAGCAGATAGTATCCTGGTTGCTGGGTAACCAGGACGCTTAGTGGCCACACTAATGTATTGCGGACACGAGCGCAGCGAGGATGACAGGGGAGGGAGGTGGAGTCGGTGTTGCAGGGAGGGCGGACCTGTATTGTGAAATCTATTGATAGCAAGGGGAGGCTCTGTCATATTATCCGGATCAGGGGCTGAAGGGAGTAGGAATATGAGACGCTCAGAACAGATAAATTGATGAAACTTGGTGCTAAAAGGATTAATAACTTCTAATAATGATATAATAGCATTAAAAAAATAAAATAAAAAATTATAATAATAATTTGTCCATTATAGGGTAACTAATTAGTGATGCATAATTAGTAGTAGAAGAACCAACTGATAGAATAATTATCAACCAATAATTAATTGGGGGCTAATGATTGGAGAAAGATGGGATGGTGAGGAGGGAGGTGATAAATGAATAGGAAGGTATTACTCCATAATGATGCATGTACATGTTGTTGATTACAGCAATTGATGATAATAGGTATATTAATGGATCAAAAAAAAAAAATATATATATATATATAGATGATGAATAAATGATGAATAATAAATGATAAAGGGAAAGGGGATTTATTATATATTAATCAATAATAAATGAGGAATATATATATATATATATATATATATATGTATGTATGTAAAAAAAAATAAAAGAACAAATCCATGATATAGAATAAATGAAATAAAATAAATTCAATAAATATAAAATATGAAAAATATATATGTAAATAATAAAAATGTTGGCTCGATATATGGAGCGTCATGCTTGCATATGTGCAGAAAAACGGTGGCGGTGGGATATGCATGTAAAGTACTACATTATACAACCTTGGGGGACCTCGGCTGTTTGAAATAGGGAATGTCACGATTGAAACATAACTAAACCCGGGGTATTTCAGAGGTTTATCTCGAAGGCCTCATTAAGACCGAATGGATTAAGGCAGTTGAGTTTGTATATCCAAAACATCTCGTGCCTTCTGATCGACTGCATGATATTGTGGCAATCGGAGCTGATTTGTTCAATGGGCGTGATGGAAAAGCCAGTGGCGAGGCCCTCATGGCGAATGGTTGCGTGTCGAGACACGCTGTGCTTTAGAAAACCCTTTTTGATATTCGATCGATGTTTGTTGAGCCTGTTGCGCAAGGTTTGGATTGTCCGCCCCACATACTGTAGGCCACAGGGGCATTCCAGTAGATAGATAACGTTCTTTGATCCACAGTCTAAATGTTGTCTGATGGAGAAGGTTCCCCCATTAGATCTACTTTGGAAGGAAGTTGACATCCGTATAGCGGTACAGCAGAGACATTTGGGTTGGTTACATCTGAAGCTGCCAGGTTGTTCGGAGTGTTGGGTTCTCGTAGCGGAAGGTTTGTGGTCGGATCTGTCGGCACGCAGTTTGCTTGGAGCTAATAGATTTTTTAAAGTTTTAGCTCTCCTGAACGTCAAGGGGGGGGTGGCTGGGTAATGATTTGGATAGGAATGGGTCGCTTCTTAGGATATGCCAGTGTTTGGATAGTATGCTCCTAATATCCTTATGGTTATTGCTGTATGTCGTGATAAAGTTAGTACTCCATTTATTTTCAGATTTCTTGTTTTTTTTATATTTTCAGTGATGTCATCTCTATTATCGTTTTTATTAGTGGGTAGGCAGTTTTCTTGTGTGAGGGTTTTTGCTTTGTTGAAGGCCGCTTCTATGATTGGAAGAGGATAACCTTTTTGTATGAACCTCTTACGGATGATCTCACTCTGGGACATGAAGTCTTTGTCTAGGGAGCAGTTCCTTCTAATTCGTTTAAACTGGCCGAAGGGAATATTGGTTTTCCATTTTTTGTAGTGAGAACTGGTGAAGTCCAGATAGCTGTTGCAGTCAACCTTTTTGAAATGCGTGCGTGTTTCTAATTTATTATTAATGACGTTCAGTTCCAGGTCCAGGTACTCAATTTGCGTCTGATTGTGGGTTCCGGACAAGGTGATGCCCCAATCAGTGGAGTTGAGGTGTGCAACGAAATTATTAATAGAGCAAATATCACCATTCCAAATGATTAACAGGTCGTCAATGTACCGTCGATAAAAGATTATGTTTTGATCCCAAAAACTAGAGTTATAAATGAATCTGGTTTCGAAAGCACCCATAAACAAATTCGCGAAACTCGGCGCGAAACGCGTGCCCATGGCGGTCCCCTTGGTTTGCAGGTAAAGTTGATCCTGGAAGCGAAACACGTTGTGCGTCAGGATAAACCTAATAGAATCAAGAATAAAGGATTTTTGGTCGGTGGGCAAGAGATGGTCGTTGTCCAGATATTGTTTGGTACAGTTGATACCTAATTCGTGTTCAATGTTCGAGTACAGTGCCGTGACGTCTAATGTCATCAATCTGTAGGTGCCTTCCCACTTGATCTCCTTGAGTGATTGTAACAGGGAGGAGGAGTCTCGGAGGTATGATGGTAAGGTGGTGACATACTTCTGTAGGAGAACGTCAACATAATGTGAGAGGTTGCAGGTAAGGGATGAGATGCCTGAGATGATCGGGCGGCCTGGGGGTTTCAATGGGTCCTTATGGATTTTTGGTAAATGGTAAAATATTGCAATTGCTGAGTCTAGGCCTAGAATGTAATTTTGTTCCTTCTTGTCTAATATGTTTTTTGCGGATTCAATGAGGGTTTTGAATGCCTTCTTGTGCTCAAAGGAGGGGTCCTCATTAAGAGGGAGGTAATAGTCTCTATTGGATAGAATGTGGAGTGCCTCTTTCACATAATCCTCTTTGTCTTGGATTACGACACCCCCACCTTTGTCTGCCCCTCGGATGACAATCCCAGTGTTCTCTTGAAGGTGTTTCACTGCTAGTTTCTCACTGGAGTTTAAATTACTGTTGAATAATGGTTTTTGGTGGACAGTCCGGAAATCCTCCAAAACTAAGTTATGAAAGGTGTCAATGAAGTTGCCCTTATGTTGAGTGGGGTAAAAATTGGATGGGGGCTTCAAGCCGGTGGAAATGTATGTTGAGACTCCTGGGGTCGTTTGGGTATCCACGCGCTTCCCATCCGATGTTTTGCTCGAATTCTCCAGGATATTGAAATGCCTTTTGAGGGTTAATTTTCTGGTAAAATTGTGTAGGTCCAAAAAAAGGTCAAAACCCTTTATGTTTGAGGAGGGGCAAAAAGATAGACCTCTAGATAGCAAAGCGGTCTCCTCAGGCCTTAGTGTATATGTGGATAAATTGAAGATTCTAACCTCTGGTGCTGCAGGATCAGGGCATCCTATGTTTTTCTTTTTTGATCTTGCCTGCCCTACAGCCCCTTCGGTATTTTTTCCTATATGGGTTAAGTGCTCCTGCCAGGTATTGCTAAAAATTGCAATATCGTCGAGGTAGGCACAGGTGTAGTCCTGGAACCCATCTGTGAGTGGCCAGAGGAGTGTACCCAGGCACATTGGAGAAGGTCTCCTGCTTCTCTCTTAGCAGCTGTTGTACCTCGGTACGTTCCTGTGGGCTCAGCCGGTCCCCCAGTACAACTTCTCCTAAATCCCCAGATAGCTGACCGTCCGCCAGTAGATCCGGCAGGGGAAGACTGTCAAACTCTTCAGAGCTGGGTGCACAAATAGCAATCACCTCTCCTGAGCGTTCCTGGTAGGGCTTCATCATGTTCACATGGAGCATGCAGTCGCCCTCCGGTCCCTGCGCAGGGGCCAATTATATAAGTGGTGTCACATCTCTGTTCCACTACCTTATAAGGGCCTTGCCAGGCGGCCTGTAACTTATCATGTCGGACAGGTTTCAAAATTAAAACTTTCTGCCCAACCTGAAAGCTACGGTCCCTGGCGCCCCGATCGTACCATGTGCGCTGGCGCGTCTGAGCCGCCCGGAGGTTTTCCTTTACCGTCTGGGTTAGAGCTTCCAAGCGATCTCGGAGCGCCAACACATATGGTACAATGGGGGTGCCGTCTGCGCTCCTGTCTCCCTCCCAATGCTCCCTAATTAAGTCCAGCGGTCCCCTTACTCTCCTCCCGAACAACAATTCGAATGGGGAGAATCCTGTGGATTCCTGCGGCACCTCCCGGTACGCAAAGAGGAGGTGAGGCAGGAATCGTTCCCAATCTCGGTGGGTCTCAGCAAAGGTTCGGAGCATTTGTTTTAAGGTGCCATTGAACCGCTCGCAGAGCCCGTTGGTCTGAGGATGGTAGGGGGCACTGATTATAGGTCTGATTTTGCAAAATTTCCAGAGGTGCTGGGTGACCTCTGCAGTGAATTGAGTACCCTGATCCGAGATGATCTCCCTGGGTAACCCCATCCGGGAGAAAATCTGCATCAGGGCCTCTGCCACGGTTTCTGCGTGGATGTTTGTCAAGGCTACGGCCTCTGGGTAGCGGGTGGCGTAATCCACCACCGTCAAAATATACCTCTTGCCAGAGGGGGTAGGTTTCCGGAGGGGACCTACTATATCTACGGCTATTCTATGGAACGGTTCCTCGATTATAGGTAGCGGGTGTAACTTTGCTTTCCGCCAGTCCCCCCTCTTCCCTACCCTCTGGCACGTATCACAGGTGCTGCAATATTTGCGTATTCCCTGGCTAATTCCTGGCCAAAATAAACTTTGGGTCAGCCGATATCTAGTACGACTGACCCCCAAATGTCCGGCTAACGGAATATCGTGCGCTATCCGGAGCAGTTTGGCTCGGTACCTCTGTGGTACAACTAGCTGTCTCATAACGATCGAGTCTGACCCAGCTACCTGCTTGTCTGACTCCCTGTATAATAGCTGCCTATCCCATACAAATCTTTCCCCCTCCGTCCCCGGTTGGTCGGAGGTGATTTTGTCACTATATACCTGTAGAGTAGGGTCAGTGATCACCTCTGCCGCAAATTCGTCAGGAGGGGCCCAAGGGACACAGTCTAGGGAAGGGGAAGGTTGTCTTACCTGGACCTCCGGCAGTGTGTTGTAGTCCTGGGTGCGGGCCTGTTGCCTGGTGACCACTGGATGTGCTTCCTCAGTGGTTGTGGTTTGTGGCTCAAATGCAGATGTGAGCTTTCCCAGGTCATTTCCCAGTATCACCTCTGCGGGTAATTGGGGCATCAACCCCACCTCCACAGTCCCTGACCCCACACCCCAATGCAAATGAACCTTTGCTGTATTCAGCCGATATACGGCTCCCCCAGCAACCCTGACAGCCACAGTCTTATTGGTTTTAGCTTTGTCTGCGACCAAGTGGCTTTGGACCAAGGTTATGGTTGCTCCCGAATCTCTGAGTCCCTGCAAAGGTTTCCCCTCCAGGTATACTGTTTGCCTGTGGTGCTGCCAATTATCCACCGTATGCAAAATATTTTTTGCTGGGGATAGTCGTTTGCTGCGGTCCACATGCGGTGGGGCTGCTCCCCCAATGAAAAACACGCTACAGTGTTAAGGGTTGAGCAGCTCCCCCAGATTTGCCACTATATTTCTGTGTTTTTGTCTTGTTTTATATGTAGTGTATGTGCCTTCACCTGGCATTCAAACACTCTCCTTTGCACCTGGTAGCCTCCATCACATGGTCTGATATGGGTGTGGCTTACAGTCTGGCTTTGTTCACATTGCACTAGTTGTCCTGCTAGGCGGTTGTGTGGAAGCTTGGCTGTGAGCTGGATTACATCACCTTCAGACCTTGTTCACACCATAGGTAGCGTAGTGGTAGGACCCCTTGCCATGCTGAGAACCGTGACGTGGTGCTTGTTGGGCTCCGATATCTTCCTGACAGGAATATATTGGCAAAAGTCTCAGCTTTTAATATCTGCATTTATGACTAGCCAGTATAGTCAGTGGCATATCCGTGTGGTGCATTTTTTCTGTGATTTATGATTATATTTTCATCCGCACAATGCTCCGTTTTGTGTAGGATGCCTTTGTGGTGCATGTGGACCGCGCCGACATCCTCCACCGTATGCAAAATATTTTTTGCTGGGGATAGTCGTTTGCTGCGGTCCACATGCGGTGGGGCTGCTCCCCCAATGAAAAACACGCTACAGTGTTAGGGGTTGAGCAGCTCCCCCAGATTTGCCACTATATTTCTGTGTTTTATATGTAGTGTATGTGCCTTCACCTGGCATTCAAACACTCTCCTTTGCACCTGGTAGCCTCCATCACATGGTCTGATATGGGTGTGGCTTACAGTCTGGCTTTGTTCACATTGCACTAGTTGTACTGCTAGGCTGTTGTGTGGAAGCTTGGCTGTGAGCTGGATTACATCACCTTCAGACCTTGTTCACACCATAGGTAGCGTAGTGGTAGGACCCTTTGCCATGCTGAGAACCGTGACGTGGTGCTTGTTGGGCTCCGATATCTTCCTGACAGGAATATATTGGCAAAAGTCTCAGCTTTTAATATCTGCATTTATGACTAGCCAGTATAGTCAGTGGCATATCCGTGTGGTGCATTTTTTCTGTGATTTATGATTATATTTTCATCCGCACAATGCTCCGTTTTGTGTAGGATGCCTTTGTGGTGCATGTGGACCGCGCCGACATCCTCCACCGTATGCAAAATATTTTTTGCTGGGGATAGTCGTTTGCTGCGGTCCACATGCGGTGGGGCTGCTCCCCCAATGAAAAACACGCTACAGTGTTAGGGGTTGAGCAGCTCCCCCAGATTTGCCACTATATTTCTGTGTTTTTGTCTTGTTTTATATGTAGTGTATGTGCCTTCACCTGGCATTCAAACACTCTCCTTTGCACCTGGTAGCCTCCATCACACGGTCTGATATGGGTGAGGCTTACAGTCTGGCTTTGTTCACATTGCACTAGTTGTCCTGCTAGGCGGTTGTGTGGAAGCTTGGCTGTGAGCTGGATTACATCACCTTCAGACCTTGTTCACACCATAGGTAGCGTAGTGGTAGGACCCCTTGCCATGCTGAGAACCGTGACGTGGTGCTTGTTGGGCTCCGATATCTTCCTGACAGGAATTTATTGGCAAAAGTCTCAGCTTTTAATATCTGCATTTATGACTAGCCAGTATAGTCAGTGGCATATCCGTGTGGTGCATTTTTTCTGTGATTTATGATTATATTTTCATCCGCACAATGCTCCGTTTTGTGTAGGATGCCTTTGTGGTGCATGTGGACCGCGCCGACATCCTCCACCGTATGCAAAATATTTTTTGCTGGGGATAGTCGTTTGCTGCGGTCCACATGCGGTGGGGCTGCTCCCCCAATGAAAAACACGCTACAGTGTTAGGGGTTGAGCAGCTCCCCCAGATTTGCCACTATATTTCTGTGTTTTTGTCTTGTTTTATATGTAGTGTATGTGCCTTCACCTGGCATTCAAACACTCTCCTTTGCACCTGGTAGCCTCCATCACATGGTCTGATATGGGTGTGGCTTACAGTCTGGCTTTGTTCACATTGCACTAGTTGTCCTGCTAGGCGGTTGTGTGGAAGCTTGGCTGTGAGCTGGATTACATCACCTTCAGACCTTGTTCACACCATAGGTAGCGTAGTGGTAGGACCCCTTGCCATGCTGAGAACCGTGACGTGGTGCTTGTTGGGCTCTGATATCTTCCTGACAGGAATATATTGGCAAAAGTCTCAGCTTTTAATATCTGCATTTATGACTAGCCAGTATAGTCAGTGGCATATCCGTGTGGTGCATTTTTTCTGTGATTTATGATTATATTTTCATCCGCACAATGCTCCGTTTTGTGTAGGATGCCTTTGTGGTGCATGTGGACCGCGCCAACATCCTCCACCGTATGCAAAATATTTTTTGCTGGGGATAGTCGTTTGCTGCGGTCCACATGCGGTGGGGCTGCTCCCCCAATGAAAAACACGCTACAGTGTTAGGGGTTGAGCAGCTCCCCCAGATTTGCCACTATATTTCTGTGTTTTTGTCCAATTATCCGCCTGTGCTTGTAGTGGGTTGGCTTCGTGGAGTACTTCCCACTGTTCTATAGTGGTGACTGGAACTGCAGAGCCATAAGCGGTGGGTGTCTCCTCCTGATAGTGGTGTGCTGCTACTCTCGGTGGTGGTGGTGGTCCTGGTCTAATCCAGGTGGATCGGTCTCTAAGCTGCGGGCATTCCTGCTTGTAGTGTCCCCACCTCTGGCACTGGTGGCATTGCACAGAGGAGGGTGGGCGAAACCTCGGTTGAGCCGCTGTAGGAGCTGGTGGGGGTAGCGGTCTCAGTGGTGTGTTGGTGCTAGCTGAAAATTGGTTTCCCCCTAGAGGTCGCACAGCTGGTTTAACACCCACAAGCTTGTGCTGCCTGCGGGCATCCATATAGTCATCAGCCTTTTTAGCTGCTTCTGTGATAGACGTGGGGTTACGGTCTCTCACCCATTCCTGTAGGTCTGTGGGTATCCCATCATAGAACTGTTCTAGTAGCAGCATTTGTAATAGGTCCTCCTCCATGGACCGTGCCTGGTTCGCCTGTACCCAGCCGAGGGCTGCCCTTTGTAAACGGCAAGCCAAGTCTGCATACGAGTCTTTTTCTGCTTTTTTCAATTCCCTGAACCGTCTCCGGTATGCCTCTGGTGTCATAGCATATCGGGCCAGGATAACCTCTTTGACACGGCTGTAATTCCTAATTTCTGTATCTGGTATCATACGGTAGGCTTCAGCTGCCCTCCCAGTTAACCGTCCTGCTAAGATGGGTACCCAATCTTCCATATGTATTTTATGTAACGTGCATAGTCTTTCAAAGTCTTGGAGGAATGCATCTATATCTTCCTCCGCTTCTACATACATTTTAAATGCCTGGTATGGAATTTTTGGCTTACCCTCTTGCACCATAGACACTGCTGGGCTTGGTGTTTGTGGGCTCCTTTGCCGCGTTATAAATGCTTGAACCTCTGTCATTGTCTTGGAGATAATTTCCACTGGTGGGTTCTCCCCATAAAATGACAATCTGAATAAGAGCTGCCTTTGGAACTCTGCTTGCTCTGTTCCGTCTGTCTCGTCCCTCTGTGCAGTGACCGAATCATCCTCTGCTCGGATTTCTGACATTATTTCAGAGATAAGTGTTGCCTTTGTTTTGTTGCTGGCTGAAATACCTCTTGCTTCCAGAAGATCTTTGTGTGGATCGTTTTAAAGTGGAGTAATCAATCTCCTTTAATCCTTGTTCCTCTGTGGGTCTGGATCCCAGCGCTGCCAACCAATGTAGCGGAGAGCTGATATTCCACAGCTAATCTCCACCTAAGATCCCAGTGAGGCTCAGGAACAAGTATTATAAGTCCATAGAGTAGTAATTCCAGCAGGCAAAATAATCCAATAATATCCCAACAGCAATCCCAATGACTGGACGACACACAGCATCAGGAACAGAACTCACTTTATTTAGACATAGCACACACTTTAAACCCCCCAACAGCCTTATTTACATACACTGGGGCACATAGATGACCATGGTACAAGGAAGGGTGGGGCCAGACAATAGCAAGGGCTGATGGGAGATGGAGGAGGGACAGAACAGCTAGATTACTGGTCTCCCAGTGTCTCTGAGACAACACCTTGCTGGGAAAACAATGGCACAGGAAAAAAGGGGTAGGGGGAGGAGGCACAGAAAAGCAATGCATTTAACATAGTAAACATTACAGTTTACAATACATAGCCATACAATTAACCGAATGTCGTTTTACATGATTTAAACAGGCCAGGCTAAATACAATCCGCTACAATAATAACAATGCAGAGGCACTAACAATGCTGGTGAAGCCAGAAACGTGGGGGTGTAGTGCTCCGATCAGTTTATCTGCCTCTGATCCAGGAGCGCTCGTATTGAAGGGGGAGGTCACATGATTGGAACCCGGTCACGTGATCGTGGCTTGCTGGCAGCAGATAGTATCCTGGTTGCTGGGTAACCAGGACGCTTAGTGGCCACACTGATGTATTGCGGACACGAGCGCAGCGAGGATGACAGGAGAGGGAGGTGGAGTCGGTGTTGCAGGGAGGGCGGACCTGTGTTGTGAAATCTATTGATAGCAAGGGGAGGCTCTGTCATATTATCCGGATCAGGGGCTGAAGGGAGTAGGAATATGAGACGCTCAGAACAGATAGATTGATGAAACTTGGTGCTAAAAGGATTAATCACTTCTAATAATGATATAATAGCATTAAAAAAAAAAATGTATAATAATAATTTGTCCATTATAGGGTAACTAATTAGTGATGCATAATTAGTAGTAGAAGAACCAACTGATAGAATAATTATCAACCAATAATTAATTGGGGGCTAATGATTGGATTGGCCTCTGGGACGGGAGGTGGTGTTGTCGCTAAAGTGCAGGAAACGCAGGATGGTCTCAAATTGTGTCCTGGACATAGCAGCAGAGAACATGGGCATGTGATGAATTGGGTTCGTGGACCAATATGACCGCAATTCATGCTTTTTTTTTAAATATATTCTTTATTTTCAAAAAGTATATATCAATACAAAGACATTTGCAAGTGGACTTCTTGCTAGTCATGCAAAGACAGTACAGTACATGTATCTAACAGAGAGAATATCCATATTCAGAGGTCTAGGTGGTAAAGCGAAGACCAGGATATACCCTTATCTCTTTGTTCTTATAGCGACCATAGCCTAATCAGCATCCTCTGGCCTACTAGACTGATTTCGCCATTAGTACTTGTGGCCAACCGTACCACAATAACACAACAAACAAACAAAAAGAAAACAAATATGGGGAGAGGGGAAGGGGGTAGGAGGGGAAGGAGTGGGCGGGGGAGAGGGGAGGGGGAAGGATTGGGGCATTCTTACTCACATAGAATTTCCAAGAGATAGACTCTCGCCGTGAGGATCAGATTGTTTAGGACATCTCGAGTAACAGATAATGTGCAAGCAGTCTCAAAATCCTATTTTCCCAAACTCCTTATCCATCGGCTTTCACCAGATCCCAAAGTTTCCATGTCTTGAGGAACCTATCATGACTCCTAGTTGTCCAGCTAGTCATCTCCTCGAAATTGTAGATTTGATCCACCTTGGCTTTCCATTCTTGAATTGTGGGAGGTTTTGTGTCTAGCCAATGTAGTGGTATGAGGGATTTAGCTATTGCTAATAAATGAGTTATTAGGTTTTTCTTTGAAGGGGTGTAAAGTGAGGAAGCTTTCGAGAGAACTACCATCTCAACCGTTATCTCAAAATCAGGTAGCACAATTTTTTTAATTGCCTTATTTACTTCTTCCCAGTATTTTCTAATCTGGGGGCATGACCACCAGATATGAGATAAAGATCCCACCTCTCCTTCACATCTCCAGCACCGCCGGGACTCAGAAAGACCTCTCTCGAACAAGAACTCAGGCGTTCTATACCACCGTACAAGCAATTTGTAATGATTCTCTTGCATACGTACACATTGTGTAAAACCGTGTGACGTTGCTAATATTTGTTTAGTTTCTCGCTCTGAAAGCTCCATGTCTAGTTCTTTCTCCCATGCCAATAAGTACGACGGTTTCTCGATCACACCCTGACCGACCAGGACCGAATAGACTGCAGACACTCCTCTTTGTTTTATCTGGGTTGTTTCGAGCAATGACTCGAAGTCTGTCAGAGACCTCTGAAACTTATATTTCCTAGCCGCTCTCCCACACACAGCTTTAACATGTGAGTCTATTAGAAAGAAGATTGGAGACCTTTATATTGAGTCTGTGATCAATTCCTTTGAATAATGTTCTCTATTTCTCATAAAGTCGCCCATTTTGATCTGCCTTAAAGAGTACCACATTTCTGGGAATGTTTTTATTGGTAGTTTTAAGAGATCCGGGAGAAGATTCACTGGCATCATTGGTGAAGGTATAGGGGCTAGAGAGCTCTTCCGAGAGCACCATGTCTCATATACCCCTTTGAATAGAGGGTCCATGCTGTCTATTGCGTCCGATTTTTTATCCGGGAGCCAGAGGTATTTTTGGAAGGAGTCCCCCACACTATATTCGCACAGCTCCTTAACATCTTTCTGTCTTTTCGGATCCGATAACTCTAACCATCTATTAAGCTGAATCGCTGTATAATACGTGTCAACATCTGGTAGTCCGAGGCCACCCCTTTCTCTGCTTCTTACTAGCACTTTGTGTGATATGCGAGACTTCCTCCCCGCCCAAAGAAAGCTGGAAAACATCTGCTTCAGATCTAAAATAAGTCGCCTAGGGATATGGATGGGCACCATCTGCATGGTATACAAGATCTTAGGCATTACATAGGCCTTCAAAACATTCTTCCTTCCCATCCATGACAAGAAAGGTATATTATATTTTTGAAGCATCTGCCTGATCTCCTCTTTTAGTGGCAAGAAGTTATATTTGTACAGATCATCTAGATTCTGTGGGATTTTGATTCCTAGGTATTTTATAGGTCCCTTTGTCCAGCAGAAGGGGGATGCTTTTTTAAGTTGTAGGGCTATGTCATCCTGCAGCGTTATATTGAGGATCTCTGACTTTGAAGTGTTCACCTTAAAGCCTGAGAGATCACCATATTCCACTAAAGTCCTTTCTAGACTATTCAATCCCACTTTGGGGTTCGTTACAAGGAATAGGAGATCATCTGCAAATGCTGTGCATTTAATCTCTCTCTCGCCAAACCTTACTCCCATAATGTTCGGGTCCTGTCTGATTGCCTGTAACAGCGTTTCAGCTACTAGAATGTATAGCAAGGGGGAGAGAGGGCAGCCCTGCCTGGTCCCATTTGTAATATCGAATGTCGGTGAGAGCGTGCCATTAACTCTCAGCCTGGCATTTGGTTGTTCATATAGAGTAAAGACAGCATTAATAAAAATCTCAGGGAAGGCAAACCTACCGAGGGCCTCTATCATGAAACTCCAATCAACCCTGTCAAATGCCTTTTCGGCATCTATTCCTAGCAATATTAGTGGCAGCTTTTTCATCCGGGCTATATGCATGGCATGGAAAACCTTATGAGAGTTATCTCTACCCTCTCTCCCCCTCACAAACCCCGCCTGTTCAGGACCTATCAAATCCGGGAGAAACCCGCTGAGGCGGGTGGCCAGTATTTTTGCCCATATTTTAAGGTCAAGGTTTAGTAAAGAGATAGGCCTGTAGCTACCGCACTGTTCTGGGTCTTTACCCTCTTTATGGATCAAAGTAACAAAGGTTTCCTGTGTTTGTCTCGTCAATTTTTCTCCTTGGAGAAGCGCATTGCATACCTCAGTGTATTTGGGAATAAGCACGTCCTTAAACTTTTTATAATAGGCCAGGGGCAGCCCATCTGGGCCTGGGCTCTTTCCCGGAGGGAAGCTGTTAATTATTTGTTCAATCTCATTAGGTGAGATTGGGCTCGTTAGGTGAGAGGCTCCTTCAGGTGTTAGGGAGGGGAGACTTAAAGAACTCAGAAACTTGGCGATGTTGTCCTGTCTTGTTTTTGAGTCCTCATAGCCTTCTTTTTTATTGAGATTGTATAGCTCTGCATAAAATTCTTGAAAAGCTTTTGCTATAGCCGGGGTATCTATGAGGGTTTTCCCATTCGCATTCTTAATTTTGGGTATATGTGTCACCTGTCTGTTCTTTTTGAGTAGTGATGTCATCAATTTTCCCCCTTTATTACCATGCGCATAAATTTTGTGTTGAAAGTATAGAAACTGTCTGGCAGTTTTCCGGGCAAGTAGGTTATGTAGTTTTATTCGAAGATCTTTCAGATCGTCCTGAAAGGCCCTGCTCTCCGACTGCTTATTTAATTTCTCCAGTGTCGCTAATTGGGCAAGTATTGATTCTATTTCTTTTTGTTGGTCCCTTTTAACCTTTGTGCCTAACGCTATGAAAATTCCTCTAATGTACGCTTTGTGCGTTTCCCAGATAACAGTTCTTTTGCTGTGTGTGGGAGAGTTGACATCAAAAAAGGTCTTCAAATGTGATCTGACCTGTTTCAGGTTTTGCTCGTTGTTCAAGAGTGATTCATTCAGTCTCCAGTTCCAGTCTCTCCTGGGAAGGGAGGCCAGGGTGAGATTCGCCATGCACGGGGCGTGATCTGAGATCGTGATGTTTCCTATCTCAGCAGCACTAAAGAGAGGCAAAAGAGAGGCAGAAGTTAGTAAGTAGTCAAGTCTCTGATAAGACTTATGGGGAATAGAGTAGAAGGAGAAATCCTTGACTGTGGGGTTAAGACTAGAGTTGAGCGAACACCTGGATGTTCGGGTTCGAGAAGTTCGGCCGAACATCCCGGAAATGTTCGGGTTCGGGATCCGAACCCGATCCGAACTTCGTCCCGAACCCGAACCCCATTGAAGTCAATGGGGACCCGAACTTTTCGGCACTAAAACGGCTGTAAAACAGCCCAGGAAAGGGCTAGAGGGCTGCAAAAGGCAGCAACATGTAGGTAAATCCCCTGCAAACAAATGTGGATAGGGAAATTAATTAAAATAAAAATTAAATAAATAAAAATTAACCAAAATCAATTGGAGAGAGGTTCCATAGCAGAGAATCTGGCTTCCCGTCACCCACCACTGGAACAGTCCATTCTCAGATATTTAGGCCCCGGCACCCAGGCAGAGGAGAGAGGTCCCGTAACAGAGAATCTGTCTTCATGTCAGCAGAGAATTAGTCTGCATGTCATAGCAGAGAATGAGGCTTCACGTCAGCCACCACTGCAACAGTCCATTGGCATATATTTAGGCCTAGCACACAGGCAGAGGAGAGAGGTCCCGTAACAGAGAATCTGGCTTCATGTCAGCAGAGAATCAGTCTGCATGTCATAGCAGAGAATGAGGCTTCACGTCAGCCACCACTGCAACAGTCCATTGGCATATATTTAGGCCCAGCACACACACAGGCAGAGGAGAGAGGTCCCGTAACAGAGAATCTGTCTTCATGTCAGCAGAGAATTAGTCTGCATGTCATAGCAGAGAATGAGGCTTCACGTCACCCACCACTGCAACAGTCCATTGGCATATATTTAGGCCTAGCACACAGGCAGAGCAGAGAGGTCCCGTAACAGACAATCTGGCTTCATGACAGCAGAGAATCAGTCTGCATGTCATAGCAGAGAATGAGGCTTCACGTCACCCACCACTGCAACAGTCCATTGGCATATATTTAGGCCTAGCACACAGGCAGAGGAGAGAGGTCCCGTAACAGAGAATCTGTCTTCATGTCAGCAGAGAATCAGTCTGCATGTCATAGCAGAGAATGAGGCTTCACGTCAGCCACCACTGCAACAGTCCATTGGCATATATTTAGGCCCAGCACCCAGGCAGAGGAGGGAGGTCCCGTAACAGAGAATCTGTCTTCATGTCAGCAGAGAATTAGTCTGCATGTCATAGCAGAGAATGAGGCTTCACGTCAGCCACCACTGCAACAGTCCATTGGCATATATTTAGGCCCAGCACACACACAGGCAGAGGAGAGAGGTCCCGTAACAGAGAATCTGGCTTCATGTCAGCAGAGAATCAGTCTGCATGTCATAGCAGAGAATGAGGCTTCACGTCAGCCACCACTGCAACAGTCCATTGGCATATATTTAGGCCCAGCACACACACAGGCAGAGGAGAGAGGTCCCGTAACAGACGATCTGGCTTCATGTCAGCAGAGAATCAGTCTGCATGTCATAGCAGAGAATCAGGCTTCACGTCAGCCACCACTGCAACAGTCCATTGTCATAAATTTAGGCCCAGCACCCAGGCAGAGGAGAGAGGTCCTGTAACAGACAATCTGGCTTCATGTCAGCAGAGAATTAGTCTGCATGTCATAGCAGAGAATCAGGCTTCATGTCAGCCACCACTGCAACAGTCCATTGGCATATATTTAGGCCTAGCACACAGGCAGAGGAGAGGTTCATTCAACTTTGGGTAGCATCGCAATATAATGGTAAAATGAAAATAAAAATAGGATTGAATGAGGAAGTGCCCTGGAGTCCAATAATATATGGTTATGGGGAGGTAGTTAATGTCTAATCTGGACAAGGGACGGACAGGTCCTGTGGGATCCATGCCTGGTTCATTTTTATGAACGTCAGCTTGTCCACATTGGCTGTAGACAGGCGGCTGCGTTTGTCTGTAATGACGCCCCCTGCCGTGCTGAATACACGTTCAGACAAAACGCTGGCTGCCGGGCAGGCCAGCACCTCCAAGGCATAAAAGGCTAGCTCTGGCCACGTGGACAATTTAGAGACCCAGAAGTTGAATGGGGCCGAACCATCAGTCAGTACGTGGAGGGGTGTGCACACGTACTGTTCCACCATGTTAGTGAAATGTTGCCTCCTGCTAACACGTTGCGTATCAGGTGGTGGTGCAGTTAGCTGTGGCGTGTTGACAAAAGTTTTCCACATCTCTGCCATGCTAACCCTGCCCTCAGAGGAGCTGGCCGTGACACAGCTGCCTTGGCGACCTCTTGCTCCTCCTCTGCCTTGGCCTTGGGCTTCCACTTGTTCCCCTGTGACATTTGGGAATGCTCTCAGTAGCGCGTCTACCAACGTGCGCTTGTACTCGCGCATCTTCCTATCACGCTCCAGTGCAGGAAGTAAGGTGGGCACATTGTCTTTGTAGCGTGGATCCAGCAGGGTGGCAACCCAGTAGTCTGCACAGGTTAAAATGTGGGCAACTCTGCTGTCGTTGCGCAGGCACTGCAGCATGTAGTCGCTCATGTGTGCCAGGCTGCCCAGGGGTAAGGACAAGCTGTCCTCTGTGGGAGGCGTATCGTCATCGTCCTGCCTTTCCCCCCAGCCACGCACCAGTGATGGACCCGAGCTGCGTTGGGTGCCACCCCGCTGTGACCATGCTTCATCCTCATCCTCCTCCACCTCCTCCTCATCCTCGTCCTCCTCGTCCTCCAGTAGTGGGCCCTGGCTGGCCACATTTGTACCTGGCCTCTGCTGTTGCAAAAAACCTCCCTCTGAGTCACTTCGAAGAGACTGGCCTGAAAGTGCTAAAAATGACCCCTCTTCCTCATCCTCCTCCTCCTCCTCCTGGGCCACCTCCTGTTCCATCATCGCCCTAAGTGTTTTCTCAAGGAGACATAGAAGTGGTATTGTAACGCTGATAACGGTGTCATCGCCACTGGCCATGTTGGTGGAGTACTCGAAACAGCGCAACAGGGCACACAGGTCTCGCATGGAGGCCCAGTCATTGGTGGTGAAGTGGTGCTGTTCTGTAGTGCGACTGACCCGTGCGTGCTGCAGCTGAAACTCCACTATGGCCTGCTGCTGCTCGCACAGTCTGTCCAGCATGTGCAAGGTGGAGTTCCACCTGGTGGGCACGTCGCATATGAGGCGGTGAGCGGGAAGGCCGAAGTTACGCTGTAGCGCAGACAGGCGAGCAGCGGCAGGATGTGAACGCCGGAAGCGCGAACAGACGGCCCGCACTTTATGCAGCAGCTCTGACATGTCGGGGTAGTTGTGAATGAACTTCTGCACCACCAAATTCAGCACATGCGCCAAGCAAGGGATGTGCGTCAAATTGGCTAGTCCCAGAGCTGCAACGAGATTTCGCCCATTATCACACACCACCAGGCCGGGCTTGAGGCTCACCGGCAGCAACCACTCGTCGGTCTGTTGTTCAATACCCCGCCACAACTCCTGTGCGGTGTGGGGCCTGTCCCCCAAACATATGAGTTTCAGAATGGCCTGCTGACGTTTACCCCGGGCTGTGCTGAAGTTGGTGGTGAAGGTGTGTGGCTGACTGGATGAGCAGGTGGAAGAAGAGGAGGAGGAAGCCGAGAAGGAGGAGGTGGCAACAGGAGGCAAAGAATGTTGCCCTGCGATCCTTGGCGGCGGCAGGACGTGCGCCAAACAGCTCTCCGCCTGGGGCCCAGCTGCCACTACATTTACCCAGTGTGCAGTTAGGGAGATATAGCGTCCCTGGCCGTGCTTACTGGTCCACGTATCTGTGGTTAGGTGGACCTTGCTACAGATGGCGTTGCGCAGTGCACACTTGATTTTATCGGATACTTGGTTGTGCAGGGAAGGCACGGCTCTCTTGGAGAAGTAGTGCCGGCTGGGAACAACATACTGTGGGACAGCAAGCGACATGAGCTGTTTGAAGCTGTCTGTGTCCACCAGCCTAAATGACAGCATTTCATAGGCCAGTAGTTTAGAAATGCTGGCATTCAGGGCCAGGGATCGAGGGTGGCTAGGTGGGAATTTACGCTTTCTATCAAATGTTTGTGAGATGGAGAGCTGAACGCTGGCGTGTGACATGGTTGAGACGCTTGGTGACGGAGGTGGTGGTGGTGGTGTTGGTGGTACATCCCCTGTTTGCTGGGCGGCAGGTGCCAACGTTCCTCCAGAGGCGGAGGAAGAGGCCGAGGCGGCAGCAGCAGAATAGGCCGAGGCGGCAGCAGCAGAAGAGGTAGCAGGGGGAGCCTGAGTGACTTCCTTGGTTTTAAGGTGTTTACTCCACTGCAGTTCATGCTTTGCATGCAGGTGCCTGGTCATGCAGGTTGTGCTCAGGTTCAGAACGTTAATGCCTCGCTTCAGGCTCTGATGGCACAGCGTGCAAACCACTCGGGTCTTGTCGTCAGCACATTGTTTGAAGAAGTGCCATGCCAGGGAACTCCTTGAAGCTGCCTTTGGGGTGCTCGGTCCCAGATGGCGGCGGTCAGTAGCAGGCGGAGTCTCTTGGCGGCGGGTGTTCTGCTTTTGCCCACTGCTCCCTCTTTTGCTACGCTGTTGGCTCGGTCTCACCACTGCCTCTTCCTCCGAACTGTGAAAGTCAGTGGCACGACCTTCATTCCATGTGGGGTCTAGGACCTCATCGTCCCCTGCATCGTCTTCCACCCAGTCTTGATCCCTGACCTCCTGTTCAGTCTGCACACTGCAGAAAGACGCAGCAGTTGGCACCTGTGTTTCGTCATCATCAGAGACATGCTGAGGTGGTATTCCCATGTCCTCATCATCAGGAAACATAAGTGGTTGTGCGTCAGTGCATTCTATGTCTTTCACCGCTGGGGAAGGGCTAGGTGGATGCCCTTGGGAAACCCTGCCAGCGGAGTCTTCAAACAGCATAAGAGACTGCTGCATAACTTGAGGCTGAGACAGTTTCCCTGGTATGCATGGGGGTGATGTGACAGACTGATGGGGTTGGTTTTCAGGCGCCATCTGTGCGCTTTCTGCAGAAGACTGGGTGGGAGATAATGTGAACGTGCTGGATCCACTGTCGGCCACCCAATTGACTAATGCCTGTACCTGCTCAGGCCTTACCATCCTTAGAACGGCATTGGGCCCCACCATATATCGCTGTAAATTCTGGCGGCTACTGGGACCTGAGGTAGTTGGTACACTAGGACGTGTGGATGTGGCAGAACGGCCACGTCCTCTCCCAGCACCAGAGGGTCCACTAACACCACCACGACCATGTCCACGTCCGCGTCCCTTACTAGATGTTTTTCTCATTGTTATGGTTCACCACAACAACAAATATATTATTTGGCCCAATGTATTGTATTCAAATTCAGCGGGATATAAATTTGAGGCCTAGTATTTAGGCGCTGGGTGACCGGTATGGATTTAGTGACAGAATTAGACTTGGAAATGCACAGAAGCGTGTGTGTGAAGTTATTCTGAATGACCCAATGTGCACCTTGAATATTATATACCCTTTTTGGGATAGATTTCAAATAGCTCTGATATAGCAGGAACCACTAAATTATGAAATTGCTAAATTGGGAATTGTACTTCAACCCAGAACAAAAAATGTGCTTTGACGGGCACTAAATAACTTTCCCAGCTACAACAGTACAGCGGTAACGAGAGATTTAGAGGGATTTAAATTTGAGGCCTAGTATTTAGGCGCTGGGTGACAGGTATGGGTTTAGTGACAGAATTAGACTTGGAAATACACAGTAGCGGGTGTGTGTGAAGTTATTCTGAATGACCCAATGTGCACCTTCAATATTATATACCCTTTTTGGGATAGATTTCAAATAGCTCTGATATAGCAGGAACCACTAAATTATGAAATTGCTAAATTGGGAATTGTACTTCAACCCAGAACAAAAAATGTGCTTTGACGGACACTAAATATCTTGCCCAGCAACAACAGTACAGCGGTGGGTAACGAGAGATTTAGAGGGATTTAAATTTGAGGCCTAGTATTTAGGCGCTGGGTCACCGGTATGGATTTAGTGACAGAATTAGACTTGGAAATGCACAGAAGCGTGTGTGTGAAGTTATTCTGAATGACCCTATGTGCACCTTCAATATTATATACCCTTTTAGGGATAGATTTCAAATAGCTCTGATATAGCAGAAACCACTAAATTATGAAATTGCTAAATTGGGAATTGTACTTCAACCCAGAACAAAAAATGTGCTTTGACGGACACTAAATATCTTGCCCAGCAACAACAGTACAGCGGTGGGTAACGAGAGATTTAGAGGGATTTAAATTTGAGGCCTAGTATTTAGGCGCTGGGTGACAGGTATGGGTTTAGTGACAGAATTAGACTTGTAAATACACAGTAGCGGGTGTGTGTGAAGTTATTCTGAATGACCCAATGTGCACCTTCAATATTATATACCCTTTTTGGGATAGATTTCAAATAGCTCTGATATAGCAGGAACCACTAAATTATGAAATTGCTAAATTGGGAATTGTACTTCAACCCAGAACAAAAAATGTGCTTTGACGGACACTAAATATCTTGCCCAGCAACAACAGTACAGCGGTGGGTAACGAGAGATTTAGAGGGATTTAAATTTGAGGCCTAGTATTTAGGCGCTGGGTCACCGGTATGGATTTAGTGACAGAATTAGACTTGGAAATGCACAGAAGCGTGTGTGTGAAGTTATTCTGAATGACCCTATGTGCACCTTCAATATTATATACCCTTTTAGGGATAGATTTCAAATAGCTCTGATATAGCAGAAACCACTAAATTATGAAATTGCTAAATTGGGAATTGTACTTCAACCCAGAACAAAAAATGTGCTTTGACGGACACTAAATATCTTGCCCAGCAACAACAGTACAGCGGTGGGTAACGAGAGATTTAGAGGGATTTAAATTTGAGGCCTAGTATTTAGGCGCTGGGTCACCGGTATGGATTTAGTGACAGAATTAGACTTGGAAATGCACAGAAGCGTGTGTGTGAAGTTATTCTGAATGACCCTATGTGCACCTTCAATATTATATACCCTTTTAGGGATAGATTTCAAATAGCTCTGATATAGCAGAAACCACTAAATTATGAAATTGCTAAATTGGGAATTGTACTTCAACCCAGAACAAAAAATGTGCTTTGACGGACACTAAATATCTTGCCCAGCAACAACAGTACAGTGGTGGGTAACGAGAGATTTAGAGGGATTTAAATTTGAGGCCTAGTATTTAGGCGCTGGGTCACCGGTATGGATTTAGTGACAGAATTAGACTTGGAAATGCACAGAAGCGTGTGTGTGAAGTTATTCTGAATGACCCTATGTGCACCTTCAATATTATATACCCTTTTAGGGATAGATTTCAAATAGCTCTGATATAGCAGAAACCACTAAATTATGAAATTGCTAAATTGGGAATTGTACTTCAACCCAGAACAAAAAATGTGCTTTGACGGACACTAAATATCTTGCCCAGCAACAACAGTACAGCGGTGGGTAACGAGAGATTTAGAGGGATTTAAATTTGAGGCCTAGTATTTAGGCGCTGGGTGACAGGTATGGGTTTAGTGACAGAATTAGACTTGGAAATACACAGTAGCGGGTGTGTGTGAAGTTATTCTGAATGACCCAATGTGCACCTTCAATATTATATACCCTTTTTGGGATAGATTTCAAATAGCTCTGATATAGCAGGAACCACTAAATTATGAAATTGCTAAATTGGGAATTGTATTTCAACCCAGAACAAGAAATGTGCTTGAACGGACACTAAATAACTCGCCTAGCTACAGCACTAGGGACAGATTTAGCTGGATATAAATTTGAGGCCTAGTATTTAGGCGCTGGGTGACCGGTATGGATTTAGTGACAGAATTAGACTGGGATATGGCCAAAAAATGAACAGACTATTGCTGGTTAAATGCACTTGGTGTGACAGCTTCACCCTGATGTAGGCTTTAGCCAAAAAACAACCACACCATTGAGGGTTAAATGCACTTGGTGACAGGCGCAGCTTGCCCCTGATTTTGTATATGGCCAAAAAATGAACAGACTATTGCTGGTTAAATGCACTTGGTGTGACAGCTTCACCCTGATGTAGGCTTTAGCCAAAAAACAACCACACCATTGAGGGTTAAATGCACTTGGTGACAGGCGCAGCTTGCCCCTGATTTTGTATATGGCCAAAAAATGAACAGACTATTGCTGGTTAAATGCACTTGGTGTGACAGCTTCACCCTGATGTAGGCTTTAGCCAAAAAACAACCACACCATTGAGGGTTAAATGCACTTGGTGACAGGCGCAGCTTGCCCCTGATTTTGTATATGGCCAAAAAATGAACAGACTATTGCTGGTTAAATGCACTTGGTGTGACAGCTTCACCCTGATGTAGGCTTTAGCCAAAAAACAACCACACCATTGAGGGTTAAATGCACTTGGTCGCAGCTTGTGCTGGCGCACCACAAGACACAAAATGGCCGCCGATCACCCCAGAAAAATGAGACTGACAAACGGTCTGTGCAGCCTAAAAACAGTGAGCAATTGAGGATCAGCAGCTCAATGATCCACAGCTGCAGATCGATCAGTTAATCAAGTCCTTTGGAGGAGTTAATCTGCCTAATCTCGCCCTACTGTCGCAGCCGCAACCTCTCCCTACGCTAATCAGAGCAGAGTGACGGGCGGCGCTATGTGACTCCAGCTTAAATAGAGGCTGGGTCACATGGTGCTCTGGCCAATCACAGCCATGCCAATAGTAGGCATGGCTGTGATGGCCTCTTGGGGCAAGTAGTATGACGCTTGTTGATTGGCTGCTTTGCAGCCTTTCAAAAAGCGCCAAGAAAGCGTCACAAAAGCGCGAAGAAAGCGACGAACACCGAACCCGAACCCGGACTTTTACGAAAATGTCCGGGTTCGGGTCCGTGTCACGGACACCCCAAAATTCGGTACGAACCCGAACTATACAGTTCGAGTTCGCTCATCCCTAGTTAAGACATCTCCATACGTCTACCAATTTTAATTCTTGTAGTTTTTTGTGTAGCGCGCTTAAGTGTTTTTGTGAGATATGGGATTTCGCTGTGGACGAGTCCATCAGGGGGTAGAGAGTTAAGTTAAGGTCCGCTCCCAGTATTATGTGTCCCTCTGCAAAAATTTGTATTGTTTTAAAGCTTTTCATTAACCAGGTGACCTTGGCAGTGTTAGAAGCATACAAGTTCACGAAAGTGAATTTGCGGTTGCCTATGTCTCCCTTTAATAGCAGCATTACGGCATACATATTAGGACATCGTCAGACATCATCCACAACTCCATCCTCCGTCAGGCAAAACTCCCTCCTACCTCAGACTTTAGACAAAACTCTGTCCTCCCTCATCCAAAACTCCATCAGACCTCAGACAAAACTCCGTCCTCCCTCATCCAAAACTCCGTCCTCCATCAGACATCAGCCAAAACTCCGTCCTCCCTCACCCAAAACTCCATCAGACCTCAGACATCAGACAAAACTCCGTCCTCCCTCACCCAAAACTCCATCAGACCTGAGACATCAGACAAAACTCCGTCCTCCATCAGGCAAAACTCCATCAGACCTCAGACATCAGACAAAACTCCATCAGACCTCAGACATCAGACAAAACTCCGTCCTCCATCAGGCAAAACTCCATCAGACATCAGACAAAACTCCGTCCTCCATCAGGCAAAACTCCATCAGACCTCAGACATCAGACAAAACTCCATCAGACCTCAGACATCAAACAAAACTCCGTCCTCCATCAGGCAAAACTCCATCAGACATCAGACAAAACTCCGTCCTCCCTCACCCAAAACTCCATCAGACATCAGACAAAACTCCATCAGACCTCAGACATCAGACAAAACTCCGTCCTCCATCAGGCAAAACTTCATCAGACCTCAGACATCAGACAAAACTCCGTCCTCCGTCAGGCAAAACTTCATCAGACCTCAGACATCAGACAAAACTCCATCAGACCTCAGACATCAGACAAAACTCCGTCCTCCGTCAGGCAAAACTCCATCAGACCTCAGACATCAGCTAAAACTCGGTCCTCCCTCTGACATCAGCCAAAACTCCGTCCTCCCTAACTCAAAATACGCCCTACTACACACACTCTTCACCTGACGGAGCTGCTAGCTGCTGGAGAGGCAAAGGACCTGTGATGACGTCATGACCATGTGATGAGTCACGTGTGTGGGAGGGGTCAGATGTGCACAGCAGCTGGTAGAGTGTACAGAACAGTAGCCATCAAATAGAGCTCTGTACTAGAGATGTGTGTGTAACCTGCATGTAGCAGAGCTGTGTACTGTGTTACAGAGATGTATGTGTAACCTGCATGTAGCAGAGCTGTGTACTGTGTATATAGAGCAGTTTGTCTAACTGCATGTAGCAGAGCTGTGTACTGAGTTACAGAGATGTGTGTGTAACCTGGGAACTATAAAAAAGTGTAAAAAAACCCCATAAATATTCAGATCACCCCCCTTTTCCCAAAATTAAAATAAGACACATCATGGGTTTCGCAATGTGTAAAAACGCCCATTGTATAAAAATATATTCCCCATACGGCAAACAGCAAAACAGAAAAATGAATCAGTCCAAATGTCCGATTCGCCGATCAAAAAGTCTTAAACACCCCAGAATGGTATCAGTAAAAAGTTTAGATTGCCCCGCAAAAAATGAGCCCCCACCCAGCTCCGTACACATAATTACAAAAAAGTTTATAGGGCTCAAAATATGGCGACAAAAAAAATCTGATATTTTTATTTTTTTATCACTATTAAAACGCAAGAAAAACTATACATACAGGGAGTGCAGAATTATTAGGCAAATGAGTATTTTGACCACATCATCCTCTTTATGCATGTTGTCTTACTCCAAGCTGTATAGGCTCGAAAGCCTACTACCAATTAAGCATATTAGGTGATGTGCATCTCTGTAATGAGAAGGGGTGTGGTCTAATGACATCAACACCCTATATCAGGTGTGCATAATTATTAGGCAACTTCCTTTCCTTTGGCAAAATGGGTCAAAAGAAGGACTTGACAGGCTCAGAAAAGTCAAAAATAGTGAGATATCTTGCAGAGGGATGCAGCACTCTTAAAATTGCAAAGCTTCTGAAGCGTGATCATTGAACAATCAAGCGTTTCATTCAAAATAGTCAACAGGGTCGCAAGAAGCGTGTGGAAAAACCAAGGCGCAAAATAACTGCCCATGAACTGAGAAAAGTCAAGCGTGCAGCTGCCAAGATGCCACTTGCCACCAGTTTGGCCATATTTCAGAGCTGCAACATCACTGGAGTGCCCAAAAGCACAAGGTGTGCAATACTCAGAGACATGGCTAAGGTAAGAAAGGCTGAAAGACGACCACCACTGAACAAGACACACAAGCTGAAACGTCAAGACTGGGCCAAGAAATATCTCAAGACTGATTTTTCTAAGGTTTTATGGACTGATGAAATGAGAGTGAGTCTTGATGGGCCAGATGGATGGGCCCGTGGCTGGATTGGTAAAGGGCAGAGAGCTCCAGTCCGACTCAGACGCCAGCAAGGTGGAGGTGGAGTACTGGTTTGGGCTGGTATCATCAAAGATGAGCTTGTGGGGCCTTTTCGGGTTGAGGATGGAGTCAAGCTGAACTCCCAGTCCTACTGCCAGTTTCTGGAAGACACCTTCTTCAAGCAGTGGTACAGGAAGAAGTCTGCATCCTTCAAGAAAAACATGATTTTCATGCAGGACAATGCTCCATCACACGCGTCCAAGTACTCCACAGCGTGGCTGGCAAGAAAGGGTATAAAAGAAGAAAATCTAATGACATGGCCTCCTTGTTCACCTGATCTGAACCCCATTGAGAACCTGTGGTCCATCATCAAATGTGAGATTTACAAGGAGGGAAAACAGTACACCTCTCTGAACAGTGTCTGGGAGGCTGTGGTTGCTGCTGCACGCAATGTTGATGGTGAACAGATCAAAACACTGACAGAATCCATGGATGGCAGGCTTCTGAGTGTCCTTGCAAAGAAAGGTGGCTATATTGGTCACTGATTTGTTTTTGTTTTGTTTTTGAATGTCAGAAATGTATATTTGTGAATGTTGAGATGTTATATTGGTTTCACTGGTAAAAATAAATAATTGAAATGGGTATATATTTGTTTTTTGTTAAGTTGCCTAATAATTATGCACAGTAATAGTCACCTGCACACACAGATATCCCCCTAAAATAGCTAAAACTAAAAACAAACTAAAAACTACTTCCAAAAATATTCAGCTTTGATATTAATGAGTTTTTGGGGTTCATTGAGAACATGGTTGTTGTTCAATAATAAAATTAATCCTCAAAAATACAACTTGCCTAATAATTCTGCACTCCCTGTATAAGGTATTGCCGGATTCGATCTGACCTGTAGAATAAAAGTAACCAGTCAGTTTTATCGCACATCGAATGTCGTAAATAAAAATCACGTAAAACTGTGGTGGAATTGCTTTTTTTTTTCAACAGGAAGAATGGGCAGTTTTACCATCTGAGAAAATAAAGAGCCTCATTCACAACTACCACAAAAGACTTCAAGCTGTCATTGATTTTAAAGGGGGCAATACATGGTATCAATGACTGGGGTGTGTAAACTTCTGATCAGGGTCATTTGGGGAGTTTGTGTTGTGATTATGATTTATAAAGAGTAAACACCGTTGTTTGACATAAATGGCTTCAGCCGACCACTAACCATGAGCGAGAGAAAAGTGTCCGTGTTATCATTCATATTCTCTGCACAATGGTTAAAGGGGTATTCTCATCTTAATGATCACTGTTAAATCTGTTAATGATTTGACAGTGATAATTTTTCTAAATACATTTTATTACCCAATTCCCATCCTTTTTTAGAAAATAAGTCCCCTCTTACCTGATGTTGTCTTTGGTCTCCCCTGGTCACGGCCACCTCTCCTGTTGAATCCAGCCGGGCCACGCTTGCGCAGAAGACGGAAAATTCTCTCTCGGCTGGGCCGCGCAATGTCCTGAACGCGCATGCAGCCGCGCATGCGCCATGATGACTTCTTCCTGGCCAGTAAAGTACAGAGCCGCGAATGCGCACGCCGACTCTGTACTATACAGGCCAGGAATAAGTTACCATGGCACATGCGCGGCGCCGTGCGCGTTCAGGACATTGCGCGGCGCAGCCGGGAGAGAATATTCAGTCTTCTGCGCAAGCGCGGCCCGGCCGGGAGAAGAATCCAGGAAGTGAACGTCACGCTCAAGGAAGGTAAGTATGAAAAAGAGAAGATGAGAATACCCCTTTAAGAAATCATAAATTCTGCAAGGGTATGTAAACTTATCAGCACAACTGTAAGTAGCTATGTGATATAAATCTGTGGAATATGGGAAGCACAAGAGGATGTGCACCTTAAATCCCATCTTTGTAAGGCCTCTTGCACATGGCCGCTGTGTGCCTGTGGTCGTATTGTGGACCACATACGGCGGTTCCGCAATACACAGGGCACCAGCCGTGTGCATCCCGCATCCGTGATGTCGACCCATTCACTTGAACGGAACAGAAACACGGATCGGATCCCCACAGAAGCACTACAGAGTGCTTCCGTGGTGTTTCTGGCCATGCCTCCGCACAGCAAAAAAGTAGAACATATTCACGGACCCATTTAAGTTGAATGGGTCTGGATCTGTCCCGGCTGCTGCACGCACGTTACCTGTGCATTGGGGACTGCAAATTGCTGTCCCCAATGCACGGAATGGACCAACAACAACAACGTTCATGTGCAAGAGGCCTAACACTTGTGATCTGTGTGAAGCGGCATATATGCATTCATGTTGCATGTATTTATTAATTAGGGTTACCAATTCTGAGTAACTCGGACAGGAGATTTACAGAATCAGATTTTTTTTTTTGTCGTCATATTTTGAGCTCTATAACTTTTTGGGAATTATGTGTACAGAGCTGGATGGGGGCTAATTTTTTGCGGGGCAATCTGAACTTTTCACTGATACCATTCTGGGGTGTTTAAGACTTTTTGATCACTTTTTATTTACATTTTTGTAGCAAATGAAGCGACCAAAAACGGCGAATCGGACATTTTGACTCTTTTTTTTTTTTTTTTTTCTGTTTTGCCGTATGGGGAATATATTTTTATACAATGGGTGTTTTTACACATTGCGACACCCATGATGTGTATTTTTTTTGTTCTTTTATTTTCATTTTGGGAAAGGGGGGTGATTTGAATTTTTATGTTTTATTTTACACTTTTTTATAGTTCCCAGGTTACACACACATCTCTGTTACACAGTAAAAAGCTCTGCTACATGCGGTTACACACACGTCTCTGTAACACAGTACACAGCACTGCTACATGCAGGTTGCACATACATCCCTGTAACACAGTACACAGCCTGCTACATGCAGGTTACACATACAGCTCTGCTACACAGCACACAGCTCTGATACATGCAGATTACACATACAGCTCTGCTACACAGTACACAGCTCTGCTACATTCAGGTTACACATACAGCTCTGCTACACAGTACACAGCACTGCTACATGCAGGTTACACATACAGCTCTGCTACACAGTACACAGCTCTGCTACATGCAGGTTACACATACAGCTCTGCTACACAGTACACAGCTCTGCTACATGCAGGTTACACATACAGCACTGCTACACAGTACACAGCACTGCTACATGCAGGTTACACATACAGCTTTGCTACACAGTACACAGCTCTGCTACATGCAGGTTACACATACAGTTCTGCTACACAGTACACAGCTCTGCTACATGCAGGTTACACATACATCTCTGTAACACAGTACACAGCTGTGCTACATGCAGGTTACACATACAGCTCTGCTACACAGTACACAGCACTGCTACATGCAGGTTACACACACAGCTCTGCTACACAGTACACAGCACTGCTACATGCAGGTCACACATACAGCACTGCTACACAGTACACAGCTCTGCTACATGCAGGTTACACATACAGCTCTGCTACACAGTACACAGCTCTGCTACATGCAGGTTACACATACAGATCTGCTACACAGTACACAGCTCTGCTACCTGCAGGTTACACATACAGATCTGCTACACAGTACACAGCTCTGCTACCTGCAGGTTACACATACATCTCTGTAACACAGTACACAGCTCTGCTACATGCAGGTTACACATACAGATCTACTACACAGTACACAGCTCTGCTACCTGCAGGTTACACATACAGATCTGCTACCTGCAGGTTACACATACATCTCTGTTACACAGTACACAGCTCTGCTACATGCAGGTTACACATACATCTCTGTAACACAGTACACAGCTCTGCTACATGCAGGTTACACATACAGATCTACTACACAGTACACAGCTCTGCTACCTGCAGGTTACACATACAGATCTGCTACACAGTACACAGCTCTGCTACCTGCAGGTTACACATACAGATCTGCTACCTGCAGGTTACACATACATCTCTGTAACACAGTACACAGCTCTGCTACATGCAGGTTACACATACATCTCTGTAACACAGTACACAGCTCTGCTACATGCAGGTTACACTCACATCTCTAGTATAGAGCTCTATTTGATGGCTACTGTTCTGTACATTCTACCAGCTGCTGTGCACATCTGACCCCTCCCACACACGTGACTCGTCACATGGTAATGACGTCATCACAGGGCCTTTGCCTCTCCAGCAGCTAGCAGCTCCGTCAGGTGAAGAGTGTGTGTAGTAGGGCGTATTTTGAGTTAGGGATGACGGAGTTTTGGCTGATGTCTGAGGGAGGACAGAGTTTTAGCTGATGTCTGAGGTCTGATGGAGTTTTGCCTGACGGAGGATGGAGTTTTGTCTGATGTCTGAGGTCTGATGGAGTTTTGGGTGAGGGAGGACGGAGTTTTGTCTGATGTCTGAGGTCTGATGGAGTTTTGCCTGACGGAGGACGGAGTTTTGTCTGATGTCTGAGGTCTGATGGAGTTTTGCCTGATGGAGGACGGAGTTTTGTCTGATGTCTGAGGTCTGATGGAGATTTGTCTGAGGTCTGATGGAGTTTTGCCTGATGGAGGACGGAGTTTTGTCTGATGTCTGAGGTCTGATGGAGTTTTGCCTGATGGAGGACGGAGTTTTGTCTGATGTCTGAGGTCTGATGGAGTTTTGCCTGATGGAGGACGGAGTTTTGTCTGATGTCTGAGGTCTGATGGAGTTTTGCCTGATGGAGGACGGAGTTTTGTCTGATGTCTGAGGTCTGATGGAGTTTTGCCTGACGGAGGACGGAGTTTTGTCTGATGTCTGAGGTCTGATGGAGTTTTGTCTGATGTCTGAGGTCTGATGGAGTTTTGCCTGATGGAGGACGGAGTTTTGTCTGATGTCTGAGGTCTGATGGAGTTTTGTCTGATGTCTGAGGTCTGATGGAGTTTTGCCTGATGGAGGACGGAGTTTTGTCTGATGTCTGATGGAGTTTTGCCTGATGGAGGACGGAGTTTTGTCTGATGTCTGAGGTCTGATGGAGTTTTGCCTGATGGAGGATGGAGTTTTATCTGATGTCTGAGGTCTGATGGAGTTTTGCCTGATGGAGGACAGAGTTTTGTCTGATGTCTGAGGTCTGATGGAGTTTTGGGTGAGGGAGGACGGAGTTTTGGCTGATGTCTGAGGTCTGATGGAGTTTTGGATGAGGGAGGACGGAGTTTTGTCTGAGGTCTGATGGAGTTTTGGATGAGGGAGGACAGAGTTTTGTCTAAAGTCTGAGGTAGGAGGGAGTTTTGCCTGACGGAGGATGGAGTTGTGGATGATGTCTGACGATGTCCTAATATGTATGCCGTACAGCATTCTTCCCTCTGCATCCGTAAGCTGCTGCTTGAGTGTGAACAGAATAGTATGATGAATGGCAATCGAGACTCCCTTAGAGGCAGAGGTAGGGTGCGTGCTATGAAACCATTGATTGTATGGATGAGTCTGCAATTTTGGAATGCTGTTTTGGCGAAAATGAGTTTCCTGAAGGAAAATAATGTGGGACTGGAGTTTCCTAAGCATAAGCATTAATTTGCTACGTTTGGGTGGTGAGTTTAACCCCTTAACATTAAATGTTGTGATTTTTAAGTTACTCATAGTTGGTCTCTGAAGTCTGATTTTCAGTAAGAGTCACAGTAGTCTTCTTCTAAGGTGCCCTTTGGTGTATCTGGCTCTTCTAAGGTAAGAGGAGTCAGAATGGGTGTGGGTGGGGGGGGGGGGAGTGAGTCAGGGACAAATGGGTAAGGAGTTTTAACAAACAAATAACTTTTTATCTATTCTTTGACGTCGACCCCAATAGGCACGACTGTGTCTATTGTAAGGTAGACAGGAACAGGTACAAGGTCCCCTATATGTACCAGGTGTTACTAGGAGGTCTCGTCCGTGAACAACTGTTCCTTGTATGTCCACTATTTAAGCATGGGTTGATCCCATGCATGGACCTCCAATATAATGGTAACGCAACAACAATTGTTGTTATTATTGTTGGAGGGGGGGGGGTGTATATAGGGGTTTTTCTTTATGTACGCCTTCAGCCACCTCAGGCTGAAAGCCAGAGCAGTGAACTAAAATCATGCAGTTACCCGTCTCAATCTGAACAATTCTGTAAAGAAACAAAGAACCTACAGTAGGATCACATAGCACTGCATACATATCTTCCTAATATCTTAAGTGTCTCTCATACACACTATCCGGAAAATACAAACTAGCCTGACCTGTATGAAATAAACATAACCCCGGTATAGGTATGAGGCTAGTGCGGTATACAGTGACAATTTTAGTCTCCTCACTAGAAACCTCACATAAAAAACGACATATCCTAGGGAGGAATTACTAGGTTAATGCATAACATTATAACATTAGAATTCGGGTCCATTACACTGTCATCCCTCTATTCCAGGACAGAGGGAATGGACCTATCTGGAACTATCACCCTTAAGTGAATAAGCAAGGAAATGTCCGTTCTTCTGGGGATCACGGTGGAGGAGTAGATGATCTGCTGACGCTTCTCATTGCTTTTCCCGCTCTGCTCGCAGTTACCTTCCTCCAGGGTTCAATTGCTGGTAGATTTGGTAGTGACGTTGAATGTACGACCGGCATCCATGTTGGAATCTCTACTGGTTGGAGTCCCAGTGTCGGCCACGCTTTTTGTAAGTCTTCCGGCGTGTGAATTATTATCCTCTTCCCGTTTTTCAGGATTGAAAGTCCGAAGGGGTACATCCATGTGTACGGTATCTTTTGGCTCCGCAGCTTGTCCAGCAAGGGTTTCAGAATGCGCCTTTTTGCCAGAGTGGACGGCGCTATGTCTTGGAAAAAGGATATTTCCGCTCCATCATATTCTATGCGATCCTTTTCTCTTGCTGCGGCTAGTATGCGAGCTGTGTCTACAAATGATAGGATACCGCAGATCACATCTCTAGGCCTCTCTGAGGGCTTTGGGACCGGCTTCAAGGCCCTGTGGATGCGTTCTATTGTGATGGACGAGGCTGCTTCTTGACCTACCAGGTCAGTGAAAATCTCTAGTGCCACCTTGCGCAGCGCTTCATTCGCCCAGGACTTCGGCAAACCCTTTATGCGCACATTGCGCCTCCTGCTCCGGTTCTCCTGGTCTTCAAGTAAGACCATGACCCTATTTAACTCCGCTGTGTGCAGTTCTACATGTTCCGCCATTCCTGCAGAGTGCGCCACGACTTCTACTGCAGTCGTTTCGAGGGCCTCTACTCTGTGGCCTATTTGTTTCAACTCCGTTTTTATGTCGGACAGTTCAGTGAGAACGGGCTTGATAGCTCTTTCAAGGGCTTGGCTCAATACCTTAGTAAGAAAGGCTTTAGAGACTGGTGCCACGTCTTGGTTTTCTGCCTCTTCCTCTCTCACGCTGTCCGCCTCAGATTCCTCCTCCTCTTCGGCCCGCGCTGCCGCCGCCGCCTCCATCTTAGCGCTCAAGCCCGGTGAGTGAGCCGCTTTCTTTTTAAAGAACTTCTGCATTTCTTGTTGCCCTTTATGCGATCTCGGGGTGTCTGAGGGGTCTACTCCTCTATCTCTGCCATATTTAACCATTTTTGGTCGGGTATCTCTTCTTTTCTGGCTTTCAGTCGCCTAAGAGTGGAGGAGCTGAGAACTCACGCTGCCATCCACCTCGGCATCCAGGCTCCGCCCCCCTCGCAATTCATGCTTTTTGGTTAGACCCATGTTGAGGAGAAGGCCCAGAAATTTTTTTAATTTCGGAAACTTGGACTGGTTTCCACCGGAAAGGCTGGGCATAAAAGCTTCCCGGGTTGGCGGATATAAATTGAGTGGCATACCGATTTGGTTCTGCCACAACTAAGTCCAAGAGCTCCGCAGTCAAGAACCGCTCAAAAAATCCCAGGGCCGAACCATTCTGAGCTGTCTCAACCCGAACTCCAGACTGGGCGGTGAAAGGGGGAACTACAGGTGCGGCTGAAGTTGGGGACTGCCAATCAGGGTTTGCCAGCACCTCAGGGATTCTAGGGGCTCTACGGGCCTGTCTGTGCGGTGGCTTCGACGGGGTAACTACTGCATGTGCCACTGTACCAGCTTCAACTGCCCTTCTGGTGCTTGCCACTTCACCATGTTGTACGGCAGTGCTGGTACTAGGTCCAGGATGGGTTGCGCTGCTGGTGTATGCCTCACCACGTAATCCGACAGCGCCAGCCCCACTCTGCTGCCCTTGAAGCCGATCCTGCGCAACCTGTGGTCTAGCGACACGGGGCCGGGTACGGGGCCTTTCTACAGGTTCATATTCTGACCCTCTAGATTCATCAGATGAGGGTTCCCATTCCTCATCCGACTGGGTCAGAAGCCTGTAGGCCTCTTCAGAAGAATACCCCCTGTTTGACATTTGGGCTACTAAATTTAGGGGTATTCCCTGAGACTACCCAAGAAAAAAAGCAAGCCTGTCTTACAAATGGGAGGCTAGCGAAGTACCGGAGGCCGCTGCGGTTGATAAAAAATATCAAAACTGATTTTTTTATCGCCGCAGCGCTTGTGAAGTGATTGTGCAGTGATCAAAAAAATAAATAATTTTGTCACTGCGGCGGGGCGGGCGTGGGTGAACGCACGTGTGGGCGACCAATCAGGCCTGATCGGGCAAACACTGCATTTTGGGTGGAGGGCGAACTAAGGTGACACTAATACTATTATAGATCTGACTGTGATCAGTGTTGATCACTTACAGATACTATAAAAGTACAAATGCTGATTAGCGATACGCTAGCGAATAAGTGACTGCGGTGCGGTGGGCTGGGCGCTAAACGATCGCTAAATTACCTAACCAAGGGGCCTAAACTATCCCTAAAACCTAACAGTCAATACCAGTGAAAAAAAAATGTGACAGTTTACACTGATCACTTTTTTCCCTTTCACTAGTGATTGACAGGGGCAAGAAGGGGTGATCAATGGGTTAATTGGGGTGCAGGGGGGTGATCTGGGGCTATGTGTGGTGTTTGGTGTTACTCACTGTGATCCCTGCTCCTCTGCTGAGACCAACCGACCAAAAGGACCAGCAGAGGAGCAGGGAAGCCATTTAACACATTTTATTTACAAATCTAATGTGTTAAATGGCTTCTGATTTGAGATTTTAAAAATCGCCAGCCTGCCAGCCACGATCATTGGCTGGCAGGCTGGTAACGAAATTGTGCTTGAACTTTTGCCGGCCCGCGATGAGCATGCGCGGGCCGGCTCAGACCGAAATCTCGTGTCTCGCGAGATGACGCACGGATGCGTCCAGGAGGAATGAATCGACCGCCTCCCGGATGCATCCGTGCGTTAGGCGGTCGGGAGGTAGTTAAATACAGCAGCGTGGGGACCATTTTGAGGCCAAGGCATGTCATCAGGCCTTTTGTTAGTTATTTAAACGTATCCCCTACTGTCAGTCCCTTCGGGATCCTTGCCTCATTCATCTTAATGAAGGTGAGGTAATCAACACTTTTTTGACCGAGGTGACTTCTTTTGTCAGTGACAATGCCTCCTGCTGACAGGACACTTGAAGCGGGGCAGGCCAGAAGTTCTATCGCAAACTGGGATAGCTCAGGCCACAGGTCAAGCCTGCACACCCAGTAGTCAAGGGGTTTATCGCTCCTCAGAGTGTCGATATCTGCAGTAAAGGCGAGGTAGTCTACCACCTGTCGGTCGAGTTGTTCTCTAAGGCTGGATCCCGAAGGGCTGTGGCGATGTGTAGGACCGAAAAAGCTCTGCATGTCCTCCATCAACAACACATCTGTAAAGCGTCCTGTCCTTGCCGCCGTGGTCGTGGTAGGAGGAGGATTACTTTGACCTCTTCCCCAGTTAGATTCCCGTTGTGCTGTGACATCCCCTTTATAAGCTGTGTAAAGCCTATTTTTGGTTTTGAACTGCTGCATCCTTTCTGACTTCCGGTAATTTGGTAACATTTCCGCCACTTTCTGCTTATACCGGGGGTCTAGTAGCGTGGCCACCCAGTACAGGTCGTTCTCCTTCTTTCCTTTTTATACAAGGCTCCCTCAACAGACATGACAGCATGAAAGACCCCATTTGCACAAGGTTGGATGCCGAGCTACTCATTTCCCGTTCCTCCTCCTCACTGATGTCATTGACAGTCTGTTCTTCCCCCCAGCCACGTACAAGACCACGGGTCCCAGATAGGTGACAACAACGAGCACCCTGGGATGCCTGCTGTGGTTGGTCTTCCTCCTCTTCAAAGCCACATTCCTCCTCTGACTCCTCTTCCTCATACTCCTCTTGCAGCGTTGCCGCAAGTCCGGCAAGCGATGATGACAAGGCTGTTTCTGGTGGTGATGGTGACCACAACTCTTCCTTTTCCCGCTCATCTACAGCCTGATCCAGCACTCTTCGCAGGGCACGCACCAGGAAGAAAACAAATGGGATGAGGTCGTTGATGGTGCCTTCAGTACGACTGACTAGGTCTGTCACCTCCTCAAAAGGACGCATGAGTCTACAGGCATTGCGCATGAGCGTCCAGTAACGTGGCAAATTCCCAGCTCCTCAGAGGCTGTCCTAGCACCCCGGTCATACAAATACTCGTTGACAGCTTTTTCTTGTTGGAGCAGGCGGTTGAACATTAGGAGTGTTGAATTCCAACGTGTTGGGCTGTCGCAAATCAAGCGCCTCACTGGCATGTTGTTTCGGCGCTGAATGTCTGCAAAGTGCGCCATGGTCGTGTAGGAACGCCTAAAATGGCCACACACCTTCCTGGCCTACTTGAGGACGTCCTGTAAGCCTGGGTACTTAGACACAAAGCGTTGTACGATGAGATTGAACACATGTGCCATGCATGGCACATGTGACAACTTGCCCAAATTCAATGCCGCCAACAAATTGCTTCCATTGTCACACACCACTTTGCTGATCTCTAGTTGGTGCGGGGTCAGCCACTGATCCACCTGTGCGTTCAGGGCGGGCAGGAGTGCTGGTCCGGTGTGGCTCTCTGCTTTCAGGCAAGTCAACCCCAAGACAGCTAATAGAAAGATTGCAGCACACAGTTTTTCTTTTTTGCTTATTAATTTTTTTTATTTTTTGTCATCATATGATCAAGTTCCAGTGCAAATTTTACAGCTTAATCTATAGAAGATAATGACCAGACGTTTCGGCCTGTCAAGGCCTTCTTCAGCGGTCTTAAATCTAGAAAAATAATGCATATTTGTATAAGTCACAGGATACATACATCAAGATCTTGGTTTGACAAGAGAAATTATAGAAGGAAATATTAGTATATATGTACATTGAACACAGGGGAAAGAATATGTAAAGAGAACATATTATAAAAACAATTGACAGTTTGTTGCATTCTAAGAGTGAACACGATGATGCCAGCGAATATGGTTTGAGCAAGTATGGTTTGAGACGGTGATGTAAGCAAATAGGGTTGTGCACGCAATACGTTCCAGTGCCAAAGTTGCACACACGGGATGCTACCCATCATGAAACACATTTGCAATTGTGACCAGACATGCGGGATAGATGATCCACCTAGTGGGTCATGGGATCATATTGAATACTATATATATATGTGGTCAGTGCATTGTGTAATCGATTGGGCAGCTCCCCTGAGCGCAAAGAGTTCAACCATTACAAAGGGATAAGTCCAGTGCCGGGCATAACCTGAGTGACTTGGTCAAGCATGAAGGAGCATCATATTAAGCATCATTGTATAAGAAATTGGCATGGGGTTGAAGTCCTGTAATTACCTTAGATGCTGTGTTTCAGGTGTGTTGCGCTGGATGCACCGGACGGACGCTGGCTACTCTATAGGTCACATGGTGCGTGTGGGTCACGTGACGCTGGTGGAACGAGCGTGCGTGCCACCTGTATGTCAGTTGCTCAAGCAGTGCATGTGTTGTTGTGGGGGCGGGAGTATCAAGTCACGTGACACTGTCATGTGTTCAGAAGGAGGGCTTGAATGAATACCCGTCCATATGTGGACATAATCAGTTGTAGGGGCCAAATGCATGTGAGATTAGTGATATGAATATCAATAATATATATTAATCAATAGCAAGTCCGATGGTTGAGATGAATTGGCACATTAGAATGAAATTGCAGTATGTAAAATCACAACATAACATCCTATAACATACTTTTGTACAATAATCAATGGTAGAGACCTGTTGATATATAGATAATCTATAATGTCCCTATCTTAATGAATGGTGGGTAGGGTGAATAATGGGAAAAGAATAAAAGGAAAAAAAGGAAGAGGGAAAAAAAGGGGGGGAGGGAAGGGAAAGGGAAGGAAGGGTGGGACCTGGAAAGGGAAGGAAGGGTGGGACCTGGGGAGGGAAGGAAGGGGGGGGTTAAATTATCTCACCCTCGCAGGTCGTAATTTCAACGGGTCTGTAAAGGAAAATGAAAAACTTGTTAATTACATGGAAACAATAATCTATACAGTTACATTAGACATTGATAGAAAAATTGCATTCCCGGTTGAGGCCGTGTGGTGAAAGAGTTCCGAGTGTCTGGATCCAGTATGCCTCTCTTTGTTTTAGACGCGAAATCCGGTTGCCGCCGCGTCTTGGAGGATCGATTTGCTCCAATTCTTGGAAGCGTAATTGGGAAACCCGATGGTTTTTTTCGCTAAAATGGTATGGGACAGGTAGCAAAGTGTGTCCAAGTCTAATGGTGGATTTATGCTTACTCACTCGATCGTAAACATGCTGTGTTGTCTCTCCCACATACGCCAACCCGCATGGGCACTTCAATACATAAACTACAAAACTGGATTCACACGTAAAGAATCCCTTAATCTGGTATTGTCGTCCAGTTCTTGGGTGAGTGACATGTTCGCCTCTGATGACACTTGAGCATTGTGCACAATGTAGACAAGGGAATGTTCCTTGTCGTTGCCTCTTCAGGAAAGTTTGCTTTGGTTGCTTGGTAAGGCTCCCTATATCGGCCTTGACCAATTTGTCTCTGACGTTGTAGGGTCTCTTATAGCAAGTGAGTGGGGGTTCACTAAATTCCGAGATGTTGGGATATGCTTTTGTAAGTACCAACCAGTGTTTCCTCAATGCCTGATGGATTTTGGGGGCCAAGGGGTGGTATGTTGTTACGCAGGCTAATCTTTTATGTTCTTTTTTGCATGGTTGGACTACCTCGCTGATGTTGTTTAATGTGGAATCAAGGAGAGTCTGTGGATAACCTCTTGTCTGAAATTTTTCCGTCATTTCTTTGAGTCTAATTTTTTTCACATTAGTGTCAGTGACGATGCGGTTGACTCGTATAAACTGAGATTTGGGGAGAGAATTTTTAGTGGCCCTGGGATGACAACTTTTATAGTAGAGAAGATTGTTACGGTCAGTGGGTTTGTTGTAGAGATCTATTGTTATATTACCCGCTGGTTCTAGTTTAACTATTGTGTCCAGGAAGCTTATTTCTTCCTGGCTCGTCTGCATGGTAAAACGTAATTCTGGATAGACAGCGTTAAGGTCCTGAACAAACTCCTCAATGGTGGTGATGGGGCCCCTCCATATGCAAAAGATATCATCGATAAAACGTAGCCACATAACTGAAAATTGATTAAACAAGGGGTGAGTATATACGTGGTCTTCCTCGAAGGCTATCATGTAAGCATTTACATATGGTGGGGCCACATTTGGTAGCATCCCGTGCGTGCAACTTTGGCACTGGAACGTATTGCGTGCACAACCCTATTTGTTTACCTCACCGTCTCAAACCATACTTGCTCAAACCATATTCGCTGGCATCATCGTGTTCACTCTTAGAATGCAACAAACTGTCAATTGTTTTTATAATATGTTTTCTTTATATATTCTTTCCCCTGTGTTCAATGTACATATAAACTAATATTTCCTTCTATAATTTCTCTCATCAAACCAAGATCTTGATGCATGTATCCTGTGACTTATACAAATATGCATTATTTTTCTAGATTTAAGACCGCTGAAGAAGGCCTTGACAGGCCGAAACGTCTGGTCATTATCTTATATAGATTAAGCTGTAAAATTTGCACTGGAACTTGATCATATGATGACAAAAAATTTAAAAATTTAATAAGCAAAAAAGAAAAACTGTGTGCTGCAATCTTTCTATTATTTGAGTACGACTGAACAAGTCCTTGCAGGCACCAGTGAACCAAAACGGAGTGCGGTACTCCAAAACTCAACACAACACAACCCCAAGACAGCGTGACACTGTCGTATCCGGGATGTGGAAAAGCCCCTGGGGAGCTGGGGGGGTTCAGTTGATGTGCAGCCAGACACCACAGCAGAAGAGTACTCAGCCGAGGAGGTTACGGAAGAGGATGGAGTAAGAGGAGTAGAGGAGGTGGCAGTAGTCCTGCCTGCAAGTCGTGGTGGTGTCACAACTCAGCTGCAGAGCCACGCATTCAATGCTTGGCAGTCGTCAGCAGGTTGACCCAATGCGCAGTGTAGGTGATATACCTGCCCTGACCGTGCTTTGCAGACCAGGTATCAGTGGTCAGATGGACCCTTGCCCCAACACTGTATGCCAGAGATGCCATGACTTCCTTTTTAATTACCGAGTAGAGGTTTGGGATTGCCTTATTAGAAAAAAAAAATTGTACCTTCCACTGTGGTGTCCCAATAGCGAATTTTTTTTTTTGAAGGCCTCAGACTCCACCAACTGGTCTGGTAAAAGCTGGCGGGCTAAGAGTTCCGTCAAGCCAGCTGTCAGACGCCGGGCAAGGGGGTGACTCTGTGACATTGGCTTCTTACGCTCAAACATTTCCTTAACAGACACCTGACTGTGGGCAGATGAGATGGAACTGCTCAAAGTGAGAGGCGGAGTGGCGGGGGGTTGAGAGGGGGCAAGGAGGACAGTAGTGGTTGACGTGGCTGAAGATGCTAGACCAGGAGGAGGATGGTGGCTTTGAGCTTGTGTGCTGCTTCTACTCGTCATCATGTGTTGATCCCATAGGCGTTTGTGATGTGCGATCATGTGCCTTCGCAAAGTAGTTGTACCTAGGTGGGTGTTGGATTTCCCACGACTCAGTTTCTTTTGACACAGGTTGCAAATGGCATTGCTGTTGTCAGAGGCAGACACACAAAAAAAATGCCACACTGCTGAGCTTTGCAATGACGGCATTCTGGTGGTGGCAACAGCATGCTTTAATTGGCGTGCTGTCTGGCTGACCCCGGGTGCCAATACATGCTGTCTGACTGTGCCACTAGCTCCTTGCGACGACCTCCCCCTGCTTCCAACTCGTCTCCTCCTTCTCTCTGTCTCCCCTTCTGAACTTTCCCCCTCTTCTTCTTCTCTTCGAGCAGGCACCCACGTGGCATCCACGGACACATCGTCATCATCAACCGCTTCACTTGTATCTGACACCTCAGCAAAGGAAGCAGCAGCAGGTACAACATCAACATCATCATCATCATCATCACACTGTACGTCCATGTGTATAATGCTGCCTGACTGAGACATATCCCTGTTATCTACATCCCCTGGCAATAATGGTTGTGCATCACTAATTTCATCCAACTGATGTGTACATAACTCCTCTGAGGGATCAAGTTAAGCGGCTGTGGTGGCTGTGGTGGTAGTGGTGGTGGTGGCGGCGGGCGGGAGAGTGGTCACCAAAGCTGAGCTGGAGGAGGATGGTGCGTCAAGGTTCTTAGCGAAGCTGTTGAAGATTGGGTGTCCTGTGTAAGCCAGTCAACTATTTTCTCAGAAATTTTTGGGTTCAGGGTACGTGGCCTCTGAACACTGGGCATTATTCCAGGGCCAGTGGAAATCGCAGCACCATGAACACGATGGCCCCTGCGGCGTGGCCTGCCTCTGCCTGTCATTTTTTATTAGATAATTGTTACTATCTATGCAAGGTACTGTGCCACTCTATATAAGTGGAGGACGGTGGGCACAGTACAGTCTGTGTGGGCCTGGCTGACACACACATGGGCTTGCAAATGTGATTAGATCACAGTTAAATTTAAAATAGTTTTTTTTTTCTGCAAGGTATTTGGGTGAATGACACCCTGTAACGGTATGAGTGCAGGCCTAGACACTAGCCAGTGGACACAATACAGTATGTGTGAGGGCCTGACACACACAGGCTTGCTGATGTGATTAGATCACAGTTAAATTTTAAATATATTTTTTTTCCTGAAAGGTATTTGGGAGAATGACACCCTGTAACGGTATGAGTGTAGGCCGAACCAGCCACTAGCCAGTGGACACAATACAGTATGTGTGGGCGACTGACACACACAGGCTTGCTGATGTGATTAGATCACAGTTAAATTTTAAATATATTTTTTTTTTCTGAAAGGTATTTGGGCGAATGACACCCTGTAACGGTATGAGCACAGGCCGAACCAGCCACTAGCCAGTGGACACAATACAGTATGTGTGGGGGCCTGACACACACAGGCTTGCAAATGTGATTAGATCACATTTATATTTTAAATAGAATTTTTTTTTCTGAAAGGTATTTGGGCGAATGACACCCTGTAACGGTATGAGTGCAGCCCGAACCAGCCACTAGCCAGTAGACATAATACAGTATGTGTGGGTGCCTGACACACACGGGCTTGCTGATGTGATTAGATCACAGTTAAATTTTAAATAGAATTTTTTTTTCTGAAAGGTATTTGGGCGAATGACACCCTGTAACGGTATGAGTGCAGGCCGAACCAGCCACTAGCCAGTGGACACAATACAGTATGTGTGGGCGCCTGACACACACGGGCTTGCAGATGTGATTAGATCACAGTTAAATTTTAAATAGATTTTTAGCTTTAGAACATATAACTGCACTGCTGAACGGCAAATAATACTCTTCGCTTTCCAGTAATACATGCCGAAAAAGGCTGTAATTCTCTCACTTCACCACACAACGGCTAATATATCCTTTTTTTTCCACACTAATACATGCCAAAAAAGGCTTTAGAACATATAACTGAACTGCTGAACGGCAAATTAGCCATTACTTTTTTCCACTAATACACCCCAAAAAAGGCTTTAGAACATATAACTGCACCGGGGAACGGCAAATAATACTATTTGTTTTCCACTAATACACGCCAAAAAAGGCTGTAATTTTCTCATTTCACCACACAACTGCTAATAAGATACCTTTTTTCCCCACTATTACACCCCAATAAAGGCTTTAGAACATATAACTGCACCGCTGAACGGCAAATAATACTTTTTGTTTTCCACTAATACATGCCAAAAAAGGCTGTAATTTTCTCACTTCACCACACAATGGTTAATAAGCCCTTTTTTTTTCAACTACTACATGCCAAAGAAGGCTTTAGAACATATAACTGCACCACTGAACGGTAAATAAGCCCTTACTTTTTTCCACTAATACACTCCAAAAAAGGCTTCAGAACATATAACTGCTGCGCTGAACAGCAAATACCGTTTTTTTTCCGCCCTATAAGATGCACCGGCCCATAAGACGCACCTAGGTTTTAGAGTAAGACAATAAAAAAAAAAAAAAATTCATTACACCTCAGGTCAGACCATCAATCAGCCAAAAAAGGCTTTAGGACATATAACTGCACCACTGAAGGTAAATAAGCCCTTACTTTTTTCCACTAATACAGTCCAAAAAAGGCTTTAGAACATATAACTGCAGCGCTAAACAGCAAATACCGTATTTTTTGCCCTATAAGACGCACCTAGGTTTTAGAGTAAGACAATAAAAAATAAAAAAAATTCATTACACCTCAGGTCAGACCACCAATCAGACCCCCATTGTTAATCAGACCTCAGCTGCTGATAGCCCAAATTAGACCCCCAATGTTACTAAGACCCCAATAAGACCTCAGATCAGACCCCCATGCCTCATATTAGCCCTCAGCCATATGTAATCATCCCCCAGCCATATGTAATCAGCCCCCAGTCATATGTAATCAGCCCCCAGTCACATATATAATCAGCCCCAATCATATATATATAATTAGCCCCAAATCATATATATAATTAGCCCCAGTCATATATATAACCAGTCCCCAGCCATTATTCAGCAGCCCCCAGCATTCAGTAGCCCCCAGCCTCAGATTACAAAATAAATAAACCACTTACCTCTCCTGCTCCTGGACGCCGCCGCTCCTCTCCTCCAGCTCAATCCTCTTCCTCCTGCTGTCAGCTGTGCTGTGAACTGGCGCACACAGCATGAGGGCACAGAGCGCTCTCACGCTGTGCGCAGCTATTGCACTGTCGACAGACGAGGACCAGAAAGCGGTGAGTACAGAGCCTTCACCGCTTCCTGGTCCTCCGGTACTAATGAGTGCTTTCATAATGGAAGCTATCATTAGTATTCGCACCATAGGACGCAGGGTAAAAATATGGTAATACTTTTTGTTTTCCACTAATACATGCCAAGAAAGGCAGCAATTTTCTCATTTCATCCCACAACGGCTAATAAACCCTTTTTTCCCACTAATACATGCCAAAAAAGGCTTTAGAACATATAACTGCACTGTTGAGCGGCAAATAATAATTTTTGTTTTCCACTAATACATGCCAAAAAAGGCTATAATTTTGTCACTTCACTAATAAGCCCTTTTTTTCCCTAATACACCCCAAAAAAGGTTTTAGAACACATAACTGCACCACTGAACAGGAAATAAGCCATTTTTTCCACTTATACATTAGAACATAGGCCTTAGAACATAGAACTGCACCGCTGAACGGCAAATAATACTTTTTGTTTTCCATTAATACACGCCAAAAAAGGCTGTAATTTTCTCACTTCACCACACAATGGCTAATATGCTTTTTTTTCCCCACTAATACATGCCAAAAAAGGCTTTGGAACATATATCTGCACCGCTGAACGACAAATAATACTTTTTGTTTTCCACTAATACATATACTAATAGCCAAAAAAGGCTATAATTTTCTCACTTCATCACACAACGGCTAATAAGCTCCCTTTTTTTTTGTTCTGACACAGAACAGATACAACACATCCCCATAATGCATCATGGTTTCCTCCTCTCTGTCCTGGAGACAACCGATGGCAATCCAATTATCTCTCAGGACAAAGGGAGATCGCCAATACACATGTGGAGACAACAGGACAGACATCACCATTTAAACACACAATGGGACAATGGCACAATGGGATAATAGAAATACACCCAGCATATTCCTCCCAAGCTGACAAGTTACACTTATTATAAATTGTTACAACTTTGTGAGGTTACATTGTCCATACATATAACTTACATCAATTTAAACAGTATAACTTGGGGACAAACCTATCCAAAATTCACTTGAATAGGTTCAGGGGTTTAAAAGTTAGCAAAAGTATCTCAAAGGGCCGTAATCCTGGGGCCCCCTCCAAAACCCAGTGGCGAGGTTGGTTTTGCCACACATCTCCCCCCCCCCCCCCAGGGAAGACTAACCAGATACCTGACCTCACGCCGGTCGGTACCTGAGTTAGTCTGGCAGGCCACCCACAACCCAATGCTGGACCTGTTGAATTTAGTAGCCTGTCTCTGTCCAGTGAATCCACCAAGATTATATTGGTAGCTGGTACTCCCGGTCTCTGTGTTGCTCCCTGGCTTGGAGTGGAGGTTGCTTTGTGGGTAGGTATCAGCGGTACTCTGCCCTGGTGCCAGCGTTACCATGGAAGAAGCCTGGTTGGAGCCTGCTTGTTGGAGGGGGAGACCGACCGCATCCGCTCCCAATACAGTGTCCTGCTGCTGGGAAAAGGAGACTGGGCTCACTATTCCCTGCTGGACACTCTGCCGCTGGGGGACAGGACCGACTGTCTCTGCCCCCTGTAGCTCCGCCTGCCGCTGGGGAATGGAGACTGGGCTAGGAACGATCCCGCTGCTGCCACCAATTGTAACGGACTGTTTCAGCAGACAAGGGGTTAAAATCCGTTTAGGCGATATGCCCCTTTCTGAGAGACAGGCACAGCTACTGCAGAACACCAAACTCCCGAACTGGATACAAAATAGCACTCCAAACTGGCACCTTGCGAATAGCTGCTAGCAGACGAACAGGAAAAGCATACAATCAGCTTACACTCCTGGCAATCAGTCTCTAACAGCATACAGGGAAACCCCCCCAATAACGAGACAAGGCTCCGTGTTGAGGGTCAAGCAGTGGTCTGACTGTACTTCAGGTACAGCCTCTTTTATTCATAAAAAAACAAACATAGTACTGCGCACAGGGTTTGGAAATCCAACCAATCAATATATTACAACACACACAATGCAAGTACAGCAACCAATCGTTCACGCCCCCTAGAGGACCAGAAGGGAGACTGCGACACAGAACAGATACAACACATCCCCACAATGCATCATGGTTTCCTTCTCTCTGTCCCGGAGACAACCGAGGGCAATCCAATTATCTCTCAGGACAAAGGGAGATCACCAATACACATGTGGAGACAACAGGACAGACATGACCATTTAAACAGACAATGGTACAATGGCACAATGGGATAATAGAAACACACCCAGCATATTCCTCCCAAGCTGACAAGTTACACTTATTATAAATTGTTACAACTTTGTGAGGTTACATTGTCCATACATATAACTTACATCAATTTAAACAGTATAACTTGGGGACAAACCTATCAAAAATTCACTTGAATAGGTTCAGCGGTTTAAAAGTTAGCAAAAGTATCTCAAAGGGCCGTAATCCTGGGGCAGGAGGCTGGCAAACAGCCCCCTCCAAAACACCGTGGCGAGGTTGGTTTTGCCACATATTACTTTGCTTTTTTTTTATAAATAGAATAATTATAATAATTATCAAGTATTATAATTATTCTATTTATAAAAAAAAGCTAAGTAATACTATAGCATAGCGAATTAAAAACTTAGCTGTCTCTAGTCAACTTTCCTATTTGAAGTTGACGAATATGGAGCTAAAACAAAGATGGAGAATATTTTGTTATCTTCGTTTTGAGGAATATGACAAATACATTCGTCATATTTGTCATCTTTGCTAATTCTAGATATCAAACCAATAGGAAAGTTGCCTTCTAGCAAATATTCGTGAATTTCATCGAAATCGAATATGGCACCTCCCGCTCATCACTACTAATAAGTAGTGTTGATCGAGCATGCTCTGCCAAACATCTCCTGCATAACGTTTGCCCATCCTAAATATCAGTGACATTCAGTCTATTTTTTTCATTGCTGATTGCAGCGACATTACCTGCGCTACATCTCCTGTATAACTTTAGCGCATCCGAAATATCAGTTACAGTCAGTGTCATTTTTTCAACGCTGGTGACAGCGACATTACCTGCGCTACATCTCCTGTATAACTAGATACACACAATGCAAACAGTCGGCGTATGTATCGTGGTGCTCGCGTCCAGGGTGATAAACAACCCACTTCAATATTCAATAGGAAAAGACCGGCACTTCATTCCTTGTTGGTAATTATGTTGCTTTATTCAAAAGCATGGATACAGCGCTACAAGCGACACGTGTTTCGGCTCGAATCCGAGCCTTTGTCAAGCATAACATGCATTGATACAAACACATTTAAACAGTGCGCCCTCCCCAACGTTCAGGCGTGTTGACGTCACATTGCCATGGTAACTTATATACACAAAACATTAAATTTCAGCAGAAGACATAGTATATACGATGTTATAATCAATCACATTATAGCCAATGATCGCAATACTGAATCGATATTATTGCTATCTGCATCAAGAAAAGAAACAAAGAAATAAACTAGCAAACATGAAATACTGTCACGATACTGGTGCAACAGAACTGGAATCCGATGGCCAGGACTTAGGAGCAGAGTATATATAACACGGATGTAGCAGAACCCACGTTGTTGTGCTCCGCACGGGTGAGACAGAGTCTGTAGACGAGAACCGAGGTCAGGATAGCAGAAGTCAGGGCAGGCGGCAAGCTGGCAGGAAGGTAGACGAGCAGAAGGTCAGGGCAGGCAGCAAGCAGGTACGAAGGTCCAAGAACAGTCCGGGTCAGCAACAGGAGGTAGCAGGGAGAACCGCTAGGGCACAGAACACACGGAGGAGTGAGTTCCAGCAAGAGGATTGCAGACTAAAAGCCAAACACAATACTCTAGCAAAGACAGGAAGGTCTGGCCAGTTTAAAAAGGAACAGGAACAGGAAGTGAGATGGCAACCAGGAAACACATAATCCACCATCTTGACTGAGGGCAAACTTCAGGGCAAAGTATATCAGGGTGGTTTCTGACAGGAACAGGAAGTGAGATGGCAACCAGGAAACACATAATCCACCATCTTGACTGAGGGCAAACTTGAGGGCAAAGTAAACTATATCATGATGGTTTCTGACATTACTCCCACCTCAACAGCGGCCTCTGGACGGGACCTGACTTGGTCTTCCAGGATGTGTTTGATGGAATTGTCTAATCATTCGAGGAGCATTGATGTTGTTTATTGGTTCCCAGGAATTTTCTTCAGATCCGTACCCCTGCCATTTGATAAGGTACTGTAGCTGATTCCTGAAAATCCTAGAGTCCAGAATCTCTTCTACCACAAACTGCTCCTGTCCATCTATCTCCAATGCTTCAGGAGGAGGAAGTGTACGTTCAGGAAACGGATTGGGCACTGCAGCCTTGAGTAATGACACATGGAAGACAGGATGTATCCTCATGGATCGTGGGAGTTTAAGTCGAACGGCCACTGGGCTGATTATGCCCATGATTTTATAGGGTCCAATAAACTTCTGTCCCAGCTTCGGTGAGGGGACCTTAAGTTTTAAATTCCTCGTAGAAAGCCATACCTTGTCGCCCACTCTAAACATTGGTGCTGGTCTACGGAATTTATCAGCGGCCCTCTTATAATTCTCCTGAGCACTCTCTAAGGTCTCTCTTAGTAGTAGCAAATTTTGTTGAAGCTTGGAAATTCTTTCCGCCACTGCTGGTATAGGCGAAGTAACAGGAAATTTGGGGAGAATGTTCGGATGGTACCCGAGATTTGCAAAGAAGGGGGTCTGTCTGGTTGATGCATTTTGGGAATTATTGTAAGAAAATTCAGCCACTGGAAGAAGGTCAACCCAGTCATCCTGTAAGTGACAGATATAACATCGAAGGTATTGTTCCAAAGTCTGGTTTGTGCGTTCGGTCTGTCCATTAGACTGAGGGTGAAAGGCGGTTGATAGATTGATATTGATTTCTAAAGATGTGCAAAAACTGCGCCAAAACTTTGAAGTAAACTGTACTCCACGATCCGAGACAACTTCATCTGGCACCCCATGTAGACGAAACACATTTTGTATTATAAGGTCTGCAGTTTCTTTAGCAGATGGTAGGCCATTACATGCAATGAAGTGTGCAGCCTTAGTGAGACGGTCTACCACTACTAAGATTGTATTCTGTCCCTTGGATGTAGGTAGATCCACAATAAAGTCCATGGAAATGGAGCCCCAAGGACGGGAGGGGACCGGCAAAGGCTGTAGTAAACCTACTGGGAGGGAGCGTGGAGTCTTGCATCTAGCACAGATATCACATGACAGGACATATTTTTTCACATCCTGTCGAGAATTAGGCCACCAAAAGAAACGAGATAAGAATTCCTGAGTCTTCTGCACACCCCTGTGACCTGCGACCTTAGAGTCATGGACTAGTCTTAGAACCTTAAGTCTTATAACCTCGGGTATTTATATCTGTTGTCCATGAGTCCATACCTTGTTTTTGTATATTAATTGCAGATCATCGGGAGGTTGCGCCAGGAGGGAGTCAGTGACATAGGCTTCTTTGATTTCTTCAAGTAGGTCCTTATTAAGGATTACCCCCATGAATCTAGACTCTGGAATGATGGTCTTAGGTGGAGTTGTAGATACAGCATCGTTGGAAAAGATTCTGGATAAGGCATCTGCCTTGCCATTCCGAGAACCCGGCCTGTATGAAATCACAAAGTTGAATTGGTTTAAAAAAAGAGTCCAGCGGGCCTGGCGAGGAGATAGACATTTTGCTGATCTAACAAACTCCAAGTTGCGATGGTCAGTGAGAACTATTATTGGCTGGGAGGCTCCTTGAAGGTGATGTCTCCATTCTTTAAAGGCTGCTATAATAGCCAGTAGTTCTTTGTTTCCCACGTCGTAATTCTTCTCAGCCGGAGATAGACGTTGGGAGAAGAAAGCGCAAGGGTGTAACAATCCTTTGTCTCCTGTTCTCTGTGATAAAATGGCTCCTATAGCAGAATCTGAAGCATCTACTTCCACGATGAACGCCAATTCCGGGTTGGGGTGAACCAATACAGGGGCTGTGGTGAACCTGGTCTTTAATAAACAAAAGGATTCTTGTGCTTCAGGTGACCAAACAAATTCCTTTTTCGTTTTCCTGGTTAGTTGTGTAATTGGGGTGACTATTGTTGAAAATTTTTTGATGAAGCGTCTGTAAAAATTGGCAAAGCCTATGAAGCGTTGGACCTCTTTTAAGTTACTGGGGACAGGCCAGTCCACTATTGCTCTAATTTTGTTGGGGTCCATGTGTAAGCCTTGGGGTGAAATTATGTAGCCGAGAAATTGGATTTCAGTTCGATGAAACTCACACTTTTCAAGTTTGATATATAATTTATTTTTCCGAAGACGTTCCAAAACGAGTCTTACATGTTGCTGATGTTCTTCTGTTGAGTTAGAGAAGATCAGAATGTCATCCAGATAGATGACTACAAATTGGTCCAGGAGATCCCTGAAAATGTCGTTGGCCAGGTGTTGAAAGGTGGCTGGAGCGTTGCAAAGACCAAAAGGCATGACAAGGTATTCGAAGTGTCCGTACCGTGATCTAAATGCTGTCTTCCATTCATCTCCCGATCTGATACGGACCAAGTTATAGGCGCCTCGTAGGTCCAACTTTGAGAAAATTTTGGCATGACGTACTCTCTCCAATAACTCTGGGATTAGTGGTAGGGGGTAGCGATTCTTAATTGTGATTTTATTAAGTTCGCGGTAGTCAATGCATGGTCTTAGAGACCCATCCTTCTTTTTGACAAAGAATATGGGAGCCCCTGCTGGTGAGGAGGAGGGACGGATAAACCCTTTAGCCAGATTCTCTTCTATATATTCTTTGAGGGCCTTCAGTTCCGGACCTGCCAAGGGGTAGATATTCCCGAAGGGGATGGAAGCATCAGGGAGCAATTCTATGGGACAGTCATAGGGTCGATGTGGGGGAAGTTTGTCTGCCTTTTGTTTATCACCAAGGTCCATAAAATCCTGATATATGAGGGGTAGTTCCACCACCTTATCGTCCTGGGATGTGGCTTCCCCCCCTTGTTCTGACTGTTTTGTAGGCATAGCATCTTTCTCTGGAAACGTTATCTCTTTGGTCTCCCAGTTGATGTTAGGGTTCTGTGCCTGTAACCAGGGCAAGCCTAGGATAACAGGAAAATGTGAGGAGAGGAGATCAAAAGAAACGATAGAACTTCGTGATGTTGTGGTGTTATACAGATGTCGAGGGGTTCTGTTTCTTGATCTACAGGGCCCGAATTTAAAGGGGTACCATCTACCGTTTCCATAATCATAGGTGAGAGTTTTTTATGAATCTTTACCCCATGTCTCCTTGCAAAGGAATAGTCCATAAAATTGCCACCAGCCCCGGAATCCACCATCGCAGAGGTGGATATCCACTGGGAATTAATTGAAAATTTGATGGGGAGGAAACAATGAGAGTTTCTGTTATCCTTCTTAATACGAGGGGCCACTGAAGAGTTGGAGCGGATGGTTGTTTCTTCCAATGATTCCGCTTCAGATGTCACAGAGTCTTCATCTGAGAGATCGGGGTCTGTAATGGCTGCCACCAGTTTTCGAGGACGTCTGGGACAATTAATCAGGAAGTGGTCGGCTCTTCCACAATACAGACATAAGTTCTCTCGGAGTCTATGTTCCTTGCGATCAATATTTTCACGTTTTAAGATGGAGTCTATTTGCATTGGTTCAATTTCTGGTTCCTTGTAGATTCTTTTTGGAACTTCTTTTGAAGTCTGGGCAGATGAAGAAAGTGCCTGCTTCGTAGTATAGTTCAGTGTGGCCCATCTTTCTTGCCGTCGTTCAGCTAGTCGTGTATCAACTCGGATGCAGTGGTTGATAAAGGCATCAAGCTCTAAGGGGGCTTCTGCACGGGCCAGCTCGTCCTTTAGGGAACTACACAGTCCTTTCTTGAAAAAAGATAATTTTGCTGCATCATTCCAGTTAGTGTCAACGGACCATCTTTTAAAGTCCATAGCATATTCCGTGACGGGACGTCTGCCCTGGCGCAAGGCTAGTAAGGCTGCCTCTGCTGTAGTACCTCGGTTAGGGTCACCGAACATCTGGCTCATGGCCCCAAGGAAATCCTCCAGATTGTTTAGTCGGGCATCCCCAGTTTCGATCAACGGACTCGCCCAGGCGATAGCCTTGTGTGTTAGTAGCATAATGATGCATAGCACTTTAGATCGATCAGTAGAAAACTGGGAGGAGTTTGCGTCAAAGTAGAGGCGACACTGATTGATAAACCCCCGGAATTTGTCGCGGTCTCCGCCAAATCGGAATGGAGGTAATTTAGGAGTTAATGTAGTAGATGGTGCAGGAGCTGCATTCTCCACCTGTGTTATGTGAGCAGCCAGTGCTTGCACTGTATCACAGAGTTCGTGGATCGTTTGTCCATAAAACTGCATGCTGGGGCCGGTCTGGCCCTCAAAGGCATCGTATTTCTTCTTTAAGGTTTGCAACTCCGCGTGCATACTAGATACCGCCGTCTGCAACTGCTTAATACGGGTCTCTGCCGCAGTCCCGGCGGAATCCATGGTGGCTAGAGTATTCTGTCACGATACTGGTGCAACAGAACTGGAATCCGATGGCCAGGACTTAGGAGCAGAGTATATATAACACGGATGTAGCAGAACCCACGTTGTTGTGCTCCGCACGGGTGAGACAGAGTCTGTAGACGAGAACCGAGGTCAGGATAGCAGAAGTCAGGGCAGGCGGCAAGCTGGCAGGAAGGTAGACGATCAGAAGGTCAGGGCAGGCAGCAAGCAGGTACGAAGGTCCAAGAACAGTCCGGGTCAGCAACAGGAGGTAGCAGGGAGAACCGCTAGGGCACAGAACACACGGAGGAGTGAGTTCCAGCAAGAGGATTGCAGACTAAAAGCCAAACACAATACTCTAGCAAAGACAGGAAGGTCTGGCCAGTTTAAAAAGGAACAGGAACAGGAAGTGAGATGGCAACCAGGAAACACATAATCCACCATCTTGACTGAGGGCAAACTTCAGGGCAAAGTATATCAGGGTGGTTTCTGACAGGAACAGGAAGTGAGATGGCAACCAGGAAACACATAATCCACCATCTTGACTGAGGGCAAACTTGAGGGCAAAGTAAACTATATCATGATGGTTTCTGACAAATACATGGACAAGCCACATTTTAAACAATATTTTATTTTTATTTTTATATATATACATATATATATATATATATATATATATATATATATATATAAATAATAATTACCCTGAGACATATTTATCTCGTACAGGCTACATTCGGATCAAGAAATTCCAAATCTTGTCATTTTTTGTCATTTTCTCTGTGACTAGATGGATATAAATATGCAAAGAAATGAAAAAAAAATATATGAATGAGAAAAAAAATAAAAACATAAATCCCATAGATTTTCTACAAGAATGCACTCAATTCATACTTCCGATTGAGACCCCTTGGTTCAAGAGTTTGCAGCGTATGGATCCAAAAACTTTTTTAAGCATTAGCAACCTGTTGCCACCTCTACGGGGTTGTTGAATCTGCTCAATTATCTGAAATTGTAATTGTAATACATTGTGAGCACATCTATCAAAATGAAGGGAATAGGTAATAACAGATTTTTCTTCCGTATGCTTGATTTATGATTACTGAACCTATCCTTCATTCTGGTAGATGTCTCCCCAATGTACACAAGGCCACATGGGCACTTCAACAGGTATACTACATAATTGCTATCACAGGTAAAAAAAAACCCTGACAGGGAATTTTTTACCTGTGTGTGGATGGGAAAAGAATTCACCTTTAATCATTGCTGAACAATGGACACACTGCAGACAAGGGAAGGTACCCTTTTTACGAGTAGAAAGAAAAAGTTGGCGTGGCATATTCATCGTACCTCCTATGTCTGCTTTAATAATTGTATCCCTAATATTTTTGGTTCTTTTATAGCAGATCATAGGGAAATCTCTGAATTCAACAACATCCGGGTAAGCCGCATGCACAATCCCCCAATGTTTATTAATCACATGGCGAAATTTATTTATCCACGGATGATATTTGACAATGAACGGTAACCGTCTATTGTCAATACAAGGTTTTTTTTTGTCAACTCAGCCACCGCATTTCTTCATTTCAGAGTCCAACAAGGATCTCGGATAACCCCTGGAAGAAAATTTATCTGACATCTCCTTTAATCTGATTTCCCTCAACAACTCATCTGACACAATTCTCTCCACTCGTCTGAACTGTGAAAGAGGTAGAGATTTCTTAACTGATGGTGAATGATTACTGGAGTAATGTAAAAGGCTATTTTTATCAGTTTTTTTGATGTGCAAATCTGTCTCTATATGGTTCTCAAGGCCTTTTATTACCCAAGTATCTAAAAAATAAATTTTATTCAGGTCACTTTGAACTGTGAAAGATAATTCAGGCCATATAGTGTTCAGGTATTCAGTGAACTGCTCGAGGGACTCGCCGCCGCCCCGCCATATGCAAAAAATATCGTCTATGAAACGACGCCAAAAAATACAAGATTGCATATATAGTAGATTATTGCATATAAAATGTTCTTCAAACCAGGCTATATAACTATTTGCATATGGTGGTGCGGCGTGCGAGCCCATCGTGGTCCCCCGTTTCTGCTGGAAGAATGTGTCCTGGAATAAAAAATAATTCTCCAAAGAAAATTGAGAATTGACGTGCTTAATTAAAGAAACTTGATACCTTTATTAATGAATGGGTATGAGCAAGAGTGATCAATACACTCAGATGCTCTTGATATAAAAATGCAAACAGCGAACCTCCTATTAGAGATAGGTGGTACAAGTAAATCACTATAGTGACGGGGATGATAATGGGTAAGTCTGTGGGAAAGTTTCTCTCCCTAGACGACCCTACGGAACTATGTCCTGAAGCACAGGGATGTCCCCTAATGGTGGAGACACCCTGCCCCCGTACCTAAGCCTAGATATGGCCCTAGTGATGCCCTACTTAGCAAAGCTGGATCGAGAAATATTAATCCAGAGAAGCAAAACAAAAAAATAATAAGTCAAATGTAAATGATAGAAAGACAACCCCAACGCGTTTCGGCTGCATACAGCAGCTCATCAGGAGGTGATGGCAGTGTAGTCAACGTAGGGAATAAAGTAAGCAAAAAAATTTCTATTATAAGAAACTGTTGTGCTTAGAAAAGTAAGATGGTACTTAGCTCCTTGGCATACTTGATGGTGCTGTGTATACAGATATGTATCTCTTGTCCGTATATATGATGGATTCTGAGGGTGAAAAACGTGCTATATGTCAGACATTTATATAGGCCTGCAAAAACAAAGTACTCTGTGTCTGACATTCATATATGATTCTGAGCAAGTAAAGTACTTAGTCACAAGTATTCATATAGCCATAGTGTACTGATCAATATAACAAAGTATACTATATACCACTCAGTCATTAACATAAGGGGACAATAATGTACTCACCAGACAGAGGGAGACCCTGTAACAGGCACAGCTGGTATGCTGGGAGGCTGGAGGGCTCATAGCAGTGTGTCAGCGCTTGCTATTTAAGCGCTGGTGCCGGCATGTGTTTCCGGACGCCGAGAGGAGAGCACTTCCGGTCGGTGGACCGCATCGTAGTGACGCGATGCGTCACTTCCGGTCTTTGGAACGCATATTGGAACGCATGAGCGGCCAATAATGCTGAAAGTTCCTGATCTGTATGTGCTTCTCACTAGCTGTTAATTTAACCATAGTAATTGGGTCAAAATGGTTCTACAGTCCCCTACTTATGAAAAACTCGGTGATGGGAGGACTATAACATAAATATTGAGCCCCAAAAAGTACCAGCTATTAATTGGAGGAATTCTAATGATAGCATAATATAGACATCCTCACGTGTATATAGCAAAGATTACGGGAGCCACGTAGACGTGAGAAGGGATGATTAAAGTGACAGTGATGTATGTCACTTATCCTAAAATATGGTGCTTCACGCACCGGCATTGGCAAAGGGGGGGACGAACAATTAGGGATATTTATATAGGATAGAACAGAGGAAAAATCTCTGATAGAGGAATTAAGGGGTTTGTAACGGCATGTTTTCAATCAAATAAAACATGTAAATGTGAGTCGCTCATTGAGACCGCTTGGTGACTGTGACCGGAATCGATAGATCCATTCGGATTCTTTTTGGAGTATCTTCCGGTCCCAGTCACCCCCTCTTAGAGGTTTGGGAATGACCTCAAGTACTAGAAACTTGAGGGTACCTAGGTCTCCCCCATGTTGATCATTAATATGGTTAGCAACGGGGGTGTCTTTTTTCTTTACTATGTCGTTGATGTGTTCGCAGACTCTGCGTCTAAGTTCCCTGAAAGTCTTGCCGATGTAATCTTTCGGACAGGTACACTGACATATATAGACAACTCCCTGTGTTTTGCAGTTAGCGAAGGAACCTAACGTTTGGACGATATTGGTTGTGGAACAGGTGACCGTTTTCGAAATACGTATATATCTGCAGGCCTTACAGCTACCGCATCTGAATGTCCCTTTCGGTTGTCTGTCCAGCCATGTTCCCTCCTTTTTTATGCCAGTATAGGTGGCTATGCACGAGCCTATCTCTGAGGCTCCTCCCCTTGCGATATGTTATTTGGGGGTAGTTAGAGATGGCTTTAGACAGGTCTTTGTCCATCATTAGGATTGGCCAGTGAGTTTTTAGAATGGCAGTGACTTCGCTGTTAGCTGTGTCATACGTGGAAATTAGACGAATGGTTGAGCTATCCTTGTTATCTTTTGTTTTTGGTATTAGTAAATCGCCCCTATCCCTGTTCTCAGCTAGCTGAAAGGCTTCCCTTAGAGTAGACCTAGGGTACCCTCTCTGTAATAGTCTATTTCTTAGTTTTCTTGACTCCTGGTAAAAGTTTTCTTTGTCAGAGCAGTTACGGCGCATGCGTAAATATTGGCCTTTTGGAATACCTCTTTTGACTGTTTGTGGGTGGTGACTTTTCCAATGTAAAATGTTATTTGTGGCGGTCGGTTTTCGATATATATTTGTAGTCAGATTTCCTGCTACAGATGTTACTTCCACATCCAAGAAGGTGATACTCTTGGATTTAATTTCGCTGGTGAATCTTAATCCCACATTATTATCATTAAGGGCGGAGACGAAGTCACAGAATTTCTCTTTACTGTCACCCCACACAACAAAGATGTCATCAATATAGCGGGTCCAAAAGACAATCCCACTATTCCACCACATCTGGTGATCGGGGAACACAAATTTGTCTTCCCACCAGCCCAGGAAGAGATTTGCATAGGCGGGGGCACACGGGCTGCCCATAGCAGTCCCCCTGAGCTGGTGGTAAATGGACCCGCTATATGTGAAGAAGTTGTGTGTAAGAGTGTATTCCAAGAGGCACATGATAAAATTATTGTGATTTTGAAACTGAGTGCCCCTCGATCTCAGGAAATGGGCCGTAGCTGCTAGACCTTTATCGTGTGGTATGGATGTATACAGGGATTCCACGTCGATACTCGCAAGATGGCAATGGGAGTCGACGGAGATGGTTTCAATTTTTCGAAGGAAATCCATCGTGTCGCGTGTAAAGGATGGTAAACAGGACACAAATTCTTTTAGTGTTTGATCAAGGTATGTCCCACAGTGATGAGTCAGAGAGTCCATGCCTGATACGATTGGGCGTCCCTTCAGGGGAGTTACTCCCTTATGGATTTTCGGGAGGCAGTAAAAAGTGGCCAGCTGTGGGTTCTTAGGGAGAAGATATGCATATTCTGATTTTGTAATCACCCCCTGTTCTAGACCCTGTTGAAGGATCTCTTTCAGTTGTTGCTGGAAGACTAGACTAGGGTCACTCGGTAGAACTCTATAGCTGGTGGGATCCCTAAGTAGGTCAAGACACATTTTTTTATAGTTAGGATGGTCTAGAATTACTAGATTCCCACCTTTATCCGATGGTTTTATAATGATGGTGTTATCTGTCTCCAGATTCCTAAGAGCCATCGCCTCGTCTCGGGACAAATTATATTCTCTCGGATAGTTGACATTTAGCTGTTCCAGGTCGTTGCTGACCATTTTAACAAAAATGTCGATATGTTCGGAGCTCATAGGGGGTGGGAGTCTAGTACTAGTGGGGCGGAGATTGGTAAAGGGACCATCTCCGGGATTTTTATTCCCCTCCTCATACAGATCCATGAGGTTTTGGAGGTCGGGAAAGTCCTCTAGGTCAATCCCCAAGTCATGGCATGTTTGCCTATTACTATTTTGATAGAATTTATGCCATTTGAGCCTTCTGCCAAACAGATTAAGATCTTTAATCCATGTAAAGATGTTAAACCTGGTAGTTGGTACAAATGAAAGACCCTTTTGGAGAATAGTGGTTTCAACATCTGTCAGGGGTCTAGAGGACAGATTGATTATTTGCAGATTGTCGGTTAGGGGCGACTTTCGCCTGCCCTTACCCCCTTCCTTAGCTGATAGGGGCCCTGGCTGTTGGTTAAAAAAGGAACCAGGGGTTGTTGTTGAGTAGAAGAGGAGGTGGAGGAAGAGGAGGGAGGAGAGGACTGAGATGGTCCTCCACGTGTTTGACCCGGGTATCCCCTTTGTCTCCCCCAGAGAGCCTCAGAGATAGGCTCGTGCATAGCCACCATACTGGCATAAAAAAGGAGGGAACATGGCTGGACAGACAACCGAAAGGGACATTCAGATGCGGTAGCTGTAAGGCCTGCAGATATATACGTATTTCGAAAACGGTCACCTGTTCCACAACCAATATCGTCCAAACGTTAGGTTCCTTCGCTAACTGCAAAACACAGGGAGTTGTCTATATATGTCAGTGTACCTGTCCGAAAGATTACATCGGCAAGACTTTCAGGGAACTTAGACGCAGAGTCTGCGAACACATCAACGACATAGTAAAGAAAAAAGACACCCCCGTTGCTAACCATATTAATGATCAACATGGGGGAGACCTAGGTACCCTCAAGTTTCTAGTACTTGAGGTAATTCCCAAACCTCTAAGAGGGGGTGACTGGGACCGGAAGATACTCCAAAAAGAATCCGAATGGATCTATCGATTCCGGTCACAGTCACCAAGCGGTCTCAATGAGCGACTCACATTTACATGTTTTATTTGATTGAAAACATGCCGTTACAAACCCCTTAATTCCTCTATCAGAGATTTTTCCTCTGTTCTATCCTATATAAATATCCCTAATTGTTCGTCCCCCCTTTGCCAATGCCGGTGCGTGAAGCACCATATTTTAGGATAAGTGACATACATCACTGTCACTTTAATCATCCCTTCTCACGTCTACGTGGCTCCCGTAATCTTTGCTATATACACGTGAGGATGTCTATATTATGCTATCATTAGAATTCCTCCAATTAATAGCTGGTACTTTTTGGGGCTCAATATTTATGTTATAGTCCTCCCATCACCGAGTTTTTCATAAGTAGGGGACTGTAGAACCATTTTGACCCAATTACTATGGTTAAATTAACAGCTAGTGAGAAGCACATACAGATCAGGAACTTTCAGCATTATTGGCCGCTCATGCGTTCCAATATGCGTTCCAAAGACCGGAAGTGACGCATCGCGTCACTACGATGCGGTCCACCGACCGGAAGTGCTCTCCTCTCGGCGTCCGGAAACACATGCCGGCACCAGCGCTTAAATAGCAAGCGCTGACACACTGCTATGAGCCCTCCAGCCTCCCAGCATACCAGCTGTGCCTGTTACAGGGTCTCCCTCTGTCTGGTGAGTACATTATTGTCCCCTTATGTTAATGACTGAGTGGTATATAGTATACTTTGTTATATTGATCAGTACACTATGGCTATATGAATACTTGTGACTAAGTACTTTACTTGCTCAGAATCATATATGAATGTCAGACACAGAGTACTTTGTTTTTGCAGGCCTATATAAATGTCTGACATATAGCACGTTTTTCACCCTCAGAATCCATCATATATACGGACAAGAGATACATATCTGTATACACAGCACCATCAAGTATGCCAAGGAGCTAAGTACCATCTTACTTTTCTAAGCACAACAGTTTCTTATAATAGAAATTTTTTTGCTTACTTTATTCCCTACGTTGACTACACTGCCATCACCTCCTGATGAGCTGCTGTATGCAGCCGAAACGCGTTGGGGTTGTCTTTCTATCATTTACATTTGACTTATTATTTTTTTGTTTTGCTTCTCTGGATTAATATTTCTCGATCCAGCTTTGCTAAGTAGGGCATCACTAGGGCCATATCTAGGCTTAGGTACGGGGGCAGGGTGTCTCCACCATTAGGGGACATCCCTGTGCTTCAGGACATAGTTCCGTAGGGTCGTCTAGGGAGAGAAACTTTCCCACAGACTTACCCATTATCATCCCCGTCACTATAGTGATTTACTTGTACCACCTATCTCTAATAGGAGGTTCGCTGTTTGCATTTTTATATCAAGAGCATCTGAGTGTATTGATCACTCTTGCTCATACCCATTCATTAATAAAGGTATCAAGTTTCTTTAATTAAGCACGTCAATTCTCAATTTTCTTTTGACCTATTTCCTACGTGTAACCTATCAATAGATATCTCGTTAAGTGTCTTTAAAAAATAATTCTCCTCTAAAACCAATTTCAATAATTGTAGAAAAAAATGTTTTTCTTGTGTGGTATAATTAGAAGATTCCAGGACCCATTCTACAGCGACAAGGCCCTTCACATGTTCAATTGATGTGTACAAACTACATACATCATATGTGACTAAGAAATCTCCTTTCTCAAGATGTACACTTTTAATTTCAGACAGGAATTGATTGGTGTCTAATAAAAAGGAGGGAGTTTTCTTTATTAATAGGGTTAATACTTTCTCTATAAGCATGGCAGGTGCAGACAGAATAGAATCATTAGAGACTACAATTGGCCGACCCGGGGGGGCTGTCGGACATTTGTGAATTTTTGGCAACGTGTATAACACAGGAGTAACTGGATATTGGTTCACCAAAAATTGGCACAATTTGTCATCTAATAAACCAGCATCTATCTGTGTATACACAATCTCAGACAATTTAATGTTTTGTGTATATAAGTTACCATGGCAATGTGACGTCAACACGCCTGAACGTCGGGGAGGGCGCACTATTTAAATGTGTTTGTATCAATGCATGTTATTCTTGACAAAGGCTCGGATTCGAGCCGAAACACATGTCGCTTGTAGCGCTGTATCCATGCTTTTGAATAAAGCAACATAATTACCAACAAGGAGTGAAGTGCCGATCTATCTCCTGTATAACAATTGCCCATCTCAAATATAAGTGACATTCAGTCTAATTTATTTGCGCATACACTTACAAAACCGGAAGGCAAGCAGTAAGGGACAGGGAAGTGGACGTGCTGCTGATGGTGCACGCAGAGTCCGTGGCCCTGTGCGCGGTGAAACTGTGCATGCTGCCAGAGCACAAGAAAACACACTCATCCACGATACCTAGCTTCATGTTCCAGTTTTCAGGGCGGCTCAGGACACAACTCTCGACGTCACACCAGTGCGATCAGGTGGTCGGTTGGATTGCAGCAGATAATGCTTCCAGTCGCTTAAGCACCACCCTCTCTTCCACAAAGTCCAGTCTCAGTAGCCAAGGGTCTGGTCAACAGAATCCTTGCCCTGATCCTCCTTCCTCCCACCATGGAGAGTCTTTGCAAACAAGTGATCCTACACTCGGACATTCCGAGGAGCTCTTTTCATCGTCATTCCTTAATTTGGGCCATTCACCAAGCCTGCTTGTAAGAGGGAAGTGAGGAGATCTTATGCCCTGATTCCCAAACTCCTGAGCATCCACAGCCAGAAGAAGATGGTGGTGGGGAATGGCAATTAGTGATTCACGAGGTGGATGATGATGATGAGAGGATGGATGACCAGAGTGAGGAAGTGGAAGAGGAGGTGGTGGACGATGAAATTACTTGCCCAACCTGGGAAGGTGGCAAGCCGAGCAAAGACAGCAGTACAGAGGTGGAGGGATCCGCAGCACAGCAACAGGCTGGAAGAGGCAGTGGGGTGACAAAAGGAAGAAGGCGGGCCACACCATAGAAACATAGAACATGTGGGCAGATAAGAACCATTTGGCCCATCTAGTCTGCCCAATATACTAAATACTATGGATAGCCCCTGGCCCTATCTTATATATAGGATGGCCTTATGCCTATCCCATGCATGCTTAAACTCCTCCACTGTATTTGCAGCTACCACTTCTGCAGGAAGGCTATTCCATGCATCCACTACTCTCTCAGTAAAGTAATGCTTCCTGATATTACTTTTAAACCTTTGCCCCTCTAATTTAAAACTATGTTCTCTTGTAGCATTTTTTCTTCTTTTAAATATTCTCTCCTCTTTTACCTTGTTGATTCCCTTTATGTATTTAAAAGTTTCTATCATATCCCCTCTGTCTCGTCTTTCTTCCAAACTATACATGTTAAGGTCCTTTAATCTTTCCTGGTAAGTTTTATCCTGCAATCCATGTACCAGTTTAGTAGCTTTTCTCTGAACTCTCTCCAAAGTATCAATATCCTTCTGGAGATATGGTCTCCAGTACTAAGCACAATACTCCAAATGAGGTCTCACTATTGCTCTGTAGAGCGGCATGAGCACCTCCCTCTTTCTACTGGTAATGCCTCTCCCTATACACCCAAGCATTCTGCTAGCATTTCCTGCTGCTCTATGACATTGTCTGCCTACCTGTAAGTCTTCGGAAATAATGATCCCTAAATCCCTTTCCTCAGATACTGAGGTTAGGACTGTATCACTGATTTCATATTCTGCTCTTGGGTTTTTACGTCCCAGGTGCATTATCTTGCACTTATCAACATAAAATTTTAGTTGCCAGATTTTTGACTATTCCTCTAGTTTTCCTAAGTCCTTATCCATTTGGTGTATCCCTCCAGGAACATCAACCAAACAGGCCCGAAACTGTTCCACAGACCACCCCCTTATGGCAATCTCCCTTTGCCAAGGGGTAGGAATTCTGCAGTCTGGCGCTTTTTTGATGAAAGTGCGGACGATAAAATAATTGTCATTTGCAACCTGTGCCGTACCAAAATGAGCAGGGGCGTGAACACTAGAAACCTCACCACCACCAGCATGATCCGCCACATGGCATCAAGGCACCCTAATAGGTGGACCGAACGCCTGGGTCCACAATAAGTGTCTGCAGGTCACACCACTGCCTCCTCTTCCCCTGTGTTATGTGCTGGCCAATCCCCTATCCAAGACGCAGGCCCGGACGCCTCCTGCCCTGCGCCTGGACTTTCGCAAGCACCATTAGCTAGCACATCCACTTCTGTGTCCCAGCGCAGTGTACAGATGTCCGTACCCCAGGCCTTTGAACGAAAGCTCAAATACCCAGCCACAGGCCATAGCACTAAATGCGCACCTTTTCAAATTGCTGGCCCTGGAAATTTTGGCATTTAGGCTTGTGGACACTGAGGCTTTCTGCAGCCTGATGTTGGCAGCCGTCCCTCATTACTCAGTCCCCAGCTGCCACTATTTTTCCTGGTGTGCCGTTGCCCCCTTACACCAGCATGTGTCCTGTGACATCACCTGTGCCATGACCAACACAATTATTGGAAAGTCCACTTAATGACTGACACATGGACAAGTGCTTGTGGCCAGGTACGCTATATCTCCCTGATGGCACACTGCGTGAATGTTGTGAAGGCCGGGAGCGAGTCATACCCTGGGATGGCACAGGTGGTACCGACGCCAAGGATTGCGCGCACTACTTCCATCAGGATTTCCGCCACCAACTACATTAGTGGCTGAAGCCCCCTTCTCCTGCTCCACCTCCTCCTCCACTTCCACCTCTGAATTTTCATCTTGCAGCATCAGTCAGTAGCTGGAAGCAGTGTAGCACTTTAGTGGGGATGTGGCAACAGGCCGTGCTGAAACTTATTTGCTTAGGTGACAAACAGCACACAGCCTCAGAGCTTTGGCAGACTGAGCTGTGGTTCTCGCCACTCAACCTACAATCTGACATGGTTGTGTCTGATAATGGCCGTGACTTAGTGGCGGCTTTGGAGCTTGGCAAGCTGACACACATACCATGACTAGCCCACGTGTTAAACTTAGTGGTTCAGCGGTTTCTCAAAACCTACCTCAATTTACCTGAGCTACTGGTGAAGGTGCGCCGTGTGTGTGCCCATTTCCAAAAGTCATCTACAGCTGCCGCCAGTCTGGAAGAGCTGCAGCAGCGCTTGCAATTGCCAGCTCACCGATAGTTGTGCAACGTGAGCACGCGCTGGAACTCCACGTTCCACATGTTGGCCAGGCTTTGTGAGCAGTAGAGGGCAGTAGTGGAATACCCGCTCCAACATGGTCGTCACCTTTCCAGTCAGTTGCCGCTCTTCACAAGTGACGAGTGGGCATGGATGTCTGACCTCTGTGAGGTTTTAAGAAACTTTAAGGAATCAACACAGTTGGTGAGCGGCGATGCAGCTATTATCAGCGTAACCATACCGCTTCTGTGTCTACTGAAACGCTCGCCGCTCACAATGAAGGCAGATGCTTTGCATATGGAAGAGGTGGAATTGGGGGAATTACACAGGGTGATAGCCAGACTACCCTCATTTCATCTTCCCAGCGCAAATTGGATGAGGATGAGGAGGAGCAGGAGACGGTTGCCTCCGCTACAGAGGGTAGTACCCATAGCAGGTTTGTTCCATCAGTTCAGCGTGGATGGGCAGAAGAGGAGGAAGAGGATGAGGAAATTGAGAGTCATCCTCCTGATGAGGACAGCAAAATATTGACTCTTGCACACATGGCTGACTTTATGTTATGCTGCCTCTCCCATTACCCTCGCGTTGTACGCCTTTTTGTCAACACCGATTACTGGTTGTTCATTTTTCTCGACCCCCGCTACAAAGAGAACTTCTCATCCCTCATTCCTCAGGTGGAGATGACGAGCAAAATGGTGCAATAGCAGAAGATCCTTGTTGAAAAATTGCTCCAAAAATTTCCATTTGACAACACTGGAGGCAGAGTATGTATTTCCTAGGCTACCCTCGCTCCTAATGTAAGCTTAGCAGCAGGCCCTCAACGATAATTTATTCGATGTTCAGCTCAGCAGCAGGCCCTTGCCCATAATTTTTTTCCATTGTCAGATCAGCAGCAAGCAGTCACCCCTAATGTTTTAGAAATTCAGCTCAGCAGCAGACCCTCAACCATAATTTTGCTAATGGTCAGCTCAGCAGCAGCCACTCGCCCCTAATGTTTTAGATGGTCAGCTCAGCAGCAGGCCCTCGCCCATAATTTTTTCCATGGTCAGATCAGCAGTAGGCACCCACCTCTAATGTTTAGAGAGTCAGCTCAGCAGCAAGCACTCACCCCTAATGTTTTAGAGCAGCGATGCCCAACCTATGGCCCACGGGCCAAATGCGGCCCGCAAAGCCGTGTCATGCGGCCCGCGCAGTGACAGGACTTTATCAGGGCAGGGCGCGCTGTGAACGACACAGGCAGCAAAGCGGTGCTGCCTGTGCCTGCATTCTCCCTGCCCAGCGCCGCCCCCTGGCTAATTTATTCATTGCACTTGCCTCTGTGAAATTGAAGAGAAGCGCCGTAATCTCGCACAGGCGCACTGGCAGATGTATTGAAGTGTGCATGCACCGTCTTCCTGGCCTCTGCCAGTGTGCCTGTGCGAGATTATGGCGCTTCTCTTCAAGTTCACAGAGGCAAGTGCAGTGAATAAATTAGCTAGGAAGCGGCTCTGGGTGGGGGGGGATATCTGTGGAGCACACTGAGGAGGATATCTGTGGAGGACACTATGGGAGGATATCTGTGGAGGACACTGAGGGGGGATATCTGTGGAGGACACTGAGGGGGGATATTTGTGGAGGACACTGAGGGGGGATATCTGTGGAGGACACTGAGGGGGGATATCTGTGGAGGACACTGAGGGGTGATATCTGTGGAGGACACTGAGGGGGGATATCTGTGGAGGACACTGAGGGGGGATATCTGTGGAGGACACTGAGGGGGATCTAAGGAGGGGTGTGGGGATGTTGGGGTGGGAGGTCCTGGAGGGGTGTTTGGGTGGGAGCTCTGGAAGGGGTGGGAGGTCCGATAGGTATGTGGGGGTGGGAGATCCGGGAGAGGGGGCCATAAATTTTTTGCTATGGGGCCCAGTCATTTCTAGCTACTCCCCTGATTGTTAAGATTGGGCGGGCACTGGAGCGATATAGCGCCCTGCTGTAGGAGAAGCCGGCGGGAGATGAAAGGAGGAGGGGCCAGCTCCTGGTGGTGTCGGGCACACGGCGCAAGCATGGCGGTGGAGGATCTGACTGAAGCCTAAAGACCAGACATCAAGGTAGACCTGCAGAAGAAGGTGACAGCGCAGTATGTGATGTATATATGTGTGTAATGTATGTAGTGCAGTGTGTGATCATCACATACTGCACTACATACATTACACACATGTACACATCACATGCCCCCTCACAGTAGTTATGCCCAGATATGTGCCCCCTCACAGTAATAATGCCAAGATATGTGCCGTCTTCACAGACGTAATGCTCACATATGCCCCCTCACAGTAGTTATGCCCAGATATGTGCCCCCTCACAGTAATAATGCCAAGATATGTGCCCTCTTCACAGACGTAATGCTCACACATGCCCCCTCACAGTAGTTATGCCCAGATATGTGCCCCCTCACAGTAATAATGCCAAGATATGTGTCCTCTTCACAGACGTAATGCTCACACATGCCCCCTCACAGTAGTTATGCCCAGATATGTGCCCCCTCACAGTAATAATGCCAAGATATGTGCCCTCTTCACAGACGTAATGCTCACACATGCCCCCTCACAGTAGTTATGCCCAGATATGTGCCCCCTCACAGTAATAATGCCAAGATATGTGCCCTCTTCACAGATGTAATGCTCACACATGCCTCCTCACAGTGGTTATGCCCAGATATGTGCCCTCCTCACAGTATTTATACCCTGATATGTGTCCCTTCACAGTAGTTATGCTGAGATATGTGCCCCCTCACAGTAGTTATGCCTGATATGTGCCCTCCTCACAGTAGTTATGCCCAGATATGTGCCCTCTTTACAGTAGTAATGCTCACACGTGCCCCCTCACAGCGTTTGCATTTCTTTCTGGCAAAGCTACCTGGTTCCGGCCCGCAAAATTTATACCAAGTCTAGTGCGGCCCTCAGACGAAAAATGGTTGGGCACCACTGTTTTAGAGAGTCAGTTCAGCAGCAGGCCCTCGCACATAATTTTTTCAATTGTCAGATCAGCAGCAGGCACTCGCCCCTAATGTTTTAGAGAGTCAGCTCGGCAGCAGACCCTCACCCCTAATGTTTTAGATGGTCAGCTCAGCAGCAGGCCCTCACCCATAATTTTTTCCATGGTCAGATCAGCAGCAAACCCTCACCCCTAATGTTTTAGATAATCAGATCAGCAGTAGACCCTCAACCCTAATTTTTTAGATGGTCGTCTCAGCAGCAGACCCTCACCCCTAATTTTTTAGATGGTCAGCTCAACAGCAGACCCTCACCTCTTATTTTTTAGATGGTCAGCTCAGCAGCAGACCCTCACCCCTAATGTTGTAGATGGTCAAATGAGCAGCAGGCCGTCGCCCCTAATGTTTTAGAGGGTCACCAGCAGGCCCTTGCTCCTAATGTTTTAGAGGTTCACCAGCAGGCCATTAATCATAATTTTTCAAGGGTGAGTATGATGCGCTCCTTTATGTTTAATAAAGGTTGTATTGGAGTGCCGGCTCCTTGTAATTTTTGGCAGCCCTTTTACTTAGTGCATAGGCTTTATGGGTGTAGGAGACCCACTACCTGAACAATTGTACCACAATGTGAATTAGGCCCTCATTTATGTGATATACAGGTTATATCGGAGTGGCTCTTCCTTGTAATTTTTGGCAGCACTTGTACTTTATATACAAGTAAATATACAGGAAATAATGTTTCCTAACAATTTTTCCTCTAAAATCATAAGCCCTTTTTTTCTAGTAATACACCCCCAAAAAGGCTTTAGAACATATAACTGCACCGCTGAACGGCAAATAATACTTTACCGCTAGATGACACCGGGAGCTCAGGCCTCTGGAAGTGACCCCTGCTGCCACGCCCCCTTACTCTGCTGCGACCTGTGCCTGCACCAGAAACATTTAGGCCTCTGCCCCTCCCCTGTGCAGGGCCTGTCACTTCTCTGTCTGACATACTCTTAGATCTAATAAAAAAAAAAAAAAAAGGAAGTTAATACACCCCAAAAAAGGCTGTAATTTTCTCACTTCTTCACACAACAGCTAATAAGACCTTTTTCACTAATACATGACAAAAAAGACTTTAATTTTCTCACTTAACTGCACAATGGCTAATAAGTAGGGATGAGCGAACTCGAACTGTATAGTTCGGGTTCGTACCGAATTTTGGGGTGTCCGTGACACGGACCCAAACCCGGACATTTTCGTAAAAGTCCGGGTTCGGGTTCGGTGTTCGTCGCTTTCTTGGCGCTTTTGTGACGCTTTCTTGGCGTTTTTTGAAAGGCTGCAAAGCAGCCAATCAACAAGCGTCGTACTACTTGCCCCAAGAGGCAGTCACAGCCATGCCTACTATTGGCATGGCTGTGATTGGCCAGAGCACCATGTGACCCAGCCTCTATTTAAGCTGGAGTCACATAGCGCCGCCCGTCACTCTGCTGTGATTAGCATAGGGTGAGGTTGCGGCTGCGACAGTAGGGCGAGATTAGGCAGATTAACTCCTCCAAAGGACTTGATTAATCGATCGATCTGCAGCTGTGCATCATTGAGCTGCTGAAATTCAATTGCTCACTGTTTTTAGGCTGCCCAGACCGTTTGTCAGTCACTTTTTTCTGGGGTGATCGGCAGCCATTTTGTGTCTTGTGCGGTGCTGCGACCAAGTGCATCCAAGCTGCGACCAAGTGCATTTAAACCTCAATGGTGTGGTTGTTTTTTGGCTAAAGCCTACATCAGGGTGAAGCTGTCACACCAAGTGCATTTAACCAGCAATAGTCTGTTTATTTTTTGGCCATATACTACATCAGGGGCAAGCTGCGCCTGTCACCAAGTGCATTTAACCAGCAATAGTCTGTTAATTTTTTGCCCATATACTAAATCAGGGGCAAGCTGCGCCCGTCACCAAGTGCATTTAACCCTCAGTAGTGTGGTTGGTCAAGCTGTCACACCAAGTGCATTTAACCAGCAATAGTCTGTTCATTTTTTGGCCATATACTACATCAGGGGCAAGCTGCGCCCGTCACCAAGTGCATTTAACCCTCAGTAGTGTGGTTGGTAAAGCTGTCACACCAAGTGCATTTAACCAGCAATAGTCTGTTCATTTTTTGGCCATATACTACATCAGGGGCAAGCTGCGCCTGTCACCAAGTGCATTTAACCCTCAATGGTGTGGTTGTTTTTTGGCTAAAGCCTACATCAGGGTGAAGCTGTCACACCAAGTGCATTTAACCAGCAATAGTCTATTCATTTTTTGGCCATATACTACATCAGGGGCAAGCTGCGCCCGTCACCAAGTGCATTTAACCCTCAGTAGTGTGGTTGGTCAAGCTGTCACACCAAGTGCATTTAACCAGCAATAGTGTGGTTATTCTTTGGCCATATCCCAGTCTAATTCTGTCACTAAATCCATACCGGTCAACCAGCGCCTAAATACTAGGCCTCAAATTTATATCCCGCTAAATCTGTCAGTACCGCTGTACTGTTGTGGCTGGGCAAGTTATTTAGTGTCCGTCAAAGCACATTTTTTGTTCAGGGTTGAAATACAATTCCCAATTTAGCAATTTCATAATTTAGTGGTTTCTGCTATATCAGAGCTATTAGAAATCTATCCCTAAAAGGGTATATAATATTCAAGGTGCACATAGGGTCATTCAGAATAACTTCACACACACGCTACTGTGCATTTCCAAGTCTAATTCTGTTAGTAAATCCATACCGGTCACCCAGCGCCTAAATACTAGGCCTCAAATTTATATCCCGCTAAATCTGTCGTTACCGCTGTACTGTTGTGGCTGGGCAAGTTATTTAGTGTCCGTTAAAGCACATTTTTTGTTCAGGGTTGAAATACAATTCCCAATTTAGGAATTTCATAATTTAGTGGTTTCTGCTATATCAGAGCTATTTGAAATCTATCCCTAAAAGGGTATATAATATTCAAGGTGCACATAGGGTCATTCAGAATAACTTCACACACGCTACTGTGCATTTCCAAGTCTAATTCTGTCACTAAATCCATACCGGTCACCCAGCGCCTAAATACTAGGCCTCAAATTTATATCCCGCTAAATCTGTCGTTACCGCTGTCCTGTTGTGGATGGGCAAGTTATTTAGTGTCCGTCAAAGCACATTTTTTGTTCTGGGTTGAAATACAATTCCCAATTTAGCAATTTCATAATTTAGTGGTTTCTGCTATATCAGAGCTATTTGAAATCTATCCCTAAAAGGGTATATAATATTCAAGGTGCACATAGGGTCATTCAGAATAACTTCACACACACGCTACTGTGCATTTCCAAGTCTAATTCTGTGACTAAATCCATACCGGTCACCCAGCGCCTAAATACTAGGCCTCAAATTTATATCCCGCTAAATCTGACGTTACCGCTGTACTGTTGTGGCTGGGCAAGTTATTTAGTGTCCGTCAAAGCACATTTTTTTGTTCTGGGTTGAAATACAATTCCCAATTTAGCAATTTCATAATTTAGTGGTTTCTGCTATATCAGAGCTATTTGAAATCTATCCCTAAAAGGGTATATAATATTCAAGGTGCACATAGGGTCATTCAGAATAACTTCACACACACGCTACTGTGCATTTCCAAGTCTAATTCTGTTAGTAAATCCATACCGGTCACCCAGCGCCTAAATACTAGGCCTCAAATTTATATCCCGCTAAATCTGTAGTTACCGCTGTACTGTTGTGGCTGGGCAAGTAATTTAGTGTCCGTTAAAACACATTTTTTGTTCAGGGTTGAAATACAATTCCCAATTTAGCAATTTCATAATTTAGTGGTTTCTGCTATATCAGAGCTATTTGAAATCTATCCCTAAAAGGGTATATAATATTCAAGGTGCACATAGGGTCATTCAGAATAACTTCACACACGCTACTGTGCATTTCCAAGTCTAATTCTGTCACTAAATCCATACCGGTCACCCAGCGCCTAAATACTAGGCCTCAAATTTATATCCCGCTAAATCTGTCGTTACCGCTGTCCTGTTGTGGATGGGCAAGTTATTTAGTGTCTGCCAAAGCACATTTTTTGTTCTGGGTTGAAATACAATTCCCAATTTAGCAATTTCATAATTTAGTGGTTTCTGCTATATCAGAGCTATTTGAAATCTATCCTTAAAAGGGTATATAATATTCAAGGTGCACATAGGGTCATTCAGAATAACTTCACACACACGCTACTGTGCATTTCCAAGTCTAATTCTGTCACTAAATCCATACCGGTCACCCAGCGCCTAAATACTAGGCCTCAAATTTATATCCAGCTGAATTTGAATACAATACATTGGGCCAAATAATATTTTTGTTGTTGTGGTGAACCATATCAATGAGGAAAACATCTAGTAAGGGACGCGGACGTGGACATGGTCGTGGTGGTGTTAGTGGAACCTCTGGTGCTGGGAGAGGACGTGGCCGTTCTGCCACATCCACACGTCCTAGTGTACCAACTACCTCAGGTCCCAGTAGCCGCCAGAATTTACAGCAATATTTGGTGGGGCCCAATGCCGTTCTAAGGATGGTAAAGCCTGAGCAGGTAAAGGCATTAGTCAATTGGGTGGCCGACAGTGGATCCAGCACGTTCACATTATCTCCCACCCAGTTTTCTGCAGAAAGTGCACAGATGGCGCCTGAAAACCAAGCCCATCAGTCTGTCACATCACCCCCATGCATATCAGGGAAACTGTCTGAGCCTCAAGTTATGCAGCAGTCTCTTATGCTGTTTGAAGACTCTGCTGGCAGGGTTTCCCAAGGGCATCCACCTAGCCCTTCCCCAGCAGTGGAAGACATAGAATGCACTGACACGCAACCACTTATGTTTCCTGATGATGAGGACATGGGAATACCACCTCAGCACGTCTCTGATGATGACGAAACACAGGTGCCAACTGCTGCATCTTTCTAAAGTGTGCAGACTGAACAGGAGGTCAGGGAGGAAGACTGGGTGGAAGACGATGCAGGAGACGATGAGGTCATAGACCCCACAGGGAATGAAGGTCGTTCCACTGACTTTCAGAGTTCGGAGGAAGAGGCAGTGGTGAGACTGAGCCAACAGCATAGCAAAAGAGGGAGCAGGAGCCGGGGGGCAAAAGCAGAATACCCGCCACCAAGAGAGTTCGCCTGCTACTGGCCACCGCCACCTGGGACCGAGCACCCCAAAGGCAGCTTCAAGGAGTTCCCTGGCGTGGCAGTTCTTCAAACAATGTGCTGACGACAAGACCCGAGTGGTTTGCACGCTGTGCCATCAGAGCCTGAAGCGAGGCATTAACGTTCTGAACCTTAGCACAACCTGCATGACCAGGCATCTGCATGCAAACTCTGAACTGCAGTGGAGTAAACACCTTAAAAACAAGGAACTCACTCAGGCTCCCCTTTGCTACCTCTTCTGCTGCTGCCTCTTCCTCCGCCTCGGGAGGAACGTTGGCACCTGCCGCCCAGCAAAGAGGATGTACCACCAACACCACCACCTCTGTCACCAAGTATCTCCACCATGTCACAAGGCAGCGTTCAGCTCTCCATCTCACAGTTGAGAGAAAGCGTAAATTCCCACCTAGCCACCCTCGATCCCTGGCCCTGAATGCCAGCATTTCTAAACTACTGGAATATGAAATGCTGTCATTCAGGCTGGTGGACACAGACAGCTTCAAACAGCTCATGTCGCTTGCTGTCCCACAGTATGTTGTTCCCAGCCGCCACTAATTCTCCAAGAGAGCCGTGCCTTCCCTGCACAACCAAGTATCCGATAAAATCAAGTGTGCACTGCGCAACGCCATCTGTGGCAAGGTCCACCTAACCAAAGATACGTGGACCAGTAAGCACGGCCAGGGATGCTATATCTCCCTAACTGCACACTGGGTAAATGTAGTGGCGGCTGGGCCCCAGGCGGAGAGTTCTTTGGCGCACGTCCTTCCGCCACCAAGGATCACAGGGCTACATTCTTTGCCTCCTGTAGCATCCTCCTCCTACTCGGCTTCCTCCACCTCTTCTTCCACCTGCTCATCCAGTCAGCGATAGCCCTTCACCACCAACTTCAGCACAGCCCGAGGTAAACGTCAGCAGGCCATTCTGAAACTCATATGTTTGGGGGACAGGCCCCACACCGCTCAGGAGTTGTGACGGGGTATTGAACAACAGACCGACGAGTGGTTGCTGCCAGGGAGCCTCAAGCAAAATATTGTTGCAGCTCTGGGACTAGCCGGTTTGACGCACATCCCTTGCCTGGCGCATGTTCTGAATTTGGTGGTGCAGAAGTTCGTTCACAACTACCCCGACATGTCAGAGCATGCTGCATAAAATGCGGGCCATCTATGCGTGCTTCGGGTGTTCACATCCTGCCGCTGTTCGCCTGTCTGCGCTACAGCGTAACTTCGGCCTTCCCGCTCCCCACCTCATATGCGACGTGCCCACCAGATGGAACTCCACCTTGCACATGCTGGACAGACTGCGAGCAGCAGCAGGCCATAGTGGAGTTCCAGCTGCAGCACACACTGGTCAGTCGCACTGCGGAACAGCACCACTTCACCACCAATGACTGGGCCTCCATGCGAGACCTGTGTGCCCTGTTCCCCTGTTTTGAGTGCTCCACCAACATGGCCAGTGGCGATGACGCCGTTATCAGCGTTACAATACCACTTCTATGTCTCCTTGAGAAAACACTTAGGGCGATGATGGAAGAGGAGGTGGCCCAGGAGGAGGAGGAGAAGGAGGATGAGGGGTCATTTTTAGAACTTTCAGGCCAGTCTCTTAGAAGTGACTCAGAGGGAGGTTTTTTGCAACAGCAGAGGCCAGGTACAAATGTGGCCAGCCAGGGCCCACTACTGGAGAACGAAGAGGACGAGGATGAGGAGGAGGTGGAGGAGGAGGAGGATGAAGCATGTTCACAGCGGGGTGACAACCAATGCAGCTCGGGCCCATCACTGGTGTGTGGCTGGGGGGAAACGGAGGACGATGACGATATGCCTCCCACAGAGGACAGCTTGTCCTTACCTCTGGGCAGCCTGGCACACATGAGAAGTATAGAACTACATGCTGCAGTGCCTGCGCATCGACAGCAGAGTTGCCCATATTTTAACGTGTGCGGACTACTGGGTTGCCACCCTGCTGGATCCCTGGTACAAAGACAATGTGCCCACCTTACTTCCTGCACTGGAGCGTGATAGGAAGATGCGCAAGTACAAGCGTGCGTTGGTAGATGCGCTACTGAGAGCATTTCCAAATGTCACAGGGGAACAAGTTGAAGCCCAAGGCGAAGGCAGAGGAGGAACAAGAGGTCGCCAACGCAGCTGTGTCACGGCCAGCTCCTCTGAGGGCAGGGTTAGCTTGGCAGAGATGTGGAAAAGTTTTGTCACCATGCCACAGCTAACTACACCACCACCTGATACGGAACGTGTTAGCAGGAGGCAGCATTTCACTAACATGGTGGAACAGTACATGTGCACACCCCTCCACGTACTGACTAATGGTTCGGCCCCATTCAACTTCTGGGTCTCCAAATTGGCCAGAGCTAGCCTTTTATGCCTTGGAGGTGCTGGCCTGCCCGGTGGCCAGCGTTTTGTTTGAACGTGTATTCAGCACGGCAGGGGGTGTCATTACAGACCAACGCAGCCGCCTGTCCACAGCCAATGTAGACAAGCTGATGTTCATAAAAATGAACCAGGCATGGATCCCACAGGACCTGTCCATCCCTTGTGCAGATTAAACATTTATAACTACCTCCCCTTAACAATATATTCTTGTACTCCAGGGCACTTCTTCATTCAATCCTCTTTTTTTAATTTTACCATTATATTGCGGGGCAACCCAAAGTTGAATGAACCTCTCCTCCGTCTAGGTGCCAGGGGCCTAAATATCGTAAACTGGCCTGTTCCAATGGTGGGTGACATGAAGCCTGATTCTCTGCAATGGGACCTCTCTCCTCTGTCTGGGTGCTGGGGCCTAAATATCTCACAGTGGCCTATTCCAGTGGTGGGTGACATGAAGCCTGATTCTCTGCTATGGGACCTCTCTCCTCTGTCTGGGTGCTGGGGCCTAAATATCTGACAGTGGCCTGTTCCAGTGGTGGGTGACATGAAGCCTGATTCTCTGCTATGGAACCTCTCTCCTCTGTCTGGGTGCCGGGGCCTAAATATCTGACAGTGGCCTGTTCCAGTGGTGGGTGACATGAAGCCTGATTCTCTACTATGACATGAAGCCTGATTCTCTGCTATGGGACCTCTCTCCTCTGTCTGGGTGCCGGGCCTAAATATCTCACAGTGGCCTGTTCCAGTGGTGGGTGACATGAAGCCTGATTCTCTGCTATGGGACCTCTCTCCTCTGTCTGGGTGCTGGGGCCTAAATATCTGACAGTGGCCTGTTCCAGTGGTGGGTGACATGAAGCCTGATTCTCTGCTATGGGACCTCTCTCTGTCTGGGTGCCGGGGCCTAAATATCTGACAGTGGCCTGTTCCAGTGGTGGGTGACATGAAGCCTGATTCTCTACTATGGGACCTCTCTCCTCTGTCTGGGTGCTGGGGCCTATGGTGACATGAAGCCTCTCTCCAATTGATATTGGTTAATTTTTGTATTGTTATTTATTTTATTCCCTATCCACATTTGTTTGCAGGGGATTTACCTACATTTTGCTGCCTTTTGCAGCCCTCTATCCCTTTCCTGGGCTATTTTACAGCCTTTTTAGTGCCGAAAAGTTTGGGTCCCCATTGACTTAAATGGCGTTCGGGTTCGGCCAAACTTCTCGAACCCGAACATCCAGGTGTTCGCTCAACTCTAATCCTGACAATTCATTTCTGAGTGCTGAATGAGCGCTGTGTATACAGAATAGAAGCAATGTGCAGCTTCCTGTACTGGCCTGGTGGTCATGTGACCACCGGGGCAGGGAGAGTGCAGGAGTTGTGTCTTCCATAGACCTCGATCAGCCCTGCACTGAATTACCCAAATTATGCCAACATAAAGTAGACATATGGTAAATGTTAATTAATGAGTATTTTATGAGGTATCACTATCTGTCTTAAAAGCAGAGAGATTCAAATTTTCGTGAAATATATTGACTCAAATTTACCATTAACATGATGTCCAATGTGTCACGAGAAAACAATCTCTGAATGGCTTGGATAATTGCCGTTTCGATATTACAACGTTCACTGTGCACTAAAAATTACATGATGTCCTTATTCTGCGGCTCAATACGATTATGGTGATACCAAATTTGTTAAATTTTTATTTTGTTTTATTACTTTAGAAAAAATCAGAATTTTCTTTGCAGCCATAACTTTTTTTAATATTTCAGTCTACAGAATGAACTACAGTTTTTATTAGTCCCATGGCTAGGGTACGTGCTACTTCACTCTTGGTCAACTTTTTGGGAGGGAAAAGGCAACAAAAAAATTGTTAATTTCATTTTTATTATAGTTTTTTCCATTACAGCGTTCACTGCACTAGAGCAATTTTTTTTTTTTTTTTTTATTGTTTATATATTTTAATATGTAAATTTGGGAGATGCAGCGGCAGCCATGCGGGAGTCAGAAGCAACACGGGTGCCAGGAAGCCAGGTATTGTAAGTACAATCACTTTGAAGAGCCCAGGCATATGGGGGGGCATTTTATGGGTTGCATAACCCCTTTAAGCTATTGTACAATTGTGAATGAAGGTGATTTTTAAAGGCAGTTAGTATTTAGCCATCCCTATTACTCACATGGTATGTTACCAAGCTTTCCCTGTTTCCTGAAGGAAAATCATCCTAGCTATTTTACAGTATGGAGGATTTGTCCCTACATAACTAAGCAGATTTATCTATTGTAACTTCCCACAGATTCTTACCCAGCTTTTAGCTTCACACAGATTCTAACCCAGCTTTTCCAGTCTCCTGGATAGCAAGAAGGCTAGTTATTCTCCATGATACAGGATGGCCCACGAAAAAGTAGCCCGCCTCCAAAGTCTCCAAATCAAACTGGCTAATAGTAACTCTGTCTTAGTTGTCCATAGCAACCAATAGGAGCTCAGTTTTCATTTTTACAGAGCCCTGTAGGAACTGAAACTTGAGCTCTGATTGGTTGCTATGGGCAACTAAGACACATTTACTATTAGGCAGTTTGATTTGAAGATATTAAAGATATTTCAGGCGGGCTACTTTTTTGAGGGCCAGCCTGTCATTGAGGAATTAACTCCACAAGCAAATCTGGCATTCTGCAGCTATCTCATCTATCTCATAACATAAACCCTCTGCAGTACCGAGCCTCTTTTCACCTTAAATCCCAGTCCGATTTTTGCAAATCTGACATGTGTCACTTTATGGGTTAATAACTTTGGAACGCTTTTACTTATCCGAGCCATTCTGAGATTATTTTCTCGTGACACATTGTACTTCATAACAGTCATAAGTTTGAGTCAATATATTTCACTATTGTTTATGAAAAAAATCAAAATTTACCCAAAAATTAGAAAAATTCTAAATTTTCTGAATTTCTATTTCTCTGCCTTTAAGACAGAAAGTGACACCTCATGAAATATTTATTCATTAACATTCCCCATATACTCAACTTTATGTTTATATCATTTTTTAAATGTAATTACATTTTTGGGGATGTTAGAAGGCTTAGAAGTTTAGAATCAATTTTTAAAATTTTCAACAAAATTTCCAAAACCATTTTCTCAGCACCAATTCAGTTATAAAGTGATTTTGATGGGCTTACATAATGGAAACCACCCATAAATGACCCCATTTTAGAAACTATACCACTTAAATTATTCAAAACTGATATTACAAAATGTGTTAACCCTTGAGGTGTTCCACAAGAATTAAAGGAAAATGGAAGTAAAATTTTAAAATTTCACATTTTTGGTAGATTTTTAATGTTAATCATATTTTTCTTGCAACACAGCAAGGGATAACAGCAATATAATATACATTACTCTGATTCTGCAGTTTACAGAAATACCCTATATGTGGCGGTAAACTGCTTTATGGGCACGTGGCAGTGGTCAGAAGAAAAGGAGAGCCATATAGATTTTGGAGGCAGATTTTGCTAGAATGTTTTTTGGGCACCATTTTGTATTTGAAGAAACCCTGATGTACCCCTACAGTGGGAAACCCTCTAAAAGTGACCCCATTTTGGAAACTACACCCCTTAACGAATATATTAAGGGGGTACTGACTACTTTGACCCCTAAGAAATTGGAAACACTTGGCTGTGAAAATGAAAAGTTTAATTTCTTCCAATAAAATGTTGATTTAGCTCCAAATTTTTCATTTTCACAAGGGGTAACAGGAGAAAAAGCACCCCATAATTTGTTACCCATTTTCTCCTGAATATGACAACACACCATATGTGGTAGTAAACTACTATGAGGGCACATGGCAGGACTCAGAATAAAAGGAGCACTATATGGCTTTTGCAGCAAAGATTTTGATGGATTGGTTTGCTGGTGCCATTCGTCTTTATTTTTTAAGTGATTGTCTTATATGGGGGCTAATTGCCATTCTGTGGTGCAGTGAAATAGTATAAAGCCAGTTTGCCATGTATTACTGGCGAAATAAAAAACTATTCGCAGTTTAGCATTGCACTTATCTGTTGAAAAGCCTTTTATGTTGTGTAACAGTAGAAAGAATTAGTGACTAATTGCCGTTCTGCCATCAACCCAGTGGTTCTTGAACGGTTGACCCGACCTTCGACTTCATCGCAAATGACATCAGACACCCCCAGCCAAGAATCGGTGGGTTTGTCAGACACAACCCTTAGTTGCCATGACCCGGATGTAGGCCCTGTGCCCTCACCTGTCCTCGACCTGTCTCTGTTCTTTTCTGTACACTCACTGCGAAAAGTATTATATGCTGTAGGCTCGGCTCCACTTTTCAGCGAGGAAGAGCTACTAGAGGACAGTCAGCAGCTACTGCCCAGCCAAGATGTGGAGGAGACATCCGCCGATTCTTCCTCTAGGCGGGCAAATAGGGATGAGGAGAGTGGGGTGGGAACTGGTGTTGAGAGCGGTCAGGCTCCTGACCCAGAGACGGTTGAGGAGGAAATCAGTGATGTGCAGACAGTACTCAATGATGATGATGTAGCTGATCGCAATTGGGAGCTCGGTGACGAAGGGGCTTCATCATCATCGGGAGAAGAGGGTGGCAACTTGCCCGTGAGGTAGCAGCGTAGCCAGCAAGTCGCTAGCTTGGGCGGGAGTCGGCAGGGTGGCAGCAGTGGGAGGTCGGTAGCTTTGCAGGAGTCTACCTGCCCCGGAAGTAGTGGTGCAGGGGTTCAAGGAGGCAGCGGTGATAGTAGTCAGTCAGTACGTAGTGTTAGGGGTAAAATCACCTACTCGGCGGTGTGGACATTTTTTTTAAGCCGCTGGAGAAGTGTCACCACCAGACATCTGAGAAGCTCTGTCAGACGTTCTTCAGAACTTCCTGCTTGCGGTTCTTTTTGTTTTGCTTTCGTTTTCTCATCTCGTTAGCCTCTCTCAGCTGTCATGTAGTTGCACTGATTGCATCCCTTTAAATCCCTTCCCATACTGCATCACTTTGCGGTTTATACAACTTCCTGCAGTGTGTGCATGCTGGATGCTACTACCGAGTCTTCTACAGATACGTTTTGTTCATTCATTTGTGTTTTCCTGTTTGCTGGATCCCAGGTGACCCTGACTCCCTCCGTATCAAGTGTAGGGAGCCGGTGGTCGTGTCCCCTCACTATTATAGGGTGTTCAGGTGTTATACAGTCGAGGAACGAGGATATGCGATCATCTACCATTGAGATTTTTGCATAGGCTGAGCAGTTAGGGAGAGAGCCAGGTCTGTTGCAGGGCTTTCCCTTTGGTTCCTTAGTTTTGGATCCAGTCAGTCGGATCTTCATTTTGTGTCTTCTAGTTTTCCGTACACCTTCCGTGACAAGAAGGTGAACATAGCCATATGTAGAATCTGTGGGCAGAGGGTGAAGCATGGTCAGGGTGCCAATGTTGGCTCTACGGCGCTGTGTCAACATATGCAGCATCGCCATAAAGTGGCCGGGGAGAAATGTGGCTCCGATGTGGTGGTCCAGCCTGCCACAGCAACTGCTCCATCACCCACTGGCACGCACTCTGATTCTGGCAGTCAAGGTTCCACCACCTCAGCCAAAGGAAGCTGTCTGTCCTTCCCATCATCTACTTGTCCTTAAGCTCCTGTTCCTCCTCCTCCTAGTCAGTCATGCCGTCAACAATCTATCACCAAAGCAATTGCCAAGAGACAACAGTATGTGTGCACTCATCCAACGGTGCAGAAGCTGAGCGTGCTCCTGGCCAAGTTGCTGGTGCTGCAGTCCCTACATTTCCAAGTGGTGGACTCTGCACCTTTCAGAGAACTGGTGGCTTGTTCCAAGTAGAGGAGGAGAGTAGCAAGACATCATTTCTTTGCCAAAAAGGCAGCACCAGCCCTGCACAAATACAGTATGTAGAACAGAAGGTGGTCCAGTCTTTGAGCCTGTCGGTGTCTGCCAAAGTGCACAGTGTCGATGTCAGCCAGTGGCAGCTCATGCGTGACACCTGCCGTTTGCTCAGGCCTTTTCAGGAGGCCACGTTATTTGTCAGTCACCAGGACTACGGGATGATTAATGTCATTCCACTGCTTCATGTCCTTGAACAGATGCTGGTAAATCTGTCTGGTCAGGGGACTGGAGACTTGGCACCTAGATCTCACGGCCACATGAGCCCTGTGGGGGCTGAACTGGAGGAGGTGAAGGAGGACATTGGAGCACAAGCAATGTGTAGCGGTATGGGTGGTTTTTCTACACAGGTGACAGGAGATGAGGAGCATGAGCAGTCAGAGGAGCTACAGGGCGATGAGGAAGACAAAACAGAGGACCCACACACACCGTGGCAGTATGCAGTGAAGATGGAGGCAGGGAGTCCCTCCGAGTCACTTGCACAAATGGCCCGATGCATGCTCACTTGCTTGGGTAGTGACAGCCGAATTGGCTGAAGGATGACTTCTGGCTCTCCACCTTGTTGGACCCTAGCAACCGGCAGGGCCGGCGCCACCCATAAGCAGAGTAGGCCACTGCGTAGAGCGCACTCTTGCTGGGGGCGGCGATGCTCTTGAGTCTGTTCCCCAGTGGCGTTGCAAGGTGGGTGCAGCGGGTGCGGGCCGCATTGGGTGACACCAGTCTGATGGGGTGTCACCCGCCGGACCCAAGTTCCCAACACCACTAGCACCTGCCCTCTTGTACTTGTGTGGCTGATCTAATCCTGCACTTGGCGGCTGCGCGGACATGAGTTCAGTCACTTCGGCGTGCAATCGTGCGAGACCCGTGACCTCCCGAGGTGGGTCTCGCGGGATCACGTGCCGCAGGACGGGATTGCGCGCCGAAAACACTGAACTCATGCTTGCGCAGCCGGCAAGTACAGACTGTACAGGATCAGCGACGCAAGTACGGGGGGGGGGGGGGGGGGTTGTTGGCAAACTACATAATGTCATAATGTATGGCAGTCTGGGAGCAAAATTTACTTGTGTGGGGGCAAAATTACTTAGTGGGGGCAAATTACATAATGGAGGGCAGTGTGGGGGCAAACAACATAATGTGGGGCAGTGTGGGGGCAAATTAATGTGAGGCAGTGTGGGGGGAAATGATGACAGAGAAGATCTACATTGGAGGAGACGTCACCTGGAGGCCCTGCATGTGAGAGGTACGTGCTGCTGTATATGTGCAATGCTGCTATTTTATGCTTTGCATATGAGAAAATGTTTACAATTAAAATGTTTTAATTAAATGTTCTATTTTACTATTTTTATTATTTGGTCGAAAGGCTGATGGGGGGAGGGGTGATTGTAACAGGACTGCTGTAGAATATATAAAATTAGCTGGTCAAGTAAAATGTTGCATGCAACAATCATTAAATAGGTGGCTGACAAAAAAGGGGCGGGTCAAAGGGCGTGGCCAATTGGCGGAGTCAAGGGGCAGAAAAATTTGCTTTTGTCTAGGGTGGAAAAAATCCTTGCCCCAGCCCTGGCTACCAGGGCCTTTTTTTTACACCGGCTGAGAGGGAGGATATAACTGAACTACTATAGAGACCTCCTATGTAGTCAGTTGGCCGCTGCCTAACTGCGCCATCGTCCATCCTCTCGCAGGTCTCTCCTCTGCGCTCACATTCCACTACCATGGCTTCTGGGGAGGGGTGGGGTGGTAGGGGCAGTACCAGCTCCATTAGCAGCAGCCTGAGTCTACAGTCTCTGATGAGCAGCTTTTTTCACCCACATAGTGAAAAAACTACTCACCAGCAGCAGCATCTAGACCTGGAGCAGAACCTGAACCAGCAGGTGGTGGCATACTTGGAGTGCACCCTGCTAGCCGATCTTAAAAATCAGCTGGACTACTGGACAGCCAAACTGGATTTGTGGCCGCAACTGCCTGAGTTTGCCCTGAAAAAGCTGTCCTGCCTGGCCAGTAGTGTGGCATCAGAGCAGGTGTTTAGTGCGGCGGGGGCCATAGTTCTCCCAAGAAGAACTCGCCTGTCCACCAAAATGTGGAGAGACTGACCATTGTCAAGATGAATCAGGCGTGGATCAACCAGGATTTCCATTCACCAATTCTTGATGCATTAGACCAGATCATCCATGGTGCCACACCAACACTTTGACAAAAGAGACTGGTTTCTTCTGGCTACCTGCTTTAGCTACCATTCTGATGCTGCCACCCACCTGATGCCACACATCTCATGCCAAGTGCTCCTTCTTTCACCCACCATCTTCATGGGGTACTGGTATTGCCACCCACCTCCATAATATGTCACCTTGCCACTGTGGCCTCCTAATGCTGCCGCCACCTCCACACTCTGTCATTGTGCTACTCTGCATCCTCCTGATTCTGATGCCACCTACAGACTCTGTGATTTGGCCACTCTGTGGTCTCCTGATGCTGCTTCCACCTCATTACTATTTCACCTTTCCACTCTGTGGTTTCCTCATGCTGCTGTCACCTCCACACTATGTCAGCTTGCCACTCTGTGGCCTCCTGATGCTGCTGCCAACTCCACACTCTGTGATTTGGCCACTCTGTGGTCTCCTCGTGCTGCTTCCACCTCACCACTATGTCACCTTGCCTCTCTGTGGTCTCCTCATGCTGCTGCTACCTTCACATTATATCACCTTGCCACCCTGTGGCCTCCTGATGCTGCCTCCACCCACAGACTCTGTCATTGGACCACTTTGTGGTCTCCTCATGCTGCTTTCACCACTATTTCATAGGACCACTCTGTGGACTTCTTATGTTGTCGCCACCCTCCCTACTTCCTGATTGGGCCACTATTTGGCATTTTTGGCTTGGCTGATATCATCATTTATTTGAACCGGATCCTGTCTGTGTAGCAGCTGTAAGGCCTGTATGGTCTTGTGATTTGATAGCCAAAAGAAGAAGTTGGTACAAAACACAGAAGACTTGCAATTAGTGGAAAATTAGCAATAAAAATTTTCAATTAGAATATTTGCGATCTACACTGAGTTATTACCCAGCTTTCCCAGTGCCAGATATATTCACTGAGTTATTACCCAACTTTCCCAGTGTAAATTTTTATCACTAAGTAATAATCAGCTTTGCCAGTGTCAGATTTTATCACTGAGTTATTACCCAGCTTTCCAAGTGTCAGATAGCATCATAGTGTAGAACGCAAATATTCTAATCGCAAATTTTTATTGCGAATTTTCCATGCAAAAGGCTACACTAATAAGCTTGTCATAAGACTCATAGTCTAATATTCGTGTGAGAAGACTATGAAACCAAAAGATGGCGCTATTGAGTTATGAACAGCACCAACTATTTGTTTCACAGTCTTATGACAAGAGTAGACTAATAGTTTTGTCAGAAGACTATGAAACCATTAGATGCCATTGTTCATAACTCAATAGTCCCATCTATTGGTTTTCATAGTCTTATGACTAGAGTTGAGCGAACACCTGGATGTTCGGGTTCGAGAAGTTCGGCCGAACTTCCCGAAAATGTTCGGGTTCGGGATCCGAACCCGATCCGAACTTCGTCCCGAACCCGAACCCCATTGAAGTCAATGGGGACCCGAACCTTTCGGCACTAAAAAGGCTGTAAAACAGCCCAGGAAAGGGCTAGAGGGCTGCAAAAGGCAGCAACATGTAGGTAAATCCCCTGCAAACAAATGTGGATAGGGAAATGAATTAAAATAAAAATTAAATAAATAAAAATTAACCAATATCAATTGGAGAGAGGTCCCATAGCAGAGAATCTGGCTTCCCGTCACCCACCACTGGAACAGTCCATTCTCAGATATTTAGGCCCCGGAACCCAGGCAGAGGAGAGAGGTCCCGTAACAGAGAATCTGGCTTCATGTCAGCAGAGAATTAGTCTGCATGTCATAGCAGAGAATGAGGCTTCACGTCAGCCACCACTGCAACAGTCCATTGGCATATATTTAGGCCCAGCACCCAGGCAGAGGAGAGAGGTCCCGTAACAGACAATCTGGCTTCATGTCAGCAGAGAATCAGTCTTCATGTCATAGCAGAGAATCAGGCTTCACGTCACCCACCACTGTAAGAGTCCATTTTCATAAATTTAGGCCCAGCACCCAGGCAGAGGAGAGAGGTCCCGTAACAGAGGATCTGGCTTCATGTCAGCAGAGAATTAGTCTGCATGTCATAGCAGAGAATGAGGTTTCACGTCAGCCACCACTGCAACAGTCCATTGGCATATATTTAGGCCCAGCACCCAGGCAGAGGAGAGAGGTCCCGTAACAGACAATCTGGCTTCATGTCAGCAGAGAATCAGTCTGCATGTCATAGCAGAGAATGAGGCTTCACGTCACCCACCACTGCAACAGTCCATTGTCATAAATTTAGGCCCAGCACCCAGGCAGAGGAGAGAGGTCCCGTAACAGACAATCTGGCTTCATGTCAGCAGAGAATTAGTCTGCATGTCATAGCAGAGAATGAGGCTTCACGTCAGCCAATACTGCAACAGTCCATTGGCATATATTTAGGCCCAACACCCAGGCAGAGGAGAGAGGTCCCGTAACAGACAATCTGGCTTCATGTCAGCAGAGAATCAGTAATCATGTCATAGCAGAGAATCAGGCTTCACGTCACCCACCACTGTAAGAGTCCATTTTCATAAATTTAGGCCCAGCACCCAGGCAGAGGAGAGAGGTCCCGTAACAGAGGATCTGGCTTCATGTCAGCAGAGAATTAGTCTGCATGTCATAGCAGAGAATGAGGCTTCACGTCAGCCACCACTGCAACAGTCCATTGGCATATATTTAGGCCCAGCACCCAGGCAGAGGAGAGAGGTCCCGTAACAGACAATCTGGCTTCATGTCAGCAGAGAATCAGTCTTCATGTCATAGCAGAGAATCAGGCTTCAAGTCAGCCACCACTGCAACAGTCCATTGGCATATATTTAGGCCCAGCACCCAGGCAGAGGAGAGAGGTCCCGTAACAGACAATCTGGCTTCATGTCAGCAGAGAATCAGTCTTCATGTCATAGCAGAGAATCAGGCTTCACGTCACCCACCACTGTAAGAGTCCATTTTCATAAATTTAGGCCCAGCACCCAGGCATTGGAGAGAGGTCCCGTAACAGAGGATCTGGCTTCATGTCAGCAGAGAATTAGTCTGCATGTCATAGCAGAGAATGAGGCTTCACGTCAGCCACCACTGCAACAGTCCATTGGCATATATTTAGGCCCAGCACCCAGGCAGAGGAGAGAGGTCCCGTAACAGACAATCTGGCTTCATGTCAGCAGAGAATCAGTCTTCATGTCATAGCAGAGAATCAGGCTTCAAGTCAGCCACCACTGCAACAGTCCATTGGCATATATTTAGGCCCAGCACCCAGGCAGAGGAGAGAGGTCCCGTAACAGACAATCTGGCTTCATGTCAGCAGAGAATCAGTCTTCATGTCATAGCAGAGAATCAGGCTTCACGTCAGCCACCACTGCAACAGTCCATTGGCATATATTTAGGCCCAGCACCCAGGCAGAGGAGAGCGGTCCCGTAACAGACAATCTGGCTTCATGTCAGCAGAGAATCAGTCTTTATATCATAGCAGAGAATCAGGCTTCACGTCACCCACCACTGTAAGAGTCCATTTTCATAAATTTAGGCCCAGCACCCAGGCAGAGGAGAGAGGTCCCGTAACAGAGGATCTGGCTTCATGTCAGCAGAGAATCAGTCTGCATGTCATAGCAGAGAATCAGGCTTCACGTCACCCAACATTGGAACAGTCCATTGGCATATATTTAGGCCCCGGCACCCAGACAGAGGAGAGGTTCATTCAACTTTGGGTAGCCTCGCAATATAATGGTAAAATGAAAATAAAAATAGGATTGAATGAGGAAGTGCCCTGGAGTCCAATAATATATGGTTAAGGGGAGGTAGTTAATGTCTAATCTGGACAAGGGACGGACAGATCCTGTGGGATCCATGCCTGGTTCATTTTTATGAACGTCAGCTTGTCCACATTGGCTGTAGACAGGCAGCTGCGTTTGTCTGTAATGACGCCCCCTGCCGTGCTGAATACACGTTCAGACAAAACGCTGGCCGCCGGGCAGGCCAGCACCTCCAAGGCATAAAATGCTAGCTCTGGCCCGGTGGACAATTTAGAGACCCAGAAGTTGAATGGGGCCGAACCATCAGTCAGTACGTGGAGGGGTGTGCACATGTACTGTTCCACCATGTTAGTGAAATGTTGCCTCCTGCTAACACGTTGCGTATCAGGTGGTGGTGCAGTTAGCTGTGGCGTGTTGACAAAAGTTTTCCACATCTCTGCCATGCTAACCCTGCCCTCAGAGGAGCTGGCATTGACACAGCTGCCTTGGCGACCTCTTGCTCCTCCTCCGCCTTGGCCTTGGGCTTCCACTTGTTCCCCTGTGACATTTGGGAATGCTCTCAGTAGCGCGTCTACCAACGTGCGCTTGTACTCGCGCATCTTCCTATCACGCTCCAGTGCAGGAAGTAAGGTGGGCACATTGTCTTTGTAGCGTGGATCCAGCAGGGTGGCAACCCAGTAGTCCGCACACGTTAAAATGTGGGCAACTCTGCTGTCGTTGCGCAGGCACTGCAGCATGTAGTCTCTCATGTGTGCCAGGCTGCCCAGGGGTAAGGACAAGCTGTCCTCTGTGGGAGGCGTATCGTCATCGTCCTGCCTTTCCCCCCAGCCACGCACCAGTGATGGACCCGAGCTGCGTTGAGTGCCACCCCGCTGTGACCATGCTACATCCTCATCCTCATCCTCCTCCACCTCCTCCTCATCCTCGTCCTCCTCGTCCTCCAGTAGTGGGCCCTGGCTGGCCACATTTGTACCTGGCCTCTGCTGTTGCTAAAAACCTCCCTCTGAGTCACTTCGAAGAGACTGGCCTGAAAGTGCTAAAAATGACCCCTCTTCCTCCTCCTCCTCCTCCTCCTGGGCCACCTCCTCTTCCATCATCGCCCTAAGTGTTTTCTCAAGGAGACATAGAAGTGGTATTGTAACGCTGATAACGGCGTCATCGCCACTGGCCATGTTGCTGGAGTACTCGAAACAGCGCAACAGGGCACACAGGTCTCGCATGGAGGCCCAGTCATTGGTGGTGAAGTGGTGCTGTTCTGTAGTGCGACTGACCCGTGCGTGCTGCAGCTGAAACTCCACTATGGCCTGCTGCTGCTCGCACAGTCTGTCCAGCATGTGCAAGGTGGAGTTCCACCTGGTGGGCACGTCGCATATGAGGCGGTGAGCCGGAAGGCCGAAGTTACGCTGTGTATGAACTTCTGCACCACCAAATTCAGCACATGCGCCAAGCAAGAGATGTGCGTCAAATTGGCTAGTCCCAGAGCTGCAACGAGATTTCGCCCATTATCACACACCACCAGGCCGGGCTTGAGGCTCACCGGCAGCAACCACTCGTCGGTCTGTTGTTCTATACCACGCCACAACTCCTGTGCGGTGTGGGGCCTGTCCCCCAAACATATGAGTTTCAGAATGGCCTGCTGACGTTTACCCCGGGCTGTGCTGAAGTTGGTGGTGAAGGTGTGTGGCTGACTGGATGAGCAGGTGGAAGAAGAGGAGGAGGAAGCCGAGAAGGAGGAGGTGGCAACAGGAGGCAAAGAATGTTGCCCTGCGATCCTTGGCGGCGGAAGGACGTGCGCCAAACAGCTCTCCGCCTGGGGCCCAGCTGCCACTACATTTACCCAGTGTGCAGTTAGGGAGATATAGCGTCCCTGGCCGTGCTTACTGGTCCACGTATCTGTGGTTAGGTGGACCTTGCTACAGATGGCGTTGCGCAGTGCACACTTGATTTTATCGGATACTTGGTTGTGCAGGGAAGGCACGGCTCTCTTGGAGAAGTAGTGGCGGCTGGGAACAACATACTGTGGGACAGCAAGCGACATGAGCTGTTTGAAGCTGTCTGTGTCCACCAGCCTAAATGACAGCATTTCATAGGCCAGTAGTTTAGAAATGCTGGCATTCAGGGCCAGGGATCGAGGGTGGCTAGGTGGGAATTTACGCTTTCTCTCAAATGTTTGTGAGATGGAGAGCTGAACGCTGCCGTGTGACATGGTTGAGACGCTTGGTGACGGAGGTGGTGGTGGTGGTGTTGGTGGTACATCCCCTGTTTGCTGGGCGGCAGGTGCCAACGTTCCTCCAGAGGCGGAGGAAGAGGCCGAGGCGGCAGCAGCAGAAGAGGTAGCAGGGGGAGCCTGAGTGACTTCCTTGGTTTTAAGGTGTTTACTCCACTGCAGTTCATGCTTTGCATGCAGGTGCCTGGTCATGCAGGTTGTGCTAAGGTTCAGAACGTTAATGCCTCGCTTCAGGCTCTGATGGCACAGCGTGCAAACCACTCGGGTCTTGTCGTCAGCATATTGTTTGAAGAAGTGCCATGCCAGGGAACTCCTTGAAGCTGCCTTTGGGGTGCTCGGTCCCAGATGGCGGCGGTCAGTAGCAGGCGGAGTCTCTTGGCGGCGGGTGTTCTGCTTTTGCCCACTGCTCCCTCTTTTGCTACGCTGTTGGCTCGGTCTCACCACTGCCTCTTCCTCCGAACTGTGAAAGTCAGTGGCACGACCTTCATTCCATGTGGGGTCTAGGACCTCATCGTCCCCTGCATCGTCTTCCACCCAGTCTTGATCCCTGACCTCCTGTTCAGTCTGCACACTGCAGAAAGACGCAGCAGTTGGCACCTGTGTTTCGTCATCATCAGAGACATGCTGAGGTGGTATTCCCATGTCCTCATCATCAGGAAACATAAGTGGTTGTGCGTCAGTGCATTCTATGTCTTTCACCGCTGGGGAAGGGCTAGGTGGATGCCCTTGGGAAACCCTACCAGCGGAGTCTTCAAACAGCATAAAAGACTGCTGCATAACTTGAGGCTGAGACAGTTTCCCTGGTATGCATGGGGGTGATGTGACAGACTGATGGGGTTGGTTTTCAGGCGCCATCTGTGCGCTTTCTGCAGAAGACTGGGTGGGAGACAATGTGAACGTGCTGGATCCACTGTCGGCCACCCAATTGACTAATGCCTGTACCTGCTCAGGCCTTACCATCCTTAGAACGGCATTGGGCCCCACCATATATCGCTGTAAATTCTGGCGGCTACTGGGACCTGAGGTAGTTGGTACACTAGGACGTGTGGATGTGGCAGAACGGCCACGTCCTCTCCCAGCACCAGAGGGTCCACTAACACCACCACGACCATGTCCACGTCCGCGTCCCTTACTAGATGTTTTCCTCATTGTTATGGTTCACCACAACAACAAATATATTATTTGGCCCAATGTATTGTATTCAAATTCAGCGGGATATAAATTTGAGGCCTAGTATTTAGGCGCTGGGTGACCGGTATGGATTTAGTGACAGAATTAGACTTGGAAATGCACAGTAGCGTGTGTGTGAAGTTAGTCTGAATGACCCTATGTGCACCTTGAATATTATATACCCTTTTAGGGATAGATTTCAAATAGCTCTGATATAGCAGAAACCACTAAATTATGAAATTGCTAAATTGTATTTCAACCCAGAACAAAAAATGTGCTTTGACGGACACTAAATAACTTTCCCATCCACAACAGGACAGCGGTAACGAGAGATTTAGCGGGATATAAATTTGAGGCCTAGTATTTAGGCGCTGGGTGACCGGTATGGATTTACTAACAGAATTAGACTTGGAAATACACAGTAGCGTGTGTGTGAATTTATTCAGAATGACCCTATGTGCACCTTGAATATTATATACCCTTTTAGGGATAGATTTCAAATAGCTCTGATATAGCAGAAACCACTAAATTATGAAATTGCTAAATTGGGAATTGTATTTCAACCCTGAACAAAAAATGTGCTTTGACAGACACTAAATAACTTTCCCATCCACAACAGGACAGTGGTAACGAGAGATTTAGCGGGATATAAATTTGAGGCCTAGTATTTAGGCGCTGGGTGACCGGTATGGATTTAGTGACAGAATTAGACTTGGAAATGCACAGTAGCGTGTGTGTGAAGTTATTCTGAATGACCCTATGTGCACCTTGAATATTATATACCCTTTTAGGGATAGATTTCAAATAGCTCTGATATAGCAGAAACCACTAAATTATGAAATTGCTAAATTGGGAATTGTATTTCAACCCAGAACAAAAAATGTGCTTTGACGGACACTAAATAACTTGCCCAGCCACAACAGTACAGCTGTAACGACAGATTTAGCGGGATATAAATTTGAGGCCTAGTATTTAGGCGCTGGGTGACCGGTATGGATTTAGTGACAGAATTAGACTGGGATATGGCCAAAAAATAACCACACTATTGCTGGTTAAATGCACTTGGTGACAGGCGCAGCTTGCCCCTGATGTAGTATATGGCCAAAAAATGAACAGACTATTGCTGGTTAAATGCACTTGGTGTCACAGCTTGACGAACCACACTACTGAGGGTTAAATGCACTTGGTGACGGGCGCAGCTTGCCCCTGATTTAGTATATGGCCAAAAAAAGAACAGACTATTGCTGGTTAAATGCACTTGGTGTGATAGCTTGACCAACCACACTACTGAGGGTTAAATGCACTTGGTGACGGGCGCAGCTTGCCCCTGATGTAGTATATGGCCAAAAAATGAACAGACTATTGCTGGTTAAATGCACTTGGTGACGGGCGCAGCTTGCCCCTGATTTAGTATATGGCCAAAAAATGAACAGACTATTGCTGGTTAAATGCACTTGGTGTGATAGCTTGACCAACCACACTACTGAGGGTTAAATGTACTTGGTGACGGGCGCAGCTTGCCCCTGATGTAGTATATGGCCAAAAAATGAACAGACTATTGCTGGTTAAATACACTTGGTGTGATAGCTTGACCAACCACACTACTGAGGGTTAAATGCACTTGGTGACGGGCGCAGCTTGCCCCTGATGTAGTATATGGCCAAAAAATGAACAGACTATTGCTGGTTAAATGCACTTGGTGACAGGAGCAGCTTGCCCCTGATTTAGTATATGGCCAAAAAATGAACAGACTATTGCTGGTTAAATACACTTGGTGTGATAGCTTGACCAACCACACTACTGAGGGTTAAATGCACTTGTGACGGGCGCAGCTTGCCCCTGATGTAGTATATGGCCAAAAAATGAACAGACTGATGCTGGTTAAATGCACTTGGTGACGGGCGCAGCTTGCCCCTGATTTAGTATATGGCCAAAAAATGAACAGACTATTGCTGGTTAAATGCACTTGGTGTGATAGCTTGACCAACCACACTACTGAGGGTTAAATGCACTTGGTGACGGGCGCAGCTTGCCCCTGATGTAGTATATGGCCAAAAAATGAACAGACTATTGCTGGTTAAATGCACTTGGTGTGATAGCTTGACCAACCACACTACTGAGGGTTAAATGCACTTGGTGACGGGCGCAGCTTGCCCCTGATGTAGTATATGGCCAAAAAATAAACAGACTATTGCTGGTTGAATGCACTTGGTGTGACAGCTTCACCCTGATGTAGGCTTTAGCCAAAAAACAACCACACCATTGAGGGTTAAATGCACTTGGTGACAGGCGCAGCTTGCCCCTGATGTAGTATATGGCCAAAAAATAAACAGACTATTGCTGGTTAAATGCACTTGGTGTGACAGCTTCACCCTGATGTAGGCTTTAGCCAAAAAACAACCACACCATTGAGGGTTAAATGCACTTGGTCGCAGCTTGTGCTGGCGCACCACAAGACACAAAATGGCCGCCGATCACCCCAGAAAAATGTGACTGACAAACGGTCTGGGCAGCCTAAAAACAGTGAGCAATTGAGTATCAGCAGCTCAATGACCCACAGCTGCAGATCGATTAATAATCAAGTCCTTTGGAGGAGTTAATCTGCCTAATCTCGCCCTACTGTCGCAGCCGCAACCTCTCCCTACGCTAATCAGAGCAGAGTGACGGGCGGCGCTATGTGACTCCAGCTTAAATAGAGGCTGGGTCACATGGTGCTCTGGCCAATCACAGCCATGCCAATAGTAGGCATGGCTGTGATGGCCTCTTGGGGCAAGTAGTATGACGCTTGTTGATTGGCTGCTTTGCAGCCTTTCAAAAAGCGCCAAGAAAGCGTCACAAAAGCGCCAAGAAAGCGACGAACACCGAACCCGAACCCAGACTTTTACGAAAATGTTCGGGTCCGTGTCACGGACACCCCAAAATTCGGTACGAACCCGAACTATACAGTTCGAGTTCGCTCATCCCTACTTATGACAGCTGAAAAACAAGGCAGATTCTGCTTATTTGCATGTCTTTCACATATGCCCATGTTTATGCAAATTAGTTTTTACATAAGAAAACTGTATGGAAAGGTTGTTGAATATTATGTTAGGACAATCAGAAAACTTTTTGTTACCCTAATGATATTGATCTAGGTGTGCAGGTCCACCCAAGCCATTCAACAGATGCAAAATAACTTTGAAGTTTACTGGTTCTCAGTCAGTTGAGAGCTGGTTTGGAATATCTAATAGTGCACAAGGCTGCTATCTGTCTCATGGATAGATTGATGGCTTGCACATACCTGGCTTTTGGCATACAGCCTTTGTGTGGTTGTCTATTGTATGTTGTACATAATACAAACCATTTTGAAGGGGTTTCCATCAATTTTTTTTACTTTTTTTATGAACCAGACACCAGCAGGGGGTGCCTGGTTTGATGCTCGGGTCTCCCATTGACTTTCATTGTATTAAATTGTACTCGAGCACCCAAAGTATTTGGCTGAGCACTCGGATCTGCCGAGCATAGTGATACTCAAGCCGAACAGCAGTTCTGCTGAGCATGCTCGCTCAACACTACTTGCAATATTCCGTTCACATGTCATCTCTGTTTTGGATCCACTCCAGTTTTTTTGGCATTGGCAATACTGGATTACTGACCAAATGCTGACCGAGTAAAGGCGGATGCTCCACAGACAGGATCTGTTTTTTGTGGGTTATTGTTCTGACGGATCAGAGGAAGGGCAACATAATCAGTGACAGCAACACTAACTTATTGCTGACATCCTCTCCACTCTGTCGGGGGGCTCTACTTGTATAAGCATTTAAAAGAACAGGTTTTGTAGACATGTACTGTATGTGGAATTAGCTGACAATAGTGTAAAAGGAGTGCACTTCTTCTTGGCACTAACATCAATCTGTAAGGCTGATTTCATACCTGAGTTATTTGGTCAGTTTTGGCCCCATGACTGCCCAAATAAGTTAAGTGTGCAGTGATTTTAAGAGCGACGCCTGTCATCTGCATGTCATACGGACTGACGGTATTATTTCACTACCAAAGCAGACTCCCTATGAGTGTTACTGCAAGGCACAGTGTTCTACACCACTATAAAGGCTCTCTGCAGCCAGGAAATAGCCATTTTTAATGTAATTCACCGCAAATAAATTCAGATCGAACAAAAAAAATCCCCAAAAAATTGGCAAACCGGCGAATTTTTTTTTTTTTTTTAATTCATTTATCTCTACTCCCTACATAGCCCTACATAGGCTGCTATTATTTTCAGGTCGGGCAGTGGCAGCTCATGCCTTTTATGCTGAAGTTTTTCCTTATCCCCCTCATATAAATTATTGAAAAGATGCTGGTGCTCATTCAATAGGTTGTGACAAAGAAGCAGGAAGAGGAGTCAGAGTTGGAGGAGCAAGAGGATGGTGGCGGTAACACTGGCCTTGACAACCTAATTGTGTGGCCGGAGGAGGAAATAACTGGCTACTTGGGCAAACTGACCAGAATGGCAAACTGTATGCTCACTTGCTAATGCAGTGACAGGCGGATCTGTGACATTAAGTTGTCTGATTATTACTTGATAGCCATGCTTTTAAACCCCTATCAATGCAAAATGGGGGAATGTTTTCTTCCCTCCTAAAGGGAATACAAATCACTGTGTATGCAGCTTGCTTCAGCTTATGGTGAGAAGGCTCCTGTCGCCACCGTGACAGGCTCAGGCCAGTCAGCAAGCTGACAGCTCCCGTGTAAATGCCCAGATTCAGGCCTACCTAAACTCTGGCCAGTCACTAACCCCATGGATCTCTCGACAGGTAGATTGGAACAGTGGCACAGCATGCTTTCTTTCTTGCCCACCCTCCGGTGTCACCTGGGAGAGGATTTTCAGCGCCATGTGGTGAAGGGGGGCTCAAGTTGTCCTCCGCCAGTGTCAAAACATCACTTTTGTAAAAATAAATGGATTGGGGAGGATTTTCACCTTCCTCCGGATGAATTTGATGAATAGATCTTGCCTTGCTGGCAGAGCCCAATCTTGCCACTTTTTCTGCCTGCCTGCCTGCCTCCATCATGCCACCGGCGTTATCATGCCACAGCTGCAGCCTGCCAACCATCATTTTCTGTATGGCTGCTTCTGCCTCCATCATGTCACTGCCATCATCATGCCATTGCTGTGACCTTCCAGCCATCATTTTCTGTATGGCTGCTGCTACTTCCATCATGTCACTACCACCATCATGCCATTGCTATGGCCTGCCAGCCATCATGTTCTGTATGGCTACTGCTGCCTCGATCATGGCACCACTGCCTTCATGCCACAGCTGTGGTTTGCCAACCATTATGTTCTCAATGGCTTCTGCTGCCTCCAACTTGCCACCACAGCCATCATGCAACTGCTCTGACCTGCCAACAATCATGTTCTGCATATTTGCTTCTGCTGTCTCCATCATGCTGTCACCGCCATCATGTCACTACTGAGGCCAGCCTACCAACATTTTACATAAGGCTGCCTTCCAACATGTACCATATGGCTGCTGCTGCTCCTCCCTGCTAATCCCCTACTGCCACTGCTATTAACACCTGCAACTACTACCTATACCACCACCACCACTACTACTACTTCTACTCTTATTACCATTACTTCTACTACCCATAGACAGGCTTGTATGCTGCTTATGCTGCCGCTACTACTGCGGCCACATGCTACAATACCCGTACCTTTTTTTAGCCTTGTACACAACGAGACACTTTTTTTTCCTAACAATCAACACTTGTGTGTGTTGTACGGGCAGGCATTCTGACCATGTCAAGGTATACGTTTTGGATGATTGGTCCCCCCCAAGCCACTTTTTTTTGTTTGTTTTTTATTTATCTCATAACACTGTGTGTGTATAAACATTATCTGCCCCTGCTAAGGAACAATTTTTGGAAGCTTTGTAATATGAAAAAGCATAACACATGTGCCAGCACAGTGTGTTCTTTAACACGCTGTATGTTTATGCTGTCAAGCGTGTGTTTAACCATAGCTATGTATGTCAGTGTCAATCAGACATAATTTACTATTATTGTCTTTGTGTTCCAGAGCTTGGGGAGGGAGAGGAAAAAAAATAATAAATGAAAAGAGAATTTCCTAATAAGAGTCCTACGAGGTTAGAGGAGGTTATATACAAATATTAAGGTAAATTGGAACAACTTTTGTTCTACCCAAATTGATTCAGGTCTGAAATGAACTTTCAGTGAACCTTAACCGAATCGAATTTCAAGTGCTTCCTTCATCTCTAATTCTAAAATTTACTGGTTACATATTCTTGGGATTATTCTTAAGACTTCTATCTATAACTCTACAGTGTTCTACTGGCCTGGCATTGAAGACAGCAACAATCAGGATATATAGGATAAGACTTATCTAATCTAACTGGTGTAAGATACCATCTTAATTGCAACTTGAATGAACATTCTACATGATTGATACAATGCATATATTTGTGCGTCCACCAAAGAGCCTGGTGTCCACCAAATCTTTTTGTCAGGATATTATGTAATTCATGTGTCCCTTAACCGCCTCCGGACTGCCTAACGCAGATTCGCGTTCCGGAGGCGGCAGCCCTACGCAGAGTCATGCATATATGCGTCATCTCGCGCGAGCCGAGATTTCCTGTGAACGCGGGCACACAGGCGCGCGCGTTCACAGGATCGGAAGGTAAGCGAGTGGATCTCCAGCCTGCCAGCGGCGATCGTTCGCTGGCAGGCTGGAGATACGATTTTTTTAACCCCTAACAGGTATATTAGACGCTGTTTTGATAACAGCGTCTAATATACCTGCTACCTGGTCCTCTGGTGGTCCCTTTTGTTTGGATCGACCACCAGAGGACACAGGTAGCTGTGTAAAGTAGCACCAAACACCACTACACTACACTACACCCCCCCGTCACCTATTAACCCCTTATTAACCCCTGATCACCCCATATAGACTCCCTGATCACCCCCCTGTCATTGATCACCCCCCTGTAAGGCTCCATTCAGACGTCCGTATGATTTTTACGGACCCACGGATACATGGATCGGATCCGCAAAACACAAATGTACGTCTGAATGGAGCCTTACAGGGGGGTGATCACCTCATATACACTCCCTGATCACCCCCTGTCATTGATCACCCCCCTGTAAGGCTCCATTCAGACGTCCGTATGATTTTTACGGATCCACGGATACATGGATCGGATCCGCAAAACACATACGGACGTCTGAATGGAGCCTTACAGAGGGGTGATCAATGACAGGGGGGTTATCACCCCATATAGACTCCCTGATCACCCCCTGTCATTGATCACCCCCCTGTAAGGCTCCATTCAGACGTCCGTATGTGTTTTGCGGATCCGATCCATGTATCCGTGGATTCGTAAAAATCATACGGACGTCTGAATGGAGCCTTACAGGGGGGTGATCAATGACAGGGGGTGATCAGGGAGTGTATATGAGGTGATCACCCCCCTGTTATTGCTCACCCCCCTGTAAGGCTCCATTCAGACATTGTTTTTGCCCAAGTTAGCGGAAATTGTTTTTTTTTTTTCTTACAAAGTCTCATATTCCACTAACTTGTGTCAAAAAATAAAATCTCACATGAACTCACCATACCCCTCACAGAATCCAAATGCGTAAATTTTTTTAGACATTTATATTCCAGACTTCTTCTCACACTTTAGGGCCCCTAAAATGCCAGGACAGTATAAATACCCCACATGTGACCCCATTTCGGAAAGAAGACACCCCAAGGTATTCTGTGAGGGGCATATTGAGTCCATGAAAGTTTGAAATTTTTGTCCCAAGTTAGCGGAAAGGGAGACTTTGTGAGAAAATAACTAAAAAAAACTTGTGCCAAAAAAAAATTAAAATTCTATGAACTCGCCATGCCCCTCATTGAATACCTTGGGGTGTTTTATTTCCAAAATGGGGTCACATGTGGGGTATTTATACTGACCTGGCATTTTAGGGGCCCGAAAGCATGAGAAGAAGTCTGGGATCCAAATGTCTAAAAATGCCCTCCTAAAAGGAATTTGGGCCGCTTTGCGCATCTAGGCTTCAAAAAAGTGTCACACATCTGGTATTGCCGTACTCAGGAGAAGTTGGGGAATGTGTTTTGGGGTGTCATTTTACATATACCCATGCTGGGTGAAATAAATATCTTGGTCAAATGCCAACTTTGTATAAAAAATTGAAAAAAGTTGTCTTTTGCCAAGATATTTATCTCACCCGGCATGGGTATATGTAAAATGACACCCCAAAACACATTCCCCAACTTCTCCTGAGTACGGCGATATCACATGTGTGACATTTTTTTGAAGCCTAGGTGGGCAAAGGGGCACACATTCCAAAGAGCACCTTTCGGATTTCACAGGTCATTTTTTTACACATTTTGATTTCAAACTATTTACCACACATTAGGGCCCCTAGAATACCAGGGCAGTATAACTACCCCACAAGTGACCCCATTTTGGAAATAAGACACCCCAAGGTATTCTGTGAGTGGCATGGCGAGTTCCTAGAATTTTTTATTTTTTGTCACAAGTAAGCGGAAAATGATGATTTTTTTTTTTTTTCCTTACAAAGTCTCATATTCCACTAACTTGTGACAAAAAATAAAAAATTCTAGGAACTCGCCATGCCCCTCACGGAATACCTTGGGGTGTCTTCTTTCCAAAATGGGGTCACTTGTGGGGTAGTTATACTGCCCTGGCAATTTAGGGGCCCTAGTGTGTGCAAAGTAGTTTGAAATCAAAATCTGTAAAAAATGGGCGGTGAAATCCTAAAGGTGCTCGTTGGAATGTGGGCCTCTTTGCCCACCTAGGCTGCAAAAAAGTGTCACACATCTGGTATCGCCGTACTCAGGAGAAGTTGGGCAATGTGTTTTTGGGTGTCATTTTACATATACCCATGCTGGGTGAGAAAAATATCTTGGTCAAATGCCAACTTTGTATAAAAAAATGGGAAAAGTTGTCTTTTGCCAAGATATTTCTCTCACCCAGCATGGGTATATGTAAAATGACACCCCAAAACACATTCCCCAACTTCTCCTGAGTACGACGATACCAGATGTGTGACACTTTTTTGCAGCCAAGGTGGGCAAAGGGGCACCCCACAAGTGACCCCATTTTGGAAAGAAGACACCCCAAGGTATTTCGTGATGGGCATAGTGAGTTCATGGAAGTTTTTATTTTTTGTCACAAGTTAGTCGAATATGAGAGTTTGTAAGAAAAAAATAAAATAATAAATCATCATTTTCCGCTAACTTATGACAAAAAATAAAAAATTCTATGAACTCGCCATGCCCCTCATTGAATACCTTGGGGAGTCTACTTTCCGAAATGGGGTCATTTGTAGGGTGTTTGTGCTGTCTGGGCATTGTAGAACCTCAGGAAACATGACAGGTGCTCAGAAAGTCAGAGCTGCTTCAAAAAGCGTAAATTCACATTTTTGTACCATAGTTTGTAAACGCTATAACTTTCACTTAAACCATTTTTTTTTCATCCAAACATTTTTTTTTTATCAAAGACATGTAGAACAATAAATTTAGCGAAAAATTTATATATGGATGTCGTTTTTATTTTGCAAAATTTTACAACTGAAAGTGAAAAATGTCATTTTTTTGCAAAAAATCTTTAAATTTCGATTAATAACAAAAAAAGTAAAAATGTGAGCAGCAATGAAATACCACCAAATGAAAGCTCTATTAGTGAGAAGAAAAGGAGGTAAAATTCATTTGGGTGGTAAGTTGCATGACCGAGCAATAAACGGTGAAAGTAGTGTAGTGCAGAAGTGTAAAAAGTGGCCTGGTCATTAAGGGTGTTTCAGCTAGGGGGGTTGAAGTGGTTAAAGAGGCTCTGTCCCCAGGATCAACCCTATCATCATGCTGATTAAGACAATACTTTTTTTTCTGTATGCTAAACAGCTGCAGAGAAATCTGTGTTTTATTCATATGCAAATGAGAAGTTTGAGTACCAAGAGGTAGGGCTTAATCCTTTTAAGCACTGCTTTGTAACACCCCCTGTGCTCTGCATACTCCCCTCTACCCTTCATTGACAGGACTAGACATACTAAGGGCAGGGCAGTGTCCTAGCATCTACTTAATATATACTCTATGTGCTATAGCTTCACCACACTGAGATCTGCTCAGAAAGTTAATATACATATTATTGTTTTATTCACAAGCACAATATATGATTAGAAAGACACCAGTAATATGTGTTAGCTTATAAGCATAGAAAAACATGCATTTTTTAAGGTAATGCTATAGCTTGGTGGTAAGGGTATGGTTTTGCATGTAAAGAGATACCCTTAATTTGAAGATTTCAAAATATATACCGTATTTTTCGCTTTATAAGACACACCTGATTATAAGACGCACCTAGGTTTTTGAGGAGGAAAATAAGAAAAAAATATTTTTAACCAAAAGGTGTGCTTTTCGTGGATTTTGAACTAATGGTCTGGGGATGACACTGTTATGGGGCTCTGTGGAGGACGCACTGTTATGGGTGATCTGTGGATGACGCACTGTAATGGGGGATCTGTGGATGACGCACTGTTATGGGGGATCTGTGGATGACGCACTGTTATGGGGGATCTGTGGATGATTCACTGTTATGGGGGATCTGTGGATGATGCACTGTTATGGGGGATCTGTGGATGATGCACTGTTATGGGGGATCTGTGGATGACGCACTGTTATGGGGGGGATCTATAGATGATGCACTGTTATGGGGGATGTGTGCTGTGACACAAGGGCCATGAGGGGGGCGAGCATAAGATGCTATATGTGTGGGTGACACACATATGGCATCTTATGCTGGTCCCCCTCATGGCCCTATGTTTCACAGTATTACAGTACTTTATTCTTTGTATGTAAAATCTTTCTTTAATCCTGAATCAATCGCTCTCCTTTGATAAACTAGCTGACACTGATATATCGCCGGCCGCTATGCTGCACAGTGTGGCCGGCGATACATCAGTCACAGTGCGGGGAGGGAGGAGGGGCTTGAAGCAACTCAAAGCGGGGCCCGGTGCAGTAACTGTATTACACCGGGCCCCGCGCACAGAAGTCTCTTTGTATGTAAAATCTGTCATTAATCCTGAATCAATCGCTCTCCTTTTGAAAAACTAGCCTAATCGCCTGCATCAGTACTCACTATGAATGCAGCGTGCAGTCCGGCCGGCCTGTGACTGACGTCACTCAGTCAGTCACGCTCCTACCACTTCATTAATGAAGCAGGAGCAGGATGAAGTCATGCCGCACGCTACATTCATAGTGAGTACTGATACAGGCGATTAGGCTAGTTTATCAAAAGGAAAGCGATTGATTCAGGATTAATGAAAGATTTTTCATACAAAGAGACTTCTGTGTTCGGGGCCCGGTGTAATATAGTGACTGCACCAGGGCCCGCTGTGATTTGCTTCCAGCCCCTCCTCCCTCCCCGCACTGTAACTGATGTATCGCCGGCCACACTGTGCAGCATAGCGGTCGGCAAAATATCAGTGTCAGCCCTGTAAAAAAAAGTCAACCATCGTTTTATAAGACGCACTGTCATTTACCCCCCTCTTTTGGGGGGAAAAAAGTGTGTCTTATAAAGCGAAAAATACGATAATAGAGATACCTCCTAGTGAAATTTCTACAGTACAATAATGTATTAAAAGTGGAAAGACATTACCTTGCTTCAGAAATCATATCAACTGATGTAGTGAAACAGAATTTCTACTCTGCAAATATTGAAACCCTGCAGTGTGAGGAATGTTACATACTATAGTCACCAAAGGTCATTAAAAGGCCTCAGTCTCCTTTTAAAACATAAATCATTCAATGAAATTGTACCTAATCTAAGTTATGATTTAAGATTTTTTTTCAGGGATAAATGGGGTCATTTATCAAACTAGTGTAAAGTTGCCTATAGCAACCAATCAGATTCCACCTTTCATGTTCCAAAGTAGCTGTCAGAAATAAAAGATTGGTTGATATGGGCAACTAAGCCAGTTCTACTTTACAGCAGTTTGATAAATGACCCCAAATATCCTTAAAATGCCTGCATGCTAAAAGAAAGTATAATTGGCTTATTTTTCTTACATGATTAGAATAAACAACCCTGTTGCAGATCTTCAGGGTGGCAATTGTTGAATCTAATTTAATTTTTTTTTTTTTTAAGACACAGTGAATAGAAATGTACATTTCTTTAACCACTTCAGCCCCGCTAGCTGAAACCCCCTTCATGACCAGAGCACTTTTTACACTTCGGCACTACACTCCTTTCACCGTTTATCGCTCGGTCATGCAACTTACCACCCAAATGAATTTTACCTTCTTTTCTTCTCACTAATAGAGCTTTCATTTGGTGGTATTTTATTGCTGCTGCCATTTTTACTTTTTTTGTTATTAATCGAAATGTAACGATTTTTTTGCAAAAAAATGACATTTTTCACTTTCAGCTGTAAAATTTTGCAAAAAAAACGACATCCATATATAAATTTTTCACTAAATTTAATGTTCTACATGTCTTTCTACAAAAAAAAAAATGGTTTGGGTAAAAGTTATAGCGTTTACAAACTATGGTACAAAAATGTGAATTTCCGCTTTTTAAAGCAGCTCTGACTTTCTGAGCACCTGTCATGTTTCCTGAGGTTCTACAATGCCCAAACAGTAGAAAAACCCCACAAATGACCCCATTTCGGAAAGTCGACACCCTAAGGGATTCGCTGATGGGCATAGTGAGTTCATAGAACTTTTTATTTTTTGTCACAAGTTAGCGGAAAATGATGATGATTTTTTATTTTTATTTTTTTCTTACAAAGTCTCATATTCCACTAACTTGCGACAAAAAATAAAAAATTCTAGGAACTCGCCATGCCCCTCACGGAATACCTTGGGGTGTCTTCTTTCCAAAATGGGGTCACTTGTGGGGTAGTTATACTGCCCTGGCAATTTAGGGGCCCAAATGTGTGAGAAGAACTTTGCAATCAAAATGTGTAAAAAATGACCGGTGAAATCCGAAAGGTGCACTTTGGAATATGTGCCCCTTTGCCCACCTTGGCAGCAAAAAAGTGTCACACATCTGGTATCGCCGTACTCAGGAGAAGTTGGGGAATGTGTTTTGGGGTGTCATTTTACATATACCCATGCTGGGTGAGAGAAATATCTTGGCAAAAGAAAACTTTTCCAATTTTTTTATACAAAGTTGGCATTTGACCAAGATATTTTTCTCACCCAGCATGGGTATATGTAAAATGACACCCCCAAAACACATTGCCCAACTTCTCCTGAGTACGGCGATACCAGATGTGTGACACTTTTTTGCAGCCTAGATGCGCAAAGGGGCACATATTCCAAAGTGCACCTTTCGGATTTCGCAGGCCATTTTTTACACATTTTGATTGCAAGGTACTTCTCACACATTTGGGCCCCTAAATTGCCAGGGCAGTATAACTACGTCACAAGTGACCCCATTTTGGAAAGAAGACACCCAAAGGTATTCCGTGAGGGGCACGGCGAGTTCCTAGAATTTTTTTTTTTTTGTCGCAAGTTAGTGGAATATGAGACTTTGTAAGGAAAAAAGAAAAAAAAAGAAAAATCATCATTTTCCGCTAACTTGTGACAAAAAATAAAAAATTCTAGGAACTCGCCGTGCCCCTCACGGAATACCTTTGGGTGTCTTCTTTCCAAAATGGGGTCACTTGTGGCGTAGTTATACTGCCCTGGCAATTTAGGGGCCCAAATGTGTGAGAAGTACTTTGCAATCAAAATGTGTAAAAAATGGCCAGTGAAATCCGAAAGGTGCTCTTTGGAATATGTGCCCCTTTGCCCACCCTGGCTGCAAAAAAGTGTCACACATCTGGTATCGTCGTACTCAGGAGAAGTTGGGGAATGTGTTTTGGGGTGTCATTTTACATATACCCATGCTGGGTGAGAGAAATATCTTGGCAAAAGATAACTTTTCCCATTTTTTTATACAAAGTTGGCATTTGACCAAGATATTTTTCTCACCCAGCATGGGTATATGTAAAATGACACCCCAAAACACATTGCCCAACTTCTCCTGAGTACGGCGATACTAGATGTGTGACACTTTTTTGCAGCCTAGATGCGCAAAGGTGCCCAAATTCCTTTTTGGAGGGCATTTTTAGACATTTGGATCCCAGACTTCTTCTCACACTTTCGGGCCCCTAAAAAGCCAGGGCAGTATAAATACCCCACATGTGACCCCACTTTGGAAAGAAGACACCCCAAGGTATTCAATGAGGGGCCTGGCGAGTTCATAGAATTTATTTATTTTTTTTGCATAAGTTAGCGGATATTGATTTTTTTTGTTTTTTTCTCACAAAGTCTCACTTTTCGCTAACTTAGGACAAAAATTTCAATCTTTCATGGACTCAATATGCCCCTCACGGAATACCTTGGGGTGTCTTCTTTCCGAAATGGGGTCACATGTGGGGTATTTATACTGCCCTGGCTTTTTAGGGGCCCTAAAGCGTGAGAAGAAGTCTGGAATATAAATGTCTAAAAATGTTTAAGCATTTGGATTCCGTGAGGGGTATGGCGAGTTCATGTGAGATTTTATTTTTTGACACAAGTTAGTGGAATATGAGACTTTGTTAGAAAAAACAAAAACAAACAAAAAATTTCCGCTAACTTGGGCCAAAAAAATGTCTGAATGGAGCCTTACAGGGGGGGTGATCAATGACAGGGGGGGTGATCAATGACAGGGGGGGTGATCAATGACAGGGGGGTAATCACCCATATAGACTCCTGGATCACCCCCCTGTCACTGATCACCCCCCCTGTAAGGCTCCATTCAGACGTCCGTATGATTTTTACGGATCCATGGATACATGGATCGGATCCGCAAAACACATGCGGACGTCTGAATGGAGCCTTACAGGGGGGTTATCAATGACAGGGGGTGATCAGGGTGATCACCCCCCTGTCACTGATCACCCCCCTGTAAGGCTCCATTCAGACGTCCGCATGATTTTTACGGATCCATGGATACATGGATCGGATCCGCAAAACACATGCGGACGTCTGAATGGAGCCTTACAGGGGGGTGATCAATGACAGGCGGGTGATCAATGACAGAGGGTGATCAGGGAGTGCATATGGGTGATCACCCGCCTGTCATTGATCACCCCCCTGTAAGGCGCCATTCAGACGTCCGCATGTGTTTTGCGGATCCGATCCATGTATCCATGTATCCGTAAAAATCATGCGGACGTCTGAATGGAGCCTTACAGGGGGGTGATCAATGACAGGGGGTGATCAGGGAGTGTATATGGGTGATCACCCGCCTGTCATTGATCAACCCCCCTGTAAGGCTCCATTCAGACGTCCGCATGATTTTTACGGATCCATGGATACCAAAACACATGCGGACGTCTGAATGGAGCCTTACAGGGGGGTGATCAATGACAGGCGGGTGATCAATGACAGGGGGTGATCAGGGAGTGTATATGGGTGATCACCCGCCTGTCATTGATCACCCCCCTGTAAGGATCCATTCAGACGTCCGCATGTGTTTTGCGGATCCGATCCATGTATCCATGGATCCGTAAAAATCATGCGGACGTGTGCATGGAGCCTTACAGGGGGGTGATCAATGACAGGGGGTGATCAGGGAGTGTATATGGGTGATCACCCGCCTGTCATTGATCAACCCCCCTGTAAGGCTCCATTCAGACGTCCGCATGATTTTTACGGATCCATGGATACCAAAACACATGAGGACGTCTGAATGGAGCCTTACAGGGGGGTGATCAATGACAGGCGGGTGATCAATGACAGGGGGTGATCAGGGAGTGTATATGGGTGATCACCCGCCTGTCATTGATCACCCCCCTGTAAGGCTCCATTCAGACGTCCGCATGTGTTTTGCGGATCCGATCCATGTATCCATGGATCCGTAAAAATCATGCGGACGTCTGCATGGAGCCTTACAGGGGGGTGATCAATGACAGGGGGTGATCAGGGAGTGTATATGGGTGATCACCGGCCTGCCATTGATCACCCCCCTGTAAGGCTCCATTCAGACGTCCGCATGATTTTTACGGATCCATGGATACCAAAACACATGCGGACATCTGAATGGAGCCTTACAGGGGGGTGATCAATGACAGGCGGGTGATCAATGACAGGGGGTGATCAGGGAGTGTATATGGGTGATCACCCGCCTGTCATTGATCACCCCCCTGTAAGGCTCCATTCAGACGTCCGCATGTGTTTTGCGGATCCGATCTATGTATCCATGGATCCGTAAAAATCATACGGACATCTGAATGGAGCCTTACAGGGGGGTGATCAATGACAGGCGGGTGATCAATGACAGGGGGTGATCAGGGAGTGTATATGGGTGATCACCCGCCTGTCATTGAACACCCCCCTGTAAGGCTCCATTCAGACGTCCGCATGTGTTTTGCGGATCGGATCCATGTATCCGTGGATCCGTAAAAATCATACGGACGTCTGAACGGAGCCTGACAGGGGGGTGATCAATGACAGGGGGGTGATCAGGGAGTTTATATGGGGTGATCATGGGTGATCAGGGGTTTATAAAGGGTTAATAAGTGATGGGGGGGGTGTAGTGTAGTGTGGTGTTTGGTGCGACTGTACTGAGCTACCTGAGTCCTCTGGTGGTCGATCCTAACAAAAGGGAGCAGGTATATTAGACGCTGTTATCAAAACAGCATCTAATATACCTGTTAGGGGTTAAAAAATTCGGATCTCCAGCCTGCCAGCAAGCGATCGCCGCTGGCAGGCTGGAGATCCACTCGCTTACCTTCCATTCCTGTGAGCGCGCGCGTCTGTGTGCGCGCGTTCACAGGAAATCCCGGCCCTCGCGAGATGACGCGTATATGCGTCGTTGAGCGCAGGGCTGCTGCCTCCGGACCGCACATCTGCGTTAGGCGGTCCAGAGGTGGTTAAAGGGGTTGTCCTATAAAAAATATTCTGCAGTTTTCAAACCAGTGCCTGGTTCTGAATACTTTTGCATTTGCATATAATTAAAAATGTTGTATTGCTACTGAGTTATTCAATCAAATGTATCTGTATAGTGCCACTTTATTTCTTATTTCTATGACCGGATGATTAAGATGGCCGCACATGCTCAGTTTAATCTTTCAACTGTGTCCTGAGTTGTGATAGGGAGAGAATGGACACGCCTCCTGAGTCGCAGCAGAAAAGACACTCCCCCTGAACTGTCAGCTTTAGAGTTGAGCGGACACCTGGATGTTCGGGTTCGAGAAGTTCGGCCGAACTTCCGGAGATGTTCGGGTTCGGGATCCGAAACCCGATCCGAACTTCGTCCCGAACCCGAACCCCATTGAAGTCAATGGGGTCCCGAACTTTTTGGCACTAAAAAGGCTGTAAAACAGCCCAGGAAAGGCAGCAACATGTAGGTAAATCCCCTGCAAACAAATGTGGATAGGGAAATGAATTAAAATAAAAATAAAATAAATAAAAGTTAACCAATATCAATTGGAGAGAGGTCCCATAGCAGAGAATCAGGCTTCACGTCAGCCACCACTGCAACAGTCCATTGTCAGATATTTAGGCCCAGCACCCAGGCAGAGGAGAGAGGTCCCGTAACAGAGAATCTGGCTTCATGTCAGCAGAGAATCAGTCTGCATGTCATAGCAGAGAATCAGGCTTCACGTCAGCCACCAGTGCAACAGTCCATTGTCATATATTTAGGCCCAGTACCCAGGCAGAGGAGAGAGGTCCCGTAACAGAGAATCTGGCTTCATGTCAGCAGAGAATCAGTCTGCATGTCATAGCAGAGAATCAGGCTTCACGTCAGCCACCACTGCAACAGTCCATTGTCATATATTTAGGCCCAGCACCCAGGCAGAGGAGAGAGGTCCCGTAACAGAGAATCTGTCTTCATGTCAGCAGAGAATCAGTCTGCATGTCATAGCAGAGAATCAGGCTTCACGTCAGCTACCACTGCAACAGTCCATTGTCATATATTCAGGCCCAGCACCCAGGCAGAGGAGAGAGGTCCCGTAACAGAGAATCTGGCTTCATGTCAGCAGACAATCAGTCTGCATGTCATAGCAGAGAATCAGGCTTCACGTCACCCAACATTGGAACAGTCCATTGGCATATATTTAGGCACAGCACCCAGGCAGAGGAGAGAGGTCCCGTAACAGAGAATCTGTCTTCATGTCAGCAGAGAATCAGTCTGCATGTCATAGCAGAGAATCAGGCTTCACGTCAGCTACCACTGTAACAGTCCATTGTCATATATTTAGGCCCAGCACCCAGGCAGAGGAGAGAGGTCCCGTAACAGAGAATCTGTCTTCATGTCAGCAGAGAATCAGTCTGCATGTCATAGCAGAGAATCAGGCTTCACGTCACCCAACATTGGAACAGTCCATTGGCATATATTTAGGCCCAGGCACCCAGGCAGAGGAGAGAGGTCCCGTAACAGAGAATCTGTCTTCATGTCAGCAGAGAATCAGTCTGCATGTCATAGCAGAGAATCAGGCTTCACGTCAGCCACCACTGCAACAGTCCATTGTCAGATATTTAGGCCCAGCACCCAGGCAGAGGTGTCATGGAACCATGAACCAGACGTACAACAAGAGATGAGTGGAAATAAGAAGACTTTATTGAAAATAAAGCTGTAAGGCAAAAGTCCAAACGGATGGCTAAACCGAAGCAGGGTCTTGCGAAACCAGAGATCAGGAACCAGAAGGGTAGTCAGATGAAGCCAGGATCAGGAACCAACAGGGTAGTCAGACGAAGCCAGGATCAGGAATCAGCAGGGTAGTCAGACGAAGCCAGGATCAGGAACCAGAAGCAGCAGCAGTCTTAGAAGCATGTGAGCACAGGAGGACCAAGCAGGGAACTGAAGCCACAGACCTCCTATATATATGAGCTAGGCATCCAGCTCCTCCCAGTGGGAAGGAGGAGCCGCAGGGTGGGAGGCTACAAGAAACCCAGAAACCAAGATGGCCGCCAGCACATGTCAAACGAAGGAGAACAGCAAGGAGGTAAGACCATGACAGTACCTCCCCCTCAAGGGCCCCTCCTCCGCGGAGTAAGGAACGGTTTCTGAGGGAAGCGTGCGTGGAAGGCTCGGAGCAAGGCAGGAGCATGGACATCTGCGGAGGGAACCCAGGAACGCTCCTCTGGACCATAACCACGCCAATGGACCAAAAACTGCACCCGGCCGCGGACCAGGCGTGAGTCCAGGATATTGCTCACCTCATACTCCTCACGATTGCCCACTTGGACCGGACGAGGCCGAGGAATCGAGGAAGTGAAACGATTACACACCAGTGGCTTCAAGAGGGAGACATGAAACACATTTGAGATCCGCATGCCAGGAGGAAGCGCAAGGGCATAGGCTACCGGGTTTACCCTGCGAAGCACTCGGAAGGGACCAACAAAGCGAGGCGCCAGCTTGGGAGTGGGCACTCGAAGGTTGAGGTTGCGGGTGGACAACCATACGCGGTCTCCGACCTGGTAGGAAGGAGCGGGCGCTCGTCTGCGATCAGCCTGTAGTCTCTGGCGCTGCGCAGAGACCTCAAGGGACCTCTGGATCTGTACCCAAGAAGCACGTAGGACGGAAAGGTGATCCTCCACAGCCGGAATATCCTGGGGAGAGAATACCTCCGGTAACACGGCAGGTTGGAACCCATAATTGGCCATGAAGGGAGACGTCCCAGAGGAAGAGTTCACCGCCGTGTTCCTGGCAAACTCAGCCCAAGGCAGGAGGTCAACCCAATTGTCTTGGTGATCGGAGACATAGCAACGAAGGAATAGCTCCAAGGCCTGATTGGATCGTTCTGCGGCCCCATTGGACTGAGGGTGGTAGGCCGATGAGAAAGAGAGATGAATCCCCAACTGGGAGCAAAAGGCGCGCCAGAACCTGGACACAAACTGACTCCCCCGATCCGACACAATCTCCTTGGGCAAACCGTGCAACCGGAAGACCTCCCTGGCAAAAATCGAGGCCAACTCTTGTGCAGAGGGTAACTTCTTGAGAGGTACACAGTGGCACATTTTGGAAAACCGATCCACTATCATGAGAATGACCGTATGGCCTCGGGATGCAGGGAGGTCCACAATGAAATCCATCCCCAGGTGTGACCATGGACGCTCCCCGGTGGCTATGGGTTGCAAAAGGCCCAACGGAAGGTGCCGAGGGGACTTACTCTGGGCACAAACGGAGCATGCCGCTACATATGCGGCGATGTCGGAACGTAGAGAAGGCCACCAGAACAGACGTGAAACAGCCCAGGACAGCTGATTCTTTCCAGGATGCCCCGCGGCCTTGGAGTTATGGTAGGTTCGCAACAACCGAGTGCGCAACTCCTCAGGCACAAAACACCTGCCGTTGGGTCTCCCAGAGGGAGCACCAGATTGAGCCGCCAAAATCTGCTCACCCAGGGGAGAGGTCAGGCTGGTGCGAATGGCGGCCAGGATCTGATTTGGAGGTATGACCGAAGTCGGAATCGACTCCTCCCCGGACAGCTCGGAGTACTGCCGTGATAAGGCATCCGCTCTGATGTTCTTGGAACCGGGTAGGTAGGAGACCACGTAATTAAAACGTGACAAGAACAGAGCCCATCTGGCCTGACGTGGTGTCAATCTCTTGGCCTCAGAGAGGTAGGTCAGATTCTTGTGGTCCGTCAGGATGAGAACCGGAACCACCGAGCCCTCGAGCAAGTGCCTCCATTCTTTAAGGGCCTGCACGATGGCCAATAACTCCCTGTCACCAATCTGATAGTTGCACTCCGCGGAAGACAGTTTCCGGGAGTAAAACCCACAAGGAAGCAGAGGACCCTCTGGTGTTCTACGCTGAGACAGGAGGGCGCCTACTCCCGTCTCAGACGCGTCCACCTCGAGGACAAACGGCAACCCAGGGTTGGGATGCGACAGAATCGGAGCCGACACAAAGGCGGACTTTAGAGCCTCAAAAGCTCGGATGGCCTCGGGCGGCCAGACCTGGGGATTACTGCCCTTCCTGGTCAGATCCGTGAGAGGCTTGGCTAGCATGGAAAAGTCCCTGATGAACTTCCGATAATAATTGGCGAAGCCCAAAAAGCGCTGCAGGGCACGAAGACCACTGGGCTGGGGCCACTGTAAGACAGCCGAAACCTTCTCAGGATCCATGGAGAACCCCTCACCCCTCAGCGGAAATGATGTAACCTAAGAAGGTTACCTGGGATCGGTGAAATTCGCATTTCTCAAGCTTACCGAACAGCTTGTTCTCTCGTAACCGTTGCAACACTCGTCTGACATCCAGAATGTGGGCCTCCATGGATTCAGAATATACCAAGATGTCATCCAAATAGACCACCACACACTGCTGCAACAGGTCACGGAAAACATCGTTGATGAATTCCTGGAAGACTGCGGGCGCATTGCACAACCCAAAGGGCATAACCAAGGATTCATAATGACCGGTCCTGGTGTTAAACGCGGTCTTCCACTCATCGCCCGCCTTGATCCTTACCAGGTTATATGCCGCCCTCAGGTCGAGTTTGGTAAAGACCGTGGCCCCTTTGAGGCGATCGAACAGCTCGGAAATCAAGGGTATCGGGTAAGCGTTCTTGATCGTGATGCGATTGAGACCCCTGTAATCGATGCAAGGCCTCAACTCCCCGCCCTTCTTTTTCACAAAGAAAAATCCAGCCCCTGCCGGGGACGAGGATTTGCGAATGTGTCCGCGTGAAAGCGCCTCCCTCACGTACTCCTCCATGGCCTCATTCTCCGCTACCGACAGTGGATAGACTTTGCCACGAGGAGGAACGGCACCAGATTGTAACTCTATGGCACAATCGTATGGGCGGTGCGGAGGTAGGGCAACCGCACGCACCTTATCGAATACATCCCGGTACTCCTCGTATTCAGGAGGCAACAGAGAGTCCGAGGAAGTACACAGCAACTTGACAGGCCCATGGATGCAACTAGCCCCACACTGCGGTGACCATGAGAGGATCTCGGCCGATTTCCAATCGAAAGTCGGATTATGCTTCTGGAGCCAGGGGTACCCCAAGACCACCGAGTAGTGTGGAGACGAAATAACCTGGAGACAGACCGACTCTCTGTGAACGGCACCAATGGCCATCCCCACTGGAAGGGTCTCATGAGTCACGTGTGGCGGCAGAAGGGGTCTGCCGTCTATCGCCTCAAGAGCCAGTGGGGAACCTCGAGGCTGCAGAGGAATGGAATTGGCGGTAGCGAACACACTATCAATGAACAAACCACCAGCACCAGAGTCCACCAACGCCTGGGTCGTCACCGAGCCCCCGACCCAGGAGAGGACAACAGTAATCAGTGGTTTGTCAACACGGGAAACCGGGGACGAGGAGACTCCACCCAAGATCTGCCCCCGACAGGATCTCAGGTGCGAGCGTTTCCCGGACGGTTCGGGCATGCCAACCGAAAATGCCCACCGAGACCACAGTACATGCATCGGCCCTCGCGTCTCCGGAGTACCCTCTCCCCCTCGGACAGGCGAGCAAACCCCAGCTGCATGGGTTCACCCCCAGACAAGTCATCCCCAGGAGGCGTGGGAGGAGAGGGAGGCACGGGTGGGACAGCAAACGTAGGCGCCAATCTGTTAGAAGGCCTCCGCAGGCTCTCCTGAAAGGAAGGTCTCTCCCTGAGTCTGGTGTCAATCAAAATCAGGAAAGAAATAAGAGACTCGAGCTCCACAGGTAGGTCCTTAGCTGCAACCTCATCCTTCAAGGCATCCGAGAGACCATGAGAGAAAGCAGCGACCAGAGCCTCATTATTCCAGCCCACCTCTGCTGCCAGGGTACGAAACTCAATGGCGTATTCAGCTACGGATCGTGAACCCTGTCTGATGGACATAAGGAGCTTCGCAGCAGAGGCAGCACGAGCCGGCACATCGAATACCTTCCGAAGAGAAGCAACAAAACCAGAAAACTCGGCAACCACCGTATTGTTGTTCTCCCATAAAGGGCTGGCCCAGGCCAAGGCCTTGTCCGAGAGCAGCGAGATCAAGAAGCCCACCTTTGATCTCTCAGTAGGAAAGGCATGTGGCAGCAACTCGAAGTAAATGCCCACCTGGTTAAGGAAACCTCGGCACTGAGTTGGCTCTCCCCCAAAGCGCTGTGGAAGGGGGGCAGAACCGGTCATACCCCGAAACACCGCAGGCGCAGCAACAGGTGTCGGGGTAGACTCTGGCGCAACAACCGGAGCGGCAGTAGGAGCGGGCCCAGGAGCGACAACCGACCCATCGGCAACGGAAGCTAAATGAGCCGTGCGTTCAAGCAGGGTTTGCAACGCCACAGCGAACCGACCCAACAGGTGATCCTGCTGATCAAGTCTGGCAACCAGCGTAGGTAGCGAGGATGGCCCTGTACCGTCAGAATTCATGGCTTGGTCCTAATGTCATGGAACCATGAACCAGACGTACAACAAGAGATGAGTGGAAATAAGAAGACTTTATTGAAAATAAAGCTGTAAGGCAAAAGTCCAAACGGATGGCTAAACCGAAGCAGGGTCTTGCGAAACCAGAGATCAGGAACCAGAAGGGTAGTCAGATGAAGCCAGGATCAGGAACCAACAGGGTAGTCAGACGAAGCCAGGATCAGGAATCAGCAGGGTAGTCAGACGAAGCCAGGATCAGGAACCAGAAGCAGCAGCAGTCTTAGAAGCATGTGAGCACAGGAGGACCAAGCAGGGAACTGAAGCCACAGACCTCCTATATATATGAGCTAGGCATCCAGCTCCTCCCAGTGGGAAGGAGGAGCCGCAGGGTGGGAGGCTACAAGAAACCCAGAAACCAAGATGGCCGCCAGCACATGTCAAACGAAGGAGAACAGCAAGGAGGTAAGACCATGACAAGAGGAGAGAGGTCCAGTAACAGAGAATCTGGCTTCATGTCAGCAGAGAATGAGTCTGCATGTCATAGCAGAGAATCAGGCTTCATGTCAGCCACCACTGCCACAGTCCATTGTCATATATTTAGGCCCAGGCACCCAGGCAGAGGAGAGAGGTCCCGTAACAGAGAATCTGGCTTCATGTCAGCTGAGAATCAGTCTGCATGTCATAGCAGAGAATCAGGCTTCACGTCACCCAACATTGGAACAGTCCATTGGCATATATTTAGGCCCCGGCACCCAGACAGAGGAGAGGTTCATTCAACTTTGGGTAGCCTCGCAATATAATGGTAAAATGAAAATAAAAATAGGATTGAATGAGGAAGTGCCCTGGAGTACAATAATATATGGTTAAGGGGAGGTAGTTAATGTCTAATCTGCTCAAGGGATGGACAAGTCCTTTGGGATCCATGCCTGGTTCATTTTTATGAACGTCAGCTTGTCCACATTGGCTGTAGACAGGCGGCTGCGTTTGTCTGTAATGACGCCCCCTGCCGTGCTGAATACACGTTCAGACAAAACGCTGGCCGCCGGGCAGGCCAGCACCTCCAAGGCATAAAAGGCTAGCTCTGGCCACGTGGACAATTTAGAGACCCAGAAGATGAATGGGGCCGAACCATCAGTCAGTACGTGGAGGGGTGTGCACACGTACTGTTCCACCACGTTGCGTATCAGGTGGTGGTGCAGTTAGCTGTGGCGTGTTGACAAAACTTTTCCACATCTCTGCCATGCTAACCCTGCCCTCAGAGGAGCTGGCCGTGACACAGCTGCCTTGGCGATCTCTTGCTCCTCCTCTGCCTTGGCCTTGGGCTTCCACTTGTTCCCCTGTGACATTTGGGAATGCTCTCAGTAGCGCGTCTACCAACATGTGCTTGTACTCACGCATCTTCCTATCACGCTCCAGTGCAGGAAGTAAGGTGGGCACATTGTCTTTGTACCGTGGATCCAGCAGGGTGGCAACCCAGTAGTCCGCACACGTTAAAATGTGGGCAACTCTGCTGACGTTGCGCAGGCACTGCAGCATGTAGTCGCTCATGTGTGCCAGGCTTCCCAGGGGTAAGGACAAGCTGTCCTCTGTGGGAGGCGTATTGTCATCGTCCTGCCTTTCCCCCCAGCCACGCACAAGTGATGGGCCCGAGCTGCGTTGGGTGCCACCCCGCTGTGACCATGCTTCATCCTCATCCTCCTCCACCTCCTTCTCATCCTCGTCCTCCTCGTCCTCCAGTAGTGGGCCCTGGCTGGCCACATTTGTACCTGGCCTCTGCTGTTGCAAAAAACCTCCCTCTGAGTCACTTCAAAGAGACTGGCCAGAAAGTGCTAAAAATGACCCCTCTTCCTCCTCCTCCTCCTCCTCCTCCTGGGCCACCTCCTCTTCCATCATCGCCCTAAGTGTTTTCTCAAGGAGACATAGAAGTGGTATTGTAACGCTGATAACGGCGTCATCGCCACTGGCCATGTTGGTGGAGTACTCGAAACAGTGCAACAGGGCACACAGGTCTCGCATGGAGGCCCAGTCATTGGTGGTGAAGTGGTGCTGTTCCGCAGTGCGACTGACCCGTGCGTGCTGCAGCTGAAACTCCACTATGGCCTGCTGCTGCTCGCACAGTCTGTCCAGCATGTGCAAGGTGGAGTTCCACCTGGTGGGCGCGTCGCATATGAGGCGGTAAGCGGGAAGGCCGAAGTTACGCTGTAGCGCAGACAGGCGAGCAGCGGCAGGATGTGAACGCCGAAAGCGCGAACAGACGGCCCGCACTTTATGCAGCAGCTCTGACATGTCGGGGTAGTTGTGAATGAACTTCTGCATCACCCAATTCAGCACATGCGCCAGGCAAGGGATGTGCGTCAAACCGGCTAGTCCCAGAGCTGCAACGAGATTTCGCCCATTATCGCACACCACCAGGCCGGGCTTGAGGCTCACCGGCAGCAACCACTCTTCGGTCTGTTGTTCTATACCACGCCACAACTCCTGTGCGGTGTGGGGCCTGTCCCCCAAACATATGAGTTTCAGAATGGCCTGCTGACGTTTACCCCGGGCTGTGCTGAAGTTGGTGGTGAAGGTGTGTGGCTGACTGGATGAGCAGGTGGAAGAAGAGGAGGAGGAAGCTGAGTAGGAGGAGGTGGCAACAGGAGGCAAAGTATGTTGCCCTGCGATCCTTGGCGGCGGAAGGTCGTGCGCCAAACAGCTCTCTGCCTGGGGCCCAGCTGCCAATCCATTTACCCAGTGTGCAGTTAGGGAGATATAGCGTCCCTGGCCGTGCTTACTGGTCCACGTATCTGTGGTTAGGTGGTTCTTGCTACAGATGGCGTTGCGCAGTGCACACTTGATTTTATCGGATACTTGGTTGTGCAGGGAAGGCACGGCTCTCTTGGAGAAGTAGTGCCGGCTGGGAACAACATACTGTGGGACAGCAAGCGACATGAGCTGTTTGAAGCTGTCTGTGCCCACCAGCCTAAATGACAGCATTTCATAGGCCAGTAGTTTAGAAATGCTAGCATTCAGGGCCAGGGATCGAGGGTGGCTAGGTGGGAATTTACGCTTTCTCTCAAATGTTTGTGAGATGGAGAGCTGAACGCTGCCGTGTGACATGGTTGAGATGCTTGGTGACGGAGGTGGTGGTGTTGGTGGTACATCCCCTGTTTGCTGGGCGGCAGGTACCAACGTTCCTCCAGAGGCGGAGGAAGAGGCCGAGGCGGCAGCAGCAGAAGAGGTAGCAGGGGGAGCCTGAGTGACTTCCTTGTTTTAAGGTGTTTACTCCACTGTAGTTCATGCTTTGCATGCAGGTGCCTGGTCATGCAGGTTGTGCTAAGGTTCAGAACGTTAATGCCTCGCTTCAGGCTCTGATGGCACAGCGTCAAACCACTCGGGTCTTATCGTCAGCACATTGTTTGAAGAAGTGCCATGCCAGAGAACTCCTTGAAGCTGCCTTTGGGGTGCTCGGTCCCAGATGGCGGCGGTCAGTAGCAGGCGGAGTCTCTTGGCGGCGGGTGTTCTGCTTTTGCCCACTGCTCCCTCTTTTGCTACGCTGTTGGCTCGGTCTCACCACTGCCTCTTCCTCCGAATTGAAAGTCAGTGGCACGACCTTCATTCCATGTGGGGTCTAGGACCTCATCGTCCCCTGCATCGTCTTCCACCCAGTCTTCCTCCCTGACCTCCTGTTCAGTCTGCACACTGCAGAAAGACGCAGCAGTTGGCACCTGTGTTTCGTCATCATCAGAGATGTGCTGAGGTGGTATTCCCATGTCCTCATCATCAGGAAACATAAGTGGTTGTGCGTCAGTGCATTCTATGTCTTCCACCGCTGGGGAAGGGCTAGGTGGATGCCCTTGGGAAACCCTGCTGCATAACTTGAGGCTCAGACAGTTTCGCTGGTATGCATGGGGGTGATGTGACAGACTGATGGGCTTGGTTTTCAGGCGCCATCTGTGCGCTTTCTGCAGAAGACTGGGTGGGAGATAATGTGAACGTGCTGGATCCACTGTCGGCCACCCAATTGACTAATGCCTGTACCTGCTCAGGCCTTACCATCCTTAGAACGGCATTGGGCCCCACCATATATCGCTGTAAATTCTGGCGGCTACTGGGACCTGAGGTAGTTGGTACACTAGGACGTGTGGATGTGGCAGAACGCCCACGTCCTCTCCCAGCACCAGAGGGTCCACTAACACCACCACGACCATGTCCACGTCCGCGTCCCTTACTAGATGTTTTCCTCATTGTTATCGTTCACCACAACAGCAAAAATATTATTTGGCCCAATGTATTGAATTCAAATTCAGGCCTTTTTTTTACAGACACCTAACACTATCTGGCTATCTATTTAGGTACCGTATTACACTAATACAGGCACAGCAGTAACGACAGATTTAGCTGAATATAAATTTGAGGCCTAGTATTTAGGCGCTGGGTGACAGGTATACGTTTACGGACAGAATTCGACTTGGAAATGCACAGTAGCGTGTGTGTGTGAAGTTATTTAGAATGACCCTATGTGCACCTTGAATCTTACATACCCTTTTAGGGATAGATTTAAAATAGCTCTGATACAGTACAAACCACTAAATTAGGAAATTGCTAAATTGGGAATTGTATTTCAATCCAGAACAAAAAATGTGCTTTGACGGAAACTAAATAACTTGCCCATCCACAGAAATAACCACAGATTTAGCTGACTATAAATTTGAGGCCTAGTATTTAGGCGCTGGGTGTCAGGTATAGGTTTACTGACAGAATTAGACCTGGAAATGCACAGTAGCGTGTGTGTGAAGTTATTCAGAATGACCCTATATGCACCTTGAATCTTATATACCCTTTTAGGGATAGATTTAAAATAGCTGTGATACAGCAGAAACCACTAAATTAGGAAATTGCTAAATTGGGAATTGTATTTCAACCCAGAACAAAAACTGTGCTTTGACAGACACTAAATAACTTGACCAGCCACAGAAATAACCACAGATTTAGCTGACTATAAATTTGAGGCCTAGTATTTAGGCGCTGGGAGACAGGTATAGGTTTACTGACAGAATTCGACTTGGAAATGCACAGTAGCGTGTGTGTGTGAAGTTATTCAGAATGACCCTATGTGTACCTTGAATCTTATATACCCTTTTAGGGATAGATTTAAAAATAGCTCTGATACAGCAGAAACCACAAAATTAGGAAATTGCTAAATTGGGAATTGTATTTCAACCCAGAACAAAAAATGTGCTTTGATAGACACTAAATAACTTGACCAGCCACAACAGTACAGCAGTAACGACAGATTTAGCTGGATATAAATTTGAGGCCTAGTATTTAGGCGCTTGGTGACAGGTATAGGTTTACTAACAGAATTAGACTTGGAAATGCACAGTAGCGTGTGTGTGTGAAGTTATTCAGAATGACCCTATGTGCACCTTGAATCTTATATACCCTTTTAGGGATAGATTTAAAATAGCTCTGATACAGCAGAAACCGCTAAATTAGGAAATTGCTAAATTGGGAATTGTATTTCAACCCAGAACAAAAACTGTGCTTTGACGGACACTAAATAACTTGACCAGCCACAACAGTACAGCAGTAACGATAGATTTAGCAGGATATAAATTTTAGGCCTAGTATTTAAGCGCTGGGTGACAGGTATAGGATTACTGACAGAATTCGACTTGGAAATGCACAGTAGCGTGTGTGTGTGAAGTTATTCAGAATGACCGTATGTGCACCTTGAATCTTATATACCCTTTTAGGGATAGATTTAAAATAGCTCTGATACAGCAGAAACCGCTAAATTAGGAAATTGCTAAATTGGGAATTGTATTTCAACCCAGAACAAAAACTGTGCTTTGACGGACACTAAATAACTTGACCAGCCACAACAGTACAGCAGTAACCACAGATTTAGCAGGATATAAATTTTAGGCCTAGTATTTAGGCGCTGGGTGACAGGTATAGGATTACTGACAGAATTCGACTTGGAAATGCACAGTAGAGTGTGTGTGTGAAGTTATTCAGAATGACCCTATGTGCACCTTGAATCTTATATACCCTTTTAGGGATAGATTTAAAATAGCTCTGATACAGCAGAAACCACTAAATTAGGAAATTGCTAAATTGGGAATTGTATTTCAACCCAGAACAAAAAATGTGCTTTGACGGACACTAAATAACTTGACCAGCCACAACAGTACAGCAGTAACGACAGATTTAGCTGGATATAAATTTGAGGCCTAGTATTTAGGCGCTGGGTGACAGGTATAGGTTTACTGACAGAATTCGACTTGGAAATGCACAGTAGCGTGTGTGTATGAAGTTATTCAGAATGACCCTATGTGCATCTTGAATCTTATATACCCTTTTACGGATAGATTTAAAATAGCTCTGATACAGCAGAAACCACTAAATTAGGAAATTGCTAAATTGGGAATTGTATTTCAACCCAGAACAAAAAATGTGCTTTGATGGACACTAAATAACTTGACCAGCCACAACAGTACAGCAGTAACGACAGATTTAGCTGGATATAAATTTGAGGCCTAGTATTTAGGCGCTGGGTGACAGGTATAGGTTTACTGACAGAATTAGACTTGGAAATGCACAGTAGCGTGTGTGTGAAGTTATTCAGAATGACCCTATGCGCACCTTGAATCTTATATACCATTTTAGGGATAGATTTAAAATAGTTCTGATACAGCAGAAACCACTAAATTAGGAAATTGCTAAATTGGGAATTGTATTTCAACCCAGAACAAAAACTGTGCTTTGACGGACACTAAATAACTTGCCCAGCCACAACAGTACAGCAGTAACGACAGATTTAACTGGATATCAATTTGAGGCCTAGTATTTAGGCGCTGGGTGACAGGTATAGGTTTACTGACAGAATTAGACTGGGATATGGCTAAAAAATAACCACACTATTGATGTTTAAATGCACTTGGTGTGACAGCTTGACCAACCACACTATTAAGGGTTAAATGGACTTGGTGGCAGTCTCAGCTTGCCCCTGATGTAGTATATGGCCAAAAAATAACCATACTATTGCTGGTTAAATGCACTTGGTGTGACAGCTTCACACTGATGTAGGATTTAGCCAAAAAACAACCACAACATTGAGGGTTAAATGCACTTGGTGACAGGCTCAGCTTGCCCCTGATGTAGTATATGGCCAAAAAATAAACAGACTATTGCTGGTTAAATCCACTTGGTGTGACAGCTTCACCCTGATGTAGGATTTAGCCAAAAAACAACCACACCATTGAGGGTTAAATCCACTTGGTGACAGGCTCAGCTTGCCACTGATGTAGTATATGGCCAAAAAATAACCAGACTATTGCTGGTTAAATGCACTTGGTGTGACAGCTTCACCCTGATGTAGGATTTAGCCAAAAAACAACCACACCATTGAGGGTTAAATGCACTTGGTGGCAGCTTGTGCTGGCACACCACAAGACACAAAGTGGCCGCCGATCACCCCAGAAAAAAGTGACTGAAAAACGCTCTGGGCAGCCTAAAAACAGTGAGCAATTCAATAGCAGCAGTTCAATCATCCACAGCTGCAGATCGATCTCTGAATGAAGTCCTTTGGAGGAGTTAATCACTGCCTAATCTCGCCCTAACGTGGCAGCTGCAACCTCTTCCTATGCTGATCAAAGCAGAGTGACGGGCGGCGCTATGTGACTCGAGCTTAAATAGAGGCTGGGTCACATGGTGCTCTGGCCAATCACAGCCATGCCAATAGTAGGCATGGCTGTGATGGCCTCTTGGGGCAAGTAGTATGACGCTTGTTGATTGGCTGCTTTGCAGCCTTTCAAAAAGCGCCAAGAAAGCGACGAACACCAAACCCGAACCCGGACTATTACGAAAATGTCCGGTTTCGGGTCCGTGTCACGGACACCCCAAAATTCGGTACGAACCCGAACTATACAGTTCGGGTTCGCTCATCCCTACTTGTTATACATCTAGCAATAAATGAGGAGATCTCTGGATCCATGTGAGGTACAGAGCTGGTTCTAGCTTTGTTAGAAAGAGATTATCATGTACTGTATGATGTCTGATTTTCATTTTTTACATTATTCATGGAATAACTCCTTTAAGAGGAAGGTTCTAGATTGAACTGATTCAGTATGGAGTTGAACCTACCCTCCATGCCAGATTTCATCCAGCATACTTTAATGGGCTTCATTGACAGTCGCTTGATAACTGGTTAAATCAGGAACTTCCTGTTTTCTGTTGCTGCTTCTTTCAGTCAGATAGCTTCTCTGATGGTTTGACCTCTAGTTCTTTACGATTTCATTTTAAAGGCCTTTTTGGTCTTTTTACATGGAGCAATTATCAATAACAAGCATTCATACGAACACTCATTTCTGATAACTACCCTGTGTAAAAGTGCCTCAGATCACTCAATGAATGAACCATGCCCTATGACTGCCTGTCAAGCTGTCATGTGTAAAGGCGCCTTAAGACATAATCTTAGCAGATTCATAAGAACTTAAGTTAAATTAGTGTTTATGAGCTGTAAAGATAAGAGCTACATATCCAGCTATCAGAGCAGCTCTCTGATGGCTTTCACTGAGAAGGAACAGTCTGAAAATTCAGTAAAATTAAAAGCTGTAGAAGAGAACCTGTTGAAACATTTTGTATAAAGACCAATTGAAAAATTATTTTTTGCCCAAGGTAAGTAGAATGTAATAATACTAATATGCCCCCCAAGAGATTTTAATACATTCTGTGCTGGGCATAATCTGCAGCCTCTTTTGTGTATTTTGATTTTCTTTCTGTACGCTGCTCACAATTTGAAATGGTCTTTATTAGTTTAGCTTGTGATAAGATCTGGTAACACCTCCCTATATGATGCCTAGGGAATTTATCATAGGCACAGAAGGCAGTATAGCTGTCAAGGTAAGTGAGAGTTGTCATTTTGAAATAGCTGAAGGGTAGAAATGAATTAGAGCAACTAATAATTATAACTAATTTTATAAATATCTTTTACATTCAGATTCAGATTTTATATTCCATGTCCACAGCTCTTATGATCCGTGGTTCTCTCTCTCTCTTCCCTGATCTTAACATGTTAATACAGTTAAGGAAATGTTTGTTATCTTTTGCAATGGAATTATTTATTTCACTATAGCTCCAACAGTTATATATTCAAAATCTTCTTGTTTCCCTTGCAGTAATAGAGTAAAACTGCATACAATTCTTAAGAAGGTCAAAGTAAAAGGGTAGCAGGGGAGAGAACAGAAGAAAAAGAGCATGCCTAGATAACCATGTAGACTTCAACACAAGTTGTAATTAGTCATGCAATTTGCCTTTCTTGATGAAGTCCTTCAATTTTCTAACAGAAATAACTCAATATGCTCAAATTATTCCAAACCACTTGAGCCAGTCGCTGGGAGACAAAATGACATGTGTTTGAAACTTTGTATGAATGTTGTACCTCTTAACATCTTCCCTGCCGATGAGACCTGCCGATCGTGGAACAATTAATTCCCTTTTAAGGACCTGTAAAGTACTTAAGCTTTTAATCGGAGATCCAGAGATAAGCTCCACATTATTCCTAGTGTTGGATAAAAGAGTCTACATAATGGTTGTAATGAAGAGCCCTCCATCTGCAATGTAATGCTAGAATGATTGTAATTAATTTAATTATATCAATTTTCAAAAGAAATCTCCATTAGTGTGCTGGTATTAAAGCAAATTTGTATTGTAGAAGCTATCAAGATTCCTTAAGGCTAAATTAAAGGATTTAATAATTACTCTAGAATTTTTTTTTATACAGTAACATAATATAAAACAAATCAATGCATGTAAGAATCATTAGCATATTCCTAAATCTGATTTAGATTGACTTAGTTTATATTAGATGATGGTTCCCATTCTATCTTCAGTTTTGCTAAATGGATTGACCAGGATTAGAAAAACATTATTGTTTTCTGCCAGAAAAAAGGACCACGCCCTTAAATCTAACACAGCCTCTATATGAGCCCAAGTCCTGAAATGTATGGTAAGCTTTGAAAACAACTGGTAGGTCTGAAGATGATCTGGAGATCATTCATGTGTGGGTCACAATCAAGGAATTCATATTTTCTTTATTTTTCTTTTCTTTTGATGGCTCAGAAGACAGGAAAAATAAACGGTCATGTGAACGCAGTCTAAATTTACTAGTTGTTGAGATTTGGTTTGCTTCTGATCCACAAACTAAAAAAATAAATAAAAAAATCATTGGGGAACAAACTGGACATTGGTATACAGGTCCTTCTAAAAAAAATTAGCATATTGTGATAAAGTTCATTATTTTCTGTAATGTACTGATAAATATTAGACTTTCATATATTTTAGATTCATTACACACCAACTGAAGTAGTTCAAGCCTTTTATTGTTTTAATATTGATGATTTTGGTATACAGCTCATGAAAACCCAAATTTCCTATCTAAAAAAAATAGCATATTTCATCCGACCAATAAAAGAAAAGTGTTTTTAATACAAAAAAAGTCAACCTTCAAATAATTATGTTCAGTTATGCACTCAATACTTGGTCTGGAATCCTTTTGCAGAAATGACTGCTTCAATGCGGCGTGGCATGGAGGCAATCAGCCTGTGGCACTGCTGAGGTGTTATGGAGGCCCAGGATGCTTCAATAGCGGCCTTAAGCTCATCCAGAGTGTTGGGTCTTGCATCTCTCAACTTTCTCTTCCCAATATCCCACAGATTCTCTATGGGGTTCAGGTCAGGAGAGTTGGCAGGCCAATTGAGCACAGTAATACCATGGTCAGTAAACCATTTACCAGTGGTTTTGGCACTGTGAGCAGGTGCCAGGTCGTGCTGAAAAATGAAATCTTCATCTCCATAAAGCTTTTCAGCAGATGGAAGCATGAAGTGCTCCAAAATCTCCTGATAGCTGGCTGCATTGACCCTGCCCTTGATAAAACACAGTGGACCAACACCAGCAGCTGACATGGCACCCCAGACCATCACTGACTGTGGGTACTTGACACTGGACTTCAGGCATTTTGGCATTTCCCTCTCCCCAGTCTTCCTCCAGACTCTGGCACCTTGATTTCCGAATGACATGCAACAGTCCGGTACTGCTTCTCTGTAGCCCAGGTCAGGCGCATCTGCCGCTGTTTCTGGTTCAAAAGTGGCTTGACCTGGGGAATGCGGTACCTGTAGCCCATTTCCTGCACACGCCTGTACACGGTGGCTCTGGATGTTTCTACTCCAGACTTAGTCCACTGCTTCCGCAGGTCCCCCAAGGTCTGGAATCGGTCCTTCTCCGCAATCTTCCTCGGGGTCTGGTCACCTCTTCTCGTTGTGCAGCGTTTTCTGCCACACTTTTTCCTTCCCACAGACTTCCCACTGAGGTGCCTTGATACAGCACTCTGGGAACAGCCTATTCGTTCAGAAATTTCTTTCTGTGTCTTACCCTCTTGCTTGAGGGTGTCAATGATGGCCTTCTGGACAGCAGTCAGGTCGGCAGTCTTACCCATGATTGCGGTTTTGAGTAATGAACCAGGCTGGGAGTTTTTAAAAGACTCAGGAATCTTTTGTAGGTGTTTAGAGTTAATTAGTTGATTCAGATGATTAGGTTAATAGCTTGTTTAGAGAACCTTTTCATGATATGCAAATTTTTTTAGATAGGAATTTTGGGTTTTCATGAGCTGTATGCCAAAATCATCAATATTAAAACAATAAAAGGCTTGAACTACTTCAGTTGGTGTGTAATGAATCTAAAATATATGAAAGTCTAATGTTTATCAGTACATTACAGAAAATAATGAACTTTATCACAATATGCTAATTTTTTTAGAAGGACCTGTATAACACCCTCTAGTCTTCTAGGAATTTTGTAGGAAAATAGGCTATCTCTTTTTGTTAATGTTTTTATGAATTTTTGCTTTTTCCCTCCTCGCTACCTAAGCTCTGGAACACAAAGACAGCAATAGTAAATCATGTCTGAGTGATGCTGATACACATAGCTAAGAGTGTTTGACAGCATAATGAACAGCATGTATAAAAACATACAGCACTGTGGCATGTGTTGTGTTTTCATATTCCAAAGCTTCTAAACAATGTCCCTTATTGGGGCAGATGGTGTTTAAACACAAATGGGGTTATAGAAAGAAAATTCATGGATTGTTGTGGGACCAAGTATGCCTTGATGGGGTCAGAATTCCTGCCCACACAACACACACAAGTGTTAATTGTCAGAAAATTGAACAAGCCTATAAAAATTCTCCCTTTTAAATAGAAGCAGTAGCAGCACAGTATGGATGTGGAAGGGGTAGGGTATTAGAGGCACGTGGCCGCAATAGTAGCAGCGGATCAGCTACTATAGGTGGAAGTAGTAGTAATACAAGTATTAGTAGTGGTAGTGGGAGTGTTGTGGAAATTTTATTAGGATGTGTTTCTAATATATTGTGTATTGTCATCATGTCTCTCAGTGTCAGGGTAAACCATTGAAGTGGATATCTTCCTGTGTATGTCCTGTCACAGCTGCCGGGCGCAGAGGTCTCCATCGGCAAATGGTCCATGTGCTATGTGCTGGGCTGTGGGCCGTGGGAGACTGATGTGTTTAGAAGAGCAGTGTTTTGTTGGCTGATGTATGGACGCCGGCTAGGACTTCCGTGCAAGACGCAGGTTTATTGGCTTGGCGTGGATGCATTTGTTAAGAGAATAATATATAAAAGGAACGTGCGTTTGTTGTCTCTAGTGTGCCTGATCAGCCGCTGGAGATAATGACATCGTCCTGTAAATAAACATGCATGAGGATCATAGTAACTTTATTTGGCATTGATCACTGAGCAAGGCTGGATAAAGTTCGCTCCAGTGGTTATAGGATACATGTGTTTGTTAGCTGGCTATGTTATTCTAAATGATGGTGTCTTGTCTTCCTATGTCATCACTTCCTGTATGTCACACTTCCTGCATCCTTGTTACATGGAGTAAGTGATTGGGTGATGGGCCAACTCCTTTTCTATTGTTACTGTGACTAAATAAAAGGTGAGCAGACTGTGGAGGAGGGGGAGTTGCTCAGAAGAATTCAAGATGGTAACACCTGTCTCTGACTGCGGCTGAGATTTTTACCTTTCCTTACACAAAGTCTGTTGAGAGTGGATTTCTAATATTAATATTTCTACAACAGGAGTAGTGGCATATGTGCTAATAGTGGTGACAGTACACTGTCACACAAAATATTGAACTGTTTGCAAGTCTGTTTTCTGAAGCTCAAACAAAAAATTGCCTAATAATCAGATTTGAAATTAGTGACTTTTAAAATTACCTTTATTAATGATAGTGCGGGTATAGGTATGCATATACCTACAAAGTGTACTACCTTTCAAAAGGGTTATATATACATTTCTTTTGACAGGGGAGTAGTGGCCCCTACATAAAACGTTTACTAGTGACGCAACACTGTCTATAGACTTAGCGGCTCGAGGAATAGATCAAAAATGCACAGGGTCTGAAAAAAGACAGGGCAGACACAATGCTTACCCTAAAAGCCCTAATAACTGCTCAGCCCAGGGTGACCCCCTGATGGTGGGGGTTCCCTGTCCCCGAACCTAAGGCTATGAAATTCCTAGATTGACCCTAACCGGGAAGAGAAAATATAAACTCTCAAAAAGGGAAGATACACCGGAGGTGGAAGGTGGTTCAAATGGGTGGGGTCGCCACCTGCCCACTCCGAAGATTAAATACAATTATTACAGATACAGAAAGAGAGAGAATAATGGAAGGCGATCCAGATTCTGGAAAAATCACCGTTCCTCTCAAATAAATAATACACACGTTTTTTAGTATGCACATCTTATTACACAAACCTCAACGCGTTTCACCTGTACAAGGTCAGGCTCATCAGGAAGTAGGTAAAACATTTGGACATAGTCCAACCATGATATAGATGTGATAGATGATACAAGGGCGATAATATAAATGGAGCGATACTTAGCTAGAGATGTTCAAAAGAGGAGGCGTAAAATACAATGTTACCAGAAGGCAAGATATTAGCATCCCAACAGGAGTTACCTAGAGAAGTGCATACAAATGGAAAAGAATTAGGTCTAAGGTAACTAAAGAAATAACGGCTATAATGATCAAAATCGCGGGTTTTTAGCTCATCCTGCTACTTACATGCTGTTGATGCCGGCCATAAGCTCCCCCAGTAGCCTGCTCAGGGCCCAGGTAAGGTGCCAGCAACAATTAAACCCATTTATAGGGTCAGATCGGTGCGTCCGGTCTCCGGGGAGGCACTTCCTGCTCCCGGAACGCACGGTGGAATGCATAGGGGCTTCCGGCCTCCGTCACTTCCGGCGCCGTGGAACGCATCGTGAACCGCATATGGCTCGATGCCGGCGCCGGAAGATAACAGAAAGAGGCCATGCTATTCAGACATAAGGGGGGGGGGGGGGTTTAGATAGAAGACCAGCATATTATAGATAAAAATTGGAACTACAGATGACTATAAATACTCCATAATGTGCCAAAGAGAGCCAGCATTTTGTTAATATAAATCAGACCTGCAGATGACCATACATTCTCCATAGTGTGCCACAGATAAGAGATATTTAGATGAACAAGGGGCACAAAAGACCCTCAGTAACAGCCCCCTTAAGACATAGATGTATCACTCAGCAGACAATATATACAATTAAGGATGTTAATCATGATGGAAGAATACATAAAAACCTGCCTCTACAATCATATTGATGAAATTTAGAGGTAGCAGGTAATTTGCAGATAAGGGGAGTCAGTCTTATTAACCCCTTGATAAAAGTTGTGCTTTTCGCACTGATCAGCACAGAATACCATGGGTCACATACCGCTGATACTGGACAAGTTATCTGGGATCGCCAATATTAAAACAGACAAGGGGAATATTAAATAAAACACGCAAAATTGAGTCTTTCATTGAGACCAAGGGGGGACTGGGACCGAAACCGATAAATCCAGCTGGACTCTTTTTGGAGAATCCTTCTGTCCCAGTCGCCCCTCCTCTCAGGAAAGGGAACCACCTCCAACACCGAGAAACAAGCCGAACTCACATCGCCCTTATGGCAGCTATTAAAATGATGGGCCACCGGAGTATCCTTGGATTTTTTATATCATTTAGATGCTCACAGATTCTTCTCCGTAATTCCCTCTTGGTCTTGCCAATGTAATCCAACGGACAACTACATTGGCAAATGTAGACTACGCCTTTAGTTTTACAGTTGGCGAAGTCACGGATCGTAAACGGTCGTTGGGTCACAGAACAAATTATTGATTTAGATGGATTAATAAAATTGCAAGCTTTACAAGAACCACACTTGAAAACACCGAGGGGCCTACGGTCTAGACACGTGCCCTCTCTCTTAGGGCCTTCATAGTGACTATGGACTAGCCAATCTCGTAGGCTTCTCCCTTTGCAGTAAGTCACCTGAGGATACTTCCTAATTACCTGTGTTAGGTCGGGGTCCATAGTTAAAATTGCCCAGTGCCTTCTAAGTATGGATACCACCTCCCCATTCCCAGAGTCAAAAGTCGAGATAAGACGTATCAGATTCTCGTCCGTGTCTCTTTGTTTTGGTATTAAAAGTTCTTCTCTTTTTTTTGACTCTGCAAATTGAAAGGAGTCCCTAAGAATTTTTGAGGGATAACCCCTCTCTCTCAATCTCTTTCTGAGTTTTCCTGACTCTTGATAGAAATTACCTCCCGACGAACAATTCCTACGGACCCGCAGATATTGTCCCCTAGGGATCCCTTTTTTGACGGCGGTGGGGTGGTGGCTCTCCCAATGGAGGATACTATTGGTAGCCGTAGGTTTCCGGAAGACTAAAGTATTTAGGGTACCCTCTATCTTAGTCACCACAACGTCCAAAAAGGTGATCTGTTCTAGTTGGGTTTCACAGGTAAATCTCAGACCGGTGTCATTACAATTGAGAGTATCGATAAATCGGTGGAATGCTGCGAGACTTCCTTCCCAGATCAAAAACACATCATCGATGTAGCGAGTCCAAAATGTTATGTACTCACTCCACCAAGGGTGCTGATCTGGGAAAACGACCGTGTCCTCCCACCAGCCCAGGAGGAGATTCGCATAAGTAGGGGCACAGAAATTCCCCATTGCGGTCCCCCTGAGCTGGTGGTAGACGGAGCCGTTAAATAAAAAGAAATTGTGGGTGAGAATATACTCCAGTAACTGGAAGATAAAACCATTATGTGCAGAAAACTGGGTTCCTCTTGTATTTAGGAAATAATTCACCGCCTTAATTCCTTTATCGTGTGGATTCGAGGTGTAAAGCGATTCCACATCGATGCTTGCCAAGATACTTTTTGGATTTACTGTGAGAGTTTCAATTTTACGGAGAAAGTCCATTGTATCACGGGTAAAGGATTGTAAACTTGAAACAAAATCACGGAGTACCTTGTCAAGGTAAATTCCACCGTGATGTGTCAAAGAATTAATACCCGATACAATGGGACGCCCTTTCAGGGGATGTATCCCCTTATGGATTTTCGGCAGGCAATAGAAAGTGGCCGTTTGTGGGGTTTTCAGAAAGAGGAAATCAAATTCAGTCTTACTGATGACACCCTGTTGTAGGCCCTGACTGAGGACTCCGAGAAGATCAGTACGGAATATCTCGGTCGGGTCCACTGGGATTTTTTTATAGCTGTTTTTGTCATTCAGTAATGCCAAACACATTAATTGATATTTGTGGTGGTCCAGAAGTACCAGATTACCACCCTTGTCCGACTGTTTAATAATCAACTCCTTGTTATTTTACAGGTTTCTCAAAGCCTGGAACTCTGATGCTGAGAGATTCGAGTGAAGGGGCATACCCTGTATTTTCTCGATATCAGAAATAACGAGATGCAAAAAGATGTCTATGTGTTCGGTACTTACAGGGGGTGGCAGTCTGGTACTTTGCGGCCGTAGTTCCGTGAACGGACCCTTTCCTGGGATCCTGGTTCCCTCTTCACAGAGTTCCAAAAGATTTTGGAAATCCGGAAAATCCTCGGGGCTAATTCCCAGGTCTAGGCATGTTTTTTTATTGCAATTTTTAAAGAATTTGTGCAATTTCAATTTTTCTGGCGAATAAATTCAAATCCTTGACCCAAGTAAAGGTGTCATGTTTAGTTGTCGGCACAAAGGACAGGCCCTTCTGGAGTAAGTTGGTCTCAGCTGGGGTCAGATTATACTCTGACAGATTAATTACCTGCAGCTGATCTGTCAATTGTTTCGACTGCGGTCCCTTGATTGGTACGCGGCCTGGCCCTTGGCTAAAAAAGAAGAAGAAGAGGAAGAAGAAGAGGAGGATAAAGGAGGGTTGAGATCCACTGTAGGGGCGGCGATAACGGTATTGTTTAGCGGCAGGCCTTGATAGGGGATATACTGAGAAGGATTGTCCATTTGTGTACGATTCTGGGGTCCTGGTTGTCCAGATCCTTTGTTTCCAGACCCCCTTCCCCCCAGTAATTGCCTCTTTGCCCCCTTGGCCCTCTCCATCTCTGACCTGACCCTCTTCCTCTTGAGTAACAACCTCCTCTAATGGTTCCTCTTGTATGGGAGAAACCGGTAATCTCTGAATCAGAAAACTCCTGATCAGAGGATGAAATCTCTGACTCAGTTACCGAGTTTTTGGTGCTCAAAGCGGTATATGCTTTATTATCTCTAAATTCGCCCAGATCTTTGATAAACTGTCGATGTTTCCTCTCCTTGATGAGGTTCTGGAACCTTTCAACAGCCGATTGCAGCGAGGATTCCCTTTTATCAAAATCGGGATCCGATTTGAGTTTTAGCGCTGACTCAATGAGTCCCTTTAGTTTAGATGCTGTACTCTCAAAGATTTGTTTTTCCTCATCAAGGAGAAGTGACGGAGGCCGGAAGCCCCTATGCGTTCCACCGTGTGTTCCGGGAGCAGGAAGTGCCTCCCCGGCGGCCGGACGCACCGATCTGACCCTATAAATGGGTTTAATTGTTGCTGGCACCTTACCTGGGCCCTGAGCAGGCTACTGGGGGAGCTTATGGCCGGCATCAACAGCATGTAAGTAGCAGGATGAGCTAAAAACCCGCAATTTTGATCATTATAGCCGTTATTTCTTTAGTTACCTTAGACCTAATTCTTCTCCATTTGTATGCACTTCTCTAGGTAACTCCTGTTGGGATGCTAATATCTTGCCTTCTGGTAACATTGTATTTTACGCCTCCTCTTTTGAACATCTCTAGCTAAGTATCGCTCCATTTATATTATCGCCCTTGTATCATCTATCACATCTATATCATGGTTGGACTATGTCCAAATGTTTTACCTACTTCCTGATGAGCCTGACCTTGTACAGGTGAAACGCGTTGAGGTTTGTGTAATAAGATGTGCATACTAAAAAACGTGCGTATTATTTATTTGAGAGGAACTGTGATTTTTCCAGAATCTGGATCGCCTTCCATTATTCTCTCTTTCTGTATCTGTAATAATTGTATTTAATCTTCGGAGTGGGCAGGTGGCGACCCCACCCATTTGAACCACCTTCCACCTCCGGTGTATCTTCCCTTATCGAGAATTTATATTTTCTCTTCCCGGTTAGGGTCAATCTAGGGATTTCATAGCCTTAGGTTCGGGGACAGGGAACCCCCACCATCAGGGGGTCACCCTGGGCTGAGCAGTTATTAGGGCTTTTAGGGTAAGCATTGTGTCTACCCTGCCTTTTTTCAGACCCTGTTCTTTTTTGGTCTATTCCTCGAGCCGCTAAGTCTATAGACAGTGTTGCGTCACTAGTAAATGTTTTATGTAGGGGCCACTACTCCCCTGTCAAAAGAAATGTATATATAACCCTTTTGAAAGGTAGTACACTTTGTCGGTATATACATACCTATACCCGCACTATCATTAATAAAGGTATTTTTAAAAGTCACTAATTTCAAAAGCTATCTGTTTTCTGAAGCTTAAAGACATAGACATTGCTACCGACAATTGGCTTTGGAAATAATACAGTATCGGCACCACTAACAGATTTGAGCATAATGGCTTGTGTGCGTTCAAATATGCAAATTCTGAAAAAAACCTTTCTCAAATGTAAAATACTATTTGTCAATAGAGATGGCCTTACGGTTCGAACTTTACTAATTTGTTGTTCGCCGAACATGCAAACATATGGTGATATTCGCCGGCGCCATATTCTTTTACATTGGAAAGAACTTTGACCCATGCCACATCCATCAGGTGGTACAGGACAGCCAATTGAGACATTTCAGCACATGGACAAACCCCCTACCTTATAAATAAACCTGATCTGGCTGCCATTTTACATTCTGCCTTTTGTCAGTGTAGGGAGAGGTTGCTTTGTGGAGCAGGGACAGGAGGTTAGAGTGTTAATAGTGACACAAATCGCTAGCTAATAGGTCCACAAAAGTCTTTTTAAGGACTGGTATAGGTGTGTTATTGATTGGTGTGCAGAATATAGGGGTGTAACACAATTATAATATACTTTCTAATATGGAAAGCATATTATAGTGGATTTGCATAGCGCATCATTGTGACTGGTGATCGGTTCTGCAGGGATACTACAACTACTAAGAGTGACAAACACAATTAGAAAAAAGTATTATAACTGGTGTGGTAGACCAGTGGCCCCCAAAACCACATATAGAAGCGTGGTGTTATCAGGGGCTTATCTATGGGCTCACGGGCCCTGGTGCTAGAGTTCAGCTTGGGCCCCACTTCCCTCAGTGCTTTGTGGCCAGGGGCAGGGAAGCACATAGCCTTTGTGCTGCCTGAGGCAAAAACCTCACCCTCACCCCTGACATGCCAAATTCTTGGCCTAACCCCTTCCTTCCAGCCAGAGGCGTAACTTGACCAGCATGCACTTTCTATAATACCAGTGTCTTTTTATGTGGCATAAGGGTCTTTGGGCCCCTTCAGGCTCCTGGGCCCGGTAGCGACTGCTACCTCTGCACCCCCTATAGCTACGCCCCTGGGTGTTATATAAGACTATACTTTTTAAATACTGTATTTGGGTGCTGGAGAAATTTATCCGCTTTCACTGCGCTACACACAGTAAGAAAATTTAAAGGAAAACATTTTTTATGTGTGATTATAGACCAGTGGCCCCCAAAACGACATATTGAAGTGGGGCGTTATCTAAGAATATACTACTCAAATAGTGTATTTTGGTACTGAAGAAATGTATCCGCTTTCACTGCATTACCTCTGCTGCACAGTGGCGTCTCTAGCTTTCAAATTTTGGGGGGGCACACTGGGGGCCAGGACAAAAGTAGGGGGGGCAGCTATAACACCAATACATTTACACAAGTACACTTAGAAATGCTGCAATACTTTACCCAATACCTAAAACCGCAACAGGGAAGAAAAGTCCAGCTGTCTGTGGATGACACTTTTATAGAGAGGGGGATCTGTGGATGACACTGCTATGGGGGGGATCTGTGGATGCCACATACCATGTATAGCATCTTATGTGTCATCCACAGATCCCCCTCCATAACAGTGTCATCCACAGATCTCCCTCCCCGCCTCTCAGTGTACATTTGACATTTCTAAACTGTAATCCATATCCTGCAGTAACTTTAACTTTAAATCAGGATTAAGCGGCCGCTCATCTCTACTAGTACCTTAACCTTACACCACTCGGCTAGCTTCGGTAACAGGGCCAGGCTACAGCCTACAGGTACTGCCTAATAGTTGTTATCGAGTGAGTGCTGATTTCTGCAGGTCAGAGGATACGGATTACAGTTTAGAAGAAATGTACACTCCTGGGAGCAGTTCAGACCAGTGGCGGATCCAGAGCCTGGACTCAGGAGGGGCACTTCCAGATTATTTTCTGTCCGCCGCCACAGTACAAGGGTGCTTATAGAACAGACTACACAGTGTAGAGGTATACTGTGTGGCACAGTGTAGAGGTATACTGTAGAGATTAGATAGCAGCCTCTCGGATCAAATTGAGATAACTAAAAAGTTCCATCTAATCTCAACAAGGTCTAACTGCAGTTGGAAGGAGAGACAGGCAATAAAGGAGCTATCCACAGACACCAACATCATGATCAAGCCCTCGGATAAAGGGGGAAATGTGATCATTCTAGACACCTCTGCTTATCGTGACATGTGTCTCACATTACTTAGCGATAGACAAAGCTATGAGACATTAACATCTGACCCCACCCCAGGATTCCAGCAGGAATTAAGAGAAATCTTAACGAAAGCAAAGATGGATGGGCTCATCAGCAGTGAGGAGTTTGCGTTTCTCTACCCAGCACATCCAACTATGGCAACCTTCTACTGCCTACTCAAGGTCCATAATGGTACACTACCCCTTAAGGGCCGCCCAATTGTATCAGGAGTAGGCAGCTTGCCACAGAATAGTGTGGTTTATGTGGACCGTATATTAGGCCCATTTGTGCAATCCCTTCCGTCTTACGTGAGAGACACAGGATGTAACGGACCGTTTCAGCAGACAAGGGGTTAAAATCCGTTTAGGCGATATGCCCCTTTCTGAGAGACAGGCACAGCTACTGCAGAACACCAAACTCCCGAACTGGATACAAAATAGCACTCCAAACTGGAACCTTGCGTATAGCTGCTAGCAGACGAACAGGAAAAGCATGCAATCAGCTTACACTCCTGGCAATCAGTCTCTAACAGCATACAGGGAATCCCCCCAATAACGAGACAAGGCTCCGTGTTGAGGGTCAAGCAGTGGTCTGACGTGCTGGCACACGCAGCCTGGTTTTTATTACAGTTGTTGCAAATACAGAACAGATACAACACATCCCCACAATGCATCATGGTTTCCTCCTCTCTGTCCTGGAGACAACCAAGGGCAATCCAATTATCTCTCAGGACAAAGGGAGATCGCCAATACACATGTGGAGACAACAGGACAGACATCACCATTTAAACACACAATGGGACAATGGCACAATGGGATAATAGAAACACACCCAGCATATTCCTCCCAAGCTGACAAGTTACACTTATTATAAATTGTTACAACTTTGTGAGGTTACATTGTCCATACATATAACTTACATCAATTTAAACAGTATAACTTGGGGGACAAACCTATCCAAAATTCCCTGGAATAGGTTCAGGGGTTTAAAAGTTAGTATGGGCCATAATCCTGAGGCAAGAGGTGTTTAAACAGGCCTCTCCAAAACCCAGTGGCGAGGTTGGTTTCGCCACACATCTCCCCCCCCCAGGGAAGACTAATCAAATACCTGACCTCACGCCGGTCGGTACCTGAGTTAGTCTGGCAGCCCACCCACAACCCAATACTGGACCTGTTGAATTTAGTAGCCTGTCCAGTGAATCCACCAAGATTATATTAGTAGCTGGTACTCCCGGTCTCTGTGTTGCTCCCTGGCTTGGAGTGGAGGTTGATTTGTGGGCAGGTATCAGCGGTACTCTGCCCTGGTGCCAGTGTTACCATGGAAGAAGCCTGGTTGGAGCCTGGTTGTTGGAGGGGGAGACCGACTGTCTCCGCTCCCAATACAGTGTCCTGCTGCTGGGGAAAGGAGACTGGGCTCTCTATTCCCTGCTGGACACTCTGCCGCTGGGGGACAGGACCGACTGTCTCTGCCCCCTGTAACTCCGCCTGCCGCTGGGGAATGGAGACTGGGCTCCCAATTCCCTGTACATCACACGGCCGCTGGGGAATGGAGACTGGGCTCCCAATTCCCCAAAAATCATGCTGCTACTGGGGGGCAGGAACAACTGCCTCCGCCCCCTGTAACTCAGCCTGCCACTGGGGAGGGAGGATGTTGCTCTCCTCTCCCTGCATTTCACACTGCCTTCCCGGCATATCACTCTGCTGCTGGGGGGCAGGAACAACTACCTCTGCCCCCTGTAACTCAGCCTGCCGCTGGGGAGGGAGGATGCTGCTCTCCTCTCCCTGCATTTCACACTGCCTTCCCGGCAACCAAGTCACAAAAGAACCTACGAATCATTGGTACATTTGACTCAGCGGCCAGGCAAATGAAAGAGATCCTAGCACGTAATTGGGATACTCTCCGTATGGATCCAGACCTAGCAGATGTGGTCAGCCCCCATCCATCAGTGACCTTTAGGAGAAGGACCAACCTTAGAGATCACTCTGCTGCTGGGGGGCAGGAACAACTACCTCTGCCCCCTGTAACTCAGCCTGCCGCTGGGGAGGGAGGTCGCTGCTCTCCTCTCCGTGCACTTCACACTGCCGCTGGGGAATGGAGACTGGGGTCCCAATTCCCTGCAATTCACACTGCCGCTGGGGAATGGAGACTGGGCTCCCAATTCCCTGCAATTCACACTGCCGCTGGGGAATGGAGACTGGGCTCCCTCTGTCCCGCAACTGTAACTTCCGATGGAGGTCCACCCAACGTGGCAGCTGACCGTCACCTTCTGCCCGGTATAGTAGGGTCTTGAACACTAGACTCCTCACTAACTTCACAGATTTCTCAGCTGGATTGGGTCCGAAGAAGTTCAGCCGCAACAACATCATACGGTCAAATTCCTCAACAGAGTATCTGTACTGCACTGCTGGTTCCATCCTGGTGCTTTTAGGGTCGCTGTACTGAGACATGCGTTGCCCTTAAGTTGTAAAATCCAAAGAAATGGTGTCTCCTGTAGCTGTCCTTCTGGCTGTAGGAACGATCCCACTGTTGCCACCAATTGTAACGGACCGTTTCAGCAGACAAGGGGTTAAAATACATTTAGGCGATATGCCCCTTTCTCAGAGACAGGCACAGCTACTGCAGAACACCAAACTCCCGAACTGGATACAAAATAGCACTCCAAACTGGAACCTCGCGAATAGCTGCTAGCAGACGAACAGGAAAAGCATGCAATCAGCTTACACTCCTGGCAATCAGTCTCTAACAGCATACAGGGAATCCCCCCAATAACGAGACAAGGCTCCGTGTTGAGGGTCAAGCAGTGGTCTGACTTGCTGGCACACGCAGCCTGGTTTTTATTACAGTTGTTGCAAATACAGGACAGATACAACACATCCCCACAATGCATCATGGTTTCCTCCTCTCTGTCCCGGAGACAACCGAGGGCAATCCAATTATCTCTCAGGACAAAGGGAGATCGCCAATACACATGTGGAGACAACAGGACAGACATCACCATTTAAACACACAATGGGACAATGGCACAATGGGATAATAGAAACACACCCAGCATATTCCTCCCAAGCTGACAAGTTACACTTATTATAAATTGTTACAACTTTGTGAGGTTACATTGTCCATACATATAACTTACATCAATTTAAACAGTATAACTTGGGGGACAAACCTATCCAAAATTCCCTGGAATAGGTTCAGGGGTTTAAAAGTTAGTATGGGCCATAATCCTGAGGCAAGAGGCGTTTAAACAGGGCTCTCCAAAACCCAGTGGCGAGGTTGGTTTCGCCACACAGGAGATCTACTCTCCAAGTTAGAGAACCTCAATCTAGAACAACACTGGTTTATGGCATCGATTGACGTTGAGGCCCTGTATTCCTCCATCCTCCATGACAAGGGTCTCTCAGCCACCGCACATTTTCTGAGAGCTAGGGGACTGCAGTTTTCTGCACATAATGAGCTGGTTCTCCAACTCTTGAACTTTGTATTAACAAGTAATTGTTTCCTCTTCGATGGTCGGATATACCACCAGCTCATGGGCACCGCGATGGGCAGTTCCTGCGCACCATCTTACGCTAACTTGCTCCTGGGCTGTTGGGAGGAGACTACGGTGTTCGGTGATGCACCCAACTGGTACACCGAGTACATCGTACTCTGGGCCTGCTTCATAGATGATACCTTCATACTGTCGAGCGGGTCAGAGGACGAGTTCGGGAGGTTGGTGGATGAACTTAATCAGAACACCATCAATCTCAGATTCACGTCTGTGATTGTACGCAACAATCTGCCCTTCCTGGACATCTGTATATCCAGAGACACCAAGGGGGGTCTGCAGACAATAATTTTTCGTAAGGAGACATCAACGAACTCACTACTTCGATGGGACAGCTGTCACCCTGTCCCATTGAAGCATGGGATTCCCGTGGGCCAATATTTGAGACTCAGGCGTAACTGCTCAGAACCGCGGGAGTTTAAACGCCAGGCACACGAACTGAGAAAGCGCTTTCGGGCACGGGGGTATCCTGATAATATTGGTGGTAATATACTGAGAAAAGCGTATCAGAGAGTACAACAGGAGACACATACTATACTCCTGCATCCCATGAGGGGTCCCAAAACCGAGTCACAAAAGAACCTACGAATCATTGGTACATTTGACTCAGCGGCCAGGCAAATTAAAGAGATCCTAGCACGTAATTGGGATACTCTCCGGATGGATCCGGACCTAGCAGATGTGGTCAGCCCCCATCCATCAGTGACCTTTAGGAGAAGGACCAACCTTAGAGATCTATTTGTCCACAGCCTCTACAATCTCCCCAAAAAGAGGACGTGGCTTGACAAACCAATATACGGATGTTTTTTAAGTGCGGCCGCTGCAGCTTCTGCAAGTATGTCACCCAGAGTAAAACATCGACACTTGACTCTATGGGCTCTGCCCACCAGATACGTGATTTTATAAACTGTTGCATGGCAGGAGTGATTTACCTCCTTACCTGCAAGTGTGGTATCAGGTATGTGGGCAAAACCCGTAGGGAACTGTGGATACGTATAGGCGAGCATATGGGCGACATCCGTAATAATAGAGATACCCCGGTAGCGAGGCACGTCCATTCGGCTCACGATGGACGTGTATCGGGGTCAAGTTTGTAGGTTTAGAATTGATCAAGAAGCCATTACGAGGGGGGGACTGGGATAAAAGGATCCTCCAGAGGGAGTGCTGGTGGATATTCAAGTTGAAAACCACCAACCCCCATGGCTTGAACGACCAACTAGTTTGGTTGCTTCTTGTGACCCACATTGTATCTCCGTTATATATATCTATATATAGGGATTGGGGTGACTTGGATGCTTCACCCCCTCCATCTGCGGTCTCTTCTCTGTCTCTTTGTGATGTATGACTGAAGGTGCAGCTCCATCTGTTGACTGCCTTCCATTTACTCTCTTTATCTGGTATAAGCAAGTGTTAACCCATGCACTTGCATCTGGTGGCTATTTTCTGTGTTTTGTTTTTGTGTTTTTTTTTTGCTTATTGTCTCCGCTCTCACTTGTGACCAGCATGTGCAATTCTAAGTAACAATCACACTGCCTGAGTGGTGAGCATTATCATCAGTCTCTAAAGTTATGATACCCTTTCTAGACTCAGGGGATAACCTGCTAAAAATGTCCCCTTTGAGGTCCCATACTGGAGGTGATGTCTACTATCATTTCCAGCATCAGCGTGAGTGCAGTAGTAGGAGCTGTTTTGCTTTACCAGCGACTCCTCCCACCCTCGCTGCCTCTATCAGACAGCCGATGCCGTGCTCCGCCTCGACCACGCCTCCAGGTTATGACGTTCACAAGTGCGCCGTGACGTCACGGAAACAGCGCAGCGTTCTGGCTGCCCTCACTGCAAGTGCGCATGCGCAAGGAGGGATGGCCTATCGCGTCATGTGACATACATGCAATCATGTGGGCGGTGGCCACGCCCCTCACGCAGATGCTTTGCCAGCCCTCTCCGTCTATTTAAACTACACAGCGTGCACTTTCGCGCTGTCAGACGCCGGCAGACAGGCAGTACACCAGACTGCCCTGCCGCCTTCCATGGTAAAGGCTACACGCTACACGCAACTTTTACTGCCCACTGGGTGAACCTTCTGACGGCCGCCAAGCATGTAACCCGTGGCACCCGTGTAGATTTAGTTTTACCGCCAAGGATTGTATGCAGGCTTGCCTTTTCTTCTCCTCCTCCTACTCCTCCTCGTCTGACTCCTCCTTTTCCGATGCTACCGTCTCTTCCCAAGATCCCCAGAACCTAATCGACATGCCAGGTGAGACATTGCCATGCTGTGCTGCGTCTGTTGTGCCTGGAAGCCAAGAGCCACACCGATCCTGCACTCCTTTCAGCTTTGTGTTCACAGACAGATCAGTGGCTAACACCGCTCAATTTGACAGTTGGTAAAGTGTTGTGCGACAACGGTGCCAATCTGCTGAGCGCGCTGAAACAGGGCAAAATGACACACATGCCGTGCATGGCACACGTCCTGAACTTGGTCATGCAGAGATTCGTTGTCAAATACCCCGGGGTCCAGGGCGTCTTGCGGCAGGCTAGGAAAATCTCGGGCCATTTCAGAAGATCTTACACGGCCATGGCTCGCCTTGCTGACATTCAGCGGCGACACAACCTTCCCTTCAGACGTCTTATTTGTGACTGCCCGACGTGATGGAACTCAACCTTGTATATGCTCGATAGGTTGCTCAGCAGAAACGTGCAGTTAACGACTACCTGTACGAACTCTGCGGTCAGGACAGGTTCTGGGGAGCTTGTTTTTTTTTCACCTCTCCAGTGGCTGCTCATGCGCGATGCATGCAGACTTTTGCAGCCATTTGATGAGATTACCAGACTGGTCAGTCGCAGCCAGGGCGCCATCAGTGACATCGTACCTTTTTGCCTGTTTTCTGGAGCGTGCATTGCGTCGTGTCATTGATCAAGCCATCGAGGAGCAGGAGCAGGAAGATGAGGAAGTAGCAATGCTGGATGAATTCCCAGGGGGAACTGCACCATCTGAGACAAGTCATCAACAGGAGTCTGAAGAGGAGTCAGATGAGGATGGTGCCGGGGAGGAGGATGAGCAAGAAAAGCATGCTTTAAACCTTTCTGGGATCCCTGGTGTTGTCCGTGGATGGGGGAGAAGAACAAGGACGACATTATCCTGGATGATGAGCAGGTGCCAGGCCACTACACCGCTTCCAGTTTAGTACAAATGGGGGCCTTCATGCTCCAGTGTTTTAAGAGGGACCCCCGTATAAAAAGCATAAAGGGCAAGGACCAGTACTAGGTGGCAACATACTTAGACCCCCGGTACAAACCAAAAATGGCGGAAGTGTTACCACCATCACAGAGGGCTGTCAGAATGCAGCACTTCCAGGCATTGCTTAGAGAAATGCTGCATTCTGCTTTTTTGGGCACTGGCAGAGGAATTTCCACTCACAGAGAAACAGTTTCGGGTACCAATCCAACAGTGCCTGCAAGAAAAGGACGGTTTGAAGATGTGTTGGTCACTTCTGATATGAGATCATTCTTTCAGCCGACCCATCGACAGCTGTCCTCCGGATCCACCCTCAGGGAACGCCTAGATGGCAGGTGTCTGACTACATTGGGTTAACAGCCGATTTGGACGCTCTGAGAAGTGATGAACCCCTGGACTACTGGGTGGGCAGCTTGACCTCTGGCCAGAGCTTGCACAATTTGCAATGGAACTGTTGGCTTGCCCCTCGTCAATTGTCCTGTCCGAAAGGACGTTCGGCGCAGCAGGGGGGATCGTGACCGATAAGAGCACTCGCCTAGCTCACAATAGTGTTTACTACCTCACATTTCTAAAAATGAATGAGGCATGGATCTCGGAGGAATTCAACACATGTGACCAGTGGACTATGTTTGATTCAAATTTCTCATGACAGCCCATATCCGCCACCACCTGTGGCTAAACCAACCTCGCCAGGGTGTTTTGGAGGGGGCTGCTTGCCAGCCTCCTGCCCTGGGATTATGGTCTGTTAAGTTATTGGGTGTTAAGGCACTTGGGACTGAGCCCTCTGTCCCTGGATTGCATCATTTGCCTTACTTGCTTGGATTTTACTATTCCCATGGTGAGAACAATGGATGAAGCACATGGTGAGAACAATAGATAGCGGCCATTTTAACTCACAGACACTGTTCTGACTTTTAAACACGGTGCTATCTTGCCTGTATTTGGTGCACAGAGACATCATTCAGTAGTTTGAAACTACCAAACAGGGGACACATTTATTAGTGACTATTTTCTATATAACTTGTATATTTTTGGTGTAACTGGCATAAAACTGGATCTTCCAAACTGCTGAACGGATGTGGGTGAATTTTGGATATGTGGTTCACCCAGATCCCCCGATTCCGAGGATATATTGGTTATGGGGTTATTGCATGTTTTGGGGTTCCTGTGATATGTTTTATAAAACTGTATTTCTCTGCCTTTGATAATTATATTCGCCAGTGTGTTCAATAGTCATCACCGGCAGAGGGGAGGATTTTGTGTGGGTGTGTTTCTATTGTCCCATTGTGTGTTTAAATGGTGATGTCTGTCCTGTTGTCTCCACATGTGTATTGGCGATCTCCCTTTGTCCTGAGAGATAATTGGATTGCCCTCGGCTGTCTCCGGGACAGAGAGGAGGAAACCATGATGCATTGTGGGGATGTGTTGTATCTGTCCTGTATTTGCAAACAACTGTAATAAAAACCTGGCTGGGTGTGCCAGCACGTCAGACCACTGCTTGACCCTCAACACGGAGCCTTGTCTCGTTATTGGGGGGATTCCCTGTATGCTGTTAGAGACTGATTGCCAGGAGTGTAAGCTGATTGCATGCTTTTCCTGTTCGTCTGCTAGCAGCTATTCGCGAGGTTCCAGTTTGGAGTGCTATTTTGTATCCAGTTCGGGAGTTTGGTGTTCTGCAGTAGCTGTGCCTGTCTCTGAGAAAGGGGCATATTGCCTAAACGGATTTTAACCCCTTGTCTGCTGAAACGGTCCGTTACAATTGGTGGCAAGCAGAGGGATCGTTCCTACAGCCAGAAGGACAGCTACAGGAGACACCATTTCTTTGGATTTTACAACTTAAGGGCAACGCATGTCTCAGTACAACGACCCTAAAAGCACCAGGATGGAACCAGCAGTGGAGTACAGATACTCTGTTGAGGAATTTGACCGTATGATGTGGTTGTGGCTGAACTTCTTCGGACCCAATCCAGCTGAGAAATCCATGAAGTTCGTGAGGAGTCTAGTGTTCAAGACCCTACTATACCGGGCAGAAGGTGATGGTCAGCTGCCACATTGGGTGGACCTCCATCGGAAATTACAGTTGCGGGACAGAGGGAGCCCAGTCTCTATTCCCCAGCGGCAGTGTGAATTGCAGGCAATTGGGAGCCCAGTCTCCATTCCCCAGCGGCAGTGTGAAGTGAAGGGAGAGGAGAGCAGCGTCCTCCCTCCCCAGCGGCAGGCTGAGTTACAGGGGGCAGAGGTAGTTGTTCCTGCCCCCCAGCAGCAGAGTGATATGCCGGGAAGGCAGTGTGAAATGCAGGGAGAGGAGAGCAGCGTCCTCCCTCCCCAGTGGAAGGCTGAGTTATAGGGGGCAGAGGTAGTTGTTCCTGCCCCCCAGCAGTAGAGTGATATGCCGGGAAGGCAGTGTGAAATGCAGGGAGAGGAGAGCAACATCCTCCCTCCCCAGTGGCAGGCTGAGTTACAGGGGGCAGAGGTAGTTGTTCCTGCACCCCAGCAGCAGCATGATTTTTTGGGGATTGGGAGCCTAGTCTCCATTCCCCAGCGGCCGTGTGATGTACATGGAATTGGGAGCCCAGTCTCCATTCCCCAGCGGCAGGCGGAGTTACAGGGGGCAGAGACAGTTGGTCCTGTCCCCCAGCGGCAGAGTGTCCAGCAGGGAATAGAGAGCCCAGTCTCCTTTCCCCAGCAGCAGGACACTGTATTGGGAGCGGAGACAGTCGGTCTCCCCCTCCAACAACCAGGCTCCAACCAGGCTTCTTCCATGGTAACGCTGGCACCAGGGCAGAGTCCCGCTGATCCCTGCCCACAAAGCAACCTCCACTCCAAGCCAGGGAGCAACTCAGAGACCGGGAGTACCAGCTACCAATATAACCTTGGTGGATTCACTGGACAGAGACAGGCTACTAAATTCAACAGGACCAGTATTGGGTTGTGGGTGGGCTGCCAGACTAACTCAGGTACCGACCGGCGTGAGGTCAGGTATCTGGTTAGTCTTCCCTGGGGGGGGGGGGATGTGTGGCGAAACCAACCTCGCCACGGTGTTTTGGAGGGGGCTGTTTGCCAGCCTCCTGCCCTGGGATTATGGTCCCCTAAGTTATTGGGTCTTAAGGCACTTGGGACTGAGCCCTCTGTCTCTGGATTGCATCATTTGCCTTACTTGCTTGGATTTTACTATTCCCATGGTGAGAACAATAGATAGCGGCCATTTTAACTCACAGACACTGTTCTGACTTTTCAACACGGTGCTATCTTGCCTGTATTTGGTGCACAGAGACATCATTCAGTAGTTTGAAACTACCAAACAGGGGACACACTTATTAGTGACTATTTTCTGTATAACTTGTATATTTTCGGTGTAACTGGCATAAAACTGTATCTTCCAAACTACTGAACGGATGTGGGTGAATTTTGGATATGTGGTTCACCCAGATCCCCCAGTTCCGAGAATATATTGGTTATGGGGTTATTGCATGTTTTGGGGTTCCTGTGATATGTTTTATACTGTATTTCTCTGCCTTTGATGATTATATTCGCCCTTGTGTTCAATAATCATTACCGGCAGAGGGGAGGATTTTGTGTGGGTGTGTTTCTATTGTCCCATTGTGTGTTTAAATGGTGATGTCTGTCCTGTTGTCTCCACATGTGTATTGGCGATCTCCCTTTGTCCTGAGAGATAATTGGATTGCCCTTGGTTGTCTCCGGGACAGAGAGGAGGTAACCATGATGCATTTTGGGGATGTGTTGTATCTGTCCTGTATTTGCAAACAACTGTAATAAAAACCTGGCTGGGTGTGCCATCACGTCAGACCACTGCTTGACCCTCAACACGGAGCCTTGTCTCGTTATTGGGGGGATTCCCTGTATGCTGTTAGAGACTGATTGCCAGGAGTGTAAGCTGATTGCATGCTTTTCCTGTTCGTCTGCTAGCAGCTATTCGTGAGGTTCCAGTTTGGAGTGCTATTTTGTATCCAGTTCGGGAGTTTGGTGTTCTGCAGTAGCTGTGCCTGTCTCTCAGAAAGGGGCATATCACCTAAACGGATATTAACCCCTTGTCTGCTAAAACGGTCCGTTACAATCGGTATTTTGCGGAAGCAGGTATATCGTAGCCCTAAATCAGTATTTTGTGGCAGCAGCTATATCTAACCATTTATTCATTATTTTGTGGAAGCAGGTATATCGCAGGCCTCAATCAATATTTGGTGGAAAAAGGTGTATATATAATACCTTAATCTGTATTTTGTGGAAGCAGGTATATCGCAGCTCAGAATCAGTATTTTGTGGAAGCAGCTATATCGAGCCATTTATTCAATATTTTGTGGAAGCAGGTAAATCGCAGGCCTCAATCAATATTTGGTGGAAAAAGGTGTATATATACCCCCTTAATCAGTATTTTGTGGAAGCAGGTATATCGCAGCTCACAATCAGTATTTTGTGGAAGCAGCTATATCAAGCCATTTATTCAGTTTTTTGTGGAAGCAGGTATATCGCAGGCCTCAATCAATATTTGGTGGAAACAGGTATATCGAACCCCTTAATTGGTATTTTGTGGAAGTAAGTATATCGCAGGCCTCAATCAATATTTTGTGGAAGCGGGTATATCGAATCCCTTAATCAGTAATTTGTGGAAGCAGGTATATCGTAGGCCTCAATCAATATTTGGTGGAAATAGGTATATCGAAACCCTTAATCAGTAATTTGCAGAAGCAGGTTTATTGAAGACCTCAATCATTTTTGTGTGGATGTAGGTATATCAAACCCCTTAATCAGTATATTTTGGAAGCAGGTATATCGTAGCCCTAATTCATTTTTGTGTGGAAGTAGGTATGTCAAACCCCTTAATCAGTATTTTGCGGAAGCAGGTATATTGCAGGTCTCAATCAATATTTAGTGGATAAAGATATATCGAACCCCTTAATCAGTATTTTGCGGAAGCGGGTATATCGCAGCCCTCAATCAGTATATTGTGGAAGCAGCTATATCTAAACATTTATTCAGTATTTTGTGGAAGCAGGTATACAGTGGGATGCGAAAGTTTGGGCAACCTTATTAATCGTCATGATTTTCCTGTATAAATCGTTGGTTGTTACAATAAAAAATGTCAGTTAAATATATCATATAGGAGACACACACAGTGATATTTGAGAAGTGAAATTAAGGTTATTGGATTTACAAAAAGTGTGCTATAATTGTTTAAGCAAAATTAGGCAGGTGCATAAATTTGGGCACTGTTGTCATTTTATTGATTCCAAAACCTTTAGAACTAATTATTGGAACTCAAATTGGCTTGGTAAGCTCAGTGACCCCTGACCTACATACAGGTGAATCCAATTAAGAGAAAGAGTATTTAAGGGGGTCAATTGTAAGTTTCCCTCCTCTTTTAATTTTCTCTAAAGAGTAGCAACATGGGGGTCTCAAAACAACTCTCACATGACCTGAAGACAAAGATTGTTCACCATCATGGTTTAAGGTAAGGATCCAGAAAGCTGTCTCAGAGATTTCAGCTGTCTGTTTCCACAGTTAGGAATATATTGAGGAAATGGAAGACCACAGGCTCAGTTCAAGTTAAGGCTCGAAGTGGCAGACCAAGAAAAATCTTGGATAGACAGAAGAGACGAATGGTGAGAACAGTCAGAGTCAACCCACAGACCAGCACCAAAGACCTACAAGATCATCTTGCTGCAGATGGAGTCACTGTGCATTGTCAAACCATTCGGCGCACTTTACACAAGGAGATGCTGTATGCGAGAGTGATGCAGAGGAAGCCTTTTCTCCGCCCACAACACAAAAAGTGCTGCTTGAGGTGGGCTAAAGCACATTTGGACAAGCCAGCTTCATTTTGGAATAAGGTGCTGTGGACTGATGAAACTAAAATTGAGTTATTTGGCCATAACAAGGGGCGTTATGCATGGAGAAAAAAGAACACAGCATTCCAAGAAAAACACCTGCTACCTACAGTAAAATATGGTGGTGGTTTCATCATGCTGTGGGGCTGTGTGGCCAGTGCAGGGACTGGGAATCTTGTCAAAGTTGAGGGACGCATGGATTCCACTCAGTATCAGCAGATTCTGGAGACCAATGTCCAGGAATCAGTGACAAAGCTGACGCTGCGCCGGGGCTGGATCTTTCAACAAGACAACGACCCTAAACACTGCTCAAAATCCACTAAGGCATTTATGCAGAGGAACAAGTACAACGTTCTGGAATGGCCATCTCAGTCCCCAGACCTGAATATAATTGAAAATCTGTGGTGTGACTTAAAGAGAGCTGTCCATGCTCGGAAGCCATCAAACCTGAATGAATTAAAGATGTTTTGTAAAGAGGAATGGTCCAAAATACCTTCAACCAGAATCCAGACTCTCATTGGAACCTACAGGATGCATTTAGAGGCTGTGATTTCTGCAAAAGGAGGATCTACTAAATATTGATTTCATTTCTTTTTTGTGGTGCCCAAATTTATGCACCTGCCTAATTTTGTTTAAACAATTATAGCACACTTTCTGTAAATCCAATAAACTTCATTTCACTTCTCAAATATCACTGTGTGCGTCTCCTATATGATATATTTAACTAACATTTTTCATCGTAACAGCTAACGATTAATACAGGAAAATCATGACGATTAACAAGGTTGCCCAAACTTTTGCATCCCACTGTATCGCAGGCCTCAATCAATATTTGGTGGAAAAAGGTGTATATATACCCCCTTAATCAGTATTTTGCGGAAGCAGATATATCGCAGCTCACAATCAGTATTTTGTGGAAGCAGCTATATCAAGCCATTTATTCAGTTTTTTGTGGAAGCAGGTATATCGCAGGCCTCAATCAATATTTGGTGGAAACAGGTATATCGAACCCCCTAATTGGTATTTTGTGGAAATAAGTAAATCGCAGGCCTCAATCAATATTTTGTGGAAGCGGGTATATCGAACCCCTTAATCAGTATTTTGTGGAAGCAGGTATATCGTAGGCTTCAATCAATATTTGGTGGAAATAGGTATATCGAAACCCTTAATCAGTAATTTGAGGAAGCAGGTATATCGCAGCCTTCAATCAATATTTTGTGGAAGCAGGTATATTGTAGCCCTCAATCAGTATTTTTTGGAAGCAGGTATATCAAACCCCTTAATCAGTATTTTGTGGAAGCAGGTATATTGCAGCCCTCAATCACTATTTTGTGGAAGTAGGAATATCAAAAAACACATTAATCAATATTTTGTGGAAGCAGGTATATTGTAGCCCTCAATTAGTATTTTGTGGAAGAGGTATATCTAACCCCTTAATCAGTATTTTGTGGAAGCAGGTGTATCGAACCCATTAATCAGGATTTTATAAAAGCAGGTATATCGTAGGCCTCAATCAATATTTGGTGGAAACAGGTATATCAAACCTCTTAATCGGTATTTTGTGGAAGCAGGTATATCGAAGGCCTCAATCAATATTTTGTGGAAGCAAGTGTATCGACCCGCTTAATCAGGTTTTTATGGAAGCAGTTATATCGCAGCCCTCAATCAGTATTTTGTAGAAGCAGGTTTATCAAACCCCTAATCAATGTTTTGTGGAAGCAGGTATATTGCAGGCCTCAATCAGTATTTAGTAAAAGTAGGTATATCAAACCCCTTAATCATTATATTGTGGAATCAGGTATATTGTAGCCCTCAATCATTTTTGTGTGGAAGTAGGTATATCAAACCCCTTAATCAGTATTTTGTAGAAGAAGGTATATCGCACGTCTCAATCAATATTTGGTGGATACAGGTATATCGAACCCCTTAATCAGAATTTTGCGGAAACAGGTATATTGCAGCCCTCAATCAGAATTTTGTGGAAGCAGCTATATCAAACCACTTATTCAGTATTTTGTGGAAGCAGTTATATTGCAGCCCACAATCAGTATTTTGTGGAATCAGCTATATCGAACTATCTATTCAGTATTTTGTGGAAGCAGGTATATCGCAGGCCTCAATCAATATTTGGTGGAAATAGGTATATCGAACCCCTTAATTGGTATTTTGTGGAAGTGGGTATATTGCAAGCATCAATCAATTAATTTGTGGAAGCAGGTATATCGAACCTCTTAATCAGTATTTTGTAGAAGCAGATATATCGTAGGCCTCAATCAATATTTGGCGGAAATAGGTATATCGAAACCCTTAATCAGTAATTTGAGGAAGCAGGTATATCGCAGCCTTCAGTCAGTATTTTGTGGAAGCAGTTATATTGTAGCCCTCAATCAGTATTTTTTGGAAGCAGGTATATCAAACCCCTTAATCAGTATTTTGTGGAAGCAGGTATATTGCAGCCCTCAATCAGTATTTTGTGGAAGTAGGTATATCAAAAAACACATTAATCAATATTTTGTGGAAGCAGGTATATTGTAGACCTCAATTAGTATTTTGTGGAAGCAGGTATATCAAACCCCTTAATCAGTACTTTTTGGAAGCAGGTGTATCGAACCCCTTAATCAGGATTTTATGAAAGCAGGTATATCGTAGGCCTCAATCAATATTTGGTGGAAACAGGTATATCGAACCTCTTAATCTGTATTTTGTGGAAGCAGGTATATCGAAGGCCTCAATCAATATTTTGTGGAAGCAGGTTTATCGAACCCCTTAATCAGTATTTCGTGGAAGCAGGTTTATCGTAGGCCTCAATCAATATTTGGCAGAAGTAGGTATATAAAACCCCTTAATCAGTATTTTGTGGAAGCAGGTATATCATAGGCCTCAATCAATATTTGGTGGAAACAGGTATATCGAACCTCTTAATCAGTATTTTATCGAAGCAAGTATATCGAAGGCCTCAATCAATATTTTGTAGAAGCAAGTATATCGACCTGCTTAAACAGTTTTTTGTGGAAGCAGGTATATCGCAGCCCTCAATCAGTATTTTGTGGAAGCAGGTTTATCAAACCCCTAATCAATATTTTGTGGAAGCAGGTATATTGCAGGCCTCAATCAGTGTTTTGTAAAAGTAGGAATATCAAATCCCTTAATCAGTATATTGTGGAAGCAGGTATATTGTAGCCCTCAATCATTTTTGTGTGGAAGTAGGTATATCAAACCCCTTAATCAGTATTTTGTAGAAGAAGGTATATCGCAGGTCTCAATCAATATTTAGTGGATACAAGTAAATCAAACCCCTTAATCAGTATTTTCTAGAAGCAGGTATATCGCAGCCCTCAATCAGTATTTTGTGGAAGCAGCTATATCGAACCCCTTAATTAGTATTTTGTGGAAGCAGGTATATCACAGATGAGATCTCCCTCCATCATCTGCCCCTTCCCAGTTTTAGATGGGCAAGATTATGAAGGTTATTCTTATCGCCCTGCTGTCTCCCCGGTTATTCTATTACATGAATCACTTTATACCAGTAGAAAAATAATTGAAGAGGGAAATGCTTCTGGGTATTATACCCTCCCCCCCCCCCCATATGCTGCCTAATCAATTAGATCAATTAGGCGCAATTAATATATCCTATCTTGTTTGGATGATATTCACTCATCCTTTATCTTTACTTACTGTTTTACTTGGTGTTCCATATTGTTTCTATTTTGACAGGTACTCTAAATCCACCCCAATACTCTCTCAAACACGTGAACAGGTGTCCTTGATTATCCAGAACACATTGGTTGGGTTCCTCCGGATGACTGGAGGCTCCTTGGCTCCCCTTGTGGCCGCACTCTTTCCTCCGCCTTGCTGCTGGTTGGTCAATTTTCCTTTGCTACATCACTTAGGTTTTCTCCAACTTCCCTTCTACATAAAACACTATGGCAGACTTTAAATTAGCTTCATATAATGTTAAGGGACCTTAGAGGGAGATCCCCCTCTAAGAGATGTCAGATTTTTTCTCTCCTGCATAGAGAGAAGGGTTCAGTGGTCTTTTTGCAGGAGACCCATTTCAAACATGGGAATTATCCCAACCTTTCTCATTCTAAGTTCCCTGCCTGGTATCATTGTGGTGCTGGGGGTGCGGCCTCGAGTCAGCATTGGATTTTGTAAAGGGCTCCCTTTCCAATATAAATCTCATGTTCAGGACCCAGATGGTTGATACCTAATTCTAATAGGCCAAGTAGGACAATCCATGTTTACTTTTGCGAACATATGCGCCCCAAATGTGGATCAAATCAGTTGGCTCACCCCAGTCTTTTCTCTGATAGAGGAACATAGAGAATGCTTTCTGATAGTGGCTGGTGACTTCAATATAGCCTTCAACCCTTCAATTAATACCTCCTCCAAAAAATCCCCAGCCTCGGGGCAGAGCTAGCCGCGTCAGGAAATGGCCGCTTGACCCGTGAGCTCCTCTTCACAGCACCTGTATTCAGCTAAATCTACGGGTTCCCACCCCACTTTAACATGGGAAAACCGACCAAGGAGAGATCCAGGGAGTCTCAGATGACCCCCAAACAAACTAAGGGACAATCGGACCTTGATAAATACCTGAAAAAGAAATCGCCCTCGCCGGCTGTGAGATCCAAGGTGGCGCAGGAAGCAGCCGCCGCAATGAATTATACAGAGGACTCTGATGACGAGGGTTCCTGCACCATGTCGGAGACGCACAGTGAACGTGGCTCGATACCTATTACCAGAGCCTTCCTCAAGGAGTCCCTAGCCCTAGCTTTTGAACCGGTCCTGAAAGAACTCTCAGCTATCAAAACGAAGTTTAAACAAACGGGACACTGAGTGGCAGCCTTAGAAGAATCTCAAACTGCTCTGACAATACACAGTAGAGCGCTGCAGGCTAAAGTTTCAGAGGTCCGTGAACAGATGAATTCAGCTTTCCTGCACCTGGAAGACCAGGAGAACAGAAGCCGGAGAAAGAACGTCCGCATAAGAGGCGTCCCGGAGAGCGTGCAAAGAGACGACATATCCGACACGGTCAGTCAGATATTTGCCCCATTACTTGGCCAAGAAAGGGCAGATAAAATAATCATAGAAAGAGCCCATAGGGCCCTCAGGCCCAAACCTCCACCTGATGCCCCACCGCGAGATATAATATGCGGTTTGCTTAGCTTCGTGGATACAGCCGCCATCTTAACTGCCGCCAGACACAAAGGGGACACGATATTTGAGGGCTGCAAAATACAGCTCTTTCAAGATCTTGCGGCAAGTACCCTAGCCAAGAGGTGACAACTAAAGCCACTTACCGATATCCTGAGAGAGAGAAGACATCCTCTGCGCTGGCTCTTTCCATTCGGTCTGTGTGCGACTATGAATGGGAAACAGGTTATTATTCGACATCCAGACAAGCTCACCAAAATGTGGGACGCTCTGCAGATAGAACCTTTAAATATCCCATCTTGGTTACCTATGGCGGAAAACCTGAAGATGCCACCCTTGCCTGCAACGGAAGAATGGAGAGTCGCCAAAAAGTTCAAGTCCCCTCAGGCAAAGAAGCGTCAAGCAGAACTTCGGGACACTTGAGGATGATTATCACCTTTATCTTTTAGTATGTTTAAACTCCCCTTTGTGGAGTAAATGCTGGTTATGGGGTATTTGGTATTAACCCCTGACTCAAGAGGTCCATATTGAATGATTTAGAATGTTGCTGCCATTATTTAATATTGACTTCTGGGGTTCTCACTATTGCCACCGTCTCCTTGTCCCCACTACTCCTTACATTCGCCAATAACCATCTAGTTTGTGGGGTTAGAAGTGATTTAATACCTATAAATCACATTTTTATTTTCTTATCTTTTAAATTGTATACCTGCCTGGCTTTCGATGGGGTGGTGATGATGGAGTGCAGAGTCCCTTCTCTCCCTTCCTTGGTTAAGGGAACATATCAAATATATGTGCACTCGATCTCACTTACCCTATTTTAAGTTGTATTCTAGTACTGCCATTTAAACCTTTTTTTTTTTTTTTTTTCTCTCTGCTTAATTAAGGGGAGTGCCCTGGGCAACCAGGTGCTATAAATTGACCCACTAAAACTCTCCTGAGCCTGCTCTTCCTGAGGCTTGCTCTACTAAGTGGGCTTCTTATTAAGTGGAGTTAAAAAAAACAAGGAGTTTAAGAAAAGGAGTTTGGAAACTAAGGTTGGATATAATTTCCTTGTGTGTTGTTGGCTTAATTTTACGTAGCCCTTCAACTACAGCAGACAGGGTCTAAATCTAAATCATATATACTGTTTTACTTTTTTACTGTTGTAATCCCCATTTAGTATGAGTTGCACAATTTACAACGCAGTCCAGTGCACATCTTGCATGATGTATACAGTCCTGGAACTGCAGTTCCAGGGTGCATATCTTTGTTCTAGATGTGAGCAAATAACCCGTTTGGAATCGCAAATCGAGTCTCTAAACGGGCAAGTTGCAACACTGAGAGGCATTGATAATTTGCAAAAGAGTTTGCTTCTCACCGAGCAAGCACTCTTTGGGGTAGATGAGGGGGAGGGTGACAGAGAGGAGGCTGAGGAAAGTGAGGTAGCTAGCTGGGTAACAGTTAGAAAGCGGGGTAGAGGGAAGAGTGCCAGGGAGGCTAGCCCTGATCTGACACACCCCAACAAGTTTGCACGTTTGGCAGATGAGGGGGATGTCAGTCCGGGGACGGCACTGCTGCAGCCGGACACTTCCTCTGCCAGTCAGGGGAATGTCAGCTCCAGTAAGCAGCGAACCAGGAGAGCAGGGCAGGCCAGACAGGTGCTGGTAGTGGGCGACTCCATTATTAGGGGAACAGATAGGGAAATCTGTCACAAAGACCGTGATCGCCGAACAGTGTGCTGTCTTCCTGGCGCTAGAGTTCGACACATCGCGGATCGGGTTGACAGATTACTGGGAGGGGCTGGAGAAGATCCAGCGGTCATGGTCCATATCGGAACCAATGACAAAGTTAGAGGTAGGTGGAGAGTCCTTAAAAATGATTTCAGGGATTTAGGTCAAAAGCTGAGGGCAAGGACCTCAAAGGTAGTATTTTCCGAAATACTGCCTGTACCACGAGCCACACAAGAAAGGCAACGGGAGATTAGGGAGATTAACAAGTGGCTCAAGAACTGGTGTAGGAAGGAGGGGTTTGGGTTCCTGGAGAACTGGGCCGATTTTTCTATCGGCTACAGGCTCTATCGTAGGGACGGGCTGCACCTCAATGGGGAAGGGGCAGCTGTGCTGGGGAGAAAGATGGCTAGAAGGTTGGAGGAGTGTTTAAACTAGGGATTGGGGGGGAGGGTAATTACGTTATAGGACGGGAAGATAGCGCAGATAGAGACCGGGGGCAAGGTAATGGGACTGGGGGAGGAATGGAAGGAGGGACTAGAACAGTTCAGAAGGAAAGGTGTAGTGTAAAAAATATACATAAACCTCTCAAATGTATGTATACTAATGCCAGAAGTCTTACTAATAAAACTGGTGAACTGGAATTAGTGATGTGTGAGGAAAACTATGACATAGTGGGAATAACTGAGACATGGCTGGATGATAGCTATGACTGGGCGGTTAATGTACAAGGTTACAGTCTGTTTAGAAAGGATCGTCAAAACCGGAGAGGGGAAGGGGTCTGCCTTTATGTAAAGTCCGGTCTAAAGCCCACACTCCGCGAAGATATAAGTGAGGGACATGAACATGTGGAGTCAGTGTGGGTAGAGATACATGGAGCTAAAAACAACAATAAATTACTAATAGGAGTTTACTATAAACCACCTAATATACCAGAGTCCACAGAAAATCTATTACTAAACGAGATAGACGAGGCGGAAAATCATAATGAGGTGGTTATTATGGGGGACTTCAACTACCCAGATATAGACTGGGAAACTGAAACTTGTATATCTCAAAAAGGAAACAGGTTCTTGGCAATAACCAAAGACAATTACCTCTCCCAACTGGTTCAGGACCCAACTAGAGGGACGGCCATACTGGACTTAGTATTAACCAATAGACCGGACAGAACAACAGACGTGCAGGTTGGGGGACACCTGGGAAATAGTGACCACAAAGTAATAACCTTCCAATTATCATTCAAAAGAGCGTTTCTACAGGGAGGAACAAAAATACCAAACTTCAAAAAAGCTAATTTTAGCCAACTAAGAGAGGCCATAGGCCTAACTAAATGGGATAAAGTCCTCACAAATAAAAATACAGCCACAAAATGGGATATCTTTAAAAACATCCTAAAATCTCATTGTGAGAGGTACATACCGTATGGTAATAAAAGGTTAAGGAACAAAAAGAAACCAATGTGGATAAATAGAACTGTAAAGAAAGCAATAAATGACAAAAAGAAAGCATATCATTCACTGAAACAGGAGGGGAGCACAGAAGCACTAAAAAACTATAAGGAAAAAAATAGAACATGTAAAAAACAAATAAAAGTGGCCAAACTAGAGACCGAGAGATTAATTGCCAAAGAGAGTAAAACTAACCCTAAAATGTTCTTCAATTATATAAATGTTAAAAAGTATAAATCTGAAGGTGTCGGCCCTTTAAAGAGTAATGAGGGGGAAGTCGCAGAGAGCGATGAGGAGAAAGCAAAGCTGTTAAATATTTTTTTCTCCAATGTATTCACTGAGGAAAATAAATTGTCAGATGACATGCAGAATGCAAAAATAAATTCCCCATTAAAAGTGTCCTGTCTGACCCAGGAAGAAGTACATCAGCGACTTAAAAAGATTAAAATAGACAAATCGCCAGGATCGGATGACATACACCCCCGTATCCTAAAGGAATTAAGTAATGTCATAGACAGACCCTTATTTCTGATATTTGCAGACTCTATACTGACAGGGAATGTCCCACAGGATTGGCGCATGGCATATGTGGTGCCAATATTCAAAAAGGGGCCAAAAACAGAGCCTGGAAACTATAGGCCGGTAAGTTTAACATCTGTTGTGGGTAAACTGTTTGAAGGTTTTCTGAGAGATGCTATATTAGAGCATCTCAACAGAAATAAGCAAATAACGCCATATCAGCATGGGTTCGTGAGGGATCGGTCATGTCAGACTAATTTAATCAGTTTCTATGAGGAGGTAAGTTCTAGACTTGACAGCGGCGAATCAATGGATGTCGTATATCTGGACTTCTCCAAAGCATTTGACACTGTACCACATAAAAGGTTAGTATATAAAATGAGAATGCTCGGACTGGGAGAAAACATCTGTATGTGGGTAAGTAACTGGCTCAGTGATAGAAAACAGAGGGTGGTTATTAACGGTACACACTCAGATTGGGTCACTGTCACTAGTGGGGTACCTCAGGGGTCAGTATTGGGCCCTATTCTCTTCAATATATTTATTAATGATCTTGTAGAAGGCTTGCATAGTAAAGTATCAATTTTCGCAGATGACACTAAACTGTGTAAAGTAATTTACACTGATGAGGACAGTATACTACTACAGAGGGATCTGGATAGATTGGAGGCTTGGGCAGATAAGTGGCAGATGGGGTTTAACACTGATAAATGTAAAGTTATGCACATGGGAAGGAAAAATGCAAGTCACCCGTACATACTAAATGGTAAAACACTCGGTAACACTGACATGGAAAAGGATCTAGGAATTTTAATAAACAGCAAACTAAGCTGCAAAAACCAGTGTCAGGCAGCTGCTGCCAAGGCCAACAAGATAATGGGTTGCATCAGAAGGGGCATAGATTCCCGTGATAAGAACATAGTCCTACCACTTTACAAATCGCTAGTCAGACCACACATGGAGTACTGTGTACTGTTCTGGGCTCCTGTAAACAAGGCAGACATAGCAGAGCTGGAGAAGGTCCAGAGGAGGGCATCTAAAGTAATAACTACAGTACCCTGAAAGATTATCAAAATTAGGGTTATTCACTTTAGAAAAAAGACGACTGAGGGGAGATCTAATTAATATGTATAAATATATCAGGGGTCAGTACAGAGATCTATCCCATCAGCTATTTATCCCCAGGACTGTGACTGTGACGAGGGGACATCCTCTGCGTCTGGAGGAAAGAAGGTTTGTACACAAACATAGAAAAGGATTCTTTACGGTAAGAGCAGTGAGAATATGGAACTCTCTGCCTGAGGAGGTGGCGATTGTGAGTATAATAAAGGAATTCAAGAGGGCCCTGGACGTATTTCTGAAGCTTAATAATATTACAGGCTATAGCTACTAGAGAGGGGTCGTTGATCCAGGGAGTTATTCTGATTGCCTGATTGGAGTAGGGAAGGAAGTTTATAGTCCCCTAAAGTGGAGAAAATTGCCTTCCTCTGGATCAACTTGCGGGATAACAGGCCGAACTGGATGGACAAATGTCTTTTTTCGGCCTTATGTACTATGTTACTATGTTACTATGTAACTCTCTCTTTGGTCCCTCCTATGTTCTTCAAGCATACTATCTGAGAGGCCCATGAAGTCAATGGTCCTTCTCAGTTTTCAAATGTGTGGGAGCCCACAGCTCTGGCGCTGACGGGAGAGGGAAGATATAGTTTTGATATACTTGCTTGTGATATCTGTTTTTCTCCCTCTTTCTCCTGTCGGATTGCCTTAAAAAGCTGGTGCTGGGAGGTTCATTCAGGCTTTGTGTACCTCACAGTACTCTTCCCTCACTTTAACCCTTTTACTTTCTCTTCTTTATTCTATAATTTAATTTAGCCTTCTACCTTTCTGTATTTCCCCCTGTACAGGAGGTAGCTATTTTATCTTGCCTTATTTGAGTAATAATATGTTCTATTATATACTCATTGTTCTGTATATAGTTTCTCAAGACGGGTTCGGGGTCAAGAAACATTTATCTCACCAGGATGTACCCTCTTTCACTGATTGGCAATAATCCACTTCCTATGGATCCTTTTAAGGTAATAACACTCAATGTAAATGGGCTCAATCTCCCACAAAAGAGAATCCAGGTCTTCCAAATGCTTAGGAGAGAGAGGGCAGATCTACTGTTCCTACAAGAGACGCATCTCAGACACAATCGCATACCGACTCTCACTTCCAGACATTATACAAAATGGGTCCATAGTACCCACTCTTCAGCCTGTAGAGGGGTCTCAATTGGAATTGGTGCTAATGTCCCCTTTCAAATTCAAGCGCAGTACATAGACCCTGAGAGCAGATATGTATTCCTAAAAGGTACGCTTTATGGCCAAAAAATGACTTTAGTTAATGTTTATGCTCCTAATGTTAATCAAATACCTTGGCTAATTAAAATGCTCAGTTCTCTACAAGATTTTAGAGAGGGTATCTTAATATTGGGAGGAGACTTGAATTTAGTACTAGACCACCCTATGGATTCCACCTCCAACGTTCCCAAATACTCTGTTGCACAACTACGTAAACTGAGAAAAGCGCTATCTACTCACCAAATTTCAGATGTGTGGAGATTGGCTCACCCTAGAGACAGGGACTATACCTTTTTCTCAGCTGTTCACAGGTCCTACCAGCATCTACCTGTTCATATCAAATCATGCACTAGAGAGGCTCGTGTCCTCCACTATTGGACAGATTACAGTCTCTGACCATGCCCCTGTCTCTCTGGTGATCAATCTAAAAGGTCTCCCCCCTAGGGAATGGTCGTGGAATCTTAATGAAACCCTTTTAGAAAATGAAAAAGAGATAAATTAGAAGTGAAACTTAAACCTTTTTTGAACTAAATAATACTCCCTCTGTAGATAAGACTATGATATGGGAGGCCCATAAGGCGTTTATTAGAGGGGAACTTATTTCCCTTGGATCCTGGGTGCGCAAACAAAGATCAGCCATGACAGACTCCATTATAGCCCAAATCTCTACTCTGGAAAATATTAATAAAAGTAACCCCTCAGATACCAACTATAAAGATATCCTTAAGCTAAGAAGACAGTTGAAAGACCTTTTAAATATCAAATCGGCCAAAGCTCTTAGGTCAGCTAAATACAAATTTTACATTCATGGAGATAAAGGTTCCAAGCTTCTTTCCCAAATGATTAAAGGCCAAAGAGAGAAAGCCTTCATCTCCACCATCAAACCAGATAATGGCCCTCGACTCACCAATACTCCTGCAATAGCAGAGAAATTTGCCAGCTTTTACTCTTCTCTCTATAATCTACCATCTAAGGACCCATGCCAAACCATTGCCAAAATTAACAACTTTATAGAAAAGGTTAAGGTCCCGAACTTAGATAAAGATGAAAAAGACTCACTACTTTCCCCAGTCACAGAAAAATAAGTACTAGAAGGGTTGGGGAGTATCCCATCAGGAAAATGCCCAGGCCCGGATGGGTTTATGTAATTTCCTACTAGAAGGCCACTCCCTACCTTCACAATCACTAATGGCACACATAACTGTTATCCCTAAAGACGGGAAAGACTCAACTAAATGCAGCAGCTACAGACCAATCTCCCTCCTTAATGTAGATATCAAAATATGGGCCAAACTACTAAGCTTCAGAAAAGCAAAGTTACTACCTAAGCTAATTGGTGAGGAACAAGCAGGTTTCGTTAAAGGTAGGGAAGGCAAAAACAATGTTAGTAGGGTTCTCCACGCCATACATTACGCAAAACAACATGAAATCCCCTTAACGCTATTGAGTACTGATGCTGAAAAAGCATTCGATAGGGTTGACTGGGCTTTCATGGATAGAGTTCTACACCGTTTCGGCTTCCCGCCCTTATTTGTCACAGCCATATTTTCACTTTATTCTTGCCCCTCTGCCAGAGTTTTGATCAATGAATCTCTCTCGCCCTCTTTCATGGGACAAGACAGGGCTGCCCCCTCTCTCCAGCATTATTCATTCTGTCCTTAGAGATTTTACTATGTAAATTGAGGGACTCTGAGGATATTTTAGGCCTTAAAGTGAATGGGAAAACTCATTCATTAGCAGCCTTTGCGGACGACTTGCTTCTCTTTGTAACGAACCCTAAAGACGGTATCCCGGAGGTGATTAAAATATTCTCTGATTTTGGTGAAATTTCTAATTTCAAAGTCAATTATGATAAATCTGAAATACTTAATATAACAGCCTCGGAGAAACATATTTCAGAGATCAGAGAAAGCACTTCTTTTCAATGGCCAAAAGAGGCTATTAACCACTTCAGCCCCGCTAGGTGAAACCCCCTTCATGACCAGAGCACTTTTTACACTTCGGCACTACACTCCTTTCACCGTTTATTGCTCGGTCATGCAACTTACCATACAAATGAATTTTACCTGCTTTTCTTCTCACTAATAGAGCTTTCATTTGGTGGTATTTCATTGCTGCTGGCATTTTTACTTTTTTTGTTATTAATCAAAATGTAACGATTTTTTGCAAAAAAATGACATTTTTCACTTTCAGCTGTAAAATTTTGCAAAAAAAAACGACATCCATATATAAATTTTTCGCCAAATTTATTGTTCTACATGTCTTTGATAAAAAAAAAATGTTTGGGCAAAAAAAAAATGGTTTGGGTAAAAGTTATAGCATTTACAAACTATGGTACAAAAATGTGAATTTCCGCTTTTTGAAACAGCTCTGACTTTCTGAGCACCTGTCATGATTCCTGAGGTTCTACAATGCCCAAACAGTAGAAAACCCCCACAAATGACCCCATTTCGGAAAGTAGACACCCCAAGGTACTCCGCTGAGGGGCATAGGCGAGTTCCTAGAACTTTTTATTTTTTGTCACAAGTTAGCGGAAAATGATGATGATTTTTTTTTTTCTCTTTTTTCCTTACAAAGTCTCATATTCCACTAACTTGCGACAAAAAATTAAAAATTCTAGGAACTCGCCATGCCCCTCACGGAATACCTTGGGGTGTCTTCTTTCCAAAATAGGGTCACTTGTGGCGTAGTTATACTGCCCTGGCAATTTAGGGGCCCATATGTGTGAGAAGTACTTTGCAATCAAAATCTGTAAAAAATGACCGGTGAAATCCGAAAGGTGCACTTTGGAATATGTGCCCCTTTGCCCACCTTGGCATCAAAAAAGTGTCACACATCTGGTATCGCCGTACTCAGGAGAAGTTGGGGAATGTGTTTTGGAGTGTCATTTTACATATACCCATGCTGGGTGAGAGAAATATCTTGGCAAAAGACAACTTTTCAAATTTTTTATACAAAGTTGGCATTTGACCAAGATATTTTTCTCACCCAGCATGGGTATATGTAAAATGACACCCCGAAACACATTCCCCAACTTCTCCTGAGTACGGCGATACCAGATGTGTCGCACTTTTTTGCTGCCAAGGTGGGCAAAGGGGCACATATTCCAAAGTGCACCTTTCGGATTTTGCAGGCCATTTTTTACACATTTTGATTGCAAGGTACTTCTCACACATATGGGCCCCTAAATTGCCAGGGCAGTAGAACTACGCCACAAGTGACCCCATTTTGGAAAGAAGACACCCCAAGGTATTCCGTGAGGGGCACTGCGAGTTCCTAGAATTTTTTTTTTTTGTCACAAGTTAGCAGAAAATTATGATTTTTTTTTTTTCTCTTTTTTCCTTACAAAGTCTCATATTCCACTAACTTGCGACAAAAAATAAAAAAAATTCTAGGAACTCACCATGCCCCTCACGGTATACCTTGGGGTGTCTTCTTTCCAAAATGGGGTCACTTGTGGGGTAGTTATACTGCCCTGGCAATTTAGGGGCCCAAATGTGTGAGAAGTACTTTGCAATCAAAATGTGTAAAAAATGGCCTGCGAAATCCGAAAGGTGCACTTTGGAATATGTGCCCCTTTGCCCACCTTGTCTGCAAAAAAGTGTCACACATCTGGTATCAGCCGTACTCAGGAGAAGTTGGGGAATGTGTTTTGGGGTGTCATTTTACATATACCCATGCTGGGTGAGAGAAATATCCTGGCAAAAGACAACTTTTCCAATTTTTTTATACAAAGTTGGCATTTGATCAAGATGTTTATCTCACCCAGCATGGGTATATGTAAAATGACACCCCAAAACACATTGCCCAACTTCTCCTGAGTACGGCGATACCAGATGTGTGACACTTTTTTGCAGCCTAGATGCGCAAAGGGGCCCAAATTCCTTTTAGGAGGGCATTTTTAGACATTTGGATCCCAGACTTCTTCTCACACTTTAGGTCCCCTAAAAAGCCAGGGCAGTATAAATACCCCACATGTGACCCCACTTTGGAAAGAAGACACCCCAAGGTATCCAATGAGGGGCCTGGCAAGTTCATAGAATTTTTTTTTTTTTTGCATAAGTTAGCGGAAATTGATTTTTTTATTTTTTTTTCTCACAAAGTCTCACTTTCCGCTAACTTAGGACAAAAATTTAAATCTTTCATGGACTCAATATGCCCCTCAGCAAATACCTTGGGGTGTCTTCTTTCCAAAATGGGGTCAGTTGTGGGGTGTTTGTACTGCCCTGGCATTTGAGGGTCTCCGCAATCATTACATGTATGGCCAGCATTAGGAGTTTCTGCTATTCTCCTTATATTGAGCATACAGGTAATGAGATTTTTTTTTCCGTTCAGCCTCTGGGCTGAAAGGAAAAAATGAACGGCACAGATTTCTTCATTCGCATCGATCAATGTGGATGAAAAAATCTCTGCCAAAAAAAAAAAATGGAGGGGAAAGGCGTCTGCCAGGACATAGGAGCTCCGCCCTACATCCATACCCACTTAGCTCGTATGCCCTGGCAAACCAGATTTCTCCATTCACATCAATCGATGTGGATGAATAAATCATTGCCGGGATTTTTTTTATTTTTTTTTTATATATATATACAAAGTGTTTGCCAAAGCATAGGAACGCCGCCTCCTCCTCAGCTCGTATGCCTTGGCAAACGTATCTGTCACTGCAGAGGAGAAAATCCCGTCTTGCAGCGCCGCATACACCGACTTGCGTGTAATCTGACAGCAGCGCAATGCTTCTGTCAGAATGCACATCGGTGCTGCAGCTAGTCGATCGGTTGGTCCACCTGGAAGGTAAAAAAAGAAAAAAAAAAAAGAAAAAACCAGGCCGCAACGCAATAATTTTATTAACTTTGCAACAGAACATATAAACTTTAACTTTTTTAACTGAACATTAACGTGTTTGCTTACTGGTGTGTTTTTTTTTTTTTTTTACCTTTATAGAACAAACCTCTCCTTCCCCATGGGTCAATGTGCAAAGCGCAAATCGCCCAAAGATGTGGCGAAGTGCGTTATGCACTTTGTCCCATGTGAAAGGAGACGTTTGCAGCAGCAGTGAGTGAATGGGCCCTAATAGCCCTGTGTGCCTGTCCTGGTAAGATGATCCCTATGCTAATAGCGTACCTGTGAGTGGTACTTCCGGAAACACTCTCCAAAGCATAGGGCAGGGTGGTCCGGACAGTCAGGACAGAAATAGCGGGTGTCACGCCTTATTCCACTCCTGCTACAGACACAACATCTTTTTCGGGGTGACTGTTGGGTTGAGGTACCAGGAACGACATTGGGGAAATGTCGCTCGTGTAGACGGCTAACTACACTGGTGGTTGGGGCCACGGAACCTCCTGGATACAGGAGGTTCTCGATGATCTCTTCCTGAAATTTGAGGAAGGATCCAGTTCTCCCAGCCTTACTGTAGAGAACAAAACTATTGTACAGAGCCAATTGAATTAAATATACAGACACCTTCTTATACCAGCGTCTGGTGCGTCGGGAAACTAAATACGGAGACAACATCTGGTCATTGAAGTCCACCCCTCCCATGTGGAGGTTATAGTCGTGGACTGAGAGGGGCTTTTCAATGACACGGGTTGCTCGCTCAATTTGTATTGTCGTGTCTGCGTGAATGGAGGAGAGCATGTAAACGTCACGCTTGTCTCTCCATTTCACCGCAAGCAGTTCTTCGTTACACAGTGCGGCCCTCTGCCCCCTTGCAAGACGGGTGGTAACGAGCCGTTGGGGGAAGCCCGCGTGACTAGTTCGCGCGGTACCACAGGCGCCAATCCGTTCTAGAAACAAATGCCTAAAGAGGGCCACACTTGTGTAAAAATTGTCCACATAAAGATGGTACCCCTTGCCGAATAAGGGTGACACCAAGTCCCAAACTGTCTTCCCACTGCTCCCCAGGTAGTCAGGGCAACCGACCGGCTCCAGGGTCTGATCTTTTCCCTCATAGACACGAAATTTGTGGGTATAGCCTGTGGCCCTTTCACAGAGCTTATACAATTTGACCCCATACCGGGCGCGCTTGCTTGGGATGTATTGTTTGAAGCCAAGGCGCCCGGTAAAATGTATCAGGGACTCGTCTATGCAGATGTTTTGCTCTGGGGTATAAATATCTGCAAATTTCTGGTTGAAATGGTCTATGAGGGGCCGAATTTTGTGGAGCCGGTCAAAAGCAGGGTGGCCCCTGGGACGGGAGGCGGTGTTGTCACTAAAGTGCAGGAACCGCAGGATGGCCTCAAAACGTGCCCTGGACATGGCAGCAGAGAACATGGGCATGTGATGAATCGGGTTCGTGGACCAATATGACCGCAATTCATGCTTTTTTGTCAGGCCCATGTTGAGGAGGAGGCCCAGAAAAGTTTTAAGTTCGGAAACTTGGACTGGTTTCCACCGGAAAGGCTGGGCATAAAAGCTTCCCGGGTTAGCGGTGATAAATTGTGTGGCATACCTGTTTGTTTCGGCCACAACTATGTCTAAAAGCTCCGCAGTCAAGAACAGCTCAAAAAATCCCAGGGCCGAACCGATCTGAGCTGTCTCAACCCGAACTCCAGACTGGGCAGTGAAAGGGAAAACTACAGGTGCGGCTGAAGTTGGGGACTGCCAATCAGGGTTTGCCAGCACCTCTGGGATTCTAGGGGCTCTACGGGCACGTCTTTGCGGTGGCTGCGACGGGGTCACTACTGCACGTGCCACCGTACCAGCTTCAACTGCCCTTCTGGTGCTCGCTACTTCACCAGGTTGTACGGCAGTGCTGGTACTAGGTCCAGGGAGGGCTGGGCTGCTGGTGTATGCCTCACCACGTAATCCGACAGCACCAGCCCCACTCTGCTGCTCTTGAAGCGGATCCTGCGCAACCTGCGGTCTAGCGACACGGGGCCGGGTACGCCTGGTGGTATCAGGGACCTCAGCCTCCTCGTCCGAACTTTGGGTCAGAGAGCCACTGCTTTCTACAGGTTCGTATTCTGACCCGCTGGATTCATCAGATGAGGGTTCCCACTCCTCATCCGACTGGGTCAGAAGCCTGTAGGCCTCTTCAGAAGAATACCCCCTGTTAGACATGTGGGCAACTAAATTTAGGGGTATTCCCTGAGACTACCCAAGAAAAAAAAAGCAAGCCTGTCTTACAAAGGGGAGGCTAGCGAAGTACCGGAGGCCGCTGCGGTTGATAAAAAATATCAAAACTGATTTTTTTATCGCCGCAGTGCGTGTAAAGTGAATGTGCAGTGATCAAAAAAAAAATTTTTTTTGTCATTGCGGTGGGGCGGGTGTGGGCGAACGCACGTGTGGGCGATCGATCAGGCCTGATCGGGCAAACACTGCGTTTTGGGTGGAGGGCGAACTAAAGTGACACTAGTACTATTATAGATCTGACCGTGATCAGTTTTGATCACTTCCAGATACTATAAAAGTACAAATGCTGATTAGCGATATGCTAATCAGCGAATAACGGACTGCGGTGCGGTGGGCTGGGCGCTAACTGATCGCTAACTACCTAACCAAGGGACCTAAACTATACCTAAAACCTAACGGTCAATAACAGTGAAAAAAAAAAGTGACAGTTTGCACTGATCACTTTTTTCTTTTCACTTGTGATTGACAGGGGTGATCAAAGGGGTGATCAAAGGGTTAATTGGGGTTCAGGGGGGTGATCAGGGGCTAAAGTGTAGTGTTTGGTGTACTCACTGTGAAGCCTGCTCCTCTGCTGGATCCAACCGACAAAAAGAACCAGCAGAGGAGCAGGCAGCCATATATCAGATCATATTTACTAATATGATCTGATATCTGGCACTTTGATTGGATTTTTAAAAAATCAGCAACCTGCCAGCCACGATCATTGGCTGGCAGGTTGCTGACGAAATACTGCTGTGCGAAATGCCGGCGCGAACTGCGCATGCGCGCGCGCATATTCGCGTCATCTCGCGTCTCGCGAGATGACGCGTATATGCGTGACTGTGCGCAGCGCTGCCACCTCCGGACCGCACATCTGCGTTAGGCGGTCCGGAGGTGGTTAAACACCTAGGAATTATGATTCCAGCAAACCCCTTACACTTATTTAGACTCAATGACATCCCTTTATTTAGCAAAATTAAAACCTTTTTAGCTTCAATTAAACTCCCTTTCCTCTCTTGGCTTGGTAAGAAAAACCTTCTATCTACTTATGTTATGCCTCAGATCTTATATACTTTAAGATGCATACCCATTCCCTTATCAAACAGATACAGTATCTTTCAGATATACGTATTTTATTTAGTAACTTTCTCTGGTCCAATAAAAAGCCACGTTTAGCTTATTCTCTATTAATTAGGAAAAACAACAATGGGGGTCTGTCTCTCCCTGATCTAAAGTCTTACCTTCACGCTATACAATTGGAAAGATGGATTGAACTAGCCAAACCATGCAACAAGGCCCTCCACATTGATTTGGAAAAAGCCCTACTAGGCGGGAATGCTTGTCACCGTTTTTAGGTTCATACACAAACCAAAAAGGGAAAAACTCCCCTTAGTGCATTAACAAGATGTTTGTTTCAATACTGTAATAAAACTGGGGCTCTGTCGCTATCTACTTCCAAACTATCACCTGTTGCCCCACTGTCTGTTCTACCCTACTTCCTAAACCCAGCCAAAAATGACTTCCACAAAGCGTGGTTATTCTTAACCAAACTCAGAATTTCCGATCTAACCACCACTTCAAATCTCCCAGAATTCCTGAAATTGGCCCAGAGTCATATTCCTAGTCACCTCAGATCTGTTCTGGTGGAATTAGATCTTGAAATATGTTGCAAAAAATACAGGAGTTTGTATGCAAAATCTCAGGCTGATCCTACATGGCTTGAGAATTATACCCTTTTACCTAATTCCCCCCCGAAAATACTCTCAAAACTATACTCTCAATTGCTATTAGGTTCCTCATGTGAGAAACCAACTTACCTGAGGGCATGGGAGGGAGAACTGCAGACTTCCTTGTCAAAAGAAGAAGTTAGTACAATACTAAAACATTCTCAGGGATTTTCAAAATGCACACGTATTCAAGAAAATTCTTTCAAAATAATATCTAGATGGTATAAAACTCCGGACTTTCTATATAGAGCCCATCTCTCCCCTACAGATAAGTGTTGGAGATGTCAGGAGGAACGGGGCACCATTTCCCATATTTGGTGGTCCTGTAAGAATATCTCAAAATTCTGAACTGAAGTAGAATATACTATCAATAGAGTCTGCAGTTCTCACATCTCATTATCTCCTACATTGGTTCTACTATGGTTGTCAAGGAGTAGTTTCAAACCTCCAGGTAGCAACTTGGCCACGTATATGATCTCTGCAGCCAAATACATTATCCCGACTAAGTGGAAGAGTCCAGAGCCCCCTTCCGTTACAGAATGGCTGGATAAAATACATCAAATCTGCCTTATGGAGGAGATGGTGGGCTGGGAAAAGGGGAATAGGAAGGACTTCCTAAAAATATGGCAGCCATGGTTGAGCTTCTTTAAGACACAGAATTAAGTATAGTTTCCCCCCCCCCCCCTTCTGTCTTTCTTCCTCCCTCCCTCCTCCTTTAGATCAAATATCAATGAAACAACCTGGCCTTTAAGGCTCTGCCAAGAATATCTCAGATGTGAGCCCACGCACTCGTTAATGGTTCCCTTACTAACCTTATATATTATTACATTAGGTTGCCGATCCTCGAATTTGGACTTGTCTTAAACCATTATAAATATACATCCAAGGTATAAGAATCTAACTTAGATCCTACCGTCTATTGTGTTCTGTGTTATGTGTTAGTTCTCTTTCCTGTTTTCGGACAGTTCAGCTGGAAAGTGAAGTCCGAGGCTGACAGTCTCAAGTTAATCATTTGCTTTGAATGACATAGATTTATATATCTCTGAAACAATATTTGTCTGTCTAAAGGAAGATTGTACATCTGTCAGCTCGATATTATACTGTACACCTTACTGGTATTATAAGAACTGTACCTGCTTGTTACTGTTTTTTCTTTATTGAAAATTTTTTGGGAAATAAATAATATACAAAAAATCCCCAGCCTCAGGGAAAACTCTTAGGTTATTACATACGAATATGCATAACCTGGGAGTTTTGGATATTTGCCGCTGCTACAATCCTGACGCAATTGATTACTCATTTTATTCCCCTGCTAATAATTCATATAGCAGAATTGATTACATTTTGGTTCCAAAAGACAAACTGTAATTCTATTCATTCCCAAAAATTGGTAATATTACCTCATCTGACCACGCCCCGATTTTTTGTGAAATAAGCACAGACCAAAAAACCAATAGATTACCCAACTGGAGATTTAATGAATCTTTACTAAACAATAACAAACATATTGCCCTCATAACCTCTTATCTTGAGGATTATTTCCTAATAAATAATACTTCTGAGATATCCCCCCAAGTCCTCTGGGATGCTCATAAGGCCTATATCAGAGGCAGGCTGATTGGTCTCTGCTCCTTTTTGAAGAAAAAATCTGAATAAAAACTCAGCGACCTGCTGTCAAAAATCCACCTGGCTGAAAAAGCACATAAGTAATCCCTGACAGACCAACAACTAGCAGAACTTTCTTCCCTCAGGGCGCAGTTGAAAAACCTCTTAAATGAGCGCTTAGCCAAGTTTTTCTTGTCTGCTCAACAGAAAATTTTTGCTCATGGCAATAAAGCCTCTAAATATGTGATGAATCTGATCAAGCAGAGAAGGAACTCCCGCTATATTCAATCCCTTAGATCTTCACAGGGTACCCAACTGTTTAAGGCTGAGGAGATTGCTGAGCAATTTAGGCTGTTTTATAATTCCCTTTACAATCTCCCAGTCCCTGACCTCCCTAATCCTTCTTTATGCAGGGAATCCAACATTAACTCCTTCCTGGACACTCTCAACCTCCCAGTCTTAACTGTATCACAACGGGAATCCCTAGCCAAACCATTCACTATTTCAGAACTAAATATGACCATTAAATCCACCACCAGAGGTAAATGCCCTGGACCAGATGGTCTCCCTATATCTTACTTCTCGACCTTCAAAAACATCTTGTTACCTCATTTGCTCTCTGTCTGTAATCTGTCCAATCTCCCACTTTCCTCCCATATGACTAAGGCTACTATAGCAATTATACCCAAAGAAGGCAAAGACCCTACATTATGCTCCAACTATCGCCCAATTTCCCTACTTAATGTGGATCTTAAACTTATAGCCAAAATGTTAGCCACTAGGTTGCAGGGTTTCCTACCTACACTAATCCACCCGGACCAAGTAGGATTTTTAAAAGGAAGGGAGGGGAAAGATAATACCACCAAAATATTAGATGCCTTGTACTATGCCTCGCATAAATACACCCCCTTGGTCCTGATTAACATGGACGCCGAGAAAGCATTTGACAGAGTTGACTGGACGTATATCAGATTGATTCTGTCAAAATTCCAAGTACCAGAACAATATATTAATGCAGTGTTTGCTATGTACCCCTGCTCCTCGGCGTCCGTGTCAGTTAATGGAATACTCTCCTCCCGTTTCTCTATTAGAAATGGGACGAGGCAAGGATGCCCCCTCTCACCCCTATTATTCGTCCTGGTGATGGAATCCCTCCTGCAAGCCCTTAGACAAAACAGAGAAATTAGAGGTCTGAAGGTGGGGATGCAAGAATTTAAGTTAGCTGCATTTGCGGATGATTTGTTAATTATCACTACCAATCCACATAAATCCATGCCCAAGATCTTAACAACGCTTAGTCTTTTCGGCTCCCTTTCTAATTTCAAGATTAACCCCCTCCAAATCCCAATTGCTTCATATAGGCCTCTCCCCTGCTAATCTTTCCTCTCTTCAAGCAAATTCCCCATTTAAGTGGCAAACTTAGCAATTGACCTATTTGGGGGTAAAATTATCCCCTCATCTGCCGGACCTATTTCGACTAAATTACAAACCCCTCCTAGCATTCATGCAGGCCCAGATGGATTCCCTGGACTCTCAATATCTCTCGTGGTTTGGCAGGAAGAATATCTTTATGTCCCTGATTATGCCGAAACTCACCTATCTGATGCAGGTTCTCCCTATTGAAATACCTAGATCCTTTTTTGTCTCTCTGAATAAAACTATTTGCAAGTTTATTTGGCAAGGTAAAAGCCCTTGTATCTCCTTTGATACTCTGACCAAACCTAGATCCAAAGGTGGTGTTGGTCTCCCAGATCCTGAAGCCTACATGGATGCTATCCAACTTTCCTGGGCTTTTGATTTGATTAGAGAACCGTCTCATAAGTTCTGGCTCAAATTAGAGAACGCTTTACTCCCCTCCTCCATTCGGGCTCTCCTGCTGACTGATAGACCGCTCCCACCACATGGCTCAGCAACCAACCCTCTCACTCGCAACACCCTAAAGGTCTGGAGGCGGTTCACTTCCAGCTCTGAAGGTCCTACACTTCCTTCCACCCCCTTTTTACTCATAAAAGATATTATTGATTTGGCACCCAAAGAACTGAAGGAGAGCTGCCCAACTGCCATAAGAACATCAGAGATTCCCGCCTCGCAACTACTTGACCATAAGGGCTGTGTTCTCTCTGATCCCCCACCAACCCCACCCTACTGCATTTCCTCAGGACAGAAGCACTTCTCTGGGCAAAAAATGCCTCCCAAACAAGGGATTCAAGCTGGTTTGAGGAAATGCTGTGCAGTAAGGTATACCCATCCAAAACTATTTCCAAAATATATAGACACCTAAAGTCACCCTCTTCCCTTCCTAAACCTGCAATTGTGGGCCTTTGGGAAAGGGACTTACAACGGAATTTGTCATCCCAAGAGATCATCAAACTCTTAATCTCCCCCCACAAGATATCCAGGTGTATACACATCCAAGAGAACAGCTACAAAATTCTTATGAGATGGTACAAGACCCCAGATAAAACATGTTTGTACAGCTCAACAGCCTCTGATATTTGCTGGAGGTGTCACGTATCTAAAGGTACTTTTATGCATATCTGATGGTTTTGTGACCTAATTAATCCTTGGTGGCATAAGATCATTCAACTGTGTAATCAGATATGCCAGTCAACCCTCCCATGCACACCTGAGCTAACCCTGATATCCCTGGGGATGGGTAATATAGGTATACATAAATCATCTCTCTTTGCGCTCATGCTGGCAGCTGCCAGACTGCTTCGACCTATGCACTGGCTGTCCTCTGATATCCCCGGTATTGATCACTGGATCAATAAAGTAGACCAGATTTATAGGCTGGAGGAAATCTCCCATTGGGAATCACATTCTAGATCCTCTTTCCTAAAGGTTTGGTCGCCATGGAGAATATATAGAAATTTTGTATAACAAGCCTTTTCAGCATGTACTTATTCTGAAGTTGACCACCTGTCCATGTCTTGCTATAAAGATCCTTCTGCTCAGCTTGGCCCCTTCCCTACACCACAGGAAACATACTCTAGGATCCCTGGTACCTTGTTTACCCTGAATAGTTCTAATTGTACTGATTGTACTTCTGCCTGATAACAACTGATACCTGTCAATGTTGGGCTTAATCACCCGTTAGTTAATTGAACATGTGACAATTTTTTGAATGTTAATGCTGCCTTCTTTTATGTCACTTGTAATGTTTTCAAAATTTGACCTAAAGCATGTACCTTGCTATGAAAAACTGAAAACAATAAAAATTGTCAATAAAAATAAAATAAAAAATACATTAATCAATATTTTGTGGAAGCAGGTATATTGTAGCCCTCAATTAGTATTTTGTGGAAGCAGGTATATCAAACCCCTTAATCAGTATTTTGTGGAAGCAGGTGTATCGAACCCCTTAATCAGGATTTTATGGAAGCAGGTATATCGTAGGCCTCAATCAATATTTGTTGGAAGCAGGTATATCGAACCTCTTGATCAGTATTTTGTGAAAGCAGGTTTATCGAACCCCTTAATCAGTATTTTGTGGAAACAGGTATATCGTAGGCCTCAATCAATATTTGGCAGAAGTAGGTATGTTTTTTCTTACAAAGTCTCATATTCCACTAACTTGTGTCAAAAAATAAAATCTCACATGAATTCACCATACCCCTCACGGAATCCAAATGCGTAAAATTTTTTAGACATTTATATTCCAGACTTCTTCTCACGCTTTAGGGCCCCTAAATTGCCGGGGCAGTATAAATACCCCACATGTGACCCCATTTCGGAAAGAAGACACCCCAAGGTATTCCGTTAGGGGCATATTGAGTCCATGAAAGATTGACATTTTTGTCCCAAGTTAGCGGAAAGGGAGACTTTGTGAGAAAAAAAAAAAAAAATTTCCGCTAACTTGCGCCAAAAAAAAATTCTAGGAACTCGCCATGCCCCTCACGGAATACCTTGGGGTGTCTTCTTTCCAAAATGGGGTCACATGTGGGGTATTTATACTGCCCTGGCATTTTAGGGGCCCAAAAGCGTGAGAAGAAGTCTGGGATCCAAATGTCTAAAAATGCCCTCCTAAAAGGAATTTGGGCCGCTTTGCGCATCTAGGCAGCAAAAAAGTGTCACACGTGGTATCGCTGCACTCAGGAGAAGTTGGGGAATGTGTTTTGGGGTGTCATTTTACATATACCCATGCTGGGTGAGAGAAATATCTTGGCAAAAGACAACTTTTCCCATTTTTTTATACAAAGTTGGCATTTGACCAAGATATTTATTTCACCCAGCATGGGTATATGTAAAATGACACCCCAAAACACATTCCCCAACTTCTCCTGAGTACGGCGATACCAGATGTGTGACACCTTTTTGCAGCCTAGGTGGGCAAAGGGGCACACATTCCAAAGAGCACCTTTCGGATTTCACCGGTCATTTTTTACAGATTTTGATTTCAAACTACTTCTCACGCATTTGGGCCCCTAAAATGCCAGGGCAGTATAACTACCCCACATGTGACCCCATTTTGGAAAGAAGACACCCCAAGATATTTCGTGAAGGGCATAGTGAGTTCATGGAAGTTTTTATTTTTTGTCACAAGTTAGTGGAATATGAGACTTTGTAAGAAAAAATAAAATTAAAAAAATCATCATTTTCCGCTGACAAAAAATAAAAAGTTCTATGAACTCACTATGCCCATCAGTGAATACCTTAGGGTGTCTACTTTCCAAAATGGGGTCATTTGTGGGGTGTTTGTACTGTCTGGGCATTGTAGAACCTCAGGAAACATGACAGGTGCTCAGAAAGTCAGAGCTGCTTCAAAAAGCGGAAATTCACATTTTTGTACCATAGTTTGTAAACGCTATAACTTTTACCCAAACCATTTTTTTTGACCCAAACATTTTTTTTTAATCAAAGACATGTAGAACAATAAATTTAGCGAAGAATTTATATATGGATGTCTTTTTTTTTTGCAAAATTTTACAACTGAAAGTGAAAAATGCCATTTTTTTGCAAAAAAATCGTTAAATTTTGATTAATGGACAGTTAGAATGGAATAGACGGCTCTACTACTTGGGTAAATGCTAGAGGTGCGGGCTGCTTGAACTGACTCACCCAGTCAGGGGCATGTAATCATAGAAAAAAGGAAATTAAGCAGGCACACTCTATTTGGTTTACTAATAAATATTTATTTTGCATTAATAATCAAATGTTGGGTGATTTAATGTTTGGGTATATGTGGTTATAAGAGTACTGTATGGGTAATATCACTCTGTGGTGAGTATCCTGGAAACAAAATAGCAGTATAAAAAATACAGATAAAAAATGGTCTAAAATAAAAATGATGCAATAATTTTTTGATGCCGTTTTTATTGCATCATTTTTATTTTAGACCATTTTTTATCTGTATTTTTTATACTGCTATTTTGTTTCCAGGATACTCACCACAGAGTGATATTACCCATACAGTAGTCTTATAACCACATATACCCAAACATTAAATCACCCAACATTTGATTATTAATGCAAAATAAATATTTATTAGAACCCAAATAGAGTGTGCCTGCTTAATTTCCTTTTTTCTAAAATTTTGATTAATAACAAAAAAAGTAAAAATGTCAGCAGCAATGAAATACCACCAAATGAAAGCTCTATTAGTGAAAAGAAAAGGAGGTAAAATTCATTTGGGTGGTAAGTTGCATGACCGAGCAATAAACGGTGAAATTAGTGTAGTGCAGAAGTGTAAAAAGTGGCCTGGTCATTAAGGGGGTTTCAGCATGCGGGGTTGAAGTGGTTAATTAAGGTTTTGTGGAAACAGGTATATCGAAGGCCTCAATCAATATTTTGTGGAAGCAGGTTTATCAAACCCCTTAATCAGTATTTTGTGGAAGCAGGTATATCGAAACATTTATTCTGTATTTTGTGAAAGCAAGTATATCGCAGGCCTCAATCAATATTTGGTGGAAACATGTATATCGAACCGCTTAATTGATATTTTGTGGAAGTGGGTATATCGCAGGCCTCAATCAATATTTTGTGGAAACGGGTGTATCGAACCCCTTAATCAGTATTTTGTGGAAGCGGACATATCAAACCCCTTAATCAGTATTTTGTGGAAGCAGGTATATCGAAGGCCTCAATCAATATTTTGTGGAAGCAGGTGTATCGAACCCCTTAATCAGGATTTTATGGAAGCAGGTATATCGCAGCCCTCAATCAGTAGTTTGTGGAAGCAGGTATATTGTAGCCCTCAATCAGTACTTTTTGGAAGCAAGTATATCGAACCCCTTAATCAGTATTTTGTGGAAGCAGGTATATTGCTGCCCTCAATCAGTATTTTGTGGAAGCAGGTGTATCGAACCCCTTAATCAGGATTTTATGGAAGCAGGTATATCGCAGCCCTCAATCAGTATTTTGTGGAAGTAGGTAAATAAAAAAACACATTAATCAATATTTTGAGGAAGCAGGTATATTGTAGCCCTCAACTAGTATTTTGTGGAAGCAGGTATATCGAACCCCTTAATCAGTATTTTGTGGAAGCAGGTATATCGTAGGCCTCAATCAATATTTGGTGGAAATAGGTATATTGAAACCCTTAATCAATAATTTGAGGAAGCAGGTATATCGCAGACTTCAATCAGTATTTTGTAGAAGCAGGTATATCAAACCCCTTAATCAGTATTTTGTGGAAGCAGGTATATTGCTGCCCTCAATCAGTATTTTGTGGAAGCAGGTGTATCGAACCCCTTAATCAGGAATTTATGGAAGCAGGTATATCGCAGCCCTCAATCAGTATTTTGTGGAAATAGGTATATCAGTCTCTTCTGCTTTTTGATGACTCTGCTAGCAGGGTTTCCTAGGGCCATCCACCTAGCCCTGCCCCAGAAGTGGAAGAAATTGAGTGCACCGATGCCCAACCACTTATGTTTCAAGATGAGTACATGGGAGGACCACCGCAGTACGTTTTGAATGATGACGAAACAAAGGTGCCAACTGTTGTGGCTTTTGAAAGTGTGCAGACTGACAAGGATGGCAGGGGTGAAGACTGGGTGGAAGATGATGTGAAGGATGATGAGGTCCTCGACCCCACATGGAATCAAGGTCATGCGAGTGACCTGTGTAGTCCGGAGGAAGAGGCGGTGGTCGCACAGAGCCATCAGCACAGCAGAAGAGGGAGCAGGGTGCAAAAGCGGAGCAGCCGTCCCCTAGACAGTACGCTTGCTACTGTGCTACTGCCCACCTCAGCAAGGGACCGAGCACACCAAAGCCAGCTCTCCATTGCCCAAACACTGGAAAGGAAGAGGAAGTACCCCCCTACCTACCCGCGATCCCTGGCCCTGAATTCCAGCATTTCAAAATTACTGTCCTTTGAAATGCTGTCATTCCGTCTGATGGAGACGGAGAGTTTTAAAAGCCGCCACTACTTTTCCAGGTGTGCCATCCCTTCCCTGCACAACCAAGTGGGGGACAAAATCAGGTGTGCACTGTGCAACGCCATCTGTGGCAAGGTCCACCTAACTACGGATACGTGGACCAGTAATCACGGTCAGGGACGTTATATCTCCATAACAGCACACTGGTTAAAACAGTGGCTGCTGGGCCTGAGGCGGATAGCAGTTTGGCACATGTCTTTTCACCACAGAGGATTGCAGGGCGCTTCAGTTTGCCTCCTGTTGCTTCCTCCTCCTACTCTGCTTCCTCATCCTCTATCAGCTCCTCATCCGGTCAGCGTAACACCTTCACCACCAACTTCAGCACAGCCGGGGTAAACAACAGCGAAAACGTATTTATTTGGAGGACAAACCCCACACCGCGCAGGAGCTATGGATGGGCCTTGAACAACAGACCGATGAGTGGTTGGTGCTAATAAGCCTCAAGCCCGGCCTAGTGATGTGCGATAATGGGCAAAATCTCGTAGCAGCTCTGGGACTAGCAGGTTTGATGCACATTCCTTGCTTGGTGCATGTGCTGAATTTGGTGCTGCAGAGGTTTCTTAAAAATTACTCCAATATGTCAGTGCTGCTGCATAAAGTGCAGGCCGTCTGTGCACGCTTTTAGCGTTCTCACCCTGCTGCTGCTCGCCTGTCAGTGCTGCAGCGTAACTTCGGCCTTCCTGCTCACCGCCTCATATGCGACGTGTCCACAAGGTGGAACTTCACCTTGCACATGCTGGCCAGACTGTGCGAGCAGCAGCAGGCGATAGTGGAGTTTCAGCTGCAGCACGCACGGGTGAGTCGCTCTGCGGAACAGCACCACTTCACCACTAATGACTGGCCTCCATGCGAGACCTGTGTTCCTTGTTGCGCTGTTTCGAGCACTCCACCAACATGGCCAGTGCTAATAACACCATTCTCAGAGTTACTATCCCACTTCTATGCCTCCTTGAAAAAACGCTGCTGGCAATGATGGAAGAGGATGTGGCACAAGAGCAGTGATGGCCAGTTCGCATTGTTCGCCTGCGAACATATGCGGGCTGCCATCTTTTTTCGCAAGTCCGGCGAGGCACAGCTAAGCCCTTACCTGTGCCTGTGCCGCGAGCCGGTCTGAAAATAAATGTGGTCACTGGGAGCAGGCAGTTCTGAGAACAGCCCGATGAAGACCCCCCGTGGCTTTTCTCGGAACTGCCTGCTCCCGCTGACCGCACTTGTTTTCAGACCAGCTCGCGGCACAGGCACTGAGCCTTGCCGGACTTGTGAAAAAAGATGGCAGCCCGTATATGTTCGTGGGTGAACAATGCGAACTGGCCATCACTGCACAGGAGGAGGAAGAGAGATCATTTCATAGGCGTTCTGGCCAGTAATTCACAAGTGGCTCCGAGGGTGGGTTCCTGCACCCACAAACGCCATGTACACAATTGTCCAGCCAGAACACAGTTCTGGAGGATGACGAGGTGGAGGAGGAGGAGATGGAGGAGGAGGAACCGTATTCAGAGCAGGGTGGCACCCAAACCAGCTCATGACCATCATTGGTGCATGGCTGGGGGGATATAGAGGACACAGATTATACGCCTCCCTCAGAGGACAGCTTTTCGTTGCCTCTGGGCAGCCTGGCACACATGAGCGATTACATGCTGCAGTGTCTCCGCAATGACCGCCAAGTTGCCCACACTCTAACTTGTGCTGATTACTGGGTGGCCACGCTGCTGGATCCCTGTTACAAGGAAAATGTACCGTCCTTAATTCCATCACTGGAGTGTGGTCGTAAGATGCTCGAGTACAAGCGCACGCTGGTAGACGTGCTGATTGTTGGCATTCCCACCTGACAGCGGGGGCACAGTGGAAGAACAAGGCGAAGGCAGAGGAGGAGGAAGAGGTCACCAACGCAGCTGGGGCACCACCAACACCTCAGAAGGCAGGGTTAGCATGGCCGAAATGTGGAAAAGCGCATCTGGCCAATGCAGGGATAAGAAATAAAATTTATACTAGATAAATACATAAGAAAAAACTACCATAACTAAAAAGAGATACATAAAAAAATACAATAAATATATCAGAATATAAAAGTGAACTAATTCATGGTTGCATGAATGAATATCTAAGGATAAAAAACAAACAAATTCATGGTTGCATATTGCCTGCAATGTTAAGTGCACATATACGGGCATATATAAATATATATATATATATATATATATATATATATATAACTTGAAGAAAATGGACTGCACTCCAATTAAAAGTGAAAAATAGTGAACTTTTATTCACCCATATTGTGGCAACTTGTGCGACGTTTTGGCTCACAAGAGACTTCTTCCAGCATAGAAACAGTGAAAATGAGAGCATATAAAGCTAAATCTCAAGTGACTAACCAATCACAGTGCAATTACAATCATGATTTAAATTAAATACATGTGATACATATAAACAAAGTGCATGTGCATAAAGTGACATGTGCTAAGAGATCCATAGTACAGGAACAATGTCCCCGTTCATTGATCACATAAATATATGAACTCAATAGTTTCCAAATACTTGTATGTAACATACTTGATAATGTGAATAAGTGTTACAGATGAAGATCAAAGAAATCGCGCCTCTAGATGGAATGGTGCCTGCATATACCATCATGCCGCATTGAGCGTTCCCATCTGTTCACTGTGCATGTCCAGATTCGCGTCATTATGTCTGTCATAGCACTTACGTATGACGCATGCGCTCACCATAATCATGTTGAAACCGCCATTTTGTTAAAGGGCAACCATGCCCTGCAGTTTCATGAACGCAACTCATGGATGTCAAACTGTGCAAAGGATTTTACTCTAAAACATATCAAGCCGCAGTAGGTACATCCTACATGGTCCAGCATGTGGAGAGGGATCCAGCTCTGCCGAGATGGATCCGATCCACTAGGTCGCATGTGTCAGAGGGGGACACGGCAATGTACCCCGCTGACACCGCCAACCTTATTGCCGGCAATTAAGCAGCCATATAGGGGATTCTCCCTCAGAGGGAAACATAGCACATAATCACTAGAATTTCATATCTGGAAATACGCAGCAGGAAGACACCGATGTTATTGCTCAGCACCATCATCATCAAGAGGGGCAAGTTCAAGGATCACCATCCAGTCTTTTAAAATTCTAAATTATTCTAAAAGGCAAAGGAGAATTAACAGATTAATTACAGATTAATGAATCAATTTCATATAGGTTACAAATTTGTATTATCACCATTTCAAGGCACTTGTACAAAACCAATAGAGACAAACCACCAATGAACGGGAAATCTAGTTCAACTTCAAATCACAGATCTCTCATCTAAATTCTACATTAAGCCCCATCGGGTGCAGACTGTCGAGAGTGTATATCCATCGCAATTCTCTCTTTTTCAAAATTGCCAAACGGTCGCCACCTCTCCTGAGTATCGCAACATGGTCAATTATCCAGCATCTTAGATCCCGTTCAGTATGATGAAGGGATCCAAAATGCCTGGAAACCGGTAAATCAGTACGTTTTTTCCTAATTGAATTTCAATGATTATTCAACCTCAATTTTAATTCAGTTGATGTTTCCCCTACATATATTAGATTACAAGGACATGCTAAAACATAGATGACATATGATGAAGAGCATGTCAAATTAAATCTAATGGGGTATTTCTTCCCTGTAGATGGATGTGCAAACGATCTGGATTTACATATATAGCGACAGTTGACGCAATTGAGACACGGAAAACATCCCAGTCCTGCCTGCGTCAACGGTCGCTGAATGATGCTTCTTTTAGGACCAACATCTGCCTTAACAAGATAATCTCTTATGTTTTTATTTTTTCTATAGGACAGTAAGGGAAGATTTTTAAATTCAGGAACATCTTTGATTCCTCTACTGAGAATGTTCCAATTATTTTTTAAAATCTGTCCTATCTCTAAACTATAATCAGAGTATGTGGACATAAACGGTATCCTTTGAATTTTTTGAGAAATAGATTTTTCTGAGTTGGTATAAAGAATTTTATTTTTCTGCTCGTTTAACAGTTTACGTGGATAACCACGTTCTCTGAATTTATCTGTCATCATATCCAATGTGGCAGGCGATTCAGTATGATCCGATATAATACGTTTAGCCCTCAAAAATTGAGAATGAGGGAGGTGTTTGATCAAGCTACGTGGGTGATTACTTTCAAATCGTAGAATTGTGTTTCTGTCCGTCGGTTTGACAAACAGACCCGTATTGATTGAACCATCAACCAATTTCACATTAGTATCAAGGAATGACAAGTTAGTTTTAGAGTAAGATATCGTATATTGAAGGTCGACATCAACACTATTAAGATAATTATGGAATCCTATCAACTGGATTTCAGTCCCAGTCCACAGGAGGAAGACGTCATCTATGTATCTCCACCACCTCAAAACATGTTGAAAGTGGTGGGACACATAGATAAAGTCCTCCTCCATGTGGCGCATGTATATATTCGCGTACGTTGGGGCCACATTTGACCCCATCGCAACTCCACGTTTTTGGTTGAAAAAGGTGTCTTGGAACAAGAAATAATTATTCTCAAGTATCAATTTTAAAAGAGAATTAATGAAACATTTTGTCTCCATAGCGATATGTGAACCATCAAGATACTTATTGACTGCAGCGATACCTTTCTCGTGTCCTATTGATGTGTATAAAGATACTACATCAAAGGACACAAGAATTAAAGATTTTACATTACTAATGTCAACTATTCTTAATTGTGTCAGAAAATCCCATGTGTCTTTGATATAGGACCTTCCAGCTGTTGAGAAATTACTAAGCATTTTGTCCAGGAAAATGGCTATTCTACTGAATACCGAATCTGAGCCTGACACAATGGGGTGGCCAGGCGGGTCCACAAGGCTTTTGTGAACCTTGGGCAGTATATATATTACAGGAGTAACGGGATAGGGTACCAACAAGTATTCCCTTAACCCTTCATCTATAATGCCCGCCACCACAGCATCAGACAGATTTTTCTTAATAATATTCATAATATAAAATTTAGGATCACCCTGCAGAATACCATAAACATCAGTGTCACCCAACTGGTGCTGAATTTCTTTTATATATTTTGATGTATCAAGTACAACTACCCCCCCGCCCTTATCGGCGGGTTTGATTGTTAACTGGGGGTTGTCCTTGAGTTCCGACAAAGCCTCAATTTCTGCGGAGGTCAAATTTGGACTCATTAATATATTTGTTTCTCCCAAAGAAGATTTTAGATTTCTCACATCTCTTTTAACCGCAGAAATGTAGGCCTCTATCGCCGGCTCATTGACAATAGGAGAAAAAGTACTTTTGTTACTCAAATCTAATTTTTCAAGGGTTAATTCACTAGAACATGTAGGTATATTAGCAGTGGTGCCCCTGAAAACACTTTTTAATTTTATTGAATGAAAAAAATCATATATATATACACACACACTGATTTCTGTATCTATGGTTCTTAGAGCATGTTTCTCTGCTACATATGGATTACATGGTCCAGCTCTTTTCTGCAATCCATTTGATTGGGATTAACAACATAATTAGGGATAAAAAAATCGTAAATGTATATAAATAAAAACAATTATAAATGTAATATTTTTCTGTTGGGTTATGTTCCAATTTGCTGTATGTCTCATGGTCTGAAAGTTGGTGTTTACATTCTTGCTTGTAATTATTAGAGTCTAATATGACTATAGCTCCTCCTTTATCGGCCGGTCTTATTGTGATCTCTTCCATCATTTGTAATTGTTTCACAGCTTCCTTTTCTTTCTTTGTTAAATTGTTGGTAATTGGATATTTCTTTTAGTTTTCTCATATCTAGTTCCACATATCATGACTAAGGATCCGCATCTACAGTGATCCGAAACCGGTCGATTTTCTGCATTGCTGTATGTTGGTTTTTATCTGCACGGGATTGAATAAAGCCTCAAGTATTTTTCAGTGAAGCTGGACCATCTTTCTTTCTTTTGGCACACATTTACTGAATGCTGAAATTTCTTGACTAATTTCTTGTCTTGGGATCTTCTTAGATTTACTCTTTAATTATGTGTGCGTATATTGTTTTCTTGGGTCTGTATACTGATTGGGTTTGTTAAATAATATTTTTTCAGACATACTTTCTGATATATTTCTCTACGCACTGGAATACCAAGAAAATTTGACCTTGGGCACATTAGATGTGAACTCTTTGTATAATATCATATCATAGATCAGAATATAAAGGTGAACAAATTCATGGTTGCATGAATGAATATATAAGGATAAAAAACAAACAAATTAATGGTTGCATATTGCCTGCAATGTTAAGTGCACATATACAGGCATATATATATATATATATATATATATATATACAGTACAGACCAAAAGTTTGGACACACCTTCTCATTCAAAGAGTTTTCTTTATTTTCATGACTATGAAAATTGTAGATTCACACACAGAAGGCATCAAAACTATGAATTAACACATGTGGAATTATATACATAACAAAAAAGTGTGAAACAACTGAAAATATGTCATATTCAATGTTCTAGGTTCTTCAAAGTAGCCACCTTTTGCTTTGATTACTGCTTTGCACACTCTTGGCATTCTCTTGATGAGCTTCAAGAGGTAGTCACCTGAAATGGTTTTCACTTCACAGGTGTGTCCTGTCAGGTTTAATAAGTGGGATTTCTTGCCTTATAAATGGGGTTGGGACCATCAGTTGCGTTGTGGAGAAGTCAGGTGGATACACAGCTGATAGTCCTACTGAATAGACTGTTAGAATTTGTATTATGGCAAGAAAAAAGCAGCTAAGTAAAGAAAAACAAGTGGCCATCATTACTTTAAGAAATGAAGGTCAGTCAGTCCGGAAAATTGGGAAAACTTTGAAAGTGTCCCCAACTGCAGTCACAAAAACCATCAAGCGCTACAAAGAAACTGGCTCACATGCGGAAAGCCCTGGGAAAGGAAGACCAAGAGTCACCTCTGCTGCGGAGGATAAGTTCATCCAAGTCACCAGCCTCAGAAATCGCAGGTTAACAGTAGCTCAGATTAGAGACCAGGTCAATGCCACACAGAGTTCTAGCAGCAGACACATCTCTAGAACAACTGTTAAGAGGAGACTATGTGAATCAGGCCTTCATGGTAGAATATCTGCTAGGAAACCACTGCTAAGCACAGGCAACAAGCAGAAGAGACTTGTTTGGACTAAAGAACACAAGGAATGGACATTAGACCAGTGGAAATCTGTGCTTTGGTCTGATGAGTACAAATTTGAGATCTTTGGTTCCAACCACCGTGCCTTTGTGCAACGCAGAAAAGGTGAACGGATGGACTCTACATGCTTGGTTCCTACCGTGAAGCATGGAGGAGGAGGTGTGATGGTGTGGGGGTGGTTTGCTGGTGACACTGTTGGGGATTTATTCAAAATTTAAGGCATACTGAACCAGCATGGCTAACACAGCATCTTGCAGCGGCATGCTATTCCATCCGGTTTGCGTTTAATTGGACCATCATTTATTTTTCAACAGGACAATGACCCCAAACACACCTCCAGGCTGTGTAAGGGATATTTGACCATAAAGGAGAGTGATGGGGTGCTGCGCCAGATGACCTGGCCTCCACAGTCACCGGACCTGAACCCAATCGAGATGGTTTGGGGTGAGCTGGACCGCAGAGTGAAGGCAAAAGGGCCAACAAGTGCTAAGCATCTCTGGGAACTCCTTCAAGACTGTTGGAAGACCATTTCAGGTGACTACCTCTTGAAGCTCATCAAGAGAATGCCAAGAGTACGCAAAGCAGTAATCAAAACAAAAGGTGGCTACTTTGAAGAACCTAGAATATGACATATTTTCAGTTGTTTCACACTTTTTTGTTATGTATATAATTCCACATGTGTTAATTCATAGTTTTGATGCCTTCAGTGTGAATCTACAATTTTCATAGTCAGACAATAGGAGAAAATGTACTTTTGTTACTCAAATCAAATTTTTTAAGGGTTAATTCACTAGAACATGTAGGTATATTAGCAGTGGTGCCCCTGAAAAAACTTTTTAATTTTATTGAACGAAAAAAATCATATATATATACACACACACTGATTTCTGTATCTATGGTTCTTAGAGCATGTTTCTCTGCTACATATGAATTACATGGTCCAGCTCTTTTCTGCAATCCATTTGATTGGGATTAACAACATAATTAGGGATAAAAAAAATCGTAAATGTATATAAATAAAAACAATTATAAATGTAATATTCTTCTGTTGGGTTATGTTCCAATTTGCTGTATGTCTCATGGTCTGAAAGTTGGTGTTTACATTCTTGCCTCGTAATTATTAGAGTCTAATATGACTATAGCTCCTTCTTTATCGGCCGGTCTTATTGTGATCTCTTCCATCATTTGTAATTGTTTCACAGCTTCCTTTTCTTTCTTTGTTAAATTTTTGGCAATTGGATTTTTTTCTAGTTTTCTGATATCTAGTTCCACACATTTACTGAATTCTGAAATTTCTTGACTAATTTCTTGTCTTGGGATCTTCTTTACTCTTTAATTCTGTGTGTGTATATTCATTGTTTTCTTGGGTCTGTATACTGATTGGGTTTTTAAATAATATTTTTTCAGACATATTTTTCGGATATATTTCTCTACGCACTGGAATACCAAGAAAATTTGACCTTGGGCACATTAGATGTGAACTCTTTGTATAATATCATAGACCGTGGACAAGGTATAAATGCACTTAAAAGATATCTAACAAACATCAAGCATTTAAAAGAAGAACAAATTGACTTTATCACTGCCGGTGTTCATCATATATTAACGCACAACTATTTCACATTTGAATCAGAATACTATTTACAAAAAAGAGGGAACGCCATGGGCACCAGATTCATGTCCCAATGGGAGGAAGAGGTTGTGCCACCCTTATTGGGGGGAGCCTGGTGCACTGGAAGCACTATATAGACAATATTATATTTATAAACATAGTAACATAGTACATAAGGCCGAAAAAAGACATTCTTTTTCCATCCAGTTCGGCCTGTTATCCTGCAAGTTGATCCAGAGGAAGGCAAAAAAAAAAAAAAAAACTGTGAGGTAGAAGCCAATTTTCCCCACTAGGGGAATAAAAATTCCTTCCCCACTCCAATCAGGCAATCAGACTAACTCCCTGGATCAACGACCCCTCTCTAGTAGCTATAGCCTGTAATATTATTACACTCCAGAAATACATCCAGGCCCCTCTTGAATTCCATTATTGTACTCACCATCACCACCTCCTCAGGCAGAGAAATCCATAGTCTCACTGCTCTTACCATAAAGAATCCTTTTCTATGTTTGTGTACAAACCTTCTTTCCTCCAGACGCAGAGGATGTCCCCTCGTCATAGTCACAGTCCTGGAGATAAACAGATGATGGGATAGATCTCTGTACTGACCCCTGATATATTTATACATATTAATTAGATCTCCCCTCAGTCGTCTTTTTTCTAAAGTGAATAACCCTAATTTTGATAATCTTTCAGGGTACTGTAGTTGCCCCATTCCATTTATTACTTTAGTTGCCCTCCTCTGGACCCTCTCCAGCTCTGCTATGTCTGCCTTGTTTACAGGATCCCAGAACTGTACACAGTACTCCATGTGTGGTCTGACTAGCGATTTGTAAAGTGGTAGGACTATGTTCTTATCACGGGCATCTATGCCTCTTTTGATGCAACCCATTATCTTATTGGCCTTGGCAGCAGCTACCTGACACCGTTTTTTGCAGCTTAGTTTGCTGTTTAATAAAATTCCTAGATCCTTTTCCATGTCAGTGTTACCTAGTGTTTTAACATTTAGTATGTACGGGTGACTTGCATTATTCCTTCCCATGTGCAAGATACTGAAGCAGCCCTACAATCCTTCTTGGAAATCATCAATACAGATAATCTAAACCTACAATTCTCAATAAATACCACAAAAACACAGTTAGAATTTCTTGACTTACTGATCCAAGTTAAAAACAACCAACTTATTTGTAGCACATACCATACGTAATGAAAAAACAGCCATATTCTCTTTTTCAGCTGCCATATTGCAAGATGGCTAACTAATATCCCTACAAGCCAATTCAGACGATTAAAACATAATTGCACTGGAGGGGGCGTGGCTAGCTGCTGACCGGGAAGGACGTCTATGGCTGCAGCTCTGTCAAGAAGATAGAATCTATCTTCATCCTGCCGTTTTATAAAGTTTGAGACACGTATCTCAGAACTCAGGCCCCATCTTAAGATCTGTCTGGGGCCAAGGGAGCGCTCCGTTTCGAAAATTGCAGCGGGGCCTAGCTGAGTAGGAGCCCTCGGCCCGGAGTGGTGACTGAGCGCGGGCTATAACAGAAAACTCTCCGCATCCAGCCGGCAAATATACTTCATCCCGAGCTTGGTACCCGCTCCCAGGAGATGCCGATCTACACTGGCCCTTTCTGAGATCTTCCTGGGGCTAAGAGACGGCTCCGCTCCAGAGCGGTGTGTGAGGCCTAACGGAGAAGATATCCCTGGCCCATTTTTGAAACGGAGCGTAGCCGGTCGCAGGGCGCCTCATCTACTCTAGCCGAAAAATAATATCTCCGATACCTGGTGCAAGGTAACAAAACCCACGTTTGTATTTACCTCAGCCCAGCACCATTCAGAGATAAAGTTACACACACAAGGTGACCACACGAAGCGGGCACCATTTTGTTACCTGGTCATAGTGACTGATCGTGCAGCAACCAGGCTGTATTGTCCAGGACAGCAACAGTAATCTGATCCTGCTAGCCATTGTGAGCCCTTCATTCAAGTCTGATTGTCATAAGAGCAACAGATCAGTCGACGTCTTTGATAGCATTTAGTTGCAGTCACCCCCTGCAAATAGCTGCTTTTACAGACCTTGGATCTCGGTTCAAGGGTAGTTTTGTGCAATTTTACACTTCTACTGACCACCCAGCAGACTGCTATTATAATAGGACACACTTAAGGGGTCCAAAGTCTGTCCTCAAACGATCTTACACATTTAAAGGGACAATACCCCATTTCAGCGGTCAGTGTAAAATGGCAGTAGTCATCTAAACACATTCACATGAGGTTATTGAGGATGAAAATAAGCCACAGATACACATAAACCCAGTGATGTGTTAATTCACTTTATAGTTGGATTAAGAAGTGAGTAAGCAGCTTTAGGGGCCAGAACAAAAGCACTTATGGTGAAGGTTGGAAAATACAGGGGAGCCGACCAAGACTCTCACAAACAGTTAAAAGGCCCTCCTCTTGCACAATCTGACCTTGATAGGTTTATGATGAAAAAGAACTTGAACTCCCAGGGGGCTTCTCAGTCCACCCCCAAAAGCAACTCCCAAAGGCTCTCATTGCCACAACAAGACAGGTATAGTGATGATGAAGAACAAATAGAGGCGGCCTCTGACCTCCCAATTTCCAGATCTTTCATCTCGCAAGCTTTAACCAAGGCATTGAACTCTGTATTAGAGGAACTTTCTGAAATAAAGAGAGAAGTGAGGCAAATAGGACAGAGGGTAGAAGCCTTTGAGTCAAATCAGTTTGCTGTTGCTGAATACACATGTAAGAACGCCACTGCTTTCCCTGTCTACCAACAGCACATCAATTATTTCTACGACTATATGGAGGATCAGTATAATAGAGGCAGGAGGAATAATATTCGCATTAGAGGAGTCCCAGAGACTGTCGCTTTGGAAGCAATCCCTTCTGCAACAAAAGAAATATGCCTATATAAATATCATAATAGAAAGAGCCCATCGTGCCCTACGCCCTAAACCAGGAGACCCCCAAGGGACATTATCTGCAAGCTTTTAAATTTCGCACAGAAATACCTCATAATGAAAAAAGCCAGAGAAAGTGGGAGTATTGAATATGAAGGCTCTAAGGACGCAGGGCGTATCGGTACGCCCTATTTCCCGAGTCCTTAAGGACTCAGGGCGTACCGGTACGTCCTAACTTTAAATGCAGATTCCGGCGCCGCGGGGGTTAATGGAAACGGGATGCCGGCTGAAATCATTCAGCCGGCATCCTGTGACAATGCCAGGGGGGGTCATGTGACCCCCCCCCTATCGGCGATCGCCGCAAACCGCAGGTCAATTCAGACCTGCGGTTTGCTGCGCTTTTTGCAGTTTCTGATCCCCGCGGTCCCTGACCGCGGGGATCAGAAACTTTAGTGTACCTCAAATATAGATTTTACATCCCCCCTGCACCCCTGCATGATTTTTTGCCGGCGGGTGGTGCAGGGGGGGGAGTTGTGGGCGGTGGGGGCGGTGCGGGAGGCGGGCGGTGCGGCAGGCGGGATCGCGATCCCCCGCCCGCCTCCCCTTGAAAATTCGTTGGTGTAGAGTGGGTATACCAGGGTGCCAGCACATTGCTGGCACCCTGGTATAAACGGCTGACATCGGTGATGCGATGTCAGACGTTTAACCCTTTCCATACAGCGGTCCGTACGGACCGCTGTATGAAAAAAGTTAACAGTAAGAAGTAGCTCCCTCCCTCTCCCATCGGGGGGCTGCAGTGCCTTTGCAGCCCCCCGAATGGAGAGGGAGGGAGCTCCCAGACAGCCCCCCCAGAGCCCCGTCCTTACCCTTCCCCGTCTGCGCAGTTCTGACCACTACTGAGCAGACGGGGAAGGTTCCCATGGCAACAGGACGCCGTCTCAGGCGTCCTGCTGTCCATGGTGCTGAACAGATCTGTGCTGAAGGCAGAGATCTGTTCAGACAAAGTGTAAGTAAAATACAGTACTGTACAATATATATTGTACTGTACTGTATTATACAGACATCAGACCCACTGGATCTTCAAGAACCAAGTGGGTCTGGGTCAAAAAAAAGTGAAAAAAAAGTGAAAAAAAAGTAAAAATAAAAAAAAACACATTTATCACTGAATAAAAATGAAAAAAATAAAATTTCCTACACATGTTTGGTATCGCCGCGTCCGTAATGACCTGATCTATAAAACGGTCATGTTACTTTCCCCGCACGGTGAAGGCCATGAAAAAAAAAAAAAAAAACTATTAGGAAATTGAAATTTTGCCCACCTTAGTTCCCAAAAAAGGTAATAAAAGTGATCAAAAAAGTCGCATGTACGCCAAAATAGTACCAATCAAACCGTCATCTCATCCCGCAAAAATCATACCCTACCCAAAATAATTGCCAAAAAACTGAAAAAACTATGGCTCTTAGACTATGGAAACACTAAAACATGATTTTTTTTGTTTCAAAAATAAAATCATTGTGTAAAACTTAAATAAATAAAACAAAGTATACATATTAGGTATCGCCGCATCCGTATCGACCAGCTCTATAAAAATATGACATGACCTAACCCCTCAGGTGACCACCGTAAAAAAATAAAAATAAAAACTGAGTAAAAAATGCCATTTTGTCATCTTATGTCACAATAAAGTGTAATAGCAAGCGATTAAAAAGTCATGTGCACCCCAAAATAGGGCCAATCAAACCGTCATCTCATCCCGCAAAAAATGAGACCCTACTTAAAATAATCGCCCAAAAACTGAAAAAACTATGGCTCTTAGACTATGGAGACACTAAAACATTTTTTTTGTTTTAAAAATGAAATCATTGTGTAAAACTTACATAAATAAAAAAAATTGTATACATATTAGGTATCGCCGCGTCCGTGACAACCTGCTCTATAAAATTACCACATGATCTAACCTGTCAGATGAATGTTGTAAATAACAAAAAAAAACGTGCCAAAAAAGCTATTTCTTGTTACCTTGCCACACAAAAAAAGTGTAATATAGAGCAACCAAAAATCATATGTACCCTAAACTAGTACCAACAAAACTGCCACCCTATCCCCTAGTTTCTAAAATGGGGTCACTTTTTTGGAGTTTATACTCTGGGGGTGCATCAGGGGGGCTTCAAATGGGACATGGTGTCAAAAAACACAGTCCAGCAAAATCTGCCTTCCAAAAACCGTATGGCATTCCTTTCCTTCTGCGCCCTGCCGTATGCCCGTACAGCGGTTTACGAACACATATGGGGTGTTTCTGTAAACTACAGAATCAGCGCCATAAATAATGAGTTTTGTTTGGCTGTTAACCCTTGCTTTGTAATTGGAAAAAAAATATTAAAATGGAAAATCTTCCAAAAAAGTGAAATTTTGAAATTGTATCTCTATTTTCCATTAAATCTTGTGCAACACCTAAAGGGTTAACAAAGTTTGTAAAATCAGTTTTGAATACCTTGAGGGGTGTAGTTTCTTAGATGGGGTCACTTTTATGGAGTTTCTACTCTAGGGGTGCATCAGGGGGGCTTCAAATGGGACATGGTGTCAAAAAACCAGTCCAGCAAAATCTGACTTCCAAAAACCAAACAGCGCACCTTTCATTCTACGCCCCGCTGTGTGGCCGTACAGCAGTTTACGGCCACATATGGGGTGTTTCTGTAAACTACAGAATCCGGGCCATAAATAATGAGTTTTGTTTGGCTGTTAACCCTTGCTTTGTAACTGGAAAAAAAATATTAAAATGGAAAATCTGCCAAAAAAGTGAAATTTTGAAATTGTATCTCTATTTTCCATTAAATCTTGTGCAACATCTAAAGGGTTAACAAAGTTTCTAAAATCAGTTTTTAATACCTTGAGGGGTGTAGTTTCTTAGATGCGGTCACTTTTATGGAGTTTCTACTCTAGGGGTGCATCAGGGGGCTTCAAATGGGACATGGTGTCAAAAAAACAGTCCAGCAAAATCTGCCTTCCAAAAACCATACGGCGCACCTTTCACTCTACGCCCCGCTGTGTGGCCGTACAGTAGTTTACGGCCACATATGGGGTGTTTCTGTAAACGGCAGAGTCAGGGCAATAAAGATACAGTCTTGTTTGGCTGTTAACCCTTGCTTTGTTAGTGGAAGAAATGGGTTAAAATGGAAAATTAGGCAAAAAAATTAAATTCTCAAATTTCATCCCCATTTGCCAATAACTCTTGTGCAACACCTAAAGGGTTAACAAAGTTTGTAAAATCAGTTTTGAATACCTTGAGGGGTGTAGTTTATAGAATGGGGTCATTTTTGGGCGGTTTCTATTATATAAGCCTCGCAAAGTGACTTCAGAGCTGTAGTGGTCCCTAAAAATTGGGTTTTTGTAAATTTCAGAAAAATTTCAAGATTTGCTTCTAAACTTCTAAGCCTTGTAACATCCCCAAAAAATTTAATATAATTCCCAAAATGCTACAAACATGAAGTAGACATATGGGGAATGTAAAGTCATCACAATTTTTGGGGGTATTACTATGTATTACAGAAGTAGAGAAACTGAAACTTTGAAATTTGCAAATTTTTCTAAATTTTTGGTAAATATGGTATTTTTTTATGCAAAAAAATTCACTTTTTTGACCCAATTTTAGCAGTGTCATGAAGTACAATATGTGACAAAAAAACAATCTCAGAACGGCCTGGGTAAGTCAAAGCGTTTTAAAGTTATCAGCACTTAAAGTGACACTGGTCAGATTTGCAAAAAATGGCCAAGTCCTTAAGGTGAAATAGGGCTGAGTCCTTAAGGGGTTAAATTCTTCTGTTTCAGGATCTGGCCACTGCCACTCTTAACAAGCATCTTAGACAAAAACGCATTGCTTTTAGGTGGTTGTTTCCATTCGGGGTGCTGATCACCTACAAAGAGAAGAAATACGTCTTGATATCGCCCAAAGATCTCCCGGATATCCTCGCTGCGCTGGAAATTCAAGACGTGGACATTCCTGATTGGTCAGCCACCAATGACATTCTAATCCCACAAGACATCCTATCCCCACCTCTTGGGAAACTGTTGGGGGAGGCAAGCCGCAAAGGTCTAAGAAAAAACTGGGTAAACTTACCCCAAGACGTATTATTGCAGAAGAGGACTGATCATTTTCAAACTCTCTTGTACTGCACATTATCTGTGCCAATATGTTAGTGTGAAGTTTGTGACGGTGTGGCTGCTGATTATATGGTCCCTCTGGTCACTCCATTTGCCTTATCAATTTCTTAGAGCTACACCCGACCTTTGTGGGTTCTGTTCGGGGGACTGTGTGATCATACACCCCAGTTGATCTTTACGAGATGTTGTTACTATCTTCATGCTAAAATAATAGCAAGTGTTATTGAGAGTAGTTACTAATATCGATTGCAAAATGTATTACTCACTTCCTTAATCTTTAATCTATCAACTCCAAGTTAATAGTTAAGATTTCTACATATATGTCAGCCCTGGACAGTTCCCAGGGTTTGACACCTCTGCTTTCTCTAACCTCAGCTAGAGGTTCCGACCTAGTAAGGTCCCTTGTAGGGGTATTAATATCCCTGGTCATGAATATTTTCAGAGGAATGTTATTGACTTTTCCTTGGTTACTGTTAATGTTATTTGTGGCAATAACATTAAGTATATCCACAAAGTCTATCCACTGTTGTTCTCCCATAAAGGGCTGGCCCAGGCCAAGGCCTTGTCCGAGAGCAGCGAGATCAAGAAGCCCACCTTTGATCTCTCAGTAGGAAAGGCATGTGGCAGCAACTCGAAGTAAATGCCCACCTGGTTAAGGAAACCTCGGCACTGAGTTGGCTCTCCCCCAAAGCGCTATGGAAGGGGGGCAGAACCGGTCATACCCCGAAACACCGCAGGCGCAGCAACGGGTGTCGGGGTAGACTCTGGCGCAACAACCGGAGCGGCAGTAGGAGCGGGCCCAGGAGCGACAACCGACCCATCGGCAACGGAAGCTAAATGAGCCGTGCGTTCAAGCAGGGTTTGCAACGCCACAGCGAACCGACCCAACAGGTGATCCTGCTGATCAAGTCTGGCAACCAGCGTAGGTAGCGAGGATGGCCCTGTACCGTCAGAATTCATGGCTTGGTCCTAATGTCATGGAACCATGAACCAGACGTACAACAAGAGATGAGTGGAAATAAGAAGGCTTTATTGAAAATAAATCTGTAAGGCAAAAGTCCAAACGGATGGCTAAACCGAAGCAGGGTCTTGCGAAACCAGGGATCAGGAACCAGAAGGGTAGTCAGACGAAGCCAGGATCAGGAATCAGCAGGGTAGTCAGACGAAGCCAGGATCAGGAATCAGCAGGGTAGTCAGACGAAGCCAGGATCAGGAACCAGAAGCAGCAGCAGTCTTAGAAGCATGTGAGCACAGGAGGACCAAGCAAGGAACTGAAGCCACAGACCTCCTATATATATGAGCTAGGCATCCAGCTCCTCCCAGTGGGAAGGAGGAGCCGCAGGGTGGGAGGCTACAAGAAACCCAGAAACCAAGATGGCCGCCAGCACATGTCAAACGAAGGAGGACAGCAAGGAGGTAAGACCATGACACAGATCACCAACATTCAGGTCCGGACCAGGCACACGTCTCTTATCCGCCACACGCTTATATCTCTCACTCATGTTCTTTAGATTATCCTGAATCTTTTGCCAAATAGATGACAACGACGAGGAGAATCTGTCCTCATCAGGTAATCCAGAAGACCCCTCTCCAGAGAATGTCCCAAACTGCGGATGAAACCCATATGCACCAAAAAATAGTGACTTATCAGAGGACTCCTGTCGACGCTTATTTAAAGCAAACTCAGCAAGGGACAAAAAAGAACACCAATCCTCCTGATTCTCCGCCACAAAACAGCGCAGATATGTCTCCACATTCTAATTGACGCGCTCTGTCTGGCCATTCGACTGCGGGTGGAAAGCAGAAGAGAATGACAACCGAACCCCCAAGCGAGAACAGAAAGCCTTCCAGAATCTGGAAAAAACTGCGTGCCCCTATCAGAGACTATGTCTGAAGGAATACCATGCAATTTGACAATGTGATCAATAAATGCCTGCGCCAGCGTCTTAGCATTGGGCAAGCCAGGAAAAGGGATGAAATGCACCATTTTGCTAAAACGGTCCACCACCACCAGAATCACAGTCTTCCCCGAGGAACGAGGCAGGTCCTTAATGAAGTCCATGGACAGATGTGTCCAAGGACGGGAAGGAATGGGTAAGGGAAGGAGAGGACCTGATGGCCGTGAATGAGGGACTTTGGCACGAGCGCAGGTATCGCAGGCTGCCACAAAACCCTCAACCGACTTACGAAGCGCCGGCCACCAGAATCTCCGAGCGATGAGATCCACTGTGGCTCTTGCCCCCGGGTGCCCAGCAAGGACAGTATCGTGGTGTTCCTTAAAAATCTTGTGTCTTAAAGCGAGAGGCACAAACAATCTCCCAGGAGGACAAAGATCAGGAGCCTCTGACTGGGCTACCTGAACCTCTGCCTCCAATTCAGGATAAAGAGCAGAGACCACCACACCTTCAGCCAAAATGGGACCCGGGTCTTCAAAATTCCCACCTCCCGGAAAACAACGTGACAGGGCATCCGCCTTCACATTCTTAACCCCAGGGCGGAATGTGACAACAAAATTAAACCTGGAAAAGAACAAAGACCATCGGGCCTGTCTCGGGTTCAGACGCTTGGCTGACTCCAAGTAGGCCAGATTCTTATGGTCAGTAAACACGGTAATAGAGTGTCTGGCTCCCTCTAGCCAATGGCGCCATTCCTCAAAAGCCAACTTGATGGCCAACAACTCCCTATCTCCCACATCGTAATTTCTCTCTGCGGAGGAGAGTTTCTTCGAGAAAAAGGCACACGGTCGCCATTTGGCAGGAGAGGGACCCTGAGACAAGACCGCACCCACACCCACCTCAGAAGCATCAACCTCAACTATGAAAGGTAGAGAAATATAAGGTTGTACCAAGATGGGAGCAGAAGCAAAACTCTCCTTGATATTAGAAAAGGCCTTACGTGCCTCTACCGACCAGGAGGAAAAATCTACCCCCTTTCTAGTCATATCAGTGAGTGGTTTAACAACAGAGGAATAATTCAAAATAAACTTCCTGTAATAATTGGCAAAGCCCAAAAAACGCATCAGCGCCTTCTGATTCTCAGGAAGCTCCCACTCAAGCACAGCGCGGACCTTCTCGGGGTCCATGCGAAAACCAGAAGTGGAGAGAAGAAACCCCAGAAATTGAATTTCTGGAACCGCAAACACACATTTTTCCAGTTTAGCGTACAATTTATTCTCCCGCAGGATGAGCAAGACCTGGCGTAAGTGTTCCTTATGAGTTTTGAAATCAGGAGAAAAAATCAAAATGTCATCTAGATACACTAGTTCAAATTTCCCCATTAAATGATAAAAAATGCTGTTCACAAAATGCTGAAAGACGGCTGGAGCATCCATCAAACCAAAAGGCATAACCAAATTCTCAAAATGGCCCTCAGGGGTATTGAAGGCCATCTTCCATTCGTCTCCTCTGACCCTGACCAGGTTGTATGCCCCTCTTAAATCCAACTTGGAAAAAACTTTAGCCGCAACAATATGGTTAAACAGGTCCGGGATCAGAGGAAGCGGATAAGGGTCACGAATTGTGATACTGTTCAGCTCCCTGAAATCCAGACATGGTCTTAAAGAACCATCTTTTTTCTTAACAAAGAAAAAACCAGCGGCAACAGGTGACTTCGAGGGTCGTATGTGTCCCTTTCTCAGACTCTCAGAGATATAAGCACACATAGCGACCCTTTCAGGTTGGGAGAGATTGTATAAACGAGATTTAGGCAGCTTGCCGCCTGGGGTGAGATTAATAGGGCAATCGTACTCCCTGTGCGGGGGCAAGTCCTGAACACCACTCTCAGAGAAGACATTCGAAAATTCAGAGAGAAAAGATGGTACAGTCTTAGTAGAAACCTCAGAAACAGATGTTGTGAGGCAATTCTCTCTGCAAAAGTCACTCCAACCATTTATTTGCCTCGCTTGCCAATCAATGGTGGGGTTATGCCTAGTGAGCAAGGGTAACCCCAACACTAGAGGAGTAGGCAACCCGCTTAGGATGAAACATGACACATCCTCAACATGAGTATCACACACAAACGGATATTGTGAACTATCCCCTTTAACGATTTCTGAGAAAGTGGAACGGAATCAATAGCAGAAACAGGTATATCCTTTTCCAAAGTGCATGCCTGGAAACCATGAGTTATAGCAAATTGATTATCAATGTGATTGACAGCTACTCCACTATCTACAAAAATCTCACAAAAAAATGTTCTTGCTCTCTAGCGCCACCTGGCAGGTAGGACAAAACGGGAACTACAAGCAAACAGAAAACCTTCAATTTCCTCATCAACCTTGCCAATAGTAACAGAAGGAATGTTTTTAGAGGATTTTTTCTTTTTGTTTCTTTATTACTCTCAAAAAACTGCCTGAATCTCCTAGAGGGACAAAGATTTGCCAAATGATTTATACCTCCACAACAGAAACAAACCTTCCCTCTTTTTTCAGAGGCAAGCAAACGCAGCTGCATGGGCTCCTGCTCAGAAGGGATTGAGAGCGACTGAGACCCCTGTGCACTGAATGAGACCGCCACACTGTCCTTGGACTGAGTATGACAGGAAGGAGTGATCTCTCCTCTCTCTCTAAGACGCCTGTCAATACGAATGGCCCGAGACATGGCAGAGTCCAAGGAGGTAGGTCTCTCATGAAAGGCAAATGCATCTTTCAATCCCTCTGAAAGACCATGGCAAAATTGACTTCGGAGTGCAGCATCATTCCAACCAGTATCAGCTGCCCATCTCCGAAATTCTGAACAGTATATCTCTGCGGACTGTTTACCCTAACATAAAAGACGTAGTCTAGACTCAGCCAGAGCCTTACGATCCGGATCATCATATATCTGACCCAGGGCTAAAAAGAATTCATCCACTGAACAGAGGGGCCGTGCCCCCACCGGCAGCGAAAAGGCCCAGGACTTAGCGTTATCCCTGAGCAGCGAGATGATGATTCCTACCCCCTCACTACCCCCGGAGAACATATCCGGGAGCGAGATCTTAGGTTCAGAACAAACTCCATGAACGCAAGCTGAACCGATCACCTGAAACTGAGAAAGAATCTTACGGAGATCTGCTACCTCCAATGAAAGACCCTGCATGCGTTCAGTCAAAAGTGAAACCGGATCCATGCTTGAGACGGTTTTGGCGGTTTATAATGTCACGGAAGGTGTACAGGAAACTAGAAGACACAAAATGAATATCCGACTCACTGGATCCAAAACTAAGGAACAAAAGGGAGAGCCCTGCATCAGACCTGGCTCTCTCCCTGACTGCTCAGCCTATGCAAAAATCCCAATGGTAGATAATCGCATATCCTCGTACCTCGACTGTATAACACCTGAACACCCTATAATAGTGAGGGGACATGGCCACCGGCTCCCTACACTTGATACGGGGGGAGTCAGGGTCACCTGGGATCCAGCAAACAGAAAAACACTAATGCATGAACAAAACTTATCTGTAGAAGACTCAGAAGTAGGATCAGCATGCACACATTCCAGGAAGGAATATAAACCGCAAAAATGAAGCAGTCTGGGAAGGGATTTAAAGGGATGCAATCAGTGCAACTACATGACAGCTGAGAGAGACTAAGGGATGAAGAAAATGAAAGCAAAACAAAAGGAAGCTCAAGGAGGAGGTTCTGAAAGGCATCTGTCAGAGCTTCTCAGATGTCTGGTGGTGACACTCCTCTGAGCACTCTAATAAACTTGGTGTGAGCATTGGTTTCCACAAACATACTGACTTCAGCATGATAGGATTAAAATCTGATCCAAATGGAAGATATTTGTTTGTAAAAGGGACTATAAATTCCCAAATCTACACATTTGCTAACCTCTATGCCCCCAATGTAGGTCAAAAACCTTGGTTCAAATACATTTGGCAGTTGTTTGAGGAATTTAGAGAGGTAATAGCCGTGGTTGCTGGGGACCTTAATATCGCACTTAACCCTCACTTAGACACTTCCTCAGGTAAATCCTCAGTCCCAGTAAAAACGCTTAGTGCTATTAAAAGATTGGTGCATAGTAGTAGCCTTATTGATGCTTGGAGGGCCAATAATCCAAATGAAAAAGATTTCTCCTTTTACTCCCACCCGCATGATACGATACGTAGGATAGACTATATTTTAATTCCAATAGCTCAGATCCACTGTTGTACAGAGACTCACATCGGAAATATAGTACACTCTGATCATGCCCCTGTATTTCTCACATTCAAACTACCTGATTCACTCCCATGAACATACATTTGGAGACTTAATGAGACGCTGCTAGACAATTCACAAGTTAAAGATAAAATTGAAGCTAAGCTTAAGGAATATTTCTCACTGAATAATTCAGGAACAGTGTCTCCACTCATGTTATGGGAAGCCCACAAATCAGTGATCAGGGGGGAAATCATCTCAATTGCCTCACATGTAAACAAACAAAGACGAGCTAAAACGGCCGATCTATACAAAAAAAATTCCATATTGGAATCTTTGCACAAAAGCTCCCATAACAAACAACAACTTCTGGAACTTTCCTCTACTAGAGATGAGCTTAAAGAAATTCTGAATAAACAATCGGCCACAAATCATAAATTTTACGCGCACGGAAATAAACCTACTAAGTTTATGTTGGCAATAATAAAACAACGTAAACGGAAATCCAGAATTTCAGCAATTCATGTAGAGGGAGGAATATTAGTTAATAAAGACTTAGAAATAGCAAAGGCCTTCCATAAGTTCTACTCAGAACTGTAAGATATAGAAAAAGCTGATACTGAAGCCCTTAAAGGGAACCTGTCACCGGGATTTTGTGTATAGAGCTGAGGACACGGGTTGCTAGATGGCCGTTAGCACATCCGCAATACCCAGTCCCCATAGCTCTGTGTGCTTTCATTGTGTAAAAAAAACGATTCGATACATATGCAAATTAAGATGAGATGAGTCCTGTCCCTGACTCATCTCACATACAGGACTCATCTCAGGTTAATTTGCATATGTATCAAATCGGGGGTTTTACACAATAAAAGCACACAGAGCTATGGGGACTGGGTATTGCAGATGTGCTAGCAGCCATCTAGCAACCCATGTCCTCAGCTCTATACACAAAATCCCGGTGACAGGTTCCCTTTAAGGAAGAAAAAGCAGCTTTAACAAATGAGTTCCTCAGTAAAATCCATCTCCCAAGCCTGTCCTCTAAACAAGCCACTAATTTATGCTCCCCAATCAAACTCTTAGAATTATCGGACACCTTAAAAAAGATGGCTAAAGGGAAGTCCCCTGGCCCTGATGGTCTCCCAATGTTGTACTACCTCACTTTTAAAGAGACTTTACTGACCCATTTACTTAATTCATTCAACAAAGCATTTGCTGGCAAAGCTTTACCACCACAATCTGTAAATGCGCACATCACTCTGATCCCCAAGCCACAAAAGGATCCTACCTTATGCTCCAGTTATAGACCTATATCTTTGTTGAACTTAGATATTAAAATATATGCTAAAATATTGGCAAATAGAATAAAACCTTTACTAAAAGATCTCATCCACCCTGACCAGACAGGATTTGTTCCTGGACATGAAGGCATAACACATACAAAGTTATTAATGCGATAGCCTATGCTAAGAAGACTGGGACTCCTTTTGTGGCATTGGGGACGGACGCTGAAAAGGCATTTGACAGAGTGGCATGGGCTTTTGTTAAAAGTGCACTGTCTAAATTAGGCTTTCCTATCCCCTTCATAGATGCTATTTTCTCTATGTACATGTCACCCAGCGCCAACATCAAAGTCAATGATATCCTCTCTCAACCTGTGCTGATAAACAATGGGACTAGACAAGGCTGTCCTTTGTCACCTATACTCTTCATTAGGGATGAGCGAACTCGAACTGTATAGTTCGGGTTCGTACCGAATTTTGGGGTGTCCGTGACACGGACCCGAACCCGGACATTTTCGTAAAAGTCCGGGTTCGGGTTCGGTGTTCGTCGCTTTCTTCGCGCTTTTGTGACGCTTTCTTGGCGCTTTTTGAAAGGCTGCAAAGCAGCCAATCAACAAGCGTCATACTACTTGCCCCAAGAGGCCATCACAGCCATGCCTACTATTGGCATGGCTGTGATTGGCCAGAGCACCATGTGACCCAGCCTCTATTTAAGCTGGAGTCACATAGCGCCGCCCGTCACTCTGCTCTGATTAGCGTAGGGAGAGGTTGCGGCTGCGACAGTAGGGCGAGATTAGGCAGATTAACTCCTCCAAAGGACTTGATTAACTGATCGATCTGCAGCTGTGGATCATTGAGCTGCTGATCCTCAATTGCTCACTGTTTTTAGGCTGCACAGACCGTTTGTCAGTCACATTTTTCTGGGGTGATCGGCGGCCATTTTGTGTCTTGTGGTGCGCCAGCACAAGCTGCGACCAAGTGCATTTAACCCTCAATGGTGTGGTTGTTTTTTGGCTAAAGCCTACATCAGGGTGAAGCTGTCACACCAAGTGCATTTAACCAGCAATAGTCTGTTCATTTTTTGGCCATATACAAAATCAGGGGCAAGCTGCGCCTGTCACCAAGTGCATTTAACCCTCAATGGTGTGGTTGTTTTTTGGCTAAAGCCTACATCAGGGTGAAGCTGTCACACCAAGTGCATTTAACCAGCAATAGTCTGTTCATTTTTTGGCCATATACTAAATCAGGGGCAAGCTGCGCCTGTCACCAAGTGCATTTAACCCTCAATGGTGTGATTGTTTTTTGGCTAAAGCCTACATCAGGGTGAAGCTGTCACACCAAGTGCATTTAACCAGCAATAGTCTGTTTATTTTTTGGCCATATCCCAGTCTAATTCTGTCACTAAATCCATACCGGTCACCCAGCGCCTAAATACTAGGCCTCAAATTTATATCCAGCTAAATCTGTCCCTAGTGCTGTAGCTGGGCGAGTTATTTAGTGTCCGTTCAAGCACATTTCTTGTTCTGGGTTGAAATACAATTCCCAATTTAGCAATTTCATAATTTAGTGGTTTCTGCTATATCAGAGCTATTTGAAATCTATCCCTAAAAGGGTATATAATATTCAAGGTGCACATTGGGTCATTCAGAATAACTTCACACACACCCGCTACTGTGTATTTCCAAGTCTAATTCTGTCACTAAACCCATACCTGTCACGCAGCGCCTAAATACTAGGCCTCAAATTTATATCCAGCTAAATCTGTCCCTAGTGCTGTAGCTGGGCGAGTTATTTAGTGTCCGTTCAAGCACATTTCTTGTTCTGGGTTGAAATACAATTCCCAATTTAGCAATTTCATAATTTAGTGGTTTCTGCTATATCAGAGCTATTTGAAATCTATCCCTAAAAGGGTATATAATATTCAAGGTGCACATTGGGTCATTCAGAATAACTTCACACACACCCGCTACTGTGTATTTCCAAGTCTAATTCTGGCACTAAACCCATACCTGTCACCCAGCGCCTAAATACTAGGCCTCAAATTTATATCCCGCTAAATCTGTCCTTAGTGCTGTAGCTGGGCGAGTTATTTAGTGTCCGTTCAAGCACATTTCTTGTTCTGGGTTGAAATACAATTCCCAATTTAGCAATTTCATAATTTAGTGGTTTCTGCTATATCAGAGCTATTTGAAATCTATCCCTAAAAGGGTATATAATATTCAAGGTGCACATTGGGTCATTCAGAATAACTTCACACACACCCGCTACTGTGTATTTCCAAGTCTAATTCTGGCACTAAACCCATACCTGTCACCCAGCGCCTAAATACTAGGCCTCAAATTTATATCCCGCTAAATCTGTCCTTAGTGCTGTAGCTGGGCGAGTTATTTAGTGTCCGTTCAAGCACATTTCTTGTTCTGGGTTGAAATACAATTCCCAATTTAGCAATTTCATAATTTAGTGGTTTCTGCTATATCAGAGCTATTTGAAATCTATCCCTAAAAGGGTATATAATATTCAAGGTGCACATTGGGTCATTCAGAATAACTTCACACACACCCGCTACTGTGTATTTCCAAGTCTAATTCTGGCACTAAACCCATACCTGTCACCCAGCGCCTAAATACTAGGCCTCAAATTTATATCCCGCTAAATCTGTCCTTAGTGCTGTAGCTGGGCGAGTTATTTAGTGTCCGTTCAAGCACATTTCTTGTTCTGGGTTGAAATACAATTCCCAATTTAGCAATTTCATAATTTAGTGGTTTCTGCTATATCAGAGCTATTTGAAATCTATCCCTAAAAGGGTATATAATATTCAAGGTGCACATTGGGTCATTCAGAATAACTTCACACACACCCGCTACTGTGTATTTCCAAGTCTAATTCTGGCACTAAACCCATACCTGTCACCCAGCGCCTAAATACTAGGCCTCAAATTTATATCCCGCTAAATCTGTCCTTAGTGCTGTAGCTGGGCGAGTTATTTAGTGTCCGTTCAAGCACATTTCTTGTTCTGGGTTGAAATACAATTCCCAATTTAGCAATTTCATAATTTAGTGGTTTCTGCTATATCAGAGCTATTTGAAATCTATCCCTAAAAGGGTATATAATATTCAAGGTGCACATAGGGTCATTCAGAATAACTTCACACACACGCTTCTGTGCATTTCCAAGTCTAATTCTGTCACTAAATCCATACCGGTCACCCAGCGCCTAAATACTAGGCCTCAAATTTATATCCAGCTAAATCTGTCCCTAGTGCTGTAGCTGGGCGAGTTATTTAGTGTCCGTTCAAGCACATTTCTTGTTCTGGGTTGAAATACAATTCCCAATTTAGCAATTTCATAATTTAGTGGTTTCTGCTATATCAGAGCTATTTGAAATCTATCCCTAAAAGGGTATATAATATTCAAGGTGCACATTGGGTCATTCAGAATAACTTCACACACACCCGCTACTGTGTATTTCCAAGTCTAATTCTGGCACTAAACCCATACCTGTCACCCAGCGCCTAAATACTAGGTCTCAAATTTATATCCCGCTAAATCTGTCCTTAGTGCTGTAGCTGGGCGAGTTATTTAGTGTCCGTTCAAGCACATTTCTTGTTCTGGGTTGAAATACAATTCCCAATTTAGCAATTTCATAATTTAGTGGTTTCTGCTATATCAGAGCTATTTGAAATCTATCCCTAAAAGGGTATATAATATTCAAGGTGCACATTGGGTCATTCAGAATAACTTCACACACACCCGCTACTGTGTATTTCTAAGTCTAATTCTGTCACTAAACCCATACCTGTCACCCAGCGCCTAAATACTAGGCCTCAAATTTATATCCTGCTAAATCTCTCGTTAACGCTGTCCTGTTGTGGCTGGGAAAGTTATTTAGTGTCCGTCAAAGCACATTTTTTGTTCTGGGTTGAAATACAATTCCCAATTTAGCAATTTCATAATTTAGTGGTTTCTGCTATATCAGAGCTATTTGAAATCTATCCCTAAAAGGGTATATAATATTCAAGGTGCACATAGGGTCATTCAGAATAACTTCACACACACGCTTCTGTGCATTTCCAAGTCTAATTCTGTCACTAAATCCATACCGGTCACCCAGCGCCTAAATACTAGGCCTCAAATTTATATCCAGCTAAATCTGTCCCTAGTGCTGTAGCTGGGCGAGTTATTTAGTGTCCGTTCAAGCACATTTCTTGTTCTGGGTTGAAATACAATTCCCAATTTAGCAATTTCATAATTTAGTGGTTTCTGCTATATCAGAGCTATTTGAAATCTATCCCTAAAAGGGTATATAATATTCAAGGTGCACATAGGGTCATTCAGAATAACTTCACACACCCGCTACTGTGCATTTCCAAATCTAATTCTGTCACTAAACCCATACCTGTCACCCAGCGCCTAAATACTAGGCCTCAAATTTATATCCCGCTAAATCTCTCGTTACCGCTGTCCTGTTGTGGCTGGGAAAGTTATTTAGTGTCCGTCAAAGCACATTTTTTGTTCTGGGTTGAAATACAATTCCCAATTTAGCAATTTCATAATTTAGTCGTTTCTGCTATATCAGAGCTATTTGAAATCTATCCCTAAAAGGGTAGATCATATTGAAGGTGCACATAGGGTCATTCAGAATAACTTCACACACACGCTTCTGTGCATTTCCAAGTCTAATTCTGTCACTAAATCCATACCGGTCACCCAGCGCCTAAATACTAGGCCTCAAATTTATATCCCGCTGAATTTGAATACAATACATTGGGCCAAATAATATATTTGTTGTTGTGGTGAACCATAACAATGAGAAAAACATCTAGTAAGGGACGCGGACGTGGACATGGTCGTGGTGGTGTTAGTGGACCCTCTGGTGCTGGGAGAGGACGTGGCCGTTCTGCCACATCCACACGTCCTAGTGTACCAACTACCTCAGGTCCCAGTAGCCGCCAGAATTTACAGCGATATATGGTGGGGCCCAATGCCGTTCTAAGGATGGTAAGGCCTGAGCAGGTACAGGCATTAGTCAATTGGGTGGCCGACAGTGGATCCAGCACGTTCACATTATCTCCCACCCAGTCTTCTGCAGAAAGCGCACAGATGGCGCCTGAAAACCAACCCCATCAGTCTGTCACATCACCCCCATGCATACCAGGGAAACTGTCTCAGCCTCAAGTTATGCAGCAGTCTCTTATGCTGTTTGAAGACTCCGCTGGCAGGGTTTCCCAAGGGCATCCACCTAGCCCTTCCCCAGCGGTGAAAGACATAGAATGCACTGACGCACAACCACTTATGTTTCCTGATGATGAGGACATGGGAATACCACCTCAGCATGTCTCTGATGATGACGAAACACAGGTGCCAACTGCTGCGTCTTTCTGCAGTGTGCAGACTGAACAGGAGGTCAGGGATCAAGACTGGGTGGAAGACGATGCAGGGGACGATGAGGTCCTAGACCCCACATGGAATGAAGGTCGTGCCACTGACTTTCACAGTTCGGAGGAAGAGGCAGTGGTGAGACCGAGCCAACAGCGTAGCAAAAGAGGGAGCAGTGGGCAAAAGCAGAACACCCGCCGCCAAGAGACTTCGCCTGCTACTGACCGCCGCCATCTGGGACCGAGCACCCCAAAGGCAGCTTCAAGGAGTTCCCTGGCATGGCACTTCTTCAAACAATGTGCTGACGACAAGACCCGAGTGGTTTGCACGCTGTGCCATCAGAGCCTGAAGCGAGGCATTAACGTTCTGAACCTGAGCACAACCTGCATGACCAGGCACCTGCATGCAAAGCATGAACTGCAGTGGAGTAAACACCTTAAAACCAAGGAAGTCACTCAGGCTCCCCCTGCTACCTCTTCTGCTGCTGCCGCCTCGGCCTATTCTGCTGCTGCCGCCTCGGCCTCTTCCTCCGCCTCTGGAGGAACGTTGGCACCTGCCGCCCAGCAAACAGGGGATGTACCACCAACACCACCACCACCACCTCCGTCACCAAGCGTCTCAACCATGTCACACGCCAGCGTTCAGCTCTCCATCTCACAAACATTTGATAGAAAGCGTAAATTCCCACCTAGCCACCCTCGATCCCTGGCCCTGAATGCCAGCATTTCTAAACTACTGGCCTATGAAATGCTGTCATTTAGGCTGGTGGACACAGACAGCTTCAAACAGCTCATGTCGCTTGCTGTCCCACAGTATGTTGTTCCCAGCCGGCACTACTTCTCCAAGAGAGCCGTGCCTTCCCTGCACAACCAAGTATCCGATAAAATCAAGTGTGCACTGCGCAACGCCATCTGTGGCAAGGTCCACCTAACCACAGATACGTGGACCAGTAAGCACGGCCAGGGACGCTATATCTCCCTAACTGCACACTGGGTAAATGTAGTGGCAGCTGGGCCCCAGGCGGAGAGCTGTTTGGCGCACGTCCTTCCGCCGCCAAGGATCGCAGGGCAACATTCTTTGCCTCCTGTTGCCACCTCCTCCTTCTCGGCTTCCTCCTCCTCTTCTTCCACCTGCTCATCCAGTCAGCCACACACCTTCACCACCAACTTCAGCACAGCCCGGGGTAAACGTCAGCAGGCCATTCTGAAACTCATATGTTTGGGGGACAGGCCCCACACCGCACAGGAGTTGTGGCGGGGTATAGAACAACAGACCGACGAGTGGTTGCTGCCGGTGAGCCTCAAGCCCGGCCTGGTGGTGTGTGATAATGGGCGAAATCTCGTTGCAGCTCTGGGACTAGCCAATTTGACGCACATCCCTTGCTTGGCGCATGTGCTGAATTTGGTGGTGCAGAAGTTCATTCACAACTACCCCGACATGTCAGAGCTGCTGCATAAAGTGCGGGCCGTCTGTTCGCGCTTCCGGCGTTCACATCCTGCTGCTGCTCGCCTGTCTGCGCTACAGCGTAACTTCGGCCTTCCCGCTCACCGCCTCATATGCGACGTGCCCACCAGGTGGAACTCCACCTTGCACATGCTGGACAGACTGTGCGAGCAGCAGCAGGCCATAGTGGAGTTTCAGCTGCAGCACGCACGGGTCAGTCGCACTACAGAACAGCACCACTTCACCACCAATGACTGGGCCTCCATGCGAGACCTGTGTGCCCTGTTGCGCTGTTTCGAGTACTCCACCAACATGGCCAGTGGCGATGACACCGTTATCAGCGTTACAATACCACTTCTATGTCTCCTTGAGAAAACACTTAGGGCGATGATGGAAGAGGAGGTGGCCCAGGAGGAGGAGGAGGAGGAGGAAGAGGGGTCATTTTTAGCACTTTCAGGCCAGTCTCTTCGAAGTGACTCAGAGGGAGGTTTTTGGCAACAGCAGAGGCCAGGTACAAATGTGGCCAGCCAGGGCCCACTACTGGAGGACGAGGAGGACGAGGATGAGGAGGAGGTGGAGGAGGATGAGGATGAAGCATGGTCACAGCGGGGTGGCACCCAACGCAGCTCGGGCCCATCACTGGTGCGTGGCTGGGGGGAAAGGCAGGACGATGACGATACGCCTCCCACAGAGGACAGCTTGTCCTTATCCCTGGGCAGCCTGGCACACATGAGCGACTACATGCTGCAGTGCCTGCGCAACGACAGCAGAGTTGCCCACATTTTAACCTGTGCGGACTACTGGGTTGCCACCCTGCTGGATCCACGCTACAAAGACAATGTGCCCACCTTACTTCCTGCACTGGAGCGTGATAGGAAGATGCGCGAGTACAAGCGCACGTTGGTAGACGCGCTACTGAGAGCATTCCCAAATGTCACAGGGGAACAAGTGGAAGCCCAAGGCCAAGGCAGAGGAGGAGCAAGAGGTCGCCAAGGCAGCTGTGTCACGGCCAGCTCCTCTGAGGGCAGGGTTAGCATGGCAGAGATGTGGAAAACTTTTGTCAACACGCCACAGCTAACTGCACCACCACCTGATACGCAACGTGTTAGCAGGAGGCAACATTTCACTAACATGGTGGAACAGTACGTGTGCACACCCCTCCACGTACTGACTGATGGTTCGGCCCCATTCAACTTCTGGGTCTCTAAATTGTCCACGTGGCCAGAGCTAGCCTTTTATGCCTTGGAGGTGCTGGCCTGCCCGGCAGCCAGCGTTTTGTCTGAACGTGTATTCAGCACGGCAGGGGGCGTCATTACAGACAAACGCAGCCGCCTGTCTACAGCCAATGTGGACAAGCTGACGTTCATAAAAATGAACCAGGCATGGATCCCACAGGGCCTGTCCGTCCCTTGTCCAGATTAGACATTAACTACCTCCCCATAACCATATATTATTGGACTCCAGGGCACTTCCTCATTCAATCCTATTTTTATTTTCATTTTACCATTATATTGCGATGCTACCCAAAGTTGAATTAACCTCTCCTCTGCCTGTGTGCTAGGCCTAAATATATGCCAATGGACTGTTGCAGTGGTGGCTGACATGAAGCCTGATTCTCTGCTATGACATGCAGACTAATTCTCTGCTGACATGAAGCCAGATTGTCTGTTACGGGACCTCCCTCCTCTGCCTGGGTGCTGGGCCTAAATTTATGACAATGGACTGTTGCAGTGGTGGCTGACGTGAAGCCTCATTCTCTGCTATGACATGCAGACTGATTCTCTGCTGACATGAAGCCAGATTGTCTGTTACGGGACCTCTCTCCTCTGCCTGTGTGCTAGGCCTAAATATATGCCAATGGACTGTTGCAGTGGTGGCTGACGTGAAGCCTGATTCTCTGCTATGACATGCAGACTGATTCTCTGCTGACATGAAGCCAGATCCTCTGTTACGGGACCTCTCTCCTCTGCCTGTGTGTGTGCTGGGCCTAAATATATGCCAATGGACTGTTGCAGTGGTGGCTGACGTGAAGCCTCATTCTCTGCTATGACATGCAGACTAATTCTCTGCTGACATGAAGACAGATTCTCTGTTACGGGACCTCCCTCCTCTGCCTGGGTGCTGGGCCTAAATATATGCCAATGGACTGTTGCAGTGGTGGGTGACGTGAAGCCTCATTCTCTGCTATGACATGCAGACTAATTCTCTGCTGACATGAAGCCAGATTGTCTGTTACGGGACCTCTCTCCTCTGCCTGTGTGTGTGCTGGGCCTAAATATATGCCAATGGACTGTTGCAGTGGTGGCTGACGTGAAGCCTCATTCTCTGCTATGACATGCAGACTAATTCTCTGCTGACATGAAGACAGATTCTCTGTTACGGGACCTCCCTCCTCTGCCTGGGTGCTGGGCCTAAATATATGCCAATGGACTGTTGCAGTGGTGGGTGACGTGAAGCCTGATTCTCTGCTATGACATGCAGACTAATTCTCTGCTGACATGAAGACAGATTCTCTGTTACGGGACCTCCCTCCTCTGCCTGGGTGCTGGGCCTAAATATATGCCAATGGACTGTTGCAGTGGTGGCTGACGTGAAGCCTCATTCTCTGCTATGACATGCAGACTGATTCTCTGCTGACATGAAGCCAGATCGTCTGTTACGGGACCTCTCTGCTCTGCCTGTGTGCTAGGCCTAAATATATGCCAATGGACTGTTGCAGTGGTGGGTGACGTGAAGCCTCATTCTCTGCTATGACATGCAGACTGATTCTCTGCTGTCATGAAGCCAGATTGTCTGTTACGGGACCTCTCTGCTCTGCCTGTGTGCTAGGCCTAAATATATGCCAATGGACTGTTGCAGTGGTGGGTGACGTGAAGCCTCATTCTCTGCTATGACATGCAGACTGATTCTCTGCTGTCATGAAGCCAGATTGTCTGTTACGGGACCTCTCTGCTCTGCCTGTGTGCTAGGCCTAAATATATGCCAATGGACTGTTGCAGTGGTGGGTGACGTGAAGCCTCATTCTCTGCTATGACATGCAGACTGATTCTCTGCTGACATGAAGCCAGATTGTCTGTTACGGGACCTCTCTCCTCTGCCTGTGTGCTAGGCCTAAATATATGCCAATGGACTGTTGCAGTGGTGGCTGACGTGAAGCCTCATTCTCTGCTATGACATGCAGACTAATTCTCTGCTGACATGAAGCCAGATTGTCTGTTACGGGACCTCTCTCCTCTGCCTGGGTGCTGGGCCTAAATTTATGACAATGGACTGTTGCAGTGGTGGCTGACGTGAAGCCTGATTCTCTGCTATGACATGCAGACTGATTCTCTGCTGACATGAAGCCAGACCCTCTGTTACGGGACCTCTCTCCTCTGCCTGTGTGTGTGCTGGGCCTAAATATATGCCAATGGACTGTTGCAGTGGTGGCTGACGTGAAGCCTCATTCTCTGCTATGACATGCAGACTAATTCTCTGCTGACATGAAGACAGATTCTCTGTTACGGGACCTCCCTCCTCTGCCTGGGTGCTGGGCCTAAATATATGCCAATGGACTGTTGCAGTGGTGGCTGACGTGAAGCCTCATTCTCTGCTATGACATGCAGACTAATTCTCTGCTGACATGAAGACAGATTCTCTGTTACGGGACCTCTCTCCTCTGCCTGGGTGCCGGGGCCTAAATATCTGAGAATGGACTGTTCCAGTGGTGGGTGACGGGAAGCCAGATTCTCTGCTATGGAACCTCTCTCCAATTGATTTTGGTTAATTTTTATTTATTTAATTTTTAATTTAATTCATTTCCCTATCCACATTTGTTTGCAGGGGATTTACCTACATGTTGCTGCCTTTTGCAGCCCTCTAGCTCTTTCCTGGGCTGTTTTACAGCCTTTTTAGTGCCGAAAAGTTCGGGTCCCCATTGACTTCAATGGGGTTCGGGTTCGGGACGAAGTTCGGATCGGGTTCGGATCCCGAACCCGAACATTTCCGGGATGTTCGGCCGAACTTCTCGAACCCGAACATCCAGGTGTTCGCTCAACTCTACTCTTCATACTTACGATTGAACCCCTTTTACAATACATTAGACAGTCTAAAGAAATAAAAGGTTTAACCTGTGGTCCATTGGAGGTTAAACAAGCGGCGTATGCCGATGATTTACTCTTAATGATTTCTAACCCAACTCAAGCTTTTGCGGATATAACCAAGACCTTTGATACTTTTGGTTTCATTTCAAATTTTAAAATAAATTTGGCTAAATCAGAAGCGTTAAACATAAATCTCCCACCCAAACTCCTTGAGCAACTTAAAGTAAACTCCCCATTCAAATGGACTCACTCACATATAAAATAAACATTACACCAAACTTAAACAGACTATATGAAGCTAATTTCCCCCCCCCCCTACTAAAATCCATTCCAGCAACACTAAACTCTTGGTCACCCTCCTTTATCTCCTGGATGGGTAGATGTAACATTTTCAATTCGCTTATAGTCCCCAAGATAACTTACCTACTGCAAGTCCTCCCAATTATACTGCCAAACAGCTTTTTTGAATAATTCAGGAAGTTGTGTTCCTCTTATATCTGGGGTAATATAAAACCTAGAATTTCGAATAAGATCCTGCTCCATCCTTTCATAAAAGGTGGAATCGGGTTTCCGTCCATTAAAAGATACAACAGAGCGGTTCATCTTAATAGAATTATCGATCTGATCAGGAGACCTGATCATAAACTTTGGATTCCTTTGGAGGAAAAGCTGGTGGGAGGGCCTATCAGATCCTTGTTATTATCTGAATCTGGGATGCCCCTTCATTCCTTCACAGGAAACCCACTGGCGTCGGTCTCACTATCAATATAGAAAAACCCAGATGTGAGGGGAACCTGCCTGACATACCCATCGGCTATTATAAATATTAGAGATTGCATTAGCCTCAATATTGACAGTTTCAACATCTTACCCCCCCAATTACGAAATTCTACCTTACCTATCCACGAGTTATTGGACAATGAAGGCACCTTTCTTGACTCTGCCTCTTTGATAAGAAAATTTAAACTCCCCAACCTCAGCCAATTGCAATTCTCATGTCTAAAAACCACGACCAGTGCTATTCTTAAAAAGATCCAAACAAATCCATCTCTAAACTGGTTTGAGAAATTGGCTTCACAAACTCAATACCCATCAAAGATCGCATCTTTGATGATTAAAAATGTACTGCCTCTAGAAGTCCCCCCTTCCTTATACTTCATAAAGAAATGGGAGAGAGACTTAGGGTACTTTCACACTTGCGTTTTTCTTTTCCGGCATAGAGTTCCGTCACAGGGGCTCTATACCGGAAAAGAACTGATCAGTTTTATCCCCATGCATTCTGAATGGAGAGTAATCCGTTCAGTTTGCATCAGGATGTCTTCAGTTCAGTCGTTTTGACTGATCAGGCAAAAGAGAAAACCGCAGCATGCTACGGTTTTATCTCCGGCGCAAAAAACTGAAGACTTGCATGAACGCCGGATCTGACATTTTTTCCCATAGGGATGTATTAGTGCCGGATCCGGCGTTCAGAATACCGGAATGCCGGATCCGTCGCTCCGTTATGCGCATGCGCAGACTGAAAAAAAGTGAAAAAAATAAATGCCGGATCCGTTTTGCCGGATGACACCAGAACGACGGATCCGGCATTTCAATGCATTTTTTCGACTGATCAGGCATTTTTAAGACTGATCAGGATCCTGATCAGTCTTTAAAATGCCATCAGTTAGCATATATTTTGCCTGATCCGGCAGGCAGTTCCGGCGACGAAACTGCTTGCCGAATCTCTCTGCCGCAAGTGTGAAAGTAGCCTTAGACAAGAAGTTTTCCGATAAAGAGATTCAGATCATCCTTTGCGCTCCGAAAAGTATCTCAAGATGCGTAATTATACAAGAGAATGCTTACAAAGTCCTCACAAGGTGGTACTTAACCCCTGTAAGGCTAAGCCTGATGTACAAGGACACATCTAATAGTTGCTGGAGATGTCGTTCTGGAAAAGGTTCTTTCCTACATATATGGTGGCTATGCCCCAAAATAAAAATCTTTTGGGACTTAGTCTTTGAGCTGGTGAGGGATATTTTTGATTTAAAAGACGATGTGCTTCCCTGTTGTCCAGAAATAGCTCTGCTGACTTTATTACCTAACCCTATACCAGCCCCAAAGATATCTCTTCTGAGAATACTGTTGGCGGCAGCGAGAATATTGATAGCCTCTAACTGGAAATCATCAGTTCCCCCATCTATCTCACAATGGAGAGGTAAGGTAGAAGCTCTTTCAAGACTGGAGGAACTTTCACATTGGGAACTCCGATCCCACCATAAATATATTGAAATATGGCTTCCATGGACAACTAGGAAGAATATCATTACTCCTCATCAGCTTAGGGATTTGAACTCCTTAACCCCTTGAGCGCCGGAGTGTTACTTCATACTTCACCTCCTTCATGGAGTGGACATACAACTACATATCAAGGCATTCACATCACCACTGGTTTCACAGTAAAGCGGCGCCGAGTGATAAAGTACTAAACCCACAATGCGATACAATATAATGTTTTAAATATCAATAATCGCAACAATCTCTGTATGTTTGAAAAGAAACAGAGTTTGACATATACAGCAATTAAGTACCGAACGACATAGTCAGAGAATAAGCAAGATAATACTAACTTAAACTAATACTAACTATTAGCGAATCCTGTGTATATTTTATTCCGGTACCAAACTATTTACTCAGTGATCAAGCATTAGAAGAATAACCCTAGCGGGCCCTGCATGCTTTTTTACTTTGGAAACATCCGTGTTAACTAAATTTTAATAACAAAGGATTGCAGCAACAATTTTTTTTTCTGTGTGGACTTAACTGTCACAGCCACGGTTATGGCCGTGACTCCTTGGGAGCCGCATACAGTTGCCCGCGGTTTGGGTAGTTGTTTCAACCGCAGCTTGAGGCATGATGTTGTCTGCCTCAGGTGCGGTTGCCGTGACTTATTTGTATAAATTTTAGACAGTTGACTTAGAACCTCTTCCTCTGTAAAGACACATGCATCAAAAGATTCATTAGTCTTCTTTCTTAACTGAGGTCCTTCTCCTTCATTTTCCTTTGTAAAAACTGAACAGAAGTATTCATTGAGGCAGTCAGCTAGTTCTTTATCTTCTTCTTCCATATACCTTCCTTCTTTTGTTTTTAATTTGGTAACTCCTTGTTTTAGTTTCCTTTTTTCATTTATGTATCTGAAGAATGCCTTATAGCCTTTTTTTCCCTGACTGAGCTAATTTCTCTTCTGCCTGTGCTTTAGAAGCTCTTATAACTTGTTTGGCCTCTCTCTGCCTAATCTTATAAATTTGTCTGTCATCCTCGTTTTTTTTGTTTTTTTTTTATAATTCCTAAATGCTATCTTTTTGTTTTTAATGATTTTGGCCACTTCTGCTGAGTACCATAGTGGTCTCTTCCTTTTTTTTGCTTTTACTGACAAGCCTAATGCAATTTTCTGTTGCCTTCAATAGTGCCACTTTTAAGTAGTCCCATTTCTCCTGGACTCCAATGAAACTGTTCCGGTCTGATAGGGACTCGTATACCACTAATCTAATTTTAGAAAAGTCTGTTTTTCTAAAATCTAAAACTTTTGTTTTTGTGTGGTGTGACTCAGTCACTGTACTTATAGTTAACTACACTGACTAGTGATCACTAGATCCCAAGCTTTCCACTACAGTAATATCAGATACCAAATTCCCATTTGTGAATACTAAATCTAAAATGGCCTCCTTCCGGTTTGGCTCCTCCACTACTTGCTGTAGAGATAATCCCAGTAGGGAATTTAGAATATCTGTACTCCTGGCAGAACTAGCTATTTTGGTTTTCCAGTTTACATCTGGAAGATTGAAGTCTCCCATAATGATAACTTCCCCCTTCAATGTCATTTTAGCTATTTCCTCAACTAGTAGATAATCTAATTCTTTGACTTGGCTAGGTGGTCTATATATCACACCTACATGAGTTACCTTATCATTATCAAGCTGCAAGGTAACCCAAACTGACTCGTATCAAATTAGATTTTATGCTATCTTTCACATACAGGGCCACCCCTCCCCCTTCTTGCCTTCTCTGTCTTTCCTGTATAGAGAGAACCCTGGTATTAATATATCCCAGTCATTACTCCCCTTGAACTTCGTCTCAGTAACAGCCACTACATCTAAATTCACAAATGCCAATATAGCCTCAAGTTCATTGATCTTATTCCCTAGACTGTGAGCATTTGTAGACAAGACTCTGAGCTTGTCATTTCTTAACCTTTGTACTACTGGCCTCTTCTGGCATTGTTCCGGGGGGCAGTTGGACTGCTGGATTATCACTCTTTTGACCCCCTTTCCTAGTTTAGCAAATTCTTAGCAAATACTTGGAACTGTTCAGCGAGGATATTCGTTCCCTTGAGAGAAAGATGCAAACCATCTTTCTTGTACAGTTCTTTTCCATTCCAACAAGAGCTAACATGAGACACAAAGCCAAACCCTTGGTTCAGACACCGTTCACCAAGCCATACATTGAATTCCTTAATGTTCTTCCTGTCATGCTGAAGGTTATACACAGGCAAAACTGCAGAGAATGAAACAGTTGATGCAACCTCCCGTATATCCTTTCCAAGTGTGTGAAAAGCTTCTTTCACATTTGAAACCTCATTGCAAGCCAAATCGTTTGTCCCAAGATGGAGAATAACATCCACTGCCCTTTCCTGCTTTGCTTGCCTAACAATATTAAGGATCCGTCGTCTATCCCTGCTAGCGGTAGCACCAGGGAGACATCTCACAACACCATTCTCCTCAAACTTCACACCTCTTATGATGGAATCGCCCACCAACAGCTGCTTACTATCAATCCTCACCTTCTCCTTTTTGTCTTTAGCTGCAGTCTTACATACTTTAGGCATGGAAGATGATTGTTTCTCACCCACTGTGCTTGAGCCATCCTCCATATTGCTCTTGCACTCTGAAAGTGCTGCAAATGAACTATGGAGAGCCACAGACTGTGGGACATGCCTTCTATCCACAACTCTCAGTCTACCAGAACCTACAGTAACCCATCTTCCATTTCTAGGGGGCCTCTGTGGCAGTGGCATTGCAATGTTCTCAGCCTGAGTTTGTTTAGTGGTTAATTTAAAAATCTCATATTTCAAAAAGGTAATTTCCTGCTGCATTATGGAGAGCTGTCTACAGATCAGACAGTATCCAAACCTCTGAAGAGTGGAACCTGAAATAAAAGCACAATAATTCCTGCACAGAACCAGGTCTGCCATTGTAAAGAGGGGAACGATTTTAAACAAACAAATCTTACTTGTTTAGATTGTATCCACCTCCAGATTACCTCCTGAGTATCTCCTTATGTTCATGGGAATTTTTAGTTTTTCCTTTTTAATAAATTATCTTCAATTTCTAAAATTCTGTTTTCACTTTCTCATTAAGGGGTTTGAGTTCACATTGATAAGGGAAAATCATAACAAAATCTGAAAAAAAGTGAAAGGGTTTGAAGACTTTCTAAATGCATTTAATTATTTAGTAGAGATTATTGTTTAGACCTTTATTTTCTTAATGGGATAAATTGCCTGTAGCAGGAAGTTCTGCTACAGTGGAAAAACTCTGAGTTAGACTAAGTTAGTCTCCTGAATATCTCCAATGCTCTTGTAGATCAGCTCTTGGTAAAGCAGTCTTGGAAAAGCAGCAAGCTATAATTAGCAAGCTAATACTGTGTGGATATATATACACACACTCCCACAAAGGCTCCTCCCCCAACAGCAAATTAACACATTACTCGCCTATGCTCATTTGCAATCAGACAATAGAGATACCGTGTCTAGCAAATTCCTTACCTCTTTTGAAACACAGTGCCTGAGTATTCACCAGAAACACCACTGAAGTTCTGCTACAGTGGAAAAACTCTGAGTTAGACTAAGTTAGTCTCCTGAATATCTCCAATGCTCTTGTAGATCAGCTCTTGGTAAAGCAGTCTTGGAAAAGCAGCAAGCTATAATTAGCAAGCTAATACTGTGTGGATATATATACACACACTCCCACAAAGGCTCCTCCCCCAACAGCAAATTAACACATTACTCGCCTATGCTCATTTGCAATCAGACAATAGAGATACCGTGTCTAGCAAATTCCTTACCTCTTTTGAAACACAGTGCCTGAGTATTCACCAGAAACACCACTGAAGTTCTGCTACAGTGGAAAAATTCTGAGTTAGACTAAGTTAGTCTCCTGAATATCTCCAATGCTCTTGTAGATCAGCTCTTGGTAAAGCAGTCTTGGAAAAGCAGCAAGCTATAATTAGCAAGCTAATACTGTGTGGATATATATACACACACTCCCACAAAGGCTCCTCCCCCAACAGCAAATTAACACATTACTCGCCTATGCTCATTTGCAATCAGACAATAGAGATACCGTGTCTAGCAAATTCCTTACCTCTTTTGAAACACAGTGCCTGAGTATTCACCAGAAACACCACTGAAGTTCTGCTACAGTGGAAAAACTCTGAGTTAGACTAAGTTAGTCTCCTGAATATCTCCAATGCTCTTGTAGATCAGCTCTTGGTAAAGCAGTCTTGGAAAAGCAGCAAGCTATAATTAGCAAGCTAATACTGTGTGGATATATATACACACACTCCCACAAAGGCTCCTCCCCCAACAGCAAATTAACACATTACTCGCCTATGCTCATTTGCAATCAGACAATAGAGATACCGTGTCTAGCAAATTCCTTACCTCTTTTGAAACACAGTGCCTGAGTATTCACCAGAAACACCACTGAAGTTCTGCTACAGTGGAAAAACTCTGAGTTAGACTAAGTTAGTCTCCTGAATATCTCCAATGCTCTTGTAGATCAGCTCTTGGTAAAGCAGTCTTGGAAAAGCAGCAAGCTATAATTAGCAAGCTAATACTGTGTGGATATATATACACACACTCCCACAAAGGCTCCTCCCCCAACAGCAAATTAACACATTACTCGCCTATGCTCATTTGCAATCAGGCAATAGAGATACCGTGTCTAGCAAATTCCTTACCTCTTTTGAAACACAGTGCCTGAGTATTCACCAGAAACACCACTGAAGTTCTGCTACAGTGGAAAAACTCTGAGTTAGACTAAGTTAGTCTCCTGAATATCTCCAATGCTCTTGTAGATCAGCTCTTGGTAAAGCAGTCTTGGAAAAGCAGCAAGCTATAATTAGCAAGCTAATACTGTGTTGATATATATACACACACTCCCACAAAGGCTCCTCCCCCAACAGCAAATTAACACATTACTCGCCTATGCTCATTTGCAATCAGACAATAGAGATACCGTGTCTAGCAAATTCCTTACCTCTTTTGAAACACAGTGCCTGAGTATTCACCAGAAACACCACTGAAGTTCTGCTACAGTGGAAAAACTCTGAGTTAGACTAAGTTAGTCTCCTGAATATCTCCAATGCTCTTGTAGATCAGCTCTTGGTAAAGCAGTCTTGGAAAAGCAGCAAGCTATAATTAGCAAGCTAATACTGTGTGGATATATATATACACACTCCCACAAAGGCTCCTCCCCCAACAGCAAATTAACACATTACTCGCCTATGCTCATTTGCAATCAGACAATAGAGATACCGTGTCTAGCAAATTCCTTACCTCTTTTGAAACACAGTGCCTGAGTATTCACCAGAAACACCACTGAAGTTCTGCTACAGTGGAAAAACTCTGAGTTAGACTAAGTTAGTCTCCTGAATATCTCCAATGCTCTTGTAGATCAGCTCTTGGTAAAGCAGTCTTGGAAAAGCAGCAAGCTATAATTAGCAAGCTAATACTGTGTGGATATATATATACACACACTCCCACAAAGGCTCCTCCCCCAACAGCAAATTAACACCTTACTCGCCTATGCTCATTTGCAATCAGACAATAGAGATGCCGTGTCTAGCAAATTCCTTACCTCTTTTGAAACACAGTGTCTGAACCGGATACAAAACAAATCTCGACTGGTTCGCTCATTACGATCACACTCTTTCACTTTTTTCACATTTTATTATGATGCAACCTTGAACAAAAATAAAAATAAATTCAAGTTTTCCCCATTATTCTGTATTCAATACCTCATAATGAAAAAGTGAAAACAGAATGTTTATCAATCTCTGCTAATTTATTGAAAAGTTAAAAACTAAAATATTGCATTGACATTCTCTCCCTTGACACAGTACTTAGTTGAAGATCATTTGGCTGCAGTAATAGTCCCCGGTCTTGTGAATTTTCAGTCTCTCCAAAGATGTTTGATTGCAGTCAAGTCAGGCCTAGAGCTCAATTCCAAGTGTCATAGCAAAGGGCCTGAATACTTATGTTCATGGGAATTTTTAGTTTTTCCTTTTTAATAAATTATCTTCAATTTCTAAAATTCTGTTTTCACTTTCTCATTAAGGGGTTTGAGTTCACATTGATAAGGGAAAATCATAACAAAATCTGAAAAAAAGTGAAAGGGTTTGAAGACTTTCTAAATGCATTTAATTATTCAGTAGAGATTATTGTTTAGACCTTTATTTTCTTAATGGGATAAATTGCCTGTAGCAGGAAATTTTCCAATTTGGTGAAACAGCTGCGAAGTAATGTTAAACTCTATGTTGCTGTATGTGCTGTATATTGGCTTTTTCACAAAAATTCTAAACAATGTTGCATGCTCCATTTATGAATAGACAGAAATTGTGCTGCAGCTACATGGAATTTTGAATGTAGGTATTTTTTATATACATACACAAAATAATATCAAACAGAGAAGAAATTATCTTAAATTACATTTCACATAAAGCTAAATACACTGTGCTGAAACATTATATGTATTGTTTAATCTCATTAGTTCTTTCATTAGCGACTGCAATAAAGTAGGGACAGATAACACCTCCAGTGTTACTGAGAGTGATACTGTAATTACCTTTATTACTCAATTGTATTTTGCCTTTTTTATTTTGCATATGCATATTTTGTATATTTATGAATGCTTTATGAATACATACAGAATGATCATATCCTAATTTGTTACACAATATTATGCATTGTAATATGCATAATATACATGTGCAACACATTTTACCAGGGTGCCAGGAAATTGCTTTCATCTTTCGAAAGAGGAAGTTGTATTCTACACAAAAAGACAAGAAAGAGGGACGAAAAAAGTTTGGAGTCATTTACAATAATTTCTCAAGCTAAAATTTTAAAGGCAAGTCCAGCCCTGCCTCCAAGTTTTTACTGTGCCATGGTATCTAAAATGAAATATAGAAGTAGAGATGAGTGAAGTTAACAAAAATTAGGTTTAGCTGCTTTCTCAAATTTCACAAAGAAATGTGATTTGTTATGAATTATTTTGTCACAAATCGTTTCAACACATTCCAAGACCCAGTTTTACTGTTATTTATTAGCCAGAAGATAGCCAGAATCCTACTCCCCACTGATGAGGGGCAACACCCCGCTGTCTGTGGATGAATAACTGGTTTAGATCTTCCCCTGACACATTCTTAAAGACTCTTTCACACAAGCATGAGAGATTAGGTCTGAATGCGTTTAGGATGTGTTCAGAGAAACTCGGACCATTTTGCAAGCAAGTTCAGTCAGTTTTGACTGCGATTGCATTCAGTTGTTCCGTTTTTTCCACAAGGGTGCAATGCGTTTTGATGCATTTTTCACGTGCGTGATAAAAAACTGAAGGTTTACAAACAACATCTCTTAGCAACCATGCAATGCAATGCGTTTTCACTGAAGCCCCATTCACTTCTATGGGGCCAGGGCTGCATGAAAAATGCAGAATATAGAACATGCTGCGTTTCACACACAACACAGAACTGATGAGTGAAAAAAAAATGCTCATTTACACAGACCCATTGAAATGAATGGGTCAGGATTCAGTGTGGGTTCTATGCGTTAACGTTAAGGGGCCACTTAATATGGTGGATCTGGTGATCTCTATAATGAGGACACCCCATTATGAGTGAACCTTTTGAGATTAGGTTTGTTTCAGGTTTGCTGGATTTTTCAAAAAGTTGGAGTCAAATTAATTCTATCAGAACCAAAGTTGCTCCAATTACCCTGAAAATTGGTATATAATACCCTCAAGTTGCAGTGTCCTGAAATACACTGCAAAGCATTGAAAGTGTTAATATCATTGCATTTCATGTATTATATGCATGTACTACAAATCCCATAAGATTGTGTAGGGAGTGGGAAGTCCAATGAGGTTAGTCAGGTTCCACCCTTCCTCACTAGGAGGAAGGGTCTGGAGTTAATGGCTGACTGCTGAGGAGCAGCAAGGAGCAGATCCTGGAGGGAGATTCAATTTCCTTACAGCCCACAAGCAACTGATGTGCCATCCCTCAGATGGGAAAAGATCTATAGAAGCTTAAGCCTACAGAAAGGGATTGCGGACTTTAGCAAAGAAGGTAATCATCGCTAATCTGGCTATAGCCTCCTCTTCATGTGGTGGAAACACGGTAAGCTATAAGCTGCCCACCATAACTAAAGGATAGGATGGACCCTGTTCAGAGACTGAACTGTGGATATCATATATATATACACTCACCTAAAGAATTATTAGGAACACCATACTAATACGGTGTTGGCCAGATTCTTCACACTAAGGCCGTGAACAAGGTCCTATTGGACTGAAACATTGGCCAATTTAAAAAAAGATCCAAATTTGGGATGGACAATAAATGAATTATTTCTGATAATCTGAAAACGAGTGCCGTGGTTTCTTCCCATCTCAGATTGACCTTTTTCCACTGAGCACCTACAACTACATAAAGGAGTGCCATCCACTAAAATTATTATATACCCAGTATTGTAATAAGCCCCCCAACATGTGCCAGTAATAAGCCCCCCCAATGTGCCAGTAATAAGCCCCCCAATGTGCCAGTAATAAGCCCCCCAATGTGCCAGTAATAAGCCCCCCAATGTGCCAGTAATAAGCCCCCCCAATGTGCCAGTAATAAGCACCCCAATGTGCCAGTAATAAGCCCCCAATGTGTCAGTAATAAGCCCCCCCAATGTGTCAGTAATAAGCCCCCAATGTGTCAGTAATAAGCCCCCCCCAATGTGCCAGTAATAAGCCCCCCAATGTGCCAGTAACAAGAGCCCCCCTTATTGTGCCTGTAAAAATATTGTAAAAAAAAAAGAAAAACACTTATACTTACCTCCATGTCAGCGATGCGATGCAGGCATCTTCCGGCCTGTGTCCCGCGCTGTATGGCTCAGGTGGCGAGATGACGTCATCGCGCCATCTGCGCCGGCCTCTGATAGGCTGCCGGCCTAGTGCCTGCAGCCTATAAGAGGAAGGGGAAGGGACACGCCTCTCCCTCCCCTGCACCGCCGCAGCACAGGGAGATTACTATGGAGATGAGCGCAATGGAAGCGCTCATCTCCCTGTACCTGACTGCGGCGGCTCACTTGGGGGGGCATTTTAGTTGGGGGGGCACATGGGGGGGGCACAGCGTGATGTAGGGGGGCCGTGGCCCCCTCTGGCCCCCCCCCCCCGGCGACGCCACTGGCAGCAGGTACCGGCTGCTGCCTTTTAACCCTATGTGGCCCCGCCTTCCCTAGCACAAACACAGCAATGAACATCATTGCTTAACACTTGTGCCAGGATCAGCTGAATGAGAACTACGTAACTGTACCTACCTGAAGCAGTAGAGTTATGCCAGAACTGCTGTATTGAGGGTAGCCTGAAGGGGCCAAAAACCACACGGATGCAGGGAAGGTTTGAATCTGTGTATTCTAAGTGAAATTTACAACAACAAATGATTGAATGCAAGTGACATTTCCTGTTGAGGATCAGGAACATAACGAGCGTAGCATGCGGATTTCCACCTGCCCAATTTCTGAATGACATGTGCCGATACAGTACATTATTTTTGGAGGCTGCAGAGGCGGCACCTATGCGAAATGAATGCCCTGTGATAGCTAACGGGTTGACCCCTGAAGAGGAGACTAGTAGGCGAACGTACCTGAGGAAAGTCTGAATGTTCAAGGGAAACCCATTCAATTGGAATAGGGGGGACTCGCGTAGGATCGTTACTGGGCACCACTTATTTTTAGTAACGAAGTACCTGACCTGCACGGATTCCCCAGGTTGGCCCGTCTTGCTGGAGTCCAAGCTGAGGATGAGGTGCGTACCGTCCCAAAGCAGTTGGTTCCTCTGCAAGAACTTGTTTGATGATTTTGCACAAGTGAACTCGCCCGGCCTGAGGAACCCGTAGAAAGCCCTGACGAGTGAGCTGATATATTGGCCGAATGGGTCATTGGCCAGTGCGTCAGAAATGGTCCTAACCATGTTGCCGGTAAAAGGTTGCCTGGTGGGTCTTCTTTTGATGGACTGTTTCTGGATGCCCCTCAACAAGGATTTGATCGGATGGGCCGTGAACAGTGATAGTTGATCCGGAAACTGCACATACCAATGATGCTGTATGCCCACGAGGTACAGATTAATGGTGCTATAGGATAGATTTAGCTGTGAGTGGCAAAAAGCTGTAAACGCAAGCAGGTATGTGATAGGACCTTCACCGGCCGGAGGGTATGAGAATTTGAACCTGTTGAACAAATGCCAGGCCGTCATGTACGCCTTTCGTGTATTGCTGGACAGAGAATCGGACATGAGGCTCTTAGCCATCTCGAGAAATGGTGCTACTCCATCAATAGCTGGCCATGAGGCGGGGTTGGTGTTTGGGAGAGATCTGCCTCTGGAAAGACCTGAAAGAAGAGGGGAAAGTTAAACCAAGATAGAGCATCGGCTGTGATATTACGTTGCCCACTTATGTGTGTGCAAATGAATTGAAATTGTTTTGCAGAGCCAGCCACACAAGCTTCCGCATGAACGCCATGATGTCCCTGGAGGCTGACCTCCCCTTCATTAGAATGTCAGCAAGAGCCTCATTGTCAGTCAGAAACAGGACTGTCTGGTTTCTCCACTGTGCCCCCCATGTGACTGCTGCTGCTACTATGGGATAGATTTCAAAGAGTGAGGAACTCCTTGAAAACCCTGTTATGCTGGTGATATCTACCGGCCATGATTGCGTGAACCAGTGAGTGCCATGTATGGCTGCAAAGCCGGCAGCGGGCGAGGCGTCTGTGTGGACCACTGGGGAATTACTGGATGCCACTGGAATGAACAGGGAAACCCCATTCCATTGGGAGAGGAAGTTGTCCCACATCAGTAAGTCAGTGATGGCGTCCTGGTCCAGCTGGACTGGGCTGTCCTGGCAGGGTGCTTGCGGGAGGAGTGCCAGGAGCCTTGAAATGAAGGACCTGCCTTGCGGCATGATTCGCATAGCAAAATTCAACATGCCAAGGAGTGACTGAAGATCTTCCCTGGTAGTTACGCTCACTTGCATTAGTCTGTGAACGACAGTCTTGATTCTGGCCAACTTATCCTGAGGAAGACTGGCCTTCATGTCCACTGTGTTCAAGCAAATGCCTAGAAAGGTGATCTCTGTGCTAGGTCCCTCCACCTTGTGTGGGGCCAACTGAATTTTTAGTTCTGAAAAAGCCGTGCGCAGGACTTGAAGATCTTGAGGTACTTGATCTGGGGATTCTACCAGGAGGAAGTCATCCAGGTAGTGGATGACATGGTTTACTCTGAAGGTGCTGGTCAATACCCAATGCAGCGCGCTGGCCAGCTGGTCGAACAACCAGGGGCTGGACTTTGACCCGAAGGTCAGTTTACTGGCGAAATAATAAGCACCCTGCCATTTCATGCCATGCCACTGCCATAACTTAGGATGGATGGGTAGTAACTTGAAGGCATCAGTGATGTCTACTTTTGACAGTCAGGTGCCTTTGCCTAATTTGATTATGACCTGTATTGCCTCGTCTATTGATGCGTATCTCATGGAGAATTCCTCGGATGGAATCAATGAGTTCAAGCTTGGTATGTGTAAAGAATGTGGGGCGGACAAATCATAGATTAGGCGTTTTTTATTGTTGAACTTGCCGGTCACAATGCCTACTGGATTGATTCTCCAGCATGCGAAGGGAGGTTGGTTAAACGGCCCTATCAAGTACCCCAGGTCTAGCTCAGTGTGGATCAAGTGAGTTACCGCCTCTGGGTCTCTGGCTGCAGACTGCAAATTATCACATTCGAATGTGGTTTGAGGGAGAGCGAGAAGGCCTGTGTGGAAACCGTGTGTCAAGCCGTGGTTAACGAACTGCATCCAGGCCGGGTGTGGATGCTCAGCCAAGAGTAATGCAAGCAGATCCACGTCGACCACGCTTAGTCACGCCGGGCCTTGATTCCTTTGAGGGAATGCTGCGCGTGGATGGGCCCTAAAACAGATCGCACACAGGTGTAGCAACCTGCACTGATTGTAGTGACAAATGGCGTAATTATAATTGTTGCATATCTGGTTTCTGCCAAGGTATTTTATGGGATGACCTAACTTATAAACCCCGGATGCTGGCTTGGTGTTTAATGGACCTGGGGCTGAATAAGGTTGTGCTGGATCTGCTACGTGGCCCGTATTGGAACACCAACCCGTAGTGTGGGAGTACGAGTTGCAGACCGTGCACGTCGGGGCTTTTAGCCCTGCAAAATGGAGGCAGAACAATTCCGTGTCTATGTTAGACCAATCCAGCACGTGCTGGCACTGTATCAGGGCAGCTGCTGCTTTAGCTGAGAATGACCGGTGGTAGTCGAAGAATGCTGTGCCGCCATATTTATAACCTAATTCCACCACCTTGTACATGTACAAACCTAGCTCGTCCCTCCTATGCGGGTTGGCTGTGCAAATGACGTCCCGGTATAAGCTGAATGCTAGGACAAATTCTGTGACGTTCAATTTCCTGTTAAGCCTAGCGTCCTTGGACTTCAGGATGACCGAAACCTCCCCACAAGCAATGGTTCTATTGTCCAGGGCTTCATGTGTCGCAATGAGCAGGGACACCAGGTTGACGTCTTTGCCCTCCAATATGTCCTGCCTGATATTGGCCGGAATGAGATGGGACGGGGCGATTGAGGGAAACTGGGATGACGCACCAGAAGCACTGGATTGCCCTGCCGCAGGTTCCGCAGGTGTTGGTGTCGCTAATGCTGCCGCCGCAGACCTGGCTTCCACTCATTCTATTCTGGCCTGTAGGTCTGACATAGATGACGCCATACTCTTGATCACGGCGTGTAGTTGGGTGAGCGACGTCTGAATGGTTCCCATGGATACCTCATCCTGGCTCACAGGTGGTACGTCTGACATCAGAAGACGATACAACTCGGCTTTTCTTGCAGATGCTGGAAAGGGGATGCCCCTTCGGCGCAGCTCGGCGGACAACTTCGGGATGGTTCAGGAACGTAAGGAGGGTCCCACGCTTCGTTCCGACTGGGTGTCCCCGCTATCCCGTGACGTGAAAGAGCCTCCAGGCGTGAATTTTTGAGACATCTTCCTACTGGTCATTAATTGAGAGCCATTAGTACCCCCCTTTTTCCCCGAGTTGCGAACTGTGACCTTGTGCCCGTGTGCCCGACCAGTGGCGTAGCGTGGGTTGCCAGCACCCGGGGCAAGCCAAAAATTGCGCCCCACACCCCTTTTAAGAGATAATGTAGTAGATCACTTGCAGTCCTATGTAACACCACAGATAACAGTGATAACTCTCCGTGTACAGATAATGTAGTAGATTCAACTGCAGTCCTATGTAACACCTCAGATAACACAGTGATAACTCTCTGAGTACAGATAATGTAGTAGATGGGTGTGAGGCCCCAGAATTCAGACCACGCACAGTGTGACCTGAAGTCTGGGTTCAGAATGTGGCAGTGTGGGCCATATTCTCAATCTGCTCCCCCAACTCTACTGTAAAACAGATATGTGGATGGACATTATTATTACAGTAGAATACCGCCCCATACCTGTTACATCCAGTGACCTCTCCTGTGATGTAGACTTTCCTCAACGTCTTCATTCAGAGATAAGACCTCCACGATACCTTCTTTCAGCCGCTTCTCGTCTCTGCAGAGTTTCACAGAATTTTTTTAGGTTCCTCACTTTACTATCATCCTCTCCTTCCTGGTGTCTCAACAACTCCTCCTGCTGCCCCCCAATACTAGGCTAGAGCCAGACAGATAGTCCCCCATTTCCCTATTATATTATTCCCCCTGTATATAATGGCCCCCTCTTTTTTTATTAATATAATGGCCCCCTCTTTATTATTACTGTATTATTAATGTATTAGCCCCCTCTTTGTTGTTAATGTATTATTAAAGTAAATTCCCCTCTGAGATTCTCAGTGAAGCCTGGCTGGGGCATGGGGCCTAATGAGGACTAACAATAGATTAATACAAAGGATTATTACTGTGGGGGCCTAAGTGGAATCTGTTGCACAATAGGCCTATGGGAAAGAATACTACTAGTACTACTCACTGTGCATATTCCACCTAGGCCCCCACAGTAATAATCCTCCATTATTAATACTGGTCCAGTATGACTCCTCCTGAGCCTGGGCTGAGACACATTTTCCCCACAAAAATGACCTCTCTGGGCAGCAAGCAATCGTTAAACTGAAGAAATACAACTACTGCTGCCCTCACTCCCTGACTGGTCTGAGTGGTGCAGCAGGCCAGGCACTGTTTAGTTTATAAAATTGTGCCTCAGCTCAGTGTCTAAGGCTACTTTCACACTAGTGGCAGGACGGATCCGACAGGCTGTTCACCCTGTCGGATCCATCCTGCCGCTATTTCGCAGTGCCGCCACTCTGTCCCCATTGACTATAATGGGGACGGCGGCGGAGCGCCGGCGCAGCACTAAAAGGTCAGACATGCAGTACTTTCAGTCTGGCGGCCTTTCGCCGTGCTGTGCTGGAGCTCAATGGGGACGGAGCGGCGGTCCAGCGAAATAGCGGCAGGACAGATCCGACAGGGTGAACAGCCTGTCGGATCCGTCCTGCCGCTAGTGTGAAAGTAGCCTTAGGGTCCATTCACACGTCCGCAATTTCGTTCCGCATTTTGCAGGAACGGAATTGCGGACCCATTAATTTCTATGGGGCAGCACAATGTGCTGCCAAGATACGGAATTGCGGACCCATACTTCCGGGTCCGCAATTCCGTTAAGAACATGTCCTATTCTTGTCCGCAGATGCGGACAAGAACAGGCATATTCTATTAGTGCCGGCAATGTGCGGTCCGCAAAATGCGGAACGCACATTGCCGCTGTCCATGTTTTGCGGATCCGTGGATCCGCAAAACACGTTGCGGATGTGTGAATGGACCCTTAGGCTGAGCCTCAGAGGGACTTAAACTTGGTCAGTGACTGTCTGGACTCTGCAGAGATACTTGTCTGGACCTGAGACTGAGAGGAGGGCAGACCTGGCTGCAGCCCTGAAGCTTACAGGGACCCAGCTCAAAACCTGATTCCAAAGCAGGATATAAAAGACCAAGAGGAAGCTGAAGTGCCATGAGAGCCAGTCCAAGCAGGACCATGGCAGTCAGGCGGTGCTGGTGAAGTACTGTCTCTGGGATGCCATCTGCCCATCTCTGCTGTCCACTCCATATACCAGGGTAGGCCTGGTATATGGGCAGCAGAGATGGGCAGAAACTGCAGATGGCATCCCAGAGAGGCATACTGTCTCTCAGTCAGTGTCTCTGGGCTGGTCATCCTTCACCAGCACCCTGACTGCCATGATGCCATCTACTTGGCAGCCTTGGCCTGGCTCTCATGGCACTGGCACAGTGGCACTTCACTAGTTCACTCATATATTACCCCTAACGCCTACCCTCAGCCCATGCCAACATACACACTGTGACTGACCTAATTCACTCAGGGTGGGACTGGGAATGACACTGACTGCAGTGTCACGTACTCTGTCAGGGTCGCTTTCAGGCTGCCTGTCTGGACTCTGGATAGACTCTCTGACCTGACCGCTACAAGTACTGAAGCAGGGACAGTGGGGCAGCCATCTTCTGCTTCTATCTTCTTGCTCTGGCTCCTGGCTCCGCACTGTCTTTCCTGCTTGGAAGGTGGGCGGACCCTATCAGTGTGATCGTACTGCACCGCGCCTCCTCACTCTGCTCTGCTGTGCTGTGTGAAGAAAAAAACACAGCATCAGCCATTTAAGATTTTGTTGTTGCAGCGGACAGCGCCCCCCTGCAGTGTGGCGCCCGGGGCAACGGCCCCCCGGCCCCCCCACGCTACGCCCCTGTGCCCAACCACTAATGGGTCCTGTCCACCCTGCGGTTGCTGTGGCGGACAAGCGTGCCACCGCCACCTGCGTGATAGCGCCCAGTGGCCTCCCGGGGCTGTGAAGCCTGAAGACGTGACAAGCCCTGGCCTGTGTCTGTTGTCGTGACAGATTAGACCAGACCTGTGGTGTGACCATGACTGAGAGGACGTCCCGGTATGTGTGCCTGTGGTCGTGACAGGACTTTGTGCTGATGTGTGGATGAGCGGTGGTGTGCCTGTAGGCGTGACAGGACTTTAACCGGCCTGTGGACGTGCAAGATGTGTATGCCAAGACTGCCTGTGATCGTGACAGGACTTTATTGCGAGTCTGTGGACGTGACAGATGTTGGAACACGAACACCTGTAGTCGTGACAGTTATTTTTTTTTTCTTTATCGAATGCCTGTAGTCGTGACAGTTTTTTTTTTTTTCTTTATCGAATGCCTGTAGTCGTGACAGGATTGTATCGCAAGTCTGAAGACGTGACAGACGAGTTTGAATGCCCGTGGTTGTGACAGGACTTATGTGAGTCTGAGGTCGTGACAGCCTTTTTTTTTATTTTATTTTTTCGGGATGGGGCGTGGGGCATCCCTCCACTGTTGGCTTAACGTAATGGATGTCTGACTGCTTGTGGCTGAGTCGGAACCTGATACGTACCTTATCTTCTGTGTATTTGCCTATGGTGCCACGGAACGTGACACGAACTGTGAAAACATAAAATATTTTATTTTATTTTTTATTTTTTTTCACCACGAAACCAGCATCTTGACTCTGCCCCCCCCCCCCCCCGCAAGTATTGAGCAAACACCTACTGCTGCAAATCCTCCTAAAGAACATTCATGAAGTACTGGCGAACTTAGTTATTGTAATTACACAAATGCAGTACATCCCTTTCAACAACATGTAGACAGTTCGGACCTTCAGCACAGTCGGTGCACTCAGAGGTCAAAATGCAATTGAAAATCTGATTCTGATCCATGGACTGCTGCACACGTCCAGTGAAATAGATGTAAGAGTATATGTCTGACTCAGAATTATTTATTCTTGTGTATGGGGCGTCTTTGCAATCAGCATGACATATATGGCGACATTATAACAGGAAAAAAGGGAGAAACACTGGGGAAATATCCTTTGAGATCTGCTGACTATGTAACATGCCAGTTCCCTGGCCTGCCGCCGAGCCCCCGACTGTTGCCGCCGGTGCTCACCAGGTGGCGCTGTGCAGTGCGAGTCCCGCCGCTTGAGCAGTGCGGCCGGGGACTGCGGTTTGAACTGCACAGAACCCGCCGACGGTTAGCAGACTGGAGCACGCCTGCCGGTTTCTGCCACCCCCCCTACAGCATCCAGGAACCGCACCGCCGCCCCCGTCTTACTTGAAGTTGCGATAATGCGACCAGCTATCGCGCTGCCAGACCTGAACCACAACGACCCGGAAGTGCTCTGCCTCCTGACCCCCAGACGTGCCGGCGATCGTGCTGCAGCAGGTACCGGCTGCTGCCTTTTAACCCTATGTGGCCCCGCCTCCCCTAGCACAAACACAGCAATGAACATCATTGCTTAACACTTATCCTCTATACAGTGCTTTTTTACTCACAAGCCAGGTCGATCACGGGCGGATTTCCGTGTATAGACCGCGGCGTCCCGCGTGGTAGTTGCATCAGGCCCCCCGCTCCTGCTTACTCATGTAAATGTCGAAAGTTTCACCAGAGGTATGTAGTGTATCAAAAGTGTTGGTTTCTACTGTGATGTCGAAGAAGTCTCGATAGAAGTAATCTTTATCCACATCCACTTTAAACTAATGTTTTCCCAACTGGCGCCATTGATTTCATCCAAATGTTCGGTTCTTAGGATATCACGAACTTGAAATTTATTTGGGATCTTTTTCCATGAATATAAAATAGGCTGTAGCTTACGGTGGTCTTTGTGTTGTACAGGAGGATCCAAACTATACGCGTTTCGGGGCTCTAAGTGGCCGCTTCCTCAGTGGTTAAACTGTCTTCCATGTTCATATCCTTATATAGGGAAATTGGGATATACAAATTGTGGAATGGATCTAGCCCACATCAAACAGTGGGATGGATTAGACCTGGTTCGGATGTCCTTTTATTTCTTATTTATTTCACATTCCACCCATAGTTGAGCTTTTTCCTGTTGCGTTTTTCATCCAGCATAATAAACGAGTTATTTGAAAAGTATTACACAACAAAACGCAAATTATTTAAAAAACGCTTCTGCGATATCAATGTTTTCTGTGCGTTTTTAGTAAAAAAACATATAAATGCTTACTATGAACAGATAAAATGTGAATAATAATCAAGTAAAGTATAGAACCTAAAACATTTCTTTATTCTTTTGTAAAAAACTGATGCCACTAATAAGAATAAATAAAAATCCATACCGTTGATAAATTGGGAGATAATATATATATATATATATATATATATATATATATAGAAAATATTTTATTACATAGATGTGTTAAATATCCACATACTCATAATAACTTTCTTGTTTTCTTTGTTGTTATTATCTCTTCAGTGGGTTAATTTAAGATACTATATTCAGAATGGTTTCAAATGATTTCACCCACCTCCATTATACGACACTTCCCCTTGAAATCATTTGAAACCATTCTGAATATAGAATCTTAAATGCCATGTCTCTAGGAAACACACACTTCTTACTCCAGAGATTCTTGCTAGGAATGCAGCATACAGCCTGTACACTCCTGAGGATCCACCACTAGAGTTGAGCGGACACCTGGATGTTCGGGTTCGACGGGTTCGGCCGAACTTCACAAAAAAGTTTGAGTTCGGGACCCGAACCCCATTTAAGTCAATAGGGACTCAAACTTTTGAGCACTAAAATTGTTCCTATGGCAACTCACTCTACAGCAAGGGCAGAGAAGAGCGGCTAAAAACAAACTGCTCCAACTTGCTCACTTCACTGGCGGTTGCCATCTTCAAACGGTTGTAGTTTAAAAATTATAAATCTTACACCGAATAGCTTTATATTGTGAGAATCACAAGACCCAGACCTAAATTTTGATGCATAGTCTCTGAAATATTTAAAATGAAGGCACAGTCGCAATTTAGAAATTGCCCTTCAAATTTGAGGTGGCTAGAGTGGAGTTTCAATGAATGTCAATGGGCAGCGTGAGTTGCAAACAAATCGTCATATTGTGAAAACTATCAGGACTATGGCTTAGTGGCAGCAGGAATAGCTGAACGTTTTGATATAAGATTTGTGTAGGTGGGCTTGAAAATGAGGGAGTGGTGACATCATGTCCTGATTTTTCAGCTCACACTCTAGCTTTGAACATTCCGCCATTCATTCCTAAGGGAGCAATTTCGCCAAAACTCTGATATTTTGTGAACAAAGTAATAGCACACCAATTGGGAATAATAAGCACGTTTCGGTATATTACAGTCTTGGTAATGTAAAAACTGTGGGAGGAGTTAGGGTGGTAAATTTGGCTATAATAATATATACAGGTGAAACTCGAAAAATTAGAATATCGTGCGAAATTCCATTTATTTCAGTAATGTAAATTAAAAGGAATTGCATTAATGCAGCTTAAAATTAGAATTTTGTGAAAAGGTTCAATATTCTAGACTCAAAGTGTCACACTCTAGTCAGCTAATTAATCCATACCCCCTGAGCAAAGGGTACCTCAAAATTGTGACTTTGGGGTTTCATAAGCTGTAAGACCTAATCATCCAAATGATAACAAATAAAAGCTTGAAATATCTCGCTTTGCATGTAATGAGTCTATTTCATATTAGTTTCACCTTTTAAGTTACATTACTGAAATAAATGAACTTTGCACGAGATTCAAATTTTTCAAGTTTCACCTGTATGTGAGATAACAGTAAGTGGTCTTGCCATGAAAAAACACTTAATTATGAGTGAACATAAAAATAAACAGCAGATCACCTCATAGGATAGTATGTACTGTCAGCATGTAAAGATAAAAGCCGAATATAATGTGCACATCGCCTAAAAAAACACAACTACGGATGGAGTAGAGTTAACTCTCCTGTTTTCTGCGATTTCTGAGTTGTGTTATCTAATCTAAGCAAACACCTTCAATTGCTTTTCAATGGCTTTTGTCTCAAAATACCACAATGAGTTAAAAAAAATTGAGTTAAGAGCTGGAGTGCTAACCCTGCTAAATCTGTACTTATAGAAGCTTATAATATCAGAGAAAGTTGTGTTTGCCTCAGGGTCTTCACCGATCAACGTTTCATCAGCGTTTCAATGCAATGTAAAGGTTTCTAACAGATACTATTGGGGTTGCAGAAACTGATCCAGTTTTTTTGATGGTTGGAAACAAGAATATTTATCCCATGTACGTCTAAAAGTTTCATAGTTCTCACTTGTCCACCAACACTTGAAGGATTCAATTCATTGTAACCTATTGATCCACTTTAAGTTTTACTAGAAGTCTATCACTGTTTAAGCTGTGATTAATAAATGGGGTGTCCAATTTGAGTATTTGTGAGAAGATTCCAAAGTTAGTAATGTAAATTCTAGAATGAGATTTGTTTTTGTAATTGAGTAAAGGTTAATGATGATTTCTTAGAGATTGCTCGAGAATGGTTGAATTGCATTGATCCCGATTCTGATCCTGAATCTGTGTCCTTGATCTGGTTTGCTTATGATCTTAATTTATGTCTGTTTGAAATGCTTGGGTTCCGGCTGTGTTAACAAGTCCCTGCAGTTCTAATTGAAGGTGATATGGCTAGGCCCCTGCACTTTGGACTTTCGACCAGTTGAGGGCTGTTGATCATAACAGATCCTCCAAGCAGGTAGGGATAGCAGTCAGGTGAAACTAGGTTTGCAACCCTTATGTCCAGTTTGATACGGATTATGTTTGTGTCTTGTATCCTTTGCTTAATAAAGAGTTCCTTTTTGTATATTCTTTGTCTTTATGTCTTGTCTGCGAACGCTTGTCATACATTCAGTGGTTCTGTATAACCTCTCAATGTGACAATGGGCTTTTAAAAAATAAAATAAAATAAATAGTTGGATTAGTTTTAAATATAGGTAAATGCAATGGAGTTGTATGGTTAAAGGGAGTCTGTCACCTCCATATGGCCATATACAGTGCTTACATGGCTCTGTAGCACACTTATACAGGATTGTAACAGTACCTTTGTCTTTGTCTTTAGACTTGCACCAGCAGGAAAACAAAGTTTAATTCATATGCAAATGAGCACTCGCAAGTGCCCAGGGGCGGCGTTCAGTGTGTAGGTGCCCAGTCTGCTCTGCCTTCTTTTCACTTTACTCCTCCCCAGTCTCTGCCTTTGCCCGCCCTCCAAGTCTCTTGCCTCATCGATAGGTCCAGACCTGGAGGGCGGGCAAAGGAAGAGGCTGGGGAGGAGTAAAGTGAAAAGAAGGCAGAACAGCCTGGGCACCTACACACTGAACGCAGCCCCTGGGCACTTTTGAGTTCAATTTGCATATGAATTAAACTTCGTTTTTCCCGCTGGTCCTGCAGCCCTCCAGCTAAAACTACAACTCCCACAATGCCCTGCTGTAGGCTGATACCTGTAGGCTGTTCGGGCATGCTGGGAGTTGTAGTTTTGCAACAGCTGGAGGGCCGCAGTTTGAGGATGCCTGGGCTAGAGGGTTGCAAATGGCAGCAAAATGTTGTTAAGAGCATGGCAAGTGCTCTGAGAACAAATGTGGATAGGTCCAGACCTGGAGGGCGGGCAAAGGAAGAGGCTGGGGAGGAGTAAAGTGAAAAGAAGGCAGAACAGCCTGGGCACCTACACACTGAACGCAGCCCCTGGGCACTTTTGAGTTCAATTTGCATATGAATTAAACTTTGTTTTTCCCGCTGGTCCTGCAGCCCTCCAGCTAAAACTACAACTCCCACAATGCCCTGCTGTAGGCTGATACCTGTAGGCTGTTCGGGCATGCTGGGAGTTGTAGTTTTGCAACAGCTGGAGGGCCGCAGTTTGAGGATGCCTGGGCTAGAGGGTTGCAAATGGCAGCAAAATGTTGTTAAGAGCATGGCAAGTGCTCTGAGAACAAATGTGGATAGGGAAATTACTTAAAATAACATAAAATACATAAAAAAAATAATAACCTAGATCTTGGAGGACAAGGTCCATATGGAGTAGGAGGTTGAGGAGGTGGTGGTGTAGGTGGAAGCGGAGGTGGAGGATGAGAAGGTAGCCTACACTGCTTTTTTGTTTTATTTTTTATTGTTTAAATTAGGGTACACCCCAAAACATTGGGAAATATAACCTGTTATAACCCCCTCCAGCTGTGCTAAGCAAACGTTCAGACAATACACTGGCTGCAAGACAGGCCAGCACATCCAAGGCATATAGGGCAAGCTCAGGCCATGTGCCAAATTTGGAGACCCAGAAGTGGAAGGGGGCAACCCATCAGTCAGTACGTGTAGGCGTGTGCACACATACTGCCCCACCATGTCGCATGTCCCCGTGATGTTCACAATCCAATTGGATGTCTTCTCTATCAACTTTTTTTTTTTTTTTTTCATGTTGATCATGGTTAGCGGCGAATCAGGGTTCCACGCCGGAGAGGGAGTGTGAGAAAGGGATACTACATCCGAGGGAGGTCCCCCATAGGAAGGCATTCTAGCCGAAACGTGCGTCGGGTGTGTGGCTCTCCTGAAGTGGAAACTACTTATTCATGGGTATGTGATTCTATGGCAGGGGTACTCAACTAGTTTTATTAAAGGTCCACAAGCCTGGGTCTGCAGTCAGGTGAAGGTCCAAGCTGAACGCCAACAGTAAAGATGCCATCTTTTTAATGTCTTGCAAACTTTGTAGAACTATTTACATTCAGATTTATAATTGTTTTTAGTGTGAAAATTTGCATTTTTTCTCTTTCACCAGCCCTTTGAAATTCGGTACAAAGGGGGTGACTGCCATTCGAACACACTGGTTCAAATGCTCATCTGTGATCTGAGTGCGGTATCTGTTCTTCACCAGATTCATAGTGGAGAATGCAGATTCACAAGTGTATGTAGAACCAAACATAGTAAGGACATGGATTGCTATTTTTTGTATAAGTGGATATTTAGCTGGAATAACCAGTTTTGTCCAGAAGAAAACGGGGTCACAATCATTCAACTGAACTTTTAAAACAGCATCTTCTTGCAGATCAATTAGCTCCATTTGTAGGGTAGCAGAATTCGCCCAGGTAAAAAGCCCAATGTTTTTTTTTACCAGATATGGATTTTTAATACATAGCAAAACTTCTTTACCAATTGTGAAGTCTTGGAAACAACTTTTAAAATTGTCAATTAGGACTTGCATGAAGTTCCCATGGTTGGAGAATACACTTTCTTTGGTATTTTCTTGTTGGCTATATTCATCAAGCTTTGGAAAATGAAGCAAGTTCTCTAATTTCTTCTGAAAAGCCCTCACTGCTTCCACAAGGTCAAAAATAGTTTGATTTTTGCCTTGTGGTTTTATATTTAAAGCATTTAAATGACTTGTAATATCTGCCAGGAAAGCAAAGATTTCCATTTTGTCTTTTTACTCACAAATGTCTTCTGTTCAGCTAAAAACTTTTCCAGCTCTTTCCGAATACTCCAAAAGCGTTCTAAAACTCTGCCCTTACTAAGCCACCTTACATTGTTGTGGACAAGTAGATCACAGAAGGCAGCATTGACATCAGTTAAAAATTATTTCAGCAGACGATGTTGAAGTGCTGAAGAGGCCCGGAGAAAATTAATCAGCTTCATAACATTTTCCATGACATTTGCATATTTTTCTCCAAGGTTAGCACACAAGATAGACTGGTGTATTATACAATGGTAAGAAATCAAACTAGTATTGAGCACTTTCAAGCGTGGCACCAACCCTTTCTCTTTTCCTACCATAGCAGGAGCTCCATCCGTTACAACTGAAATAACTTAATTCAAGTTAATGTCCCTTTTCTTCATCATTTCTGTAATTGCTCCATAAAGATCTTCACCTCTTGTGTGAGTATGGAGGGCAGTCATGCCAAGTAGATCTTCACAAAAATCTTTTTGTGTGTCGTCATAAAATCTAACAAATACCATGAGCTGAGCATTATCAGTTGCATCACATGATTCATCCACAGCTAATGAAATGCAATCTGCCTTTTTCATTTTCACCTCAAGCTGGGAGAGCAGATCTTCTGAAATTATTTCAGTTTGGCGTGCTGCCGTGGAATCAGACAAGGGAATTTGTTTGATTTTTCCTTGAAATTCTTCTTTCTGTTTACCTTCAAACGTGGCGTCTACAACTTCAACCATACATTCTTTAACAATCTCTGCATCTGAAAATGTCTTTTTGTGTCTTCCTAAAATCCAAGCAACCCTCAGTGATGATTCAGTTGTTTTTTCCTGCTGGGACATTGAACTAACAAGACGCTTAGTAGAAGCTTGATATGATGCAGTTAACAAAGCAAATTTTTTTTTTTCGTATCTCAGAATTTTGTGGATAATTCTGTTCAAAACTTTTATGTTTTGTTTCATAATGTCGTTTTACATTACTACTTTTTATAAGGGCCACTGTTTCATTGCATACTAAACATATTGGCTTTGGGTTGGCAACATTCATAAGAATGAAACAATATTTCGCAGTCCATTCATCTTTGAAATCTCGATTTTCTGAGTCTAATTTTCTTTCTTTTGATGTGCCAGCCATGGCTTATTATATTGTGTTTGTAACAGTGGACAAATGTGGGGTCTATCTTGCCTGGGGCAGTGATGTATGGCTGGAGGATACGAGTCTCCTCGGCAGGGCCGGCGCTACCATAGAGGCAAGGGGGGCAATTGCCCCCGGGCCCCCGCTCGTTAGGGGGCCCCTAGCGCCGGCCCGGCCTATTATCTTATTGTCAGACAGTTGTCACACTCTCACTGACAGTGACACTATACTCAGGCAGCCAGGCTCTGTGGGCTGCCGCCGGCGCCGCGCGGCGGCCGGCAGTAATGTAATTAAAATACATTTAACTAAGTTACTCACTGGGGTGGGCGGCTAGTATGCAGTGAGCAGTCAAGTGTTGAAGGGGCCCCCCGCCGGGCTCAGGCGGCCGCGGCTTGTTGATTGGAGTGTCTCTCACTTATGACTGCAGTGTGGTCGGGAGGGAGGGGGCCCCCCGCTGGGCGCAGGTGGCTGCTGAGTGCTGACTGTGCCTGCGCCGCTGCTTCTGTCTCTTTAAGAGATTCAAGACTGTCTGGAGCAGCAGCGGCATACACAGCACAGGCCAGGCACGTCTGCCACAGGCTCCGCCCCCTCGCCCAGAGGCCAGAGCAGTACTTAAGGAAGGTGCACTGAGCAGTGCCAGGAGGCATTGGCAATGAGGCAAGGAGAAGGAGCAACTAAAAAGCAAAGCAAAGCAAGCAAGAAAATCAAGCAAGCCGCAAGCGGATTGTAATGACCAACGTCACACACAGGGAGGAAAACAGGGAAAGCCCTGCCCAAGGGAGAGGGAAAGGTGGTGACCCCTAACTCACCTTGCGGCTGGCACCTGACTGCCCTGACGTCCCTAGACGGGTTCCTCACCCATGCGGCGATCACGTGCCTAAACCCTGGCTTTCCCTGAAATGAGCCCTAGATAGTGAACGGGCCGGTCGGATCGCTAGTCCGCACCACTGACGCTAAGAGGGAAACACCAGGGAGAGGACAGACAAATACAGACAAACACATACACCCAGGTGGGCGACCACAGCAGTCCACAAAGGTCCAACAGGGATCCGGAGGGTAGCGTTCTGAATCAACAATCCGAGAACGCAGCAACACAGCTCCAGTGGGTCAGAATAGATGTCCAGGCAGGAAGCTCTATCTCTGGCAACCAGAGAAGTGTGAGAGAGGAATATAAGGAGGTTTGGGAGTGCTGGACAAGGAACAGCTGAGGAGAAGGAGCTACGGATCCCTGAGTGAGCCAAAAGGGTTTGCAAAGCAAACCCAGAAAGCTACCATAAGGAAAACAGCCCTATCTTAAATAGAGCGTGCAGCCAACCGCTGCGACTTCCTGACCCCGGGTATAACGGAGTCAGGCGTGGTTCTCGATACCCTCGTGACAGTACCCCCCTCTCTACGAGGGGCTTCCGGACACTCAGGACCAGGTCTCTCAGGATGAGAGGCATGAAAAGCCCGAACTAACCTGTCGGCGTTTACCTCAGACGCAGGAACCCACATTCTTTCCTCGGGACCGTAACCTCTCCAATGCACCAGATATTGAAGAGAGCGGCGGACCCGACGAGAATTAACAATTTTGGATATCTGAAATTCTAGATTACCATCCACGACAACAGGAGGGGGTGGCAGCGGTGATGGTTCTAGAGGTGGAACATATTTTTTGAGTAACGACTTATGAAAAACATTATGAATTTTAAAAGTCTGAGGTAACTCCAGGCGAAAAGCCACGGGGTTGATGATGGCTACAATTTTGTAAGGGCCAATAAACCTAGGACCCAGTTTCCAAGAGGGAACCTTCAATTTAATATTCCTAGTAGACAACCACACATAGTCATTCACTCCTAGGTCCGGACCTGGCGACCGTCTCTTATCAGCCATGCATTTGTATTTACCTCCCATATTTTTCAAGTTAGCTTGCACCTTCTGCCATACCGATGAAAGAGATGATGAAAAACGTTCCTCTTCGGGAACCCCAGAGGACCCCCCCTCTTTGAAAGTACAGAATTGGGGATGAAAACCATATGCACCAAGAAATGGTGACTTGCCAGTGGATTCCTGACGACGATTATTTATGGCAAACTCAGCTAACGGTAAATATGATGACCACAACTCTTGGTTTTCAGACACAAAACATCTTAGATATGTCTCAAGGTTTTGGTTGGTACGCTCAGTCTGTCCATTCGACTGAGGATGGAAAGCTGATGAAAACGACAAGTGTACCCCCAAACGGGAACAAAAAGCTTTCCAAAATTTAGAAATAAACTGGGTACCCCAATCCGAAACAACATCGGAAGGGACCCCGTGAAGCTTCACGATTTCACTGATGAATACCTGAGCAAGAGTCTTAGCATTAGGTAGTGCGGGTAACGCAATGAAGTGTACCATTTTGCTAAACCTGTCCACTACTACCAAAATAACTGTTTTACCCGCAGACAAAGGTAAGTCAGTGATAAAATCCATTGACAGATGTGTCCACGGTCTATTGGGAATGACGAGTGGTAATAGAGACCCTGCAGGACGTGTATGTGAAACTTTTGCACGCGCACAGGTAGAACAAGAAGACACAAAATCCAATACATCCTGACGCAACCTTGGCCACCAAAAACGACGAGACAATAGCTCCAAGGTTGCTTTACTACCCGGGTGCCCAGCAAGTGCCGAATTATGATGTTCCTTTAATAATTCGAAACGTAGGTTCAACGGTACAAACAATTTCTCTGAGGGGCAAGAGACCGGAGCGTCCCCCTGGGCCTCTAATACCTTCCCCTCCAAAACAGAGTGTACCGCAGAGACAACCACTCCTCTTTGTAGAATGGGCACCGGATCACTCACATTACCCCCTCCAGGGAAACAACGAGATAGTGCATCAGCCTTGGTGTTCTTTGCCCCAGGACGATAGGTAATCACAAAGTTAAACCTGGTAAAAAATAGCGACCACCTAGACTGTCTAGGGGTGAGACGCTTAGCTGATTCAAGGTACAGGGGATTTTTGTGGTCCGTAATCACAGTGACGGGGTGGACTGCCCCCTCTAAGAAGTGACGCCACTCCTCAAACGCAAGTTTAATAGCTAATAGTTCCCTATTGCCAATATCGTAGTTCTTTTCTGCTGCTGATAGTTTTTTAGAAAAGAAAGCACAAGGACGCCATTTGCCAGGAGACGGACCCTGAGACAGCACCGCCCCCACTCCCACCTCTGACGCATCGACTTCAACAATAAAAGGCTGAGAGACATCAGGTTGAATTAGAACAGGTGCCGAGGTAAACCTCTCTTTTAGAGAGGAAAAAGCAACTTTAGCGGCGTCAGACCATTTAGAAAAATCAGTCCCCTTCCTAGTCAGGTCAGTAAGCGGTTTTACAATAAGTGAATAATTTTTAATGAATTTCCTATAGAAATTCGCGAAGCCCAAGAACCGTTGTAGTGCTTTGAGGTTCTCAGGAAGATCCCAATCTAAAATTGCCTGGACCTTCCTAGGATCCATACGGAAACCTGAAGCAGATAAAAAATAACCCAGGAATTGTATCTCCTGAACGGCGAAAACAAATTTTTCAATCTTAGCATATAATTCATTCGTCCGTAGGACCTGCAGTACTTGTCTGACATGCACCTCATGTGTTTTCAGATCAGACGAATAAATTAAAATATCATCTAGGTATATTACTACAAACCTGCCGATTAGATGACTAAAAATGTCATTAACGAAATGTTGAAAGACGGCAGGAGCATTGGTCAGACCGAAAGGCATAACTAGATTTTCATAATGCCCCTCAGGGGTGTTAAACGCTGTCTTCCACTCATCCCCTTCCTTAATACGAATCAGATTGTAGGCCCCCCTAAGATCAAGTTTGGAGAACCACCTAGCACCCGCAATCTGGTTAAACAGGTCAGGAATGAGAGGAAGAGGGTATGGGTCTCGGATGGTTATCCGATTTAATTCGCGAAAATCTAGGCAAGGACGCAGGCCCCCATCATTCTTTTTAACGAAGAAAAACCCTGCAGCCACGGGTGAAGAGGAAGGTCTGATGTGTCCCTTAGCCAAGCTCTCGGAGATATAATCTTTCATGGCTTGTCTCTCTGGACCTGAAAGATTATATAACCTGGTCTTGGGTAATTTTGCGCCGGGAATAAGGTTAACTGGGCAATCATAAGGACGATGAGGTGGTAACTTCTGACAACCCTTTTCAGAAAAAACATCCTCAAAATCCGAAATAAATGTAGGTAGGGTAGTTATGGAGGCGACTAAGCAATTGCTATTTAAGCAATTTTCTCTGCACTGCTCACTCCACTCCAATATCTCCCTGGCCTGCCAATCCACTACTGGATTGTGCTCTACCAACCAGGGAAGGCCCAGCACTACCGGAGTGGGAAGCCCCTCCAGAACATAACCTGAAAGCATCTCGTTATGGTGGTCCCCTACCCGAAGGTGTAAATTATGAACAATGTGGGTGAGGTTTCTCTGAGACAGGGGAGCAGAATCAATAGCGAATATGGGAATGGGTCTCTGTAACGTGCAGAGAGACAAACCCAAAGTGCGGGCAAAATGGGCATCTATCAAATTTACCCCTGCTCCACTGTCTAGAAAGAAAGAAATAGTCTCCGTCTTATCACCAAAAATAATAACCGCTGGCAACACAAATTGCGATGTACGTATGGAGGAGACGTATACAGTCATGTGAAAAAATTAGGACACCCTTTGAAAGCATGTGGTTTTTTGTAACATTTTTAATAAAAGGTTATTTCATCTCCGTTTCAACAATACAGAGAGATTAAAGTAATCCAACTAAACAAAGAAAACTGAAGAAAAGTCTTTTCAAGATCTTCTGTAAATGTCATTCTACAAAAATGCCTATTCTAACTGAGGAAAAAGATAGGACACCCTCACATGTATTCCCTCTTAAATTGGCTCAGATCTCACACAGGTATATCACACCAGGTGCACATAATTAGTAGATCGTTACTCTGCATGTTGAATGAGGCTTGCCCTATTTAAACCTCAGACATTTAGTTTGGTGTGCTCCTGACTGTTGAAGTGAGAGTGAGCACCATGGTGAGAGCAAAAGAGCTGTCAGAGGACTTCAGAAAAAAGATTGTAGCAGCCTATGAGTCTGGGAAGGGATTTAAAAAGATCTCAAAAGATTTTGAAATCAGCCATTCCACTGTCCGGAAGATAGTCTACAAGTGGAGGGCTTTCAAAACAACTGCCAACATGCCCAGGACTGGTCGCCCCAGCAAGTTCACCCCAAGAGCAGACCGCAAGATGCTAAAAGAGGTCTCCAAAAACCCTAAAGTGTCATCTCGAGAACTACAGCAGGCTCTGGCTACTGTTGATGTAGAAGTACATGCCTCTACAATCAGAAAGAGACTGTACAAGTTTAACTTGCATGGGAGGTGTGCAAGGAGGAAACCTTTGCTTTCCAAGAGAAACATCGAGGCCAGACTGACATTTGCCAGAGATAAAGTTGACAAAGACCAGGACTTCTGGAATAATGTTCTTTGGACAGATGAGTCCAAAATTGAATTATTTGGACACAACAGCAGAGGACATGTTTGGCGTAAACCAAACACAGCATTCCAAGAAAAGAACCTCATACCAACTGTGAAGCATGGAGGTGGAAGTGTCATGGTTTGGGGCTGCTTTGCTGCAGCAGGACCTGGTCAGCTCACCATCATAGAATCCACAATGAATTCTACTGTGTATCAGAAGGTGCTTGAAGAACATGTGAGACCATCAGTTAGAAAATTAAAGCTGAAGCGGAACTGGACCATGCAACATGACAATGACCCAAAACATACTAGTAAATCAACCAAAGATTGGCTGAAAAAGAAGAAATGGAGAGTCCTGGAATGGCCAAGTCAAAGTCCAGATTTGAATCCCATTGAGATGCTGTGGGGTGACTTGAAAAGGGCTGTACGTGCAAGAAACCCCTCAAACATCTCACAGCTGAAAAAGTTCTGCATTGAGGAGTGGGGTAAAATTTCCTCAGACCGATGTCGAAGACTGGTAGATGGCTACAAGAACCGTCTCACTGCAGTTATTTCAGCCAAAGGAGGTAACACTCGCTATTAGGGGCAAGGGTGTCCTATCTTTTTCCTCAGTTAGAATAGGCATTTTTGTAGAATGACATTTACAGAAGATCTTGAAAAGACTTTTCTTCAGTTTTCTTTGTTTAGTTGGATTACTTTAATCTCTCTGTATTGTTGAAACGGAGATGAAATAACCTTTTATTAAAAATGTTACAAAAAACCACATGCTTTCAAAGGGTGTCCTAATTTTTTCACATGACTGTACCCCCCGGCTGACATCCTCCACACAGCCTGGGGTTAGTAGTTTTTCCGACGGTCTTTTGTTTCTGAGGAAAGAAGGACAGACATTAATGAAATGACCCCTCTCTCCACAAAAAAAACAAACCCCACGCCTACGGCGAGCCTCAGGAGGACGGACCTGACGAGTAGTTCCTCCTAGCTGCCTAGGCTCGTCTAAGTCCGTACAGACTAACTGCTGCTTGGGAGGGGTTACCAATTTCTCTGGTTCTTTCAACCTGTCCCTAAGGCGTCTCTCTATACGGATAGAGAGGGACATAACCGCATCAAGGGAAAAGGGGGTCTCATATAATGGAAGCGCATCCTTAACCCTTTCGGATAACCCAGAGCAGAACTGACTCCTGAGAGCCGGGTCGTTCCATTGGGTATCCGTAGCCCACCTACGGAATTCAGAGCAATACTCCTCTACCGGCCGCTCTCCTTGTAAGAGTCTCCGTAATCTTGATTCAGCCAGTGCTACACGGTCAGGGTCGTCATATATGAGACCCAAGGCCCCGAAAAACTCATCCACTGACCGAAGAGCCTGGGAATCAGTAGGTAAAGAGAATGCCCAGGACTGCGGGTCCCCCTGCAGCAGGGAAATAACAACCCCCACCCGCTGATCTTCATTACCAGAGGAGTAAGGGCGCAGCTTAAAATATAATTTACAGGCCTCACGGAATGTCAAAAAATTGTCCCTTCCCCCAGAAAATCTGTCAGGGAGAGGAACCTTGGGTTCCGCAACAACCTGGTTACCAGTAGCAACCGCTGGGCTTGCAGTCAGTTGTAATTGCTGCTGTTGCTGGAGGACCGACGCCTTCAATCCTACCACCTCCAAAGACAGGCCATGAAATTGTTTGGACAGAGCAGCAATTTGATCCATAGTGGATTCTAAGTAGGTAAAAAAAAAATTTTTTTTTTTTTTTTTTAACATACACAAAATAAGGGCCAGAGATAATGTAATGACCGACGTCACACACAGGGAGGAAAACAGGGAAAGCCCTGCCCAAGGGAGAGGGAAAGGTGGTGACCCCTAACTCACCTTGCGGCTGGCACCTGACTGCCCTGACGTCCCTAGACGGGTTCCCCACCCATGCGGCGATCACGTGCCTAAACCCTGGCTTTCCCTGAAATGAGCCCTAGATAGTGAACGGGCCGGTCGGATCGCTAGTCCGCACCACTGACGCTAAGAGGGAAACACCAGGGAGAGGACAGACAAATACAGACAAACACATACACCCAGGTGGGCGACCACAGCAGTCCACAAAGGTCCAACAGGGATCCGGAGGGTAGCGTTCTGAATCAACAATCCGAGAACGCAGCAACACAGCTCCAGTGGGTCAGAATAGATGTCCAGGCAGGAAGCTCTATCTCTGGCAACCAGAGAAGCTTGAGAGAGGAATATAAGGAGGTTTGGGAGTGCTGGACAAGGAACAGCTGAGGAGAAGGAGCTACGGATCCCTGAGTGAGCCAAAAGGGTTTGCAAAGCAAACCCAGAAAGCTACCATAAGGAAAACAGCCCTATCTTAAATAGAGCGTGCAGCCAACCGCTGCGACTTCCTGACCCCGGGTATAACGGAGTCAGGCGTGGTTCTCGATACCCTCGTGACACGGATACAGATTGTTGGATACCATTGGCATTTGCCAGCCACAGCCCAGGAAGCCCAGTGTGACAGCAGCGCCAGGGAAGGCCCACCGCCCACAGTCAGAAGGCCTGCCGCCCCCAGCCAAGTTCCAGTCTGGTAGGTTCATAATTCATTGGTTAGGGTACTTTCACACTTGCGGCAGGACGGATCCGGCAGGCTGGTCTCCCTGTCGGATCCGTCCTTCGGCTGCGAAGGGGGTCATGACGTGACATGGAGGGGGAGAAGGCTGTTTCGCCGTATCGCTGCTCCGTCCCCATTGACTATAATGGGACAGGGGCTGAGCTCTGGTGCAGCACGGCGGTGCACGGCAAAAGCGCCGGACTAAAAAGTCCTGCATGCCCGACTTTTTAGTCCGGCGGCTTTCGTCGTGCACCGCCGTGCTGCGCCGGAGCTCAGCCCACGTCCCCATTATAGTCAATAGGGACGGAGCAGCGAAACAGCGGAAGGACGGATCCGACAGTTAGACCAGCCTGCCGGATCCGTCCTGCCGCAAGTGTGAAAGTAGCCTTGTTTTGTTGTTGTTGTTAATGAATCCATGATCCATCCATCCATCCCCAGTGTTTCCCACTCACTGACTTACTTTGTCCGGCATCATCTCACCCGTCCAGGCTGTCCCAGTGTACTAATAGCCCGGCCTGCGGCCCTGGTTCTGTTTGTGTTTGGAGTCAGTTGGACTGGAGAAATATGCGTTTGGGGAGGGTAGTTACTGGTACTACCCGTAACTGCCCCCCCCTTCTCCCAAATGCACATTTCTCCAGTCCAACTGACTCCAAACAGAACCAGGGCGGGCTAGTATACTGGCACTACGACGGGTGAGATGGTGCCTGGGATGGATGGATCCGATCCAGTTTAATCAACCAACCTACTAGTAACTGGTTGGTTGATTAAACTGGATTGTGATCCATCCCAGTCTGGTAGGTTGGTTGATTAAACTGGATCGGATCCATCCCAGGCACAATCTCACCCGTCCCAGTGGTGTACTAGTCCGGTTCTGTTTGTGTTTGGAGTCAGTTGGACTGGAGAAATGTGCATTTGGGGGGCGGGGGGTGGCAGTTACTGGTACTGCCAGTAACTGCCCTATCCAACCCAAAATGCACATTTCTCCAGTCCAACTGTCCAAACAGAACCAGGGCGGGCTAGTATACTGGCACTGGGATGGGTGAGATGGTGCCTGGGATGGATCGATCCGATCCAGTTTAATCAACCAACCTACTAGTAACTGGTTGGTTGATTAAACTGGATTGTGATCCATACCAGTCTGGTAGGTTGACATTGAGGCCCGGGGGGCATCATTGGGGGCACTTTTCACTGGCACATTATTAGGTTGCACTATGGGGGCACTTTTTTCTGGTACATTATTGGGGGGCATCTATGAGGGCACTTACTAATGGCACATTATTAGGTGGCACTATGGGGGCACTTCTTGCTGGCACATTATTGGTGGGCACTTTTGGGGCATTTACTGGGGCTACAAAGAAGTGGTTATATGGAGGGCTCTGTTCAGTGGCATTTTATACTGGGACACATAGTGGGTACTATGGGGAATGGGGGAGAGGAATACTATGGGGTCATCTACGGAGGGCACTAAGAGGGTATTTTATGCTTGCAAAATTATTTATGGAGGACACTGAGAGCATCTACTGGGGCACTATATATGGGGCATTTAATACTGGTAGATTATGGGGGCACTAGGAGGAAGGGGGAGAGGAGCACTATGCAGCATTTGCTGGGGGCACTATATAGGGGTATTTTAGACTGGTACATTATGGGGGCACTATGGGAACATTAGCTCAACTGGGGCATTACAAGAGGGTATTTTTTGCACTGTCTCATTATAAGGAGAATTATTTCTACTGGGGAGCATTATGGTGGGCTTTATTAGTCCCCCGTGGTATGAGCCCCTAGTAGCAGCACCAGCCTCTCCCTGCTCTGCTATCCCTCTGCCCCTTCTCCAAATCCTTATTATGAAATCTTTCTCATTAGGATAAAGCACAGCATCAGCTCCGCTGAGCCCACGGCCAAAGTGTGGAAGTGGTGTCCGAGATCCCCAAGGTCAAGCCAAGTAATTGTAAGTTTTCATGTGAAATATGTTTATGTTATACACATACCGCTACACTGTGCCCCACAATGTACAGTATACCGCTACACTGTGCCCCACAATGTACAGTATACCGCTACACTGTGCCCCACAATGTACAGTATACCGCTACACTGTGCCCCACAATGTACAGTATACCGCTACACTGTGCCCCACAATGTACAGTATACCGCTACACTGTGCCCCACAATGTACAGTATACCGCTACACTGTGCCCCACAATGTAAAATTCTGTATTATTAAATTCACTTTAATACTTAAATAGGACCTTTTCATTACAATAAAAAATCTAAACTAAGCATGCAGACATGGAGAGCGGCGCCCAGGGATAATAGTAAGTGCAGTGAGATCCCTGGGCGCTGCTCTCCAGGTCAGCATACTTAGTTTAGATTTTTTATTGTAATGAAAGGTCCTCTTTGACCATCCCAGGACCGCCGCATGCAGGATAGCGCCCTGGCGGCGGCCCTGTAATTCCTCCTAGACGCGCCGGCGCGTCATCTCGCAAGAGGCGAGATTTCCTGTGAACGCGCGCACACGGGAGCGCGCGTTCACAGGAACCGAAGGTAAACCAGTGGATCTACAGCCTGCCAGCGAACGATCACCGCTGGCAGGCTGTAGATCCGCTGGTTTACATTCGGTTCCTGTGAACGCGCGCTCCTGTGTGTGCGCGTTCACAGGAAATCTCGCCTCTTGCGAGATGACGCGCCGGCTCGTCTAGGAGGAATAACAGAGCCGCCGCCAGGGCGCAATCCTGCATGCGGCGGTAGATGCGTTGTGTTGTTTTTTTTTTTTTTTAACCCCTGAAAGGTATATCAGACGCTGTTTTGTTAACGGCGTCTGATATACCTGGTCCTCTGGTGGTCCCTTTTGCTTGGATCGACCACCAGAGGACACAGGCAGCTCTGTAATAAGTAGCACAGCACTACACTACACCCCCCTCGGGCACTTATTAACCCCTGATCACCACCCTGTCATTGATCACCCCCCTGTAAGGCTCCATTCAGACGTCCGTATGTGTTTTGTGGATCCGCAAAACAGACACTGGAAATGTGCTTTCCGTATTTTGCGAATCCGCACATTGCCAGAACTATATAGAAAATGCCTTTTCTTTTCCGCAATTGCAAACAAGAATAGGACATGTTCTATAGGCTCTACAAAAAACACAGTGTTTGCCCGATCAGGCCTGATCTTGTGCGCACACTTGCGTTCAGTCCGCCCCACTGAAGTGACAGTTTTTTTTTTCTGATCACTGCAAAAACACTGTAAAATCGCTGCGGCGCTATAAAGATCACTTTTGAGGGGCATGGCGAGTTCATAGAAGATTTTTTTTTTGGCACAAGTTAGCGGGAATTTTTATTTATTTTTTTCTTACAAACTCTCATACTCCACTAACTGGTGACAAAATTTTTTTAGACACTTATATTCCTGACTTCTTCTCATGCTTTAGTGCCCCTAAAATGCCCGGGTAGTATAAATACCCTACAAGAGTCCACAAATTAAATTTTTTGTCACAAGTTAGTGGAATATGAGACTTTGTAAGAAGAAAAAATAAAAGAAAATAATTTTCCACTAACTTGTGACAAAAAATAACAACTTCCATGAACTCACTATGCCCATCAGCGAATACCTTAGGGTGTCTACTTTCTGAAATGGGGTTATTTTGTGGGGTGTTTCTACTGTCTGGGCATTGTAGAACCTCAGGAAACATGACAGGTGCTCAGAAAGTCAAAGTGTGTAAATTCACATTTTTGCACCATAGTTTGTAAACGCTATAACTTTTACCCAAACCAATAAATATCCACTTATTGCTTTTTTTTTTAATCAAAGACATGTAGAACAATAAATTTAGAGAGAAATTTACATAGAAATGTAGTTTTAATTGAAAAATTTTACAACCGAAAGCTAAAAATGCTTTTTGCCCACAAATTCGGTCAATTTCGATTAATATAAAAAAAGTTAAAAATGTCAGCAATGAAATACCACCAAATGAAAGCTCTATTAGTGAGAAGAAAAGGAGGTAAAATTCATTTGGGTGGTAAGTTGCATGACCAAGCAATAAACCGTGAAAGTAGGGTAGTGTAGAAGTGTAAAAAGTGGCCTGGTCATTAAGGGGGTTTAAGCTAGGGGGGCTGAGGTGGTTAAATATAAAAATAGTCTTGAACATAACTATATATATTTTTTAAATTATATTGTAAGATTACTGGGCCAAGATGAAGCGAACCTATCTCAGCAGTTCTCAGAAAAGGAAAAAAACTGAAGAAAAAAACAAGGAAGTTGGAGACCTATCCAAAACTAACATCATTCTTTCAACCACATCGAGAATCACAGAAAGTTGAAGCTTCACCATCCAGTGATGGAACTCCTTTACCACCAGCCACAGAAATGGGAGAGGAAGCTGAAGGTCACGGATCCAAGGACACAGTCTCTTCTGTGGAAGCACCAATGCAATGTGGAAGTGAACCAGTCACCACTGAACCTGCTGCAGAAAGCATTAATTCTGCTGTTTCCATGAGAATTATTTTACCACCGGAAAATGTAGGCATTACTGATGTTTTAAGTGACGACCCAGCATTGTGGCTTACTGCAATTTCTGATGCCCAGAGAATGGAGTTAGTGAAGAGAGGCCCCAAGCAAATTGTGGACATTGTCTTTCCACAGAACAAATCAGCAACACCAAGACATTTTACCAAAGAAAATTATTTCATTCAAGTAGACAATGGAGACAAAATTCTACGTACATGGCTGGTTTACTCTGAGAATGTAGATAAAGTATTTTGTTTCTGCTGCGTCGTATTTGGAAAACAGGATAACACAATATCCAAAGATGGGTTTAACAAGTGGAAAAATATCCATTCATACCTGAAAGAACATGAGCACTCTGCTGCTCAAGAGCAGTGCATGCAGGACCGGCATAGCCTACGCACAGGGATGTGTGCAAAAAGGACAGTCGATAGTGCCAACATGCAGCAGATTGAACTGGAAAAAACCTACTGGTGCTCTATTCTATCAAGGATAATAGACATTATTTGTCATTTGGCGCAACGCAATCTGGCCTTATGTGGAAGTACAGATAGACTATATCATCCCCACAATGGCAATTTTCTTGGCTTGGTGGAGCTTCTTGCTAAATATGACTCGGTTATGAATGAACATGTGAGAAAAATTCAGAAGAAGAAAATTAAACAGCACTACCTCAGTAAGGACATTCAGAACGAGCTTATTAGGCAGATGGGTAATACCATACTACAGGCTGCGGCAGAAAGAATTCGTACAGCAAAGTACTATGGTGTGATCATGCACTGCACACCTGATACAAGCCATGTGGAACAACTTTCAATAACCATTTGCATTGTGAAATGTGAACTGTCAGTTGGAGCATCAGTTTTTGAACACTTTGCTGGTTTCCTTGCTGTGGAAGAAACAACTGGGGAGGCCTTGTGTGATATATTTTTACAACACCTGGATGAACTGAACATCAGTATTGATAACTGCAGAGGTCAGAGCTATGATAATGGCAGTAACATCAAGGGGAAGAGACAGGGTGTCCAAACAAGGATTTTGGCCATTAATAAACAAGCATTGTTTATGCCCTGCAGTAATCATACTTTGAATTTAGTAATACTGGATGCTGCCAAATCTTCTGTTTTTTCTGTGAAATTTTTTGGCGTTTTACAGAGAATCTATGTTCTTTTTAGTTCCTCTACACAGCGGTGGGCTATCTTGAAGCAGAACTGCCCTCGTCTCACTCTCAAACCCCTCTCTGACACTAGATGGGAGTGTCGGGTTGATAGTGTTAAGGTTCTGCGCTTTAACCTAGGGGATGTTGTTTCTGCACTTGAAGATTTTGTCATCCATGCAACAACAAAAAAAGATGATGTGACAGCTGCAGAGGCTAAGAGCCTTTCATAGGAGATATCTTTTGGTCAATTCACTCTCTGCACTGTGGTGTGGTATGATGTTTTGTACCACATTAATCGTGCCAGCAAGCTCTTCCAGAGTCCAAATATTGGGATGGATGTCCTAACAAAAGAAATTGAAGCAGCACTGGAATTCTTGCAAGAATACAGAGATACTGGGTTTTGAATCAGCCCATTCTATTGCTAAAGACTTGGGAGAAGAAATAGGTGTGGAATTTGTGTTGCCCATCAAGAGAAAAAGAACAAAAAGAAGAATGTTTGACTATGAGGGAATAGATGATGTAAACTCCATCCCCGAAGAACATATAAAACAAATTTTCTTTCTACCCCTGATTGATGTTGCCCTGACAAGCATAAAAGAAAGATTTACTCAAGTAAACACTTTCTACAATCTTTTCGGTTTCCTCTTCAGTACAAAGGAGATGAAGGCTGCTAAAGATCACCAAAGACTGGAAGCTTGTTGCAAACACTTCTCAGAAGAAATTGTAGTGTCCCACTAGGTAGGGGTGGGCACTACACAAGGGTCAATTGGTGTGCGCGTTACTCCTACTCACAAGCAACAGAAGTGTTATATTTAATTGTGCATTTTATGTATGTTCTAATGTGTTTTTACATGCAATGTACCCCTGTATGATGCAATAGCAGGCATAGTTGGGTGTAGTTAGACATCCCAGACACTAGAGGGAGATAGGGAGCCCCTAGTATAAATGTCCAGGCCCACACAGGGAGAGTTAGTGCAGAGTCAGGAGTCTGAGAAGACAGAGGTTAAAAAGCCTGCTCCTGACATGCAGCTGGATAGCCCTGGCTGCTAGTGATGTCCAGGAGGCTAGTGAGAGGATCCAGCCTGCCTGAGAACAAGAGAGCCTTAGTTAGCTCTGAAGACACCCCAGTTGCAGGACCCAACCTCCTGGGAGAAACCCACAGTCATCCACTTTACAAGAGAGGGTGATCCAGGGTAAGCTAAGTGACCCTGATGGGCAGATGAAACTAGAAAGTGCAGCAAGAATCTAATACCTGAGGAAGATAGTAACCAAGGATTTAAGCCACCCTTTAGGCATCCGGGCCTTGGGAGATAAAGCCAGAGCAGGAGTTCTAGAAAGGACAGTGTACATTGATTCTGAGGAAAGGTACAACCTGCTGCTGAGTGCTTGTGAATTTACCCTCTGCGTATCTTGCATAAATATTACCTGCCATTGTGTGAATAAGCTACTACCTGCTGTACAAAGTTGGATTGTTCAGTAAAATTACGTTTGGTTCACTATTCTACTTGTGTACCTCCATCATTCCGACTACCAACCGGCGTGCCACCGTCCAAAGGCACTGGCGTCACGAATACAACAGGGACCTTGCCCCAGGCACTCAAAATACCCGTAACATCCAGGGCACCTCATCCACCATCAGGCCTGGTCCCTATATACAGAGTGTGCCCCAGAGGAACTGTGTCTACCTCTCCTTCACTGCCACGCGCCTGCCCAGGGTTCTCCAATACAGTGAGTACCCTCGATTGCCCATAACCGTGACCTCACTTTGTCTATACCCTGCAGGTCTGGCGTGTTGCATAAAGGGGGACATTGATCCTAATGACTTGAGGCTAGAAATAATTACTGCCATAAGAAGCATGCCTGATGACGTATCTGATTCCAGCCTGAATATGTTAAATCACATATATAGAGCCAACCTTTTGGATCTGTACCCAAATCTCAGCGTGGCCTTTCGTATCCTCCTGAGTGTGCCAGTTACAGTGGCATCCGGAGAGAGAAGCTTCTCACGTTTAAGGCTACTTTCACACTTGCGTTCGGAGCGGATCCGTCTGGTATCTGCACAGACGGATCCGCACCTATAATGCAAACGCTTAGATCCATTCAGAACGGATCCGTTTGCATTACCATGAACAAAAACATGGTCCGTCCAGATTGTAAGTCTGGTCCGTCCACATTGTAAGTCTGGACGGATCCGTTTGCCTCCGCACGGCCATGAGGACACCTGAACACTGCAAGCAGCGTTCAGGTGTCCGTCTGCTGAGCGGAGCGGAGGACAAACGGTGCCAGACTGATGCATTCTGAGCGGATTTGCATCCACTCAGAATGCATTGGGGCTGTACGGATGCGTTCGGGGCCGCTTGTGAGAGCCTTCAAACGGAACTCACAAGCGGAGCCCCAAACGCAAGTGTGAAAGTAGCCTTAAGCTAATCAAGAACTATTTACGATCCTCCATGTCACAAGATCGGCTAAATGGCTTGGCGGAGATTGCAATTGAGCAAGACATTTGCAGAAATCTAGATTTCTCCAAATTGATAGAAGAGTTTGCCTCAGCAAAAGCCAGAAAGGTTCACTTTTAAGAAGTCAAAACTTTATTTAAAAGCAATTTTGTTGGTTCTCAAACCATTGCACTTTAAAGTATTTATTTTTGCTTGATGTTGCAGTATTTTTTTTTTATCTAACGTTAAGTTAAAACATTTCATGTTAAATTATTTGTTTAATATTTATTTCTATTTGTTTATAGTAATTCTATTTATTTCTATATGGTCATTCTAATAATTTTGATGGAAACAATTTTGTTATAGCTTATGTTGATGCTGCATTTACTTACCTGGGATGACTTATTTATTTATTCCCATGTCATAGTTGATGTAATTGCACTGTTGCACATATAATTTATGAGCACTTTACTTATTTTCAGGCCACTTTAGAAATGTTTGCTCACATGCCATAGGTTAATTTTGAATTGGCGAACTTATATTTATCTGAACATTTATTAGAGACCAGTTTCTGGAATCATTTTTATTTGACTATTGCATGGTTTACATTGTGTTTTTGTCTGTAGTTTAAATTTTCCCTACAGCTGGGTTTTAAGCCTACCCCAAAAATCTAACTGCACTGTTTATTTGGAAAAATACTAAGGTACTTTGAAATTTGATTCCTTTTTTGTAGCATTTATGTATTGTAAGAATATTAAATACATTTTTACATGTACATGTTGCTTTGCCACTTGCATTTGTTTACAATACGGGACGTTAAAGTCAGCAAGTGTCATGGGGGGGGGTCGGGGGGGCCCCCTTATTGTTTTCCGCCCCAGGGCCCCTATTTCACCTAGAACCGGCCCTGCTCCTCGGCCAGAGTGTGGCTTCACTGGTAGGGCAACGCTTGGCTAAACTAGGCAACAATTGTTGTCTCCTACAGACCTGCTGCTAGATTTTCAAGTTGTTTCCTGAGCTGTCTTGTCTCTGTTGCTCCCCCTGGCAGCACTTTGATACTCCCCCTAGCAGCACTCTGATGCTCGCTCTGGCAGCACTTTGATACTACTCCTAGCAGCACGCTGATGCTTGCTCTGGCAGCACTTTAATTCTCCCCCTAGCAGCACTCTGATGCTCGCTCTGGCAGCACTCTGATACTCTTCTGCTCCCTCTGGAAGCACTGTGCTACTCTGAAACTTTCCTGCTCCTTCGGTCTGAGCGTTGGTGTTCTATCTTAGACTACATTCTCTCCCTCATAAGCCTAGGGCTGGATGATATGACCTAAAAATAAAATTTTTATGATCTTTAAATATTGCAACAGAATGAGATAATAGTACACTAAGGTCTCCATTAAAAATACACACTTGCTTATAGTGGTTTTTATTTTTGGTTTGCGAATCCCATGGATTTCACGTGTTTTTCAATATTAATTTCAATAAGTTTTTTTATATGTTCTTACATTTCTATTACAACGGATATGTCAAAAATGTCAAAAAGTATGACTTGGAGCATACTGCCTTTTTAACATCTCCAATGAACCAAATAAAAAAAGGTTGTCCTGTTTCAGAAAGTATCCGGACAACACTAAAGATTAGCCTGAATAAAGAATAGAATGGTACTTACCCTGCAACTCTAGAACTGCCGCTCAAATTTTCCAATCTGGGTTCTGTTTTCTCAGATGCTATGGTGATGTCATGTCCATAACATGTGATCACTGCAGCCAAGCTGTCGTCTTGGCTGCAGCGGTCACTTGTGAAGTTGCTGTTGCACCGAAGTAAACAGAGCCTAGTAGGGAGAACCAGAACAGCAGTGCTGGATTTTCTAGGTAGGTACTGCTCTGTTCGTTATTGCATCCTATTCCTAAGTGTTGTCTGGTTTCTTATTCAAACTGAACAGCCCATTTAATGGCCAGACATTTTTTTGTGATTTAGCGATTTGGTGGTGTAATGGGCCACTTTTATTTTTTGGGATGAGTTTTTTTTTTTTTTTTACATGACTCAATATTCTGTGACACTTTCTTTGTTATTAAGTTTTATCACAGATTTTGTTTTTCCTGCAGGGGGAAAGACCAAATAATTTTTTATGTCTTTTAGAGTATTTTCACACCTGTGGCATGGATATCCGGAAGGCTGTTATGGCAGGTGAGCAGCCCGCCGGATCCACCATGCCGCAAGTGCCCCGTGTGCTGCCGCTCTGTCCCCATTGACTGTAATAGGGGCAGGGGGTGGAGCTACGGCACAGCACGGCCAGAGATTGCTGGACTAAAAGTTCTGCATGTCCAAATTTTTAGTGTGGCCATCACTGCCGTGCACTACCGTGCTGCGCCATAGCCCCACTCCCGCTATAGTCAATGGGGAGTGGCAGTCCAGCAAAATAGCGGTAGGACAGATCTGACAGGGTGAACAGCCTGTCGGATCTGTCCTGCCGCAAGTGTGAAAGTACCCTAAAAGTCCTTACAGGAAAATTCTGCCACCGGCAAGGGAACTAAAATACCAGCCTTGCTGGTGAACTACTGGCCGGGTGGCAAACCAAGCCACAGAACAGACATATGATAGTTTTGTTCCGCATCCAATTCCCATTACTGGGGGATTGGATGCAGACCCCTTAATTACAATGGGGACACAAGAGATGCAGACAGCACACTGTGTGCTGTCTGCATCTTTTTCCGCTCCATTGAAACCAAGGGGTCCGCATCCAATCCCCCAATAATGGGAATTGGATGCGGAACAAAATTATCATGGTTTGATGGGGCTTTATCACTTTATTTAATCAGGTTACCTTTAATTTTAAAGAAGATGGCCAAGGAGAGATGGGAACACGACACTGACTGGAGTCCTTTCCTGCAGTCAGTGACGTGTTCCCGCCTCTCTGTAGCCCTCTCCACGCCCCCCTTCCTTCCCAAATGTGACATTTATTTCATTGGTGGCAGTGGTGATGTCCCTCCCCTCTCCAGCAGCACGTAAGTGTCCTTTGGAGCTTGAAGCTCCCTTACGTGCTGCCGCTGCTGCAGGGGCGGAGGGACCTGTGAGCGCACTGAGGGAGAAAGCTCCCTCCACGTGCAGCTGCTGGATGAAAGCGCTGGTGCATGCATGTGGAGGGAGCCGGTCCTCTCCCCCTTGATCCAGCAATCGAAGATAGAGTTTTAATAAATGGGTCAATGAGAAAGTACAAAATCCAGCTAGAGAATTAACCCTTCTATATAACAGTTACTTCAATATTTTATTTATTATCTCAAAACAAATACTGATTGTCCATAGTGGGTACCACCACACATCTAGCTATGTAGGTTTAGTTATGGGCGGGAACAATGTCCCTATTATGGACCCTATACTAAACCCTTTGCCCAGGGACGGCCCCTAATGGTGGGGACTCCCTGTCCTCGAGCCTAAGGCTAACAGCTCCTATATAGCCCTCGCTGTTAGAAAAAAGCCTATCAGTGGGGGACTTCTATGGACAGCAAGACAAAACAAACAAAGTTAGTGCGCCATGTATAAACCCCTAATGATATGTAAACATCAAAAGGTACACGACGCACCGGACTAACTTATTAAAAAACACCCTGTTATATGGATGTTTGTGGTCACCCAGATATATGGACCAAACAAATGATACACTAAAGCCCCAACGCGTTTCCCCCACGGTGTGGGATCATCAGGGGGTGAATGGATCTATCGGTTTAATTGGATAATGTAGTGTAAAAGATACTGCAGCATATAGCCTATATACCACACTGAGAGAGTAGAGGCCCATATAGTGAGACCACTCTATTGGTGAGTGTTTATCACCCTCCTTCAGTGTAAGGGTGTCTGTTACCGCACAGATAACAGTTAGGACTGGACCTATTAATATTGCACAATATTATTATTAGGAGGAAATGAAAGGCGCATCAGGCATAGTCTACCGCTTGTACACGGTCATTAAATACAAAGATGCAGGACTTCAGAGTGGGTTTCTGTGAAAAGAAAACAGAAAAATACATATGTATAGTTGTATGGCATATTCAGCACTGACTCATCACCTGATAGTTGTGTACCCACCACCGCGCTAATCACACAGCACTTATGGGTGATTCACTCTGTCCAGGTATTTTGATGTCAGTCCTTATATGGTATATAGGATGCCATCAGGGCACAGGTTAAGTAGTGTGGGACGAGCGTCCACGTATGATATATACATACAGCTGAAAAAGTGAGACACATATATATATAGTTGTTTCTGTGTCTCCAGAGATAGTCAATATTAGAGACCACCACCATACGAATCTCATAGTTATACAGGTAACACTACCTCGGATAAGTCCTTCGTTACGTAAGTATAAGCCCACAGATATGGCTAGTTGATAAACGGGACCTAAGCATTAAAGACATTAAATGGTAAAAAATATATATGGGTACATCTTAAGCCGACTCAACACAGTCTCTAAGGGTTACTCACATTCAGGTCGTACTCAGGCCAGGTCCTCCCTTTCTGTTCCTCTAGGGGTCCAGAACCTATGTCTAGCTGTCCCTCCCCATCTTATAGCCCCTCTAATTTCCTCTAATGTTTAATCGACAGGTGTCCTCAATTGCTGCAGGCAAGCGGTGTGGGCGTGCGTTCCAACGTGGAACGCATCCCGCCGCCGCAGCTTCCGATATCCGGTGCCTTGTAGGGAGAGTGTATGGTTTGAGACGTGCGTTCCACAGTGGAACGCAGGTGCGCACATCCGCCTGTTCACATGACCGTTTCTGGTTGGCTCTCGTCACTGTCTATTTATTGTGGAGCGCAAGGTACATCCGGTGTTTGAACCGCATCTAGCTCCCTGTCTAGCTTCGTCACGTCAGGTGCATACAGTGAAGGGAATTATACTACCCCCTCATGTTGTGCTTAAAACGGAGATTAATATTGATATTTGGTATGGCAGAGTCAGTTTATTAGTGATACGACAGCCCTATCACTAAGGATAAAGTGGATCTCCGATTTTTATACATGTATGTAAAAACATCTGCTACCTTATATGACGTGTATATAGTGACTAATTTTGTGTGCGTATCGATTATAATCATAAACCCTCCAGACATTTCCAGAGGAACCACAAGATGGGGATAGGACAAACAGTAATATATGGGATGATGTCATTATGGTTAAGTAAAAATTCACCCCTGTAAAGATGCATCAGAGGGAACAGAAGTGTACACAGTGAATCAATTGTCATTCCTGTGTTTCTGATAGTCGTATTTTGGTGCTTTGCGCACCAGGTCCAGTTTAGGGGACAGTCCAATCACTAGAAGGGATATATACATACACATACATAAGGGAAGGGAAGGGGGTGGGGGAACAGGGAACCACAGATTCAGGATGTCCCAGGGGTACGTGAGAAGGCCAGCAACTAAGGTTCATGATTCCAGAAAGGTGGACGAGTAAATCAGGGGTATAAAATGACACCCCCTATCAGAGAGAACAAAGAACCTAAAGGTTAGCTGAATAGTTCGACCCAGAGGCACAAACATTGAGGGTATCATGGCCTTTTTAGTTAGGGAGATCAGAGGAAGCAGGAAAAGGTCAACCTTTCATTAAGACCACGGGGGGACTGGGACCGGAATCTGTGGATCCATTGACTCTCCTTTTGCAGGATTCTTCTGTCCCAGTCGCCCCCACGCGGAGATGGAGGGATCACCTCGAGGACTGAAAACCGAAGTGACCTCAGGTCGCCCCCATGTATGGTATTTACATGGGTGGCAACCGGTGTCACCTCATTGTTTTTGATGTCATTGACGTGCTCCAGGATCCTTTTCCTCAATTCCCTAATTGTCTTGCCCACATAATCCATGGGGCAAGAGCACTGACATAGATAGACCACACCTTTTGATCTACAGTTAATGAAGTCCCGGATATGAAATAACCGGCCTGTCACTGAGCAAGTGATCGTTTTGGCCGTGGAGAGAAACTCGCAGGCTTTGCAACTGCCGCATTTGAAGATACCCACCGGTTTTCTGTCCAGCCAGGTACCAGTTTTAGCAGGTAGTACAAAGTGACTGGTGACCAGGCGGTCTCTCAAACTTCTGCCTCGTCTATATGAGACAGCAGGGTGTTCAGTGGTTATCTCCAAGAGATCAGAGTCCATTCTAAGGATCGGCCAATATTTTCTACGGATTTGTTTTATATCATCGTTTGCTTTGTCAAAGTTGGAAATAATCCTTAATGGTTGTGAGCCAGTTGTTGTTTTATCTTTGGGGACTAGTAAATCAGTTCGGTCCTTGGTCACTGCGTGTTGAAATGCATCTCTCAACACTGATTGTGGATACCCTCTGTCTTTAAATCTAGACTGTAAGGCCCTCGCCTCACTATAGAAAGCCTCGTCATTGGAGCAGTTTCTTCTTACCCTGAGATATTGACCTCTAGGGATCCCCCGTTTCAGGGGGGTTGGATGGTAGCTCCTCCAGTGTAATAAGGAGTTGGTAGCTGTCGTCTTCCTATATATATTGGTCGACAGTCTATCCCCCACCTTAGTTACTTTAACATCCAAAAATGTGATGGTGGATGAGTCATATTCAGAGGTGAACCGCAAGCCTATCTAGTTTTTATTCAGATCAACTATAAACCTTTTGAAGTCTGTTGGTCCACCCTTCCAAATGATAAATATGTCGTCAATGAATCGGGTCCAGAACTGTATGTTGCTGGACCACCAAACAGCGACATCTGGAAACACATGCGTATCCTCCCACCAGCCCTGCGTCCCTACCCTGGCTCCTAGGCATGATTTGCACTGTTGTGAATATGTTAAAGTATGGTACCCCTAATGACCAATCACAGAGCGGCCAAACCCCGCCCCCTTCCCTGCGTCTCTCCCCTCCCTCCCTCGGCTCCTAGAGATGATGTGCACTGTTAAAGTATGGTACCCCGAATGACCAATCACAGAGCGGCCAAACCCCTCCCTGCGTCCCTCCCCTCCCTCCCTCGGCTCCTAGGCATAATATGCACTGTTAAAGTATGGTACCCCGAATGACCAATCATAGAGCGGCCAAACCCCGCCCCCCCTGTGTTCCTCCCCTCCCTGCGTCCCTCCCCTCCCTCAGGTCCTATAAACCAAAAGTTTATATTGCGGCCAAACCTCCCTCCCTCGGCTCCATTGTGCTGGAAGTTGATATCGCGCATGCGCGGTGGGCCGTTCCCTCCCTCCCCAGCCGCTACTTGTTAAATCATGCTATCCATGTTGCTTCTGCGCAGGTGCCAACACGCCTTCACCTTTTCACGGAACACCGTCTCTCACTGCGCCCCTGGGGCAGGAAGAAGTGCACCGGTAAGCTCCTCCTCCTGCACGGGGTCCGGACAACTGGCGCCCGCGGTCCGTATCTGTTCTATGGTATGAGGTCGTTTATATATAAGTGACATCTGTTGTTTGATACAATTGGCCGTTCTTTATGTATTGTAGGAAGATCGATCTCTGTGATTTATGTATTCACTTACAGTGGATGCATTTATTTTGGTGATCGATATATATATATATATATATATATATATATATATCTCCCAAAAAACGAGGCAGCACTCCAGAATAGCGTGAAAGGGTGAAGACCCCAAACTTTAATCCCCCAGCAACGTTTCGGCCTACTCAATGAGGCCTTTGTCAAGCTATACAACAGTGTAATCACAGGGTATATATTCCCAAAAACAGGTGCAATCAAATCACATGATAAAATTAGTAAAACCACATGATGCAAAAAGTGCTCAATCACGTGACATCACAATCAATTACAATAAATACATTTGGTCACAAAAATACATAAAAAACATCAGTAGTTGAATAAAGTGTAAAACAAAAGTGCTGTAAGTATACATTAATCCTCTCATATCCCAATTATGGATTTAAAGGCCTGTATAAAAATGTAAATGTCCAAAAGTGCTTGGTTCAAGTAATTAAAGGGTTAAAAGACATAATCTATAACAAAAAGGATACAGCCGTATGCCATTAATATATTAAAATAGCATTGCATACCATTGGTGGTTCAGTGTAGCCGCGAGTATCTGGCGTCTCCATCCGCACTGTGCGCATGCGCCGAGCCCGACAGTCAGTCCCGTCCTCCCCAGCTCCGGCCGCGTAACCATGTTCACACGCTCACCCGATCTGCGGCGTAGTGACGTGGAACACAACGCTCGTATCGCGAGGAGAGGAGGGAGCAGACCATGTGACTCAGCGGCATCCAACCAGCAACAGAGGGGACATTGAGTCGCCATAGTGACACAGAATGTATATATACACTCCGAATCAGACATCAGTGGGAGCATCTAGAGGATCGCATATAGCGAACATAAGTCCAATCATATCAAACATATCCATGAACTTTAGGAAAGCATGGGGGCATGTCTTGTGTTATTAAGGGCAACCATCATGGTGTCCCTGCTTAAGACATGAACCAAACTGTTGACCTCCAGGCCACCAGTGGGCAATCAGAGGTCCAATACCGTGTCCCCCATAACCCCCACATTCAAATCAACTCTTACAGGTGGCATAGGTGGGATTAACCCTTCCCTCTATACTACAGTGTATCATGGTGTCACTTAAGAGGGGAGCAATCAAGTTCCATCCACTCTTATTATATTTATGAAGACTGTCAGTATACAAGTATATACTATGATCAGCCCCGCAGACATTCGATCACCACCACTGTAGACATCAAAATGTCATCTGCTCATCCAAAATTATCATCATACGAAGTACAACACACTCCCAAATGTGACCACTGATGTCCACATTTTCTTCTTATGGCAAATAAGGAACCACTTCCAGCTTTGCTAGCTAAAAGAAGACAAAGGGCCTATAGTATACCCAAGAGTTCTATAAAAAATAGAAAAAGGAGAAAATCAGGTCAGTATGTCAAAGGTTAACACTGTTGCATATTTCCAATTACAGGCTGAACAAATCAGTTCCCCCACGTTCACGGAGTCGACTGCACCTCCTAACTATATAAATCCTATCTACATTCCGTATTCAAGCCATCCGGCTTAAGTGTGCACAACCGGTGGATCCATACTAATTGGCGCTGTTTTAATAATAACTCTCTATTACCTCCTCTTTTAAGAGGGGAAATATGATCGAATTTGAGATCCTTCTCCCTGTGCCCAACATCCGCAAAATGCTTGGACACAGGGAGAGCCTTCCTTTTCTGGCGTATCGTGTACCTGTGATAGTTAAGCCTGGTCTTTACATCCAAAGTGGTCTCTCCAACATAGAGGAGACCACACGGACACAGCAGTAGGTATATAACAAATGCACTGTTACATGTTAAAAAGTGGTGGATCTCGAAATGAGTCTTTAACGTGGGATGTATACATTTTTCTTCTTTCAGCATATAGCTGCAATTGACGCAGCGTAAACATGGATAGCATCCATTTCTTTTAGGGCCAATAAATGTCTGAATAAATCTTTTATCACCAACCACATCCGCTCTAACCAATTTATCACGCAGGTTGGTAGATCTTCTATATGACATAAGAGGAGGGGCAGCGAATTCCTTAACACTGTTAAAATTGCTTTTCAATATCGGCCAATGTTTTTTAATGCCCCCTGCTATTTGGTAACTACCTTCTGTATATGTGGAAATGAACGGTACCCTATCAGGGATATGTTTGTTAGTTACCTCAGAGTGATTAGACCCCAAAGTGTCCAGATGTCTCTGGACCAACTTTTTGGGGTAACCTCTACGGGTAAATTTATCAGACATCTCTGACAATCTAAGATCACATACTTCTCGATCCCTTACAATTCGCTGAACACTGAGAAATTGGCTACGTGGCAACGATTTGATCATGGAGCGCGGGTGACAACTCTCATATCTTAATAGTTTGTTGCAAACTATTAAGAATCTTTACCATGGTGTTCAACCTGCTCGGTGGAGTAAGTAAGGGTAAACTGAATCTCAGGGTCCATCCCATTAAGAAAATGGTGAAACTCAGCCAACTCTTCCTCAGTGCCATTCCAAATGACAAACACATCATCTATGTATCTCCACCACCCCAGCACATGGCTGAAGTGGTGGGACACATATACATGCCCTGCCTCAAGGTCTGACATGAAGATGTTGGCATAAGTCAGCGCCATATTCGAACCCATTGCGGTTCCTCACAATTGTAGATAGTAGCCATCTTGGAAGGCAAAATAATTGTATTTCAAAACCACACCGAGCAGATCAATAATGAACTCCTTACACTCATCTGCGTGTCAGAAAGGCATCTCCGAACAGCCTCTACCCCTCTATCATGATTTATAGAGGTATAGAGGCTGACCACATCGAATGATGCCAATATGGTGTTTGGGGTCACTAACACCTGAGACATTTTCTCCAATAAGTCACCTGTATCTCGTATATATGATTTAGAAGTAATGGCAAATTGACGAAGAAATTATTTATCTTATCTAAAAAGATGGCAATTTTGGAGAAAACTGACTCTCTACCCGAAACTATGGGCCTCCCCGGAGGATTTATCAGACACTTATGAATTTTAGGTAACACATATCAACGGTGTCTTGGGATGTGTCACTAGTAGATAAGTGTATAGGATCAATCAGGCCTCCTGACCTGGCAGTGTCCAAAATATTGGTGATAACTCTAATCACATCAAACTTGGGGTCATGATTGAGACGCCTATACAATTTATCATCACTTAGTTGTCTATGGATCTCAGAAATATACCATTCTGTATCCATAACAACAACTGCCCCCCCCTTGTCCGCCGGTTTGACAGTGAGAGAACCGTTGTTGCGCAACTCATCAATGGCCCGTACCTCTTCAGTCGTCATATTCGGTTGTCTTAAACCACTGTCTTGTAATACATACTTTAAGTCATCAATATCTGCCTTAACTGCATTAATATAGGCATCAATAGTTGGACAGTTTAACTGTGGGCTGAAGTTGCTCTTCGCTTGTAATACAACATCACGGAGAGAGAGTTCACATCCACCTGTATTGGTGCGATCTATATTACCACCACTGATCACATTTTTACTTAAATCTGCAAACCAAACTTTAAGTTTAATATTTAAAAAAAAACTTTGCAAATCAACTTCAAGTTGGAACCAATCTACACCAACTGAGGGGCAGTATGATAAACCTTTAGATAAAAGTTCAGTCTGTGCATGGGTAAGTGTATGAGATGACATATTTACCACTATTGATTTTTCTTTCTCACAGTCCGACCTCTTGCTACTTGTTGTTCCATTTCTCCATCTGTGTTGTTTCTGCCCCCACGTCTGGTCCTTTTGGTTCTAGAGTTGTTCTTAAAAACGTTTCTTCCTGTTCCACTTGTATGGATCATGCTGGAGAAATTCCAGATTTAATAAAATAATTTAGCTGGGGAGGACGGGACTGACTGTCGGGCTCGACGCATGCGCACAGTGCGGATGGAGACGCCAGATACTTGCGGCTACACTGAACCACCAATGGTATGCAATGCTATTTTATATATTAATAGGATACGGCTGTATCCTTTTTGTTATAGATTATGTCTTTTAACCCTTTAATTACTTGAACCAAGCACTTTTGCGCATTTACATTTGTATACAGGCCTTTGAATCCATAATTGGGATATGAGAGGATTAATGTATACTTACAGCACTTTTTTGTTTTACACTGTATTCAACTACTAAATAATTTATTTATTGTAATTGATTGTGATGTCACCTGATTGAGCACTTTTTGTATCATGTTGTTTTACTAATTTGTATCATGTGATTTGATTGCACCTGTTTTTGGGTATATATACACCCTGTGATTACACTGTTGTATAGCTTGACAAAGGCCTCATTGAGTAGGCCGAAACCTTGCTGGGGGATTAAAGTTTGGGGTTTTCACCCTTTCACACTATTCTGGAGTTCTGCCTTGTTTTTTGGGATATATATACAGTGGAGGAGAACCCTGCCTTCCTAGAGGAATTGCACCCAGTGCACACCATCTGACTGTGCTGCTGCGGTATTTGCAAGTGTGTATATATATATATATATATATATATATATTTATACACTTCCATTTGCGGCTCTACCCTTAGGGTATTTATAGTTGGTCTCTGCACATGCATAGAGATATGTATCTGCACTTTGATAAGATCTGGTTTTTGGAGATATGCACTTGCACTTTGATATGACCTAGATATCTGTTATATTTATGTGATATATACTTCTACATACCAGCACACTTGGTATATATTTTAACTAATTGTGGTTTCCTTTTTGCCCTCCATCTTTTGGGGTATTGTGTTATGTCCCCTCCGGTGTAGTCCAATTTTTTCTGATGTATTGCATCATACTTACATTTTTTATGAGAATTATTGAATAAAGTATATTTATATTTCATTACTAAACCTGTTTCATTCTAGTCTCATTTTATCTTTTGTTTGTGTATGTTGATGTACACTGAGTGGGTACATTACTGTAGGGTACTCTTATTCATGTAGGATTACCAATGTGAAGAGTAATTTATGCGTATTTTGTGACCGATATTGTTTAATCATTAGGTATAGCAGGGGTATATCACAAAAATTGGTGAATTTCACCCAATATGTAACAAACAAATGAGTGATTTTTTTATTTATTTTTTTACCTGTCTACTAGGTATAGCAGTTGTATATCACAGCCAAAAATTTGTGAATTTTACCCGAAAATGTAACAAACAAATTAGTGAAATGACAGACACACGTTCAAACAATACACTGGCTGCAGGGCAGGCCAGCACCTCCAAGGCATAAAGGGCATGCTCAGGCCATGTGCCCAATTTGGAGACCCAGAAGTTGAAGGGGGCAGACCCGTCATTCAGTACGTGTAGGCTTGTGCACACATACTGCTCCACCATGTTGGTGAAATACTGCCTCCTGCTAAGACATTCCATATCAACTGGTGGTGCTGGTTGTTGTGGCGTGCTGACAAAGCTTTTCCACATTTCGGACATGCTAACCCTGCCTTCTGAGGTGCTGCTGGTGCCCCAGCAGCATTGGCGACCACTTCCTCCTCCTCTGCCTTCGCCTTGTGCTTCCACTGTGCCCCCGCTGTCAGGTGGGAATGCCACCAGCGTGCGCTTGTACTCGCGCATCTTACGATAACGCTCCAGTGATGGAATTAAGGGCAGTACATTGTCCTTGTAACGGGGATCCAGCAGTGTGGCTACCCACTAATCAGCACAAGTTAGAATGTGGGCAACTCTGGGGTCGTTGCGGAGACACTGCAGCATGTAATCGCTCATATGTGCCAGGCTGCCCAGAGGCAAAGAAATGTTGTCCTCTGTGGGAGGTGTACCATCTGTGTCCTCTGTATCCCCCCAGCCACGCACCAGTAATGGCCATGAGCTGGTTTGGGTGCCACCCTGCTATGAACACGGTTCCTCCTCCTCCATCTATCTCCTCCTCCTCATCCTCCACCTCATCATCCTCCAGAACTGTGCCCTGGCTCGACAATTGTGTACCTGACGTTTGTGGGTGCAGGAACACACCCTCGGAGCCACTTGGGAATGACTGGTCGGAAACCCTATGAAATGATCCCTTTTCTTCCTTCTTCTGTGCCACATCTGCTTCCATCATCACCAGAAGTGTTTTTTCAAGGAGGCATAGAAGTGGGATAGTAATGCTGAGAACGGCATTATCGGCACTAGCCATGTTGGTGGAGTACTCAAAACAGTGCAACAAGGAACACATTGGTGCTGATGTGGTGCTGTTGCGCAGAGCGACTCACCCGTGCGCGCTGCAGCTGAAACTCCACTATCGCCTGCTGCTGGGAGACAATGTAAAGGAACTGGAGGCACCGTTAGCAATCCAACCTACTATCGCCTGTACTTGAATAACGCTGAAGGTTCTGTCACCTACTCGCACCTGAGGAAGATGTTTCACTTGTGTGTGTAGCTGGAACAGATCGACCAACTCCTGTCCCTGCAACAGGAGCTCCACCAGCAGACTAGAACAGCAGTATCTAACGCAGGCATCTCAAACTGCGGCCCTCCAGCTGTTGCAAAACTACAACTCCCAGCATGCCCGGACAGCCTACAGGTATCAGCCTACAGCAGGGCATTGTGGGAGTTGTAGTTTTACAACAGCTGGAGGGCCGCAGTTTGAGATGCCTGATCTAACGCGGGTATCTCACACTGACAGATGCAGCATAGGCCCCAGATGTAGGAGATTGGCAAAAATTGGTGTTTTTTCAAACCCTGAATATTATTGCAGTATTTCAAGCTTGTATCTCACACTGACAGATGCTGCTAAGGCCGAAAATTTTCTATTTGGCCCAAAATGGGTGTTTTTTTAATAACAGAATAGAACAGCAGTATCCAACGTGTGTATCTCACATTGACAGATGCAGCAAAGGCAGCAAATTTAGTTTTTTGCCCAAAATGGGTGCTTTTTTAATAACAGAATAGAACAGCAGTATCTAACACGTGTATCTCACGGTGACAGATGCAAGAAAGGCTGAAAATATTTTTTTTTGCCCAAAATGGGTGTTTTTTTTTAAACCCAGAATATAATTGCAGTATTTCTAGCTTGTATGTCACACTAACAAATGTAGCATAGGCCCCAGATGTAGGGTATTGCCAAAAATTTGTGTTTTTTCAAACCCTGAATATTATTGCAGTATTTCAAGCTTGTATCTCACACTGACAGATGCAGCCAAGGCCAAAAATGTACTATTTGCCGCAAAATGGGTGTTTTTTTTTTATAACAGAATAGAACAGCAGTATCTAACGTGTGTATCTCACACTGACAGATGCAGCAAAGGCTGCAAATTTAGTTTTTTGCCCAAAATGGGTGTTATTTTTAAACCCTGAATATTATTGCAGTATTTCTAGCTTGTATGTCACACTATCAAATGCAGCAAAGGCCCCAGATGTAGGGTATTGCCAAAAATGTGTGTTTTTTTAAACCAAGAAAATTATTGAAGTATAGTAAGCTTGTATTTTACACTGACAAATGATGCAAAGGCACTAGATGTAGGATATTGCCCAAAATGGGTGTTTATTTTTTTTTTACCCAGATTATTATTGCTGTATTTCAAACTTGTTTTTCACACAAAAAAATGCAGCATAGGCCCCAGATGTAGGGTATTGCCAAAAATGGGTGTTTTTTAAACCCAGAAAATTATTGCAGTATTTCAAGCTTGGATTTCACACTGACAAATGCTATAACGGCCCCAGATGTAGGGTCTTGCAAAAGATGGGTGATTTTTTTAAAACCAGAAAATTATTGAAGTATTGCAAGCTTGTATTACACACTGAAAAATGCTGCAAAGGCACCAGATGTAGGATATTGCCAAAAATTTGAGTTTTTCTAAACCCAGATTATTATTGCAGTATTTCAAGTTTGGATTTGAATGTTACAAATGCACATACGCTGTGCTGGTGAACTGAGCTTTCATAAAATGGCCGCCACCCACCTAACTAACAGATGGATAAAAGTAATTTTTATTTGTCACTGGGCTCAGGGCAGGGTAAAAAGATTTTGCATAAATCTATGTAGATTGCTTAACAAGCACTTCTGATTAAATATTATTTCCTATTTTCTCCCTCACAGCAGCAGCATCCTCTAGTAACAGCAGAGTGACATGCAGCGCTACGTGACGCCAGCTTATATGGAGGCTGGGTCATATGCTGCACTGGCCAATCACAGCCATCCCATTAGTAGGCATGGCTGTGATGGCTTCTAAGGGCACAGAGTTAAACGTTTGTTGATTTGCTGCTCTGCAGCCTTTCAAAAACCACCATTAACTCGCCGAACACCGAACCAGAAATTTTACTGAACAGTTCGGGTCCGGGGTCCAAAAATCCTAAAGTTTGGGTTCGCTCAACCCTACTATTTACCTCATAATGAGTACAATGCAATAATAAAAAATAAATTGCCACCAAAGGTGTACATAGTTTTCTTCATGTTCTTTCCGATCATTCCTGCATTCGCTGGAACAGCACATGGAGATTGTATGTGGCTTTATAGCATCACGCTTTCTAATTCAAGTGATAGCAAGGGTCAAAAATAGTGTTGACTGAAGCAAACTTTGGATTATAGCTCTGAAGTTGCTTCGATCAAAACTTTGTTTGAATGCTGTACATAGATCTGTTTCTGTACAGCATTCAAATGTATGGGCTTTGAGGTGAAAGTGTCACGACCATGGTTGTTGCCTGCTGTTGCCTGCGGTCTGGTTTGGTTGTTCAACCACAGGTGAGGGCCGCTAGTATGTTGCCTCACTTGTGGTTGCCACTGGCAACATGTAGTTATTTTGCAGTTTAGCAGCCTGAGCTGGTGCTGGGCAGCTTGCTGCAATGTGCATGCGGTTGCACCTGTCAACCTATCTTTGTTAGGTGTGTCTTTTGTATGTCTGGTGTGCACGGGGTTTATTGTGTGTGTATTCCCCTTTTAATTGCTGTCTTCCCTTCCCTGGTGTTGAAAGGGTTAACTTCCTTCCTAGTGTGTGTGCACTGGGTGTGTCTGAGTGTGGGTGTGGCTACTTGGGCCTATATAGCTTCTGCTGTGATAGCTTCTGCTGTTCAGAGGTCTGAAGGGTACTTCAGCTATGCAAGCTGGAGTCATCCTCCTTCTTATTTTCCATCTGCCTGTGAGGGCCACCCTTGTGGTCATACTGTCACGGCTGAGGATGGGGCAGCACATATTAACATCTCGTGGCATCGCACGGCTGAGGGTTTTCCCCATCCTCAGCCGTGACAGAAATTCGTTATCTCTGAATTCTCTCAATTTTTAAACTTGAAAACCATTTTAAAACTTGCATCTGAAGTCAGCTTTGGTACAGAGGTACCAGCCGGTACAGAAGCCGACTTCAGATTCAAGTTTTACAATTCTTTTGCAGTAATAGAATCGATGGGCGAAGTTATTCAACAGTCTGACACAACATCGGAGATAGCAAAGCCATACATTTGAATGATCTACAGAGACGGATCTCCATCCAGCATTTAAACAAAGTTTTGACTGAAGGACATCTATAATTCGAAACTTGCTTCACTTAACACTAGTCAAAAACAAAGGAATTGCAGATAATCATGAGAATATAAATTTGTGGCTGGTGCATACTCCTAGCCTTAAAACATTAGGGCTATGCTTTTTATTTCAAACATTTTGCTTATAGTATTGCTTACAAGTTGATTGGTTCCTTTGCTGAAACAGAAACAGTACAGTTCCTCAAGTTACAATATTAATTGGTACCAGGATGATCATTGTATGTTGAAACCACTGTAACTTTAGTCTATACCTCTATGAAAAACTAGTAATTGGGTCCAAAGCCTCAAAATGTCATCCCAAGATAATAGAACATTACAATTTAAGAAAAATAACTAGATAACTAAGAGAGTAAATACATTTATTCTATATAGAAGTCAGAAATTGATGCTGGACGCTGTAAATCACTTTCTATGAGGCGTACAGCAACTTCTTTAGGGTCTTGAATAACACACTAAGTAACAGAAAAACAAAATAGAGCTGATCTCATCTGACATCCAAAAGGAGCAACTCATCTTAGCACAGACAGGATATTTTACCAGATGGCCAAGTTAATTGACTATAGAGATGAGCAAACCAGTTGAGATTTGTTTCGGGTCTGGTTCACCACATTTTTAAAAAAGTTTGGTTCTGACCCGGTTTGATTTGGGCCGAACCAAAGTTGCTCACAAATTGGTAGATAAAACCCACTAGCCTCCTAGGAATTTTTAGGAAAACTTGTTATCTCTTTTTGTTCATCCCCCCCCACCCCCCCCAAACTCTGGAACCCAATGACAATAATAATAAATTATGTCTGAGTGAACCTGACATACATAGCTATGGCTAAAGGCACATTTGATGGCGTTACCATACAGCGTGTTTAATATAACACCTCCCCAGCACATGTGTTATGCTTTTTTATAATACAAAGCTTCCAAAAATTGTCCTTTATCAGGGGCAGATGATGTTTAAACACAAATGGTGTTATGGGATAAAATAAATTATAATAAAAAAGTCACTTGGATGGTAGTTTTGTCCCTGGTGACAAAATTGGAAGCCTATTCGAAGGGCTTTGCCACTGGACAGGGAGTCTCGGATGAGCTGCCACTGCCTGACCTCGAAAGAACACATGCTCCCTGCTCCCAGTGGACCATGAAAGACATGTATTGTCCCTGCCCACAAGAGCTGCGCCAGGTGTTCACCTTGGTGTGAAACTTGCCGTACAGCGAAAATTGCAGGAAGCAGCGTACGTTGTCTGCCACACGAGAAAACAAGGCAGGGATGGCTTTTTGGGAGAAAAAATGCTGTCTGGGAATCTTCCCAGCAAGGCCGAGTGCTATCAATAAAGTCAGCTTTATTGATAGCTGATGATGGAGTGGAGGAGGAATCTGAGCAGGAGAAGTGGAAAGGGATGATAATTATGTGAAAGACACTGTACTGCTCGTTGATTCGGCCTGGCTGACACAAGGGAGACTGGGAGAAGGAGGGAACTCCTGCTGTGATGGCTGGCTGCCATCTCTGTTTGCTCACAGAATGGGGTAATGCTGCTTCAGTTAATTCAATAGAGCTGCGGGGACTACGTTTGTGTTTTTCTGGCCACGTCTTATAATACTCTTGCACAGCTTGCACAAGGCAATGCTTTTGTGTTCTGGCTTCAGACTGGAGCAACTCACACAGCAGAGGTAGAGGCAGCTTAGCTAGGCTTAGCTCTGGCATGTTTTGAATATAACCCACCCACAACATCAGCTACATCACTAGATCCTTAAGCAGATGTGGCCCTGGCTGTTTTTTGGGAGGTATGCTCCCTGTTCTTTGGGAGATCTGCTCTTTATTACTGCCTCCAGCACCCTCCTTTTCTGATGTTGCTTTCTCCTCAGCACCCTGATCCGGCTCTCAGGTCCTGTCAAGCCCACAATCACCACTGGAGTCTTCACCCTCCCTCTCACCTCTATCAGACTATTATGTTAGTTCGTTTTTTTTTAGCCCCCTTCCCCTGCTCTTTCCTGGTTGCCACTACCCCCAATGCCAATAGCGTGGCTACGGGGGCCACTACTTTCATCTACAACTGCTATGCCTGGGATCTGCAGCCTCCTGTTCCACCTTCTCCTCAGGCAGTACAAACTGCTCTCACACAAGTCGTCAACAGGGAGACTCTCTTGACTATTTTCTGTAGGGAATGGTCTGGTTTTCTTGCCATGTCTTAGGAAAATGAAAAGTTTCGCTCTAGTAAGGGGCAGGAAAGACTTGGAGCCTTCTTTGGGGCTGCAAGGAGGAGGAGCAGGAGGAACGCTGTGCCCCCTGGCTCCACAGCATGATATCCGAATCGGAAGTCACCTCCACATCATCTTACTGCGATGGAGAGGAGGCGTAAGCTCATCCTCTTTTTTGTCAATTACTGTATAATGTTGCGCCATTCCAAAGCCAGAAGTGACAATTGCGGACTACTAATACTACTATTACTACTACTTCTGGCCGAATAGTTGGTGCTGTTACTACCTATACTTTGGCTCTGGGTCTTTCGTTTGGAACCCATCCGTAGTCGGGATATTTTTGGACCTCTCAGATAATGTTGTGCACTAGCGTGTGTATGGGTATAGTAATCACATATATATGCTGCTAGTTTGATTATAATTAGGGATGAGCGAACTCGAACTGTATAGTTCGGGTTCGTACCGAATTTTGGGGTGTCCGTGACACGGACCCGAACCCGGACATTTTCGTAAAAGTCCGGGTTCGGGTTCGGTGTTCGTCGCTTTCTTGGCGCTTTTGTGACGCTTTCTTGGCGCTTTTTGAAAGGCTGCAAAGCAGCCAATCAACAAGCGTCATACTACTTGCCCCAAGAGGCCATCACAGCCATGCCTACTATTGGCATGGCTGTGATTGGCCAGAGCACCATGTGACCCAGCCTCTATTTAAGCTGGAGTCACATAGCGCCGCCCGTCACTCTGCTCTGATTAGCGTAGGGAGAGGTTGCGGCTGCGACAGTAGGGCGAGATTAGGCAGATTAACTCCTCCAAAGGACTTGATTAACTGATCGATCTGCAGCTGTGAATCATTGAGCTGCTGATCCTCAATTGCTCACTGTTTTTAGGCTGCACAGACCGTTTGTCAGTCTCATTTTTCTGGGGTGATCGGCGGCCATTTTGTGTCTTGTGGTGCGCCAGCACAAGCTGCGACCAAGTGCATTTAACCCTCAATGGTGTGGTTGTTTTTTGGCTAAAGCCTACATCAGGGTGAAGCTGTCACACCAAGTGCATTTAACCAGCAATAGTCTGTTCATTTTTTGGCCATATACAAAATCAGGGGCAAGCTGCGCCTGTCACCAAGTGCATTTAACCCTCAATGGTGTGGTTGTTTTTTGGCTAAAGCCTACATCAGGGTGAAGCTGTGACACCAAGTGCATTTAACCAGCAATAGTCTGTTCATTTTTTGGCCATATACAAAATCAGGGGCAAGCTGCGCCTGTCACCAAGTGCATTTAACCCTCAATGGTGTGGTTGTTTTTTGGCTAAAGCCTACATCAGGGTGAAGCTGTCACACCAAGTGCATTTAACCAGCAATAGTCTGTTCATTTTTTGGCCATATACAAAATCAGGGGCAAGCTGCGCCTGTCACCAAGTGCATTTAACCCTCAATGGTGTGGTTGTTTTTTGGCTAAAGCCTACATCAGGGTGAAGCTGTCACACCAAGTGCATTTAACCAGCAATAGTCTGTTTATTTTTTGGCCATATCCCAGTCTAATTCTGTCACTAAATCCATACCGGTCACCCAGCGCCTAAATACTAGGCCTCAAATTTATATCCAGCTAAATCTGTCCCTAGTGCTGTAGCTGGGCGAGTTATTTAGTGTCCGTTCAAGCACATTTCTTGTTCTGGGTTGAAATACAATTCCCAATTTAGCAATTTCATAATTTAGTGGTTCCTGCTATATCAGAGCTATTTGAAATCTATCCCAAAAAGGGTATATAATATTGAAGGTGCACATTGGGTCATTCAGAATAACTTCACACACACCCGCTACTGTGTATTTCCAAGTCTAATTCTGTCACTAAACCCATACCTGTCACCCAGCGCCTAAATACTAGGCCTCAAATTTAAATCCCTCTAAATCTCTCGTTACCGCTGTACTGTTGTTGCTGGGCAAGATATTTAGTGTCCGTCAAAGCACATTTTTTGTTCTGGGTTGAAGTACAATTCCCAATTTAGCAATTTCATAATTTAGTGGTTCCTGCTATATCAGAGCTATTTGGAATCTATCCCTAAAAGGGTATATAATATTGAAGGTGCACATTGGGTCATTCAGAATAACTTCACACACACCCGCTACTGTGTATTTCCAAGTCTAATTCTGTCACTAAACCCATACCTGTCACCCAGCGCCTAAATACTAGGCCTCAAATTTAAATCCCTCTAAATCTCTCGTTACCGCTGTACTGTTGTTGCTGGGCAAGATATTTAGTGTCCGTCAAAGCACATTTTTTGTTCTGGGTTGAAGTACAATTCCCAATTTAGCAATTTCATAATTTAGTGGTTTCTGCTATATCAGAGCTATTTGAAATCTATCCCTAAAAGGGTATATAATATTGAAGGTGCACATTGGGTCATTCAGAATAACTTCACACACACGCTTCTGTGCATTTCCAAGTCTAATTCTGTCACTAAATCCATACCGGTGACCCAGCGCCTAAATACTAGGCCTCAAATTTAAATCCCTCTAAATCTCTCGTTACCCACCGCTGTACTGTTGTTGCTGGGCAAGATATTTAGTGTCCGTCAAAGCACATTTTTTGTTCTGGGTTGAAGTACAATTCCCAATTTAGCAATTTCATAATTTAGTGGTTTCTGCTATATCAGAGCTATTTGAAATCTATCCCTAAAAGGGTATATAATATTGAAGGTGCACATAGGGTCATTCAGAATAACTTCACACACACGCTTCTGTGCATTTCCAAGTCTAATTCTGTCACTAAATCCATACCGGTGACCCAGCGCCTAAATACTAGGCCTCAAATTTAAATCCCTCTAAATCTCTCGTTACCCACCGCTGTACTGTTGTTGCTGGGCAAGATATTTAGTGTCCGTCAAAGCACATTTTTTGTTCTGGGTTGAAGTACAATTCCCAATTTAGCAATTTCATAATTTAGTGGTTTCTGCTATATCAGAGCTATTTGAAATCTATCCCTAAAAGGGTATATAATATTGAAGGTGCACATAGGGTCATTCAGAATAACTTCACACACACGCTTCTGTGCATTTCCAAGTCTAATTCTGTCACTAAATCCATACCGGTGACCCAGCGCCTAAATACTAGGCCTCAAATTTATATCCCGCTAAATCTCTCGTTACCCGCTGTACTGTTGTTGCTGGGCAAGATATTTAGTGTCCGTCAAAGCACATTTTTTGTTCTGGGTTGAAGTACAATTCCCAATTTAGCAATTTCATAATTTAGTGGTTCCTGCTATATCAGAGCTATTTGAAATCTATCCCAAAAAGGGTATATAATATTGAAGGTGCACATTGGGTCATTCAGAATAACTTCACACACACCCGCTACTGTGTATTTCCAAGTCTAATTCTGTCACTAAACCCATACCTGTCACCCAGCGCCTAAATACTAGGCCTCAAATTTAAATCCCTCTAAATCTCTCGTTACCGCTGTACTGTTGTTGCTGGGCAAGATATTTAGTGTCCGTCAAAGCACATTTTTTGTTCTGGGTTGAAGTACAATTCCCAATTTAGCAATTTCATAATTTAGTGGTTTCTGCTATATCAGAGCTATTTGAAATCTATCCCTAAAAGGGTATATAATATTGAAGGTGCACATTGGGTCATTCAGAATAACTTCACACACACGCTTCTGTGCATTTCCAAGTCTAATTCTGTCACTAAATCCATACCGGTGACCCAGCGCCTAAATACTAGGCCTCAAATTTAAATCCCTCTAAATCTCTCGTTACCCACCGCTGTACTGTTGTTGCTGGGCAAGATATTTAGTGTCCGTCAAAGCACATTTTTTGTTCTGGGTTGAAGTACAATTCCCAATTTAGCAATTTCATAATTTAGTGGTTTCTGCTATATCAGAGCTATTTGAAATCTATCCCTAAAAGGGTATATAATATTGAAGGTGCACATAGGGTCATTCAGAATAACTTCACACACACGCTTCTGTGCATTTCCAAGTCTAATTCTGTCACTAAATCCATACCGGTGACCCAGCGCCTAAATACTAGGCCTCAAATTTAAATCCCTCTAAATCTCTCGTTACCCACCGCTGTACTGTTGTTGCTGGGCAAGATATTTAGTGTCCGTCAAAGCACATTTTTTGTTCTGGGTTGAAGTACAATTCCCAATTTAGCAATTTCATAATTTAGTGGTTTCTGCTATATCAGAGCTATTTGAAATCTATCCCTAAAAGGGTATATAATATTGAAGGTGCACATAGGGTCATTCAGAATAACTTCACACACACGCTTCTGTGCATTTCCAAGTCTAATTCTGTCACTAAATCCATACCGGTGACCCAGCGCCTAAATACTAGGCCTCAAATTTATATCCCTCTAAATCTCTCGTTACCCGCTGTACTGTTGTTGCTGGGCAAGATATTTAGTGTCCGTCAAAGCACATTTTTTGTTCTGGGTTGAAGTACAATTCCCAATTTAGCAATTTCATAATTTAGTGGTTCCTGCTATATCAGAGCTATTTGAAATCTATCCCTAAAAGGGTATATAATATTGAAGGTGCACATTGGGTCATTCAGAATAACTTCACACACACCCGCTACTGTGTATTTCCAAGTCTAATTCTGTCACTAAACCCATACCTGTCACCCAGCGCCTAAATACTAGGCCTCAAATTTAAATCCCTCTAAATCTCTCGTTACCCGCTGTACTGTTGTTGCTGGGCAAGATATTTAGTGTCCGTCAAAGCACATTTTTTGTTCTGGGTTGAAGTACAATTCCCAATTTAGCAATTTCATAATTTAGTGGTTTCTGCTATATCAGAGCTATTTGAAATCTATCCCTAAAAGGGTATATAATATTGAAGGTGCACATTGGGTCATTCAGAATAACTTCACACACACGCTTCTGTGCATTTCCAAGTCTAATTCTGTCACTAAACCCATACCTGTCACCCAGCGCCTAAATACTAGGCCTCAAATTTAAATCCCTCTAAATCTCTCGTTACCCGCTGTACTGTTGTTGCTGGGCAAGATATTTAGTGTCCGTCAAAGCACATTTTTTGTTCTGGGTTGAAGTACAATTCCCAATTTAGCAATTTCATAATTTAGTGGTTTCTGCTATATCAGAGCTATTTGAAATCTATCCCTAAAAGGGTATATAATATTGAAGGTGCACATTGGGTCATTCAGAATAACTTCACACACACGCTTCTGTGCATTTCCAAGTCTAATTCTGTCACTAAATCCATACCGGTGACCCAGCGCCTAAATACTAGGCCTCAAATTTAAATCCCTCTAAATCTCTCGTTACCCACCGCTGTACTGTTGTTGCTGGGCAAGATATTTAGTGTCCGTCAAAGCACATTTTTTGTTCTGGGTTGAAGTACAATTCCCAATTTAGCAATTTCATAATTTAGTGGTTTCTGCTATATCAGAGCTATTTGAAATCTATCCCTAAAAGGGTATATAATATTGAAGGTGCACATAGGGTCATTCAGAATAACTTCACACACACGCTTCTGTGCATTTCCAAGTCTAATTCTGTCACTAAATCCATACCGGTGACCCAGCGCCTAAATACTAGGCCTCAAATTTAAATCCCTCTAAATCTCTCGTTACCCGCTGTCCTGTTGTAGCTGGGAAAGTTATTTAGTGTCCGTCAAAGCACATTTTTTGTTCTGGGTTGAAGTACAATTCCCAATTTAGCAATTTCATAATTTAGTGGTTCCTGCTATATCAGAGCTATTTGAAATCTATCCCTAAAAGGGTATATAATATTCAAGGTGCACATTGGGTCATTCAGAATAACTTCACACACACGCTTCTGTGCATTTCCAAGTCTAATTCTGTCACTAAATCCATACCGGTCACCCAGCGCCTAAATACTAGGCCTCAAATTTAAATCCCTCTAAATCTCTCGTTACCCACCGCTGTACTGTTGTTGCTGGGCAAGATATTTAGTGTCCGTCAAAGCACATTTTTTGTTCTGGGTTGAAGTACAATTCCCAATTTAGCAATTTCATAATTTAGTGGTTTCTGCTATATCAGAGCTATTTGAAATCTATCCCTAAAAGGGTATATAATATTGAAGGTGCACATAGGGTCATTCAGAATAACTTCACACACACGCTTCTGTGCATTTCCAAGTCTAATTCTGTCACTAAATCCATACCGGTGACCCAGCGCCTAAATACTAGGCCTCAAATTTAAATCCCTCTAAATCTCTCGTTACCGCTGTCCTGTTGTAGCTGGGAAAGTTATTTAGTGCCCGTCAAAGCACATTTTTTGTTCTGGGTTGAAGTACAATTCCCAATTTAGCAATTTCATAATTTAGTGGTTCCTGCTATATCAGAGCTATTTGAAATCTATCCCAAAAAGGGTATATAATATTCAAGGTGCACATTGGGTCATTCAGAATAACTTCACACACACGCTTCTGTGCATTTCCAAGTCTAATTCTGTCACTAAATCCATACCGGTCACCCAGCGCCTAAATACTAGGCCTCAAATTTATATCCCGCTGAATTTGAATACAATACATTGGGCCAAATAATATATTTGTTGTTGTGGTGAACCATAACAATGAGAAAAACATCTAGTAAGGGACGCGGACGTGGACATGGTCGTGGTGGTGTTAGTGGACCCTCTGGTGCTGGGAGAGGACGTGGCCGTTCTGCCACATCCACACGTCCTAGTGTACCAACTACCTCAGGTCCCAGTAGCCGCCAGAATTTACAGCGATATATGGTGGGGCCCAATGCCGTTCTAAGGATGGTAAGGCCTGAGCAGGTACAGGCATTAGTCAATTGGGTGGCCGACAGTGGATCCAGCACGTTCACATTATCTCCCACCCAGTCTTCTGCAGAAAGCGCACAGATGGCGCCTGAAAACCAACCCCATCAGTCTGTCACATCACCCCCATGCATACCAGGGAAACTGTCTCAGCCTCAAGTTATGCAGCAGTCTCTTATGCTGTTTGAAGACTCCGCTGGCAGGGTTTCCCAAGGGCATCCACCTAGCCCTTCCCCAGCGGTGAAAGACATAGAATGCACTGACGCACAACCACTTATGTTTCCTGATGATGAGGACATGGGAATACCACCTCAGCATGTCTCTGATGATGACGAAACACAGGTGCCAACTGCTGCGTCTTTCTGCAGTGTGCAGACTGAACAGGAGGTCAGGGATCAAGACTGGGTGGAAGACGATGCAGGGGACGATGAGGTCCTAGACCCCACATGGAATGAAGGTCGTGCCACTGACTTTCACAGTTCGGAGGAAGAGGCAGTGGTGAGACCGAGCCAACAGCGTAGCAAAAGAGGGAGCAGTGGGCAAAAGCAGAACACCCGCCGCCAAGAGACTCCGCCTGCTACTGACCGCCGCCATCTGGGACCGAGCACCCCAAAGGCAGCTTCAAGGAGTTCCCTGGCATGGCACTTCTTCAAACAATGTGCTGACGACAAGACCCGAGTGGTTTGCACGCTGTGCCATCAGAGCCTGAAGCGAGGCATTAACGTTCTGAACCTGAGCACAACCTGCATGACCAGGCACCTGCATGCAAAGCATGAACTGCAGTGGAGTAAACACCTTAAAACCAAGGAAGTCACTCAGGCTCCCCCTGCTACCTCTTCTGCTGCTGCCGCCTCGGCCTATTCTGCTGCTGCCGCCTCGGCCTCTTCCTCCGCCTCTGGAGGAACGTTGGCACCTGCCGCCCAGCAAACAGGGGATGTACCACCAACACCACCACCACCACCTCCGTCACCAAGCGTCTCAACCATGTCACACGCCAGCGTTCAGCTCTCCATCTCACAAACATTTGATAGAAAGCGTAAATTCCCACCTAGCCACCCTCGATCCCTGGCCCTGAATGCCAGCATTTCTAAACTACTGGCCTATGAAATGCTGTCATTTAGGCTGGTGGACACAGACAGCTTCAAACAGCTCATGTCGCTTGCTGTCCCACAGTATGTTGTTCCCAGCCGGCACTACTTCTCCAAGAGAGCCGTGCCTTCCCTGCACAACCAAGTATCCGATAAAATCAAGTGTGCACTGCGCAACGCCATCTGTAGCAAGGTCCACCTAACCACAGATACGTGGACCAGTAAGCACGGCCAGGGACGCTATATCTCCCTAACTGCACACTGGGTAAATGTAGTGGCAGCTGGGCCCCAGGCGGAGAGCTGTTTGGCGCACGTCCTGCCGCCGCCAAGGATCGCAGGGCAACATTCTTTGCCTCCTGTTGCCACCTCCTCCTTCTCGGCTTCCTCCTCCTCTTCTTCCACCTGCTCATCCAGTCAGCCACACACCTTCACCACCAACTTCAGCACAGCCCGGGGTAAACGTCAGCAGGCCATTCTGAAACTCATATGTTTGGGGGACAGGCCCCACACCGCACAGGAGTTGTGGCGGGGTATTGAACAACAGACCGACGAGTGGTTGCTGCCGGTGAGCCTCAAGCCCGGCCTGGTGGTGTGTGATAATGGGCGAAATCTCGTTGCAGCTCTGGGACTAGCCAATTTGACGCACATCCCTTGCTTGGCGCATGTGCTGAATTTGGTGGTGCAGAAGTTCATTCACAACTACCCCGACATGTCAGAGCTGCTGCATAAAGTGCGGGCCGTCTGTTCGCGCTTCCGGCGTTCACATCCTGCCGCTGCTCGCCTGTCTGCGCTACAGCGTAACTTCGGCCTTCCCGCTCACCGCCTCATATGCGACGTGCCCACCAGGTGGAACTCCACCTTGCACATGCTGGACAGACTGTGCGAGCAGCAGCAGGCCATAGTGGAGTTTCAGCTGCAGCACGCACGGGTCAGTCGCACTACAGAACAGCACCACTTCACCACCAATGACTGGGCCTCCATGCGAGACCTGTGTGCCCTGTTGCGCTGTTTCGAGTACTCCACCAACATGGCCAGTGGCGATGACACCGTTATCAGCGTTACAATACCACTTCTATGTCTCCTTGAGAAAACACTTAGGGCGATGATGGAAGAGGAGGTGGCCCAGGAGGAGGAGGAGGAGGAGGAGGAAGAGGGGTCATTTTTAGCACTTTCAGGCCAGTCTCTTCGAAGTGACTCAGAGGGAGGTTTTTGGCAACAGCAGAGGCCAGGTACAAATGTGGCCAGCCAGGGCCCACTACTGGAGGACGAGGAGGACGAGGATGAGGAGGAGGTGGAGGAGGATGAGGATGAAGCATGGTCACAGCGGGGTGGCACCCAACGCAGCTCGGGTCCATCACTGGTGCGTGGCTGGGGGGAAAGGCAGGACGATGACGATACGCCTCCCACAGAGGACAGCTTGTCCTTACCCCTGGGCAGCCTGGCACACATGAGCGACTACATGCTGCAGTGCCTGCGCAACGACAGCAGAGTTGCCCACATTTTAACCTGTGCGGACTACTGGGTTGCCACCCTGCTGGATCCACGCTACAAAGACAATGTGCCCACCTTACTTCCTGCACTGGAGCGTGATAGGAAGATGCGCGAGTACAAGCGCACGTTGGTAGACGCGCTACTGAGAGCATTCCCAAATGTCACAGGGGAACAAGTGGAAGCCCAAGGCCAAGGCAGAGGAGGAGCAAGAGGTCGCCAAGGCAGCTGTGTCACGGCCAGCTCCTCTGAGGGCAGGGTTAGCATGGCAGAGATGTGGAAAACTTTTGTCAACACGCCACAGCTAACTGCACCACCACCTGATACGCAACGTGTTAGCAGGAGGCAACATTTCACTAACATGGTGGAACAGTACGTGTGCACACCCCTCCACGTACTGACTGATGGTTCGGCCCCATTCAACTTCTGGGTCTCTAAATTGTCCACGTGGCCAGAGCTAGCCTTTTATGCCTTGGAGGTGCTGGCCTGCCCGGCAGCCAGCGTTTTGTCTGAACGTGTATTCAGCACGGCAGGGGGCGTCATTACAGACAAACGCAGCCGCCTGTCTACAGCCAATGTGGACAAGCTGACGTTCATAAAAATGAACCAGGCATGGATCCCACAGGACCTGTCCGTCCCTTGTCCAGATTAGACATTAACTACCTCCCCATAACCATATATTATTGGACTCCAGGGCACTTCCTCATTCAATCCTATTTTTATTTTCATTTTACCATTATATTGCAAGGCTACCCAAAGTTGAATGAACCTCTCCTCTGCCTGTGTGCTAGGCCTAAATATATGCCAATGGATTGTTGCAGTGGTGGCTGACGTGAAGCCTCATTCTCTGCTATGACATGCAGACTGATTCTCTGGTGACATGAAGCCAGATCCTCTGTTACGGGACCTCTCTCCTCTGCCTGGGTGCTGGGCCTAAATTTATGAAAATGGACTGTTGCAGTGGTGGGTGACGTGAAGCCTGATTCTCTGCTATGACATGCAGACTGATTCTCTGGTGACATGAAGCCAGATCCTCTGTTACGGGACCTCTCTCCTCTGCCTGGGTGCTGGGCCTAAATTTATGAAAATGGACTGTTGCAGTGGTGGGTGACGTGAAGCCTCATTCTCTGCTATGACATGCAGACTGATTCTCTGCTGACATGAAGCCAGATTGTCTGTTACGGGACCTCTCTCCTCTGCCTGGGTGCTGGGCCTGAATTTATGACAATGGACTGTTGCAGTGGTGGCTGACGTGAAGCCTGATTCTCTGCTATGATATGAAGACTGATTCTCTGCTGACATGAAGCCAGATTGTCTGTTACGGGACCTCTCTCCTCTGCCTGGGTGCCGGGGCCTAAATATCTGAGAATGGACTGTTCCAGTGGTGGGTAACGGGAAGCCAGATTCTCTGCTATGATATGAAGACTGATTCTCTGCTGACATGAAGCCAGATTGTCTGTTACGGGACCTCTCTCCTCTGCCTGGGTGCTGGGCCTAAATTTATGAAAATGGACTATTACAGTGGTGGGTGACGTGAAGCCTGATTCTCTGCTATGACATGAAGACTGATTCTCTGCTGACATGAAGCCAGATTGTCTGTTACGGGACCTCTCTCCTCTGCCTGGGTGCCGGGGCCTAAATATCTGAGAATGGACTGTTCCAGTGGTGGGTGACGGGAAGCCAGATTCTCTGCTATGGAACCTCTCTCCAATTGATTTTGGTTAATTTTTATTTATTTAATTTTTATTTTAATTAATTTCCCTATCCACATTTGTTTGCAGGGGATTTACCTACATGTTGCTGCCTTTTGCAGCCCTCTAGCCCTTTCCTGGGCTGTTTTACAGCCGTTTTAGTGCCGAAAAGTTCGGGTCCCCATTGACTTCAATGGGGTTCGGGTTCGGGACGAAGTTCGGATCGGGTTCGGATCCCGAACCCGAACATTTCCGGGATGTTCGGCCGAACTTCTCGAACCCGAACATCCAGGTGTTCGCTCAACTCTAATTATAATCAACAACCCCCTTCCCCCCAAAAAAATTAAAAAAGATTCAAGATGTGTGAAGACAGGGAATTGGATTTGGATATATATTCATTATCACTCCCAAATACTTTTGTGTGCTACCCTTTCTATTTGTGGAGTAATCAATAATCACACATTTATTCTGCTATAATCAGAATATAATCAGTAATAAAAATTAAAAAAAACTAAGCAAAAAATTGATTAGAAACATGCTTGTGAACACAGAAATAAAGGGAAACTGATTTAAGCCTAAATTCTTTAACCCTCACAGATACTTTTTTTGGCCTCTGTATTTGTGTTAATGACCTAAAAGTCCTCCCAAAAATTGGAACTATAAATGTGTGGAAATATAATTTTACAGAAACAGACGATTGAGGCCTGACTTTAATTTCTCAATATTACTCACAGGCAATATGCTGCTCTACCGTTTCATGTAGTAATTATAATAATATATATATGTATACTGGCTTAATTAAATTAAAAAAATCCAAAAAAATAATATATATTGCAACCGTGTGGAAACTGAATATACAGCTTAACGCTCAATTTCACCTTAATACACACTGGTACATTGCTGGCACGCCTTGTGTATTGCTGCAGTAATCATGTATATATGCAGCTTAATAAAATTGAACCTCCCCAAAAAAGATTGAAATAGCTAAAGTGTGGGAAATTAATATACATAAATTAATGATTGAGGCTTAATATACACAGGTAGATTGCTTTCATACCAAGGAGGAGTGAACTAGTTCAGACAGAACCAAGTTTGGTCTGACGTCTGCTATTTTTCGGACAGCACATGAACCCGAATCTTTCCAGGTAAATTTTGGACAAATCCACAAAAATGGCGAGTAGCACCATTTTAGTGCACATGTTGACAGGGTGAAATTTATTGAAAACGTAAAATGTTTACGCTACAGTGATATTACATCATGAAAGTAGGGCATTTAAGTATACCCATGCTGGATGAGATAAATATCTCGGTCAAATGCCAACTTTGTATAAAAAAATGGGGAAAGTTGCCTTTTGCCGAGATATTTCTCTCACCCAGCATGGGTATATGTAAAATGACACCCCAAATCACATTGCCCAACTTCTCCTGAGTAGAGTTGAGCGAACACCTGGATGTTCGGGTTCGAGAAGTTCGGCCGAACATCCCGGAAATGTTCGGGTTCGGGATCCGAACCCGATCCGAACTTCGTCCCGAACCCGAACCCCATTGAAGTCAATGGGGACCCGAACTTTTCGGCACTAAAAAGGCTGTAAAACAGCCCAGGAAAGAGCTAGAGGGCTGCAAAAGGCAGCAACATGTAGGTAAATCCCCTGCAAACAAATGTGGATAGGGAAATGAATTAAAATAAAAATTAAATAAATAAAAATTAACCAAAATCAATTGGAGAGAGGTTCCATAGCAGAGAATCTGGCTTCCCGTCACCCACCACTGGAACAGTCCATTCTCAGATATTTAGGCCCCGGCACCCAGGCAGAGGAGAGAGGTCCCGTAACAGAGAATCTGTCTTCATGTCAGCAGAGAATTAGTCTGCATGTCATAGCAGAGAATGAGGCTTCACGTCAGCCACCACTGCAACAGTCCATTGGCATATATTTAGGCCCAGCACCCAGGCAGAGGAGGGAGGTCCCGTAACAGAGAATCTGTCTTCATGTCAGCAGAGAATTAGTCTGCATGTCATAGCAGAGAATGAGGCTTCACGTCAGCCACCACTGCAACAGTCCATTGGCATATATTTAGGCCCAGCACACACACAGGCAGAGGAGAGAGGTCCCGTAACAGAGAATCTGGCTTCATGTCAGCAGAGAATCAGTCTGCATGTCATAGCAGAGAATGAGGCTTCACGTCAGCCACCACTGCAACAGTCCATTGGCATATATTTAGGCCCAGCACACACACAGGCAGAGGAGAGAGGTCCCGTAACAGAGAATCTGGCTTCATGTCAGCAGAGAATCAGTCTGCATGTCATAGCAGAGAATGAGGCTTCACGTCAGCCACCACTGCAACAGTCCATTGGCATATATTTAGGCCCAGCACCCAGGCAGAGGAGGGAGGTCCCGTAACAGAGAATCTGTCTTCATGTCAGCAGAGAATTAGTCTGCATGTCATAGCAGAGAATGAGGCTTCACGTCAGCCACCACTGCAACAGTCCATTGGCATATATTTAGGCCCAGCACACACACAGGCAGAGGAGAGAGGTCCCGTAACAGAGAATCTGGCTTCATGTCAGCAGAGAATCAGTCTGCATGTCATAGCAGAGAATGAGGCTTCACGTCAGCCACCACTGCAACAGTCCATTGGCATATATTTAGGCCCAGCACACACACAGGCAGAGGAGAGAGGTCCCGTAACAGAGAATCTGGCTTCATGTCAGCAGAGAATCAGTCTGCATGTCATAGCAGAGAATGAGGCTTCACGTCAGCCACCACTGCAACAGTCCATTGGCATATATTTAGGCCCAGCACCCAGGCAGAGGAGGGAGGTCCCGTAACAGAGAATCTGTCTTCATGTCAGCAGAGAATTAGTCTGCATGTCATAGCAGAGAATGAGGCTTCACGTCAGCCACCACTGCAACAGTCCATTGGCATATATTTAGGCCCAGCACCCAGGCAGAGGAGGGAGGTCCCGTAACAGAGAATCTGTCTTCATGTCAGCAGAGAATTAGTCTGCATGTCATAGCAGAGAATGAGGCTTCACGTCAGCCACCACTGGAACAGTCCATTCTCAGATATTTAGGCCCCGGCACCCAGGCAGAGGAGAGAGGTCCCGTAACAGAGAATCTGTCTTCATGTCAGCAGAGAATTAGTCTGCATGTCATAGCAGAGAATGAGGCTTCACGTCAGCCACCACTGCAACAGTCCATTGGCATATATTTAGGCCCAGCACCCAGGCAGAGGAGAGAGGTCCCGTAACAGACAATCTGGCTTCATGTCAGCAGAGAATCAGTCTTCATATCATAGCAGAGAATCAGGCTTCACGTCACCCACCACTGTAAGAGTCAATTTTCATAAATTTAGGCCCAGAACCCAGGCAGAGGAGAAAGGTCCCGTAACAGACAATCTGGCTTCATGTCAGCAGAGAATCAGTCTTCATATCATAGCAGAGAATCAGGCTTCACGTCACCCACCACTGTAAGAGTCAATTTTCATAAATTTAGGCCCAGAACCCAGGCAGAGGAGAAAGGTCCCGTAACAGACAATCTGGCTTCATGTCAGCAGAGAATCAGTCTTCATATCATAGCAGAGAATCAGGCTTCACGTCACCCACCACTGTAAGAGTCAATTTTCATAAATTTAGGCCCAGAACCCAGGCAGAGGAGAAAGGTCCCGTAACAGACAATCTGGCTTCATGTCAGCAGAGAATCAGTCTTCATATCATAGCAGAGAATCAGGCTTCACGTCACCCACCACTGTAAGAGTCAATTTTCATAAATTTAGGCCCAGAACCCAGGCAGAGGAGAAGGTCCCGTAACAGACAATCTGGCTTCATGTCAGCAGAGAATCAGTCTTCATATCATAGCAGAGAATCAGGCTTCACGTCACCCACCACTGTAAGAGTCAATTTTCATAAATTTAGGCCCAGAACCCAGGCAGAGGAGAAAGGTCCCGTAACAGACAATCTGGCTTCATGTCAGCAGAGAATCAGTCTTCATATCATAGCAGAGAATCAGGCTTCACGTCACCCACCACTGTAAGAGTCAATTTTCATAAATTTAGGCCCAGAACCCAGGTAGAGGAGAAAGGTCCCGTAACAGACAATCTGGCTTCATGACAGCAGAGAATCAGTCTGCATGTCATAGCAGAGAATCAGGCTTCACGTCAGCCACCACTGCAACAGTCCATTGTCATAAATTTAGGCCCAGCACCCAGGCAGAGGAGAGAGGTCCCGTAACAGACAATCTGGCTTCATGTCAGCAGAGAATTAGTCTGCATGTCATAGCAGAGAATCAGGCTTCATGTCAGCCACCACTGCAACAGTCCATTGGCATATATTTAGGCCTAGCACACAGGCAGAGGAGAGGTTCATTCAACTTTGGGTAGCATCGCAATATAATGGTAAAATGAAAATAAAAATAGGATTGAATGAGGAAGTGCCCTGGAGTCCAATAATATATGGTTATGGGGAGGTAGTTAATGTCTAATCTGGACAAGGGACGGACAGGTCCTGTGGGATCCATGCCTGGTTCATTTTTATGAACGTCAGCTTGTCCACATTGGCTGTAGACAGGCGGCTGCGTTTGTCTGTAATGACGCCCCCTGCCGTGCTGAATACACGTTCAGACAAAACGCTGGCTGCCGGGCAGGCCAGCACCTCCAAGGCATAAAAGGCTAGCTCTGGCCACGTGGACAATTTAGAGACCCAGAAGTTGAATGGGGCCGAACCATCAGTCAGTACGTGGAGGGGTGTGCACACGTACTGTTCCACCATGTTAGTAAATGTTGCCTCCTGCTAACACGTTGCGTATCAGGTGGTGGTGCAGTTAGCTGTGGCGTGTTGACAAAAGTTTTCCACATCTCTGCCATGCTAACCCTGCCCTCAGAGGAGCTGGCCGTGACACAGCTGCCTTGGCGACCTCTTGCTCCTCCTCTGCCTTGGCCTTGGGCTTCCACTTGTTCCCCTGTGACATTTGGGAATGCTCTCAGTAGCGCGTCTACCAACGTGCGCTTGTACTCGCGCATCTTCCTATCACGCTCCAGTGCAGGAAGTAAGGTGGGCACATTGTCTTTGTAGCGTGGATCCAGCAGGGTGGCAACCCAGTAGTCCGCACAGGTTAAAATGTGGGCAACTCTGCTGTCGTTGCGCAGGCACTGCAGCATGTAGTCGCTCATGTGTGCCAGGCTGCCCAGGGGTAAGGACAAGCTGTCCTCTGTGGGAGGCGTATCGTCATCGTCCTGCCTTTCCCCCCAGCCACGCACCAGTGATGGACCCGAGCTGCGTTGGGTGCCACCCCGCTGTGACCATGCTTCATCCTCATCCTCCTCCACCTCCTCCTCATCCTCGTCCTCCTCGTCCTCCAGTAGTGGGCCCTGGCTGGCCACATTTGTACCTGGCCTCTGCTGTTGCAAAAAACCTCCCTCTGAGTCACTTCGAAGAGACTGGCCTGAAAGTGCTAAAAATGACCCCTCTTCCTCATCCTCCTCCTCCTCCTCCTGGGCCACCTCCTGTTCCATCATCGCCCTAAGTGTTTTCTCAAGGAGACATAGAAGTGGTATTGTAACGCTGATAACGGTGTCATCGCCACTGGCCATGTTGGTGGAGTACTCGAAACAGCGCAACAGGGCACACAGGTCTCGCATGGAGGCCCAGTCATTGGTGGTGAAGTGGTGCTGTTCTGTAGTGCGACTGACCCGTGCGTGCTGCAGCTGAAACTCCACTATGGCCTGCTGCTGCTCGCACAGTCTGTCCAGCATGTGCAAGGTGGAGTTCCACCTGGTGGGCACGTCGCATATGAGGCGGTGAGCGGGAAGGCCGAAGTTACGCTGTAGCGCAGACAGGCGAGCAGCAGCAGGATGTGAACGCCGGAAGCGCGAACAGACGGCCCGCACTTTATGCAGCAGCTCTGACATGTCGGGGTAGTTGTGAATGAACTTCTGCACCACCAAATTCAGCACATGCGCCAAGCAAGGGATGTGCGTCAAATTGGCTAGTCCCAGAGCTGCAACGAGATTTCGCCCATTATCACACACCACCAGGCCGGGCTTGAGGCTCACCGGCAGCAACCACTCGTCGGTCTGTTGTTCTATACCCCGCCACAACTCCTGTGCGGTGTGGGGCCTGTCCCCCAAACATATGAGTTTCAGAATGGCCTGCTGACGTTTACCCCGGGCTGTGCTGAAGTTGGTGGTGAAGGTGTGTGGCTGACTGGATGAGCAGGTGGAAGAAGAGGAGGAGGAAGCCGAGAAGGAGGAGGTGGCAACAGGAGGCAAAGAATGTTGCCCTGCGATCCTTGGCGGCGGAAGGACGTGCGCCAAACAGCTCTCCGCCTGGGGCCCAGCTGCCACTACATTTACCCAGTGTGCAGTTAGGGAGATATAGCGTCCCTGGCCGTGCTTACTGGTCCACGTATCTGTGGTTAGGTGGACCTTGCTACAGATGGCGTTGCGCAGTGCACACTTGATTTTATCGGATACTTGGTTGTGCAGGGAAGGCACGGCTCTCTTGGAGAAGTAGTGCCGGCTGGGAACAACATACTGTGGGACAGCAAGCGACATGAGCTGTTTGAAGCTGTCTGTGTCCACCAGCCTAAATGACAGCATTTCATAGGCCAGTAGTTTAGAAATGCTGGCATTCAGGGCCAGGGATCGAGGGTGGCTAGGTGGGAATTTACGCTTTCTATCAAATGTTTGTGAGATGGAGAGCTGAACGCTGGCGTGTGACATGGTTGAGACGCTTGGTGACGGAGGTGGTGGTGGTGGTGTTGGTGGTACATCCCCTGTTTGCTGGGCGGCAGGTGCCAACGTTCCTCCAGAGGCGGAGGAAGAGGCCGAGGCGGCAGCAGCAGAATAGGCCGAGGCGGCAGCAGCAGAAGAGGTAGCAGGGGGAGCCTGAGTGACTTCCTTGGTTTTAAGGTGTTTACTCCACTGCAGTTCATGCTTTGCATGCAGGTGCCTGGTCATGCAGGTTGTGCTCAGGTTCAGAACGTTAATGCCTCGCTTCAGGCTCTGATGGCACAGCGTGCAAACCACTCGGGTCTTGTCGTCAGCACATTGTTTGAAGAAGTGCCATGCCAGGGAACTCCTTGAAGCTGCCTTTGGGGTGCTCGGTCCCAGATGGCGGCGGTCAGTAGCAGGCGGAGTCTCTTGGCGGCGGGTGTTCTGCTTTTGCCCACTGCTCCCTCTTTTGCTACGCTGTTGGCTCGGTCTCACCACTGCCTCTTCCTCCGAACTGTGAAAGTCAGTGGCACGACCTTCATTCCATGTGGGGTCTAGGACCTCATCGTCCCCTGCATCGTCTTCCACCCAGTCTTGATCCCTGACCTCCTGTTCAGTCTGCACACTGCAGAAAGACGCAGCAGTTGGCACCTGTGTTTCGTCATCATCAGAGACATGCTGAGGTGGTATTCCCATGTCCTCATCATCAGGAAACATAAGTGGTTGTGCGTCAGTGCATTCTATGTCTTTCACCGCTGGGGAAGGGCTAGGTGGATGCCCTTGGGAAACCCTGCCAGCGGAGTCTTCAAACAGCATAAGAGACTGCTGCATAACTTGAGGCTGAGACAGTTTCCCTGGTATGCATGGGGGTGATGTGACAGACTGATGGGGTTGGTTTTCAGGCGCCATCTGTGCGCTTTCTGCAGAAGACTGGGTGGGAGATAATGTGAACGTGCTGGATCCACTGTCGGCCACCCAATTGACTAATGCCTGTACCTGCTCAGGCCTTACCATCCTTAGAACGGCATTGGGCCCCACCATATATCGCTGTAAATTCTGGCGGCTACTGGGACCTGAGGTAGTTGGTACACTAGGACGTGTGGATGTGGCAGAACGGCCACGTCCTCTCCCAGCACCAGAGGGTCCACTAACACCACCACGACCATGTCCACGTCCGCGTCCCTTACTAGATGTTTTTCTCATTGTTATGGTTCACCACAACAACAAATATATTATTTGGCCCAATGTATTGTATTCAAATTCAGCGGGATATAAATTTGAGGCCTAGTATTTAGGCGCTGGGTGACCGGTATGGATTTAGTGACAGAATTAGACTTGGAAATGCACAGAAGCGTGTGTGTGTGAAGTTATTCTGAATGACCCAATGTGCACCTTGAATATTATATACCCTTTTAGGGATAGATTTCAAATAGCTCTGATATAGCAGAAACCACTAAATTATGAAATTGCTAAATTGGGAATTGTACTTCAACCCAGAACAAAAAATGTGCTTTGACGGACACTAAATATCTTGCCCAGCAACAACAGTACAACGGTGGGTAACGAGAGATTTAGAGGGAATTAAATTTGAGGCCTAGTATTTAGGCGCTGGGTCACCGGTATGGATTTAGTGACAGAATTAGACTTGGAAATACACAGTAGCGGGTGTGTGTGAAGTTATTCTGAATGACCCTATGTGCACCTTCAATATTATATACCCTTTTAGGGATAGATTTCAAATAGCTCTGATATAGCAGAAACCACTAAATTATGAAATTGCTAAATTGGGAATTGTACTTCAACCCAGAACAAAAAATGTGCTTTGACGGACACTAAATATCTTGCCCAGCAACAACAGTACAGCGGTGGGTAACGAGAGATTTAGAGGGAATTAAATTTGAGGCCTAGTATTTAGGCGCTGGGTCACCGGTATGGATTTAGTGACAGAATTAGACTTGGAAATGCACAGAAGCGTGTGTGTGAAGTTATTCTGAATGACCCAATGTGCACCTTCAATATTATATACCCTTTTAGGGATAGATTTCAAATAGCTCTGATATAGCAGAAACCACTAAATTATGAAATTGCTAAATTGGGAATTGTACTTCAACCCAGAACAAAAAATGTGCTTTGACGGACACTAAATATCTTGCCCAGCAACAACAGTACACCGGTGGGTAACGAGAGATTTAGAGGGAATTAAATTTGAGGCCTAGTATTTAGGCGCTGGGTCACCGGTATGGATTTAGTGACAGAATTAGACTTGGAAATACACAGTAGCGGGTGTGTGTGAAGTTATTCTGAATGACCCTATGTGCACCTTCAATATTATATACCCTTTTTGGGATAGATTTCAAATAGCTCTGATATAGCAGGAACCACTAAATTATGAAATTGCTAAATTGGGAATTGTACTTCAACCCAGAACAAAAAATGTGCTTTGACGGGCACTAAATAACTTTCCCAGCTACAACAGGACAACGGTAACGAGAGATTTAGAGGGATTTAAATTTGAGGCCTAGTATTTAGGCGCTGGGTGACAGGTATGGGTTTAGTGACAGAATTAGACTTGGAAATACACAGTAGCGGGTGTGTGTGAAGTTATTCTGAATGACCCTATGTGCACCTTCAATATTATATACCCTTTTTGGGATAGATTTCAAATAGCTCTGATATAGCAGAAACCACTAAATTATGAAATTGCTAAATTGGGAATTGTACTTCAACCCAGAACAAAAAATGTGCTTTGACGGACACTAAATATCTTGCCCAGCAACAACAGTACACCGGTGGGTAACGAGAGATTTAGAGGGAATTAAATTTGAGGCCTAGTATTTAGGCGCTGGGTCACCGGTATGGATTTAGTGACAGAATTAGACTTGGAAATACACAGTAGCGGGTGTGTGTGAAGTTATTCTGAATGACCCTATGTGCACCTTCAATATTATATACCCTTTTTGGGATAGATTTCAAATAGCTCTGATATAGCAGGAACCACTAAATTATGAAATTGCTAAATTGGGAATTGTACTTCAACCCAGAACAAAAAATGTGCTTTGACGGGCACTAAATAACTTTCCCAGCTACAACAGGACAACGGTAACGAGAGATTTAGAGGGATTTAAATTTGAGGCCTAGTATTTAGGCGCTGGGTGACAGGTATGGGTTTAGTGACAGAATTAGACTTGGAAATACACAGTAGCGGGTGTGTGTGAAGTTATTCTGAATGACCCTATGTGCACCTTCAATATTATATACCCTTTTTGGGATAGATTTCAAATAGCTCTGATATAGCAGAAACCACTAAATTATGAAATTGCTAAATTGGGAATTGTACTTCAACCCAGAACAAAAAATGTGCTTTGACGGACACTAAATATCTTGCCCAGCAACAACAGTACAGCGGTGGGTAACGAGAGATTTAGAGGGAATTAAATTTGAGGCCTAGTATTTAGGCGCTGGGTCACCGGTATGGATTTAGTGACAGAATTAGACTTGGAAATACACAGTAGCGGGTGTGTGTGAAGTTACTCTGAATGACCCTATGTGCACCTTCAATATTATATACCCTTTTTGGGATAGATTTCAAAGAGCTCTGATATAGCAGGAACCACTAAATTATGAAATTGCTAAATTGGGAATTGTATTTCAACCCAGAACAAGAAATGTGCTTGAACGGACACTAAATAACTCGCCCAGCTACAGCACTAGGGACAGATTTAGCTGGATATAAATTTGAGGCCTAGTATTTAGGCGCTGGGTGACCGGTATGGATTTAGTGACAGAATTAGACTGGGATATGGCCAAAAAATGAACAGACTATTGCTGGTTAAATGCACTTGGTGTGACAGCTTCACCCTGATGTAGGCTTTAGCCAAAAAACAACCACACCATTGAGGGTTAAATGCACTTGGTGACAGGCGCAGCTTGCCCCTGATTTTGTATATGGCCAAAAAATGAACAGACTATTGCTGGTTAAATGCACTTGGTGTGACAGCTTCACCCTGATGTAGGCTTTAGCCAAAAAACAACCACACCATTGAGGGTTAAATGCACTTGGTGACAGGCGCAGCTTGCCCCTGATTTTGTATATGGCCAAAAAATGAACAGACTATTGCTGGTTAAATGCACTTGGTGTGACAGCTTCACCCTGATGTAGGCTTTAGCCAAAAAACAACCACACCATTGAGGGTTAAATGCACTTGGTGACAGGCGCAGCTTGCCCCTGATTTTGTATATGGCCAAAAAATGAACAGACTATTGCTGGTTAAATGCACTTGGTGTCACAGCTTCACCCTGATGTAGGCTTTAGCCAAAAAACAAACACACCATTGAGGGTTAAATGCACTTGGTCGCAGCTTGTGCTGGCGCACCACAAGACACAAAATGGCCGCCGATCACCCCAGAAAAATGAGACTGACAAACGGTCTGTGCAGCCTAAAAACAGTGAGCAATTGAGGATCAGCAGCTCAATGATCCACAGCTGCAGATCGATCAGTTAATCAAGTCCTTTGGAGGAGTTAATCTGCCTAATCTCGCCCTACTGTCGCAGCCGCAACCTCTCCCTACGCTAATCAGAGCAGAGTGACGGGCGGCGCTATGTGACTCCAGCTTAAATAGAGGCTGGGTCACATGGTGCTCTGGCCAATCACAGCCATGCCAATAGTAGGCATGGCTGTGATGGCCTCTTGGGGCAAGTAGTATGACGCTTGTTGATTGGCTGCTTTGCAGCCTTTCAAAAAGCGCCAAGAAAGCGTCACAAAAGCGCGAAGAAAGCGACGAACACCGAACCCGAACCCGGACTTTTACGAAAATGTCCGGGTTCGGGTCCGTGTCACGGACACCCCAAAATTCGGTACGAACCCGAACTATACAGTTCGAGTTCGCTCATCCCTACTCCTGAGTATGGCGATACCAGATGTGTGACACTTTTTTGCAGCCTAGGTGGGCAAAGGGGCCCACATTCCAAAGAGCACCTTTAAGATTTCACAGGGCATTTTTTACACATTTTGATTTCAATCTACTTCTCACACATTAGGGCCCCTAAAAAGCCAGGGCAGTATAACTACCCCACAAGTGACCCCATTTTGTAAAGAAGACACCCCAAGGTATTCCGTGAGGGGCATGGCGAGTTCCTAGAATTTTAAATTTTTTTGTCACAAGTTAGTGGAATATGAGACTTTGTAAGAAAAAAATAAATAAAAAATCATCATTTTCCGCTAACTTGTGACGCATCCCCGCGTGCGGGAAGCAGTTAATGGATCAAACACCTGTTGTGAATTTTGCCGTTAAGTTACTTGTTAGAGAACAGCAAGTTGTGCAAAAAGTACTGAAACATTGAACAGTTGGACATGTGCATTGAAAAGTTTAGAGAAGGTCACATTAAGTTCACCTGTAAAGGTTAGAGTGCATTTTCGGTTCATCCTGAACTATCACCCACAGACCAAATATCCCTTATTTTTGTGTGAGTAGTATATGTCTATATATATCTATCTATCTATCTAGCTATCTATCTATCATTACTGCAGCTATACCCATGGTGTGGCAGCAATCTACGTGTGTGTGTTAAGATTAAATTGAGCGTAAAGACTCAGTTGTCCTTTTACGTATTTTCAGTTTCTATATGGTCGCAATCAAAAAATTGTTGGGGGGGGAGGGGTGGTTCAAATGTAATTAAGCAGCAATTGCTGCAGTGATTACTGCAGCAATAACCATGGCGTGGCAGCAATCTAACTGTTTGTGTTATATGAAATGTATGGGTTATGATTGCCATGGACAGGGCTCTGAGCTGTGGTGTAGCATGTACTGGCCTTTAAAAAAAAAGTATGTGCCCCCTGCCCATAATTTCAAACAACATACCCTGCCCCCTAAGTATCCTGATCTCTTGCTGCCCCCTGATCTCTATACACAACACTCATTGAGCTCTGTGTATGCCTGGCTAGGTAAGGCAAGGATGCTAAAAAAAGACATTCCTGCCTTCTCATTGGGGAGGCTTGCTGTCACTGACTGTGGGATCCCCATTCCCAAAGCTGCACAATTAACAAGCAGCGCTGCAATGGTCTTTAGAAATGTCTGTGCAGAGATGAGTGAAGACCACCTGAAAGTATACAGTCCACAGGTGGTCAACAAAGGTTAAATAATCAGAAAATTCTAAGGGCCTTTATACATTTATCTGGCTCAGTTTCCCTTCTGGTTGTGATGCCAGATGCCAAATAGCGCTGGACAGAAAAACATTTTCCTGTCCAGCGATATCAGTGTACAGACCCTGGTTGTGTGTACTGAAGTGCTCTGTAAATATTTTCGTTATGCCCGGCTCCCGCCTTCAAATACCTGGCTGGACACAACTGATATATGTGAAGCTAGCCTAAAAGAATAAAATATCAACAACAAAAAAACTTCAAATATGAAATAACCTCAATATTTTGGGAAATGTTCTGTATTCAATGCAGGGCCTACCTTTTTAAAGTTTAGACGTGCAAACAATTCTGGGGGTCATTTACAAACAGATATAAGCCATTTTTGTGGCACGGATTATGTCGCACACCATGTTGGAGCAGAATCTGTGACTGCTTCCCTACTGACGCCGCCTAGCAGTATTCCGGGTGACATCACCGGCACTAATGGGCGGACTTTAGCAATGTTTTAGCCAGTCAGTCCGGACAAGGAGCGCAGCGGTGGGGGAGGACGTTCATGAAGAGGCTTGGCAGGGCAGGACTGGTGAGGAATGGGTCAGTGGTGAGTGGGGGCGGGAGCGGAGGTGAGGCGCGAGTTGCTAGGGCGACGGGGGGCGTGGCCAGAGGTGAGAAGGAGAAAGAAGGCGGAAGTGAAAGCAGTGCTGGCCAGGAGACTGAATCGGACGGACTGCAGCATGTCGGCGCCTGTGATGTCAGTGGAGAAGATGTTGGAGAGGTTGAGGAGAGAAGCGGAGGTGCGGGGGCCTGGCTGGCTGCAGGAGCAGGTTGGTGCCTGCATAGTTTCACCTGCTCCTGTGGCTTCCCCTAATGTTCGGGCTGCCCGGCCGCGGCGGGGTATCCCGCCGGTGCGCCTCAGCCCTGAAGTCACCCCCCGGGCCCGGCGCCGAGTAGGGAGCCCCCCTGTGGACCCTCGGCGGCGGGGAGCGGCCGCTCGGCCTTTCGCGAGCCGCTCTCGCCGTGGGAGGAATCCCGATACGCGGCGGGGCCCTGTGAGGAGTGGGACGCCCCTTCCCCCGCTCCCTGCGGCTGTTCAGCAGGATTCGGGACCGGGTACGGTGGACCGGCCCAGTCCCTCCTTTAGCGGGCGGTTCACTCGGCTGTTTGATGATGTTCGGGTCCCTCGGATTGCGATGGTGGAGGACGAATACCAGCGCAGGTCCAGAGAAGATTTGAGCAGCGTGGAAGAAGGTCCCCTTGCAGTGGTGGAGGCCGCGGTCTCGTCCCGGTGTCCGGCCAGTGTGGTGCAGAGGGTCGTGCAAGTGGTCCAGGAGGAGCAGCCGTCGACGTCCAGGAGCTATGATGGGGCAGTGTCCGTGCGGCAGGAGTCAGGATCTTCGGCAGCGGGAGTCACAGCGCCCGTGGTGCCTGGTGAGATTGCTTGGGGCATATGTTAGCACAGGGTCTCCCGGTAGGTGGGGGGGGACCATGGGGGATTTTGGTAAGGGTTTGGGGCAGTTTTTGGGGGGATTGGCGGGATGGTTGTCAGGTATGGGAGCTGGCGGGGGGTCTCCGTTGCCTGGGTGGGGAGTGGTGCCGGGGTCGGGGGCTGGTGCGCAGGGGGTTGCGGCGGGGTAAAGTCAGTATAAAACTGAGTCTGCTTATACAGCACCTACCAGTAGCCATTAGGCTCCAGGAGAAGTATAAAGTGGGCTCAGCATGCATGTGAGTACTTGCATCCCTGGATCCGATGAAAGCTGTAATGGCACCGGACGGGGTTAAAAGCAGAGTGTGCTTGGCATGCATGCTGTACCTGCGCTCCCTGGACTTTATGTGGCTGTCATGGCCCATAAAAGGTAGGAACTAGTGTTAGGGACCACTCATGAAGGCAACCTTGACGCGGTGAGTGGCTTATTACGCTTTGGCCAAAATGTACACCAATGCCTTATTCAACATCCAGCATAAAGGCAGGGCAGAGTGCTGGTTGCAGTGTGCGATTGCATTTTGTGTTTTTACATTTAGGTCTTTAAAAAATGTTTGAAGGTTTTGGGGGTGCCGGTCAAAGATTATTCTGGGCATTCATTCAAAATTGGTGCGGCAACTGAGGCAGCCAGGTTGGGCGCCAGTGAGGAGGTGATTAGGAGGATTGGGCATTGGGAGTCGGTTCGTTTTAAATCGTAAGTGCGGCCTGCATTGTTGTAGAGTAAGGATGTAGGTAGGTGATGTTGATTTTGTTCTTTTGTGTTCACAGGTCGAATGATGGCGGCGTTGGTGTGGATTTTGGGGCACTCCTATGTGTTCTGGGGTGCGATCAGAGCGGATGTGAGGCCGAGTGGGCGGCAGTTGGGTGTGAGTCCGGAGTTGGCTACGGTCAGGTGGTTAGGCATCAGAGGTATGTTGTGGGGCGGAGTGTTGCGGGAGGTGCATCATTTCGTTCGTTTAGATCGTCCTCCTGATGTGTTGGTTTTGCACGTGGGGGGGAATGATTTAGGAAAGCGTCCGTTTAGGGAATTGGTTCGGGATGTCAAGTTTGACTTACTCAGGATTTGGGCGTTGTTTCCGGGGGTGATCATTGTCTGGTCTGACATTGTGCCGCGGAAGGCGTGGAGAGGTGCGAGGTCAGTGGAGAGCCTGAATAAGGCTAGGATAAAGGTAAACAGAGCGGTGAGCCATTTTATGGCAAGGAATGGTGGTGTGGTGGTGCGGCATGAGGTATTGGAGAAGGGTGAGGGTGCGTTTTGGAGAGCAGATGGAGTGCACCTGAATGCGGTGGGTACGGATTTGTGGGCTCTGGGGCTCCAGAGTGGAGTGGAGTTAGCTTTGCGGATGTGGAGGGACGCGCAGGGTTGAGGTAGTCAAGCTGCGCGTTCTTGGAGGCGGGGGAGGTCCTTGAAGTGGTGAAATATGGTGGTACCTGAGGATGGGAGGGCCCCGCGGGAGGGGCTAGACTCTCATTGAGGAGCTGGTAGGAACTAATTACGCGTCCATCAGTTGCTGCCTCCGAGCTGGGTTCAACGGCTGGGGCAAGATGGAGACGCAGGTGTTCCAGTGTTTATAAAGTTATTGGGGCTTCTAGGACCTCCCTCGTCAGGGGTTAACTCATGTTATATTTATGTTGTATTTATTTAATAAACGGCTGCTGTGGCCGATTAAATCCAAGCAGTGGTGTGGTGTGTTTATTTATATGGGTTAGGGTGAGGGGTGGAGGTTATGGGATGGGTAGGCTTATAGGACTGAACGAATAGCCAATGCCTGCTTCAAGTCAGTCCGGACAAGGAGCGCAGCGGTGGGGGAGGACGTTCATGAAGAGGCTTGGCAGGGCAGGACTGGTGAGGAATGGGTCAGTGGTGAGTGGGGGCGGGAGCGGAGGTGAGGCGCGAGTTGCTAGGGCGATGGGGGGCGTGGCCAGAGGTGAGAAGGAGGAAGAAGGCGGAAGTGAAAGCAGTGCTGGCCAGGAGACTGAATCGCCCACCCGCCCGACCCTATTGGAAGTGGAAGTTGTGAGGGTTGGTGTTGTTATATGTCGCGGCAGTCGTGGAGGCGGGGGAGGTCCTTGAAGTGGTGAAATATGGTGGTACCTGAGGATGGGAGGGCCCCGCGGGAGGGGCTGGACTCTCATTGAGGAGCTGGTAGGAACTAATTACGCGTCCATCAGTTGCTGCCTCCGAGCTGGGTTCAACGGCTGGGGGCAAGATGGAGACGCAGGTGTTCCAGTGTTTATAAAGTTATTGGGGCTTCTAGGACCTCCCTCGTCAGGGGTTAACTCATGTTATATTTATGTTGTATTTATTTAATAAACGGCTGCTGTGGCCGATTAAATCCAAGCAGTGGTGTGGTGTGTTTATTTATATGGGTTAGGGTGAGGGGTGGAGGTTATGGGATGGGTAGGCTTATAGGACTGAACGAATAGCCAATGCCTGCTTCATGTTTTACAAGGTACTTTCTAATGTATTGTGATTGTCCATATTGCCTCCTTTGTTGGCTTGGAAATGATCAGTGTACACTGCCTGTCCCAAAGAAAAGTAATCACCTTGATTTAACTAAGCAAATAGTTATGAGCCTCCTATTAGATAATTACTGCATGGGCGTTTATCTTTCAGCTGGCAATAAGTTATTTAACCCCAACTGGTGCAATGAGTTGCTTCTCATTTCTTAAACAACCATGTTGAAAGACACATCTCGTGGTCGTGGAAAAGATTTTAGTCTGTTTGAGAAGGGTCAAATCATTGGCATGCATCAAGCAGAGAAAACATCTAGGGAGATTGCAGAAACTAGTAAAATTGGGTTAAGAACTGTCCAACGCATTATTAAAAACTGGAAGGTGGGGTGATAGTGGGGACCCCACTGTATTCGAGGAAGAAATGTGTCGGGAAAAAAAAATCTTAATGATCATGATCAGTGATCACTAAAACATTTGATCAAATCGAAGAAAAACAGTAGAACTCAAGGCTATGTTTAATAGTGAAAGTAAGAGCATTTCCACATGCACAATGCAAAGGGAACTAAAGGGATTGGGACTAAACAGCTGTGTAGCCATAAGAAAATCACTAATCAGTGAGGCAAACCAGAAAAAAAGGCTTCAATTTGCTAGGGAGCATAAAGATTGGACTCTGGAGCAATGGAAGAAGGTCATGTGGGCTGATGAGTCCAGATTTACCCTGTTCCAGAGTGATGGGCGCATCAGGTTAAGAAGAGAGGCAGATGAAGTGATGCACCCATCATGCCTAGTGCCTACTCTACAAGCCTGTGGAGGCAATGCCATGATCTGGGGTTGCTGCAGTTGGTCAGGTCTAGGTTCAGCAACAGTATGTGCTCCAAGAATGAGGTCAGCTGACTACCTGAATATACTGAATGACCAGGTTATTCCATCAATGGATTTTTTTCTTCCCTGATGGCACAGGCATATTCCAAGATGACAATGCCAGGATTCATCGGGCTCAAATTGTGAAAGAGTTGTTCAGGGAGCATGAGACATCATTTTCACACATGAGTCCAGACCTTAACCCCATTGATAATCTTTGGGATATGCTGGAGAAGGCTTTGCACAGCAGTCAGACTCTACCATCATCAATGCAAGATATTGGTGAAAAATGAATGCAACACTGGATAGAAATAAATCTTGTGACATTTCAGAACCTTATTGAAACAATGCCACAGCGAATATGTGCTGTCATCAAAGCCAAAAGCGTTCCAACAAAATATTAGAGTGTGTGACCTTTGTTTTTTGGTGGCGACTTTTTTGGGGGGATTATAATGTAATGGAAAAATGAATCTAGGCAGCAAAGGAAGCAATATGGACAATCACAATATATTAGTAAGTGCCTTGTATTAAAATTCTCTACTTTATAAATGCCATTTGCTGATGTCATACAAACCCTTTAAAGGGGTTATCCAACCCCCAAAATGCTTCCCCATACACCCGGGTCCCTCACAGCCTTACCTGGCTCCCCAACATCAGCATAGCTTCTGACACCCAAGCGCTGCTGCATCTCACCGTCGCGTGTATTAAAACACGTCAGGGGGCCAGCCAATAGTGAGCCCCGACGGTAACGAGCCTCCCTAGCATCACCCTGCTATGCTAGGGAGGCTTGTTCCAATTGCGGCCTGCTATTGGCTTCCTTTACCCCAGCGCTGGATGTTTTCATCTGAGCGACAGGGAGATGCAGTGGCATGCGAGCATCAGAAGAGACGCGAGTTTTGGGGAGCCAGGTAAGTACTAGTGTTGTGGGGCGCGAATATTCGAATCGTGTATATTAATTGCGAATATCTGCAATTCGCGAATATTTAGAATATAGTGATATATATTTGTAATTTTGAATATTCTAGATTTTTTTTTCATTAGTAACCTCCCTTCTTGCTTGTGGGCCAATGAGAAGTCTGCAATGTCTTTGAGCTTAGCAACATCCCTAGCAACTAATAGGAAAGTTGCCTACCCCTTACTATATAAGAACCTCCCCAGCAGCCATTTTCTGCAGTTTTTAAAGTTCTGAGAGAGAGAGCAGTGTCATTGCTGTGCTCTGTGCTTTCCACGCTACATTAGATAGATAGTTAGATAGTATATATATATATATATATATATATATATATAAATAGTTAGTAGGAGATAGTCACTGTAGGTTTTATCCTGAATAGTGTAGCTGTTGCAGTGCAGGGTGTTAGGTAGTGTGATAGGTTCTGCTGTCCATACATACATACATACATACATGCAGACCTGTGAAGTTTTATGTATTGCACCTAAATATTTGCATCATTAGTGCCAATTAGCGCAATCGCGAATATATTGGAGCACTCTAACTGCATATAAAGCCATTTTTTATGTTCTGCCGTGCCAACCATTTTCTCTAGTCTCATGAAACGTCTAGCAGCTTGAAAAATGTAGCAAAAGTGACCCACTCCTGTATTTCGTGTGCATTACGCGAATATTACATTGCCGATTTTAAGCAAAGAAAATAATCTTGAATTTGCGAATATATGACGGATATTATTGCAAATTTGAATATACCTCCTGCTGCTCATCACTAGTAAGTACAACCTCTGTGAGGGTCCCGGGCGAGGTGGGAAGCATTTTAGGGGTTGGATAACCCCTTTAAGCATAATTTTTGCTAGAATTTTTAGTGTTTTTTTATTTTAAAAAAGTATATAATTCAAACTCTTCTTAGACCAATCACTTGGTTTGAAGGATGGATATGCAGCCAAACTACAATTAGCAAGCCAATTTCTCAACTGTACAAAAGACTAAATACTCCCATTAACATGCCAAAACCAGCTTATGTGGGCTTGTGGGAAAAAGATCTGAATACCTCCTTCTCACCACAAGACTTAAACAAGCTATATATTACCCCACATAAATCCTCAAGATGTGTCCTCATTCAGGAAAATGGTTACAAATTATTGACAAGGTGGTACAAAACCCCTGACATCACATCCAAATATGAAAGCTCTAATTCAGATAGGTGTTGGAGGTGTAATGAGTCTAGAGGAACCTTCTTCCATATATGGTGGCTTTGCCCCCAAGTATTAAGTTGGTGGGAAGATATATTCAATCTGAGCAATAAAATTTGCGAAACTTCAATACCATCAAACCCCCAGCTTGCCTTGCTAAGTCTACCCCCACCAGATTCCACCTCAAGGATTCCTCCATTGTTCTACACCCTTCTCATGGCTGCTCGCCTCCTTTTACCTCGTTTCTGGCTTACAGACGAACTTCCATCTCCAGATCTATGGAGGGAAAAAATTGACTCTATATATAGATTTGAAGAGCTGGCGGCTGCTGAAGCATGCAACTACCAAAAATTTAAAGGTAGATGGGTTAAGTGGGTCAAACACAGACACCCTAATCACGGGTGAACTACCCCTATCAAATAAACAACCTTTGCTGACTGGTTTATATACAGTCATATAATCAATAAACTGGAAAGTAAGGGAATACACACCTTTCCTCCTCTCAAATTCTCATAAAAAATGTGTTCACTCAACTGCACATAATATTCATCAAATATGTCCATGTTACAGTTTTATTTCTCTGTTACTGCTTACAACCGAATCACCTATTTTGTACAAATTATCATTGTCTATGTACGATTTATGCTTCTCTATGATTGTACAATTTTGAATACTTTAAATAAAATTTAAAAAAAAAAAAAAAAAAGAAAAGAAAAGTATATAATTCTGCATAATCCATTCACACTGGCCATTAAGTCTTAACCCTTTAATGACTGGTAAATTTTAAAATTTTTTGTTTTAATTTTCTACTTCCAGCCCTCCCAAAGTCATAACTTTTTTATTTTTTCATTCTCATAGCCTTATAAGGGCTTGTTTTTTTCAGAACAAGATGTACTTTCTAAGGGTATTATATATGGTTGCATAAAATGTGGTTGTGAAGAAAATTACGAATGGGGTGGAATTAGAAAGAAAAAACACCAATCTGCCACAGTTTTATGCGGGGGGTGGAGGGGGGAAGGGAGGTTTACAGCATTACATCTGACCTGTTGCTTTTTTATCCAGGTCAGTACAATTATACTACACAATGATACTACACTTGTATAGTTTTTATAAAATAAAAAATTTTAAATTTTAATTTTTTTCTTTTCATAGCAATATTCTGACATCTTAGGCAATTGAGTGCCACCGAACCCATAGACTATACCGCTAGTTTTCCCAAACCATTTGCTAATTATTCTGTCATAAACCACGTAGTTCCAACAAACGGATTCATCACCTCTCGAATTTCATGAGTCATGAGCGCCTACTCAATAAACCTTGTCCATTTTTAAAAGAAATTCCCAGTGTTTTTTTTCTTATTTCTTTCTGTATCTAATCCATCCATGTACATGACCCTTTTTGTTGCCCCTATGACTTCTTCTAAATTGTGTAGCTGGGATTGCAACCACTTTCTCAGAATACATTTTTGGCTGCCAGCAAAAAGATATGTGGTCCTTTAGTTACCACTATATTTCTAGAGTCTGCTTCCTGGTCCCCTGAGTATGTACTAGAAAATGCATTGTTGTGTGGTATTACAAACCTCTACTTCCCATTAGTGATGAGCTGCAGGGGCAATATTCAAATTCGCAATATTTCACGAATATTCGATTTCGAATATTCGTTATATTCTACATTTTTTTTGTACTTGAAAATTGGCAAGATAATGTTCGTGTAATATGCAAATATTATGTGTTCAATACAGGAGTGGGCAAAAACGAATTTATAGCACTACAGAATATAGTGCTATATATAATTTTTTTGAATATTCATCATTTTTTCAATCTGAACACAGGATTCCTCCCTGCTTCTTGTTTGTGGGCCAATGAGTCATTGGCTCAAAAGCAATTTAAGCAGAGAGGAATCATGACTTCAGATGGAAAAAAATGACAAATATTCTAAAAAACTAATATATAGCACTATATTGAATATAGTGCTATATATTCGTCTTTTAGAATATTCAGCATTTTTTTCCACCTAAAGTCATGATTCCTCCCTACTTAAGTTGTTTGTGAGCCAATGACTCATTGGTCCACGAGCAAGAAGCAGGGAGGAATCATGTGTTCAGATGGAAAAAATGACGAATATTTGAAAAACGAATATACACTGTAGCACTATTATTAGAGTTGAGAGGACACCTGGATGTTTGGGTTCGACGGGTTCGACCGAAGTTCACAAAAAAGTTTGAGTTCAGGAACCTAATTTGACCCCGAACCCCATTGAAGTCAACGGGGACCCGAACTTCGGAGCACTAAAAAGGTGCTAAAAAAGACATGGAAAGGGCTAGAGGGCTGAACATGGCATCAAAATGTGGTTAAGAGCACGGCAAGTGCTCTGCAAACAAATGTGGATAGGGATATGACTTAAAATAACATAAAATACGAATAGAAACAACCGCAAACAGTCCATTTGCACAACTGCAAACTCCCCATTTGCACAAGGTTGGATACCAAGCTAGCCATGTCCGGTTCCTTGTCCTCACTGATGTCATTGAAGGTCTCTTCCTCCACACAGCCACGTGCAACACCAAGGGTCCCCGAAAGATGACAACAAGCCCCCTGGGACGGCTGCTGTGGTTGGTCTTCCACCTCCTCAAAGCCACCTTCCTCCTCTGACATCTCTTCTTCACACTCCTCTCTCTGCGTTGCCGCAGGTCCAGCAATCAACGACGACAAGGCTGCTTCCGGTGGTGATGGAGACCACAACTCTTCCTCTTCATGCTCATCTACAGCCTGATCCAGCACTCTTTGCAGGGCACGCTTCAGAAAAAACGCATATGGGATGAGGTCGATGATGTTGCCTTGGGTTTGACTGACTAGGTTTGTCACCTCCACAACACCCTGCTCTAACACTGCAGCTTCAGAATAAATCTAAGATGGATGCTGTCCTTGCTTTTTGATAGAAGGTGGGAGGTTCTGGGAGGGAGGGTATGCTGATTGGCTGGAATGTATCTACTGACTGAGGTACAGGGTCAAAGTTTGCTCAATGATGACATATAGGGGGCGGACCAAACATCACATAAGTTCGCCCGCCGCGGCGAATGCGAACAAGCGATGTTCACCGGGAACTGTTCGCCGGCAAATTGTTCGGGACATCTCTAGTGGAAGGACATGCACCAAACTGCTATCCACCTCAGGCCCAGCCTCCACTGCGTTTACCCAGTGTGCTCTTAGGGAGATTTAACGTCCCTGACCATGCTTACTGGTCCACGTATGCGTGGTTAGATGGACCTTGCCACAGATGGCATTGCGCAGTGCACACCTGATTTTTTTTCCCCTACTTTGTTTTGCAGGGAAGGAATGACTCGCCTGGAAAAGTAGTGGTGGCTGGGCAGGACGTACTGTGGGACAGCCACCGGCATAAGGCTTTTAAAACTCAGTCTCCACCAGATGGAATGACAGCCTTTCAAAGGCCAGTAATTTTGAAATGCTGGCATTTAGTGCCAGGGATCGTGTGTGGGTAGGGTGGTACTTCCTCTTCCACTCCAGTGTTTGGGAGATGGAGAGCTGAATGCTACTGTAGAGATGCTTGGTGACCCAGGAGGTGGTGTTGCTGGAAGATCCTCAGTTTGCGGGGTGGCAGGTGCCACTGTCACTGCAGAGGTGGATGAAGAAGCCGAGACTGCAGCAGAAGAGGAAGCATCTGGAGCCAGAGACCTTTCTTTGTTTTTGAGGAGTCTACTCCACTGCAGCTCATGCTTTGCACTTAGATGCCTGGTCATGCAGGTTGTGCTCAGGTTGAGAACGTTTATGCCTCGCTTCAGGCTCTGAATGCACAGCGTGCAGACCACTTGTGTCTTGTTGTCAGCACATTGTCTTTAAAACTGCCACGCCAGGGAAATCCTTGGAGCTGGCTTTGGTGTGCTCGGTCCCTTTGCTGTGTTGGGCAGTAGCAGGTGTACTGTCTAGGGGACGCCCTCTCCGCTTTTGCACCCTGCTCCCTCTTCTGCTGTGCTGTTGGCACTGCACGACCACTGCCTCTTCTGCCGAACTAGACAGGTCACTCGAAATTACCTTGATTCCATGTGGGGTTGAGGACCCTTATTACCCTCCACATCATCTTCCACCCAGTCTTCACCACTGCCCTCCTTGTCGGTCTGCACACTGCAGAAAGCCACAGCAGTTGGCACCTGTGTTTCGTCATCATCCAAGACGTGCTGCAGTGGTCTTCCCATGTACTAATCTTGAAATATAAGTGGTTGGGCATCGGTGCACTCAAGCTCTTCCACTTCTGGGGCTGGGCTGAGTGGATGGCCCTGGGAAACCCTGCTAGCAGAGTCATCAAAAAGCAGAAGAGACTGCTGCATGATTTGGGGCTCAGACTGCTTTGGTGATTTGCAAGGGGGTGACTCTGATCTTTTAGCAGGAGACTGGATAGGAGACAATGTGAAGGAACTGGAGGCACTGTCAGCAATCCAATCTACTATCGCCTGTACTTGTTCTGGCCTCACCATTCGTAGAGCCGCATTAGACCCGACCAAATAACGCTGAAGGTTCTGTCGCCTACTCGCATCTGAGGAAGGTGTTTCCACTTGTGCGTGTTGCTGGCACAGACTGACCATGTCCTCTACCTGTAATAGGACCTCCACCAGCAGCACCACGACCGGGGCCACATCCCTTATTCGACACTCTCCTCATTCTCCGCAAACTTTGTATTTTGCCCAAAATGGGTGTTTTTTTATTAACAGAATATAACAGCAGTATCTAACGCGTGTATTTCACACTGACAGATGCAGCAAAGGCTACAAGTTTAGGATTTTGCCAAAAATTTGTGTTTTTCTAAACCCAGAATATTATTGCTGTATTTTAAGTTTGTATTTCACACTAACAAATGTAGCATAGGCCCCAGATGTAGGGTATTGCCAAAAATGGGTGTTTTTTTAAACCAAGAAAATTATTGCAGTATTTCACACGGACAAATGCTGAAAAGACCCCTGATGTAGGGTATTGCCAAGATTGGGTGTTTTTTTTTTTTTTTTTTTAAACTCAGAATATTATTGCAGTATTTCAAGCTTGTATTTCAAACTGACAAATACTGAAAAGGACCCTGATGTAGGGTATCACCAAAAATGGGTGTTTTTCTAAACCCAGAAAATGATTGCAGTATTTCAAGCTTGTATTTCACACTAACAAATGCAGCATAGGCACCAGATGTAGGGTATTGACAAAAAATGGTGATTTTTTTTAAATCCAGAACATTATTGCAGTATTTCAAGCTTGTATTTCACACTGACAGTTGCAGCAAACGCCAGAAATTTTGTATTTTGACTCCCCACCATCCAAAGTCTGAAATTAAGGAAAGCCGCTAGGCCTGGAAGCCAGGATAAGGGAGTAGGATACCTCCTATCGCCATCCTCATCCTATCCCTGACCTCCTGACTGTATGAGCCGCCCTCGATTATAGGGGGGCTCATAAGCTCAAACCTGGGCCCTACCGACCCTATCGGACCCTGCAATATGGAAGTCAGGAATAAGAAACGGACGATTTATCCACGACACGGATAAATTGGAGTCTCCCACAGGCCTAGTAACAAGGAGGAGACAGCAAGCAACAACTGAATGTCAGGTAAGTATCATGTGGCCAGATGACCACAGACAACAGAACAACAAGATCACTTAACGGAAGCCACAGCTTGCTGTCTTTTAGTTCACCCTCTGGGGAACCCCAGGGACCCCCTTCCGGAGGGACAACAAACAGGACATGTCTGGCAACCATGCAGAATCAACCACACCATAGACAAACCACACATGGAACAAACAACTAGACAAACATCAACCCATAAGTGCAACACCACACATAACAACAATGGGGTAGGGTAGACATAGGCAAGTACCTTGATGTCCAACAAGGTGGCCCTCACTGGGCAGATGGAATAGCCACAGAATGGAGCATAGCTTACAGCCCACAGCAAGGCTAGAGCACAATAAAACTCCAAGCTACAAGCAAATGCTCAATAGCTAGAAGAGACCACACCCTGATCTAACCAAGTCAGGATATTAACCCCACGCACACCACACAACAGGGAGACACAAGTTAAAGGGAAAGTGCACGTGCAAATCACAGACTACACGTTGCCACAAGCAACGAGTCTGCACGGAAACCGCGTCACAGTTAAACACCAATATGACCCTGACAATAGGTGCTTTTTTAAACATAGAAAATGATTGCAGTATTTCAAGTTTGTATTTGACACTAACAAATGCAGCATAGGCCCCAGATGTAGGGTATTGCCAAGAATGGGTGATTTTTTAAACCCAGAAAATTATTGCAGTATTTCAAGCTTGTATTTCACACTGACAGATGCAGCAAACGCTGTAAATGTAGTATTTTGCTAAAAATTGGTGTTTTATTTTAATAACAGAATATAACAGCAGTATCTAATGCTTGTATTTCACACTGACAGATGCTGCGAAGACCTCAAATTTAGTATTTTTCGCAAAATGGGTGTTTTTTTAACCAAAAATATTATTGCAGTATTTCAAGCTTGTATTTCACACTGACAATTACAGCAAACGCCGGAAATTTTGTATTTTGATCAAAATTGGTGTTTTTTTTAAACCAGAATATAACAGCAGTATCTAACGCTTGTATTTCACACAGATGCATCAAAGGGCTGTAAATTTAGTTTTTTGCCAAAAATGGGTGTTTTTTTAAACCCAGAAAATTATTGTAGTATTTCAAGCTTGTATTTCACACTGACAAATGCTGCAAAGGCACCAGATGTAGCATATTGCCAAAAATAGGTGTCACATTGACTCCCCACCATCCAAAGTCTGAAATTAAGGAAAGCCGCTAGGCCTGGAAGCCAGGATAAGGGAGTAGGATACCTCCTATCGCCATCCTCATCCTATCCCTGACCTCCTGACTGTATGAGCCGCCCTCGATGGCAGGGGGGCTCATACTCTCGAACCTGGGCCCTACTGACCCTATTGGTCCCTGCAATATGGAAGTCAGGAATAAGAAACGGACGATTTATCCACGACACTGATAAATTGGGGTCTCCCACAGGCCTAGTAACAATAAGGAGACAGCAAGCAACAACTGACTGTCAGGTAAGTATCCTGTGGCCAGATGACCACAGACAACATAACGACAAGATCCCATACCGGAGGGCAACGCTTGTTGTCTTGTAGTTCACCCTCCGGGGAACCCCAGGGACCCCCTTCCGGAGGGACAACAAACAGGACAGTAATTTTTTTAAGTGTACATATTTTACAAAACTTAAGTTCAGAAGAGGCAAAAAAAAATTGAGAAAAAATAAGGATTATAGCACTATATTAGCTAAATTACAATCTATATGTGTATTTTACGAAATTTCGTAATATTGCTCTAACTTCGTCTTTTAGAATATTCGTAATATTCTAAAAGACGAAGTTAGAGCAATATTACAAAATTTCGTAAAATACACATATTAGCCTAGCCATAGTCAATTAGTCATAGGAACGTTGCCTTATACTATTAAAAGAAAAATCGCAATACGCGATTAATTAAATCGCATATTATTGGAATAATTACGAATATTCAATTTTGACGAATATAACACGAATATTCAATCAAATATTCGCGAAATATCACAAAATTGAATATGGCACCTCCCGCTCATCACTACATAACAGTACTATGTCAGTAGCATGTATGTATGGACAGCAGAACCTGGAAACTATCAGCTACACTATATCCTAGGTATCCTACACTGACTATCTGTATTATATATATATATATACAGGGCCAAACTGTGGATAAAACCCAGCCTTGAAAAAAGTTGCATATAAGCCCCACAGCATTGCGTCATTATTTACTTGTTTATAAAAGGGTAAAGCGTTCATTTTAAAACACGTGTATAAACACGAATATGAACTTTGCCCCACAATAACGCTTTTTTTTTTTAGAACCCCCATTGTTCATATTATCACAGTAGACCAGCTTTTCCCAACCAGGATGGCTCCAGCTATTGCAAAACGACAACTCTCAGCCGGTGGTGTATCTTGGTTTTGTGCTGGCCTAGGTGAGACTAAACACGGGCACCCCCTAATATAAATTTGACCCACCCCTTCCTGTCAAGGTCAAACCCCTTCCTCTCTAAACCCCACCCCTTCCTATGTGCCATCCACAGATCCCCCTAACAGTGCCATCCACAGATTCCTCTCCCCTATACAGTGCAATTCACAGATCCCCCTCCCCTAAACAGTGCCATCCACATGATCCCCGTCCCCTATACAGTGCCATCCACAGATCGCCCTCCCCTAAACAGTGCCATCCACAGATTCCCCTCCCCTAAACAGTGCAATTCACAGATCCCCCTCCCCTATACAGTGCCATCCACAGATCCCCCTCCCCTAAACAGTGCCATCCATAGATCGCCCTCCCCTAAACAGTGCCATCCACAGATCCCCCTCCCCTAAACAGTGCCATCCACAGATCCCCCTCCCTGACGCTCACAGGAGTACATTTATAAACTGTAATCAGTAACTTTAACTTTAATCATTGCTGATCTCTTTACTTGGATACCTTACTCTGTCTTAGCTCCGGTGACAGCAGGCAGTGCAGGTGGCGCTCACTCAGTGGGAGGAGGTATCCAAGTAAAGAGATCAGCAATGATTAAAGTTAAAGTTACTGATTACAGTTTATAAATGTACTCCTATGAGCGGCATAGCCCTGTATACTCTAACCCCCAGGGGTTTGAATATACCATCGGATCTTCTGAGTATACCGGGGTATAAGGGGCAAACAAGGCATTTTGCCGCCCTATTGGCAAGTGCCGCCCTAGGCAAATGCTTGTTTGCCTCGTGATAGATACGCCACTGCTCTCAGCATGCCCAGACAGCGTTTGGCTGTCAGGGCATGCTGGGAGATGTAGATTTGCAACCGCTGGAGGCATCCTGGTAGAGAAACACTACAGTAGATCATTATCCCATCCAATTGGGCCAGAACTAAGAATAATCAAATTACTTTACTTTAAGGAATGGAAGACAGTTTCAAACTCTTACTTTATATTAGTTACTCAACACACACAAAACCAGGGGGCACGGCCTGCACGCTGATGGCGCCGGTCGCATAGCGCTTCTGCTCCGGGCTTAACCGCTTTTAAGCAGCTCACAGCTATTACTCCTGTGATCTACCGTAACCTACGGAGGCTTCACAAGGCGCTGCAGACATGGGGAAGGTCAGGAGGCATCCTGCCCCAGCGAAATTAAACAAATTCTTTGGCAAACTGACGCCAGCGGAGTCCAACCAGAGAGGGACCCCACCTCCGGTGGGCGCGTCGGCCTCTCCGGCGGGAACGCCATTGTTATCTACGCATGGCTCTGCAGACAGGCAAGGGCCTGTGCGGGACTCCCTCGATAATACCCAACTCACCGCAGACATTATGCGCTCCATGTTGGATAACCTGCGCTCCTCAATGAAAGAGGATATGTTGGGGATGTTAAAAGACCTCCAAAAGGATATTCAGAGTATCGGGGAACATACGTCCCACCTGGAGGTCAAAATGGCCAAATTTGCGGCTTCTCATAATACCCTCATCGATGCCCATGAAGCTATGGAGGAAGATATCGCTAAACTCACAGCTAAGATGCAGGACCTGGAAGATCGACACAAGCGAAACAACGTTAGAATTTGCGGGGTTCCCGAGTCTGTCGAGGCGAATGAGCTGGAACACCTCCTGCAGCAGCTGATTAAGGCAGCATTGCCTGAGTCCACTGAAAGGGACTTAATAATCGATTGCATTCATAGAGTGCCTAAGCCTAAAGGGCTCGATCCGTCTCTACCACGCAATGTCATCGCTAGGATCCACTTTTACACCATCAAAGAAGCATTCCTGAGGGTACTGCGGCAGAATCCGACCCCGTCGGAAGAATTTACCGGTATTGCGGTCTATACCGATCTTTTGGCAGCCACTCTTGCGAAAAGGAGAGAGTTTGCTCAGGTTACTGCAGTGTTAAGGCAGAAGCAGATAAAATACCGGTGGGGGTTCCCAGTAAAGTTACTGGTCACCTATAATGGCGGCTTGCAGGTTTTCAACTCACCGCAAGTGGCTAATCGACACATGATCAAGTGGGGCCTTATCACGGAGGACTCTCATCGGGCAAAAGAACCTGCCTCACGACCAGATAAGATCCCTCCGGACTGGGACGTTGCATGATGTGTGAGTTTACCCCGATTGGGAGTAGTCATTTAACTGTTTGCATTTGTTGGCGGTAGCCCGTAGCAGGGAGCTTGATTCTCTGCCCTATCTGGACTCTACTGTTTGGTCCTCGGACCGTGTTCTTCTTGGTCGGGCTAGTTAAGCCTTGCTGACCATGTTATTTTTACACTTGACTTTTTTTTTTCCTCTGTATTGTTATTCTTTTCTTTTTTTTGGTTGGTTCCTGTGAGTATAATATGCTTACTATACGTCATGTATGAGCTCATCATATGGAGCAATTATGATAGAATAGAGCAATGCATGCTAAGGGTAACTGTGTGTATAAATAATGGGGGTTAAAATCTTTTCTCTCAACGTGCGTGGTTTGAACACTCCGTTTAAGCGCACGCAACTTTGGTCTGATGCCCTGAAGGCTAAATGCGATGTGCTTTTTGTTCAGGAGTCGCACTCGATAGAGAAAGATGCTTTTAGATGTAAGCATAAAAATTTCCCTATGATTTATCATTCTCATACTAAGAAGAAGAGGAAAGCAGGGGTGTTTATTAGTATAAGATCATCAATTACTTTCTCCTTGAAGAAATGTGTAAAGGACTCTGCAGGGAGATATGTTATTCTAATATGCACGTTGGATGGGAATCCATTTACATTGGTCTCAGTATACGCCCCCAATGTCGGGCAGGTGGCCTTCTGCAGGAGGTTGTTCAACAAGGTGGAAAAAATGGCGGTTGGGGAGGTGGTAATGGGCGGAGATTTTAATGTCCCGATTAACTTTGAATTAGACTGTAGGTCAGTGCAGGGACGTAGACGCATGAAACTGCAAACGACCCTGTACGAGTCAGCTTTCCATGATGTGTGGCGGTACCAGCATAGCGATGAAAGAGATTATACTTTTATTTCCACCTCACATCTATCTCAATCTCGTATTGACTATATCTTAGTGTCCAAGGCCTCCTGCACAGGGTCATACGTTCCGACATTGGGGGAGCGACGTGATCAGACCACGCCCCTGTGAGCATTGTTATTGAAGATGGTCTCCCTAACCCTCCCAACCCTCAGTGGAAAATGAATGCTTTTCTTCTTAAGTGCCCTGAGACTAGCACAAACTTCTTATGGCTATCTCATAAGGCGTTTATGAGGGGGATTTTGTTGCAGCTTGCGGCTAGGCTGAATAAGACTAGGCGCAAAGCACTCCAAGATGCCCTAAATAGGCTACAGACTGCGGAAAAGAGTCATAAACTTCACAATAACCCTTCAACATTAGCTTCCTTACAGGAATGTAGGAATGCGCTCAGAACCCTTCTTTTATATCGTCAGGAATTGGGCATGAAACGTATGCACTCTAATTTTTATCACTCGGGCGACAGAGCAGGGGCGCTACTAGCACGCAGGTTAAAGAGTAGAGCAGCTGCAGCCATGATAACCACATTAAAATACAATAAAAAAGTGTATACGCATCCCCAGGAGATAGCAGACGCTTTTGCGTCGTATTATTCTTCCTTATATAATTTAAAGTCAGATGATAATACCATCCAGCCGTCGGCTGAATTAATAGCAACATTTTTAGACTCTCTTAAACTCCCCACAGTGTCTGCAGATGCACTAGCCGCCTTAAATAGACCAATCTCCGCCACAGAAATTCTTGCGGCAATCAAGGCCTCACCGTTTACTAAAGCCCCAGGGCCAGATGGGCTCCCAGTGGAGTACTATAAAACTTTCCAAAGCACGCTGCTTCCTCACCTGGTCAAGTTGTACAATATATTCATGACTACAGGGAGCATCTCACCAGAGATGTTATCAGCCACGGTAGTTACTTTACCTAAACCGGGAAAGACCCCTGATGCCCCCGAGAATTTTAGACCAATCTCCCTTCTGAATGCAGACCTTAAGCTGTTTGCCAAAATAATAGCCTACCGTCTTAACGTAGTTTTGCCTGCTCTAATTAACCATGACCAAGTGGGCTTTGTGACAGGAAGGCAATGTAGAGATGGCACAAGAAGGATGATTGACTTACTTCAGATTGCAGGGTGGTCCAGGGCCCCTACGATTTTTGTCTCTCTAGATGCTGAAAAAGCGTTCGATAGAGTGCATTGGGGGTTCCTGGACCAGACTCTCCGGAAATTCGGATTCGGAGGGCATATTCTACAGGCTATTTTGGGGTTGTATACATCGCCTACAGCGAATGTGTTAGCGTCGGGATTCCTGTCAACACCATTCTCGATTACTAATGGGACTAGGCAGGGGTGCCCATTGTCGCCCCTGATATTCGCATTAGTGATGGAACCCCTGGCGGAAAAAATTCGCACCTGTACTCGGATCTCAGGAATTAAGGTGGGGAAACGATCGCATTCTATAGGCTTATACGCGGATGACGTTATTCTGACGCTCTCTGATCCCTTAACATTGCTTCAGGCGGTTAATGAGATCTTGGACCAATACTCCTCGATATCGTACTACAAACGGAACGTTAGCAAAACTAATGTTTTGCCCATCAATGTGCCTGTAGATTTGCAGCAGGAACTATGTGGGAAGTACCCCTACAATTGGGACGCTGAGTCAATACGATATTTGGGTATTGAACTGACAAGCTCATTGACAGATATGTTACCCCTCAAACTTAAGATCTTGAGATCCGATGTACAGAAAAATTACGTCAATTATAGCAAAACTACTCTCTCATGGATGGCAAAAATGAATACAGTTAAGATGATGGTGCTACCAAAAATACTATATATCTTTAGATGTATTCCCCTGAAGTTCCCTAGAACCTGTATTAAGGAATTGCAAACTGATATGCTCAACTTTATTTGGGGAGGTACCCACCCAAGGATTAACAAAAAAGTGCTTTACCCCGCACTTCGCACGGGGGGATTGGGAGTCCCGGATCTATACAGCTACTATCTGGCAAATTTATTAGATCAGGCCATGGAATGGTGGTCCCCTAAAGCATCTCACGGATGGCTTAGCATTGAGGAGAACTATGTTAGAAGGAGATCCCTGAAGTCAATTTTGGCGGCTTACCTGTTAAAACCCTTCGTCTTTTCTATGCCCTTATGTACGATGCAAGCGACCATATTTGCATGGACCCATGTTTTCAAATCTAAAACATCTTTTCCCCTGGAGAAAAAGCATCTTCCCATCTCGGCTATTGAGTATCATATCCCTACACTTCAAGTTACTAGTTGGCTTAACTGTGGAATTGATTCATTGGGGAGCCTGTTTGACCACTCCACCCTAAAAACATTTGAGACACTACACTCCACATATATGCTACCTAACTCCCTCTTTTACCAATTTTTACAAATACGACATTTTCTCTCATCTCTCACGAATGGTGGGGAGGGAGATGAATGCGGATCACTAGGCAAATTGTTGGGGGGGGCACTAACTCTCACTCTAACCTCTCATTTTGGTATGCGTTTTTACTGTCCTCAAGCAAAAAGTGCAAACAACCTTTCATGGTTAAATGGGAGGTTGAAATGGGTAAGGAATTCTCGCTGAACAAATGGGCGGACGCTATGCACTGGTCCATGAAGTGCTCGAAGTGCATAAATCATACTGAGCAGAACAGGAAAGTTCAATTTCGCTGGTACCTCACACCAAACAGGTTGGCTCATTCCACTCCCGGCTATTCTCCGTTGTGTTGGAGGGGTTGTGGTCAGATAGGCTCTCCATTCCACATGTGGTGGACGTGCTCCAATCTTACTGAATTTTGGGGCTCAGTCTCTAAGGTTCTAGTAGAGGCATCTGGGATTAAAGAAATATTAAGTCCGGAGTTGGCAGTTCTGGGTGTAGGGCTAGGGGGCATACCTATTGAGAGTAGAGGAGTAGTGGCACATATTCTATTTGCAGCGAAGAAAGTAATTGCCCGTCAGTGGAAAGATGCTCGGTCTCCATCAATCAATGATGTTATTAAAGGGGTGAGCTTCCATATGCTTTGTGAGCTTACATTTGCCTCGTCGGTGAAAGAAAGAATAGCGTTACATAACAGATGGCTATCTTGGTTGTCCAGCCCATTTGCAGATCCTTTGCCACACTACCTTCTTTAACTACATTTTTTGTATGTATTACTGCTCATACTTCCTGGGGCGTGTCTACTCGGTTTCTGGTCCTTCCTCTTAATGCCCAATCTTAACTGTCTGCTAACTTAAGATATTACAGTATACTATGTATAGAATGTCATAAAATGTACCATTAGTTGTGGGGCGTTTATTGCTTCTGCTATTGCTATTGAACATGGCTTGTATAGTATCACACTGCCTGAATGTCTTGTCCTCAGTACTCACGTGCGGAACCCTTTTGTCTATTATTTGTCCTTGTTATTGCTTTTGATATTATTTCTGTACTTTTTTCTTTTTTCTGTACTTGGTCATTGTGACTAATGCAAAAATTTCCTTCAATAAAATTTTTATTGATTAAAAAAAACACACACAAAACCAGTAGTTGATGAATAGTGTAAAAAAAGCTTAAGAGGGGGAAAAAAAGTGCAAATAAACCTTTTAAGGTAAAAAGTGCAAAATGTTATGCTAACCTGGGCAATTCCTGTGTATATATATATATATATATATATATATATGAAATAAGTTATACATCTTCTTGCATACAGTGTATAACTTATACCGGCTCTACATATATAATTATATACAGGAGATGCATAGGTTATACCAGCATGCTCCATATCAGTATCACTGTATACAAGAATATGTATAACTTATACCAGCTGTACATATATAATTATATACAGGAGATACCCAGGTTATACCAACTGTACATATATCATTATATACAGGAGGTCCCCAGGTTATACCAGCATGGTCCTTTAAAGATTTATAATTTATACCAGCTGTTAGCTGTACATTTATAATGATATCCAGCTGATGCCTAGGTTATTCCAACTTAGTACATATTTAGGAAAGAAAATGGTGGCTCTCTCACTGTACCACTTCTGGAATGGTGCACTACCCCTCAGCACTCCCAAATGCTGGTAGATGGATGTAAGTGTAAATTTTGGATAGGGGGTCACTCGATATTAGGCAAGCACACGATAGGTGAGTACCCACATAAATTTTATAGGTCTAAAAATTGGCACGCTACAATATTACACATAAAACATCTCATAAAACAATTAATATAAATTGATACCGCACATGAATCGTTAGCACTGGATTTGCAATTCAATGGCGCTGAGAATTCTCAGCGCCATTGAATTGCAAATCTAGTGCTAACGATTCATGTGCGGTATCAATTTATATTTATTAATTGTTTTATGAGATGTTTTATGTGTAATATTGTAGCGTGCCAATTTTTAGACCTATAAAATGTATGTGGATACTCACCTATCGTGTGCTTGCCTAATATCGAGTGACCCCCTATCCAAAATTTACACTTAGTACATATTTAATTTATACTCAGATACATAGTCCTCCTGTAAGTACCTGGGGCAGTGGGATCTATGATAACCTTGTGCCTAGTGGGCTGAGAGCTGATTCTGCTGGCTCTTCAAGCGCTGGATGGCCTGGACCAGCAGCGTGGAATCGTGGATGGCAGGCAGTGCCAGTGAGCATTGAACAGAATGGCACCCGTGCTCTGCAGCTGTTCCCACCTGAACTAAAGGTATACACCGTCAGATGTGCAACTCACGCAGCAGCGCTGATGACGTGTGATGTCACGTCATACAGCACACTGTGCGGTCCTGAGCTGCCCCAACCTGCTCTCTGTGATCAGCATGGCCGGCCGTGTGGCAGTCAGCTAGTAGCTACACCGACCAAGGAGACTTCTCACTGTCGGCACAGCCAGCCGTGCGGCAGTCAGCTACACGCCTACACGTTCATGTGTGGCACCAGGGGCGTAACTAGAGTTCTATGGGCCCCAGAGCAAACTTTAAATTGGGCCCCCCCCCCCCCCCCGTGAGCCTCTGCCCCCCCCCCCCCACAAGCCTCTAAAATAATCAATAGAGTATTTTTTTTTTTATTTATAATATTTTTAATGTATGGCACACACTGGCTTCATATGAGGAATGGGGGGAGATGAATGATGATCAGTGGTACCGTGTGGCAGTGTGTCTGAATTCAGAAATGGGGGGCCATATGAGGGCAGCCAGGGGCAGCAAATAATGAGGGGGCAAAATGAAAATGAAATACTCTGTAGGCAATTTTTTTTTTATATATAGAGGGAGTGGGGGCAAAATGAAATACAGTGAGACTTACTATATTTCATTTTGCACCCGCACTCTCTCTCTATACATTTCACAGAGTATTTCATTTTCATTTTCCCCCAGACCCCTCATTATTTGCTGCCCCATTATGGCCGGCGTGGGCCCTTCTGAATTCAGACACACTGCCTCACGGCACCACTGATCATCATTCATGTAGTACCCCCTCCGTATAAAGCTGAACGCCGGTGTGTGACATTTTTTACATAAAAAAAAAAAACAACTACCTACTCTTGTTCCGCTCTCCTCACTGGGCTACATCGGCCGGCGGGCTCGTCATTCCTGGCTGCTGTGATCCCGCGAGACCCGCTGCGGAGGTCATGGGATCGGAAGAAGAAGAGAGCGACCAGCGGGACGGCCATGAACGACGAGACCCCAGGTGCAGAAACGGAAGGAAGGCGGCGGATGTGGTGCTGAAGTTAGTAGATATTAGTATCGGGGGAGGGGACTCGCGTTGACAATTAAGCGCAGCACAGCCACACAAAATATAGGGTGGGCTGATGCACTTAATAAAAAAAAAAGACTTGTGGGGCCTGCTTTACTCCATCTCTCATGGGGGCCCGTGGGCCCCCTTGACTTAGGGGCCCGGTCGCAGTTGCGACCGCTGCGACCCCTATAGCTACGCTACTGTGTGGCACCAGCTACATCCATCTGTAGCATGATGCTACAGATGGATGTAGCTGGCGCCACAAATGAACATGCTGCATATTCTTCATTTTGGGGTGGAAAATGTTTAAGGCAAAACCCCCTCTGAATATACCTTAGTAGTTATCTATACCAATAGTTGAAAGCTACTCTTTCCACCACCCCTGCTCCATACAGACACATGCTCAACTCTGGCTAAGCATGCATGTCTTCTCTACCAGGCACCTCCTGCAGCAGCTCGTCATCCTTAACAAAACCACTGAGCATGTTGAAATTAAACATAGCCGACTGCTATACCCCCTGATATCTGGGCACCCCCATACATAAGATGGCTGTCAGAAATTCATCTAGTCTGTAGGTCCCCCTTAAAGGGTTAATCCGCAAAGGGCACACCCCCTATCCACAGTGCTGCTGTCCTAACCAAACTTTAAAGGGTAGTCTCAGAAGCAACACCTGTCATAAAGTGTCCCCCAGTGAGATCAGCCGATACAAATATGTAGGAGACCTCTTTAGATGTGTCCCCCCATCCATATTTCCAGTCACTGCTGCGTTACATTATACATCAATGTAAAGATCCGTCCGGCTGTGGAGATCCCAGGCCTCTGTGTGGAGATCTCCCACTACACATAGGTCTGGGGCTGCTGCAGGGTATATATTCTATATAGCGGCACTGGCCATAGTGTTGTGCAACTAACAGATTTCTTAAAAATATGTGACCCCCCCTCCCCCTTAAGCATCCGCCTTGCACAATCTCAGCAACTCAATCCTCTCAGGAGTCAATGCAGTACGCAGCCCTGCAGGGTGAGGCGAATGGTGAGGTCACAGGGGTAGTTACTAATGGAGGGTGGTTATGGTACTCACGGTCTTTTATATACCCTGGGCAGACGTACATCAGTGATGGAGAGGCTGGCACAGGGGTCCTCTGGGGCACTCTCTGTATATAGGGACCAGGCCGGGTGGTAGGTGAGGTGCCCTGGATGTTGCAGGTTTTTAATGTGCCGGTGGAAAGATCCCTTTAAGTTCATGACGCCAGTGCCGGTAACGGTGGCACACCGATTTATTGTAGGAATAATTGAGGAACACAAGTTGCAGTGAACCAGAACTTCCTTTACTGAAACAGTTCAACTATTTACAGTCTTTGGCGGGTTCCATACATAAAAGGTTGAATACAGGCAGGCTTTACAATAATGGCAGGCAATGTCTTTGCAAGATACTGAGAGGGAATAACACTTACAGATCAGGCTGCACTTTTCCTCAGAATCCTGTCTGTCTTTCTCCAAGGCCCATATGCCCTATAGCTGGATTTATCCTTGGGTAGGGAAAACTTCCTCTGGTATATATATCCTTGCTGTGGAATATCCTTTTGCCCATCAGCTCTCTGTTTGGCTGGCAATACACTTGGCTCTGCACTGCACCTTTAAGAGAACTTGTTTTTTCTCAGGAGGCAAACCCTTCTGGATGGCAGCTTCTGTGCTTCTTTGCTCAGGAACCTCAGACAGGCTAGACTGCACTGACTAGCCTCCTGGACTATACTGCACTCCCCCTTTCCTGTCTGGGCCTAACTATATATACTAGGGGTTCCCTAGCTCCCTCTACTGTCTAGGAGGAGGAACTACCCCTAACAGGCCTGATACAGGAGATAACAGGGAAAAACATACAAACATCATATAAAATACAATGACCAATAACGTAGCCATATTGACCTTTGTGTAGTGCCCACATTTACCTAGTGGGACACTACATCAACTGTAGCAGTGCTGTACAGGTCACACAGATGTAGCAGGGCTGAACGCAGTTACTATGACATAGCCCCCGCAGCTAAATGACAGCTTCAGCCCTGCTACATCCTGCGCGCACCATGCGTGTCCATTCTCCTGCCTCCCCAGGACATGCTGAGACCACTAGTCCCCGATCAGGGAGAGGTTTATATAAATGGAGAACCCGGCACTACCGCCCGGCGACCCCACAGTCCGCCATGACAGCCTGAGCTGTTCGAACCGGCCGCCCACTTACTTCACGGGATACTTTTCAGCACTTAGGCCAGAGACACAGAAGACCATGCATGCTTCCTCTGCAGAGATCTGGCGGAAAAGGCCGCTCACAGGGAGGGGATATACACAGGAAGATCCTGCTGGGGTACTATACACCCAAAAATTGGTTAATTTCACCTGAAAAAGTAAATGACAAAGTAATGAAATGATATAAAATAAAACACGTACAAAAAATAATAATGGATTTAGTAGGTGGAGTTCCATATGAAGTAGGAGTTTGAGGAGGCGGTGGACGTAGCAGAGTAGGTGGAAGAGGCGGTAGAGGAGGACAAGGTAGCCAATACAGGTTTTTGGTTTTAATTAAATTTTGTAAAATTAAGGTACACTCCAAAAGAGTGTTAAATATCCAAAATACAAACATGAGCAATTGTGCTGCAGTATAACAATGGCTACTTAGTGCTGGTATACATGTCCATTCTGCACAAGGTACGGACAAGTCCTGAGGTATCCATGCCTGATTCATTTTAATGAACGTGAGCTCTGAGCGGCTGTGCTTGTCTGTGATGATGCCCCCTGCCTTGCTAAACACATGTTCAGAATGGCTGCAGGGCAGGCCAGCACCTCCAAAGCGTAAAGGGCAAGCTCAGGCCATGTGCCCAATTTGGAGACCCAGAAGTTGAAGGGGGCAGACCCGTCATTCAGTACGTGTAGGAGTGTGCACACATACTGCTCCACCATGTTGGTGAAATGCTGCCTCCTGCTAAGACGTTCCATATCAGCTTGTGGTGCTGGTTGTTGTGAAGTGCTGACAAAGCTTTTCCACATGTCGGACATGCTAACCCTTTCTTCTGAGGTGCTGGCAGTGCCCTATCTGCGTTGGCGACCTCTTCCTCGTCCTCTGCCTTCGCCTTGTGCTTCGACTGTGCCCCTGCTGTCAGGTGGGAATGCCACCAGCAGCGCATCTACCAGCGTGTGCTTGTACTTCTGAATCTTACGATCACGCTCCAGTGATGAAATTAAGGATGGTACATTGTCCTTATAATGGGGATCCAGTAGCATGGCCACCCAGTAATCAGCACAAGTTAGAATGTGGGCAACTCGGCGGTCGTTGCGGAGACACTGCAGCATGTAATCGCTCATGTGTGCCAGGCTGCCCAGAGGCAACGAAAAGCTGTCCTCTGTGGGAGGTGTATCGTCTGTGTCCTCTGTATCCCCCCATCCACGCACCAGTGATGGCCATGAGCTGGTCTGGGTGCCACCCTGCTGTAAACATGGTTCCTCCTCCTTCATCTCCTCTTCCTCATCCTCCACCTAGTCATCCTCCAGAACTGTGCCCTGGCTGGACAATTGTGCACCTTGGGTTTGTGGGTGCAGGAACCCTCTCTCGGAGCCACTTGGGAATGACTGGCCGGAAACCCTATGACCCTCTTCCTCCTCCTCCTGTGCCACATCCTCTTCCATCATCGCCAGGAGCGTTTTTTCAAGGAGGCATATAAGTGGGATAGTAACGCTGAGAACGGCGTTATCGGCACTGGCCATGTTGGTGGAGTACTCAAAACAGCGCAACAAGGAACACAGGTCTCGCATAGAGACCCAGTCATTGGTGGTGAAGTGGTGCTGTTCCGCCGAGCGACTCACCCGTGCGTGCTGCAGCTGAAACTCCACTATCGCCTGCTGTTGCTCACACAGTCTGGCCAGCATGTTCAAGGTGGAGTTCCACCTTGTGGGCACGTCGCATATGAGGCGATGAGCGGGAAGGCCGAAGTTATGCTGCAACACTGACAGGCGAGCAGCAGGGTGAGAATGCCGAAAGCGCGCATAGACTGCCCATACTTTATGCAGCAGCTCTGACATGTCAGGGTAATTTTTAAGGAATTACCCCGACATGTCAGGGTAGCTAGTACCAGAGCTGCTACAAAATTTCGCCATTATCGCAAACCACCAGGCCGGGCTTGAGGCTGACTGGCACAAACCACTCATCGTTCTGTTGTTCAAGGCCCGTCCACAGCTCCTGCGTGGTGTGGGGTTTGTCCCCCAAACAGATACGTTTTAAAACTGCCTGCTGTCGTTTAGCCCTGGCTGTGCTGAAGGTGTTACCCTGACCGGATGAGGAGCTGGTAGAGGATGAGGAAGCAGAGTAGGAGGAAGCAACAGGAGGCAAACTGAAGTGCCCTGCAATTCTTGGTGGTGGAAGGACATGCGCCAAACTGCTATCCACCTCAGGCCCAGCCACCACTGCATTTACCCAGTGTGCTGTTATGGAGATATAACGGCCCTGACTGTGCTTACTGGTCCACGTATCCGTAGTCAGGTGCACCTTGCCACAGATGGCATTGCGCAGTGCACACCTGATTTTGTCCCCTACTTGGTTGTGAAGGGAAGGCATGGCTCGCCTTGAAAAGTAGTGGCGGCTGGGCATGACGTACTGTGGGACAGCCACCGCCAAAAGGCCTTTAAAGCTATCCGTCTCCACCAGACGGAATGACAGCATTTCAAAGGCCAGTAATTTAGAAATGCTGGCATTTAGGGCTAAGGATGGCGGGTGGGTAGGGGGGTACTTCCTCTTCCTCTCTAGCATTCCGTGTGACATTGTGGAGATGCTTGGTGACCCAGGTGTTGGTGTTGCTGGCAGATCCTCTGTTTGCGGGGTGCCAGGTGGCACTGTCACTCCAGAGGTGGATAAAGAGGCCGAGACTGCAGCAGAAGAGGAAGCAGGAGGAGCCAGAGACCTTTCATGGTTTTTGAGGTGTCTACTCCACTGCAGCGCGTGCTTTGCACTTAAATGTATGGTCATACAAGTTGTGCTCAGGTTGAGAAAGGATAGAGGCGAACATCCGTTGTCAATAGAAGTAGTTAGTCATATTTCCTGAAAGATGACCATTGTGTCCAGCGTGTCCTATAAGCAGTTATGCTGTTATTTTCCCAAGCTGCTAGCTCCTCAAATCTGAAGATTTGGTCAATTTTGGCAATCCACCTAGAAATGGGTGGTGTTTCCGTTGACAACCAGTAACATGGAATTAAAAGGCGGGCTGCATCTAAAAGATGAACAAACAAGGGGGTATGGCTATCCTGTGAGTGGATGTGTGTGTTCCCAAGAGAGCTAAATCAGGTGAGGCAGGGATGGATGATTGGCAAATCTTATTACACTGTTCGAAAATAGTAAGCCACCATGACTTAATTTTGGAACAAGACCACCATATGTGGAAAAAGGAGCCTTTATCTTGTTCACACCTCCAACACCTGTCCGAGTTTGAAGGATTAAATCTGCAAGTAGTCTCCGGGACTTTGTACCACCTTGTCAAGATCTTATAAGCGTTCTCTTGAATACGCACACATCTTGATGCTTTATGAGGTCTAATAAGTAGTCTGGTTGTTGTTTTTTGGTCGAACGAGGTGTCCAGATCTTTTTCCCATAGACCAATGAAAGCTGGTTTAACAATGTTTTTAGGAGAGATTAGGTTTTTGTATATCAGGGAGATTAATTTGGGTTGTGGTTTGGGACTAGTCATAAGATTCTCAAACCATGTAAGTGGACGCTGTAAGGAGCTTTTATCAATAAACTTGGTGGTAAAGGACTGAAGAAAAGATAAGACGGGGAGGGGAAACTTGCAGTCCGGATAAAGTTTAGCAATGGAGGTCGGGTCCAGTATCTTATCGCTACCACTAAATAACGAGACCACCGTTTGAGTAGCGTTTTTTATGGATAATGGGAGACTGTCCATCAAGGTTTTGGATGCAAATCCCATGATGTCTCTCACTTGAATCAAGGGAGATGGTAGTGAGATAGCATTAGTAGACGACTGGAACCAATCCCATGCTTTTAACGTGGATTTAACTATAGGAGTATCACCTATAACCTTTTGCTTAGATAATCTGTTGCCCACTAGAAGCCCTCTGAACGGGGCATCATGGAGTGCTTGTTCAAGGTTAATCCAAGGTTCGTTCATTGTACCCTTAACCCAGCCTACAAACCGAGCTAGCAGTACTGCATTATTGTAAAGTTCAGGATCAGGCATGTTTATCCCACCAAAACGTTTGGGTTTCTGTAGAGTCGTAAAGGAAATCCGGGCTTTCTTACCAGCCCAGATGAAAGATCTAATCATTTGATTGAATGAAATATAAAATGATCTGGGCACCGGAATTGGCAAGACTTGTTGGAGGTAAGTCATTCTGGGAATAATAAGTGAAGACACTATGTTCTTCCTACCGAACCAGGATAATAGGAGATTATTGAGGGATGAGAGTTTGAGTTTAGAAGCGTTGTATAATTTAGGCAAAAAAGGGTATCAGGATTGGGTCCTATTTTGACACCTAAATAGGTAATATGTGAACAATCCCAATTAAATGGTGAATTCAATTTGAGCTTGTTGGCCAAATGGGAGGGGAAACCAACATTAAGAACATGAGATTTGGTCGCGTTAATTTTAAAATTGGAAAGCCTACCAAAAATTCTCAGGATGCGTTCAATGTGGGGAAAGGCAATGGCCGGGTTCGTAAACATAATAAGCAGGTCATCAGCGAAAGCTGCAACCTTGTGGCATTGTCTACCAACAATAACCCCCTGAATTCCCTCCTCCCTCCTAATAGCCTGTAAGAGGGATTCCATGACCAATACAAACAGAAGGGGGTAGAGAGGGCATCCCTGCCTGGTCCCATTGTGTATGCCGAAGGGTGAGGACAAGGAATTATTTACTATTACAGAGGCTGAAGCATTTGTGTATAGGGAGAATACTGCATTTAGGAACCTTCCCGGTATCCCAAATGCGAGCAAAACCTTACTCATATAGTCCCAGCCCACCCTGTCAAATGCCTTCTCAGCATCAGTGCTGAGAAGGATGAAAGGGCGCTTGGATCTTTTTGCATGATAAATGCAGTTTAGGACTCTGGCTGTATTATCGTTGCCCTCCCTACCCTTAACAAAACCTACTTGGTCTTTTTGAATTAAAATGGGAAGGAGGGAGGACAGACGAGAAGCCATTAATTTTGCTAAAATTTTTAAGTCCAAATTCAGCAAAGAGATGGGACGATAACTCGCACAATCTGAGGCATCTTTCCCCTCTTTGTGAATCAAAGATATATGAGCCTTCGTCATATCCGTGGTCATATTAGAGCCATTTAAAGCACTATTGCATACTTCTAACAGGAAAGGGCTTAGGATATCGGATAGGGATCTATAGTATGATGCTGGGAGTCCATCCGGGCCCGGGCATTTTCCTCTCGGGAGCTGCTTGATTGTGTCTTCCAGTTCCTGAGTAGTGAAAGGGGCCTCCAGTAGTTGGGCTTGTTCCGTGGACAGTGAGGGTAGAGACAATGATTGTAAAAAGGAGGCTATTGAATCATTATGTGGGAAAGGGTATTGTGCTTTCCCATCTGAGTCTTTCAGGTTATACAGGGAATGATAACAAAATTTTGAACTGGGCCGCTATTTCAGTTGTGGTGTAGACTAGTTCACCACTCGAAGTCTTGATCTGGTGAATATAGTTTTGGGCTTTTCTTTGTTTAATCCGCTGCATCATAAATTTAGATGCTCTATCACCATGAGCGTAGTATTTAAAACGTGCCTGTAAATAGTATTTAGCCGAGGTAGAGTCTAAGATCTTTTTTAGGGCCTCTCTTGAAGCAGTTAACTCAATAAGATGAGACTCTAATAATGAATGCTTATAGAGGGTTTCCAGTTTCTGGATTTTAGTTAGTAAGGAGTTTACTCGGGCCGTCCTTTCTTTTTTGGCTTTCGCTCCCATTGAGATGAAATAACCTCTAATGAATGCCTTATGGGCATCCCATAACACATGGCAGGAGTTGACGGAGTTATGATTAAAAGTGAAATATTCCCTCAATGCTTTTTGTGTCTGGAGTAGAGGATCCCCTGGGGAAATCAGTTGCTCATTTAGCCGCCATCTGAATGGCCGAGGTTCCACATTTGGGGCTGATAGTGACAAGAAGATAGGGGCATGATCAGAAAGGTGCATAGTCCCAATGCCGGTTCGGCTGCAAATTTGAAGATGCTCCTTTGATATGAATAAATAGTCCAATCTGTGATAAGACCCATGTACATGAGAGAAGAAAGAGTAATCTCTTTCGTTAGGATTGAGAAGCCTCCATGCATCACATATGGACCAATTGTGCAAGGTTTTCTTAAGACATCTAAGCTCTTTGATAGCTATTGGTGGCCTTTTGGAGGTGGAGTCAATACAAGGCTCAAGAGCTAGATTTAAGTCTCCTCCCAGCACAACCACTCCCTCCTTGAATGGTTCCAGTAAGGAGAGAGTCTCTATGATCCATGCAGCCTGGCCAACATTGGGAGCATACAAGTTAATGAAAGTGTATATTTGGTTAGCGATAACTCCCTTAAGTAACAAATATCTACCCTCCTGATCCTGGGTGTGATATAAATAAGTGAATGGTATTTGTTTCCTAAATCCTATGCTTACGCCCCTGGAGGCCGAGGAACTTGAGCCGCAATGATACCATTCCGCAAATAGGGAATTCTTAAGATTCGGATATTTGTCAAATTTAAAGTGGGTCTCCTGTAGAAATAAAATTGAGCACTTTTCTTTTTTTAAATAAGAGAAAACTTGGCTACGTTTGGAGGGGGAGTTGAATCCCTTCACATTGAAGGACGCTATGCACAAGTCATCCATACCAAAATGTGAAGGGATACACGATATATAACCTTAGTGAGAAAGGTTTGATACAGGCGAATCTTATAAGGGGGGATACTCAACCTCCAGAAGCGTAGCAAGGAATTGTCCCAAATATCTTGAATAAGACCGTAAATCCTGTGCACATAGAAGGGTACCTGATTGAAAAACAAAAATAACTGAAATAACAGAAAAGTAAGAGATTATATGGTAATCAACCATAAAGTTAACACTGTGAAGTGTATTGAACATTTTAGGTGGAGTAATAAAACTCTTCATCTATTGGGGGGGGGGAAGAGGAAAAACACTCTATTCGCAGTATCCTTCCCTAGGGCAAAGGGTACCAGACCTAGATCTAGAAGTATGAGAAAAACTTTTTCCCGTATTCCGGAACAAGCGATTCAGACTTAGGTAGTTGGGGGACATATAAGCGATCAGTTACCACAACTAAAAAACACGAAGAGAGAGTTCACATGTGAAACATCCGCATTCTGGGTGAAGCGCAATTATAACTGTGAGAATGCAGGCATGCGAAAATGTACAGTTCAGTGCGAGCATTCCTATCTAAAGGGGTCTGCGAAACAGATCCAACGAAGAGGAGATTTGAAAGTAAGCATCCACATTCTGGGTGAAGCGCACTTATGGCAGTGATATTACAGACATGCGAAAGTTTACAGTTCGGTGAGAGCATTCCTATCTTTGGGGGCCTGCGAAAATTAACTTGAGGTACCGAGGAACAACTGAACTAACTACTAGGAACTCGTAAAGGAAATAAACGAGAGTCAACACCCGCATTTTGTGGCGTTCATGCGAGTGATAGCTCTATAGCAGGTATGGGATATTATACTTATCAAGAAGGATTTTCTTCACTCGTGGGTCAGAGGCAGTCTCCTCGGGGTGGAGGCATTCCTTCTTCTGGCTCTTGATGGCTTTGGGGTACGCGGAGGTTCCCAGGGAATGAAAGATGGCAACTCTGGCAGGGCGTGAGTATTCTGCAGCACCTCCCAATTGTCAATCGGCAGCGGTTGGATTTGGAGCTGCGAATAAATCTTCTCCAAGTCCCTGGGTGATGAGACCAGTAAACGACGGCCGTCGTGAGAAAATGAGAGTCCAAAAGGGAAGGACCAGCGGTATAAAATTTTCAGTGAGCGCAGCCAATCCGTGAGTGGTTTCAGCGCTCTGCGCTTGCGAAAAGTCGTTTGAGCCAGGTCTTGAAAAATCGCAATTTCATTGCCATCCCACAACAGCGACGGGTTATTCCTAGCGCTAGACAGAATCGCTTCTTTGACTGGAAAATAAAGAAATTTACAAATAATGTCTCTTGGAGGCTCATTCGGGAGCGGTTTCGGTCTCAGAGCTCTGTGAGCCCGTTCAATAGTTATCTCATGCGCTGTGTTAGGGCCTAAGAGCTGTAGGCAGATTTGCATTATTGCTTCAGAAATATCGCCAGGGCCGACGGATTCAGGAATCCCTCTGAACCGGAGGTTATTCCTTCTTCCCCTATTTTCCTGATCCTCCAGCGCTGTGTAAAGTGCGTTTATGTGGGCTTGATGTTCAGCCATGTTAGCGGAAACCTCTTTTTGATGCGTCACAACCTTTTGTTGATTCTCCTCCAAGGTTTCCACTCTGGATCCAATATGGCGAATGTCTCCCCTGATAGCAGCTAGTTCAGAGCTGAGGGGTTCTAAGGCTTCAGCGAGAGAGTCTTTAATAAAACTCCTGGAGATTGGGAGAGTGTCTGGGCTAGGAGAAGTCTCCCTGCCGCCTTCAGCACCTAGCGGAGCTTGTTGTTTGTTGCCTGCTGTCTTCGGTGTTCCGGGCACCATTTTAGCTTCTCTAGCCACATATGCAGCTGCTGCCTTTTTGACAAATTTGTCCATTTCTCCAGGCTGGGGCACCACTCTAGCAGGACCGGAGTTTTCAATATTCTTTTGCCCTCCGATTTTGACCATTTTTGGTCTGGTTAGCTAAAGATATAGGGCTTAGAAGGATATCTAGTAAGCGGAGCAACGCTTCCCACCGCCATCCACTCTCGGCGTTGGCTCCGCCCCCACCACCGCCTCTTCCTGATGTTGATTATATGTGGGGTCGAGGACCTCATCGTCCTTCACATCATCTTCCACCCAGTTTTCACTAAACCCCTGAATCAAACCCCTGTATGTAGAGGGAGTATCTCACAGGGCCTGAACCAGTGTAGGCCTGAAGTAAATATATCTTTGCACAAAATGGCTGTATTTCAAATCCCTGAATCAAACCCTGTATGTAGAGGGTGTATCTCACAGGGCCTGAACCAGTGTAGGCCTGAAGTAAATATTTATTTGCACAAAATAGCTGTATTTCAAATGGCTGTATTTCAAATCCCTGAATCAAACCCCTGTATGTAGAGGAAATATCTCACAGGGCCTGAACCAGTGTAGGCCTGAATTCAATATTGGTGCACCAAATGGTGGTATTTAAAATATCGTGTGTTTTTCAAACCCCAGAAAATGATGGGTGTATAACTTGCACACTGACTAATCCAGATGTTGTAGATTACCAAAAAAGTGTTTTTTTTTGTTAACAGAATATGAAAGCTGTATATATTAAACTTCAATTTAACACTTGCATGATAGGAAAATACAGTTTTTTTAAGAAAAAAAAGTGTGTTTTTCAAACCCAGAAAATAATGGGTGTATTTCTACCTTAAATTGCACACTGACTAATCCAGATGTTGCAGTTTGCCAAAAAATGGTGATTTGCAATATCCCAAAAGCTTAGATGCAGTGCTGGTGCACTGAGCGTGCATAAAATGGCTAACCCACCTAACTAACAGAATTATAAAAGTTAGTTTTTTTTGGTCAATGAGCTCAGGGCAGGGTAAAACGATTGTGCCCTGCACCTGCACAACTATTTCTCTGTAGATAACTGAGTTAGATTCTCTCCTATTCTCTCCCTGAAATCACAAGTCCAGCAGCATCCTCTCCCTACACTTGTAACAGCAGGGTGACGTGCAGTGCTACATGACTCAAGCTTATATAGAGCCTGGAACACCGAACCTGAAATTTTACGGAAATGTTCGGGTTCGAGTCCGGGGTCCAAAAATCCTAAAGTTCAGTACTAGGGATGTTGCTAATCTCAGACAAAGACATTGCAGCCTTCTCATTGGCCCACAAGCAAGAAGCAGGAAGGGATCATGGGTTCAGATGAAAAAAAATCTAGAATATTCTAAAATATTAATATATATTACTATATTCTACTATATTCTAAATAGTCACAAATTCTCGACGTGCCAATATTCACGATTAATATTTGCGATTCAAATATTTGCGCCCAACACTACTGATTGTATCTTATCTATTCCTTCTCTAATTTTACAGGTCAGAGTATTATACCCTAACGTTGTCTCCCACCCCTTAAAGACTGTTCGCGCTACACCCTCAAATTGAGCATTACAGAGTCTTCTGCAAATAGAGGAAAGTGAGTCCCTCCTATCTACAGTGCCCATCAGGCCATCAAAGCGGGTTATGTTATCCAAATTTCCCAGGGAGCTGAAATTAGCTACGTAAAATGACTCCCCCCAAGAAAGTATTTTTCCCCCGACTGTTCCAGGATGTCTTTAAGAGTTCTACCTCCACTCTTGAAATAATTTTTGTGTGGAATCTTTCTGAAAATATGGTAGCGACCATAAGAGTATGTATTCTGAGACATACAGTTGCAAGAAAAAGTATGTGAACCCTTTGGAATGATATGGATTTCTGCACAAATTGGTCATAAAATGTGATCTGATCTTCATCTATGTCGCAACAATAGACAATCACAGTCTGCTTAAACTAATAACACACAAAGAATTAAATGTTACCATGTTTTTATTGAACACACCATGTAAACATTCACCGTGTAGGTGGAAAAAGTATGTGAACCCCTAGACTAATGACATGTGTCAGCCAACTGGAGTCCAATCAATGAGATGAGATTGGCGGTGTTGGTTACAGCTGCCCTATAAAAAACACACACCAGTTCTGGGTTTGCTTTTCACAAGAAGCATTGCCTGATGTGAATGATGCCTCGCACAAAAGAGCTCTCAGAAGACCTACAATTAAGAATTGTTGACTTGCATAAAGCTGGAAAGGGTTATAAAAGTGTCTCCAAAAGCCTTGCTGTTCATCAGTCCACGGTAAGACAAATTGACTATAAATGGAGAAAGTTCAGCACTGCTGCTACTCTCTCTAAGAGTGGCCATCCTGTAAAGATGACTACAAGAGCACAGCGCAGACTGCTCAATGAGGTGAAGAAGAATCCTAGAGTGTCAGCTAAAGACTTACAAAAGTCTCTGGCATATGCTAACATCCCTGTTAGTGAATCTACGATACGTAAAACACTAAACAAGAATGGATTTCATGGGAGGATACCACAGAGGAAGCCACTGCTGTCCCCCCAAAAAATATTGCTGCACGTTTGCAGTTTGCACAAGAGCACCTGGATGCTCCACAGCAGTACTGGCAAAATATTCTGTGGACTGATGAAACCAAAGTTTAGTTGTTTGGAAGAAACACACAACACTATGTGTGGAGAAAAAGAGGCACAGCACACCAACATCAAAACCTCATCCCAACTGTGAAGTATGGTGGTGGGGGCATCATGGTTTGGGGCTGCTTTTCTGCGTCAGGGCCTGGACGGATTGCTATCATCGAAGGAAAAATGAATTTCCAAGTTTATCAAGACATTTTGCAGGAGAACTTAAGGCCATCTGTCCACCAGCTGAAGCTCAACAGAAGATGGGTGTTGCAACAGGACAACAACCCAAAGCATAGAAGTAAATCAACAACAGAATGGCTTAAACAGAAGAAAATACGCCTTCTGGAGTGGCCCAGTCAGAGCCCTGACCTCAACCCGATTGAGATGCTGTGGCATGACCTCAAGAAAGCGATTCACAACAGACATCCCAAGAATATTGCTGAACTGAAACAAAACAAAACAAGAATTACTCCTGACCGTTTTGCACGTCTGATCTGCAACTACAGGAAACGTTTGGCTGAAGTTATTGCTGCCAAAGGAGGTTCAACCAGTTATTAAATCCAAGGGTTCACATACTTTTTCCACCTGCACTGTGAATGTTTACATAGTGTGTTTAATAAAAACATGGTAACATTTAATTCTTTGTGTGTTATTAGTTTAAGCAGACTGTGATTGTCTATTGTTGCGACTTAAATGAAGATCAGATCACATTTTATGACCAATTTGTGCAGAAATCCATATCATTCCAAAGGGTTCACATACTTTTTCTTGCAACTGTACATAGGGAGTTTAAATAATTTGTTGATGTGCCTCCAGGTCGCTAGAGTGTCACTTATTAATGTGACATTTTTTGCTGCCTCTGGGAGAAGGGGTCTTTTGGTATGTAACAGGGCCCTAAAATCATATGTCGCCACTAGCTCCTCTTCCAAATCCCTGTTAGAATAATTGTACATGCCCCATATACAGTCTCTAATATGCTGAAAAAACTCTGTCAAATTATACCCTCTGATATTTGGTAGTTGTAGCCCTCCCTTCCATTTTAGTAAGCACATCTTCCTGAAAGCAATGCATAGCCGTTTTTTTTGCCACAGGAATTCCACAAAGGCTGCTTGTAGCTTACTTACATCTATATGTTTCAACAAGAGAGGAATAGTTTGCATTGGGTACAATAAACTTGCACAGCTCGTCATTTAGACATTTTTTTCTGTTTCGCCATTTGAAGTATGGAAAAATATTTTAACAATATGAGCATTTTTGCATGCGGCAATGCCCATGATGTTTTTTTTTTTTATTGTTTACATATTTTTATTTACATTTTGGGGAAAGGGGGATGATTTGAATTTTCATATTTTACATAAAAAAAAAAAATTATAATTAACACTTTTTTTTATAGCTCCCATAGGGAACTAAAACAAGCAATCATTAGATTGCTTGTTCCTAGACTTCAATGCATTAGCATTGGAGTCAATGAGAAATTACCTATGTTTCTATAGAGCCCTGCCAACTCACTTCTGGGTTTTAAGGCGGCCAGATGCTGAGGTCACATTTGACCATTGCATTTGCAGGTTTAAAAGTTAGTTTAAAACAGCAGACACCCAGTAGCCATGATGTCCTCTTCTCACATAAGTAGTCACCATTTTTAACTGCCCAGCAGCCAACATAAATTTACTGTTGGTAATTAGAAAGGGGTTAAATATGTTAAAGGACATCTATCATCAAATTTGTACCTGTGAAACTGGCTGACCTGTTGCATGTGCGCTTGGCAGCTGAAGGCATCTGTGTTGGTCCCATGTTCAAACTGTATGTGCCTGCAATGCTGAGGGACAAGAGTGGCACTGTCCATGGAAAAACAACCCCTTTAACCTGTAAATATGAAGATAGGTTCTACTGAACAGTATGTTCAGCTAATACATATGAAGCATGAAGATTTTATGTTTGTTCAACTGAAATATAGCAAAATCTGTATAACTCAATGAAATGGATTTGTTCATTTTAAGCATGCTATTAAATCATTGACCTTTAAGTATTTCTTACATTCAGATCATCACTTGCTGAGATTCTAAACACATGTCATGTTGATGTTAGGTGAAAAATATAGCCTTTGCACGCTGTTCAAAGTGGAATATGGAAAGTACACAACGTGGCAAATTAAATATGACATTTAGGTGTTCTTCTACTGCAGGCTCTGACTGTAACAGAAATGTTATTTTGCTGGATGATCTTCCTGGTTTTCGTATTGTATATACAGTGGCTATAAAAAGTCTACACACCCTGTTAAAATGCCAGGTTTCAGCTCATTGAATGTTGCTGTAGGCCTCTTGGTATCCTCCCAGACCATTTTTCTTCTTGTCCTTTCATGAATTTCATGAAGTTCTTGGTGATGTCACTGTTGTGCCATATTTTCTCCACTTGATGATGACTGTCTTCACTGTGTTCCATGGCATATCTAATGCCTTGGAAATTCCTTTGTACCCTTCTCCTGACTGACACCTTTTAACAATGAGATCCCTCTGATGCTTTGGAAGCGCTCTGTGGACCATGGCTTTTGCTGTGGGATGTGACTAAGAAAATTTCAGGAATGACCAACTAGAGCAGCTGTATTTTATTTTGGGTTAATCAGAGGCACTTTATTGTTCAATTTGTGTTTATTGAAACCCAAAGTAGCCATTAGGGATAATGAAATACAAGCGGTTTACAGTTTAAGACTAATGAGTCACAGGAACATTACAATTATGAAGGTAAAAACTCCATACACATGAAATAAAATAAAGAGAGACAATAAAAACAACAATAATAAATCATCGATTCAGTGATGAAAAATGTACAGGACAGAGAAGACAGAGAACAGGAGGTGGGGAGGGGGGAAGGATAGGGGGGATAAAGGCAGTTCACTGATAATCCAGACAAGTGTGTACCATAATAAAACTAGGCAGGTATCCCTGAGGCCAACCAACCTGAGAAATTCGGTGAAGCGCGGAACTGGGACCAGACCTCCCATTGGTTAGAAAGAGTGTTACCAGTTCTCTGGTGTTCAGCCCCTAATTCCTCCAATCGCGCTAGACAATCCAAGGCTTTTACCCATGTAATTCTATGAAGGCTTTCTGTTGAGCGCCATACCCGAGGGATAATTTGGCGCATGGCTATAATAAAGAATCTCAGAATGCTCTTTTTAATCAATTTAGGTCTACCAGGAATAGCTGATAGGAGGGCTATCTGTGGGGATGGTAGAGTATGAGACTTATAAAGATGATCGTGTAGTATGAATATTTCCCGCCATAGGGAAGCAACCCCCGGACAGTCCCACCAAATGTGTAACATGGTACCTCTGGCACTGAGGCATCGCCAGCAAGTGTATGGTACAGAGGGGTAAAACTGATGCAGCTTAACCGGGGTCCTATACCACCCAGACCAGATCTTAAAGTTGAGTTCCTGTATCTTACAAGATATTGAAGATTTATGAGTGAATAATATGGATCTCCTCCACTGATCGGGTGTGAGGTAGCATCCCATATCTTTCTCCCAAAATTGCATAATTCTCTTAACCGGAGCAGGGAACTCCTCCGTGTCGTCCCCAATCTCTCCCGAGTTCAGTACGGCATATATGAGGGAAATAGGGTGGCCAGGCGCAGAGGTAGCAAGGCATCATTTCTAAAACTCTGACAATTGGGATTGGAGTTGCAAGCCAGGTGCTAGAGATCTAGTGAAGTTGCGTAATTGGAGATAAAGGAACCAACGTCCAGGTATGAGGTGTACTAAGTTTTTGAGGTCCCTTATCCCCCTGGGAGAGTAAATGTCCTTAATTCTGACCTGAGGTGTGGTTCGTGACCCAAAGGCTGGAAGTGCCCTGAGAGTGCATGGTAGCGATGGATGTCCGGTTAGATTTGTAAATGGTCCAGGGATTGTGGCTAACTTAACTTTGGTAGCAAATCCTGTCCAAATATCCAATAGAGAGGATAGAAAAGGCGAGAATTGTTGGACGAATAGTTGGGTCAAGGTGTTTTTTTGAAACCAAAAAACGCCCGGAATCAGGCCTGGGGTAAGAGTATGTTCTAGTTCGACCCACAGTTTCGTATCAATGTTGTGAGTGAGGTCAATTACACAATTGGCTACCGCCGCTCTGTAATATGATAAGAAGTTGGGTAAACCTGTACCTCCTTGGGCTTTTGATCTAGTCATTAGATTGTAATTGAGTCTTGCCCTGGACCTACCCCAGACAAAACAAGAGGCCAAACGTCTGAGACGAGTGAAGTAAGAGAGGGGAACCCGGCAAGGGATTGTCTGAAAAAGATAAAGGAGTCGGGGCAAAATGTCAATTTTCAAAGTGTTTATCCTGCCAAACCAGGAAACATTCAAACTCAACCAGGATCTTAGATCGTTTTCAATGGTGTGGAGCAAGGGTAGATAATTAAGCTTGAACAAATGGGAAGTATCTGGTGATATGTATGTTCCTAAGTGTTTAAGCCTATGGGAGGACTATTTAAACCAGAAGGAGCCCTTAAGAGTGGCGACCTCTCCAGGGGGGAGGGTAATATTTAGAAGTTCGGATTTCTGAATATTAACTTTGAAGTTGGATAGCGATCCAAAAATCTGAAACTCTTAATACCGAGGGGACTCCAATTCTAGGAGATGTCAGATATAGCAAGAGATCGTCAGCGAACAATGAGAGTTTATGTTCTACACCACTAATTTGGAGTCCTTTAATCGAGTCGTTCGCTCGTAAAGCGTTAGCTAGGGATTCCATAACTAATATGTAAAGGAACGGTGAAAGGGGGCAGCCCTGGCGAGTTCCATTTGAAATAGGAAAGGGGTTCGACAGTACGCCATTGACACGAACTCGTGCAGTAGGGCCGGAATACAGCACCATGATCCAATGTACCATTTTAGAGCCTAAGCCAATATGGATTAAGGTTTTCTCTAGAAAGTGCCAACTGACCCTGTCGAAGGCCTTTTCTGCATCAACCGAGAGCAAGCATAAAGGTGTCTTTAGTTGTTTAGCTTTAGAGATCAGGCTGATAGATTTGATGGTATTATCACGGGCCTCCCGTTCTGGAACAAATCCTACCTGTTCCCTATTAATTCAGTTTGGTATGTGAGGGTGTAGCCTTAAAGCCAACATTTTGGCAAATAATTTTAGATCTATATTGAGGAGGGAAATGGGACGATAGTTGGAGCAGAGGGAGTGATCTTTGTCTGGTTTGGGGATGACTGTGATGTGTGCCTGAAGAGACTGAGATGGAAAGAGGCATGTACCTGAAATTGAGTTAAAAGTCTCCAGGAGTAGAGGGGTCAAATCATCCTTAAAAGATTTATAAAAACGGGCGGTCAGCCCATCTGGACCAGGACTCTTCCCATTTTTAAGATCTTTGATGACGGATAGAAGTTCTGGGGTGGAGAAATACTCCTCCATACCCAAAGACGCATCATCCGGAACACCAGAGGGCCCAAATTGGGAGTGGTATTTCCGCGCATCAGGAGACGATGATCTAGGATTATTAGTGTAGGATTGGCCTAGATTATATAAACTGGCATAATATGTCTGAAATTCATGTGCGATTTCAAGAGGAGCATGAACCCGGCCTTTCGAGCCCACATTTAATGAGAGGATATGTGTGAGAGGGATGCGTGGATGTAAGGCTTTAGCCAACCATTTACCACATTTGTCTCCAAACTCATAGTAACCATGATTAATTCTGTCTCGGAGACAAAGGGATTTTTGATCCAATATTTTTAAGATCTGTTGTCAGATGGAGGACAGCTCAGCTTTAAGGGAATCGGAAGGAAAGGTTTTGTTTATGGCCTCTTTAGCATCTAGGTCCGTAAGGAGCGTAGATAGCTTGTGAGATCTTTCTTTTTTAAGCAGAGTTCCATGCGACAGAAAGATGCCCCTGATCACACATTTAAGTGCTTCCCATTTTAGGGGTGGGGCCGTGTTATCCGACTGATGGTCAGAGACAAAGTCTGCAATGACTTTCCTCACATCTGCTACACAAACTACATCGTTCATTTAATCTCTAGGTAAACGTGCGTGGGAGTACGTGTAATGGGGACAATAGGCCAAGAACTGGCATATGATCGGACCATATCATGGAATCAATCGAGCATCGGGGATCAAGATCTAGGAAGCTCTGTGATACGAAGAGATGGTCTAATCTGCTATATGTGTTGTGTGCGGCAGAATGAAAACTGTAGTCTCTGACACCTGGATGCAAGGCCCTCCATAGATCTACTAGCTTGAGAGAGAGGTGAGAGCTGCTTTAAACCTGCGCAATGACGAGGGAGAGATCGTGGATTTACCCACAGAGGAGTCCATAACCATGTTGAAATCTCCGCCTAGGATGATACGGGAACCCTCGGCAAAGCCCGCCAGTCTCCTCAGAACTTTGATCCCATAGGATGGCTGACCCTGGTTGGGAAAATAAACATTTGCTACAGTGAATATGTTGTCATTAAGTGAGAGAAGGAGGAGGGAAGACAAACACTTTCAGGCTCGACGGGAACCAAACAATCGGCTCAGCTAATACTAGGTAGTGACAAATCGTCAAATACAACACTAGAACGAGTGTTGTGGTATCTAGTAGGGAAGAGAGACGGCAAGGGCAGTACAGCAGCCCAACATGTCTCCGGGTAGATTATGAGTTGGGTGAGTAAAACAAGTTTCAAACAGCCTATCAAGCTAACACACTTCTAACAGCAACAGTGAACATATGTGATCATACGGCTAGGCCATGGTAAAAGTGTAATAGCGACTAGGAACTAAGGCCTATCAATAGTCGGACAGTTCAGTCCTTGGGAGAACGTGAACTCCTGGGAGGTCTCTGCTCCTTCGAACGCGCTGTCTGCCAGGGATCTCTGTGTGGCGTGGGGATCAATTGTCTGGGCCAATCTGGAAGGTGGACAGGCGGCAGGTTGAAAGTGTCCAGTAACTTCTGGAGGTCGGCGAAGGTTCTGAAGGAGGCCGATTTCCCGTCTTTTCTGGCAAAGAGCTGGAAGGGATAGCCCCAGCGGTAGATAATGTCATTGTCCTTAAGAAGGAGCAATAATGGCTTGAGGGCTTAACGCAGCATAAGCATGCGTCTAGCTACATCTGGTAAGATAATGACGCCAGGGTAGTCAGGGAGATCTGGCAATAGGCTTCTGAAGGCTTTGAGGATCGCCTCTTTTTCTTTAAAGAAGTGGATCCTACATACAATATTGTGTGATCTGGATGGATCCGGGGACTTCGGCCCTAGTGTTCTGTGGATTCTGTCAATCTCAATCAGTGAGCCCAGCGATTTATTGAGTACTTTGTCAAAGAAACTTTGGGCCCGGTGGTCTAGGTCCTGTGGGAGGATAGATTCTGGCACACCTCTTATGCGGAGATTATACCTCCTGTGTCTGTTCTCAATATCATCAAGATGGCTCAGAATGTCTTGGATCTGTTCAGTATGATCCTGCAGAATCTGCTGGTGAGACTCAAGTGTCAGGAGAGTCTGTTCTTGAGTGACCTCAATTTCCTCCACCCTGTGCCCCACTTGCTTTACATCTGATTGCAGGGCTGCTATGTCCTGTTTATGGGAGGCTTCCAACCTTGAAAAAAGAGCATTTAGCTCATGCTTGGTGGGTAGAGCCTTGAGGTGGACCTTTGAGTCCCAATCCCCATCCGGAGACTGTCAGGAGCTCAGAGCGCACGCTGCTCACTCGGCCATTGGCAAGCTCCGCCCCCCAGAGGCACTTTAAATGATGGCAGATGTATGCTGACTCCTATTTAACATTATTTTGAATGTGATTGCTTAATTCTGAACACAGCTACATTCCCAGTTATAAGAGGGTGTGCACACTTATGCAACAATATTATTTTATTTTATTTATTTTTTCTTCTCTCCATCTAAAAGATTTCAGTTTGTTTTTCAATTGTTTTTTCTTCTCTCCACCTAAAAGATTTCAGTTTGTTTTTCAATTGAGTGGTACAGTTTATAGGTCATATTAAAGGTGGAAAAAGTTCTGAAATGATTTATCGTTGTCTCATTTTTTTACAGCACAGAAATCTGACATTTTAACAGAGGTATTTAGACTTTTTATATCCACTGTTAGAGATGGCCTTGCGGTTCGCCCGGCGGTCATTTCGCGGCGAACTTTGCGTGTTTGCGATTTGCCGAACATATGGAGATATTTGCGCCCGCCATATTCTTTCATATTGTGAAGAACTTTGATCCATGACACATCCATCAGGTTGTACAGGACAGCCAATTGACACGTTTCAGCACATGGATATACTCCCTACCTTATAAATAAACCTGATCTGGCCCCCATTTTATATTCAGTTTTTTGCAAGTGTAGGGAGAGGTTGCTGTGTGGAGCAGAGACAGTCTGTTATGGACAACAAACGCTAGCTAATAGGGCCACAAAAGTATTTTTAAGGACTGGTATAGGTGTGCTAACGATAGGTGTGATACACAGAGGGGTGTGATATACTTATAATATACTTTTATAATGAGTCAAAAACACATAGATCTATATAGTGATCACCTGGAAGTCAGGGGCCTAGGGGATTACTATGGCCATTTTATATAGAAAAGGTTCCGGACGAGGTCGCTCTTATCAGGGCAGGTGGTCTGTAGTTAGTCTATTAGGGCCAGAATAGCACCCCCCTGTAGAGCAATATTAGGGACAGTTCTTTGCCCACCCTGTTCTTCAATACCACATCATCATATAGCCCAAGGATAGATGGTGCTTTCCCGTCAAGATTCATCGATGTGCACTGGAACCCTCCGGATTGTGGTAGGACATATGGTTTCTGATTTTGTGCCACTGAGCTCCTGATTTAGTGCCGCCGAGCACTTGTTATTGCCTACCACATCTATGCTTTTTGCTTAACTTTAATTATTTAATTTATTTTCATTTTGAGGGATATCTTTTCCATTCACACGTCCGCAAAATGGGTCCGCATCCGTTCCACTATTTTGCGGAACCGGTGCATACCCATTCATTTTCAATGGGGCCGGAATGTGCTGTCCACATCCGCATTTGCGGATCTGCATTCGCACTTCCGCATCCGTGCTTCCGTTTCCGCTAAAAAATAGAACCTGTCCTATTCTTGTTCGCAATTGCAGACAAGATTAGGCATTTTCTATTATAGTGTCGGTGATGTGCGATCCGCAAAACACTTATGGACATGTGAATGGACCCTCATAGTAACATTATTAAAGGTTAAGTTTTATCTTTATGTATATTCTAATGGATTGCCTTCCTTGTACAATGTTACAATATACTTTCTATGTTAGAAAGTATATTATAGTGCATTTGTGTGCAGTTCTGCTGCGATATTGCAGGTATATAGAGAGACAAGCGTTATTGGAACAAATCATTTCTACTGGTGTGATATACTAGTCCCCCCCAAAAAAAACCAGATTGAAGCGGGGTGTTATATACCAATATACTTTCTTTATAGTGCATTTGGGTACTGTATAGTGCATGTGCCCATGTGCGTACGCGAACATTATATTGCCGATATTTTGCATTGAAAAAAAATTATGAATAGAGATCTCAAATTCGAATAATACATCTGGTATGTCACTGTCCATGTTGTGGGACTATATGTGCACTTCTAGTAATTATTTCTTGGCTGCAAATATGAGCTGAAGGTTTTTCAGGTTCGCCTGCAATTAAAATTAATGGGACCCGTGGCGAACTTGTGATTCGTGAACATCAGATCACGTTTGCGCGTTCGCGTCCGCGAACTGTCCCGGCAGATGTTCGTCCATCACTATCCATTGTATATCAGGGTAGAACATATCTCTATCTAAGCTTTTCTATCCTTTCTGCAAGTCCTCTTACTGTGGACAAGTTCGACATTTCTAGTGTTAAGAGAAGCAATTGGTTCCTAAACTTTGATCATAATATGAGCTCCGTACAGTATTATAATGTATGAGCTCCACTGAGGCAATCTTCTTATTGCATCCAGTAAGGCGAGACTTGTTTGGGGGTGGAGCTAGCGCCTGAGCTGAATGGCAGCGTCCGGCTGAAGCTCCTGCTTTCAACCTGTTGAGGGAACGGCAATCTTTAGCACAGAGAACCAAAGATGGTCAAGTACGGCGGACAGAAGCATGGGGACCCGGCCCTACAAGCTAAACCTTCTCCAGCTGTCTCGGACATGACAAAATAACTGAAAAAGCAGCAAGCAGCCGGTCCGGCCAAGGAATCTAAGATGGCCGCGGCTCCCTGCAGCGTTCCACGCGGCCGTGCCTCAAGCCAATCTGAGGGAGAGGAAGACACGGGAGAAGAGGGTGAGTCTCGTAACCTCCCGGTTTCACGCCGCTTCATTAAACAAGCGTTAGAAGAGGCCATGCACCCCATTTATTCCAAGCTACAAGAGGTAGCCCAGGATATCCAGCAGATAGGCCACAGAGTGGACTCGCTGGAGGCTACGCAGGCTGCGACATTAGATCATAGTGCTGCAGTCACTTATTTTCTGTCTGCTTGCCAGTTCCATATTAACCAGCTTTATGCATCCCTGGATGACCAGGAAAACCGTGGAAGGAGAAACAATCTTCGGTTCAGAGGGATCCCAGAGTCGGTCTCTGCTTCCGATATCCCAAATGCTATCACAAAGATTGTCGCTTGTTTACTAGGGGACTTTGACCCTGCCATGCTAATAATTGAAAGGGCTCATAGAGCACTACGCCCTCGTCCCAAGGACAATTACCCTCTCAGGGACGTTATTTGCGGATTCTTAAACTTTCAAGATAAGGAAGCGATTTTAAAAGCATCCAGAATCGCACCCTCGATCCTGCTGGAGGAGGCCCCTGCACAAATGTATCAAGACTTATCCCCGTCTACTTTGCAGAAACGGCAGTTTCTAAGGCCTCTCACATCACTGCTCAAAGAAAAGAAGAAGAAGATCCTATACAGATGGACTTTCCCATTTGGCCTTTCTTTCCTGGTAGCTGGAAAAAGGATCATAATATCCTCCTTTTCTGACCTTTCGGAAGCTTATGCAGCTCTGGACTCTCCTCCACTAAACATTCCCGACTGGGATAAAGTACAGGATATTACAGCTTTACCTGCTTTGCCTGTTCTTCAGCCCTGGGAGCTTTCCACAATGCCGAAGAAACAGAGAACCAAGAAGTCTAAGGACTTAATGACACCAAAGAAGACTTACTCCACCCAGGACGGTTCTTGAGATCCTTGCGTTCTCTCCCTTCTCTTGTCCCCATCTGTCATGATATGACTCTATAGCTAATCTTACTCTCTACTTTGACTCTTTTCCATGTGTATCTGGTAAAGTTATATATGGGATTCACTTAAATATACGTGCACTGCTCTTATTATCTTATTTTCCCATGTGCCTCTCACTCTTCCTAATCCTTATTTGTACCCCTGCATACTCTGTTATTTTTGCCTTGCTTCCACCCACTTCTTCAGCTCCCATTCTATGTTCTTATCTCCTATGCTTCTATTTCTTTTCTTTCATGCCTGTCCCCTCCTCGAAACAGGTTTTATGTGAATATAATTCACTTTCCCCCTACTCATTTTTGGTTGTTAACCATACGACTTTTCATGTTGTTGTTATACCACTCATTGAGGTCCCAAGTTTTTGTTCTTATGTCCTTATGTTATAATGCTGGGTTTTCTGCCTTTAACATGCTCACTGCATTTAACTATATTCTCTATCCTATTGAATCCAGGATATGTCTGAATTAATCGTAGTCTCATACAATGTAAAAGGGTTGAGATCTCCCTCTAAGCGCAGTCAAATTTTTTCTCTTCTCTGGAAAGAAAAAAGTTCAGTGGTTTTCTTACAATAAACCCATTTCAAGCATAATAAATACCCAGATCTCTCATTCTCTAGATACCCCACATGGTATCACTGTAGCACAGATGGAGCAGCATCTAGAGGGGTCAGTATTGGCTTCCGGCGTGGTACCCCTTTCACTTATTTAAGCCACATTAAAGACCCTGAGGGTCGCTACATCATATTAAAAGGTAAAATTGGTCAAACATTATATACTTTTGTTAATGCCTACGCCCCCAATACAGACCAAACTAGATGGATTGCAGGCCCAAGTTGAGAAGCATAGTGAGGGTATATTAATACTGGCAGGTGATTTGAATATACCTTTTAACCCACTAATTGACACGTCATCGAAAAAAACAGCTCTGTCTTCTAAGGCAATCCGTGCTACTCTGGCTAGACTGTTTAACCTTGGACTCATAGATGTTTGGAGATGCCTTAATCCTAATAATATTGACTATTCTTTTTTCTCTGCAGCCAATAACTCATATAGCAGAATTGACTACATTCTGATCTCAAAAGAGCATCTGCAACTCTGCACCTCAGCGAAAATAGGGTCCATGACGCTGTCAGATCACTCACCTATCTTCTGCTCCATCCGTCCTCCTCAGGGACTGGGTAAGAAAACTGGTTGGAGGTTCAATGAGTCCATACTGGGCAATGCTATTCATAAAGTGCGAATAATGTCCCTTCTAAAAGAATACTTTCTCATTAACCGATCCTCTGACACCTCCCCTAACACCTTGTGGGATGCTCATAAAGCATATATAAGAGGCCAATTAATTAGTCTTTGTTCATATCTGAGGAAGGAATCTGATAAGAAGATAAACTCCCTACTCTCAAGGATTAATATACTGGAGAAAACCCACAAAATTTCCTTGCTCCAACTCCATCTAACTGAATTATTAACCCTTAAAACGGGGCTAAAAAACCTGTTCAATGAACGTTCTGCCAAGTATTTTTTAAGCTCCCAACAAAAAGTATTCGCCCATGGTGATAAAGCTACAAAATTCCCAATACAGAGAATAAAACGTAGAAAAAGTTTTGTGCGCAACATAGCTTCCCCGTCGGGCTCCATACTGTTCAAAACTGAACAAATTGCAGAACAGTTCAAGCTTTACTATGAATCCCTTTATAATCTTCCCCCATCACTCCTTCCAAACCCTGAATTGGATAAAGTGCAAAATATCTCTTCCTTCCTCAGTTCATTACATCTCCCAGCCCTCTCAGACAGCCAACGTGACCAACTTGCCGCTCCATTTACCATATCTGATATTCAAGAGGCACTAAACTCCTCTCCAACTGACAAAAGCCCTGGCCCAGATGGCCTACCCGTCTTACTACAAAGCTTTCTCTGATATTTTATTCCCCCACCTTCTTCCAATTTGCAACAATGCCCTACACAATACTCCCGTATCACCTGACATGTCCAGAGCCACAATTACTATCATCCCCAAACCTGGTAAGGATCCTTCACATTGATAAGGAGTTCGCTAGCAGTATGGGACTGGTTTTCTTCTCATAATAATATATTAACCACCCCTTCGTCACTCCTTACCCTTAAAGATGTGATAGATTTGGCCCCCCTGGATCTGAAGGAGTCGTGTTATCCCCAGATCAGACACTCTAGTTTGCCCATCTCTGAGATTCTAAACGATGAAGGTAAAGTCCTTCACCTCCAGCTTCTTTTTAAGGATCTGAAGGAATGTCTCTCTCCTTCACACACAAATTTATTGTATCTGAAGTGACCTCTGTAAGCAACTCCCCCCCATGTCACACTTGTCCTCGTGGTTTGACGAATTAATTGGGTCTAAACAACCGCCCCAAAGATTAATTTCATCTTTATATAAACAGATGAAGTCCCCCGTAACATCTGCCAAACCAGCAATAGTGGGTGTCTGGGAAAAGGACCTTAACCGTTCCCTGACTCCCACAGAGATTAAAGTGATGTTTTCTACACCCCACAAAATCTCTAGGTGTGTCCGAATCCAAGAAAATGGGTATAAAATCATGATGAGGTGGTACAAAACGCCAGAATATTGCACTATACTTCCCTAATGTTTCCAATGTTTGCTGGAGATGTAAAGCCTCCAAGGGCACTTTTTACCACATATGGTGGAGCTGTCCGATTATTAATAGCTGGTGGTGCAATATAGTAAATACAGGGAGTGCAGAATTATTAGGCAAGTTGTATTTTTGAGGATTAATTTTATTATTGAACAACCACCATGTTCTCAATGAACCCAAAAAACTCATTAATATCAAAGCTGAATATTTTTGGAAGTAGTTTTTGTATCTGTGTGTGCAGGTGACTATTACTGTGCATAATTATTAGGCAACTTAACAAAAAACAAATATATACCCATTTCAATTATTTATTTTTACCAGTGAAACCAATATAACATCTCAACATTCACAAATATACATTTCTGACATTAAAAAACAAAACAAAAACAAATCAGTGACCAATATAGCCACCTTTCTTTGCAAGGACACTCAAAAGCCTGCCATCCATGGATTCTGTCAGTGTTTTGATCTGTTCACCATCAACATTGCGTGCAGCAGCAACCACAGCCTCCCAGACACTGTTCAGAGAGGTGTACTGTTTTCCCTCCTTGTAAATCTCACATTTGATGATGGACCACAGGTTCTCAATGGGGTTCAGATCAGGTGAACAAGGAGGCCATGTCATTAGATTTTCTTCTTTTATACCCTTTCTTGCCAGCCACGCTGTGGAGTACTTGGACGCGTTTGATGGAGCATTGTCCTGCATGAAAATCATGTTTTTCTTGAAGGATGCAGACTTCTTCCTGTACCACTGCTTGAAGAAGGTGTCTTCCAGAAACTGGCAGTAGGACTGGGAGTTGAGCTTGACTCCATCCTCAACCCGAAAAGGCCCCACAAGCTCATCTTTGATGATACCAGCCCAAACCAGTACTCCACCTCCACCTTGCTGGCGTCTGAGTCGGACTGGAGCTCTCTGCCCTTTACCAATCCAGCCACGGGCCCATCCATCTGGCTCATCAAGACTCACTCTCATTTCATCAGTCCATAAAACCTTTGAAAAATCAGTCTTGAGATATTTCTTGGCCCAGTCTTGACATTTCAGCTTGTGTGTCTTGTTCAGTGGTGGTCGTCTTTCAGCCTTTCTTACCTTGGCCATGTCTCTGAGTATTGCACACCTTGTGCTTTTGGGCACTCCAGTGATGTTGCAGCTCTGAAATATGGCCAAACTGGTGGCAAGTGGCATCTTGGCAGCTGCACGCTTGACTTTTCTCAGTTCATGGGCAGTTATTTTGCGCCTTGGTTTTTCCACACGCTTCTTGCGACCCTGTTGACTATTTTGAATGAAACGCTTGATTGTTCGATGATCACGCTTCAGAAGCTTTGCAATTTTAAGAGTGCTGCATCCCTCTGCAAGATATCTCACTATTTTTGACTTTTTTGAGCCTGTCAAGTCCTTCTTTTGACCCATTTTGCCAAAGGAAAGGAAGTTGCCTAATAATTATGCACACCTGATATAGGGTGTTGATGTCATTAGACCACACCCCTTCTCATTACAGAGATGCACATCACCTAATATGCTTAATTGGTAGTAGGCTTTCGAGCCTATACAGCTTGGAGTAAGACAACATGCATAAAGAGGATGATGTGGTCAAAATACTCATTTGCCTAATAATTATTCACTCCCTGTACTGTAGATGTATATACTCAGTACCATTACAATACCAGTACAAATATTCAAAAAAAAAAAGAATATATAACATTATATTTAATAAAAATGAATATATAGCAATATAGCGAATATTCGAAAAAAAAACGAATGTAGAGCAATTTAGCTAATATAGTGCTATAATATTTTTTTTTATAGTTGTAATTTTTTTCTCATCTGAACTTCAGATGAGAAGAAAATTGCAACTATTAGGCAAAGAATATTATATCACTATATTAGCTAAATTGCTCTATATTCGTTTTTTTCAGAATATTCGCTATATTGCTATATATTCTTGTTTTAGAATATTACGAATATTCGGAAAAAAAACTTATATATTCGATATACTGCGACAGTGCTGCCCATAATTATTCATACCCCAGGCAAATTTTGACTTAAAGTTACTTTTATTTATCGTATTTTTCTCCCTATAGGACGCACCAGCCCATAAGACGCACCTAGGTTTTTGGGGAGGAAAATAAGATTTTTTTTAATTTTTTTTACCAAAAGGTGTGCTGTGTGTTTGGTGGGTTTGGAACTAATGGTGGTCTGTGGATGGCACTATTACTGGGGATCTGTGGATGACTGACACAGTTATGGGGGGGATCTGTGGATGACGGACACTGTTATGGGGATCTGTGGATGACGGACACTGTTATGGGGGGATCTGTGGATGACGGACACTGTTATTGGGGGATCTGTGGATGACAGACACTGTTATGGGGGGATCTGTGGATGACGGACACTTATGGGGGGATCTGTGGATGACGGACACTGTTATGGGGTGGATCTGTGGATGACGGACACTGTTATGGGGGGGATCTTTGGCTTGCACTGTTACAGGGGGATCTGTGGCTTGCACTGTTACAGGGGGGTCTGCGGCTTGCACTGTTACAGGGGGATCTGTGGCTGGCACTGTTACAGGGGGATCTGTGGCTGGCACTGTTACAGGGGGATCTGTGGCTGGCACTGTTACAGGGGGATCTCTGGCTGGCACTGTTACAGGGGGGGATCTGTGGATGGCACTGTTATGGGCTGGGAGGATCTGTGGATGGCACTCTTAGAGGGGGGATCTGTGGGTGGCACTGTTATATATGTGCCATCCACAGACCCCCCCAGCCCATAACAGTGCCATCCACAGAACCCCACCAGCCCATAACTGTGCCATCCACAGACCCCCCCAACCCATAACTGTGCCACCCACAGACCCCCCCAGCCCATAACTGTGCCATGCACAGATCCCCCCCCCCCCGCCGCTGCTGCTCCTCCAGTATATAAATATAAGATGTCTTATTCAATTAATAGTTATTAAACATGCCCCCTCACTCCTAATAGTACCTTACATCCTAACCGCTTCAGTAGAACCCAGGCAGGCAGGCCGGCGCGTCCCTCACTGACGTCACTTGCCTGCGCCGCCTGCTTCATTCATAAAGTTCGTGGCGCAGGCACATGACATCAGGGAGTTACGCTGCCGCCCGACCTGCCTGCCTGCCTGAATTCTACAGAAGTGATTAGGATGTAAGGTAATAATAGGAGTGAGGGGGCATGTATAATAACTAGTAATTGAATATGACATCTTCTATTAGTATACTGGAGCGGCGGGGCTATACTACACTGACTGCACCGCCCCGCTGCTATTGCCAGCCCCCAGATCCTCCTCCCAGTCCCTCCCCGAGTCCCCGCTCGCTGGTACATTGCAGCTTCCGATGTAAAACTGCAAGCATTCGCCCCATAAGACGCAGGGGCATTTCTCCCCCATTTTGGGGGGAGAAAAAGTGCGCCTTATAGGGGGCGAAAAATACGGTAACCAGCAAGTAATTTTTTGACGGGAAATGACATAGGTGTCTCAAAAAAGATAATAAGACGATGTACAAGCATTTCTCAGCTTTATTTACATTTAAGCAAAAAATACTTCCGCACTGTGGAAATTCTCAGAGGAAGTGGTCGGAAGCCAAAAGTGACACCTTTGCTGGCCAGTAGGATAGTTAGAGAGGTGAAAAAAATGCAAGGATCACCACCAAGGCCATCCTGGTGAATTCGGGCTCTGCTGGTGGCAATGTCTCAAGGCAGACAATCTAACGGACACTGCACACTGCTGGGTTCCACTTCTCCAGATAAGGCACACAAAAGCTCGCTTGGCCTTTGCAAAAGCTCATCTGGACAAAGAAGAAGACTTCTGGTCTTCTGTGTTATGGTCAGATGAAACAAAAATGTTATTCCTTGGTCACAATGATGTTTCCTTCAATTGGTGTAAAAAATTAGAAGCCTTCAACCCAAAGAACACCATCCCCATTGTCAAACATGGTGGTGGGAACCTAATGCTTTGGGGGTGTTTTTCAGCCAATGGACCAGGGAACCTAATCACAGTAAACGGCACCATGAAAAAAGAGCAATACATGAGGATTCTCAACGACAACATCAGGCAGTCTTCAGAGAAACTTGGCCTTGGGCACCAGTGGACATTTCAGCATGACAATGACCCAAAACACACAGCAAAAGTGGTGGAAAAAGAAATTATTAGCAGACAACAACATTAACTTTTTTGGAGTGGCCCAGCCAGAGTCTAGACTTGAATTCAATTGAGAATCTGTGCAGGGAGCTAAAGATCAGGGTGATGGCAAGAAGACCCTCCAACCTGAAAGATTTGGAGCTCATTGCTAAAGATGAATCGGCAAAAATACCTGTGGAGACATGCAAAAAGCTGGTCTGCAATTATAGGAAGCGTTTGATTGCTGTAATAGCCATTCAAGACTTTTCTATTAATTATTGAGAAGGGTATGAATAAATTTGGACTGGACACTTTTTGCTTAAATGTAAATAAAAGCTGAGATATTTTTTTTTTTCCACAATAATGCCTCTTGTACATCGTCTTATTATCTTTTGGGAGACACCTATGACATTTCCTGTCCAAAAAATACTTGCTGGTTGAATAAAAGTAACTTTAAGTCAAAATTTTCCGGGGGTATGAATAATTATGGGCAGCGCTGTATATATTTGTTTTTTAGAATATTCGTCATTTTTCCCATCTAAAGTCATGATTCCTCCCTGCTTAAGTTGCTTGTGGGCCAATGACTCATTGGCCCACAAGCAAGAAGCAGGGAGGAATCATGTTTTTACTCGGCAATTTAAAAATTTGCGATAAAAATTAGCATTACGAAAATTCGGATTAAGAGAATTCGCAATCAACACTACTCCTAAAGTCATACTGCCGTCTTCTCATTGGCCCACAAGATAGAAGCAGGGAGGGATCATGTGTACTGATTTAAAAAAAAAAATTGAATATTCGAAATTATGAATGCATATCACTGTATTCTAAATATTTGCGAATTCTCGATAAAAATTAGCAATTTGAATATTTGGGATCAACAATACTCCTGAGCTGTAATAGGTAGAAAACTGCAGCAGAAAGAATATGCCCTTGATAAAGCCCCTTGAGCTGCCAGTGTGAAAAAAATCTAGCAGTGCAATTGGAACAATGAATGAGGAGGAGGTCTGGATCCATGAAATTTACAGGGCAGGTTCTCTCTTTGTTAAAGGAGTTACCCGGATTCAGAGCTGAACCCAGACATAACCCATTCTTCCCCCATTCAAATCTTCTGAGTTGAGCATTGGAGCATTTCATGCTCCGATGATCTCCCTTACCCTGCTCTGTATAGTGCAGGGCAAGGTCTTTTTCTTAGTCTGGTAAAGTACCAGGCTATGCTATTTGGATGCTAAAAAAAATAAAAACATACTTACCTCACCCATTTGATCGTGAAGAGCTGTCCACTTCCATCTTGATTGAAGATCTAGAGCAAAATCTCTCACGGACCGTGGCAACGCCATCACGTTACTCGGTGTAGTGACATCATGCGTCACCGCACACAGGATTTCATAAGAGATTTTCAAGAGCTGGCGGATGGCGCTTTGCGCTCATATGGATGAGATAAGTATGATATTTCTTACCACATTTAAGGAAAATTTATTAGATACCGCAAAGCACGATGAAATTCTGTTTCCCAGCAAATTAAATTTAGCCTGAAATTCGGATCGAGTTCCACTTTTTGGAGTTCAATTTGCTGAACCCTAATTGCTATGTATTACATGATGTCTTATTTTCATTTTTCTTCCATTAATCATCATGGGAGAACCCCTTTGAAGGATTTCCGGAAATAATAAAAATATTTGAAGAGTGTCCTGAAATAAAATAAAAAAAAGTCAGCTTTTTTCCCAGAAACAGTGCTACTCTTGTCCTGAGGTAGTGTCTAGCATACCCCTTAAGGACCCTTGACGTACATGTACGTCATATCTGGATGTGACTTAAGTACCAGTGACGTACATGTATATCATGCTGATCAGGCGGGTGCAGGAGCTGACACTGACAGCCGGGTCCCTGCTGCATATGCCGGCATTGGTGAAAACTGATGCCGCCGCATTAACACTTTTACTGCCGTGGTCAGCACTGAACGCGGCACGTGCAGTATTCTGCCGGGTGCCGGGTGCCTATTGGGTCCCCAAGCTGCTGTGACAAGGGACCCGATTGCAGGGAAGGCAGCCATGGCTGCCTTCAGTGACAACCTGTGAGATGCCGCCCCCTGGATCTCACAGGCAGGAAGCTGTAAGTGTATTAGGCCTCATGCACACGACCGTTTTTTTTTTCAGGTTCGCAAAAACGGGGTCCGTAGGTCCGTGATCAGTGACCTTTTTTTCGTCCGTGGGTCTTCCTTGATTTTTGGAGGATCCACGGACATAAAAAAAAAAGTTGTTTTGGTGTCCGTCTGGCCGTGCGGAGCCAAACGGATCCGTCCTGAATTACAATGCAAGTCAATGGGGACGGATCCATTTGACGTTGACACAATATGGTGCAATTGCAAACGGATACGTCCCCCATTGACTTTCAATGTAAAGTCAGGAGTCCCTTTAATACCATCGGATCGGAGTTTTCTCCAATCCGATGGTATATTTTAACTTGAAGCGTCCCCATCACCATGGGAACGCCTCTATGTTAGAATATACCATCGGATTTGAGTTCGATCGTGAAAACTCAGATCCGACAGTATATTCTAACACAGAGGCGTTCCCATGGTGATGGGGGCGCTTCAAGTTAGAATAGATTAAAGGACTGTGTACATGTCTGCCCCCTGCTGCCTGGCAGCACCCGATCTCTTACAGGGGGCCGTGATCAGCACAATTAACCCCTCAGGTGCCGCACCTGAAGGGGTTAATTGTACGTATCATAGCCCCCTGTAAGAGATCAGGGGCTTCCCCCCTCCCTCCCCAGTTTGAATATCATTGGTGGCCAGTGTGCACCCCCCGGGCCCCCCCTCCCTCTATTGTATTAATATCATTCGTGGCCAGTGTGCGGCCCCCCTCCTTCCCTCTATTGTATTAATATCATTGGTGGCACAGTGTACGGCCCTCCCTCCCTCTATTGTATTAATATCAGTGGTGGCACAGTGTGCGGCCTCCCCCCCCCCTCCCCGTGCGGCGCATTGCTTAATGATCTGTCACTTACCAGCAGGAGGAGCTCCCGGCCGGTCACAGACAGTGCAGCAGGTAAGTATGATGCTTCTAATATTGCTAAGTAACCATGGCAACCAGGACTGCAGTAGCGTCCTGGTTGCCGTGGTTACCGATCGGAGCCCCAGCGATTAAACTGGGACTCCGATCGGAACTTTCCGCTGCCACCAATGATCGGGGGGGGGGGGGAGAGGGGATGCCGCACACTGTGCCACCAATGATATTAATACAATAGAGGGGGGGCCGGGGGGGCCGCACACTGTGCCACCAATGATATTAATACAATAGGGGGAGGGAGGGGGGCCGCACACTGTGAAACCAATGATATTAATACAATAGAGGGAGGGAGAGGGGGCCGGGGGGGCGCACTGGCCACCAATGATATTAATACAATAGAGGGGGGGCGGGGGGCCGCACTTGCCACCAATGAAATTAAAACTGGGGAGGGAGGGGGGTCTGCCCCCTGCTGCCTGGCAGCCCCTGATCTCTCACAGGGGGCTATGATACGCACAATTAACCCCTTCAGGTGCGGCACCTGAGGGGTTAATTGTGCGGATCACAGCCCCCTGTAAGAGATCGGGTGCTGCCAGGCAGCAGGGGGCAGTCATGTACACAGTTTGTAGTATATTCTAACTAGAAGCGTCCCCATCACCATGGGAACGCCTCTGTGTTAGAATATACTGTCGGATCTGAGTTTTCACAAAGTGAAAACTCAGCTCTGAAAAAGCTTTTATGCAAATGGATCTTCGGAAAGCGGAACAACGGTCCACGGGTGCACACAACAGTCGTGTGCATGAGGCCTTACACTGTGTAATACACTTACAGCCAATGCATTAAAATACAGAAGTATTGTAATGCATTGTAAAGGGGATCAGTCCCCTAATACTTGAAGTTTCAGAGTGGGGACAAAAATAAAGTGAAAAAGGAAGTTTAAAAAAATTAAGTTTTACCAAAATTAAAAGTTTAAATAAAAAAAGCGTCCTTTTCCCAAAATGAAGTTATTATTTATTTTTTTTAAATTAGGGAAAACAAATTAAAGTAGACATATTAGGTATCTTCGCGTTCGTAATGACCAGCTCTATAAAAATATCACATTACCTAACCCCTCAGGTGAATACGTAAAGAAAAAAAAAAAAAAACGGTGTCAAAAAAGCCATTTTTTGTCACCTTACATCACAAAGAGTGTAATAGCAAACTATCAAAAAGGCATAAGCCCCCCAAAATAGTACCAATCTAACCGCACCTCATCTAAAAAAAAATGAGCCCCTACCTAAGACAAACGCCCAAAAATAAAAAAAAAGCTATGGCTCTCGGACTATGGAGACCCTAAAACACGATTCTTTTTTGTTTCTAAAATGATATTATTGTGTAAAACGTAAATTAAAAAAAAGTATACATATTAGATATTTCCACATCTGTAATGACCTGATCTATAAAAGTATCACATGACCTAACCCCTCAGATGAATACCGTGAAAAAATAAAATAAAAACTGTGTCATAAAAGCTTTTTTTTATCACCTTACATCACAAAAAGTGTAATACCAAGCTATCAAAAAGTCATACGCACCCCAAAATCATGCCAATGAATTCGCCATCTCATCCCGCAGAAAATGAGACCCTACCTAAGACAATCACCAAAAAATGTTCAAAAAATTATGGCTCTCTGAATATGGAGACACTAAAACATTTTATTTATTTTTTTTATTCAAAAAATGCTTTTCAAAAGCTGTTATTGTGTGCAACTTAAATAAATAAATAAAAGTATACATATTAGATATCTCTGCATCCTTAAGAACCTGCTGTATAAATATATCACATGACCTAACCCCTCATGTGAACACCATCAAAAGAAAAAAATAATAAAACGGTGTCAAAAAAGCCATTTTTGTCACCTTACATCACTAAAAGTGTAATACCAAGCGATCAAAAAGTTATATGCACCCTAAAATAGTACCAATCAAACCGTCATCTCATACCAAAAAAAAATTTGCCCCTACATAAGACAGTTGCCGGAAAAAATAATAATAATATGGCTTTCAGAATATGGAGACACTAAAAAATCTATTTTTTTCTAAAATGCTTTATTATGTAAAACTGAAACAAACAACCAAAAATGTCATATTTGGTATTTTTTGTTACTTTGCCTCACACAAAGTGTGATATAGAGCAACAAAAAATCATATGTACCCTAAAATATTACCAATAAAACTGTCACCTTATCCCATAGTTTCCAAAATGGGGTCACTTTTTTGAGTTTCTACTCTAGGGGTGCATCAGGGGGTCTTTAAATGTGACATGGTAAAGGAAATCTGGCTTCCAAAAACCATATGGCATTCCTTTCCTTCTGCGCCCTGCCATGTGCCTGTACAGCAGTTTACAACTACATATGGGGTGTTTCTATAAACTACAGAATCAGGGTAATAAATATTGAGTTTTGTTTGGCTGTTAACCCTTGCTTTGTAACTGGAAAAAATTGAATAAAATGGAAAATCAAAGTTTGTAAAATCAGTTTTGAATACCTTGAGGGGGGTAGTTTCTAAAATGGGGCCATTTATGGGTGGTTTCTATTATGTAAGCCTCACAAAGTGACTTCCGACCTGAACTGGTCCTAAAAAAGTGGGTTTTGGAAATTTTCTTAAAAATTTCAAGATTTGCTTCTAAACTTCTAAGCTTTCTAACGTCCCCAAATAATAAAAAATGTAATTTACAAAATGATCCAAACATTAACCCCTTTGGGACACAGCCTTATTTCACCTTAAGGACCAGGCCATTTTTTGCAAATCTGACCAGTGTCATTTTAAGTGGCGATAACTTTAAAACGCTTTGACTTATCCAGTCCATTCTGAGATAGTTTTTTCATCACATATTGTACTTCATGACACTGGTAAAATTAAGTAAAAAAAAATAAAAAATAAATTATTTATAAAAAAATACCAAATTTACCCAAAATTTGTAAAAGATTGCAAATTTCCAAGTTTCAATTTCTCTACTTCTATAATACATAGTAATACCTCCAAAAATAGTTATTACTTTACATTCCCCATATGTCTACTTCATGTTTGGACCATTTTGAGAATTATATTTTATTTTTTGGGGATGTTACAATGTTACAAGTTTTGAAGCAAATCTTGAAATTTTTCAGAAATTTCAAAAACCCAATTTTTAGGGACCAGTTCAGGTCTGAAGTCACTTTGCGAGGCTTAAATAATAGAAACCACCCAAAAATGACCCTATTCTATAAACGACACCCCTCGAGGTATTCAAAACTGATTTTACAAACAGGATATCGCCGCTTTGTCATCGCACCGTGCTGCGCCCTTTTGTCAGAGTAGGTCCCACTCAATAGAGGCTTCCTTGACGTGGTGAGTGGGCTTATGCCTTTTGATCAAAATGTACACTAATGCCTCTTGTACAGCATGCAATACGGGGGGCTGTACACTTTTTAGGTCAAAGCCAAGCACTGTGGATGTGCGACCCAGTTCTTTTTTCTCCCCCATATAATTGTTATTTGAATCTTTCTTCTTTATTACTGGTGTCAGCACTCCTCCCATTCGGCACAGGTGGTTTTAATCACACAGGATTGCATATAGTGGTCATTGACCTGTAGCTCCTGATAGTAATGGACATGCTGTGTTAGACAGCTGTTCACATGGTGCAGTACTGTGCGGTGGCCTTTGTTTCTGTGGTGCTGTTCTGGTGGGTTGGTGGGACCCAGTGCCATGGGTGGCATCGTCAGACAGCATGGTTGCTGCTTTGACTCCTGGGTCCCGCCGCCTACCAGGATATCGCCGCTTTGTCATCGCACCGTGCTGCGCCCTTTTGTCAGAGTAGGTCCCACTCAATAGAGGCTTCCTTGACGTGGTGAGTGGGCTTATGCCTTTTGATCAAAATGTACACTAATGCCTCTTGTACAGCATGCAATACGGGGGGCTGTACACTTTTTAGGTCAAAGCCAAGCACTGTGGATGTGCGACCCAGTTCTTTTTTCTCCCCCATATAATTGATTTTACAAACATCGTTAACCCTTTAGGTGTTCCACAAGAGTTATTGGCAAATTGAGATACAATTTCAGAATTTCAATTTTTTGGCAAATTTTCCATTTTAAGCAATTTTTCCCAGTAACAAAGCAAGGTTTAACAGCCAAATAAAACTCAATATTTATGGCCCTGATTCTGTAGTTTACAGACACCCCCCCATATGTTGTTGTAAACTGCTGTACGGGCACACAGCAGGGCGCAGAAGGGAAGGAATGCTATAGGTTTTTGGAAGGCAGATTTTGCTGGACTGTTTGTTTTTTTTACACCATGTCCCATTTGAAGCCCCCCTGATGCACCCCTAGAGTAGAAACTACAAAAAAGTGACCCCATTTTAGAAACTACGGGATAGGGTGGCAGTATTGTTGGTACTAGTTTAGGGTACATATGATTTTTGGTTGCTCTATACTACACTTTTTGTGAGGCAAGGAAAAAAGAAATTGCTGTTTTGGCACCATTTTTATTTTCTGTTATTTGCAACATTCATCTGACAGGTTAGATCATGTGATATTTTTATAGACCATGTTGTCATGGATGCGGCGATACCCAATATGCATACTTTTTTTATTTAAGTTTTACACAATGATTTATTTTTTAAAACAAAAAAATCTCATGTTTTTGTGTTTCCATAGTCTGAGAGCCATAATTTTTTCAGTTTTTGGGTGATTACCTTCGGTAGGGTATGATTTTTGCGGGATGAGATGACGGTTTCATTGGCACTATTTTGGGGTGCATGTGACTTTTTGATCGCTTGCTATTACACTTTTTGTGATGTAAGGTGACTTCTTTTTTTTTTACACCTATTTTTTATTTTTTTTTTACAGTATTCACCTGAGGGGTTAGGTCATGTGATATTTTTATAGAGCAAGTTATTACGGACATGGCGATACCTAATATGTATACTTTTTTTTATTTATGTAAGTTTTACACAATGATTTTATTTTTGAAGAAAAAAAAAATCATGTTTTAGTGTTTCCATAGTTTGAAAGCCATAATTTTTTCAGTTTTTGGGCAATTACCTTGGGTAGGATATGAATTTTGCGGGATGAGATGACTGTTTTATTGGCACTATTTTGGGGTGCGTGTGACTTTTGATCGCTTGCTATTACACTTTTTGTGATGTAAGGTGACAAAAAATTGTTTATTTAGCACAGTTTTTATTTTTTATGGTGTTCATCTGAGGGGTTAGGTCATGTGATATTTTTATAGAGCCGGTTGATACGGATGCGGCGATACTTAATATGTATACTTTTTTTATTTATGTAAGTTTTACACAATAACAGCTTTTTTTAAAACAAAAAAATTATGTTTTACTGTCTCCATATTCTGAGCCATATTTTATTTTTATTTTTTGGGCGATTGTCTCAGGTACGGCTCATTTTTTGCGGGATGGGGTGACGGTTAGATTGGTACTATTTTGGTCGGCAAACGCCTTTTTGATCGCTTGCTGTTGTTCTTTTTGTGATGTAAGGTGACCAAAAAAATTGTTTATTTAGCACAGTTTTTATTTTACATTTTTTACGGTGTTTATCTAAGGCGTTAGGTCATGTGATATGTTTTTAGAGCAGGTTGATACGGACGTGGCGATACCTAATATGTATACTTTTTTGTTTTTCCCTATTTTTTACATTTTTTTTTTAACTTTATTTGTGGAAAATGACATTTTTGTTTATTTTTACTTGAAACTTAAAATTTTTGGGGGGAAAACTTTATTTTTTCAACTTTTTTTTCAACTTTTTTTTTGTCCCCCTTTGGGACTTGAACTTTTGGGGGTCTAATCCCTTTACAATGCATTCCAATACTTCTGTACAGTGAGTATTACTCATACAGCTTCCGGCCTGTGAGATCCAGTGGGCTGGATCTCACAGGCTCGTCACCGGAAGGCAGCGCGATGTCTTCCTTAGGAACTGCGCTGCCTTCCATGCTATCGGGTCCCCCCCGCATGGGGACCCGATGGCACCGCCCGCCACCGCTGCAACCGCAGGTAAAAGCCGCAAACCGCAGGTCTGAATTGACCTGCGGTTTGCGGAGATCGCCAACACAGGGGGGTCACGGGACTCCCCCCCCCCTGCATTTAGCCAAGGTGCCTGCTCAATGATTTGAGCAGGCACCTTGTTCCGATCACAACCCGCCGGGCGTTTTGTCATGTGTCCTTAAGTATCAGTACAACATGCCGTACTGGTACGTAATGTGTCCTGAAGAGGTTAAGTAGACAACTTTAGTAAATTTTTATTTTATTTATTTATAAATAAAAATTAAATATTTTGACTTGATTTACCACTAACATGAAATATAATATGTGTCGAGAAAACAGTCTCAGAATGGCTTAAATAAGTTAAAGCGTTTTAAAGTTATCACCTTATAAAGTGACATGTCAGATTTGCAAAAAATGGCCTGGTCCTTAAAGTGAAAATGGCAGGGTCCTGAAGGGGTTAAGATTGTCCCCATTTATGTAATTGTCAATATCCATGATGCACAATGTAAGAAATCTTGTTCTAAACAATAACTAAATAATAAGAATGTTATCCTTAAGGAGATTATTTAAAAAAATTACAATTTCATTCATGAACACCTAATTCCGGAGAATTAGCAGTAATCCTGCAGGGATGGCCCTGTTTGCCTAAAGCAGGAATTGCTTTATCCGGCACTAATACATTCCTATGGGAAAAAATGCCGGATCCGGCGTTTAGGCATGTATTCAGTTTTTTGGGCCGGAGAGAAAACCGTAGCATGCTGCGGTTTTCTCTTTTGCCTGATCAGTCAAAACGACTGAACTGAAGACATCCTGATGCAAACTGAACGGATTACTCTCCATTCAGAATGCATGGGGATAAAACTGATCAGTTTTTTTCCGGTATAGAGCCCCTGTGACGGAACTCTATGCCGGAAAAGAAAAACGCAAGTGTGAAAGTACCCTTAACCCAGGCACCCCCTTCATAAGAAAAAGGTCAGAAAATGATGGAAACACCACCGAAATGGTTTGGGAACAGCATGGGGAGGATGTCTGGATGCATCTTGGGCTCCCAGGCCGCTGCTGGGAACGATGTTGTCTGAGTAGTACGCCACTTTTACAGACTGACAATAATGCGCAACAACCCAAGATAAAATCGATTTTAGAGGAAAAATTGTTAGGAAACATTCTTTCCTGTATATTTACTTATATATTTACACTGCATATAAAGTGTAAGTGCTGCCAAAAATTACAAGGAAGAGGCACTCCGATACAGCCTGTATATCATATAAAGGAGGGCCTCATTCACATTGTGGTACAATCGTTCAGGTAGTGAGACTCCTACACTCATAAAGCCTATGCACTAAGTGAAAGGGCTGCCAAAAATTACAAGGAACTGGCACTCCAATACACCATTTGTTACACATAAAGGAGGGCATCATGCACAGCCTTGAAAATGATGGCCTGCTGGTGACCCTCAAAACATTTAAAGCCTGCTCATCTGACCATCTAAAACATTATGGACTAGGGCCTGCTGCCTCTGGTGACTCTAGATAACCTGGGGCCGATCGCACGTCCCCGTGATGGCGACGATCCAGTTGGATGTCTGCCCTATCAACTTTCAATGTTATTTTCAGTCCAAACCATGTAGACCATGGGTAACGGGGAGAATCATGGTTCGATTCTGCCGAGGAAGCCTGAGAAACAGCTACGGCTACCACATCCAAGCAAGGAAGCATATGTTCAAATTACCTATTAGGTGAGGGCCTGCAGGTGAGCTGACCCTTTCGGTGAAGGCCTGTTGGTGAGCCTCAAAAACATTTGGAGCAAGGGCCTGCTGATCTGACCATCTAAAACATTATGGGCAAGGGCCTGCTGCTGCTTTGGTGACTCTAGATAACCTGGGGCTAATCGCACGTCCCCCGTGACGGCGACGATTCATTCGGATGTCTGCCCTATCAATTTTCAACGTTATTTTCAGCGCAAACCATGGTGACCACGGGTAACAGGGGAATCATGGATCGATTCCGGAGAGCAAGCCTGAGAAACAGCTATGGCTACCACATTCAAGCAAGGCAGCTTGCACGCAAATTACCTATTAGGTATAATTAAGTGAGGCCTGTAGGTGAGCTGACCCTGTAAAAGATTTTATGTGTGGGTCTGCAGGTGAGCTGACCCTGTAAAATATTTTAGCTGTGGGCCTGCTGATGTGCTGACCCTGTAAAAGATTGTAGGTAAAGGCCTGCTGGTGAGCTGACCCTGTAAAAAATTATATGCAAGTGTCTGCTGGTGAGATGACCCTGTAAAAGATTTTAGGTGCGGGCCTGCTGGTGAGCTAACCCTCTAAAACATATGCAAGGGCCTGCAGAGGAGCTGACTGGGTAGTCCAACACTTTTTCTGAGGCTTTTACAATCATTGCCTGCACTGCTGCAACTGCCTTGACACAGGGGGTGGCGCCGCAAGCAACAGGCTCTAATCTAGCTGAAAAGTATGCCACTGGATGCTGGCAGTCTCCATGTTTCTGAGTTAGCACAGCAGTACTGTGACCCTATGCAAAGTTTGAGTGTATGGTAATTATTTACAGCTTCTTCTGTAAGACAGAATGGATCAGAGGGTAAGCAATCATACAAAGGTTGCATCAACATAGAGGCATTTCTGATCCATGGGCAACAATATGACACAAGTCCTAAGGGACTGCACCCCTCTGGGGACTTGTATTTTCTCCACTGCCTCTTTCCTTTCTGGGGTCAGGTGCCGAACACCATGTGACAAGCAATGTCCCAGGAAGATTACTCGATCCTTGCAGAATTGTAATTTCTCCTTAGAGACTTTACAGCCATTTTGATAAATCATCAATGTCAGTGAAGCTTAACATAGTAACATAGTATATAAGGCCGAAAAAAGAAATTTGTCCATCCAGTTTGGCCTGTTATCCTGCAAGTTGATCCAGAGGATCAATCTGCTTCCTTGCAGATATCTGGACCCTCTGCACACAGGAGCAGAACATCCACATACTGAAGGAGTATCACTGATTCAGGAGGTATTCAATTAGTGAGTACAGATTGTAAAGCCTATGTGTACATGGTAGGGGAATTCTGTGCACTTTGGGGTAAAACAGTCCAGGTGTATTGATTACCACTAAATGTAAACGCAAATAAATACTGACATTCAGAATGTAATGGGACACTAGAAAAGGCACAATCACTGTGAAACATACAGCTGTAGATGGGACTTGTGATAACAAAGTATGTAGATTTGGAACTATAGGGGTCTGTCAAAACTGTTACTTTGTTCACTTCCCGTAAGTCATGAACCATTCTATAGCTAACAGGTTGTCCCTTTACTGGCTTCTTTACTGGAAACAAAGGGGTATTTGCAGGGGATACCATTTTTATCAATACCATTGCCTGAAGAAAAGTGTCTATCTGACTAGCCATGGCCATCTCCTGTGCATGTCCAAGAGGATACTGTTTAACCAGGGGAGGCTGACAACCAGGCTTAAGATGGGGTCACTGGCATCCTCCCTATATCTGTTTTAGAAGTTGCCCGTAACTCTTGAGGGACTGCCTGGAGTGCCTCCAGGTCTGGGGCATCATGGTCAGGAATCTGGGAGTCTGGTAAGAACACAAAAGCTATTAATGGACACAGGGTTTCTTCAGGAGTGTCAAAATCTACCCCAGTAGTACCATCAGGATAGAAGTGTATGTGTGCCCCCAGGGCTTGTAGGACATCAGTCCCTACAAGAGGTTCGGATAAATTCTCTTTCACCAGAAGTTATGTAACCAGTACCACTGTACTGTCTTTAATTTTTAATTCTCCAGTTTCAGATTCAGGAACATATATGGTTTCCCCGGTGAATCCCACTGCCGGTACATGCCAGGGGGACAATTGATGGGGTTGAAGGAAAGACTGGTCTATTACCATCTTGGCTGCCCCCGTGTCGACCAAAAAGGGTACTGCTTTCTTATTACCTATGGACATGGGTACATGCAATTGAATCCCCACCTCCTTAGTTTTAGTGAGCAGTACCGGTATGGGGTTGCCTGTTTCCTAGCAGGTGTTCCCTTGCAAAATAGACTGGTCTGCCTTACCACTTACTGTCCTGCGCTATTGTTCTGTTGCCGCCTTAGAGCACGGCAATTTCTTCTGACATGTTCTGGCTTCCAACAGTTATAACACTTAAAGTCCTTAAAGGACTTGGGCCCAGCTCCTTGACCTATACATTTTTCCAGACCTTTGGCAGCAGCAATAAGCTGGGGTAGTGGTGTAACTCGCCATTCGGGTTTACATGCCTTCAACTTGGCTGGGAGGGCTGATCTAAGTCCCTCCATGAAGGCAGAAGTTAGCAACCTTTCCCCCATTTGGCCAGCCTGATCCCACCACATGTCAGTCCATACAGTTCTAAGTCCGGCTGCATAAGTCTCCACTGTTTCCTGTGGTCCTTGAACTATATCTTTCAGGCTACTAGCACCCTCATTTTCCTTGTCCTGTGCCATTCTATAAATAACTGACAAAATTGAGTTCCTGATGGTAAAGTCCGTTCCCAGTCATCTAACGTCTGACCACCGAGTTTTTGTGCGCGTTATGTTAAGAACGTGTCGACTAACTGATATTGGGATTCCCCTAACTTTAATAACATAAGCTCTTTTAAGTCTGCCCAAGTGGCTCTGTAGGTGGACTGAATCTGTTGCAACATCCTAGCAGTCTTGTCATGGGGTCAGGCAGTCTGTCCAAAAGTCCCAATTGGCCTTTGGGACTCCAAGGATGATAATCATGACATCCAGTCCCTGGAGAACCGCTGCCTGTAAATCTGGGGCAACTGGTCCCTGTTTTGCGGCAGGTCCAGCCACAGCAGCAGCTGGAGCCGCCTGTTGTTGCCTTTAGTATTTACTACGGGTCAAAACAGGATAAATTCCTGCTGGTCTGATTTTGGGTGCTCCACAGACTCTACAATCAGGGTTCTGTGTTCCACAAACCCTACATGTCCACCCTTGCGGGCAAAACATGTGTTCTCTGTGTGACAAAGGAGGTGCATTGGGGTAAGGAGGGGGTCTGTGGTTACTGTCAAACTTTTTGTCCATGCAGTCAGTTTCCTGTTTTAATTTATATAACAGTCTTCCTTTGATCACTTCCTCTCTCCATCCCTCTGTCTCTACTTCACATGCAACTTTAATCGATACATCAACAGTTTCTTCACATCAGTTATCTTTAATTCATCCACCAAAAATTCACATGAACCTTTCCCATACCTCCAAATCCAAGTTTCCATGTTTCATACCTGCCTTTATCAACATTCTTTAATCCATCTTTTCCTCCCCTTTCTTCAACTTAGGTTTTTGCTGTCTTGTAACCCTCTGGGACACTAAAGTTATTTTCATGGCTATTATATCCTATTATCTTCACTGTATACCAAGAAAATATACAAATCCAGACATCTATTGTTCCTCCAGTCTATTTCCTTAAGAACTTCCTCACTATTCGTTAGTGTATTCTTATTGTAGACTGATAATCATTCCCAGGACTTACCACCCATTCATAGGGTTCCACAGGTCCTGATTTCCTTCTATGGCATTAACAGTGATTCTCCACAAGATATATACCACACACTTCAAATAAATCAATATTCCTACAACTAATTCCAAATGTGTCCCAGTCAAAGTTACCATTGTCAGTCATTTTTGTCCTTACCCAATAATCATAGGAATATCATCTCTTTAGAGTTATTTACCAAAAATAGGCTGTACTGTGAATCAGCTTTTTAAGACTCCAACTCCACACCTATTCGGACAGACAAAAGATGAGGCACAGATTTTAGTAAGATAAAGTCTCTTACCTTGCAGCTGCTTTGAGTAGATCTGTACGTCCTCTGACCGTCTGGCCGTGGTTATCGGGGTGTCGAGGGAGAGCCAATTAGTCCAGCCCCTACATTGGGAGCTAAGACTTTTTGGGGGAAATTACCCCTGCATCTATGATTATCGGGGTTCAAATCAAATAAGAAATCATATGTATACACATATTGAGAAAACTGGTACAGTCAAGATGCTGTAAAGCAGTGATCTGTTTTATTAGGTTACAGACAAATCTTTATCTTTAGTTGACATCCAGCATCTGTGAGTGTTACATAATTTGAGCAAAAAAAACACAAAGACAGAAAAAACAAAACACGTACGCAAATCTACTCCTGGGCTGGTGGGAGACCAACTACATAGGGTCTGAAGCACTGGTAAAGTGGCAAGACAAGGTAGTTCTTTGGCTGAGGTTCATAGATGATGTGTTCGTCCTATGGAGAGGCACTGAGGAATCCTTTGCAGAATTTGTCATGATCATCAATGACAATGACCTAGGCCTCAACTTTACATCAACATGCGATAAAAACGCATTACCATTCCTTGATGTACTGATTGAAAGAGGCATGAACCAGAGTATTGTTACCTCAGTGTACCGTAAAAGTACAGCTGGTAACAGCCTTCTCCACTGGGACAGCGCTCACCCATTCCCCTTACATAAGGGAATTCCCAAGGGCCAGTATTTTAGAATTCGGAGGAATTGTTCAACAATGAAAAAATTCAAAAAACAGGCAGCAGAATTGAGAGTCAGATTTAGGGAGAGGGGCTATCCCGATGAAATCCTACGCACGTCTTACGAAACTGCGTGCAGTGAGAAGCGGGACCAACTCCTCATTCCTAAAAAACAGAGACCAAATAGTATTATAGATCAGAACAATATTCGGATTATTGCCACCTTTGACAATGTCCTATCTAGACACTGGGATATCCTGAAAGCGGACCCAGATCTATATAAGGTTCTAGGATTATACCCACAAATCACTTTCAGAAAGGGGCGTAGTTTGAGAGACAGATTGGTTAATAGCCATTTTCAACCGCCAGGGAGAGCAGGCAATTGGCTCTCTAGAAAGCCCATGGGCACATTTAAATGTGGCAGCTGCACAGCATGTGGTCAAATCAAAAAAGCTAAATCATTCACATGCTCCTTTAATAATAAAGAATATTACATCAAAGATTTCATAAATTGTATCACTACTGGGGTAGTGTATCTGGCCCAATGTACTTGCCCACTAGATTATGTGGGCAAGACAAAACATGAGTTTAGGAGACGAATAAGGGACCATGTGAATGATATACTAAATGAAAAAAAAGACACACAAGTGGCACGCCACATTGTACAGCACCATGGAGGTAATACCAACTGCCTTAAATTTATGGGATTACAACATGTCCCTAAACCCAAGAGAGGTGGTGATTGGGACAAGATGATCCTACGGGCCGAAACAAAATGGACATATAAATTAAATTCTGTGACACCGCAAGGCCTGAATGAATTTACTTCATATAAACCTTTTTTGTAATCAATTGCCATAATCCTAAAATATGTGATAGACTATATACCGGAGTTCCGAAGCACCCTATTCTGATTGATTGGGATGCTTTGAAGACATAAGTTCGACCTAATTTGGTCTCGTAATATTCCATAATCTGTACTCACTATCTAAGTTGCAGCACCATAATGCTCACCTGATAGTATGTGTCACCTTTCAAATATATTTTGTAGATTAGCAGTAAATAGCCTACATACATATAAGAAATGCATTTGTGACCTGCAAGAACCTTAAATCCTTCATGGTTCAAATACACTTTGACCTGCAAGGACCTTAAATCCTGCATGGTCTAAGCACTTTGAAATCTATGATTCTATTGAAATCGTTTGTATGTGGGATCTGTTAGTGAGCGCTGCAATTGCACCTTACAGATCACACATAATCATAGCAACCAATTGTTTATCTCTGTGCCCGTTTCTGTAGACGTATGAACTAAGTGTTCTTCACATTTAAGCTGCCAGAACCTGCCGGGGACGCGGTGTTAGATCCCCATAGCAACCTAGACGCCACCCACCAACGTCACTTCCGGGTTTGGACAAAGCGCTGCTGATTGGGTGAGACATAAGGTAACCGCCCAATGAATGTGCGCTCTTGTCCTGGATGATATGACGCATCAGTGGGAGGTGTTTGAACAAGCGCTCACCGAGTACCCATAGGCTAATTAAATAGATGGGCGTGGTTGAGACGCCATAAAAGGAGACAATTTTGTATCAGTTAGTTGCCACTGCCTTTATACACGTGCGGGAGCACTGCCACTGCACCAGGAGCCCCGGCGTTTCATTTTGTGTCCCTGAAGAACCACTATTCCCAGTGGTGAAACGCGTCGGACATTTCAGAGGAAGAATTTATTGTCAGGGTTTTAGCAGCAATAGATCCAAGCTTCCAGCGGCTGTGGGTCGCCTTTTTTAGGGCGGGTGCCCGGAATACAGCCTGTTAGGGTTCTCCCAACTCACCACGACTAGTCTATGTAGGGATAGAACATAGGCCGAGCAACCCGCTGAAACATTGTTTTGAAAGTGACCCCTCTAATAATTTGCCGCCTGAACAAATAGACTAAAGCTGTTTGCTATGCCCGACATTCTTCCAATAAAGCAGTGCAACACCAGCATTGCTTTAGTATAAGTGTCACAATATTCTAAATATCAATAAAATAAAAGTTATGTTTTAAAATAACTACAATAAGGTACACTCAACTCTGATCCTGGTCATTGTAGCGGGTGCCTGGCTATATATTACAGGAGTTGTGCTCACTTTGTCCAAATGACATAAGGTTGTGTCATTTGGCTAATATGATTGCTGGATGATGTGCTGGACACACGAAAAGTGAGCGCCAGTTGAATGGCTGGAGTGCTGGTATTTAGACCTTCAAAATTCCAATACGGATGACCCATCATAAAGATAGTAATAACCCCTTTAAGTAAGGCTTTTGCTTAAGTACACTCATCATATGCACTAATGTAATTGTGCCCTCTGAATTAACCCTTTTTTCTCCCTTCTACAAATATCCATCACACAGCTCTAGTCAAATTTCCCTTTTAAATAATATCATCCTATGAATATTTACCCAGAGCAATATTGTAGAAGTCTCAAAGCAATGATCTATGTGCTTTTGGTAAACTATTTATTTGCTATAAAAAGTAACATCTCAGTTTGAAGTGATAATTGCAATAATGATAGTTAAAGACATATTATAAAGTAGCATTCATGTAAAAAAAAACAATAAAAGTAATAAGTATTTACAGCTACTTTGGATTCAAGCACTGTACAAGACAACAATTTCATGCAATAAAAAGCCTTCAGCCAGCCAAGGAAAGTTAATGAGGAAAGAAACAATTGCAAACAGATATACGTGACCACAATGCATGGTCTTGACTTATAATTAAGATCAAGCATCTGATCCTATTATAATGTCTAGAGGAGAATAATCACAGCCAAGCCGAAAAGATAGATAACGAAAAAGAGTCACATTATACAAAGAATAGTTTTTAAATAATTTGTGCTAGAGTTACTATTAAAGGGAAGCTATGAATTTAACCGGATCTAATTTCTCATTTATCTAGGTTATTACAAGGCAAGGATACGTGTTGGTGCCAATTGATCTATGGTTATTTGAGATATCTGTCCTAAATTTCAGTTTTGAGATGCTTTAAGGGGAGTGTCGAAGTTAAATAAATTTTAAAAAAAATAAGGCAAGGTATTAAAAACAATAAAATAATGCATAGTCGTTGGTTCATGCTCCCTCCACTCAAGCACCACCACCTTGATCCTCTTCTATAAATGGATGAAGTAGTGATGTGCTTGTATACTGTGTATACAGTACATGCAGCAGCCAAATCACTGGCCTCAGTAAACTTATGCTGTATACTCTGAGAAAAGTGATTGGCTGCAGCAGTCAAGAGTGGTATACAGGCACATCACCACTGCTGCCAAGAACATAATGTCATGGATGCGATGGTAGGGCAGATCAGAGCAGCAATGCTGAAGTACATGAGCTAGAACAGATAGTATAGCTTTTTTATTGTTTTCATACCTTTTTTGCCTTTTTTTCCATATTTTTTAAATTCTAGCAACTTCTACAGTATTACCAAAACTCCTAATACTTGAATTCCAATTCAGTTGACATTTTAAGCACTACCTCGCTCTGCCTGGGAACACCAGAATCATCTCTATGAAATGCTCTCATTGGTGCACATTCCCATAATGCTACCCATTTAGGTTTACATACTTTGCTGGATAAACCCATGAAAAACAAGAGGGTTTGTGGTACACTTCATCTATTATATTAGGGACCAATTTACAAATATATTGTTATTACAATTTTTTTTTATATCAAATAATATTTTGTCCTTTACAAGAACTGTGCATAAATTGTGGCACCTATTGCAGTTCCTATACCAGGTGCACAACCTTTTCTGGCCAAGGGCCTTATTCTGAACCACTTCCGAGGACCAATAGATCTTGGGGGCATAGGCGTGCGCAGCCTCTTGCATTAGGGTGTGCACCCTAAAGCACAAGCACACACACCGTGCAAGTGTGTATGTACAGTGGATATAAAAAGTCTACACACCCCTGTTAAAATGTCGGGTTTCTGTGCTGTAAAAAAAAAGAGACAAAGATCAATCATTTCAGTACTTTTTCCACCTTAAATGTGACTTATAAACTGTACAACTAAATTGGAAAACAGACATTAGCCCCTATTATGAAATCTTTTTGGTAGAGGGAAGAAAAAAATATAAAAATAAAATAATATGGTTGCATAAGTATGCACACCCTTAAACTAATACTTTGTTGAAGCACCTTTTAATTTTATTACAGCACTCAGTCTTTTTGGGTATGAGTCTATCGGCATGGCACATTTTGACTTTGCAAAAACACTCCAAATCTGTCAGATTGCGAGGGCATCTCCTGTACACAGAACTCTTCAGATCACCCCACAAATTTTCAATTGGATTCAGGTCTGGGCTCTGGCTGGGCCATTCCAAAACTTCTTCTGGTCAAGCCATTCCTTTGTTGATTTGAACATATGCTTTGGGTCGTTGTCATGCTGAAAGATGAAGTTCCTGTTCATGTTCAGCTTTCTAGCAGAAGCCTGAAAGTTTTGTGGCAATATTGACTGGTATTTGGAACTGTTCATAATTCCCTCTAGCTTAACTAAGGCCCCAGCTCCAGCTGAAGAAAAACAGCCCAAAAGCATGATGCTGCCACCACCAACAGATTTTCCCACATGCTTTTGGGAGACTTCAGATGTTTTTTTTGCAAAATGTAGCCTGGCTTGGATGTTTTTCGTAAGAAAAGGCTTTCGTCTTCCACTCTACCCCATAGCCCAGACATATGAAGAATACGGGAGATTGTTGTCACATGTACCACACAGCCAGTACTTGCCAGATATTCCTGCAGCTCCTTTAATGTTGCTGTAGGCCTCTTGGTATCCTCCTAGACTATTTTTCTTCTCGTCTTTTCATGAATTTTGGAGGGACGTCCAGTTCTTGGTAATGTCACTGTTGTGCCATATTTTCTCCACTTGATGATGACTGTCTTCACTGTGTTCCATGGTATATCTAATGCCTTGGAAATTCTTTTGTACCCTTCTCCTGACTGACACCTTTTAATAATGAGATCTCTCTGATGCTTTGGAAGCTCTCTGTGGACCATGGCTTTTGCTGTGGGATGCGACTAAGAAAATTTCAGGAAAAACTAAAAGTCGAACATTCTCGGTTGAATTGTCAAATAGGGTTTTGGATACTGAATCTAAATATATAGCTGACCCCCCGCAGATTAATGAAAACAACTGGAGGGAGGCCCAAAAGGACCACCTTGTAGAGCAGGCTAAAAATAAACGCTTTTTTATGACCCAGAAGTATTTTATGGAGGGTTAGAGTGCTGGTCACTTATTGGCCACAATAGTTAAAACTCAGTTGGGACTATCCTGCGTTACTGCTATTAGAGATGCCCATGGGAATTTGAGAATGGGAGATGGAGATATACTCAAGGTTTTCCTTGGTAATTTTAGGGAGGTGTATAGATCCAAGCTCCAGGTTGGCTGTGTAGACAGGGAAAATTATTTGGCAGGTATCTGCATGCCCTCTCTATCAGGGGAGCACAGGGAAATGTTGGATAGGGACCTTCAGATAGAGGAGTTAGAGATAGCGCTTAAGTCCTTTTCTAATGACAAGGCTCCTGGGGAAGATGGCTTGCCGACTGAATTCTTTATAAAGCATCAAGAACTTCTCCTTTCACGTTTACATAGTGTCTTTGTTGACTCCTATCGGGTGGGCGTTCTGCCTGGTTCGATGAGGGAAGCAATTGTGATAGTGATTCCTAAACCAGGCAAAGATCCGTCCCAGGTAGACTCTTATCGGCCTCTCTCTTTATTGACGACTGATGTGAAGATCTTGGCAAGGGTGCTAGCTAATAGATTTATACGAGTTATCCACACGGTTATTCATGATGATCAGTCGGGCTTTATGCCTGGAAAGTCTATGTCCCTTAATCTTAGGCGCTTGTTTTTGAACTTGCAAATGGGTGGAGATGGGGGTGGGGGGTGTAGTGCTGTGGTCTCACTCGATGCTGCCAAAGCTTTTGACAGTGTCGAGTGGGACTACCTCTGGGCAGTTTTGTCTAAGATTGGTTGTGGACCTGGATTTATTAGATGGGTGCGTCTGCTGTATAACCAACCCACGACTAGGATTAGGGTGAATGGTGGGATTTCTCCGGCTATCGCATTGGAAAGGGGAACCAGGCAGGGATGCCTACTATCGCCTCTTCTATTCGCCATAGCAATAGAACCATTGGCCTGCATTCTTCGTAGCATGCCAGTGTTCAGACGCATTAGAAGGGGTGCAGTGGAAGAGCGCATATCGCTTTATGCAGATGACATGCTTTTATATGTGGGAGATTTAGCGTAGTCTATTGATCCCATTATTTCACTCATCTCAGAATTTGGCAGACAGTCGGGATTGCTTATTAATTGAGATAAGTCTGTCATACTCTCCATGTCCCGATTGCCGGAGAATTTGTTTAGCTCATACTAAATTGCAGGTAGTATCCTCCCTTAAATACCTGGGAATTATGGTGGCTGTTGACCAGAAAAACAATATCCTACCCCTGTTGCAAGATTCAAAGATGAGGCCACATTGTGGCATAAGCTACCACTATCCTTGATTGGCAGGGGGAATATACTTAAAATGATTTGGATGCCTCAGCTTTTGTATTTGCTCCAAAACTCTCCTGTATGGGTCCCTATTAGGGATAAGCGAACCCGAACTGTATAGTTCGGGTTCGTACCGAATTTTGGGGTGTCCGTGACACGGACCCGAACCCGGACATTTTTGTAAAAGTCCGGGTTCGGTGTTTGTCGCTTTCTTGGTGCTTTTTGAAAGGCTGCAAAGCAGCCAATCAACAAGCGTCATACTACTTGCCCCAAGAGGCCGTCACAGCCATGCCTACTATTGGCATGGCTGTGATTGCCCAGTGCAGCATGTGACCCAGCCTCTATTTAAGCTGGAGTCACATAGCGCAGCCCGTCACTCTGCTCTAATCAGTACAGGGAGAGGTTGCAGCTGCGACGTTAGGGCGAGATTAACTCCTCCAAAAGACTTCATTCAGAGATCGATCTGCAGCTGTGGATGATTGAACTGCTGCTATTAAATTGCTCACTGTTTTTAGGCTGCCCAGAGCGTTTTTCAGTCACTTTTTTCTGGGGTGATCGGCGGCCATTTTGTGTCTTGTGGTGCGCCAGCACAAGCTGCCAACGAGTGCATTTAACCCTCAGTAGTGTGGTTGTTTTTTGGCTAAATCCTACATCAGGGTCAAGCTGTCACACCAAGTGCATTTAACCATCAATAGTCTGGTTATTTTTTGGCCATATACGACATCAGGGGCAAGCTGAGCCTGTCACCAAGTGCATTTAACCCTCAATAGTGTGGTTGGTCAAGCTGTCACACCAAGTGCATTTAACCATCAATAGTGTGGTTATTTTTTTGGCATATCCCAGTCTAATTCTGTCCGTAAACGTATACCTGTCACCCAGCGCCTAAATAATAGGCCTCAAATTTGTAGTCTGCTAAATCTGTGGTTATTGCTGTGGCTGGGCGAGTTATTTAGTGTCCGTCAAAGCACAGTTTTTGTTCTGGGTTGAAATACAATTCCCAATTTAGCAATTCTCTAAATTAGTGGTTTCTGCTGTATCAGGCCTACTTTAAATTTATCCCTAAAAGGGAATATTAGATTTAAGGTGCTGATAGGGTCATTCTCAATAACTTCACACACACGCTACTGTGCATATCCCAGTCTAATTCTGTCTGTAAACGTATACCTGTCACCCAGCGCCTAAATAATAGGCCTCAAATTTATAGTCATCCAAATCTGTCGTTATTGCTGTAGCTGGTCAAGTTATTTAGTGTCCGTCAAAGCACAGTTTTTGTTCTGGGTTGAAATACAATTCCCAATTTAGCAGTTCTCTAAATTAGTGGTTTCTGCTGTATCAGGCCTACTTTAAATTTATCCCTAAAAGGGTATATAAGATTCAAGGTGCACATAGGGTTATTCTCAATAACTTCACACACACGCTACTGTGCATATCCCAGTCTAATTCTATCTGTAAACGTATACCTGTCACCCAGCGCCTAAATAATAGGCCTCAAATTTATAGTCATCCAAATCTGTCGTTATTGCTGTAGCTGGTCAAGTTATTTAGTGTCCGTCAAATCACAGTTTTTGTTCTGGGCTGAAATACAATTCCCAATTTAGCAGTTCTCTAAATTAGTGGTTTCTGCTGTATCAGGCCTACTTTAAATTTATCCCTAAAAGGGTATATAAGATTCAAGGTGCACATAGGGTTATTCTCAATAACTTCACACACACGCTACTGTGCATATCCCAGTCTAATTCTGTCTGTAAACGTATACCTGTCACCCAGCGCCTAAACAATAGGCATCAAATTTATAGTCAGCTAAATCTGTGGTTACTGCTGTGCCTGTATTAGTGTAATACGGTACCTAAATAGATAGCCAGATAGTGTTAGGTGTCTTTAAAAAAAGGCCTGAATTTGAATTCAATACGTTGGGCCAAATAATATTTTTGTTGTGGTGAACGATAACAATGAGGAAAACATCTAGTAAAGGACGCGGACGCAGACATGGTCGTGATGGTGTTAGTGGACCCTCTGGTGCTGGGAGAGGACGTGGCCGTTCTGCAACAGCCACACGTCCTAGTGTACCAACTACCTCAGGTCCCAGTAGCCGCCATAATTTACAGCGATATTTGGTGGAGCCCAATGCCGTTCTAAGGATGGTAAGGCCTGAGCAGGTACAGGCATTAGTCAATTGGGTGGCCGACAGTGGATCCAGCACGTTCACATTATCTCCCACCCAGTCTTCTGCAGAAAGCGCACAGATGGCGCCTGAAAACCAAGCCCATCAGTCTGTCACATCACCCCCATGCATACCATGGAAACTGTCTGAGCCTCAATTTATGCAGCAGTCTCTTATGCTGTTTGAAGACTCTGCTGGCAGGGTTCCCCAAGGGCATCCACCTAGCCCTTCCCCAGCGGTGGAAGACATAGAATGCACTGACGCACAACCACTTATGTTTCCTGATGATGAGGACATGGGAATACCACCTCAGCATGTCTCTGATGACGAAACGCAGGTGCCAACTGCTGCGTCTTTCTGCAGTGTGCAGACTGAACAGGAGGTCAGGGATCAAGACTGGGTGGAAGACAATGCAGGGGACGATGAGGTCCTAGACCCCACATGGAATGAAGGTCGTGCCACTGACTTTTACAGTTCGGAGGAAGAGGCAGTGGTGAGACCGAGCCAACAGCGTAGCAAAAGAGGGAGCAGTGGGCAAAAGCATAACACCCGCCGCCAAGAGACTCCGCCTGCTACTGACCGCCGCCATCTTGGACCGAGCACCCCAAAGGCAGCTTCAAGGAGTTCCCTGGCATGGCACTTCTTCAAACAATGTGCTGACGACAAGACCCGAGTGGTTTGCACGCTGTGCCATCAGAGCCTGAAACAAGGCATTAACGTTCTGAACCTTAGCACAACCTGCATGACCAGGCACCTGCATGCAAAGCATGAACTGCAGTGGAGTAAACACCTTAAAACCAAGGAAGTCACTCAGGCTCCCCCTGCTACCTCTTCTGCTGCTGCCGCCTCGGCCTCTTCTGCTGCTGCCGCCTAGGCCTCTTCCTCCGCCTCTGGAGGAACGTTGGCACCTGCTGCCCAGCAAACAGGGGATGTACCACCAACACCACCACCACCTCCGTCACCAAGCATCTCAACCATGTCACACGGCAGTGTTCAGCTCTCCATCTCACAAACATTTGAGAGAAAGCGTAAATTCCCACCTAGCCACCCTCGATCCCTGGCCCTGAATGCCAGCATTTCTAAACTACTGGCCTATGAAATGCTGTCATTTAGGCTGGTGGACACAGACAGCTTCAAACAGCTCATGTCGCTTGCTGTCCCACAATATGTTGTTCCCAGCCGGCACTACTTCTCCAAGAGAGCCGTGCCTTCCCTGCAAAACCAAGTATCCGATAAAATCAAGTGTGCACTGCGCAACGCCTTCTGTGGCAAGGTCCACCTAACCACAGATACGTGGACCAGTAAGCATGGCCAGGGACGCTATATCTCCCTAACTGCACACTGGGTAAATGTAGTGGCGGCTGGGCCCCAGGCGGAGAGCTGTTTGGCGCACGTCCTTCCGCCGCCAAGGATCGCAGGGCAACATTCTTTGCCTCCTGTTGCCACCTCCTCCTACTCAGCTTCCTCCTCCTCTTCTTCCACCTGCTCATCCAGTCAGCCACACACCTTCACCACCAACTTCAGCACAGCCCAGGGTAAACGTCAGCAGGCCATTCTGAAACTCATATGTTTGGGGGACAGGCCCCACTCCGCACAGGAGTTGTGGCGGGGTATAGAACAACAGACCGACGAGTGGTTGCTGGCGGTGAGCCTCAAGCCCGGCCTGGTGGTGTGCGATAATGGGCGAAATCTCGTTGCAGCTCTGGGACTAGCCAATTTGACGCACATCCCTTGCTTGGCGTTTGTGCTGAATTTGGTGGTGCAGAAGTTCATTCACAACTACCCCGACATGTCAGAGCAGCTGCATAAAGTGTGGGCCGTCTGTTCGCGCTTCCGGCGTTTACATCCTGCTGCTGCTCGCCTGTCTGCGCTACAGCGTAACTTCAGCCTTCCCGCTCACTGCCTCATATGCGACGTGCCCACCAGGTGGAACTCCACCTTGCACATGCTGGACAGACTGTGCGAGCAGCAGCAGGCCATAGTGGAGTTTCAGCTGCAGCACGCACGGGTCAGTCGCACTGCAGAACAGCACCACTTCACCACCAATGACTGGGCCTCCATGCGAGACCTGTGTGCCCTGTTGCGCTGTTTCGAGTACTCCACCAACATGGCCAGTGGCGATGACCCCGTTATCAGCATTACAATACCACTTCTATGTCTCCTTGAGAAAACACTTAGGGCGATGATGGAAGAGGAGGTGGCCCAGGAGGAGGAGGAAGAGGGGTCATTTTTAGCACTTTCAGGCCAGTCTCTTCGAAGTGACTCAGAGGGAGGTTTTTTTGCAACAGCAGAGGCCAGGTACAAATGTGGCCAGCACTACTGGAGGACGAGGAGGACGAGGATGAGGAGGAGGTGGAGGAGGATGAGGATGAAGCATGGTCACAGCGGGGTGGCATCCAACGCAGCTCGGGCCCATCACTGGTGCGTGGCTGGGGGGAAACGCATGACGATACGCCTCCCACAGAGGACAGCTTGTCCTTACCCCTGGGCAGCCTGGCACACATGAGCGACTACATTCTGCAGTGCCTGCGCAACGACAGCAGAGTTGCCCACATTTTAACGTGTGCGGACTACTGGGTTGCCACCCTGCTGGATCCACGTTACAAAGACAATGTGCCCACCTTACTTCCTGCACTGGAGCGTGATAGGAAGATGCGCGAGTACAAGCGCACGTTGGTAGACGCGCTACTGAGAGCATTCCCAAATGTGACAGGGGAACAAGTGGAAGCCCAAGGCCAAGGCAGAGGAGGAGCAAGAGGTCGCCAAGGCAGCTGTGTCACGGCCAGCTCCTCTGAGGGCAGGGTTAGCATGGCAGAGATGTGGAAAAGTTTTGTCAACACGCCACAGCTAACTGCACCACCACCTGATACGCAACGTGTTAGCAGGAGGCAACATTTCACTAACATGGTGGAACAGTACGCGTGCACACCCCTCCACGTACTGACTGATGGTTCGGCCCCATTCAACTTCTGGGTCTCTAAATTGTCCACGTGGCCAGAGCTAGCCTTTTATGCCTTGGAGGTGCTGGCCTGCCCGGTGGCCAGCGTTTTGTCTGAACGTGTATTCAGCACAGCAGGGGGCGTCATTACAGACAAACGCAGCCGCCTGTCTACAGCCAATGTGGACAAGCTGACGTTCATAAAAATGAACCAGGCATGGATCCCACAGGACCTGTCCATCCCTTGTGCAGATTAGACATTAACTACCTCCCCTTAACCATATATTATTGTACTCCAGGGCACTTCCTCATTCAATCCTATTTTTATTTTCATTTTACCATTATATTGCGAGGCAACCCAAAGTTGAATGAACCTCTCCTCTGTCTGGGTGCCGGGGCCTAAATATATGACAATGGACTGTTCCACTGTTGGGTGACGTGAAGCATGATTCTCTGCTATGACATGCAGACTGATTCTCTGCTGACATGAAGCCAGATTCTCTGTTACAGGACCTCTCTCCTCTGCCTGGGTGCCTGGGCCTAAATATCTGACAATGGACTGTTCCAGTGTTGGGTGACATGAAGCCTGATTCTCTGCTATGATATGCAGACTGATTCTCTGCTGACATGAAGCCAGATTCTCTGTTACAGGACCTCTCTCCTCTGCCTGGGTGCCTGGGCCTAAATATATGACAATGGACTGTTACAGTGGTGGCTGACGTGAAGCCTGATTCTCTGCAATGACATGCAGACTGATTCTCTGCTGACATGAAGCCAGATTCTCTGTTATGGGACCTCTCTCCTCTGCCTGGGTGCCTGGGCCTAAATATATGACAATGGACTGTTACAGTGGTGGGTGACGTGAAGCCTGATTCTCTGCTATGACATGCAGACTGATTCTCTGCTGACATGAAGCTAGAATCTCTGTTACAGGACCTCTCTCCTCTGCCTGGGTGCCGGGGCCTAAATATCTGTCAATGGACTGTTCCAGTGTTTGGTGACGTGAAGCATGATTCTCTGCTATGACATGAAGACTGATTCTCTGCTGACATGAAGCCAGATTCTCTGTTAAGGGACCTCTCTCCTCTGCCTGGGTGCCTGGGACTAAATATCTGACAATGGACTGTTACAGTGGTGGGTGACATGAAGCCAGATTCTCTGCTATGGGACCTCTCTCCAATTAATATTGGTTCATTTTTATTTATTTTATTTTTATTCATTTCCCTATCCACATTTGTTTGCAGGGGATTTACCTACATGTTGCTGCCTTTTGCAGCCTTCTATATCTTTCCTGGGCTGTTTTACAGCCTTTTTAGTGCCGAAAAGTTCGGGTCCGCATTGACTTCAATGGGGTTCGGGACGAAGTTCGGGTCGGGTTCGGATCCCGAACCCGAACATTTCCGGGAAGTTCGGCCGAACTTCTCGAACCCGAACATCCAGGTGTTCGCTCAACTCTAGTCCCTATGCATTTTTTCTATAAAATGCAAAGTATGCTCCGCTCCTTTTTGTAGAAGAATAAGAGCAGTCGTTTTCGATATGAAACACCACAAAGGGCTAAGGATGCGGGGGGCCTGGCTTTACCTAATTCCTTTATGTATTTCCTCTCAGCGCAGTTGCAGCATTTCAAAGAATGGAGTAAGGGAGGTGGAGGAGGAGCAGCAGGGAGATTACTCACCTGGGTAGCAAAAGGGTGGTGTCCTTTGGAAGCTTTGGAGGGGGAGGTTCGTCCTGGGTTTAGAGGAGCCCCCATCATGTGTCTTATGAGAAAAGTGTGGCCTAAAGTCAGAGACATTCTGGGTGTCTCGGGGTTATGGGATATCTCTCCCGTCTGGGACAACACTCAGCTGGGTGAGTTATCTCGCCTGAGGGGCTTTGCCCAATGGAGACGATGTGGGATTCGGAATATTGGCCAACTATTAGATGGAGGGGTTCTGAAACAATTCCAGCAGTTGAGTGCTGAGTTTGGCCTGCCCTCAACGCATTTTTACAAATACTTACAACTGGGACATACCATGGAGGTGCAATCCAGGCTCTCCCCCGTAAAGTCTGTGTCCAATCATATGTTAAATGATGTAGTAGATTCTGGATCGGTCAGAGGATATATTTCTAGGTACTATAGTGTGCTGCACGGGGAATAAAAAAAAAATTATCCGCTGCAGGTTAAAACTAAATGGGAACAGGATGTGGGAGAGATCTCTGATGACCAATGGGAGGAAACAGTTGCCCTTACACCAGTAATTTCGCTAAGTGAAGCTTCTAGACTGTCGCAGCTTTATATGCTGCACAAAGTTTATAAGACACCGGTATTTCTTTTCCAAGTGGGATATAGAGCTGACTCCTGTTGTCCGAAGTGTGGCGAGTCTGATGCAAACCTATTTTATATGCTATGGCAATGCTCTAGTGTGAAAACTTATTGGTGCAATATTATGCAACTGATTAACAATCCTAGAATGTGTCTGCTGGGTATGTTTGATGCAGATGGATTGCAGCAGCCGATTGTCACTGGCATCCAGTGGAGTTGCTATTGAATTCATATTTCATTACATGTTCTGTAATGTATGTGTCCCTTTCTGTTTATTGCGGTGGGGATTGCTGGATAAATCCACTACCTGTACTTAATGTCTTTAAAAGAAAATGTTTATTATTGTTGTTTTTCAATTAAAAAAAAAAAATCTGATTAAAAAAAATATGAAAATTTCTGGAAAGACTAACTAGAGCAGCTGAACTTTATTTGGGGTTAATTAGAGACACTTTAAATGATGGCAGGTGTATACTGACTCCTATTTAACATAATTTTGAATGTGATTGCTTAATTCGGAACACAGCTACATCCCCAGTTATAAGAGGGTGTGCACACTTATGCAACCATATTATTTTATTTTATTAATTTTTTCTTCTCTCCACCTAAAAGATTTCAGTTTGTTTTTCAATTAAGTGTTACAGTTTATAGGTCACATTAGAGGTGGAAAAAGTTCTGAAATGATTTATCTTTGTCTCATTTTTTTACAGCACAGAAACCTGACATTTTAACAGGGGTGTATAGACGTTTTATATCCACTGTATGCCTTTATGTCATTAGCACCCATTATCAGCCTCTATGCCTCATTAGCCCGCATTATGCGTCTCATTAGCCCCAATTATGCCTCATTAGCCCCATCATTAGCCCTTATGCCTCATTAGCCCCAATCAGCCCTTATGCCTCATTAGCCCCCATTATCAGCCCTTATGCCTCATTAGTACCTATTATGCCTTTCATTAGCCCACATTGTGCCTCTCATTAGCCCCATTATGCCTCATTAGTACCTATTATGCCTCATTAGCCCCCATATGCCTCATTAGCCCATTATGCCCACAGCAGCCTCATTTTTTATAAAATAAAAAAACACTTACCTCTCTGCTCCTGGATGCCGCCGCTCCTCGTCGCCCACAGCGCAACGTCACAAAGTGCCTCACAGCCCTGCACAGCCGACAGCCAAGGACTAGGAAGCGATATGTACATAGAGTTCACCGCTTCCTGGTCCTCCGGTACTAATGAGCGCTTCCATTTTAGATCATCTAACCCCCCCTCCCCCCATCAGCCCTTGACCCCCCCATCTACCCCACCAGACATTTAGATGTTATTTATTCCTGCAGCTCTAATGCTCTGATGATCACTGATCAGTAGATGACTCAAGTCAAGCCCCCCCCCCCCCCCCCCCCGCAATTCCCCCGGGGCGTTCCTTGTAATTTTACCCCATCCAGAACCCCATCAGACCTCAGATCAGACGGAAAAGAATATTATCTATATTTAAAAACTATCTTACTTCACTTCAGGGCAGACTCTCACACTCTATCCCTGCTGGGGCCAGGGCTGGGTCATGACACAGTGGTGTGCTGCTGCCCGCGCTGCTCCTGGTCTCCAGAGGGCGCACATGTGACCTGACTGCGTACAGTGCGTCAAGTCAAAGTGTGCGCTGTACGCAGCCAGTCAGGCAAGCGACTGAGCAGAGACCAGAACAGCGGAGAGGCCGAGCCAGGAGGCGGAGCGGGGAGGGAGCACGTAAGTCAGTGCCAAGTGCTCACTACTCCCTCCGTCCTCCAGCGTGGCCGGCAGGCGTGGCAGCAGCAGCGACGTGGTCAGTGGCCTGCCTGCCGCCCAGAGGCTGGGGAGCTGGCCTGCGCCCTGAGGCTGGAGCCTCCCCAGCCTCTGTGTCGGCCCGGCCCTGCCATGCATAAATGCATAGCAGGCATAGCTCCAGTGAAGAATGCACAACACAGGTATGCACAACCTTAATGAACTATGGTGGTTACTAACCAGAGTGCATAGGGAAAGTGGACACATGATTTACAGGCCCACAGAGTCCACAACACCTTCTCTGCCTGGTATGTTGTCAATCAGCCATCTCATAGCAAATGGGCTCACACAATTTGATCAGAAAATGTGCTAGGAACCTCTCTTTAAAGTCGAGTAAATACAACAGTAATGTTTGCATATATCATAGCACCTGGAGTGCTTTTACAGTTTTGTGTTCCTGTGTTTATGCATTGCAGTCTTAGTACATACACATATGATCAAATACACTCTAGAGTCAATAATGCCAGTACATAGGGCTCCATAAGATAGTGCAGCTCAAAGTGACTTTCAATTGCCAGAATTGCTGAACTGTATTTTCTCATGTGTGAAGAAGATTTGTGGCACTTTGAGATATATACATCAAATGAATTGTCTCATTGATAGAAATTGAGTGTAAAGGTGGCGGTCAGATGTCATGTAATAGAAAAACATTTCATAGCATTGATGGAGTTTGAACATATGATGAGAACTTGTGAATGCAGGTTTGGCCTTGGTGCTGGACACGTTCAAGAATATACATATTGAGCTAAGTCTACTTTCACACTCACGTTTTGGCTTTCCGTTTGTGAGATCCGTTCAGGGCTCTCACAAGCAGCCAAAACTGATCAGTTTGCAGTCTAATGCATTCTGAATGGAAAAGGATCCGCTCAGAATGCATAAGTTTGCCTCAGTTCAGTCTCCATTCCGCTTTGGAGGCGGACACCAAAACGCTGCTTGCACAATAGAAAACGTATCCGTCCTGAATTGACTTTGAATGGTGTTGATTAGAGTTGAGCGGACACCTGGATGTTCGGGTTCGAGAAGTTCGGCCGAACTTCCCGAAAATGTTCGGGTTCGGGATCCAAACCCGATCCGAACTTTGTCCCGAACCCGAACCCCATTGAAGTCAATGGGGACCCGAACTTTTCGGCACTAAAAAGGCTGTAAAACAGCCCAGGAAAGGGCTAGAGGGCTGCAAAAGGCAGCAACATGTAGGTAAATCCCCTGCAAACAAATGTGGATAGGGAAATGAATTAAAATAAAAATTAAATAAATAAAAATTAACCAAAATCAATTGGAGAGAGGTCCCATAGCAGAGAATCTGGCTTCAAGTCACCCACCACTGGAACAGTCCATTCTCAGATATTTAGGCCCCGGAACCCAGGCAGAGGAGAGAGGTCCCGTAACAGAGAATCTGGCTTCATGTCAGCAGAGAATCAGTCTGCATGTCATAGCAGAGAATCAGGCTTCACGTCAGCCACCACTGTAAGAGTCCATTTTCATAAATTTAGGCCCAGCACCCAGGCAGAGGAGAGAGGTCCCGTAACAGACAATCTGGCTTCATGTCAGCAGAGAATCAGTCTTCATATCATAGTAGAGAATCAGGCTTCACGTCAGCCACCAGTGCAACAGTCCATTGGCATATATTTAGGCCCAGCACACAGGCAGAGGAGAGAGGTCCCGTAACAGACAATCTGGCTTCATGTCAGCAGAGAATTAGTCTGCATGTCATAGCAGAGAATCAGGCTTCACGTCAGCCACCACTGCAACAGTCCATTGGCATATATTTAGGCCCAGCACACAGGCAGAGGAGAGAGGTCCCGTAACAGAGGATCTGGCTTCATGTCAGCAGAGAATTAGTCTGCATGTCATAGCAGAGAATCAGGCTTCACGTCACCCAACATTGGAACAGTCCATTGGCATATATTTAGGCCCCGGCACCCAGACAGAGGAGAGGTTCATTCAACTTTGGGTAGCCTCCCAATATAATGGTAAAATGAAATTAAAAATAGGATTGAATGAGGAAGTGCCCTGGAGTACAATAATATATGGTTAAGGGGAGGTAGTTAATGTCTAATCTGGACAAGGGACGGACAAGTCCTGTGGGATCCATGCCTGGTTCATTTTTATGAACGTCAGCTTGTCCACATTGGCTGTAGACAGGCGGCTGCGTTTGTCTATAATTGACGCCCCCTGCCGTGCTGAATACACGTTTAGACAAAACACTGGCCGCCGGGCAGGCCAGCACCTCCAAGGCATAAAAGGCTAGCTCTGGCCACGTGGGAGGCGTATCGTCATCGTCCTGCCTTTCCCCCCAGCCACGCACCAGTGATGGGCCCGAGCTGCATTGGGTGACCATGCTTCATCCTCATCCTTCTCCACCTCGTCCTCCTCGTCCTCCAGTAGTGGGCCCTGGCTGGCCACATTTGTACCTGGCCTCTGCTGTTGCAAAAAACCTCCCTCTGAGTTACTTCGAAGAGACTGGCCTGAAAGTGCTAAAAATGACCCCTCTTCCTCCTCCTCCTCCTCCTCCTGGCCCACCTCCTCTTTCATCATCGCCCTAAGTGTTTTCTCAAGGAGACATAGAAGTGGTATTGTAACGCTGATAACGGCATCATCGCCACTGGCCATGTTGGTAGAGTACTCGAAACAGCGCAACAGGGCACACAGGTCTCGCATGGAGGCCCAGTCATTGGTGGTGAAGTGGTGCTGTTCCGCAGTGCGACTGACCCGTGCGTGCTGCAGCTGAAACTCCACTATGGCCTGCTGCTGCTCGCACAGTCTGTCCAGCATGTGCAAGGTGGAGTTCCAACTGGTGGGCACGTCACATATGAGGCGGTGAGCGGGAAGGCCAAAGTTACGCTGTAGCGCAGACAGGCGAGCAGCGGCAGGATGTGAACGCCGGAAGCGCGCACAGACGGCCCGCACTTTATGCAGCAGCTCTGACATGTCGGGGTAGTTGTGAATGAACTTCTGCACCACCAAATTCAGCACATGCGCAAGGCAAGGGATGTGCGTCAAACCGGCTAGTCCCAGAGCTGCAACGAGATTTCGCCCATTATCGCACACCACCAGGCCGGGCTTGAGGCTCACCGGCAGCAACCACTCGTCGGTCTGTTGCTCTATACCCCGCCACAACTCCTGTGCGGTGTGGGGCCTGTCCCCCAAACATATGAGTTTCAGAATGGCCTGCTGACGTTTACCCCGGGCTGTGCTGAAGTTGGTGGTGAAGGTGTGTGGCTGACTGGATGAGCAGGTGGAAGAAGAGGAGGAGGAAGCCGAGAAGTAGGAGGTGGCTACAGGAGGCAAAGAATGTTGCCCTGCAATCCTTGGCGGCGGAAGGACGTGCGCCAAACAGCTCTCCGCCTGGGGCCCAGCTGCCACTACATTTACCCAGTGTGCAGTTAGGGAGATATAGCGTCCCTGGCCGTGCTTACTGATCCACGTATCTGTGGTTAGGTGGACCTTGCTACAGACGGCGTTGCGCAGTGCACACTTGATTTTATCGGATACTTGGTTGTGCAGGGAAGGCACGGCTCTCTTGGAGAAGTAGTGGCGGCTGGGAACAACATACTGTGGGACAGCAAGCGACATGAGCTGTTTGAAGCTGTCTGTGTCCACCAGCCTAAATGACAGCATTTCATAGGCCAGTAGTTTAGAAATGCTGGCATTCAGGGCCAGGGATCGAGGGTGGCTAGGTGGGAATTTATGCTTTCTCTCAAATGTTTGTGAGATGGACAGCTGAACGCTGCCGTGTGACATGGTTGAGACGCTTGGTGACGGAGGTGGTGGTGGTGTTGGTGGTACATCCCCTCTTTGCTTGGCGGCAGGTGCCAACGTTCCTCCAGAGGCGGAGGAAGAGGCCGAGGCGGCAGCAGCAGAAGAGGCCGAGGCGGCAGCAGCAGAAGAGGTAGCAGGGGGAGCCTGAGCGACTTCCTTGTTTTTAAGGTGTTTACTCCACTGCAGTTCATGCTTTGCATGCAGGTGCCTGGTCATGCAGGTTGTGCTAAGGTTCAGAACGTTAATGCCTCGCTTCAGGCTCTGATGGCACAGCGTGCAAACCACTCGGGTCTTGTCGTCAGCACATTGTTTGAAGAAGTGCCATGCCAGGGAACTCCTTGAAGCTGCCTTTGGGGTGCTCGGTCCCAGATGGCGGCGGTCAGTAGCAGGCGGAGTCTCTTGGCGGCGGGTGTTATGCTTTTGCCCACTGCTCCCTCTTTTGCTACGCTGTTGGCTCGGTCTCACCACTGCCTCTTCCTCCGAACTGTGAAAGTCAGTGGCACGACCTTCATTCCATGTGGGGTCTAGGACCTCATCGTCCCCTGCATCGTCTTCCACCCAGTCTTGATCCCTGACCTCCTGTTCAGTCTGCACACTGCAGAAAGACGCAGCAGTTGGCACCTGTGTTTCGTCATCATCAGAGACATGCTGAGGTGGTATTCCCATGTCCTCATCATCAGGAAACATAAGTGGTTGTGCGTCAGTGCAGTCTATGTCTTCCACCGCTGGGGAAGGGCTAGGTGGATGCCCTTGGGAAACCCTGCCAGCAGAGTCTTCAAACAGCATAAGAGACTGCTGCATAACTTGGGGCTCAGACAGTTTCCCTGATATGCATGGGGGTGATGTGACAGACTGATGGGGTTGGTTTTCAGGCGCCATCTGTGTGCTTTCTGCAGAAGACTGGGTGGGAGATAATGTGAACGTGCTGGATCCACTGTCGGCCACCCAATTGACTAATGCCTGTACCTGCTCAGGCCTTACCATCCTTAGAACGGCATTGGGCCCCACCATATATCGCTGTAAATTCTGGCGGCTACTGGGACCTGAGGTAGTTGGTACACTAGGACGTGTGGATGTGGCAGAACGGCCACGTCCTCTCCCAGCACCAGAGGGTCCACTAACACCACCACGACCATGTCCACGTCCGCGTCCCTTAATAGATGTTTTCCTCATTGTTATCGTTCCCCACAACAACAAAAATATTATTTGGCCCAATGTATTGTATTCAAATTCAGCGGGATATAAATTTGAGGCCTAGTATTTAGGCGCTGGGTGACCGGTATAGATTTACTGACAGAATTAGACTTGGAAATGCACAGTAGCGTGTGTGTAAAGTTATTCTGAATGACCCTATGTGCACCTTGAATATTATATACCCTTTTAGGGATAGATTTCAAATAGCTCTGATACAGCAGAAACCACTAAATTATGAAATTGCTAAATTGGGAATTGTATTTCAACCCAGAACAAAAAATGTGCTTTGACGGACACTAAATAACTTGCCCAGCCAGAACAGTACAGCGGTAACGACAGATTTAGCGGGATATAAATTTGAGGCCTAGTATTTAGGCGCTGGGTGACCGGTATGGATTTACTGACAGAATTAGACTGGGACATGGCCAAAAAATAACCACACTATTGCTGGTTAAATGTACTTGGTGTGACAGCTTGACCAACCACACTACTGAGGGTTAAATGCACTTGGTGACAGGCGCAGCTTGCCCCTGATGTAGTATATGGCCAAAAAATGAACAGACTATTGCTGGTTAAATGCACTTGGTGTGACAGCTTGACCAACCACAGTACTGAGGGTTAAATGCACGTGTGACAGCTTCACCCTGATGTAGGCTTTAGCCAAAAAACAACCACACCATTGAGGGTTAATTGCACTTGGTGACAGGCGCAGCTTGCCCCTGATGTAGTATATGGCCAAAAAATAAACAGACTATTGCTGGTTAAATGCACTTGGTGTGACAGCTTCACCCTGATGTAGGCTTTAGCCAAAAAACAACCACACCATTGAGGGTTAAATGCACTTGGTCGCAGCTTGTGCTGGCGCACCACAAGACACAAAATGGCGCCGATCACCCCAGAAAAAAGTGACTGATAAACGGTCTGGGCAGCCTAAAAACAGTGAGCAATTGAATTTCAGCAGCTCAATGATGCACAGCTGCAGATCGATCGATTAATCAAGTCCTTTGGAGGAGTTAATCTGCCTAATCTCGCCCTACTGTCGCAGCCGCAACCTCTCCCTACGCTAATCAGAGCAGAGTGACGGGCGGCGCTATGTGACTCCAGCTTAAATAGAGGCTGGGTCACATGGTGCTCTGGCCAATCACAGCCATGCCAATAGTAGGCATGGCTGTGACGGCCTCTTGGGGCAAGTAGTATGACGCTTGTTGATTGGCTGCTTTGCAGCCTTTCAAAAAGCGCCAAGAAAGCGTCACAAAAGCGCCAAGAAAGCGACGAACACCGAACCCAAACCCGGACTTTTACGAAAATGTCCGGGTTCGGGTCCGTGTCACGGACACCCCAAAATTCGGTACGAACCCGAACTATACAGTTCGAGTTCGCTCATCCCTAGTGTTGATCTGTCTTGGCCATGTTAAAGATAACACAAACAAATCAGTTATGAACAGATGCAGACGGTTGTATTATCTGAACGAATCCATCCAAAACGCGAGTGTGAAAGTGGCCCAAGTTATACCTATACTACTAATATATATATATACACACATACATACATACAGGTCCTTCTAAAAAAATTACCATATTGTGATAAAGTTCATTATTTTCTGTAATGCACTGATAAACATTAGACTTTTATGTATTTTAGATTCATTACACACCAACTGAAGTAGTTCAAGCCTTTTACTGTTTTAATATTGATGATTTTGGCATACAGCTCATGAAAACCCCAAATTCCTATCTAAAAAATTTGCACATCATGTAAAGGTTCTCTAAACGAGCTATTAACCTAATCATCTGAATCAACTAATTAACTCTAAACACCTGCAAAAGATTCCTGAGGCTTTTAAAAACTCCCAGCCTGGTTCATTACTCAAAACCGCAATCATGGTTAAGACTGCCGACCTGACTGCTGTCCAGAAGGCCATGATTGACACCCTCAAGCAAGAGGGTAAGACACAGAAAGAAATTTCTGAACGAATAGGCTGTTCCCAGAGTGCTGTATCAAGGCACCTCAGTGGGAAGTCTGTGGGAAGGAAAAAGTGTGGCAGAAAACGCTGCACAACGAGAAGAGGTGACCGGACCCTGAGGAAGATTGTGGAGAAGGACCGATTCCAGACCTTGGGGGACCTGCGGAAGCAGTGGACTGAGTCTGGAGTAGAAACATCCAGAGCCACCGTGTACAGGCGTGTGCAGGAAATGGGCTACAGGTGCTGCATTCCCCAGGTCAAGCCACTTTTGAACCAGAAACAGCGGCAGAAGCGCCTGACCTGGGCTACAGAGAAGCAGCACTGGACTGTTGCATGTCATTCGGAAATCAAGGTGCCAGAGTCTTTTCGTCCCCCTCGTGACCGAGGGGTACTCTAGACTCGCCTGTGGTTATCAAGAGTCTGGAGGAAGACTGGGGAGAGGGAAATGCCAAAATGCCTGAAGTCCAGTGTCAAGTACCCACAGTCAGTGATGCTCTGGGGTGCCATGTCAGCTGCTGGTGTTGGTCCACTGTGTTTTATCAAGGGCAGGGTCAATGCAGCTAGCTATCAGGAGATTTTGGAGCACTTCATGCCTCCATCTGCTGAAAAGCTTTATGGAGATGAAGATTTCATTTTTCAGCACGACCTGGCACCTGCTCACAGTGCCAAAACCACTGGTAAATGGTTTACTGACCATGGTATTACTGTGCTCAATTGGCCTGCCAACTCTCCTGACCTGAACCCCATAGAGAATCTGTGGGATATTGGGAAGAGAAAGTTGACACGCAAGACCCAACACTCTGGATGAGCTTAAGGCCGCTATTGAAGCATCCTGGGCCTCCATAACACCTCAGCAGTGCCACAGGCTGATTGCCTCCATGCCACGCCGCATTGAAGCAGTCATTTCTGCAAAAGGATTCCCGACCAAGTATTGAGTGCATCACTGAACATAATTATTTGAAGGTTGACTTTTTTTGTATTAAAAACACTATTCTTTTATTGGTCGGATGAAATATGCAAATTTTTTTAGATAGGAAATTTGGGTTTTCATAAGCTGTATGCCAAAATCATTAATATTAAAACAATAAAAGGCTTGAACTACTTCAGTTGATGTGTAATGAATCTAAAATATATGAAAGTCTAATGTTTATCAGTACATTACAGAAAATAATGAACTTTATCACAATATGCAATTTTTTTTAGAAGGACCTGTATTCATACATATATATATATATATATATATATATATATACATACATATACATACACACAGTACAGACCAAAAGTTTGGACACACCTTCTCATTCAAAGAGTTTTCTTTATTTTCATGACTATGAAAATTGTAGATTCACACTGAAGGCATCAAAACTATGAATTAACACATGTGGAATTATATACATAACAAAAAAGTGTGAAACAACTGAAAATATGTCATATTCTAGGTTCTTCAAAGTAGCCACCTTTTGCTTTGATTACTGCTTTGCACACTCTTGGCATTCTCTTGATGAGCTTCAAGAGGTAGTCACCTGAAATGGTTTTCACTTCACAGGTGTGCCCTGTCAGGTTTAATAAGTGGGATTTCTTGCCTTATAAATAGGGTTGGGACCACCAGTTGTGTTGTGGAGAAGTCAGGTGGATACACAGCTGCTAGTCCTACTGAATAGACTGTTAGAATTTGTATTATGGCAAGAAAAAAGCAGCTAAGTAAAGAAAAACAAGTGGCCATCATTACTTTAAGAAATTGGGAAAACTTTGAAAGTGTCCCCAAGTGCAGTCACAAAAACCATCAAGTGCTACAAAGAAACTGGCTCACATGCGGACCGCCCCAGGAAAGGAAGACCAAGAGTCACCTCTGCTGCGGAGGATAAGTTCATCCGAGTCACCAGCCTCAGAAATCGCAGGTTAACAGCAGCTCAGATTAGAGACCAGGTCAATGCCACACAGAGTTCTAGCAGCAGAAACATCTCTAGAACAACTGTTAAGAGGAGACTGTGTGCATCAGGCCTTCATGGTAGAATATCTGCCACTGCTAAGGACAGGCAACAAGCAGAAGAGACTTGTTTGGGCTAAAGAACACAAGGAATGGACATTAGACCAGTGGAAATCTGTGCTTTGGTCTGATGAGTCCAAATTTGAGATCTTTGGTTCCAACCACCATGTCTTTGTGCCACCGTGAAGCATGGAGAAGGAGGTGTGATGGTGTGGGGGTGCTTTGCTGGTGACACTGTTGGGGATTTATTCAAAATTGAAGGCATACTGAACCAGCATGGCTACCACAGCATCTTGCAGCGGCATGCTATTCCATCCAGTTTGCGCTTAGTTGGACCATCATTTATTTTTCAACAGGACAATGACCCCAAACACACCTCCAGGCTGTGTAAGGGCTATTTGACCATGAAGGAGAGTGATGGGGTGCTGCGCCAGATGACCTGGCCTCCACAGTCACCAGACCTGAACCCAATCGAGATGGTTTGGGGTGAGCTGGACTGCAGAGTGAAGGCAAAAGGGCCAACAAGTGCTAAGCATCTCTGGGAACTCCTTCAAGACTGTTGCAAGACCATTTCAGGTGACTACCTCTTGAAGTTCATCAAGAGAATGTCAAGAGTGTGCAAAGCAGTAATCAAAGCAAAAGGTGGCTACTTTGAAGAACCTAGAATATGACATATTTTCAGTTGTTTCACACTGTTTTGTTATGTATCTAATTTCACATGTGTTAATTCATAGTTTTGATGCCTTCAGTGTGAATCTACAATTTTCATAGTCATGAAAATAAAGAAAACTCTTTGAATGAGAAGGTGTGTCCAAACTTTTGGTCTGTACTATATATTAATTTAGATGCATTTTGGACTAAAATATTTTGTAATATGTTTTTCTTAAACATTTTAGCTTTTTTCTGTAGCTTCTGTGTTTCCCAGTACAAATCCAGCTGTAGAATTACTTTCAGTGAAATCTATCAGACACTTTGTCTTCTAAACCTGTTATGACCATATGAAAGTACAACTTTGATTTGGACATAGATCAGCTTTGAAGATTGTTCAGGAGAGGTCAATAACCGGAGAGTGCCAACTAACCGGATTTGGTTTGGGCTAACCTTAAGGGCGTTATCCTGGCGCTTACCTGGAAATCACCCTTTAACCCCTGTAAAGGGATCAAGCCTTCGCTGCAGGGAAACAACCGGACTACTACCTTTTGGGATAGTCCTGGTAACAGGTGACCCACCCACTCTGGTGCAAGCACTGGGTGTTCAGGATAAAGCACTTATTACATTACCAATTACTGTATGGTGTCATGTTTTCTAATTATTGCTAAACAAGGAAAATAACAATGAGATTCAGCAACTCTACTTAGCTCAATACATAGTTACAAATGAAAATTAGGAAACTCAAGACCTGTGTAGGACAAGGTATTTAATGTGAGTATGTGAGGGCTTTTCACCTGGAAGGACAAAAAACTAATTTAGTCTATTTTGGCAGCCATCCTGGATATATTTAGGAAAACTCGGCTATTCTTGCAATTAAATGATAAATTAATAGCTCTGCAGTGTTCCTGCTCACTGCTGTTATAGTGGATAAATAGGATTATTATTTTTGCATTCAGCTGGAAAGCTTATTGAGCTTATATTAAATTTGCTGCAACCATATAAAATAATTAATTGACTTTTATGTGTATGCTTATATAAATAGTGTTGTATTAAATAGAAATCTTTTGTCGCTTGCTTCATAATTATCCATGAAATATATGTTTACCTTTGAACAATATCATTTTTTTTATCAATAAAATAAGTCAAGCTCCAACATTCAATACTAATTACCGTATTTTTCGCTTTATAAGACACACCTGATTCTAAGACGCACCTAGGTTTTTTAGGAGGAAAATAAGAAAAAAAAATATTTAACCAAAAGCTGTGCTTTTCGTGGATTTTGAACTACCGGTAATGGTGGTCGGGGATGACATTGTTATGGGGGACCTGTGGATGATGCACTCTTATGGGGGATCTGTGGATGACAATGTTATGGAGGATCTGTGGCTGATGCACTGTTATGGGGGATCTGTGCCTAACGCACTGTTATGGGAGATCTGTGGGTGACGCACTGTTATGGGGGACCTGTGGCTGACACACTCTTATGAGGGATCTGTGGCTGATGCACTGTTATAGGGGACCTGTGGATGACACACTTATGAGGGATCTGTGGCTGACGCACTGTTATGGGGGACCTGTGGCTGACGCATTGTTATGGGGAACCTGTGGCTGATGCATTGTTATGGGGGATCTGTAGATGTCACACAGTTATGGGGGATCTGTGGATAACACACTGTTATGGGGGATCTGTGGCTGACGCACTGTTATGGGGGACCTGTGGCTGACGCACTGTTATGGGGGACCTGTGGATGTCACACTGTTATGGGGGATCTGTGGATGTCACACTGTTATGGGGATCTGTGGATGTCACACTGTTATGGGGGATCTGTGGATGTCACACTGTTATGGGGATCTGTGGATGACACACTGTTATGGGGGACCTGTGGCTGACGCACTGTTATGGGGGACCTGTGGATGTCACACTGTTATGGGGGATCTGTGGATGTCACACTGTTATGGGGGATCTGTGGATGTCACACTGTTATGGGGATCTGTGGATGACACACTGTTATGGGGGATCTGTGGATGATGCACCATTATGGGGGATGTGTGCTGTGACACATAGGGCCATGAGGGGGACCAGCATAAGATACTATATGTGTGGATAACACACATATAGCATCTTATGCTGGTCCCCCTCATGGCGCTATGTTTCACAGCATTACTTTATTAATATGTGTCCCATTACACTCTGCGCACAGCAGTCTCTTTGTATGTAAAGTCTATTTCTTTAATGTTGAAGCAATCGCTCTCCTTTGATAAGCTAGCCTAATCGTCTGAAACAGTACTCACTATAAATGCAGCGGTCCGGCCAGCGCGTGACGTCACTAAGTCAGTCACGCTCCTCCCACTTCAGTCACCGCTGCATTCATAGAGTGAGTACTGTTTCAGGCGATTAGGCTAGTTTATAAAAGTTGCCAACCTCTAGCCCCTCCTCCCACCCCGCATAACTGTAACTGATGTATCGCCGGTCGCAATGTGTAGCATACCGGCCCGCGATACATCAGTGTCAGCCATGTAAAAATGACACTATCGCTTTATAAGATGCACTGCCATTTTCCCCCCACTTTTGGGGGGGTGCATCTTATAAAGCGAAAAATACGGTAGTTTCCTAATATATCTTTATGAGTGGTCAGAGCTCTGAAACAATTCTGCTTCCATCACTAGAGATTAGGAGCGGGCTGCATACTGTTTTACAGTACATTGAACTGTATTATACAACTATAAGCTCTTAAGCTACCTCTAGTGACAGCTGCATATAGCCAGAATTGAATATGTAGAGGCATGTATCAAGTGGTGAGTAGAGAGGAGCGAATCGAAGTTGACGAAGTGGAATTCGATCCAAATTTCAGGAGCAATTTCACACCTGCCGAATTTCCTCACGCTTTGTGGTAACGGATCAAATTATTTCCTAAAATGGCTTCTGCACATGTTAGGACATGGAGCAAAGAACTCCGGGAACAAGGGATCACCTACAATGCCATGCATGCAGACAATCAGCAGCCAGCCAGCCCCGGTTATGTCACAGCCCTATAAATAGCCTCAGTCATCTTGGATTCATCAATTTTCCAGTGTACTTAGTGCAGGGAGAGACGTCAGAAGGCGCTAGGGACAGTATTTATTGTGCTGAAATAACTTGTCCAAGTGTGGCTGCAACTCAGCAAGCTTGTCATGGACATAATTCATGCCCGGCCAGTAGTGTGGCATCAGAGTAGGTGTTCAGTGTGGTGGGAGGCATAATTACCCCTAAGAGAACTCACTCCATCCAAAAAGGATTGACCACGAAGTGTAAAATGTCCACGACCAGTATTACTGCCTGTATTAGCCTTGGGTGTCTGCTGTATGAAACAATGGATCTGGCGACATCTTTAAAGACCTGGCTAGCACCGTACTAGTATGGTATATGGTCATGAAGGGGTTAACCCCTTTCAGGACCCTGCCATTTTTCACCTTAACCTCTTAAGGACACATGACGTACCGGTATGTCATGATGTCCTGGTACTTAAGGACACATGACGTATCGGTACGTCATGTATGGTTCCGATCACCGCTGCGCGGCGGGCGGTGATCGGAACCCGGTGCCTGCTCAAACCATTGAGCAGGCACCTAGGCTAAATGCGCCGGGGGGTCCTGTGACCCCCCCATGTCGGCGATCGCAGAAAACTGCAGGTCAATTCAGACCTGCGGTTTTCTGCGTTTCCGGGTTATTCGGGTCTCTGAAGACCCGATAACCCGGAACAGGATGGTGATGGTGGTGTGATTTCACCCCACCAATCACCATCCAGCGATCCTGAGAGGTGATGGTGACATCACCTCTCAGGATCGCCTCTGATTGGTTGGTGGGCGGGACGGCGGCAGAGTCAAATGTTGAGAGTGCTCCTCTCCTCCTCCTTTTGTGTTCCGGAGAGAGGAGTTGCCTGCACGTCGTCAGTCTGTGCCAGCATCACCCCGTCTGTGCCCCCCAGGACCCGATCTGTGCCCCCAGCACCCCCCATCTGAACTTTAGGTACATAGGGAAAGCATAGGGAAAGTTTGGGTTAGGCAGGGAAAATAAAGGGAAAGTTAGTTGGATTAATTTTTTATTGCATCACCCTAAGTTAGGGTGTCTGGGGTCCACAGACCCTAGACCCCCCCAGGGGTGCTGCCGCTTGCCTCCCCTGGCCCCTGCCCCTCCTCCCACTTTTTTGGGTGCAGGTATATTTTTTTTGTGTACGCTGACTGTGGCCGGCACTCTTAGCGTCCGGCCACTGTTAGCGAATCGCACACCCCACCGCTGATAAACTTCGGACGGTTGATCAGCGGTTTAGAAGTTTTTTTTCACTTTTTTTAGTAATGTTTTTTTTTTCTGTTAGTTTTAGGGTGAGTTCGTGAACACTCGTGCCCCCACACACATGCACACCAAATAAAGATTTACGCACACGCACATACACACGCAGACACACTCTCCCCTATGGCCCGCCGGACGTTCTCGGCCGAGGAGGCATACGCCCAGCTTGCCTCTGACTCCGAGAGTCCCAGTGAGGATGATGATGACCCCACATTCCTGTTGTCATATGCGTCCTCCTCATCATCTAGCGATGATGATGAGCCCCCAAGGCGGCGGAGACGCCGCCAGGCGGAGCAAGGGGACCACTATGTTAGGGACCCTGTGGCCCAGCCTAGTACGAGCATCTCTGGGGCTCGTACTGGTTTCCCGGCCCACCAGTTAAATCCACCAGAGCACCCTGCCAGTGAACTAGTCTGGTGTAGCCCAGAGCGATACAAGCCTGTGATTCCTGATTTTGAAAGCCAATCAGGAATCCAGATTTCCACAGTGGGCTACACTGAATATGACTTTTTTTTGTAATTTTTTCAGTGACCCACTGGTAAATCTGATGGTGGAGCAGACGAACCTGTACGCCCAACAGTTCGTCGCTCAACACCTGGGCTCCTTTTTGGCCAGGCCCGGTGGCTGGACGCCGGTCAGTGCAGCCGAAATGAGGACATTTTGGGGCCTTGTGCTGCATATGGGCCTGGTCAAGAAACCCAGTGTCAGGCTGTACTGGAGCGGGGACATCCTATACCAGACCCCACTTTACAGTACGGCCATGACACGCTCCCGGTTTGAGGCCATCCGGAAATGTCTGCATTATTCAGATAATGCAGCATGTCCCCCCCCGAGGTGATCCTGCCCATGACCATCTGTATAAGATACGGCCGGTCATCGATCACTTTGGGGCCAAATTCATGGAGGCCTATGTACCTGGAAGGGAGGTCGCGGTTGATGAGTCTCTCATTGCGTTCAAGGGGAGACTCATTTTCCGCCAGTATGTGCCCTCCAAGTGGGCGAGGTATGGCGTGAAGCTATACAAAATTTGTGAGAGTACCTCAGGGTACACTTACAAATTTTGTGTATACGAGGGGCGAGATTCCCGGATTCAACACCCAGAATGTCCCCCCACTCTGGGTGTTACCAGGAAACTTGTGTGGGACCTTATGTACCCACTGCTGGATAAGGGTTACCACCTGTACGTGGATAACTTTTATACCAGTATCCCCTTGTTCCAGTCCCTTGCCGCCAGATCCACGTCCGCTTGTGGGAGCGTGGGGAAAAATCAACGCGGCCTCCCTGCACTCCCCCTCCAGGTACCTATCCCCAGGGGTGAGACCCGTGCCCTTACCACTGGAAACCTGTTGCTGGTCAGGTATAAGGACAAGAGGGATGTGCTTATGCTGTCCACAATTCATGGTAACGGCATCACCCCTGTCCCTGCGCGAGGTACCGCGGCAATGGTCCTTAAGCCCGATTGTATCATCGACTACAATCGATATATGGGAGGAGTTGATCTCTCTGATCAAGTCCTTAAGCCATATAATGCCATGCGCAAAACCCGGGCATGGTACAAAAAAGTTGCGGTCTACTTGGAACAGGTTGCCATGTACAACTCTTTTGTGCTGTCCCGGAGCGCTGGCAACACAGGGACATTCCTCCAGTTCTATGAGGCAGTCCTCAAGGCCCTGATCTTTTCTGACCGGGAAAGAGCAGGCCAGAGTACCTCGGGAACTGTAGGCGCCCGGATCGTCCCTGGCCAACACTTTCCAGGTGTGGTCCCCCATACTGGAAAAAAGGGACGAACCCAAAAAAGGTGCAGAGTGTGTCACAGGAGGGGGATACGGAAGGACACCACAACTCAATGTGACACATGCCCTGATCATCCGGGCCTCTGCATTATTGGTTGCTTCAGGGAGTATCACACTTCCATGGAGTACTAAGTTTATATCCCAATTTAGCACTGACATCGGATAAAAAAACTGGTTCCCAGACTTGACCCAAAAAAACTAAAATAATTTATTAAAAGTAGACATATTAGGTATTGCTGCGTTGGTAATACTCTCCTCTATAAAAATACCCCATGACCTAACCCCCAGATTACATGGTCCAGAAAAAAAAAAAAAAAAGGTGCAAAAAAATATTTTTTTTGTCATCTTACATAATCAAAATTTTAATAGCAAGCGATCAAAAAGTCATATAGCCCCCAAAATAGTGCCAATAAAACCGTCCTCTCATCCCGCAAAAAATTAGCCCCCACATAAGATAATCAGATAAAAAAAATGACTCTTAAAATTGTTTGTATCAAAAAGGATAATATAGTCTAAAACCTAAATAAATGTAAAAAAAGTAGACTTATTAGGTATCGACGCGTCCGTAAGAATCTCCTCTATAAAAATATACCATGACCTAACCCCCCAGATTAACACGGTAAAAAAACCCGCTATTTTTGGCGCTTTTCCATTTCAATCCGTTTTTTCCGGTAACAAAACAAGGGTTAACAACCAAACAAAAGTTAATATTTGTTACCCTGATACTGCAGAAATGCCACATTTGTGGTCGTAAACTGCTGTATCAGTAAAGGGGAGGCCGCAAAAGGAAAGGACCGACATGGTTTCTGGAAGGCCGATTTTGATGGCCTTTTTTATTGACACCATGTCCCTTTTGAAGCCCCCCTGATGCCCCCCTAGAGTAAAAACTCCGTAAAAGTGACCCCATCTAAGAAACTACACCCCTCAAGGTATTCAAAATTGATTATACAAACTTTATTAACCCTTTAGGTGTTCCTCAACAGTTAATGGCAAATGGAGATGAAATTTCAGAATTTCAATTTTTGGTAACCTTGCCTCACAAAAATGTAATATAGAGCAACCAAAAATCATATGTACCCTAAAAATAGTCCCCCAAAAAATGCCACCTTATCCCATAGTTTCCAAAATGAGGTAACTTTTAGGGAGTTTCTACTCCAGGGGTGCATCAGGGGGGTTGAAACAGGACACGGTGTAAATAAACCGGTCCATAAAAATCAGCCCTCCAAAAACCAAACGGCGCACCTTTCACTCTACTCCCAGCTGTGTGGCCGTACAATAGAGTACGGCCACATATTGGGTGTTTCTGTAAACGGCAGAGTCAGGGCAATAAAGATACAGTCTTGTTTGGCTGTTAACCCTTGCTTTGTTAGTGGAAAAAATGGGTTAAAATAGAAAATTAGGCAAAAAAATGAAATTCTCAAATTTCATCCCCATTTGCCATTAACTCTTGTGCAACACCTAAAGGGTTAACGACGTATACAAAATCAGATTTGAATACCTTGAGGGGTGTACTTTCTTAGATGGGGTCACTTTTAGGGAGTTTCTACTCAGGGGGGGGCTTCAAATGGGACAGGGTGTAAATAAACCAGTCCAGCAAAATCTGCCTTCCAAAAACCAAACCGCGCACCATTCACTCTACACCCCACTGTGTGGCCGTACAGTAGTTTATAGCCACATATTGGATGTTTCTGTAAACGGCAGAGTCAGGGAAATTAAGATACAGTCTTGTTAACCCTTGCTTTGTTAGTGGAAAAAATGGGTTAAAATGGAAAATTAGACAAAAAAAGAAAATTCTCAAATTTCATACCCGTTTGCCAATAACTCTTGTGCAACACCTAAAGGGTTAACGAAGTTTGTAAAATCAGTTTTGAATATCTTGAGGGGTGTAGTTTCTTAGATGGGATCATTTTTGGGTGGTTTCTATTATGTAAGCCTCACAAAGTGACTTCAGACCTGTAGTGGTCCCTAAAAATTGGGTTTTTGTAAATTTCTGAAAAATTTAAAGATTTGCTTCTAAACTTCTAAGGCATCTTTCACACTTGCGTTGTCCGGATCCGGCGTGTACTCCACTTGCCGGAATTACACGCCGGATCTGGAAAAACGCAAAATGTACTGAAAGCATTTGAAGACGGATCCGTCTTCAAAATGCTTTCAGTGTTACTATGGCAGCCAGGACGCTATTAAAGTCCTGGTTGCAATAGTAGGAGCGGGGAGCGGGGGAGCGGTATACTTACAGTCCGCCCGGCTCCTGGGGCGTTCCAGAGTGACGTCAGAGCGCCCCATGAGCATGGATGACGTGCCATGCGATCACGTCATCCATGCGCCTGGGGCGCCCTGAGGTCACTCTAGAGCGCCCCGGGAGCCGCACGGACGGTAAGTATGCTGCTCCCCCGCTCCCTGCTACACTTTACCATGGCTGCCAGGACTTTAGCGTCTTGGCAGCCATGGTAACCATTCAATAAAAGCTAAACGTCGGATCCGGCAATGCGCCGAAATGACGTTTAGCTTAAGGCCAGATCCGGATCAATGCCTTTCAATGGGCATTAATTCCGGATCCGGCCTTGCAGCAAGTCTTCAGGATTTTTGGCCGGAGCAAAAAGCGCAGCATGCTGCGGTATTTTCTCCGGCCAAAAAACGTTCCGTTCCGGAACTGAAGACATCCTGATTAGAGTTGAGCGAACACCTGGATGTTCGAGTTCGAGAAGTTCGGCCGAACTTCCCGAAAATGTTCGGGTTCGGGATCCGAACCCGATCCGAACTTCGTCCCGGACCCGAACCCCATTGAAGTCAATGGGGACCCAAACTTTTCGGCACTAAAAAGGCTGTAAAACAGCCCAGGAAAGGGCTAGAGGGCTGCAAAAGGCAGCAACATGTAGGTAAATCCCCTGCAAACAAATGTAGATAGGGAAATGAATTAAAATTAAAATTAAATAAATAAAAATTAACCAAAATCAATTGGAGAGAGGTCCCATAGCAGAGAATCTGGCTTCCCGTCACCCACCACTGGAACAGTCCATTCTCAGATATTTAGGCCCCGGAACCCAGGCAGAGGAGAGAGGTCCCGTAACAGAGAATCTGGCTTCATGTCAGCAGAGAATTAGTCTGCATGTCATAGCAGAGAATGAGGCTTCACGTCAGCCACCACTGCAACAGTCCATTGGCATATATTTAGGCCCAGCACCCAGGCAGAGGAGAGAGGTCCCGTAACAGACAATCTGGCTTCATGTCAGCAGAGAATCAGTCTGCATGTCATAGCAGAGAATGAGGCTTCACGTCAGCCACCACTGCAACAGTCCATTGGCATATATTTAGGCCCAGCACACAGGCAGAGGAGAGAGGTCCCGTAACAGAGGATCTGGCTTCATGTCAGCAGAGAATCAGTCTGCATGTCATAGCAGAGAATCAGGCTTCACGTCACCCACCACTGCAACAGTCCATTGTCATAAGTTTAGGCCAAGCACCCAGGCAGAGGAGAGAGGTCCCGTAACAGACAATCTGGCTTCATGTCAGCAGAGAATTAGTCTGCATGTCATAGCAGAGAATGAGGCTTCACGTCACCCACCACTGCAACAGTCCATTGGCATATATTTAGGCCCAGCACCCAGGCAGAGGAGAGAGGTCCCGTAACAGACAATCTGGCTTCATGTCAGCAGAGAATCAGTCTGCATGTCATAGCAGAGAATGAGGCTTCACGTCAGCCACCACTGCAACAGTCCATTGGCATATATTTAGGCCCAGCACACAGGCAGAGGAGAGAGGTCCCGTAACAGACAATCTGGCTTCATGTCAGCAGAGAATTAGTCTGCATGTCATAGCAGAGAATGAGGCTTCACGTCAGCCACCACTGCAACAGTCCATTGGCATATATTTAGGCCCAGCACCCAGGCAGAGGAGAGAGGTCCCGTAACAGACAATCTGGCTTCATGTCAGCAGAGAATCAGTCTTCATATCATAGCAGAGAATCAGGCTTCACGTCACCCACCACTGTAAGAGTCCATTTTCATAAATTTAGGCCCAGCACCCAGGCAGAGGAGAGAGGTCCCGTAACAGAGGATCTGGCTTCATGTCAGCAGAGAATCATTCTGCATATCATAGCAGAGAATCAGGCTTCACGTCACCCAACATTGGAACAGTCCATTGGCATATATTTACGCCCCGGCACCCAGACAGAGGAGAGGTTCATTCAACTTTGGGTAGCCTCGCAATATAATGGTAAAATGAAAATAAAAATAGGATTGAATGAGGAAGTGCCCTGGAGTCTAATAATATATGGTTAAGGGGAGGTAGTTAATGTCTAATCTGGACAAGGGACGGACAGATCCTGTGGGATCCATGCCTGGTTCATTTTTATGAACGTCAGCTTGTCCACATTGGCTGTAGACAGGCGGCTGCGTTTGTCTGTAATGACGCCCCCTGCCATGCTGAATACACGTTCAGACAAAACGCTGGCCGCCGGGCAGGCCAGCACCTCCAAGGCATAAAAGGCTAGCTCTGGCCACGTGGACAATTTAGAGACCCAGAAGTTGAATGGGGCCGAACCATCAGTCAGTACGTGGAGGGGTGTGCACATGTACTGTTCCACCATGTTAGTGAAATGTTGCCTCCTGCTAACACGTTGCGTATCAGGTGGTGGTGCAGTTAGCTGTGGCGTGTTAACAAAACTTTTCCACATCTCTGCCATGCTAACCCTGCCCTCAAAGGAGCTGGCATTGACACAGCTGCCTTGGCGACCTCTTGCTCCTCCTCTGCCTTGGCCTTGGGCTTCCACTTGTTCCCCTGTGACATTTGGGAATGCTCTCAGTAGCGCGTCTACAAACGTGCGCTTGTACTCGCGCATCTTCCTATCACGCTCCAGTGCAGGAAGTAAGGTGGGCACATTGTCTTTGTAGCGTGGATCCAGCAGGGTGGCAACCCAGTAGTCTGCACAGGTTAAAATGTGGGCAACTCTGCTGTCGTTGCGCAGGCACTGCAGCATGTAGTCGCTCATGTGTGCCAGGCTGCCCAGGGGTAAGGACAAGCTGTCCTCTGTGGGAGGCGTATCGTCATTGTCCTGCCTTTCCCCCCAGCCACGCACCAGTGATGGACCCGAGCTGCGTTGGGTGCCACCCCGCTGTGACCATGCTTCATCCTCATCCTCCTCCACCTCCTCCTCATCCTCGTCCTCCTCGTCCTCCAGTAGTGGGCCCTGGCTGGCCACATTTGTACCTGGCCTCTGCTGTTGCCAAAAACCTCCCTCTGAGTCACTTCGAAGAGACTGGCCTGAAAGTGCTAAAAATGACCCCTCTTCCTCCTCCTCCTCCTGGGCCACCTCCTCTTGCATCATCGCCCTAAGTGTTTTCTCAAGGAGACATAGAAGTGGTATTGTAACGCTGATAACGGCGTCATCGCCACTGGCCATGATGGTGGAGTACTCGAAACAGCGCAACAGGCCACACAGGTCTCGCATGGAGGCCCAGTCATTGGTGGTGAAGTGGTGCTGTTCTGTAGTGCGACTGACCCGTAGGTGCTGCAGCTGAAACTCCACTATGGCCTGCTGCTGCTCGCACAGTCTGTCCAGCATGTGCAAGGTGGAGTTCCACCTGGTGGGCACGTCGCATATGAGGCGGTGAGCGGGACGGCCGAAGTTACGCTGTAGCGCAGACAGGCGAGCAGCAGCAGGATGTGAACGCCGGAAGCGCGAACAGACGGCCCGCACTTTATGCAGCAGCTCTGACATGTCGGGGTAGTTGTGAATGAACTTCTGCACCACCAAATTCAGCACATGCGCCAAGCAAGGGATGTGCGTCAAATTGGCTAGTCCCAGAGCTGCAACGAGATTTCGCCCATTATCACACACCACCAGGCCGGGCTTGAGGCTCACCGGCAGCAACCACTCGTCGGTCTGTTGTTCTATACCCCGCCACAACTCCTGTGCGGTGTGGGGCCTGTCCCCCAAACATATGAGTTTCAGAATGGCCTGCTGAACGTTTACCCCGGGCTGTGCTGAAGTTGGTGGTGAAGGTGTGTGGCTGACTGGATGAGCAGGTGGAAGAAGAGGAGGAGGAAGCCGAGAAGGAGGAGGTGGCAACAGGAGGCAAAGAATGTTGCCCTGCGATCCTTGGCGGCGGAAGGACGTGCGCCAAACAGCTCTCCGCCTGGGGCCCAGCTGCCACTACATTTACCCAGTGTGCAGTTAGGGAGATATAGCGTCCCTGGCCGTGCTTACTGGTCCACGTATCTGTGGTTAGGTGGACCTTGCCACAGATGGCTTTGCGCAGTGCACACTTGATTTTATCGGATACTTGGTTGTGCAGGGAAGGCACGGCTCTCTTGGAGAAGTAGTGGCGGCTGGGAACAACATACTGTGGGACAGCAAGCGACATGAGCTGTTTGAAGCTGTCTGTGTCCACCAGCCTAAATGACAGCATTTCATAGGCCAGTAGTTTAGAAATGCTGGCATTCAGGGCCAGGGATCGAGGGTGGCTAGGTGGGAATTTACGCTTTCTCTCAAATGTTTGTGAGATGGAGAGCTGAACGCTGGCGTGTGACATGGTTGAGACGCTTGGTGACGGAGGTGGTGGTGGTGGTGTTGGTGGTACATCCCCTGTTTGCTGGGCGGCAGGTGCCAACGTTCCTCCAGAGGCGGAGGAAGAGGCCGAGGCGGCAGCAGCAGAAGAGGCCGAGGCGGCAGCAGCAGAAGAGGTAGCAGGGGGAGCCTGAGTGACTTCCTTGGTTTTAAGGTGTTTACTCCACTGCAGTTCATGCTTTGCATGCAGGTGCCTGGTCATGCAGGTTGTGCTCAGGTTCAGAACGTTAATGCCTCGCTTAAGGCTCTGATGGCACAGCGTGCAAACCACTCGGGTCTTGTCGTCAGCACATTGTTTGAAGAAGTGCCATGCTAGGGAACTCCTTGAAGCTGCCTTTGGGGTGCTCGGTCCCAGGTGGCGGCGGTCAGTAGCAGGCGGAGTCTCTTGGCGGCGGGTGTTATGCTTTTGCCCACTGCTCCCTCTTTTGCTACGCTGTTGGCTCGGTCTCACCACTGCCTCTTCCTCCGAACTGTGAAAGTCAGTGGCACGACCTTCATTCCATGTGGGGTCTAGGACCTCATCGTCCCCTGCATCGTCTTCCACCCAGTCTTGATCCCTGACCTCCTGTTCAGTCTGCACACTGCAGAAAGACGCAGCAGTTGGCACCTGTGTTTCGTCATCATCAGAGACATGCTGAGGTGGTATTCTCATGTCCTCATCATCAGGAAACATAAGTGGTTGTGCGTCAGTGCATTCTATGTCTTTCACCGCTGGGGAAGGGCTAGGTGGATGCCCTTGGGAAACCCTGCCAGCGGAGTCTTCAAACAGCATAAGAGACTGCTGCATAACTTGAGGCTGAGACAGTTTCCCTGGTATGCATGGGGGTGATGTGACAGACTGATGGGGTTGGTTTTCAGGCGCCATCTGTGCGCTTTCTGCAGAAGACTGGGTGGGAGATAATGTGAACGTGCTGGATCCACTGTCGGCCACCCAATTGACTAATGCCTGTACCTGCTCAGGCCTTACCATCCTTAGAACGGCATTGGGCCCCACCATATATCGCTGTAAATTCTGGCGGCTACTGGGACCTGAGGTAGTTGGTACACTAGGACGTGTGGATGTGGCAGAACGGCCACGTCCTCTCCCAGCACCAGAGGGTCCACTAACACCACCACGACCATGTCCACGTCCGCGTCCCTTACTAGATGTTTTCCTCATTGTTATGGTTCACCACAACAACAAAAATATTATTTGGCCCAATGTATTGTATTCAAATTCAGCGGGATATAAATTTGAGGCCTAGTATTTAGGCGCTGGGTGACCGGTATGGATTTACTAACAGAATTGGACTTGGAAATGCACAGTAGCGTGTGTGTGAAGTTATTCTGAATGACCCTATGTGCACCTTGAATATTATATACCCTTTTAGGGATAGATTTCAAATAGCTCTGATATAGCAGAAACCACTAAATTATGAAATTGCTAAATTGGGAATTGTATTTCAACCCAGAACAAAAAATGTGCTTTGACGGACACTAAATAACTTTCCCAGCCACAACAGGACAGCGGTAACGAGAGATTTAGCGGGATATAAATTTGAGGCCTAGTATTTAGGCGCTGGGTGACCGGTATGGATTTAGTGACAGAATTAGACTTGGAAATGCACAGTAGCGTGTGTGAAGTTATTCTGAATGACCCTATGTGCACCTTGAATATTATATACCCTTTTAGGGATAGATTTCAAATAGCTCTGATATAGCAGAAACCACAAAATTATGAAATTGATAAATTGGGAATTGTATTTCAACCCAGAACAAAAAATGTGCTTTGACGGACACTAAATAACTTTCCCAGCCACAACAGGACAGCGGTCACGAGAGATTTAGCGGGATATAAATTTGAGGCCTAGTATTTAGGCGCTGGGTGACCGGTATGGATTTAGTGACAGAATTAGACTGGGATATGCACAGTAGCGTGTGTGTGTGAAGTTATTCTGAATGACCCTATGTGCACCTTGAATATTATATACCCTTTTAGGGATAGATTTCAAATAGCTCTGATATAGCAGAAACCACTAAATTATGAAATTGCTAAATTGGGAATTGTATTTCAACCCAGAACAAAAAATGTGCTTTGACGGACACTAAATAACTTTCCCAGCCACAACAGGACAGCGGTAACGAGAGATTTAGCGGGATATAAATTTGAGGCCTAGTATTTAGGCGCTGGGTGACCGGTATGGATTTAGTGACAGAATTAGACTTGGAAATGCACAGTAGCGTGTGTGAAGTTATTCTGAATGACCCTATGTGCACCTTGAATATTATATACCCTTTTAGGGATAGATTTCAAATAGCTCTGATATAGCAGAAACCACTAAATTATGAAATTGCTAAATTGGGAATTGTATTTCAACCCAGAACAAAAAATGTGCTTTGACGGACACTAAATAACTTTCCCAGCCACAACAGGACAGCGGTCACGAGAGATTTAGCGGGATATAAATTTGAGGCCTAGTATTTAGGCGCTGGGTGACCGGTATGGATTTAGTGACAGAATTAGACTGGGATATGCACAGTAGCGTGTGTGTGTGAAGTTATTCTGAATGACCCTATGTGCACCTTGAATATTATATACCCTTTTAGGGATAGATTTCAAATAGCTCTGATATAGCAGAAACCACTAAATTATGAAATTGCTAAATTGGGAATTGTATTTCAACCCAGAACAAAAAATGTGCTTTGACGGACACTAAATAACTTTCCCAGCCACAACAGGACAGCGGTAACGAGAGATTTAGCGGGATATAAATTTGAGGCCTAGTATTTAGGCGCTGGGTGACCGGTATGGATTTAGTGACAGAATTAGACTTGGAAATGCACAGTAGCATGTGTGAAGTTATTCTGAATGACCCTATGTGCACCTTGAATATTATATACCCTTTTAGGGATAGATTTCAAATAGCTCTGATATAGCAGAAACCACTAAATTATGAAATTGCTAAATTGGGAATTGTATTTCAACCCAGAACAAAAAATGTGCTTTGACGGACACTAAATAACTTTCCCAGCCACAACAGGACAGCGGTAACGAGAGATTTAGCGGGATATAAATTTGAGGCCTAGTATTTAGGCGCTGGGTGACCGGTATGGATTTAGTGACAGAATTAGACTGGGATATGCACAGTAGCGTGTGTGTGTGAAGTTATTCTGTATGACCCTATGTGCACCTTGAATATTATATACCCTTTTAGGGATAGATTTCAAATAGCTCTGATATAGCAGAAAACACTAAATTATGAAATTGCTAAATTGGGAATTGTATTTCAACCCAGAACAAAAAATGTGCTTTGACGGACACTAAATAACTTTCCCAGCCACAACAGGACAGCGGTAACGAGAGATTTAGCGGGATATAAATTTGAGGCCTAGTATTTAGGCGCTGGGTGACCGGTATGGATTTAGTGACAGAATTAGACTTGGAAATGCACAGTAGCGTGTGTGAAGTTATTCTGAATGACCCTATTTGCACCTTGAATATTATATACCCTTTTAGGGATAGATTTCAAATAGCTCTGATATAGCAGAAACCACTAAATTATGAAATTGCTAAATTGGGAATTGTACTTCAACCCAGAACAAAAAATGTGCTTTGACGGACACCAAATAACTTTTCCAGCCAAAACAGGACAGCGGTAACGAGAGATTTAGCGGGATATAAATTTGAGGCCTAGTATTTAGGCGCTGGGTGACCGGTATGGATTTAGTGACATAATTAGACTGGGATATGGCCAAAAAATAACCACACTATTGCTGGTTAAATGCACTTGGTGACGGGCGCAGCTTGCCCCTGATGTAGTATATGGCCAAAAAATGAACAGACTATTGCTGGTTAAATGCACTTGGTGTCACAGCTTGACCAACCACTCTACTGAGGGTTAAATGCACTTGGTGACGGGCGCAGCTTGCCCCTGATGTAGTATATGGCCAAAAAATGAACAGACTATTGCTGGTTAAATGCACTTGGTGACGGGCGCAGCTTGCCCCTGATTTAGTATATGGCCAAAAAATGAACAGACTATTGCTGGTTAAATGCACTTGGTGTGATAGCTTGACCAACCACACTACTGAGGGTTAAATGCACTTGGTGACGGCGCAGCTTGCCCCTGATGTAGTATATGGCCAAAAAATTAACAGACTATTGCTGGTTAAATGCACTTGGTGTGATAGCTTGACCAACCACACTACTGAGGGTTAAATGCACTTGGTGACGGGCGTAGCTTGCCCCTGATGTAGTATATGGCCAAAAAATGAACAGACTATTGCTGGTTAAATGCACTTGGTGTCACAGCTTGACCAACCACACTACTGAGGGTTAAATGCACTTGGTGACGGGCGCAGCTTGCCCCTGATGTAGTATATGGCCAAAAAATGAACAGACTATTGCTGGTTAAATGCACTTGGTGACGGGCGCAGCTTGCCCCTGATTTTGTATATGGCCAAAAAATGAACAGACTATTGCTGGTTAAATGCACTTGGTGTGATAGCTTGACCAACCACACTACTGAGGGTTAAATGCACTTGGTGACGGGCGCAGCTTGCCCCTGATGTAGTATATGGCCAAAAAATGAACAGACTATTGCTGGTTAAATGCACTTGGTGTGATAGCTTGACCAACCACACTACTGAGAGTTAAATGCACTTGGTGACGGGCGCAGCTTGCCCCTGATGTAGTATATGGCCAAAAAATGAACAGACTATTGCTGGTTAAATGCACTTGGTGACGGGCGCAGCTTGCCCCTGATTTAGTATATGGCCAAAAAATGAACAGACTATTGCTGGTTAAATGCACTTGGTGTGATAGCTTGACCAACCACACTACTGAGGGTTAAATGCACTTGGTGACGGGCGCAGCTTGCCCCTGATGTAGTATATGGCCAAAAAATAAACAGATTATTGCTGGTTAAATGCACTTGGTGTGACAGCTTCACCCTGATGTAGGCTTTAGCCAAAAAACAACCACACCATTGAGGGTTAAATGCACTTGGTGACAGGCGCAGCTTGCCCCTGATGTAGTATATGGCCAAAAAATAAATAGACTATTGCTGGTTAAATGCACTTGGTGTGACAGCTTCACCCTGATGTAGGCTTTAGCCAAAAAACAACCACACCATTGAGGGTTAAATGCACTTGGTCGCAGCTTGTGCTGGCGCACCACAAGACACAAAATGGCCGTCGATCACCCCAGAAAAATGTGACTGACAAACGGTCTGGGCAGCCTAAAAACAGTGAGCAATTGAGTATCAGCAGCTCAATGACCCACAGCTGCAGATCGATCAATAATCAAGTCCTTTGGAGGAGTTAATCTGCCTAATCTCGCCCTACTGTCGCAGCCGCAACCTCTCCCTACGCTAATCAGAGCAGAGTGACGGGCGGCGCTATGTGACTCCAGCTTAAATAGAGGCTGGGTCACATGGTGCTCTGGCCAATCACAGCCATGCCAATAGTAGGCATGGCTGTGATGGCCTCTTGGGGCAAGTAGTATGACGCTTGTTGATTGGCTGCTTTGCAGCCTTTCAAAAAGCGCCAAGAAAGCGTCACAAAAGCGCCAAGAAAGCGACGAACACCGAACCCGAACCCAGACTTTTACGAAAATGTCCGGGTTCGGGTCCGTGTCACGGACACGCCAAAATTCGGTACGAACCCGAACTATACAGTTCGAGTTCGCTCATCCCTAATCCTGATGCATCCTGAACGGATTTCACTCCATTTAGAATGCATTAGGATAAAACTGATCAGGATTCTTCCGGCATAGAGTCCCGACGACGGAACTCTATGCCGGAAGAAAAGAACGCAGGTGTGAAAGAGCCCTAAGCCTTGTAACATCCCCCAAAAATAAAATATAATTCCGAAAATAATTCAAACATGAAGTAGACAAATGTGGAATGTAAAGTCATCACAATTTTTGGGGGTATTACTATGTATCACAGAAGTAAAAAATGAAACTTTGAAATTTGCTAATTTTTCCAAATTTTTTGTAAATTAGGTATTTTTTTATGCCAAAAAATTTTTTTTTTTTACTCCATTTTACCAGTGTCATGAAGTACAACATGTGACGAAAAAACAATCTCAGAATGGCCTGGATAAGTGAAAGCGATTTAAAGTTATCAGCACTTAAAGTGACACTGGTCAGATTTGCAAAAAATGGCCTGGTCCTTAAGGTGAAATAAGGTGAAAGGCTATGTCCCTAAGGGGTTAAGGAGCAGGCGATTTGTAGCAAATCTGACCTGTGTCACATTATGTGGTGATAACTTTAAAATGCTTTTACTTATCCAGGCCATTCTGAGAATGTTTTCTCGTCACATATTGTACTTCATGACAGTGGTAAATTTGAGCCAAAATAATTTCATTTCTATTTATAAAAAAAATACCAAATTTACCAAAAAATTGAAAAATTAGCAAATTTCCAAATTTACATTTTTCGACTTTTATAACAGACAGTGATACCTCCGAATATAGTTATTACTTTACATTCCCCATATATCTACCTCATGTTTGGATCAGTTTGAAAATGAATTTTATTTCTTGGGGATGTTAGAAGGCTTAAAAGTTTAGAAGCAAAGCCTAAAATTTTTATGATAATTTCCAAAACCAAATTTTTATGGATCAGTTCAGTTATGAAGTCACTTTCTGGGGCTTACATATTTGAAACCACCTATAAATCCCCCCATTTTAAAAAACTACACCCCTCCAGGTATTCAAAACTGATTTTACAAACTTTGTAAGCCCTTCAGGTGCCCCATGAGAATTAAATGAAAATGGGAATCTTTTTTGCAGATTAAAAATTTGTATCTATTTTTTATGCAACACATCAAGGGTTAACAGCCCAAAAAAGCTCAAAATCTATTACTCTAAATCTGGAATTTACAGAAACACCCCATGTGTGCTCAAAAACTGATGTATGGGCGCACAGCAGGTTTCAGAGTGGAAGGAGCACCATATGACTTTTGGAGAATGGATTTAGCTGGAATGGTAATTGGGAGCTATGTCGCATATGAAGACACCCAGAGGTGGCCCTAGAGGGGAAACCCCCAAAAAGTGACCCCATTCCGGAAACTACACCCCTCAAGAAATATTTAAAGGTGTGTAGTGTTTCACAGAATTAGGCCTCTTTCACACGACCGTATGGCTTTTTCAGTGTTTTGCGGTCCGTTTTAAACGGATCCGTTGTCCTGTTTTTTGTTTCCATTGTGTTTCAGTTTCCATTCCGTTTTTCCGTTCCGTTTTTCCGTATGGCATATACAGTATACAGTAATTTCATAGAAAAAATTGGGCTGGGCATCAAATTTTCAATAGATGGTTCAGCAAAAAACGGAACGGATACGGAAGACATACGGATGCATTTCCGTATGTGTTCCTTTTTTTGCGGACCCATTGACTTGAATGGAGCCACGGAACGTGATTTGCAGGCAATAATAGGACATGTTCTATCTTTAAACGGAACGGAAAAACGGAAACGGAATGCACACGGAGTACATTCCGTTTTTTTGCGGAACCATTGAAATAAATGGTTCCGTATACGGACCGTATACGGAACGCAAAAAATGGCCGGCAAAACGGAAAAAAAAAAAACTGTCGTGTGAAAGAGGCCTTAGGAAACACTTGGCTGTGAAAATGAAAAATTACTATTTTTTGCAGACAAAGTTGCTTTACACCCACATTTTACACTTTCACTAGGAAAAACTGGATAAAATGCACCCCACATGTTGTTCCCAATTTCCCCCTTATATGCTAACACCCCATATGTTCTAAAAAAAATGATGTATGGATGCATGGCAGGGTTCAAAAAGGAAGTAGCGCCATATGGCTTCTGGAGGACAGATTTTGCAGAATTGGCTTTTGGGAGCTATGTCGCATATGAAGACACCCTGAAGTACCCCTAGAGTGGAAACCCCCCAAAAGTTACCCCATTCTGGAAACTAAACCCCTTAAGGAACATTTCAAGATGTGTAGTAAGAACTTTATCCTCCCAGGTGATTCATGGAATTGGCTGTGAAAATGAAAAATTCAAATTTTTTTCCAGAAAAATGGACTTTAGGCCCAAATTTCTCACTTTCACAAGGAGGAACTGGAGAAAATGCACCAACTAATTTATTGCCCATTTTATCCTGATTACAGCAATACCCTATATGTTCTTGTATACTGCTATATGGGCGTACCACAAGGGTCAGAAGGAAATGAGCACCAAATGGCTTCTGGAAGGCACATTTCTCCGGAATAATTGACGGGTGCCATCTTGCAATTGAATACACCCTGAGGTGGCCCTAGAGTGAAACCCTCAAAAAGTAACCCCATTCTGGAAAATACGCCCCTCAATGAATATTTCAAGGTGTGTAGTGAGCACTTTAACCCATCAGCCATTTAACAGAATTCGGAAACGCTTGGCTGTGAAAATGAAAATTTTTAATTTTTTCCAGAAAAAGCTTTGCACCCACATTTTTCACTTTCATAAGGAGTAACAGGACAAATTGCACCCCACATTTTGTTCCCCATTTCTCCCTGAATACACCAACACCTCATATGTGCTAAAAAAATTATGTATGGCCGCACTGCAGGCTTCAGAGTGGAGTGGAAGGAGCACCAAATGGCGGTTAGGAGAGAGGATTTAGCTGGGTGGGAGCTACGTCGCATATGAATACACCCTGAGGTGGCCCTAGAGTGGAAACTCCCATTCCGGAAACTACACCCCTCAAGGAATATTTCAAAGTGTGTAGTGAGCACTTAGACCCATCGGGCGTTTCACAGAATTAGGAAACGCTTGGCTGTGAAAATAAAAAATGAAAACTTTTTCCAGAAAAAGTTGCTTCACACTTGCTTTTCTACTTTCACAAGGGGTTACAGGACAGAATGCACCCCACATTTTGTTACCCCTTTCCCCCCAAATACGCCAACACTGCATGTGCTTAAAAAAATATGTATGGGCGCATGGCAGGGTTTTAGATACAAATAGCTAAATATAGATTTTGCTGACCTGAATTGCCAGACATGGATTTTAGGTGCCATGTCGCATTAAATAAATTCCTGAGGTCCCCAGAAATGAAAAACCCCAAGAAGTGACCCTATTTTGAAAAGAGCACCCCCATACAAACATTTTACATGGTGGAAAGGGTACTTTTTAGCAAACAGGTGTCTCACAGAAGACAGAATTACTTGAGAGAAGCATTTCAAAGCAGACATTTGTAAAAATGAAAAATTACTAGCAGACCCCAATGTTTCACTTTCACAAGGGGTTAAAGGAGAAAATGCACCCCAGTATATGTTTCCCATTTTCTCCCCATTTTGTGAACACCCCATATATGCTCGTAGCCTGCTGTTTTGGCACACAGCATGCCTCTAGAGGCAAAGTGCAAAATATGTTTTTTGCAGGCCTAAATTGGCAGACATGGATTTTAGCTGCCATGTCGCATTTAAAAAATTTCATAAGGTCCCCAGAAATAAAAAACGCTGAAAATTGACCCCATTTTGGAAAGAGCACCCCTGTACGAAAAGGGCACCTTTGACCTATCAGGTGTTTCATAGAAATAAATATGTAGTGGTTGGTGAAAAGTGTAATATGTAAACTATGCAGACTAAATCAGAGGTATAAGGTGATAAAATTACAGGGTACATCAAGGATGAAATTAATACTCCATGGATGTGTGGTAGATTCTGAAACACTCCTGCATGCACAGGCCAGGTTTTTCAGGGCAGGTTTTGCAATGGTAAATGGTGTCTTTTCTTATCCCCCTTTTGGAACACACCCTGCATCTTTTTTGGGTCCTTCCCTTCCTTGCTGTCTGGGGGATTTGACCTGGAAAATGTTGCCCTGGTACGACACAAGCACCATGACTTCCAGAAGTACTGGGACCCTCCCCGACCTGGCTGTGAAAAATTAGGGCCTTGATAACCACCTCTTGGAACTGGAGGAAAGTTCCTGTGTGGCCTGCAGATTGAAATAGCACGTACGCATTGTACATTGCCACCTGTACAATGTGTATGGCCAGCTTTTTGTACCACACTTTTGTTTTTCGTGTGGCACTGTAGGGCTTCAGAACTTGATCTGAAAGATCAACCCCTCCTATGTGCTTATTGTAGACCAGGATGAAAAACTGGCTTGGAGACAGTGGTAGTGGTACCTCTCACATGAGCAGGGGGGCTGGTATTTGTGTGAACGGTGGTCAGTAAAAGGACATCCCTTATGTCCTTGTACTTAACTGCCAGTATGTTCTCATGGAGGAGAGCTCTGATTTCACCCACTCAGTGGTTGCCCTAACAGGGATCTAGGGAGGCCTCTCTGATTTTTGCGCACTTTGCCGCAAGCCACAGTACTTTTGGCAGTTAGGGACCTGAATAGGGGTATGCTGGCATAATAGTTATCCACATAGAGGTGGTAACCCTTATCCAGCAGTGGGTGCAGCAAGTCCCACTCAATCTTCCCACTAACTCCTAGGATGGGGGGCATTCTGGGGGTTCTATGTGGGAATCTTTCCCTTCATAAACACAGAACTTGTGGGTGTACCCAGAGCTACCTTGCCCATTTGCTAGGCAGGTCCCTTCCTTTGAAAAGTAACAGGGACTCATCTACACATACATTTTTATCAGGGGTGTACACCTCAGCAAACTTGGTGTTAAAGTGGTCAAGGACGGGCCTAACCTTGAACAGACGGTCAAATGTCAGGTCATTTTGGGGAGGGCACTGTGTATTGTAATTGTAGTGTAGGAATTTCCAAATTGACTCAAAACGCTTCCGGGTCATGGTCTGACTGTAAATTGGAGTCTGGTAGAAAATGTCCAAACTCCAATATTGTCTGATGTTTGGCTTCTTTACTATGCCCATATGCAGCACAAGTCCCCAAAACTTCATCATCTCTGATGCACTTATTGGGGTCCAACCTAGGGGTCTAGCGTATGGCGAGGTAGGGTTCTGAGGTATAAATTGTTGGGCATACAAATTGGTTTGGGCCACCATTAAATTTAAAAATCTTCAAAGAAGATTTTGAAAAAATCTTGTTCTGTGAAGCCCACACTATCTGTATTCCGGAGTTACCCACAAAATCCACAATTTGGGGCTGATAATTGTCAGGGTGTTGGTTCCATATGAGGTCACTCTGGGGGGCTGCCTCTGCTACTACCCTGGGGCACCTTCTAGAGGGTCCCTCATAAGCGGATGACAATGATGATGATGAGGGGGTAGAGGAGTAGAGGAAAGTGGCATCCTCTTCTCCCTCACTGGCTGACTCAGTATCAGAGGCAAGATAGGCGTATGCCTCTTCAGCTGAGTAAACTTGTTGGGACGGACGGGCCTTTTTTATTTTATTAGGGTGTTTTGTGTGAAATGTGTAAAACATTATTTAATATGGGGTGTGTATGTAGTGTTTTCACACGTGAAGGGGCTTGTTATAAACTTGAAATATAGAGCAAACAGTAGAAAAAATAAATAAATAAAAAATTAGCTGGCTGCACGTACAAACCTACACTAACACTACCTAACTAAAATGTATATCTATATCTATGTATATGGATATATATAGATAAAACTAACTACAAGAAAAAATATAAATGTGCACAGTAAACTGAGCAGACCGGTCACAAAAATTGATGTTTCTGATGAGTGCTCAACAGGACTGTATGTTATGTAAGTTATTTACATTGGACAGTGGGGTGGAGTGATGTTATTTACATGGGACTGAAAGTTGAGGGAGTGATGTTATTTACATGGGAATGCATGTTGGAAGTCCAATATAAAATATATATATTTGGACGGCACTCCTCTATTGCTTTTTCTAGTGCTCAACGGTAATTGCAGTAACAATATAATAGGAATGGCCACAGCACTTGTTTTACAATTGAATTAATAATGCTTCTTTATTATCCATCCAGGAAGTAATAATTAATAAATACTGGCCAACGTTTCGGTCTTACAACAAGACCTTGTTCACGGCCTGAGGCAAAATAAGAGATATGGTACATATGAGGATACATACATAGGCAGACAAAGGAAAACAAAATTCCTAGATATTAATTATATAAGTCAAGGTACATAAAGTAGATCAGATATTAGGTATAGTATACAGAGTATAGAAAATGATGGACGGAAGAGAACTGTTGAGTCTCAGGGAGAATATTAGCCAAAAAGGTAAGTATATGTGACAAAGATCATAGGTCTAGACGAGGTCGCAGTATAATTCAGAAGTTTCTGAAGATCCCTGCTACATATAGTCAGAACTGTATAAGGAGTGTAATTAAGTCTTTGGATTAAAAACTGGAATTAGACTTACCGGTAATTCAGTTTCCATGAAATCACCATGATGGTCACAAGGAGATTGACCCATGACTAGGGATGAGCGAACCCGAACTGTATAGTTCGGGTTCGTACCGAATTTTGGGGTGTCCGTAACACGGACCCGAACCCGGACATTTTCGTAAAAGTCCGGGTTCGGGTTCGGTGTTCGTCGCTTTCTTGGCGCTTTTGTGACGCTTTCTTGGCGCTTTTTGAAAGGCTGCAAAGCAGCCAATCAACAAGCGTCATACTACTTGCCCCAAGAGGCCGTCACAGCCATGCCTACTATTGGCATGGCTGTGATTGGCCAGAGCACCATGTGACCCAGCCTCTATTTAAGCTGGAGTCACATAGCGCCGCCCGTCACTCTGCTCTGATTAGCGTAGGGAGAGGTTGCGGCTGCGACAGTAGGGCGAGATTAGGCAGATTAACTCCTCCTGTAATGACCGGCAACACACACAGGGGGGAAAACAGGGAAAGCCCTGCACAAGGGAGAGGGAAAGGTGGTGACCCCTAACTCACCTTGCAGCTGGTACCTGCCTGCCCTGTCGTCCCTAGACGGGTTCCTCACCCGTGCGGCGATCACGTGCCTAAACCCTGGCTTTCCCTGAAATGAGCCCTAGATAATGAACGGGCCGGTGGGATCGCTAGTCCTCACCACTGCACTAAGAGGGAAACACCAGGGAGAGGACAGACAAACACAAACACCCAGGTGGACGGCAACAATTGTCCACAAAGGTCCAACAGGGATCCGGAGGGTAGCGTTCTAAGGCAACACTCAGAGAACGCAGCAACACAGCTCCAGTGGGTCAGAATAGATGTCCAGGCAGGAAGCTCTATATCTGGCAACCAGAGAAGTGTGAGAGGGGAATATAAGGAGGATTGGGAGTGCTGGACAAGGAACAGCTGAGAGAAGGAGCTACGGATCCCTGAGTGAGCCAAAAGGGTTTGTAAAGCAAACCCAGAAAGCTACAATAAGGAAACTTCCCTATCTGACATAGAGCGTGCAGCCAACCGCTGCGACCTCCTGACCCCGGGTACAACGGAGTCAGGCGTGGCTCTTGACACCCTCGTGACAGTACCCCCCTCTCTACGAGGGGCCTCCGGACACTCAGGACCAGGTCTCTCAGGATGAGAGGCATGAAAAATCCGGACTAGCCTGTCGGCGTTTACCTCAGACGCAGGAACCCACATTCTTTCCTCGGGACCGTAACCTCTCCAGTGCACCAGATATTGGAGAGAGCGGCGGACCCGACGAGAATTAACAATTTTGGATATCTGAAATTCCAAACTACCATCCACGACAACAGGAGGGGGTGGCAGCGGTGACGGTTCTAGAGGTGGAACATATTTTTTGAGTAACGACTTATGAAAGACATTATGGATTTTAAAAGTCTGAGGTAACTCCAGGCGAAAAGCCACGGGGTTGATGATGGCTACAATCTTGTAAGGACCAATAAACCTAGGACCCAGTTTCCAAGAGGGAACCTTCAACTTGATATTCCTTGTAGACAGCCACACATAGTCATTCACTCCTAGGTCCGGACCTGGCGACCGTTTCTTATCAGCCATGCATTTGTATTTACCTCCCATATCTTTCAAGTTAGCTTGCACCTTCTGCCATACTGATGAAAGAGATGACGAAAACCGTTCCTCTTCGGGAACCCCAGAAGACCCCCCCTCTTTGAAAGTACAGAATTGGGGATGAAAACCATATGCACCAAGAAAAGGTGACTTGCCAGTGGATTCCTGACGGCGATTATTTATGGCAAACTCAGCTAACGGTAAATATGACGACCACAACTCTTGGTTTTCAGACACAAAACATCTTAGATATGTCTCCAGGTTTTGGTTGGTACGCTCAGTCTGTCCATTCGACTGAGGATGGAAAGCTGAGGAAAAGGACAAGTGAACCCCTAAACGGGAACAAAAAGCTTTCCAAAATTTAGAAATAAACTGGGTTCCCCGGTCCGAAACAACATCGGAGGGGACCCCGTGAAGCTTCACGATCTCACTGACGAATACCTGAGCAAGAGTTTTAGCATTAGGTAGTGCGGGTAACGCAATAAAGTGTGCCATTTTGCTAAACCTGTCCACTACTACCAAAATCACTGTTTTACCCGCAGACAAAGGTAAGTCAGTGATAAAATCCATAGACAGATGTGTCCATGGTCTATTGGGAATGACGAGTGGTAATAGAGACCCTGCAGGACGTGTATGTGAAACTTTTGCGCGCGCACAGGTAGAACAAGAAGACACAAAATCCAATACATCCTGACGCAACCTTGGCCACCAAAAACGACGAGACAATAGCTCTAAGGTTGCTTTACTACCCGGGTGCCCAGCAAGTGCCGAATTATGATGTTCCTTTAATAATTCGAGACGTAGGTTCAACGGTACAAACAACTTCTCTGAAGGGCAAGAGACCGGGGCGTCCCCCTGGGCCTCTAACACCTTCCCCTCCAAGGCAGAGTGTACCGCAGAGACAACTACTCCTCTTTGTAGAATGGGTACCGGATCACTCACATTACCCCCTCCAGGGAAACAACGAGATAGTGCATCAGCCTTGGTATTCTTTACCCCAGGACGATAGGTAATCACAAAGTTAAACCTGGTAAAAAATAGCGACCACCTAGCCTGTCTAGGGGTGAGACGCTTAGCTGATTCGAGGTACAGCAGATTTTTGTGGTCCGTAAACACAGTGACGGGGTAGACTGCCCCCTCTAAAAAGTGACGCCACTCCTCAAACGCAAGTTTAATAGCTAACAGTTCCCTATTGCCAATATCGTAGTTCTTTTCTGCTGCAGATAGTTTTTTAGAAAAGAAAGCACAAGGACGCCATTTGCCAGGAGACGGACCCTGAGACAGCACAGCCCCCACTCCCACCTCTGATGCATCGACTTCAACAATAAAAGGCTGAGAGACATCAGGTTGGACTAGTACAGGTGCTGAGGTAAACCTCTCTTTTAGAGAGGAAAAAGCAACTTTAGCGGCGTCAGACCATTTAGAAAAATCAGTCCCCTTCCTAGTCATGTCAGTAAGGGGTTTTACGATCACCGAATAATTTTTAATGAATTTCCTATAGAAATTCGCAAAGCCCAAGAACCGTTGTAGTGCTTTGAGGTTCTCAGGAAGATCCCAATCCAAAATTGCCTGGACCTTCCTAGGATCCATACGGAAACCTGACGCAGATAAATAATAACCTAGGAATTGTATCTCCTGAACGGCAAAAACACATTTTTCAATTTTAGCATATAATTCATTCGTCCGTAGGACCTGTAGTACTTGTCTGACATGCTCCTCATGTGTTTTCAGATCAGACGAATAAATTAAGATATCATCTAGGTATATTACCACAAACCTGCCGATTAGATGACTAAAAATGTCATTAACGAAATGTTGAAAGACGGCAGGAGCATTGGTCAGGCCGAAAGGCATAACTAGATTTTCATAATGCCCCTCAGGGGTGTTAAAAGCTGTCTTCCACTCATCCCCCTCCTTGATACGAATCAGATTGTAGGCCCCCCTAAGATCGAGTTTGGAGAACCACCTAGCACCCGCAATCTGGTTAAACAGGTCAGGAATGAGAGGAAGAGGGTATGGGTCTCGGATGGTTATCCGATTTAATTCACGAAAATCTAGGCAAGGACGCAGGCCCCCATCTTTCTTTTTAACAAAGAAAAACCCTGCAGCCACGGGTGAAGAAGAGGGTCTGATGTGTCCCTTAGCCAAACTCTCGGAGATATAATCCTTCATGGCTTGTCTCTCTGGACCTGAAAGATTATATAACCTGGTCTTGGGTAATTTTGCGCCGGGAATGAGGTTAACCGGGCAATCATAAGGACGATGAGGTGGTAACTTCTGACAACCCTTTTCAGAAAAAACGTCCTCAAAGTCCGAAACAAATGTAGGTAGGGTAGTTATGGAGGCGACTAAGCAATTGCTATTTAAGCAATTTTCTCTGCACGGCTCACTCCACTCCAATATCTCCCTGGCCTGCCAATCCACCACTGGATTGTGCGCTACCAACCAGGGTAGGCCCAGCACCACCGGAGTGGGAAGCCCCTCCAGAACATAACATGAAAGCATCTCGTTATGGTGGTCCCCTACCCGAAGGTGTAAATTATGAACGATGTGGGTGAGGTTTCTCTGAGACAGAGGAGCAGAATCTATAGCAAATATGGGAATAGGTCTCTGTAACGTACAGAGAGACAAACCCATAGTGCGGGCAAAATGGGCATCTATCAAATTTACCCCTGCTCCACTGTCTAGAAAGAAAGAAACAGTCTCTGTCTTATCACCAAAAACAATAACCGCTGGCAACAAAAATTGCGATGTACGTATGGAGGAAACGTATACCCCCCGGCTGACATCCTCCACACAGCCTGGGGTTAGTAGTTTTCCGACGGTTTTTTTGTTTCTGAGGAAAGAAGGACAGACGTTAATGAAATGACCCCTCTCCCCACAAAAAAAACAACCCCCACGCCTACGGCGAACCTCAGGAGGACGGACCTGACGAGTAGTTCCTCCTAGCTGCATAGGCTCGTCTATGTCCGTACAGACTAACTGCTGCTTGGGAGGGGTTATCAATGGCTCCGGTTTTTTCAACCTGTCCCTAAGGCGTCTATCTATACGGATAGAAAGGGACATAACTGCATCAAGGGAAAAGGGGGTCTCATACAATGCAAGCGCATCCTTAACCCTTTCGGATAACCCAGAGCAGAACTGACTCCTGAGAGCCGGGTCGTTCCATTGGGTATCCGTAGCCCACCTACGGAAGTCAGAGCAATACTCCTCTACCGGCCGCTCTCCTTGTAGGAGTCTCCGTAATTTTGATTCAGCCAGTGCGACTCGGTCAGGGTCGTCATATATGAGACCCAAGGCCCCGAAAAACTCATCCACTGACCGAAGAGACTGGGAATCAGTAGGTAAAGAGAACGCCCAGGACTGCGGGTCCCCCTGCAGCAGGGAAATAACAACACCCACCCGCTGTTCTTCATTACCAGAGGAGTAAGGACGCAGTTTAAAGTATAGTTTACAGGCCTCACGGAACGTCAAAAACTTGTCCCTTCCCCCAGAAAATCTGTCAGGGAGAGGGACCTTGGGTTCCGCAACAACCTGGTTACCAGTAGCAACCGCTGGGCTTGCGGTCTGTTGTAATTGCTGCTGTTGCTGGAGGACCGACGCCTTCAATCCTGCCACCTCCAAAGACAGGCCATGAAATTGTTCGGACAGAGCAGCAATTGGATCCATACTGGATTCTAAGTAGGTAAAAATTTTTTTTTTTTTTTTTTTTTTTTACCTACACAAAAATAAGGGCCAGATATAATGTAATGACCGGCAACACACACAGGGGGGAAAACAGGGAAAGCCCTGCACAAGGGAGAGGGAAAGGTGGTGACCCCTAACTCACCTTGCAGCTGGTACCTGCCTGCCCTGTCGTCCCTAGACGGGTTCCTCACCCGTGCGGCGATCACGTGCCTAAACCCTGGCTTTCCCTGAAATGAGCCCTAGATAATGAACGGGCCGGTGGGATCGCTAGTCCTCACCACTGCACTAAGAGGGAAACACCAGGGAGAGGACAGACAAACACAAACACCCAGGTGGACGGCAACAATTGTCCACAAAGGTCCAACAGGGATCCGGAGGGTAGCGTTCTAAGGCAACACTCAGAGAACGCAGCAACACAGCTCCAGTGGGTCAGAATAGATGTCCAGGCAGGAAGCTCTATATCTGGCAACCAGAGAAGTGTGAGAGGGGAATATAAGGAGGATTGGGAGTGCTGGACAAGGAACAGCTGAGAGAAGGAGCTACGGATCCCTGAGTGAGCCAAAAGGGTTTGTAAAGCAAACCCAGAAAGCTACAATAAGGAAACTTCCCTATCTGACATAGAGCGTGCAGCCAACCGCTGCGACCTCCTGACCCCGGGTACAACGGAGTCAGGCGTGGCTCTTGACACCCTCGTGACACCTCCAAAGGACTTCACTTGATTAATCGATCGATCTGCAGCTGTGCATCATTGAGCTGCTGAAATTCAAATGCTCACTCACTGTTTTTAGGCTGCCCAGACCGTTTGTCAGTCACTTTTTTCTGGGGTTATCGGCGGCCATTTTGTGTCTTGTGCGGTGCTGCGACCAAGTGCATCCAAGCTGCGACCAAGTGCATTTAACCCTCAATGGTGTGGTTGTTTTTTGGCTAAAGCCTACATCAGGGTGAAGCTGTCACACCAAGTGCATTTAACCAGCAATAGTCTGTTCATTTTTTGGCCATATACTAAATCAGGGGCAAGCTGCGCCTGTCACCAAGTGCATTTAACCCTCAATGGTGTGGTTGTTTTTTGGCTAAAGCCTACATCAGGGTGAAGCTGTCACACCAAGTGCATTTAACCAGCAATAGTCTGTTTATTTTTTGGCCATATACTACATCAGGGGCAAGCTGCGCCCGTCACCAAGTGCATTTAACCCTCAGTAGTGTGGTTCGTCAAGCTGTGACACCAAGTGCATTTAACCAGCAATAGTCTGTTCATTTTTTGGCCATATACTACATCAGGGGCAAGCTGCGCCCGTCACCAAGTGCATTTAACCCTCAGTAGTGTGGTTGGTCAAGCTATCACACCAAGTGCATTTAACCAGCAATAGTCTGTTCATTTTTTGGCCATATACTAAATCAGGGGCAAGCTGCGCCCGTCACCAAGTGCATTTAACCAGCAATAGTCTGTACATTTTTTGGCCATATACTACATCAGGGGCAAGCTGCGCCCGTCACCAAGTGCATTTAACCCTCAGTAGTGTGGTTGGTCAAGCTATCACACCAAGTGCATTTAACCAGCAATAGTCTGTTCATTTTTTGGCCATATACTAAATCAGGGGCAAGCTGCGCCCGTCACCAAGTGCATTTAACCAGCAATAGTCTGTTCATTTTTTGGCCATATACTACATCAGGGGCAAGCTGCGCCCGTCACCAAGTGCATTTAACCCTCAGTAGTGTGGTTCGTCAAGCTGTGACACCAAGTGCATTTAACCAGCAATAGTCTGTTCATTTTTTGACCATATACTACATCAGGGGCAAGCTGCGCCCGTCACCAAGTGCATTTAACCAGCAATAGTGTGGTTATTTTTTGGCCATATCCCAGTCTAATTCTGTCACTAAATCCATACCGGTCACCCAGCGCCTAAATACTAGGCCTCAAATTTATATCCCGCTAAATCTCTCATTACCGCTGTCCTGTTGTGGCTGGGAAAGTTATTTAGTGTCCGTCAAAGCACATTTTTTGCTCTGGGTTGAAGTACAATTCCCAATTTAGCAATTTCATAATTTAGTGGTTCCTGCTATATCAGAGCTATTTGAAATCTATCCCTAAAAGGGTATATAATATTCAAGGTGCACATAGGGTCATTCAGAATAACTTCACACACACGCTACTGTGCATTTCCAAGTCTAATTCTGTCGCTAAATCCATACCGGTCACCCAGCGCCTAAATACTAGGCCTCAAATTTATATCCCGCTGAATTTGAATACAATACATTGGGCAAAATAATATTTTTGTTGTTGTGGTGAACCATAACAATGAGGAAAACATCTAGTAAGGGACGCGGACATGGTTGTGGTGGTGTTAGTGGACCCTCTGGTGCTGGGAGAGGACGTGGCCGTTCTGCCACATCCACACGTCCTAGTGTACCAACTACCTCAGGTCCCAGTAGCCGCCAGAATTTACAGCGATATATGGTGGGGCCCAATGCCGTTCTAAGGATGGTAAGGCCTGAGCAGGTACAGGCATTAGTCAATTGGGTGGCCGACAGTGGATCCAGCACGTTCACATTATCTCCCACCCAGTCTTCTGCAGAAAGCGCACAGATGGCGCCTGAAAACCAACCCCATCAGTCTGTCACATCACCCCCATGCATACCAGGGAAACTGTCTCAGCCTCAAGTTATGCAGCAGTCTCTTATGCTGTTTGAAGACTCCGCTGGCAGGGTTTCCCAAGGGCATCCACCTAGCCCTTCCCCAGCGGTGAAAGATATAGAATGCACTGACGCACAACCACTTATGTTTCCTGATGATGAGGACATGGGAATACCACCTCAGCATGTCTCTGATGATGACGAAACACAGCTGCCAACTGCTGCGTCTTTCTGCAGTGTGCAGACTGAACAGGAGGTCAGGGATCAAGACTGGGTGGAAGACGATGCAGGGGATGATGAGGTCCTAGACCCCACATGGAATGAAGGTCGTGCCACTGACTTTCAGTTCGGAGGAAGAGGCAGTGGTGAGACCGAGCCAACAGCGTAGCAAAAGAGGGAGCAGTGGGCAAAAGCAGAACACCCGCCGCCAAGAGACTCCGCCTGCTACTGACCACCGCCATCTGGGACCGAGCACCCCAAAGGCAGCTTCAAGGAGTTCCCTGGCATGGCACTTCTTCAAACAATGTGCTGACGACAAGACCCGAGTGGTTTGCACGCTGTGCCATCAGAGCCTTAAGCGAGGCATTAACGTTCTGAACCTGAGCACAACCTGCATGACCAGGCACCTGCATGCAAAGCATGAACTGCAGTGGAGTAAACACCTTGAAACCAAGGAAGTCACTCAGGCTCCCCCTGCTACCTCTTCTGCTGCTGCCGCCTCGGCCTCTTCTGCTGCTGCCGCCTCGGCCTCTTCCTCCGCCTCTGGAGGAACGTTGGCACCTGCCGCCCAGCAAACAGGGGATGTACCACCAACACCACCACCACCACCTCCGTCACCAAGCGTCTCAACCATGTCACACGGCAGCGTTCAGCTCTCCATCTCACAAACATTTGAGAGAAAGCGTAAATTCCCACCTAGCCACCCTCGATCCCTGGCCCTGAATGCCAGCATTTCTAAACTACTGGCCTATGAAATGCTGTCATTTAGGCTGGTGGACACAGACAGCTTCAAACAGCTCATGTCGCTTGCTGTCCCACAGTATGTTGTTCCCAGCCGCCACTACTTCTCCAAGAGAGCCGTGCCTTCCCTGCACAACCAAGTATCCGATAAAATCAAGTGTGCACTGCGCAACGCCATCTGTGGCAAGGTCCACCTAACCACAGATACGTGGACCAGTAAGCACGGCCAGGGACGCTATATCTCCCTAACTGCACACTGGGTAAATGTAGTGGCAGCTGGGCCCCAGGCGGAGAGCTGTTTGCGCACGTCCTTCCGCCGCCAAGGATCGCAGGGCAACATTCTTTGCCTCCTGTTGCCACCTCCTCCTTCTCGGCTTCCTCCTCCTCTTCTTCCACCTGCTCATCCAGTCAGCCACACACCTTCACCACCAACTTCAGCACAGCCCGGGGTAAACGTTAGCAGGCCATTCTGAAACTCATATGTTTGGGGGACAGGCCCCACACCGCACAGGAGTTGTGGCGGGGTATAGAACAACAGACCGACGAGTGGTTGCTGCCGGTGAGCCTCAAGCCCGGCCTGGTGGTGTGCGATAATGGGCGAAATCTCGTTGCAGCTCTGGGACTAGCCAATTTGATGCACATCCCTTGCTTGGCGCATGTGCTGAATTTGGTGGTGCAGAAGTTCATTCACAACTACCCCGACATGTCAGAGCTGCTGCATAAAGTGCGGGCCGTCTGTTCGCGCTTCCGGCGTTCACATCCTGCTGCTGCTCGCCTGTCTGCGCTACAGCGTAACTTCGGCCTTCCCGCTCACCGCCTCATATGCGACGTGCCCACCAGGTGGAACTCCACCTTGCACATGCTGGACAGACTGTGCGAGCAGCAGCAGGCCATAGTGGAGTTTCAGCTGCAGCACGCACGGGTCAGTCGCACTACAGAACAGCACCACTTCACCACCAATGACTGGGCCTCCATGCGAGACCTGTGTGCCCTGTTGCGCTGTTTCGAGTACTCCACCAACATGGCCAGTGGCGATGACGCCGTTATCAGCGTTACAATACCACTTCTATGTCTCCTTGAGAAAACACTTAGGGCGATGATGGAAGAGGAGGTGGCCCAGGAGGAGGAGGAGGAGGAGGAGGAAGAGGGGTCATTTTTAGCACTTTCAGGCCAGTCTCTTCGAAGTGACTCAGAGGGAGGTTTTTGGCAACAGCAGAGGCCAGGTACAAATGTGGCCAGCCAGGGCCCACTACTGGAGGACGAGGAGGACGAGGATGAGGAGGAGGTGGAGGAGGATGAGGATGAAGCATGGTCACAGCGGGGTGGCACCCAACGCAGCTCGGGTCCATCACTGGTGCGTGGCTGGGGGGAAAAGCAGGACGATGACGATACGCCTCCCACAGAGGACAGCTTGTCCTTACCCCTGGGCAGCCTGGCACACATGAGCGACTACATGCTGCAGTGCCTGCGCAACGACAGCAGAGTTGCCCACATTTTAACCTGTGCGGACTACTGGGTTGCCACCCTGCTGGATCCACGCTACAAAGACAATGTGCCCACCTTACTTCCTGCACTGGAGCGTGATAGGAAGATGCGCGAGTACAAGCGCACGTTGGTAGACGCGCTACTGAGAGCATTCCCAAATGTCACAGGGGAACAAGTGGAAGCCCAAGGCCAAGGCAGAGGAGGAGCAAGAGGTCGCCAAGGCAGCTGTGTCAATGCCAGCTCCTTTGATGGCAGGGTTAGCATGGCAGAGATGTGGAAAACTTTTGTCAACACGCCACAGCTAACTGCACCACCACCTGATACGCAACGTGTTAGCAGGAGGCAACATTTCACTAACATGGTGGAACAGTACGTGTGCACACCCCTCCACGTACTGACTGATGGTTCGGCCCCATTCAACTTCTGGGTCTCTAAATTGTCCACGTGGCCAGAGCTAGCCTTTTATGCCTTGGAGGTGCTGGCCTGCCCGGCGGCCAGCGTTTTGTCTGAACGTGTATTCAGCACGGCAGGGGGCGTCATTACAGACAAACGCAGCCGCCTGTCTACAGCCAATGTGGACAAGCTGACGTTCATAAAAATGAACCAGGCATGGATCCCACAGGATCTGTCCGTCCCTTGTCCAGATTAGACATTAACTACCTCCCCTTAACCATATATTATTGGACTCCAGGGCACTTCCTCATTCAATCCTATTTTTATTTTCATTTTACCATTATATTGCGAGGCTACCCAAAGTTGAATGAACCTCTCCTGTGTCTGGGTGCCGGGGCCTAAATATATGCCAATGGACTGTTCCAATGTTGGGTGACGTGAAGCCTGATTCTCTGCTATGACATGCAGAATGATTCTCTGCTGACATGAAGCCAGATTGTCTGTTACGGGACCTCTCTCCTCTGCCTGTGTGCTGGGCCTAAATATATGCCAATGGACTGTTGCAGTGGTGGCTGACGTGAAGCCTCATTCTCTGCTATGACATGCAGACTGATTCTCTGCTGACATGAAGACAGATTCTCTGTTACGGGACCTCTCTCCTCTGCCTGTGTGTGTGCTGGGCCTAAATATATGCCAATGGACTGTTGCAGTGGTGGCTGACGTGAAGCCTGATTCTCTGCTATGACATGCAGACTGATTCTCTGCTGACATGAAGCCAGATTGTCTGTTACGGGACCTCTCTCCTCTGCCTGGGTGCTGGGCCTAAATATATGCCAATGGACTGTTGCAGTGGTGGCTGACGTGAAGCCTCATTCTCTGCTATGACATGCAGACTGATTCTCTGCTGACATGAAGACAGATTCTCTGTTACGGGACCTCCCTCCTCTGCCTGGGTGCTGGGCCTAAATATATGCCAATGGACTGTTGCAGTGGTGGCTGACGTGAAGCCTCATTCTCTGCTATGACATGCAGACTGATTCTCTGCTGACATGAAGCCAGATTCTCTGTTACGGGACCTCCCTCCTCTGCCTGGGTGCTGGGCCTAAATATATGCCAATGGACTGTTGCAGTGGTGGCTGACGTGAAGCCTCATTCTCTGCTATGACATGCAGACTAATTCTCTGCTGACATGAAGACAGATTCTCTGTTACGGGACCTCTCTCCTCTACCTGTGTGTGTGCTGGGCCTAAATTTATGCCAATGGACTGTTGCAGTGGTGGCTGACGTGAAGCCTCATTCTCTGCTATGACATGCAGACTAATTCTCTGCTGACATGAAGACAGATTCTCTGTTACGGGACCTCTCTCCTCTGCCTGTGTGTGTGCTGGGCCTAAATATATGCCAATGGACTGTTGCAGTGGTGGCTGACGTGAAGCCTCATTCTCTGCTATGACATGCAGACTAATTCTCTGCTGACATGAAGACAGATTCTCTGTTACGGGACCTCTCTCCTCTACCTGTGTGTGTGCTGGGCCTAAATTTATGCCAATGGACTGTTGCAGTGGTGGCTGACGTGAAGCCTCATTCTCTGCTATGACATGCAGACTGATTCTCTGCTGACATGAAGACAGATTCTCTGTTACGGGACCTCTCTCCTCTGCTTGTGTGTGTGCTGGGCCTAAATATATGCCAATGGACTGTTGCAGTGGTGGCTGACGTGAAGCCTCATTCTCTGCTATGACATGCAGACTAATTCTCTGCTGACATGAAGACAGATTCTCTGTTACGGGACCTCTCTCCTCTGCCTGTGTGTGTGCTGGGCCTAAATATATGCCAATGGACTGTTGCAGTGGTGGCTGACGTGAAGCCTCATTCTCTGCTATGACATGCAGACTGATTCTCTGCTGACATGAAGCCAGATTCTCTGTTACGGGACCTCCCTCCTCTGCCTGGGTGCTGGGCCTAAATTTATGACAATGGACTGTTGCAGTGGTGGCTGACGTGAAGCCTGATTCTCTGCTATGACATGCAGACTGATTCTCTGCTGACATGAAGCCAGATTGTCTGTTACGGGACCTCTCTCCTCTGCCTGGGTGCTGGGCCTAAATATATGCCAATGGACTGTTGCAGTGGTGGCTGACGTGAAGCCTCATTCTCTGCTATGACATGCAGACTGATTCTCTGCTGACATGAAAACAGATTCTCTGTTACGGGACCTCCCTCCTCTGCCTGGGTGCTGGGCCTAAATATATGCCAATGGACTGTTGCAGTGGTGGCTGACGTGAAGCCTCATTCTCTGCTATGACATGCAGACTGATTCTCTGCTGACATGAAGCCAGATTCTCTGTTACGGGACCTCCCTCCTCTGCCTGGGTGCTGGGCCTAAATATATGCCAATGGACTGTTGCAGTGGTGGCTGACGTGAAGCCTCATTCTCTGCTATGACATGCAGACTCTAATTCTCTGCTGACATGAAGACAGATTCTCTGTTACGGGACCTCTCTCCTCTGCCTGTGTGTGTGCTGGGCCTAAATATATGCCAATGGACTGTTGCAGTGGTGGCTGACGTGAAGCCTCATTCTCTGCTATGACATGCAGACTAATTCTCTGCTGACATGAAGACAGATTCTCTGTTACGGGACCTCTCTCCTCTACCTGTGTGTGTGCTGGGCCTAAATTTATGCCAATGGACTGTTGCAGTGGTGGCTGACGTGAAGCCTCATTCTCTGCTATGACATGCAGACTGATTCTCTGCTGACATGAAGCCAGATTCTCTGTTACGGGACCTCTCTCCTCTGCCTGTGTGTGTGCTGGGCCTAAATATATGCCAATGGACTGTTGCAGTGGTGGCTGACGTGAAGCCTCATTCTCTGCTATGACATGCAGACTAATTCTCTGCTGACATGAAGACAGATTCTCTGTTACGGGACCTCTCTCCTCTGCCTGTGTGTGTGCTGGGCCTAAATATATGCCAATGGACTGTTGCAGTGGTGGCTGACGTGAAGCCTCATTCTCTGCTATGACATGCAGACTGATTCTCTGCTGACATGAAGCCAGATTCTCTGTTACGGGACCTCCCTCCTCTGCCTGGGTGCTGGGCCTAAATTTATGACAATGGACTGTTGCAGTGGTGGCTGACGTGAAGCCTGATTCTCTGCTATGACATGCAGACTGATTCTCTGCTGACATGAAGCCAGATTGTCTGTTACGGGACCTCTCTCCTCTGCCTGGGTGCTGGGCCTAAATATATGCCAATGGACTGTTGCAGTGGTGGCTGACGTGAAGCCTCATTCTCTGCTATGACATGCAGACTGATTCTCTGCTGACATGAAGACAGATTCTCTGTTACGGGACCTCCCTCCTCTGCCTGGGTGCTGGGCCTAAATATATGCCAATGGACTGTTGCAGTGGTGGCTGACGTGAAGCCTCATTCTCTGCTATGACATGCAGACTGATTCTCTGCTGACATGAAGCCAGATTCTCTGTTACGGGACCTCCCTCCTCTGCCTGGGTGCTGGGCCTAAATATATGCCAATGGACTGTTGCAGTGGTGGCTGACGTGAAGCCTCATTCTCTGCTATGACATGCAGACTAATTCTCTGCTGACATGAAGACAGATTCTCTGTTACGGGACCTCTCTCCTCTGCCTGTGTGTGTGCTGGGCCTAAATATATGCCAATGGACTGTTGCAGTGGTGGCTGACGTGAAGCCTCATTCTCTGCTATGACATGCAGACTGATTCTCTGCTGACATGAAGCCAGATTCTCTGTTACGGGACCTCCCTCCTCTGCCTGGGTGCTGGGCCTAAATATATGCCAATGGACTGTTGCAGTGGTGGCTGACGTGAAGCCTCATTCTCTGCTATGACATGCAGACTGATTCTCTGCTGACATGAAGCCAGATTCTCTGTTACGGGACCTCTCTTCTCTGCCTGTGTGTGTGCTGGGCCTAAATATATGCCAGTGGACTGTTGCAGTGGTGGCTGACGTGAAGCCTCATTCTCTGCTATGACATGCAGACTAATTCTCTGCTGACATGAAGACAGATTCTCTGTTACGGGACCTCTCTCCTCTGCCTGTGTGTGTGCTGGGCCTAAATATATGCCAATGGACTGTTGCAGTGGTGGCTGACGTGAAGCCTCATTCTCTGCTATGACATGCAGACTGATTCTCTGCTGACATGAAGCCAGATTCTCTGTTACGGGACCTCCCTCCTCTGCCTGGGTGCTGGGCCTAAATATATGCCAATGGACTGTTGCAGTGGTGGCTGACGTGAAGCCTCATTCTCTGCTATGACATGCAGACTGATTCTCTGCTGACATGAAGACAGATTCTCTGTTACGGGACCTCCCTCCTCTGCCTGGGTGCTGGGCCTAAATATATGCCAATGGACTGTTGCAGTGGTGGCTGACGTGAAGCCTCATTCTCTGCTATGACATGCAGACTAATTCTCTGCTGACATGAAGCCAGATTCTCTGTTACGGGACCTCTCTCCTCTGCCTGGGTGCTGGGCCTAAATTTATGAAAATGGACTCTTACAGTGGTGGGTGACGTGAAGCCAGATTCTCTGCTATGGGACCTCTCTCCAATTGATTTTGGTTAATTTTTATTTATTTAATTTTTATTTTAATTCATTTCCCTATCCACATTTGTTTGCAGGGGATTTACCTACATGTTGCTGCCTTTTGCAGCCCTCTAGCTCTTTCCTGGGCTGTTTTACAGCCTTTTTAGTGCCGAAAAGTTCGGGTCCCCATTGACTTCAATGGGGTTCGTGTTCGGGACGAAGTTCGGATCGGGTTCGGATCCCGAACCCGAACAGTTCCGGGATGTTCGGCCGAACTTCTCGAACCCGAACATCCAGGTGTTCGCTCAACTCTACCCATGACCTCTGTGGGGGCAGGAAACAGAGAAGAGGTTAAATTGCCCCCTCCCACCACCGCACGTCAGTGTTCCAAAGATATCAAGTGCCAGAAGTGTCCTAGTATTTCCCAGTATTACACCATACCAGAAAAATACCAGTGAAAAAATGTCAACAAAAGAAGGGGAGGGAATGTATGGGCCGTCATGGTGATTTCATGGAAACTGAATTACCGGTAAGTCTAATTCCGGTATTCCCATATCATCACCATGACGGCCACAAGGAGAGTTATAAAATTATTTTTTATGGGTGGGGGCAACCGCTTGGAGAACCTTCTGACCAAAGGAGAGGCCAGAGGTTCCAGACAAGTCCAAACGGTAATGTTTCACAAATGTGTGAATACTAGACCAGGAGGCGGCCCTGCATATATCTTCCAGGGAGGCTCCTCCTCTTTCAGCAAAGGTAGTGGATACAGCTCTGGTAGAGTGAGCTCTAATATTGGAAGGAGGATCCAGATTCTGATTCTTATAACATAAGGTAATAGTGTCCTTAATCCATCTTGCAATGGAGGATTTTGAGGCCCTGGATCCCTTATTCCTTCCAGCAAATTGGACAAGCAGATTGTCAGACTTCCTGAAGTCCCTAGTGGCTTCCAAGTATCTAATGACTGTACGCCTAACATCAAGGAAATGAAATTTCTCTTCCTCCTGATCCTTGGGATTGTTGAAGAAGGATGGAAGTAGGATCTCCTGGCCTCTGTTGCGGTCTGAGGCCTCCTTTGGCAGGAAACCTGGGTCTAGTTTAAGCACAATCTTATCCTCAGTGATGGTAAGGTATGGTTCCCTAATGGAGAGAGCCTGAATCTCTCCCAGTCACTTGGCAGAGGTAATTGCTATAAGAAAGGCAGTTTTGAATGAAAGCAACTTAATTGAACAATCCTCCAATGGCTCAAATGGGGAACACATAAGATTGTTGAGAACTAAATTTAAGTCCCAGGTTGGGCTGCGGGACCTAAGCGTGGGTCTCAGTCTACGGGCAGCTCTAATGAATAGTTTGATCCATCTATGGTCTGCCAGGTCGGAGTCAAAGAAGGCGCTCAATGCCGAAATTTGAACCTTTAAAGGTGGATGGAGAGAGGCCCATGTCCAGGCCCCTTTGTAGAAATTCCAGAATTTTCTGGATATTGGGCCCCACAGAATTTGGATTCTCCTCGCCCGACCATGAGCAGAATCTCTTCCAGACCTTCAAGTATATCGCGGAAGTTACTTTTTTCCTAGAACATCTCAGGGTGGTTATAACCTGGTCTGACAGGCCCTGAGACTTTAAGAGGGAGACCTCAGGATCCAAGCTGTGAGCTTCAGGAACTCCGGATGAGGATGTAGCAAAGGACCCTGGTATAGGATGTCCCCCCTGAGTGGGAGTCTCACTGGTTCGTCTATTGCAAGCTTTAATAGAGGAGCAAACCAACTTCTCTTTGGCCAGAACGGAGCGATCAATATTACCGTGGTTCTCCCCTCCTGAATCTTCTGAATGACCCTCGGGATGAGCGGCAATGGAGGGAATGAGTACCCTAGATCCCAGCACCATTTTAGGGAGAAGGCATCTACTCTCCAGGGATGGTCCCCGGCATTTAGGGAGCAGAATGTTTGCACTTTCGTATTTCTCCTTGATGCGAACAGGTCTATTGTAGGAAGCCCCCATCTTTGGGTTAGCATATTGAAGACCTCTGGGTTCAGTGCCCACTCTGTATGATCTACCACCTGTCTGCTCAAAAAGTCCGCTTCTAGATTCTGGGATCCCTTCAGGTGCATTGCTGAGATGGACTTTAGTTCCTTTTCTGCAAAGGAGAAGATTTCCTCTGAGATACTCTGGAGTCTCCTTGATAGAGTACCCCCCTGGTGTTTCAAGTAGGAGACCACGGTCACCTTGTCCAATAGGACTTTCACGTGCTGATTTCTTATCAATTGCTTGGCGTCGAGAAGGGCTTCTCTTACCGCATACAGCTCCCTGAAATTTGAAGACTGGGCAGATATCAGACGCTTCCACGTTCCTTGGAAATAGGCTCTGTCGATTTTTGCTCCCCAACCGGATTGGCTGGCGTCCGTGAAGATGGTAATTGACGGTGATCTGATCCATGGGACTCCCTGGGACAGATTCTTCTCCTTCGTCCACCATGAGAGGGACCTCTTTACTAATCCTGGGATTGGGAGCTTGGAGTCCAGAGAACCCTTCTTCTTGTTCCAGTGGGACAATAGCCAGGTCTGAATCACACGGCAGTGAGCCTGTGCCCACTCGACAGAGGGTATACAGGAGGTTAGGAGGCCGAGTAGGCTCATTGCTTCCCTCACTGAGCATTTTTTCCGGCGTTGGAAGTGCCTCACCTTGTTTATCAGGGACTGGATTTTGCTCTGTGGAAGAAAAGTTGACTGAGTTACGGAGTCTAGAGAAACTCCCAGGAATCTCACCTTCTGGGATGGAACCAACATTGACTTGGGTTCGTTCACTATCCAACCTAGTTGAGATAGACGGGACAGAAATACTTCCAGTTCCGACAGCAGGAGATCTTTTGAGTCCGCTATGACTAGGAAATTGTCCAGATATGGCACTATATTTAATCCCTCCTGTCTGAGTGGGGCTATCATCTCTATCACAAGTTTGGTGAAGAGCCTTGGAGCGGCTGAAATCCCGAAGGGTAGTGCTATAAACTGGAAATGACGAATCCGATTGGAAGGGTCTAGGATAGCAAATCTTAGAAACCTCTGGTGATCTGGGTGAATGGGGACGTGCAGATAGGCATCTTTCTGGTCGACAGAGCACATAAATGCCCCTAGCTTTATCAACGGTACTAAGGATTTGAGAGACTCCATCTTGAACTTCCTGTAAAGAATAAACTTGTTCAGTTGTTTCAAGTTTATGATGGTCTGGAAGTCTCCTTCCTTTTTCCTTACTAAAAATAGGGTTGAATAGTACCCTTGACCCCTCTGAGATGCGGGGACCGGGATTACAGCACCCTTCTTCACCAAGTCCTGGATTCCTTGAAAGATATTTAGGTTGGAGAATCTGGTAGGCATTTTTGTGACGACGAATCTTGTAGGGGGGAGAGAGGTGAACTCGATCCTGTAACCTTGCCGAATGATGTCCAGGGCCCAGGGATTTCTTGATGTTAGTGACCATGGACCCAGGAAATCCTTCAGTCTCCCCCCTACAATGGCGTCATTGTTTGTCCTCGGATTTGGATTGGGGCTTGAGAAGGAAGCCCCTTCCTCTACCCCCTTTGGGATAAGACCAGCGGCCTGACTTGCCTTTCCCTCTAACAGACTTGTTTTGTCCGCCGTAGGACCGAAAGGACTGGTTCTTCCTAAAGGACCTTTCCTCTGGGAATCCCTTTTTCTTGTCGGCCGCCTTGTCAAGTATCTCGTCTAGGACCGGCCCAAATACATATTCTCCTGAAAAGGGGATAGATATTAACTTTAGTTTAGAGATTCTATCGCCCGACCAGGACTTCATCCACAAAGTCCGACGAGCTGCATTGGAAAGCCCTGCCTCCCTAGCACAGAATCTAATAGATTCAGCCGATGCATCTGCCAGGAACCCTGTAGCTGATTTAAGTAGCGGGATGGACTGCAGGATTTCTTCCCTGGAGGTCTTACTGCTTAGGTGGTTCTCAAGTTCCCCTAACCATAGGTACATAGACCTGGCTACAGACGTTGCCGCAATGTTGGTCTTGATGTTAAACATGGAGGCCTCCCAAGCTTTCCTTAAAAGGGCATCTGCCTTCCGCTCCATAGCATCCTTCAATTGGGCAGCATCCTCAAACGGCAGGGCAGTTTTCTTGTTAACCATCGCCACCTGCACGTCAACTTTAGGGGTCCCGTCAAACAGCTTAGACTGAGAGGGGTCGAATAATAATCGATTTTTAAATTCTTTGGAAATCCCCAATCGTTTTTCTGGTTCTGACCATTCCTCCAGAATCATTTGTCTAATCATAATGTGTTTGTTTATGGGGAAGACCTTGGATTTTTTCACCTTGAGTCCCCCAAACATTTCGTCCTGAATGGAAACGGACCTAGGGGTCTCTTCAATCCCCATTGTCGCTCTGACTGCCTTTAGCAAGTCACTCATCTCCTCCGAGGAAAAATAAAACTTCCTATTATTTTCGTATATTTCCCCCTCAGAGAGAGATGGATCATCCTCTCACTGCGTGGAAGTAGAAGCTTTATCGCCAGCATCCTCGGATCCGGAGGAAATAATCCTGGAATGCGGACGCTTGCGAGAAGGCTCGTCCTGGGGATCAGACGGAGCAACTCTAGCGGCCCGGATTTCTTCCTGAACCACCGATCTGATATTTACCATAAGGGACGATTGTTCCTGCTGGATCACATCAGAAATACATGCTTTACAAAGCTTCTTTCCATATTCGTCAGGCAGTTTCCTTGCACAAGAGATGCAGCGAGGAGATTTTTGAAACTTTTTTTGCGCCTCTTTAGCCTGAAACAGATATGGAAATAGCGGTATCAGAAATAAGGCTTAGCAAAAATACCGTGCCATAAGACAAGCGGACCCCCAGAGGGATACTTACAGGAGGCAGAGGGGGGGCATCAAGCTCCATAACAGTTTGTACCTCAGGACCTGACATTTTTGTGAAGTAAAATGCAGCTGCAGTACTCACAGACCTCAGATCAGCGTCCTATGGCTGCTCCCGCCTTTTATTCAAACTGCTCTGCTCCTGCGCTTTACTTCCGGGTTGCGTCCGAACCCGGAAGTGACGTCACCGACGTCGGCGTGCGCACACACCGGTCGCCACCAGCCAGACCCACAGGGGAGGAGGAGGAGGAAGATTGCGGCCCGGGAGCATTCTCCAGACCAGCCGGAGAGAGTCCTCCCGATACCCCCCAGCCCAGCATGAGCACGTGGCAGCCGGCGGACTGGGGGAGCTCCAACGAGCCTCAGGTAACCAGGAGGCTCCTGGAGACGAAGAAAAATAATAAAAACAAAATCCTATCTTCATCTCCCTGCCGGCCGCAGGGAGACTCTTCTCTGACCCTGGCCACAGTGGGGACAGGAACACTGAGGTGCGGTGGTGGGAGGGGGCAATTTAACCTCTTCTCTGTTTCCTGCCCCCATAGAGGTCATGGGTCAATCTCCTTGTGGCCGTCATGGTGATGATATGGGAAAAATAGTTGTCCTATTTTTGATATATATATATATATATATATATATATTCATATTCCGTGCTACACCTCAAAACTGCCATGAAGGAAGAAGAGATATGTCATGGGAAGGGTCTATTGACATAGGGACATATACTCCATGCAGCACCACAGAAAAACACCACAGAAAAATTGAGACTGTCATAAAAAAGAGATTAGCCATAGGAAGGTTCTATTGGCATGAGGCCCATGTAATTGAGGCATACCTGAGTATTATGAACATCTTGTTGGCGTGTGCCAAGTGAGCAAGATCGAGGAAATATATGTAGTAAACAGAGTGCACGCCGGCTGGCGCCGTGCGTCTGACGTCAGCGCACCACTGCGCGTGACGTCACAAGACGCATGACGTCATCGCTCATGCGCGGACTGCAGGAGAGTACTAATAAGGGCACTGGCAAAAGCACTTTATTAGAGATGTATAGGACGATGATAAGTGGTAACATAACTAGATCCAGGATTATTCTATATTACTTGGTGATGCATAAAAGTATATATAGAGAACAACAATATGGGGAGAAATTAACTGGATCACTACATCCAGATAAGTTGGGCATAGGCAATATGGCAGTGTAAAGGATATAGGGGCATGGCTAGGTGAATATATATATATATATATATATATATATATATATATATATATATTGAAGAAAAAATCCAACGGGAGCACCATCCAGAGAGCGGGTGCAATGTCCAACAATGGGTTTCAGCAATACCCAATATTATAAAAAGGAAAAAAAGTTGGACTGCACTCCTGAATTGTAGTGAAAACAATAAAAAAAAGTATTCCCCCATATTGTGGCAAACTTGCAACGTTTCGGCTCACATGAGCCTTCCTCAAGCCTGAGGAAGGCTCATGTGAGCCGGAACGTCGCAAGTTTGCCACAATATGGGTGAATACTTTTTTTATTGTTTTCACTACAATTCAGGAGTGCAGTCCAACATTTTTTCTTCTATATATATTGTAATATGGGGAAGATCGCTCCAATAAACCAGGTGCATGAGCCAGCCCAGGGTTAAAGAAAACAGATATTTATTTTCTAAAACGAAAATAGGAACAGCTTATAGCAGCCAAGGTCCAAACAAACCCAAACTTAAAGTCCGCTTAGTTCAGTACAACATAATCAATAGAACAGTCCGTTCAAAATAAAGGTATTTTTACCCTGGGTTCTTTTTAGTCAGTGGTAGATTCCAGTCAGCTTTCTTGCCAAACTTTCCACATGTCCTCAGTTTCCAGCTCTGTTCACAGCCAGCCACAGCAGTGTGTCCACCACACCACACACCACACACTCCACACCACCCTCACTCACTACCTTTTCCTCTTATCAGGAGAGTGAGTTAACCCTGTGGTTACCGGATCCTAGGTAGTGCCTTCTTAAAGGCACCGCAACCCAAATATTGGTGATACATATCTGTCATTGAGGACCCAACCTTGGTGTCCTTTACAATATATATATATATACACTCGCCTAAAGAATTATTAGGAACACCATACTAATACGGTGTTGGACCCCCTTTTGCCTTCAGAACTGCCTTAATTCTACGTGGCATTGATTCAACATGGTGCTGATAGCATTCTTTAGAAATGTTGGCCCATATTGATAGGATAGCATCTTGCAGTTGATGGAGATTTGAGGGATGCACATCCAGGGCACGAAGCTCCCGTTCCGCCACATCCCAAAGATGCTCTATTGGGTTGAGATCTGGTGACTGTGGGGGCCATTTTAATACAGTGAACTCATTGTCATGTTCAAGAAACCAATTTGAAATGAATCGAGCTTTGTGACATGGTGCATTATCCTGCTGGAAGTAGCCATCAGAGGATGGGTACATGGTGGTCATGAAGGGATGGACAGAAACAATGCTCAGGGATACGTGGCATTTAAACGATGGCCAATTGGCACTAAGGGGCCTAAAGTGTGCCCAGAAAACATCCCCCACACCATTACACCACCACCACCAGCCTGCACAGTGGTAACAAGGCATGATGGATACATGTTCTCATTCTGTTTACGCCAAATTTGGACTCTACCATTTGAATGTCTCAACAGAAATTGAGACTCATCAGACCAGGCAACACTTTTCCAGTCTTCAACAGTCCAATTTTGGTGAGCTTGTGCAAATTGTAGCCTCTTTTTACTATTTGTAGTGGAGATGAGTGGTACCCGCTGGGGTCTTTCTTTCCCATTCTGACATTCAGTTTGGAGTTCAGTAGATTGTCTTGACCAGGACCACAACCCTACATGCATTGAAGCAACTGCCATGTGATTGGTTGACTAGATAATCGTATTGATGAGAAATAGAACAGGTGTTCCTAATAATTCTTTAGGTGAGTGTATATATACAGAGCTAGTTATACTATATGATATGACATATCATTGAATGTCAATAGATCCTACTATACTATATGACAGTGATGGCTAACCTTGGCACTCCAGCTGTGGTGAAACTACGACTCCCAGCATGCTCCATTTATTTCTATAGAGTTCTGAGAGCAGCCAAGCAAGAGGGGTATCTTGGGAGTTGTAGTTTTACCACAGCTGGAGTGCCAAGGTTAGCCATCACTGCTATATGATGTCACGTACTACCTTGTCCTGGTTGGACTTAAGGAGTTGTTTTGTCTGTAGGGAGTAGAAAGGAGAAAGGAGATATTGTTAATAGTAAATACAATATATCATATTAACATCAAACAAATGTACAAAATATTTAGATATAAAGGTTGAGTGGACACCTGGATGTTCGGGTTTGACGGGTTCGGCCGAACTTGAGAAAAAAGTTCGAGTTTGGGACCCTGAACCCCATTTGACCCTGAACCCCATTAAAGTCAATGGGGACTTAAACTTTTTTGTCATGGAAAGGGCTAGAGGGCTGCAAATGCCAGACAAAGGTGGAGGAGGTGGAGGAGGACGAGATAGCCAACACAGGTTTTTTGTTTTAATTTAATTTTGTAAAATTAAGGTACACTCCAAAAGAGTGTGAAATATCCAAAATACAAACATGAGCAATTGCGCTGCAGTATAACAATGGCTGCTTAGTGCCAGTATGCATGTCTATATTGCACAAGGAACAGACAAGTCCTGAGGGATCCATGCCTGGTTCATTTTAATGAACGTGGGCTTGTCCACATTGGCTGTGGACAGGCAGCTGCGCTTGTGTGTGATAACGCCCCCTGCCGTGCTAAACACACATTCAGATAATACACTGGTGATGGCCATGAGCTGGTCTGGGTGCCACCTGCTGTGAACATGGTTCCTCCTCCGCCATCTCCTCCTCCTCCTCATCCTCCAGAACTGTGCCCTGGCTGGACAATTGTGTACCTTAGGTTTGTGGGTACAGGAACCCATAGATTCACAGCCTGATGAACGTTTAATAGAAAAAAGCAAAAACTTTATTAAAGTCCGTTTAAAAGGAGGGCAAAAAGCCTGTATGTCACAGTCTATGACCATCAGGCAACCAGACCCAAAATATGTGCAGAGAAGGAGTATAAATAAATCCTCTGTACAATTATAGGTCTGGATTAGAGACCTGACTTGCTAGCAAGTAGTTGCTAATCAATTGCAAGCCGGATGTTAGGACACGGTTCACACTATGAATGGACACTAGTATGTTTGTTGCAAGTGACCCTATAGGATATATTGCTCAAGTGTGGTAAATCCAGCTAATTCCTGGCCATGTGAGGCTATGTTTAGCTGATCGCACTGACTATACTGAGTGCTGCACCCTTGGTCTGCGATTGAGATCAGTGTATCCAGTACATATACGCTGGACCACTATGTCTGGAGCGACTATTTGATAGCCTCACTACGTAGCATTCCTCTGCACTTTTGCCCTTCCTATCCAATAGAGCGCCTTGATTAGGTGGTACATATGGGTGTGCTTGCTCCTCCTCCCATTGGTTGCTTTATGCACATTGAGGTGACTAGGAGCAGCACACCATATGTGCGGCATCTGCGCTCCTGAACATAGAAGCTCAACGGCTTAGGTAGGTTTAGCGTAGGACCCGTCTGACCTGAGACCACCTTTGCGTTCGGTAGGCGGGCTTAGATGTGTTTTGATCAAAATATATTGTCTAAGTGTCTCAGATATTATCATATCAGAGTGAGGACTTTGTCTATATATAGTGCTTGCATCTACTTTACTAAGTGCATTATCATCTTATTTCTGTGGTTTTCTTCAATAATATGGCCAGGGACATCCGCACATTTGCATATAATATCGTTCAGGATGTTTTTATCTTAGTTTTTTTTGTGAAATTTTTTTGTCTATGTAGTATTTGCTTGAGGGAGTGGCACCTTCAAGTGTGAATGTGCACCTATTTTATCTTGGGCGTAGCATTCCTCTGCACCTTTGCCCTTCCTATCCAATAGAGCGCCTTGATTAGGTGGTACATATGGGTGTGCTTGCTCCTCCTCCCATTGGTTGCTTTATGCACATGGAGGTGACTAGGAGCAGCACACCATATGTGCGGCGTCTGCGCTCCTGAACATAGAAGCCCAACGGCTTAGGTAGGTTTAGCGTAGGACCCGTCTGACCTGAGACCACTTTGGCGTTCGGTAGGCGGGCTTAGATGTGTTTTGATCAAAATATATTGACTAAGTGTCTCAGATATTATCATATCAGAGTGAGGATTTTGTCTATATATAGTGCTTGCATCTACTTTACTAAGTGCATTATCATCTTATTTCTGTGGTTTTCTTGCATACAGTCACTTGTAGCCAGTATATTTTGGCTCAATCCACACACCTGCAGCCAGTATATTTTAGCTCAATCCACACATTTGCGGCCAGTATATTTTGGCTGCATGCACACACTCAGGCTATCAGGTTAATATTGCATCTCATGCAACCCTGCCTAAAGAGCCGTGTCCTAATGGTTAACAGCAGCTCTAGCAAGTAGTTGCTAACCAATTGCAAGCCGGATGTTAGGACACGGTTCACACTGTGAATGGACACTAGTATGTTTTTCATGGGGTAAAGAACGTGACTTTTAAAAATACCTTTAATAGTAATCAAATGGGTATAGGTAATTATAGAACAATAATTGTGCACTACAATTAACCTATAGGGGAGTAGTGACCCCTAGTAGAAAACATACGTGGTGACGGGATAGGACATGAGGTTACGACGGAGGGACAAGGTCTCTTAGAAAGAGCAGGGCAGAGACCACTTGCCCTAGTTGCCCTACAGACTGCTTAGCCCAGGGCGACCCCCTGATGGTGGAGGATCCCTGTCCCCGAACCTAATGCTATTCGGTCCCTAGGAAACCCTAATTAGGGAAAGGATAATAGACAAATGGAATGTGGGTGATTATCCAAGGAGGTGGATAGCACTACCACTTTCTCACAAAGATCATAACCATAAAAAAAACAACGCGTTTCGCCTAGGACTTTTTAGGCTCATCAGGGGGTGATTTCAATACCAGGATAAATACAGTAAGATACTGAAGGTGATACAAAAGATGATACTTAGCTCCAAGCCAGATGTGACAAAACAGGTTTTTGTGGACCACCATATAATAGGGATGTCCCACTAATGATACATATGGGCAGGTGATTGATTCCCCACAAAAAAACGAGTTGCTTGTACATTGTCACATCTGGATAAGGTACATCGACGATGTGCTGATACTGTGGAAAGGGACACAAGAGCATTTTATGGCATTTGTGGCAGCATTAAATGTGAACCAGATGGGGTTATTTTGCACATCAGAGGTACAAGAGCGACATATTGCGTTCTTGGACCTGATGATCACCATTGGTACTGACAGAAAGATCACTACTAATCTGTTCAGGTAGAAAACTTCGACAAATAATCTCCTGCACTGGGATAGTGGTCATCCGCTGGCCCTAAAAAGAGGTATCCCGAAGGGACAGTACCTTAGGGCCAGGAGGAATTGTTCCGAACTAGGTGATTTTAGAGCAGTTGCATCTGACTTGAGAGGCCGATTCATGAATCGGGGGTATCCCCAATATACTTTGAAAAGAGCCTTCCATCATTCTATGAGCACAGATCTCACCCGGCTCCTGGTTCCAAAAACGAGCAGCAGTGAGGACCCCACAACCAGAATTGTCGCAACTTTTGATAAGGCCCACAAAAACGTCCGTGATATTTTACAAAATCACTGGTCTATTTTGCAATCAGACCCAGATATTGGGGAGCTAATTCCAGACCATCCCTCAATTACATATCGACGTAGTTCTAATTTACGTGGCCATCTGGTACACAGCTTGTATACACATCCTAAGTCTGAAACTTGGCTGAAGAATACCTTAAATTACACCTTTCCCTGCGGCTCATGTATTATCTGTAGGAATATCCTGAGAGGGGGATTCTTTACTAGCCATACAACAGGGAAGAGGTATAACATACGCTCATTCATCAGATGCACTTCTATATTAACATCATTCGGAATAAGCGGGACACATCAGTGGCACGTCATGTATGTGATATGCATGACGGTGACCCTGATGTGTTGAGAGTGCAGGGAATTGAACAAGTGAAGATATCAATCCGTGGAGGTGATAGTGACATACCCCTACTCCGCAAAGAAGCAATGTGGACCTTCAAGTTGCAGACAATTCAACTGCAAGGGCTAAATGAGGCTATATCATATGCCAGCTTTATCTGATGTACCAGCCCTATCATATACAGCATGATGCGCGTCATGCTGTACACAGTGTAGCGCTTTTTGATGTGCTGTTCCATGGCATTAGTGATTTTATTACTCTTTCCGTTTATGTAAAACACCTGTGTACATGCTTACAAGCTTTAATGTACACTGAATACATTCCGTTTTATGCCTAACTGCAATCTGCAGCAGTATATCAATGTCTGTATGTAGTGGGGATGCCCCTCCCCATTAGTGACGTACTACTGAGATGGGGATAGGTACCTGCTTCTTCGGAGAACTACCGCCCCCTGTGGATCCCGACCAGCAAACATGTTCTGAATTAAAAGATGGTATATGGGCCGCGACTTGGATTCCCCCACGAATTGTGCAAGTGCAAACTCGTCAGGAAGGGTAAGGATCATTATGGCATCTGCCGTTCAGAGGGCAGGACTGGGAACCCGCCCCTACTTCTGATTGGTGATGTAACTGGCACACCCCTCCTGACAGGCAGGGCTTCGGCCATATGAAGTCGGCGTTTGTTCGGCCGCGTACTGCCATCACAGCGCCGGAGCCATAGCACGCTACAGTGCGGCACTTTGTCCTGACATAGGCATTTATCTAATAAGCTCCTGAAGATACGTGACGAACATATGTCACGTGGAAACGCGTAGAGCTGCTGTTAATCATTAGGACACGGCTCTTTAGGCAGGGTTGCACGAGATGTGGTATTAACCTGATAGCCTGAGTGTGTGCATGCAGCCAAAATATACTGGCCGCAAATGTGTGGATGGAGCCAAAATATACTGGCTGCAGGTGTTTGGATGGAGCCAAAATAGACTGTTGGTAATAACCAAAGGATGAAGGAGGGGGGGGGACCCCTACCCACACTGGCCCATACTTAACAACCATCCCAAATAAGGACACTGACCACGTTCTTTCTTTTAACCTTTCTTTATTGCTGGGCGGTAGTCGGCCACAGCTATATTTTTTATTCTTCAAAAACGGCAACAGTATAAAAACCGTGCGATCCGCCAGCCGCTGGACTCCCAACGGGCAGATTTCGCCAAACCCATCATTAATAACTTTTAAGTTACAGTAACTTGCCGCCAGCTGTGACTTATAAAATTCTTCAAGCCTGCATACAGCCTCCCTGAGGACATAACACACAGACAAACAGAAATATTAATTAACACTAAAATTTTCAAATACAGGGAACAAAAGGGAGGGAGGAAGGGGGCACCTCGCTTCCGATAAAGAGGAAGAGGATAGGCGGGGACAGCACATAAATACCCTCCTGCTACCCGCCTCCTCTTCCTGCCGTGCCATAAGCTAACCCCTTCATACTCCCACAAACTAAACTCTAAATCAAGGGCCATACAAGTGCCCTAAGGAGATAGAAAAGGGGGGGGGGAGACCCACAGTCCCTGTCTACCCTCCCTAAACAGTCGGGCAGCCATCATACTGTCTGCAAGTGACTGGATACAGCCAAAATATACTGGCTGCAAGCGAATGGATACAGCCACATATACTGGCCGCAGGCTATCTGAGAGGCTGGTCTGAACACTGCACTATATGAGGGCGTATACAGGGAGTGCAGAATTACTAGGCAAGTTGTATTTTTGAGGATTAATTTTATTATTGAACAACAACCATGTTCTCAATGAACCCAAAAAACTCATTAATATCAAAGCTGAATATTTTTGGAAGTAGTTTTTAGTTTGTTTTTAGTTTTAGCTATTTTAGGGGGATATCTGTGTGTGCAGGTGACTATTACTGTGCATAATTATTAGGCAACTTAACAAAAAACAAATATATACCCATTTCAATTATTTATTTTTACCAGTGAAACCAATATAACATCTCAACATTCACAAATATACATTTCTGACATTCAAAAACAAAACAAAAACAAATCAGTGACCAATATAGCCACCTTTCTTTGCAAGGACACTCAAAAGCCTGCCATCCATGGATTCTGTCAGTGTTTTGATCTGTTCACCATCAACATTGCGTGCAGCAGCAACCACAGCCTCCCAGACACTGTTCAGAGAGGTGTACTGTTTTCCCTCCTTGTAAATCTCACATTTGATGATGGACCACAGGTTCTCAATGGGGTTCAGATCAGGTGAACAAGGAGGCCATGTCATTAGATTTTCTTCTTTTATACCCTTTCTTGCCAGCCACGCTGTGGAGTACTTGGACGCGTGTGATGGAGCATTGTCCTGCATGAAAATCATGTTTTTCTTGAAGAATGCAGACTTCTTCCTGTACCACTGCTTGAAGAAGGTGTCTTCCAGAAACTGGCAGTAGGACTGGGAGTTGAGCTTGACTCCATCCTCAACCCAAAAAGGCCCCACAAGCTCATCTTTGATGATACCAGCCCAAACCAGTACTCCACCTCCACCTTGCTGGCGTCTGAGTCGGACTGGAGCTCTCTGCCCTTTACCAATCCAGCCACGGGCCCATCCATCTGGCCCATCAAGACTCAATCTCATTTCATCAGTCCATAAAACCTTAGAAAAATCAGTCTTGAGATATTTCTTGGCCCAGTATTGACGTTTCAGCTTGTGTGTCTTGTTCAGTGGTGGTCGTCTTTCAGCCTTTCTTACCTTGGCCATGTCTCTGAGTATTGCACACCTTGTGCTTTTGGGCACTCCAGTGATGTTGCAGCTCTGAAATATGGCCAAACTGGTGGCAAGTGGCATCTTGGCAGCTGCACACTTGACTTTTCTCAGTTCATGGGCAGTTATTTTGCGCCTTGGGTTTTCCACACGCTTCTTGCGACCCTGTTGACTATTTTGAATGAAACGCTTGATTGTTTGATGATCACGCTTCAGAAGCTTTGCAATTTTAAGAGTGCTGCATCCCTCTGCAAGATATCTCACTATTTTTGACTTTTCTGAGCCTGTCAAGTCCTTCTTTTGACCCATTTTGCCAAAGGAAAGGAAGTTGCCTAATAATTATGCACACCTGATATAGGGTGTTGATGTCAATAGACCACACCCCTTCTCATTACAGAGATGCACATCACCTAATATGCTTAATTGGTAGTAGGCTTTCGAGCCTATACAGCTTGGAGTAAGACAACATGCATAAAGAGGATGATGTGGTCAAAATACTCATTTGCCTAATAATTCTGCACTCCCTGTATATGTCCACAGAAACTTTACTAACGCAGCACGCTGTAAAATCATCTGGATGAGGTAGGCTATTAAATAGTCGCTCCAGACATAATGGTCTAGCGTATATGTACTGGATACACTGATCTGTATAGCAAACCAAGGGTGCAGTACTCAGTAAAGTCAGTGCGATCAGCTAAACATAGCCTCACACGGCCAGGAATTAGCTGGACTAGCCACACCTGAGTAAATATCCTATAGGGTCACTTGCAACAAACATACTAGTGTCCATTCACAGTGTGAACCATGTGTGAACATCCGGCTTGCAATTGATTAGTAGTGTTGAGCGCAAATATTCAAATTGCAAATTTTTTTTCTCGAATATCGCGATTTCGAGATTTTGCGAATATTTAGAATATAGTGCTATATATTCGCGAAATCAAATATTCTTTATTTTTTATTTTTTTTATGCTCCAGTCAGTGCCTGTTGCCGCTTCTGCCGACTTCCGTGCTCATGGAGCGTCCCCATCACCATGGGAACGTCTCCATATACTAGAATGTACTGTCGGATTTGAGAATTACGTTGAAATCACAATTCGATTATTTCAAGTTATAATAATCGAATTGCGATTTCAACTTAACACCGCTATATTCCATATTTGTTAATTCTAGCCTAATATGGAATATAGCAGTGCTAAGTTGAAATCGCAATTCGATTATTATAACTTGAAATAATCGAATTGCGATTTCAACGTAATTCTCAAATCCGACAGTACATTCTAGTATATGGAGACGTTTCCATGGTGATGGGGACGCTCCATGAGCATGGAATATAGAATTACTAAGTTGAAATCGCCATGCGATTACTTCGAGTTATATTAATCGCATTGCGATTTCAACTTGGACCTGGTTTACTATGGTTGGCTTCAATGGCTTGGTAGAATTAGCGAATATGACGAATGTATTCATCATATTCCACAAAACGAATATACAAATGTATTCGTCATATTCCACAAAACAAAGATATTCTCCATCTTCGTTTTAGCTACCTATTCATCAACATCACAAATTCTAGCAATCATATAGGAAAGTTGACTATAGAGACAGCTAAGTTTAATTCGCTATGCGATTATATTACTTAGCTTTTTTTTTTTTTTTATAAATAGAATAATTATAATAATTATCAGGTATTATAATTATTCTATTTATTTAAAAAAAAAAAGCTAAGTAGTATAATCGCATAGCGAATTAAACTTAGCTGTCTCTATAGTCAACTTTCCTATACGATTGCTAGAATTCGCGAAGTTGATGAATAGGTAGCTAAAACGAAAATGGAGAATATCTTCGTTTTGTGGAATATGACGAATACATTCGTATATTCGTTTTGTGGAATATGACGAATACATTTGTCATATTCGCTAATTCTACCAAGACATTGAAGCCAACCATAGTAAACCAGGTCAAAGTTGAAATCGCAATGCGATTAATATAACTCGAAGTAATCGCATTGCGATTTCAACTTAGCACTGCTATATTCCATATTAAGCTAGAATTAACGAATATGGGATATAGCAGCAACCATAGTAAAACAGGTCCAAGTTGAAATCGCAATTCGATTTAATTCAAGTTATAATAATCGAATTGCGATTTCAACTTTTTACGTATATTCTTAATACTGCTATAACTTTGTCTTTTAGAATATTCGTAATATTGCTCTAACTTCGTCTTTTAGAATATGACGAATATTCTAAAAGACGAAGTTAGAGCAATATTACGAAATTTCGTAAAATACACATAGACTGTAATTTAGCTAATATACTGCTATAGTAATTTTTTTAACAGTGTACATATTTTACAAAACTTAAGTTAAGATGAGGCAAAATAAATTAGAGAAAAAAAAATTATTATAGCACTATATTAGCTAAATTACTATCTATAAGTGTATTTTACAAAATTTCGTAATATTGCTCTAACTTCGTCTTTTAGAATATTCGTCATATTCGAAAAGACGAAGTTAGAGGAATATTACGAAATTTCATAAAATACCGTTGCCTTATACTATTAAAAGAAAAAAAATTGCAATACACGATTAATTAAATCACATATTATTTGCGATAACTTGAAAAATTACGAATATTCGATTTCGACGAATATAACACGAATATTCAATCGAATATTTGCAAAATATCGCGAAATCGAATATGGCACCTCCCGCTCATCACTATTGATTAGCAACTACTTGCTAGCGCTGCTGTTAACCATTAGGACACGGCTCTTTAGGCAGGGTTGCAAAAGATGCGGTATTAACCTGATAGCCTGAGTGTGTGCATGCAGCCAAAATATACTGGCCGCAAATGTGTGGATTGAACTAAAATATACTGGCTGCAGGTGTGTGGATTGAGCCAAAATATACTGGCTACAAGTGACTGTATACAGCCAAAACATACTGACTGCAAGCGAATGGATATAGCTTTATGTACTGGCCGCAGGCTATCTGAGAGGCTGGTCTGAACACTGTACTACATGAGAGCGTATATATGTCCACAGAGACTTTATTAACGCAGCACGCTGTAAAATCATCTGGAGTAGTGAGGCTATCAAATAGTCGCTCCAGGCATAGTGGTCTAGCATATATGTGCTGGATACACTGATCTCAATCGCAGACCAAGGGTGCAGCACTCAGTATAGTCAGTGCGATCAGCTAAACATAGCCTCACACGGCCAGGAATTAGCTGGATTTACCACACTTGAGCAATATATCCTATAGGGTCACTTGCAACAAACATACTAGTGTCCATTCATAGTGTGAACCGTGTCCTAACATCCGGCTTGCAATTGATTAGCAACTACTTGCTAGCAAGTCAGGTCTCTAATCCAGACCTATAATTGTACAGAGGATTTATTTATACTCCTTCTCTGCACAATTTTTGAGTCTGGTTGCCTGATGGTCATAGACTGTGACATACAGGCTTTTTGCCCTCCTTTTAAACAGACTTTAATAAAGTTTTTTTTTTTTTCTTTTAAACGTTCATCAGGCTGTGAATCTATTAAGGAACGTCTACCTACGTATCTGTATAAAGTGTGAGATGGTACAGGAACCCACCATCCGAGCCACTTGGTAATGACTGGACGGAAACCCTACGAAATGATCCCTCTTGCTCCTGCTTCTCCTGTGCCACATCCTCTTCCATCATCGCCGGGAGCGTTTTTTCTAGGAGGCATAGAAGTGGGATAGTAACGCTGAGAATGGCATTGGCACTGGCCATGTTGGTGGAGTACTCTAAACAGCACAACAAGGAACACCGGTCTCACATGGAGGCCAGTCATTGGTGGTACTGGTGAAGTGGTGCTGTTCCACCGAGCGACTCACCCATGCGTGCTGCAGCTGAAACTCCACTGTCGCCTGCTGCTGCTCGCAGAGTCTGGCCAGCATGTGCAAGGTGGAGTTCCACCTTGTGGGCACGTTGCATATTAGGCTGTGAACAGGAAGGCCAAAGTTACGCTGTAGCGCTGACAGGCGAGCAACAGCAGGGTGAGAACGCCGAAAGCGCGCACAGACGGCCCGCACTTTATGCAGCAGCTCTGACATATCGGGGTAAGTTTTAAGGAATCTCTGCACCACCAAATTCAGCACATGCGCCAGGCAAGGGATGCGCGTCAAACCGGCTAGTCCCAGAGCTACTACGAGATTTCGCCCATTATCGCACACCACCAGGCCGGGCTTGAGGCTGACTGGCACAAACCACTCATCAGTCTGTTGTTCAAGGCCCGTCCACAGCTCCTGCGCGGTGTGGGGTTTGTCCCCCAAACAGATAAGTTTTAAAACTGCCTGCTGTCGTTTACCTCTGGCTGTGTTGGAGTGGGTGGCGAAGATGTTAAGCTGACCGGATGAGGAGCTGGTAGAGGATAAGAAAGCAGACTAGGAGGAGGAAGCAACAGGAGGCAAACTGAAGCGCCCTGCAATCCTCGGTGGTGGAAGGACATGCTCCAAACTGCTATCCGCCTCAGGACCAGCCGCCACTGCATTTACCCAGTGTGATGTTATGGAGATATGACGGCCCTGACCGTGCTTACTGGTCCACATATCCGTAGTCAGGTGCACCTTGCCACAGATGGTGTTGCGCAGGACCCACCTGATTTTGTCCCCTAACTGGTTGTGCAGGGAAGGTATGGCTCGCTTTGAAAAGTAGTGGCAGCTGGGCACGACGTACTGTGGGACAGCCACCACCATATGGCCTTTAAAACTATCCGTCTCCACCAGACGGAATGACAGCATTTCAAAGGCCAGTAATTTAGAAATGCTGGCATTCAGGGCTAGGCATCGCGGGTGGGTAGGGGGGTACTTCCTCTTCCTCTCCAGCGTTTGGGAGATGGAGAGCTGAACGCTTTCGTGGGACATTGTGGAGATGCTTGGTGACCCAGGTGTTGGTGTTGCTGGCAGATCCTCTATTTGCGGGGTGGCAGGTGGCACTGTCACTCCCGAGGTGGATGAAGAGGCAGCAACTGCAGCAGAAGAGGAAGCAGGAGGAGCCAGAGACCTTTCTTGGTTTTTGAGGTGTCTATGCCACTGCAGCTCGTGCTTTGCACTTAAATGCCTGGTCATGCAGGTTGTGCTCAGGTTGAGAACGTTTATGCCTCGCTTCAGGCTCTGATTGCACAGCGGGCAAACCACTCGTGTCTTGTCGTCAGCACATTGTCTGAAGAACTGCCACGCCAGGGAAATCCTTGGAGCTGGCTTTGGTGTGCTCGGTCCCTTGCTGAGGTGGGCAGTAGGAGGCGTACTGTCTAGAGGACGGCCGCACCGCTTTTGCACCCTGCTCCCTCTTCTGCTGTGCTGGTGGCTCTGTGCGACCACCGCTTCTTCCTCCGAACTACATAGGTCACTCGCATGACCTTAATTCCATGTGGGGTCGTGGACTTCATCGTCCCCCACATCATCTTCCACCTAGTCTTCACCCCTGCCTTCCTTGTCGGTCTGCACACTTTCAAATGTACCAGTAGTTGGCACTTGTGTTTCGTCATCATCCGAGACGTGCTGCAATGGTCCTCCCATGTACTCATCTTGAAAGATAAGTGGTTGGGCATCGGTGCACTCAATCTCTTCCACTTCAGGGGCACGGCTAGGTGGATGGCCCTGGGAAACCCTGCTAACAGAGTCATCAAAAAGCAGAAGAGACTGCTGCATGACTTGGAGTTTAGACTGCTTGGCTGATTTGCAAGGGGGTGAGGTGAAAGACTGATGGACATCGGCTGCAGGTGCTAACTGTAGTCTTTCAGCAGGAGACTGGGTTGGAGACATTGCGAAGGAACTGGATCCACTGTCAGCAACCCAATCTACTATCGCCTGTACTTGTTCAGGCCTCACCATTTGTAGAGCAGCATTAGGCCCGACCAAATACCGCTGCAGGTTTTGTCGCCTACTCACACTTGAGGAAAGGGTTTCACTTGTGCGTGTAGCTGGCGCAGATCGACCATGTCTTCTCCCTGCAACAGGAGCTCCACCAGCAGCACCACGACCTGGGCCACATCCCTAATTTGACGCTCTCCTCATATTTTTCAAATTTAGGATCTTGCCCTAAATGGGTGTTTAAGTAATAGTAGAATAGAACGACAGTATGTAAAGGGAGTATCTCACACGGTCTGAACCAGTGTAGGCCTAAATAAAATATTTCTTTGCACAAAATGGCTGTATTTCAAATCCCTGAATCAAACCCCTGTATGTAGAGGGAGTATCTCACAGGGCCTGAACCAGTGTAGGCCTGAAGTAAATATATCTTTGCCCAAAATGGCTTTATTTCAAATGTCTGATTCAACCCCTGTATGTAGAGGGGATATCTCACAGGGCCTGAACCAGTGTAGGCCTGAAGTAAAAATATCTTTGCACAAGATTGCTGTATTTCAAATGGCAGTATTTCAAATGGCAGTATTTCAAATGCCTGATTCAAACCCCTGTATGTAGAGGGGGTATCTCACACGGTCTGAACCAGTGTAGACCTGAAGTAAATATTTCTTTGCACAAAATGGCTGTATTTCAAATGGCTGTATTTCAAATGCCTGATTCAAACCCCTATATGTAGAGGGGGTATCTCACAAGGCCTGAACCAGTGTAGGCCTGAAGTAAATATTTCTTTGCACAAAATGGCTGTATTTCAAATGGCTGTATTTCAAATCCCTGAATCAAACCCCTGTATGTAGAGGGAGTATCTCACACAGTCTGAACCAGTGTAGGCCTGAAGTAAATATATCTTTGCACAAAATGGCTGTATTCCAATGGCTGTATTTTAAATCTCTGAATAAAACCTCTGTATGTAGAGGGAGTATCTCAAGGGGCCTGAACCAGTGTAGGCCTGAAGTTAATATTTCTTTGCCCTAAATGGCTGTATTTCAAATGGCTGATTCAAACCCCTGTATGTCGAGGGGGTATATCACAGGGCCTGAACCAGTGTAGGCCTGAAGAAAATATATCTTTGCACAAAATGGCTGTATTTCAAATGGCTGTATTTTAAATGCCTGATTCAAACCCCTGCATGTAGAGGGTGTATCTCACACGGTCTGAACCAGTGTAGGCCTGAAGTAAATAGTTATTTGCCCTAAATGGCTGTATTTCAAATGCCTGATTTAAACTCCTGTATGTAGAGGGGGTATATCACAGGGCCTTAACCAGTGTAAGCCTGAAGTAAATATATCTTTGCACAAAATGGCTGTATTTCAAATGGCTGTATTTCAAATCCCTGAATCAAACCCCTGTATGTAGAGGGAGTATCTCACAGGGCCTGAACCAGTGTAGGCCTGAAGTAAATATAGCTTTGCACAAAATGGCTGTATTTCAAATGGCTATATTTCAAATCCCTGAATCAAACCCCTGTATGTAGAGGGAGTATCTCACACGATCTGAACCAGTGTAGGCCTGAAGTAAATATTTCTTTGCCCAAAATGGCTGTATTTCAAATGGCTTTATTTCAAATGCCTGATTCAAACCCCTGTATGTAGAGGGTGTATCTCACATGGCCTGAACCAGTGTAGGCCTGAATTCAATATTTGTTAACAGAAATATGAAAGATGTATATATTAAACTTGAATTTAACACTTGCAGATCTGGAAAATATTGTTTTTTGAAAATAAAAGTATGTTTTTCAAACCACAGAAAATGATGGGTGTATTTCTACCTTAAATTGCACACTGACAAATCCAGATGTTGTAGATTGCCCAAAAAGTATTTTTTTGGTAACAGAATATGAAAGATGTATATATTAAACTTGAATTTAACACTTGCAGATCTGGAAAATAGTGTTTTTTGGAAAAAAATAGTGTTTTTTTAAAACCCTAGAAAATGATTGGTGTATTTCTACCCTAAATTGCACACTGACTAATACAGATGTTGTAGTTTGCCCCAAAAAATATCCCGAAAGCTCAGATGCTGTGCTGGTGCACTGAGCTTGCATAAAATGGCCCCTGCCGCCAACACCCATCTAACTAACAGAATTATAAAAGTGTGGTTTTTGTTTTGTCAATGGCCTCAGGGCAGGGTAAAACAAACGTGTCCTGCACCCACACAACTATTTCTAGGTAGATCGCTGAGTTAGATTCTTTCCTATTCTCTTCCTGAAATCACAAGTCCAGCAGCATCCTCTCCCTGCACTTGTAACAGCAGGGTGACATGCAGCGCTACGTGACTCAAGCTTATATAGAGCCTGGGTCACATGCTGCTCTGGCCAATCACAGCCATGCCATTAGTAGGCATGGCAGTGATGGTCTCTTGCAGCAAGTAGTATGACGCTTGTTGATTGGCTGCTGTGCAGCCTTTCAAAAAGCTTCAAGAAAGCGCCGAACACCGAACCCGAACTTTTACAGAAATGTTCGGGTTCATGTCCGGGGTCCAAAAAAAACTAACGTTCGGTATGAACCCGAACTTTACAGTTCGGGTTTGCTCAACCCTAATAATATGCCCATTGTGTGTATTCTCTTTTAGGTGCTGCAATGTGACCTCATGCACTTATTGTGAATTTGCACTTAACCAGATATGTAGCAACTTACTCTTGTGTGCCTTGCTTTACAGCTCTTGTTCTCTCCCCCCTTTAAACGGACTGCCTACACCCGGTGTCATATAATGGCCTACACCCGGTGTTATATACCCATAGGTACCCAGGGTAAGACCAAGTGGTAAGTCCTGGCAGGTCTAGTAACTACACCTGTAACCTCGCTGCTTCAGGAATGGTTAGAGAAGGTTTTCACCCCTCCTTCCCGTTGTTTGTTCAGGATTGCTCCCATCCTTAGGTGTCTTCCAGGAGTTTCATGGGATTATCATAACCTCCAGTGCCATTTTAGCTACCCATAGTCACCATAGTGATCGTGCTAGACACCTTATTTTTTTTTACTTTGGTGCACAGAAGGGAATACAGTATAAAACCACCCTTCCATTTGCGGGCATTCCATTACATAATGGCGGGACTACATAGTAAAGACATCCCCATGCTTCCTTTGGTGTATTTCAGGCAGCCCTTTGTATTTAATTGGGTACCCCAGAGCTGGTTCCTCTCCCTCCTAAGCATAAGCCGAGGTCGGTTTAACTTGCAGTAACGGGGAATGTAACACCCCAGAGTTGCATTATGAAACTCTTTAACCCGCTACAATCTGTTAAGAGCAGTAACCTTGTCATCTGATGTAATTTTACCTTACATCTTCACAACTGTGCATTATAAACCATATTAAATGTATATTGCTGTTATTTTCCATGTTCACCAGCAGGTGGCAGCAATGTGTTAGCAAGGACTTAGGTTCAGTTTAGTATATCTAGGCTGGAATAGTTCATTCCAGCTTAGCTTCCCCTCTGTGGGCAGAGAGGGCTGTGCCCATATCCTGCAGCATGGGGAGAGAAGGAAGTTAGAGGCACTGTGCCAGCCACCCCTGTTGGGGAAGGCTGTGTGTTAGTCTTCAGGAGTCTCCCAGATATAGGGAACCAAGCCAGGAGCTGAGACATTGATCACCATCCCCAGCCTGAGCCCTGCAGCCTCTGCTGGATGAAGCAAGCAGACAACTCCAGTTCCAGGAAGAAACCATACCTTGTGAAGATAACTGTGAGTAAAGTCCAGAGACCCAGGAGAAGGTCAGAAAGTTATTCCTCCTCAGCTAGTCAGTCCCCATACAGCAGAAGATAGAAAGTGCAGAAGCCAAATTCCTGCCACAGTATAGAGCTAACAAGCAGATGTCCTTTCCTGCAAGCTCCAGGTTGATAGAGCAGAAGATAAATTCCTGCCAACCATTGCCAATACCTGCTGGGACCTAAGACTAAAGCTGTATCTTGCTTGGATGAAAGTTACAATCAGTAAAGACAAGTTTGACCTTTACCAAAGGTCTGGATCTCAATTTCTGCTGCAAATTCCTCTATTACTCCTACTAGCACCACACAATTTATTGCAAGTGAGCCAGGATCCAGGAGTCCAGCCGTACCCAGGTAGGAGACACCGTTGACACCATTACTACTACCATACAGAGACATTACACCACTCTGGCATTCCTAACTAGAGATGTCGAACATAAAATTTTCAGTTCGCGAACGGCGAACGCAAATTTCTCCAAATGCGAACTGGGCGAACCGCCATTGACTTCAATAGGCAGGCGAATTTTAAAACCCACAGGGACTCTTTCTAGCCACAGTAGTGATGGAAAAGTTGTTTCAAGAGGACTAACACCTGGACTGTGGCATGCCGGAGAGGGATCCATGGCAAAACTCCCATGGAAAATTACATAGTTGACGCAGAGTTGGATTTTAATCCATAAAGGGCATAAATCACATAACAATCCAATTTTTTTTTGAACAATGTGGTTTAAAAAATCCAGTGTGTGTATACGATCAGGCATGATGTTGTATCGATCAGGTAGTGTATAGGTTACGCCCGCTTCACAGACATTGACAGACCAAACTCCCATTTTAATGCACAGCAAACAGTCCATTTGCCCAACAGCAAACTTCCCATTTGCACAAGGTTGGATACCAAGCTAGCCATATCCCGTTGATGTAATTGAAGGTTTCTTCCTCCACCCAGCCACGTACAACACCAAGGGTCCCCGAAAGGTGAATTTAATTGATTGAATGGGGAGACGGTTAGTAAAACGCTGGCTCCCTCCCCTTTGTTTGAATCCACGACACAGTCACTCCGTCTGCGCTGTGCAATTTACTGTCACACCCGATATGAGTGGTATTTTCTGTAGTAAAATTCTCATCAGTTTAATCCCTGTTATGTCCCCTATCCGTGGACGTGTGTCGAATTGATTAATCATTGTCGAATTAACGACATCCTGAAATAATTTTGTTCTGAGCTCTGTACTTGCTTTGTATTGGAATTGATGGGGTACATTTATTAAATTGATTTTTCGAACGGGGAGATGGTTAAAAAAACGCTGGCTCCCTCCCCTTTGTTTGAATCCACGGTCACTGTGTCTGCGCCGTGCAATTTACTGTCACACCCGATATGAGTGGTATTTTCTGTAGTACTATTCTCATCAGTTTAATCCCTGTTACGTCCCCTATCCGTGGACGTGTGTCGAATTGATTAATCATTGTCGAATTAACGACATCCTGAAATAATTTTGTTCTGAGCTCTGTACTTGCTTTGTATTGGAATTGATGGGGTACATTTATTAAATTGATTTTTCGAACGAGGAGATGGTTAAAAAAACGCTGGCTCCCTCCCCTTTGTTTGAATCCACGGTCACTGCGTCTGCGCCGTGCAATTTACTGTCACACCCGATATGAGTGGTATTTTCTGTAGTACTATTCTCATCAGTTTAATCCCTGTTACGTCCCCTATCCGTGGACGTGTGTCGAATTGATTAATCATTGTCGAATTAACGACATCCTGAAATAATTTTGTTCTGAGCTCTGTACTTGCTTTGTATTGGAATTGATGGGGATTTTTTAAATTGTCTGCATTATTTCTAATAAACTATTAAGAGACTTTATTATGATTTTCTTATTTAATGTATAAAAAACCCATACAAAAATTATCCAGCCGATGGCTTTTAGTCTGATCATAATGAAGCAACAGCCTTATCTGGGGTGTGGCAACATTGCCAACACACTCAGTGGTGATGATCGCTTCATTGTGATATGCAAGCCCCTTCACCACCACTAGGTACCGATCACTAAGGGGAATTGACACATGTATGTGCCTTTTTTTGTTTTGTTTTTGCAGCCACAGTGCAGCACTAGAGGCCATAAAAATTAGGCATGGACACATGCCTGAAAAATCAGGTATTGTTGCAGCCGCTGAAAGGTGACTAAAACATTGCGTCTTGAACCCTATTTGGTGGAGGAGAATTTACGAAAGTCATCCGGTATGCAGACATTAAATACAGCCGCGTGGGGACCATTTTGAGGCCAAGGCATGTCATCAGGCCTTTTGTTAGTCAAATGTATCCCCTACTGTCAGTCCTTTCGTGATCCATGCCTCATTCATCTTAATGAAGGTGAGGTAATCAACACTTTTTTGACCAAGGCGACTTCTTTTGTCAGTGACAATGCCTCCTGCTGCACTGAAGGTCCTTTCTGACAGGACACTTGAAGCGGGGCAGGCCAGACGTTCTATCGCAAACTGGGATAGTTCAGGCCACAGGTCAAGCCTGCACACCCAGTAGTCAAGCTCCTCAGAGTGTCGATATTTGCAGTTAAGGCGAGGTAGTCTGCTACCTGTCGGTCGAGTCGTTCTCTAAGCCTGGATCCCGAAGGGCTGTGGTGATGTGTAGGACTGAAAAAGCTCTGCATGTCCTCCATCAACAACACATCTGTAAAGCTACTCATTTCCCGTTCCTCCTCCTCACTGATGTCATTGACGGTCTGTTCTTCCCCCCAGCCACGTACAACACCACGGGTCCCAGATAGGTGACAACAACGAGCACCCTGGGATGCCTGCTGTGGTTGGTCTTCCTCCTCCTCAAAGCCACATTCCTCCTCTGACTCCTCTTCCTCATACTCCTCTTGCAGCGTTGCCGCAGGTCCGGCAAGCGTTGATGACAAGGCTGTTTCTGGTGGTGATGGTGACCACAACTCTTCCTCTTCCTCTTCATGCTCATCTACAGCCTGATCCAGCACTTTTCGCAGGGCACGCTCCAGGAAGAAAACAAATGGGATGAGGTCGCTGATGGTGCCTTCGGTGTGACTGGTTAGTTTTGTCACCTCCTCAAACGGACGCATGAGCCTACAGGCATTGTGCATGAGCGTCCAGTAACGTGGCAAAAAAATTCCCAGCTCCGCAGAGGCTGTCCTAGCACCCCAGTCATACAAATACTCGTTGACGGCTTTTTCTTGTTGGAGCAGGCGGTCGAACATTAGGAGTGTTGAATTCCAAAAGTGTTGAATTCCAACGTGTCGGGCTGTCACAAATCAAGCTCCTCACTGACATGTTGTTTAAGCGCTGAATGTCTGAAAAGTGCACCATGGCCGTGTAGGAACGCCTGAAATGGCCACACACCTTCCTGGCCTGCTTGAGGATGTCCTGTAAGCCTGGGTACTTAGACACAAAGAGTTGTACGATGAGATTCAACACATGTGCCATGCACGCCACATGTGACGACTTCTGCCAACAAATTGCTTCCATTGTCACACACCACTTTGCCGATCTCCAGTTGGTGCGGGGTCAGCCACTGATCCACCTGTGTGTTCAGGGTGGACAGGAGTGCTGGTCCGGTGTGGCTCTCTGCTTTCAGGCAAGTTAACCCCAAGACAGCGTGACACCGTCGTATCCGGGATGTAGAATAGCCCCTGGGGAGCTGGGGGGATTCAGTTAATGTGTAGCCAGATGCCGCAGCAAAAGAGGACTCAGCCGAGGAGGTTATGGAAGAGGATGGAGTAGGAGGAGTAGAGGAGGTGGCAGTAGGCCTGCCTGCAAGTCGTAGCGGTGTCACCAACTCCGCTGCAGAGCCACGCATTCCATGCTTGGCAGCCGTCAGCAGGTTGACCCAATGCGCAGTGTAGGTGATGTACCTGCCCTGACCGTGCTTTGCAGACCAGGTTTCAGTGGTCAGATGGACCCTTGCCCCAACACTGTATACCAGAGATGCCATGACTTCCTTTTTAATCACTGAGTAGAGGTTTGGGATTGCCTTATTAGAAAAAAAAAATTTGTCCGGGTACCTTCCACTGTGGTGTCCCAATAGCGACAAATTTTTTGAAGGCCTCAGACTCCACCAGCTGGCAGGCTAAGAGTTCCGTCAAGCCAGCTGTCAGATGCCGGGCAAGGGGGTGACTCTGTGACATTGGCTTCTTACGCTCAAACATTTCCTTTACAGACACCTGACTGTGGGCAGATGAGATGGAACTGCTGAAGGTGAGAGGCGGAGTGGCGGGTGGTTGAGAGGGGGCAAGGAGGACAGCAGTGGTTGAAGTGGCTGAAGATGCTGGACCAGGAGGAGGATGGTGGCTTTGAGCTTGTGTGCTGCTTCTACTCGTCATCATGTGTTGATCCCATAGGCGTTTGTGATGTGCGATCATGTGCCTTCGCAAAGCAGTTGTACCTAGGTGGGTGTTGGATTTCCCATGACTCAGTTTCTTTTGGCACAGGTTGCAAATGGCATCGCTGTTGTCAGAAGCAGACACAGAAAAAAGCTTTGCAATGACTGTATTTTGGTGGTGGCAACAGCATGTGTTGATTGGCGTGCTGTCTGGCTGACCTCGGGTGCCGATACATGCTGTCTGACTGTGCCACTAGCTCCTTGCGACGACCTCCCCCTGCTTCGAACTCGTCTCCTCCTTCTCTCTGTCTCCCCTTCTGAACTTTCCCCCTCTTCTTCTTCTCTTTGAGCAGGCACCCACGTGGCATCCACGGACACATCGTCATCATCAACCACTTCACTTGTATCTGACACCTCAGCAAAGGAAGCAGCAGCGGGTACAACATCATCATCATCATCATCATCACACTGTACATCCATGTGTGTAATGCTGCCTGACTGAGACATATCCCTGTTATCTACATCCCTTGGCAATAATGGTTGCGTATCACTAATTTTATACAACTGATGTGTAAATAACTCCTTTGAGGGATCAAGTGAAGCGGCTGTGGTGGCTGTGGTGGTAGTGGTGGTGGTGGCGGCGGGCGGGAGAGTGGTGACCAAAGCTGAGCTGGAGAAGGATGGTGCGTCAAGGTTCTTAGCGGAAGCTGTTGAAGATTGGGTGTCCTGTGTAAGCCAGTCAACTATTTTCTCCGAATTTTTGGGGTTCAGGGTACGTGGCCTCTGAACACTGGGCATTATTCCAGGGCTAGTGGAAATCACAGCACCACAACCATGACGGCCCCTGCAGGGTGGCCTGCCTCTGCCTGGTTTATGCGTGCAAGGTACTGTGCCACCCTATATAAGTTGTAGGCAGTAGGCACAGTACAGTCTGTGTGGGCCTGACACACACGGGCTTGCAATTTGCAAAAGTGATAATATCACTGAACATTTTTTATAGAATTTTTTTTATCTGCAAGGTATTTGAGTGAATGATACCCTGTAATGGTATGAGTGGAGGCCTAGCCAGTGGCCACAATACAGTATGTGTGGGCCTGACACACTCACAGGCTTGCAAATGTGATTATATCACAGAAAAATTTTAAATATAATTTTTTTTATTTGCAAGGTATTTGAGTGAATGACACCCTGTAACGATATGAGTGGAGGCCTAGCCTGTGGCCACAATACAGTATGTGTGGGCCTGACACACACACACAGGCTTGCAAATGTGATTATATCACAGAAAAATGTTAAATATAATTTTTTTTTATCTGCAAGGTATTTGAGTGAATGACACCCTGTAACGGTATGAGTGGAGGCCTAGCCAATAGCCAGAGGCCACAATACAGTCTGTGTGGGCCTGACACACACGGGCTTGCAAATGTGATTATGTCACAGAAAAATATTAAATAGGATTTTTTTTTATCTGCAAGGTATTTTCGTCTAAGGACGCTGTCCTTACAGCAGATGAGTCTGTGGACACAGAACAATGCCCTAGCTAACGCTTTCCCTATTGAATCAGCAGCAGCTACACTCTCCCTCCTCTCACTGTGTATGCAGTTTCCGAATGAATCTAAAATGGATGCTGTCCAGGAGGTGGGAGGGTCTGGGAGGGAGGGTCTGCTGCTGATTGGCTGGAATGTGTCTGCTGACTGTGAGGTACAGGGTCAAAGTTTACTCAATGATGATGTATAGGGGGTGGACCGAACATCGCATATGTTTGCCCGCAGCGGCGAACAAGTAATGTTCGCCGGGAACTATTCGCCCGCGAACTATTCTGGACATCATTATTCCTAACCTGGGGCGTGAGTTATAACACCTTGGAGGGTTCTGTGATTGTACCCTGTGCACGCTGCAATTGGCGTCACAAACAAAACTATAGACTATCACCTACACCTGACCCAGCCATTGCATAATATGGCATTAGAGTGCATACCCCGGCCCAGCTCATTGCACATGTCTGGTGTAATCAAACAGGTTTTAGAAAAGACCCTCCGCCCTTTTTCACAGTGTGTTCAAAGGTGAACTATTAAAGCTTGTAGTCACAAAAAATGTGGTTTAGAGACCCTTAGGGTAGGAATTAATAGAAAATGAAGAGTTATTAGAGACATACCATACGGATGTAGGTCAGAAAAAACTAAAGCACTGCTCCTCCCCACAGTCTTATGGTGCTGTGAAAGCATTTAGCACTAGTCCTGTGTCAGATACTTTTTATCTATATATAAGAAGGGGTTCGGTACTAGTGTGTAATCGAGACCCTGTTTTTTTGTCCTAGTTGTGGTAGCAACTATATCTCTGTAGCTTGGGTAGGGGAGACTGACTATGCCACTATCTTAAAGGAGCCAGACATGTCAAAATAAGCTTTCAAAGAGACCAGGTGAAATCAACAGATTTGCCACAATACTGTATATTTGCTACTGAGTAGCTATAAAGTGGTAGACTCAGGCCCAATCTTTCCAGTGGGAGATAGGTGCAGGAAATAAACCCATTTCTGGATTGTGGTGGCACGGATAACCCAGGGCAAAGATATCAAGTTTGTGGGAACTGGTTAAAGGACTGCTTTTTGAGGATTCTTTTTTTTTTTTGTAAATTCTTTATTTATGAAGAATTTTCAATATAGTAACAGAAATGGAGAGATCAGTACAGTAAAGAACGGCATATAAGACATATAACATGCCACATGAGAAAACATATCAATGTACACCACTCAGATTGTTCTATACAAATTACAGGCGGTACTTAAAAATGTAGATAGTAGAGACAGAACCCTGAGAAGCAGTATGTAAGTTGGGATACATTTCTTTAGGCTGATGTATAGTGGGCACGTCACGTGACCTAGCATACGAAAATCGACTGTACTGTCAGACCATAAGAAAACATAGAACAAGTGGTAAACATAACCAATGGGTAGTTTCAGTCCAGGGATTTGTAGCATGAGAGCAATCTTGTACTAAGAATATGATGCATGTGACATACTCAATTGACCAAAGACACATTAGAGCGTAGCTATTGGAGCATTAATGGCCTAGGATAGGACACTAAACTAAAGGTACTGAAATGGTGAATAGATGTTCCCATAAACGCAAAGCCTTGTAGATCTAGACTAAAAATCAACCAATGAAGGTAAATTGATATTCTCTAACAAGGGAAGGGAATGATTGGATCTAACTACAAGTCTTGTAGAAGTCTAACCATGGTTGCCACGTTCTCAGAAAAGCTTTCCTATTTCCTTTTTCCCAGCCTACCATTTCTTCCATGAGGCAGATTTGGTGTATTTTCTCTTGCCATTCTCTAATGGTGGGTGGTTCAGTGTTTTTCCATTTGGTGGGGATGACATATTTAGCTGCTGTAATCATATGTGTGATCAGATTGTTGAAGGAAGGTTTGAAACCACTATGTGGCAGCCATAATAGTATGAGAGCTGGTGTTAAAGAGATACGAGAACTGCAGACTATTAATAGTTTGTTCCACTTCTGTCCAGAAGTTGGAAATAATCTTACAGGACCACCAAATGTGAGAGATGGATCCACGTTCTTCTAGACAGCGCCATCAATTGTCTGAGGGAGAAAGATGGGCTCTGTATAGGAAATCTGGAGTTTTGTACCATATAGATAAGATTTTAAAGGAGTTTTCCTGAATGTGAATGCATCTCGAGAATCCATGGGAGTGTTTTAGAATTGTTTTAACCTCTTCATCTGAAAGAGAGATCTGCAGTTCCCATTCCCAAGCTTTTAAATAAATGGGTTTCTCACCTGAGGAGTCCAATACAAGTTGGGAATATAGTTTGGAGAGGGTTTTAGTGGGGGGATTCGGGAGTAGGATGTAATTTTCGAGCCAAGTGGGGTCATTATGGGACTTTGCATAAATTTTCCTATATTTTTTGCAACTAAGTTGTAGGTCTAATTCAACTAGCCTGGAGCGGAAAGACCCAGGTATATAAGTATGAGCCTTTTTTAGGAATTCCGGAAGATTTATGACATTGACCAGGTCAGAAATTTTGAGATCGGAAAGATATAACCAGGCTTTATGGAAGTCACTACCACTTTTATTGAGGTAGTATGGGAGAACAGATAACGGGGCTATAGGGGATAATTTGTTATTAGACATTGACAGGGCCACGGATCTATTACAAAATTGGAGCATACAGCGCGTTAAAGCACTGAGAGGTTTTTTTTCTTTTTGGTGGAGGAGGGAACCCATAAATTGTGAGTAGTGCCTTCTCCTAATAGAGCCTTTTCCAGTTCAACATGTAGTGAATAGTTAGAGGGTCTAGCTAACTCAATCCACCTTTCCTATTGTATAGCATGGAGGTAAGTTTTAAGATCGGGCAGGGATAATCCTCCTCTATTAGTCTTTCTAATGAGCAGAGGGTAAGCTAAGCGTGGCTTTTTGTTGGACCAGAGAAAATTACTGAAGAGAACCCGGAAATTAGAGAAAAACTTGTTTGCCAATGGGATAGGTAAACATCTCAAAGTATAGAGGATCTGTGGAAGGACATAAGTGGAAAGTAGATTTTTCCTACCTAACCATGAGAGGAAAGGGAGTTTGATAGAGGCTAAGAAGGTTTTAATTTGACTAAATAGAGGGATATAGTTAAGTCTGAATAAATGTAAGGGGTTTGCTGGGATCATGATTCCCAAATGTTTAATGGCTTCTTTCGGCCATTGGAAGGAAGTATGTTTCCTGACTTCCAGCATGTGACTATCTGGGGCCGTGATATTGAGTATTTCAGATTTGTCATAGTTGACCTTAAAATTGGAGATTTCTCCAAAGTCCGAAAAGATTTTGATCACCTCTGGGATTGCAACTACTGGGTTTGTAATGAAGAGAAGCAAGTCATCCGCAAAAGCTGCCAAGGAGTGAGTTTTCCCCTTCACTTGAAGGCCTTTAATAACCTCAGAGGATCTTAATTTGCATAGAAGTAGCTCAAGGGTCAGGATGAACAGAGCTGGAGAGAGAGGGCAGCCCTGTCTTGTCCCGTTAGATATGCGGAAAGGTGGAGATAGGGCACCATTAATAAGAACTTTAGCGGAGGGTTGTGAATAAAGCGAGAAAATGGCAGAAATAAACAGAGGCGGGAAACCAAAATGGCGCAAAGCACTATCAATGAAGATCCAATTGACCCTGTCGAATGCTTTTTCAGCATCAGTTCCTAACAGAGTCAATGGGATCTTGTGTTGTTTCGCGTAGTATATGGCGTGTAAGACTCTGCTGACATTATGTTTGCCGTCCCGTCCCTTTACAAAACCCACTTGTTCCTCGCCAATCAGCTTGGGTAATAATTTTGCTATTCTATGGCTTAACAGTTTGGCCCATAATTTAACATCAACATTGAGTAGGGAAATTGGCCTGTAACTGCTGCATTTGGAGGGGTCTTTTCCCTCTTTGGGGATAACTGTTATAAGAGCGATTAGTGATTGTGGTGGGAGGGATGTCCCTTTTAATAAGGAATTGCATAAGTCTGCTAGTTGAGGAGCAAGGATTTTCTTAAACTTTTTATAGTACACTATGGGCAGCCCATCTGGGCCTGGGCATTTCCCTGAGGGAATAGTTGCTAGGACCTCTAATACCTCCTCTACTGTTACCGGGGATAGTAACATATCTTTTTCAATAGTGTCTAGGGTCGGGACTTTAACAGTCTCTAAAAAAAGTCTTAATTTTGGCCAGGGTGTGATTTGGACTGTTGGATTCTAAGTTGTAAAGGGAGGAATAGAATTTGGCAAATTCTTCTGCTATCGCAGGGGTATTAGTAAGCTGATGTCCCTTTTCTGACTTGATGCCGGAAATAAAGGTTTTCTCTCTTTGACCTTTAATCAAATGAGAAAGGAGTTTAGAGCCTCTATCTCCATGTATATAAACCTTGTATTTAGCAGATCTAAGAGCTTTGGCTGACTTAATGTTTAATAAATCCTTCAACTGGCTTCTAAGTTTAAGAACTTCCTTATAGTGAGTATCTGAGGGGTCCCTTTTAGAAATATTTTCCAAGACAGAAATTTGGGCTAAAACAGAGTCTATTTGAAGCGTCCTTTGTTTACGTACCCAGGTGCCTAAGGATATAAGCTCACCCCTCATGAACGCCTTATGAGCTTCCCATATCATAGCTTTATCCATGAGAGGGGTGCAATTCAGTTCAAAGAAAGCTTCAAGTTTTCCCTCTAGCTTAAGTCTATCTTTTACATTTTCTAGGAGGGTCTCATTGAGCCTCCACGACCATGCTTTAGGAGGGAGGCCTTTCAACTGGAACGTCAGAGAGACAGGGGCGTGATCAGAAACCGTGATCTGACCGATAGTCGAGGACTTGATCCTCTCTAGTACATGGTTAGAGATAAAAAGGTAGTCTAGGCGCTGAAAGGACCTATGGACAGCTGAGAAAAATGTATAGTCTCTGTCGCTCGGGTGAGCCAGTCTCCAGGTGTCTGTAATTTGATGAGCAGAAAGTGTTTTCCGCAATTTACGAAGTTGTGCAGCAGAGCATTTAGGGGCATCAGAAGTAGAGTCCATGGGGTGATCTAGAACTAGGTTCAAATCACCTCCAAGGATCAAAATTCCCTCTCTGAAGTCCTTAAGTGAATTTAATACTCTAATCAACCAGGGTATTTGCTTGGAATTAGGAGCATATATGTTGACTAAGGTCAATTTATTACCGAAGAGCGTACCTTTCAGGAATAAATATCTGCTCTCAGGGTCTATATATTGCGCCTGGATTTGAATGGGGATATTGGCACCAATTCCAATAGACACCCCCCTGGAGGCAGAAGAGTGGGAGCTATGAAACCATTTTGTGTAGTGTTTAGAGAAGAGGGTAGGGATACGGTTATGTCTAAAGTGCGTCTCCTGCAGACACAGTAGGTCTGCCCTCTCTCTCCTTAGCATCTGGAAGACCTGGCTTCTCTTCTGGGGAACCTTTTTGAAGATTCTTTTGCTGGTTTGCTCAACGGACATCACTTAATACTAGGCCATGCCCCCTGAGTACTGTGGTTTCAACAAGAAAAAGCCAGCCATCTTTGTTTAAATTCACCCAACCACTTTAATGACAGACTAAAATGGATTTGCCTTTTTTAGAATACATTTGTAGATGAGAATACCCCCATTGTCTTCCAAATATGTTTTATTGTTTAGTTTAGGTTATCACAGTGGGATGTAGATAGAACAGCTGTTATTTGTATGTCATACAATCTTTATTACTACATTTAGCGTATTAGGAGATAAGTAATGATTTCTTGTCCCTTTTCCAGGTTGTTCTGTCTAAAATATACGGTGGAAACACATTTCATTTGTGAAATGAGGCATATGTCTTTGTTCCTGTCTTCTTGTATTATCTCAATGATTTAATGAAAATATTTGCCAAGATATTATTTTCTCACTCTCTGCCTTAAAAAGCAATACAGACACAGAAATTGCTACATTATGCCAGCATAAGAACTTGGCAGAGTTATTATTTTGCACATTATAGACAGCAAAATTATTCTGATGCTAAAAGTATTTACAGGGGTCAAATGACTGACTTTTCACCAGGTATTGCGTGAGCATTTTCAAATTATGATCTAGCACTGACTTTAATCCTACCGTTAAGCTAAGGAAACCTGGGCCTGCCATTCAATCAGTCCATTCAAATGCTATGGGGCCCATGGAGAAAGGGAACACCACCAAGTCTTCTGGTAAGCAAGCCAGAGAGAAGACCTGTTTGATGTGTGCTGTTGCCAAGTAGGCCAAGACAGAAGCTTTTTCCAGGGAGACATCATTTCTGTAAGTGAAAGCTGCTAGAAAAACTTCTAAGAACCAACCTCTGAGGGAAAGCAGTATTGAATTAATATAGAAGGTTGAGAACAATAAAAGGACCGTGCTTGGGCAAAGACAGAAAAAGTAATGTACATATACGGCTGTAGAATTTACTGCACAAGGTTTGGGTTATATTGCCTCTAGTGCCAAGAACACTACTGAGATGGATTGGCCATCCGATCTAGGACCACCATGCAGTTGAGCATTGCTGAGAAATATTGATATGGAATGCACGCCATTGGTCATTTGGGAAGATTACATGTATGGTATCTTTAGGGAGGACCACGTGTATAGGCATCCCTATGCACAGCCTTTGGGAAAATCCTACTGTGAAATACTGGTGAGGTGAACTGTGCCTACTGCTTTTATTTGCACCATGACTCTCATCATCCACTCAGTAAAAATGACACTCTCTTTTATTATAACCAAGGCGGCCTGTCATTGGTCTCCATATCTGAGCTGGCCTCCTGCTCTTATTCATTGCATCCTAGTGTCAAGGGCACCTCAGCCACCATGAGAAAGGTGACCCCCAAAGTCGAGCGTGTGTCCAAAGGGGAAGAAGGTTTGCACCTCCCCCCCCCCCCCCCCACTAACTGCCCATCTATTTGGGAGAGTGGTGGAGCTGAGTTAGCCACTGGGAGGACTACAATCATCCTCATCTCCACTGCCGCCAATCTTATCCTCTCCACCCTCACTCCTTCTTCTAAATATGCCTACCGTACTTCCCCACCCACTTTTTAAAACTGGAGTAAAATGCAAAATGTCTCAACATTTTTGAGCCAAAAGCCCCAAAAAGTCTTGAAGCCAGAATTTGTGAGTGCAAGGCTCGATAAAGAAACACTATAAATTAAAAATGAGTATACACAAATAGAGACAGCTCAGGAACAGAACAATATATCAATCAGTAAATCATATTATAACATCAGTACAGATGTCCACACTTCACATAGTTGTGGACAATAGTGATGAGCGGCAGGGGCTATATTCGAATTTGTGATTTTTCACGAATATTTGGACAAATATTCGTCATATATTCGTGAATACGATATCTCCATTCATTATTTTTTATCAATGCGAAAATTGCTATGTAAAATTTGCTTACTGCACATGCTAAAAAGGGGCATGGCCTAGTTTAGCAACTGTTTTCTAATTAGTCGAAGTTTGAGGAGATTGGAAAACATGGTTGGCAGCAATTTTCGCGACAGTAAAGAAGAACTCCTGATAACTGTAAGTAATTTGATGTTACTGCACTGTATTTGATTACATTTCACATCCATGTCAGAACAATCGCTTTATATGCAGATAGAGTGTTATAAAATATTTGCGATTGCGAAAATCGTCACTTGTGATGCGAATGTTTTTTCGCAATACATATAACTTCACATTTTATCAGCTCTAAGCAGTTGCGTAGATTGCCGTGGGTTGCCAGCACCCGGGTCAAGTATTGCACCCCCCAACCTATGGACACGCCCCTTTTTGCAAATAATGCAGTAGATGTCACCTGCAGTCCTACGTAACACCACAGATAACACAGTAATAACAAATAATGTAGTAGATGGGTGTGAGGCCCCACAATTCAGAACACGCACAGTGTGACCTGAAGTCTGGGGCCAGGCTTTGGCAGTGTGGACCAAATTCTATATCCATCACCCCCAAACCCTACCGTAAACAGATATGCGGATGAACATTACATACATTGCTATGAAATATACAGGAGAATACCGCACCATACCTGTTACATCCAGTGACATCTCCTGTGATGTAGACTTTCCTCAGCGCCTTCATTCGGAGATAGGACCGTCATGATACCTTCTTTCAGCCGCATCTCATCTCTGCAGAGTTTCACAGAAACATTTTTAGATTCCTCACTTTACTATCATCCTCAGATAACAACCCCCCCCCACCCGTAGTGCCCATAAGTATAATGCCCTCTGTATACTTATAATATATAATGGCCCCTCTGTATTACTATTATTGTCCCCTCTGTATTATTATTATTATTTATATTATTAATATTATAATGGCCCCCAATGTAATATTATTGTCCTATGTAAAATATATCACTCCCCCTGCCTTCAGCCCCTCCAACATACAGTCCCGTGTAAGGTAAATCACTCCCCTGCCTTAAGCCCCTCCAGCATACAGTCCCATGTAAGATACAACCCATCGCCGCCTTCAGTCCCTCCAGCATATAGTCCCATGTAAGACACATCACTTTCCTGCCTTCAGCCCCTCCAGCATACAGTCCCATGTAAAATACATAATTCCCCCACCTTCAGCCCCTCCAACATACAGTCCCATGTAAAATACAAAACTCCCCCTTCTTTCAGCCCTTTCAGCATACAGTCCCATGTAAATAATATCACATTCCCTCTCTTCGCCGCCTGCCTTCAGCCCCTCCAGCATACAGTTCCATGTAAGATACATCACTCCCCCTGCCTTCAGCATTTCTTGCAAACAGTCCCATGTAAAATACATCCCTCCCCTGCCTTCAGCCCCTCCAACATACAGTCCCATGTAAAATACATCATTCCCCCTGCCTTCAACTCCTCCAGCATACAGTCTCATGTAAGACACATCACTTTCCTGCCTTCAGCCCCTCCAGGATACAGACCCATGTAAATAATATCACCCTCCCTCTCTTCGCTGCCTGCCTACAGCCCCTTCAGCATACAGTCCCATGTAAGATACATCACTCCAGCCTTCCAGCCCATCTTGCAAACAGTTGCTGGTGAAGGATGACCAGAGACAGTACTGCCCATAGGATGCCATCTCTGCTGTCCATATACCAGGCCTACCACCAGTATAATCCTTTCATATACCGCCTGCCCGCCTGGTCACCCTTGCCAGATGGGCAGGCGGTATATGAAAGGGTAATAGGGCAGGCGGTATATGAAAGGGTAATACTGGTAGGCCTGGTATATGGACAGCAGAGATGGTATCCTCTGGGCAGTACTGTCTCTGATCATCCTTCACCAGCACCCTGACTGCCATCTATTTGGCCTGGCTCTCATGGCACTTCATTGCCTGCTGTTTGGCTATCAGCAGTGAGTGACAGTGTCACAGTGTGACTGAGTCTCTCCCTGAGTGTTAGATGTGGGGTGAGTCCCACAGGGACCCAAACACCAGGCAGTGAAGTGCCATGAGAGCCAGGCCAAGCAGGTGGCAGTCAGTATGCTGGTGAAGGCTGACCAGAGACAGTACTGCCCAGAGGATACCATCTCTGCTGTCCATATACAAGGCCTACCAGTATTACCCTTTCATATACCACCTGCCCGCCTGGTCACCCCACACCTAACACTCAGGGAGCTGTCACACTTACTGTGACACTGACTGACTCACTGTCAGTGTCGCTCGATGCTCATTCAGGCTGTCTGTGGAGTCCTGAAGTGGCACACTGCGGCAGCCATCTTTTTCTTCTTGCTCCGGCTCTGCAGTGTCTTTCCCACCCAGAAGGTGGGCGGAGCTTCGTACTGCCGTGCGCACCCTGGTGGTTCATCAGGGCGCATGCTCCTTATGTTAATACAGCTACTCACTCTGCGGTGCTGTGCAGTGTGCAGCAGAGCAGAGCAAAATTCATTCAGTTCACAGATTTTTTGCGCAAGTGGCCAGCACCCCCCTGCAGTCTGGTCCCCGAGGCAATGGCCCCCCTGCCCCCCCCCCCCCCCCCACGCTACACCACTGGATCTAAGTAGATATTACTGATTGGTGCACTAAGTATTGTTGTGACATCACAGCACTATGTCTGTGGCATGTATGCATGAAAAGCATAGAAATATCTCTCACATGCACATTGCACATCCATTTTTTTGCCGCACACTATATACCCCCCCACCCCACACACACAAACACAGTCTGAAGATAAGAATTTGTGTCCTGTTGGTCGGGACTCAGGAGAAGCTTTCTTTGTCTTACCACCAGTATTTTCTGGTTCATTTAGAGTTACCCAGGGTGCACCACGGGGAGGCGAACCAGCTTTACACCCCATACCATACCGTCACTTCACTAGACAGGTACATCTCTGCTCAGCTGCCAATATACGATTGCTCAGACCCCACACACATGCAATCTCAATACAATCCAATCTTATAACGGTAACATTAAATCTAATATTTCCCCTTCAAAAACTTAAATACTTTTTGATGTTTTGCTGAGGACATTATTTTCAATACTTATATTTAAAAAAATTGGGATTATATGCTTGCATCTTTATCCTGCAGCGCATGTTGGAGCGGGGCCACGACAGGACCGGGGTCTAGTCTGAGAAGCAGAGGATCGTGAGGGGGATCCATTTCGAGCTATGGAGGAAGTTAAATGGCAGGCACACTAAGATGGCCTTACTAAAGAAATGTTCAGATCTGAAGAGGAGGAACTCGAAGCGGATCAGAGAGATTTGTGACAGAATATGTCCAGGCACTGGTGTGACATGTAGCAAATCAGCAGGTTACATCATACATCTTTACCTTGCCATGAGTATACTGTATATATATATATATATATATATATATATATATATATATACACACACACACACACACACACACACACACATATACACATACACAGTACAGACCAAAAGTTTGGACACACCTTCTCATTCAAAGAGTTTTCTTTATTTTCATGACTATGAAAATTGTAGATTCACACTGAAGGCATCAAAACTATGAATTAACACATGTGGAATTATATATATTGTGGGGATGTGCTCGTGGTAGGCTATGGTAGCGGCGGCAGTATTGAGGCAATCATAGACAGTCTTTGTGATACACTGTGACTTTATTCACACCAACGGCATAACAGGCAATGTGCAGACCACACAGGTGCATATCCACATAGTGCATAGAACAAAAGTCCTTCCATAGAAAATAAACAGCAGGTTTGAGTCACCTTGTTTTGGACAGACCACAGCAGTTCTGCAGGCTTCTAGGCTATCTGCCTTTGTCTCCCTCAGGCCAGAGCCCCTTCAGCTCGTAGCACCACAGGTCCCAGGGCTATCCTTCAATGTGTGCTGCGCCCAGACTCTCCTTCACCAGCACTCACTCTGTCTGTGTAAATCTCCAGCACAGCAAGACACACCCCACCCCCATCATCAGCAGGCTGGGTTCTTTAAAGGCCCAGCTCCACCAAAAACCTGGGCTGGCCGTGGGGAACAGTAAGAACCGGCCCGGACACGCTGTGCCAGCAGCATCCGCCGCTGTAACCGCAATGATCCGGTTCTTACTCCACCGAGGCCAGGACCTCTGGTGGCACGTATCGTCCGTCCATTATTATTCCGGAGACTCTCCTACATATCCCCCCCCTTTGTTCACCCCTGAGGGCTTGAACATACCGTTCAAGCCTGAGGGGGTGAACACACGCACAGCAGTGTACCCGGGACAGGGCATCTGCGTTCCCCTGTAAGCGGCCGGCCCTGTGCTCAACAGTGAACTTAAAGTTCTGGAGGGACAAGAACCACCTGGTAACCCGAGCGCTCCCCTCCTTAGCCCGACTCATCCACTGGAGAGGGGAGTGGTCGGTCACCAGACGGAACCTTCTCCCCAGAAGGTAATATCTGAGAGACTCGAGTGCCCACTTGATGGCGAGGCACTCTCTCTCCACAATGCTATACCGGGTTTCTGCTGGGGTAAGCTTGCGGCTTAGAAAAACCACGGGGTGCTCTTCCCCGTTGAGCTCTTGGGAAAGCACAGCCCCTAGTCCTACTCCCGAGGCATCTGTTTGAACTACAAACTCCCGCTTGAAGTCGGGCGTCACCAGAACTGGGGACTCACATAGGGCCGACTTCAAACGGGAGAACGCCTCCTCCTCCTTCTCCCCCCAGCGAACCATCACTGACTTTCTACCCTTCAAGAGGCCGGTTAACGGGGCTGCCAAGGTGGCAAAATGGGGAATGAACCTCATGTAGTACCCAATCAGGCCCAAAAATGACCGTACTTGCTTGGACGTACGAGGCCTGGGCCAATTCCGGATTGCTTCAACTTTATTCACTTGGGGCCTAATGACTCCGCGTCCAATCACATACCCCAAATAGCGAGCTTCCTCTAGTCCCACCGAGCATTTTTTTGGGTTGGCAGTTAACCCCGCCTTCCTTAGAGAATCTATCACCGCCTGAGGTTTTGACAAATGACCCTCCCAGTCTGGGCTAAACACGACTATATCATCCAGATACGCGGAGGTATACTGGTGATGGGGCTTGAGGACGACATCCATCAGACGCTGGAACGTAGCCGGAGTGCCATGCAACCCAAAAGGCAACACCCTATACTGAAAAAGCCCCTCCGGGGTGACAAAGGCCGTCTTCTCCTTTGCCGCCTCCGTCAGAGGTACCTGCTAGTAGCCCTTCGTGAGATCTAGGATCGAAAAATACCGGGCTTTTCCCAGCCACTCTATCAACTCGTCTACCCGAGGCATGGGATAGGCGTCAAATTTTGATACCTCATTCAATTTCCTAAAATCATTACAGAACCGTAATGAACCATCCGGTTTGGGAATAAGGACAATCGGGCTAGCCCACTCGCTCTTTGACTCTTCTATGACCCCTAGACGTAGCATCGATCTTACCTCCTGCGAAATGGCCTGTCACCGGGGCTCGGTGACAATGTCATGCTCGATCAAGGTGGTACGTCCAGGAAGGTCAGAGAATACGTCCCTATTCCGACTAACAAATTCTTTCACCTCTTGTGCTTGTTTGGTCGACAGTCCGTCCCCTATCGTCACCCCAGCGGCATTCTCCGGAACACCTGGTGACCCCGGGTCACTCCCTGACGTCCCGACAGAGGGCGGGCCGTCTGCAAACAAATTCTCTCTGTCTCTCCAAGGTTTTAGTAGATTCACATGATATACCTGTTCGGGCTTCCGCCTCCCTGGCTGGTATATCCTGTAATCAACTGGGCCCACCTTCTCCTTAACTTCATAGGGTCCTTGCCACCGGGCCAAGAATTTACTCTCGACCGTGGGCACAAGTACAAGAACTCGGTCCCCCGGGTGAAATGTCCTTACCCGGGCGGTTCGGTTATATACCCGACTCTGGGCCAGTTGTGCCGCTTCCATGTGCTCACGGACGATCGGCAACACGACCCCTATTCGGTCCTGCATTTTTCCTATGTGCTCTATCACACTTTTATGAGGCGTAGGCTGTTGCTCCCATGCTTCCTTAGCGATATCCAGTAGCCCACGGGGATGTCGCCCATATAACAACTCAAAGGGCGAGAACCCCGTGGACGCCTGGGGCACCTCCCGTACCGCAAACAAAACATAGGGCAACAGTAAGTCCCAATCCCTCCCGTCCTTAGCCACGACTCTTTTTAGCATGGACTTCAGGGTCTTATTAAACCGTTCTACTAACCCATCGGTTTGGGGATGGTAGACGGACGTGTGCAGGTGTTTAATATTTAATAGCTTACACAATTCCTTTGTTATTTTGGACATAAAGGGTGTCCCCTGGTCCGTCAGAATCTCCTTTGGTATCCCCACCCGGGCAAACATACTCATGAGCTCTTTAGCTATTACCTTGGCCGACGTATGGCGCAATGGGACCGCCTCCGGATAGCGAGTGGCATAGTCTAACACTACCAGGATGTGTTGGTGACCTCGGGCTGACTTAATAATGGGGCCTACCAGATCCATGGCGATCCTTTCGAAGGGCACCTCTATAATGGGCATAGGTACCAGTGGACTGCGATACTGAGGTTGGGGGCTAGTCAGCTGACACACTGGACAGGACTGACAGAACCTCTGGACTTCCTCATATATCCCAGGCCAATAGAACCGTTGTAGAATTCGCTCCAGTGTTTTCTTAACCCCCAGATGACCACCCAACACATGCGCATGCGCTAAATCCAAGACCATTCGCCGGTAAGGCTGGGGCACCACCAGTTGTTCCACCACCTCCTGCCTCACCTTGTCTACCCTATATAACAGGTCCTGGTTATAGGCCAGGTGAGGAAATACGGTATCGGCGCCGGGACGCTGGGCAACACCATTAACCACCGACACACCTTCTCTAGCCCGCAATAACGTCGAATCCTGGAGCTGTGCGGTCCCGAAGGTTTCTCGGGGTACCTCCAGATCCAGGATGGACGAACTTTCTACTGTCTCACCCGCCAATACTTCTAGGGGAAACCGGTCAGGGTTACACTCTACCTCCTCTACGGTGACCCCTACAGCTGGGGCCCCTGCCTCGGGGTCCTCGGGCTCGGGACCTGGACATTTTCCTTCCCCATAGGTAGGCAACCCGTTCCTCCACAAAGTCCAGAACAGGGGAAAGTCCCTCCCCAATATTGCGGCATAAGGGAGCCGTCTCCCCACGCCGACGACATGTGGTACCTCCTTTCCACACACTGCCAGGGTAACCTTAGTGGTGGGATACTCCCTGCGATCCCCATGTATACAGACAATGGTAAGGGTTCGCCTTTCTGGGAGTTTTTCCGTTACCAGCGACTCATGGACCAGAGTTACCAGGCTCCCAGAGTCCAGCAGGGCCTGCACGGAGTGTCCATTAACAACGACATCACACACCGGAGGGTTGTCCGCCGCCAGCAGGGGGTCAGCTATATACACTGGTTGGGCATAAAAAGAGGACCGGCGAGCGAACCCGCAGTCCATGGGTTCGGATGCCCTAGGGCAGTTGGATGCCACATGTCCCCAGTCCTGACAATGCCAACATCTGATCCTCGCAGCCTCCCTCCTCCCCAGGGTATTCCTCCCACGGACTGGAGATCCACTCCCCTCCTTATGTGGTGGGATCCCTTTTTCAGGATCCCGAGTCGGCAACGGGGGCTGACGTGACTTCGGTAGTACCGCTGAGTCCCGCTTCAAATCCTGAGTGGCCATATACCTCTCCACCAGGCTAACCAGTTGTTCCAGGTTGCCTGGATCGCCTTGTCCCACCCAGTGCTGTATGGCTCTCGGGAGGGTACGCACGAACCTGTCGACCACGACCCTTTCAACCATCTGAGAAGGGCTCAATATTTCAGGCTGAAGCCATTTTTTTACTAGGTGAAGTAAGTCATAGGCTTGTGACCGGGCGGGTCGGGACTCGGCAAACACCCACTGATACACCCTGTGCGCTCGCACATAGGTGTTTACCCCCAACCTGGCCAACACCTCAGCTTTTAGCCTCTCATAGTCCTTGGCCTCATCGCAGCTGAGGTCAAAATAGGCCTTTTGTGCATCCCCCACCAGAAAAGGCGCCACCACCTCGGCCCACTGCTCCAACGGCAGCCTCTCTTGCTCCGCGGTTCTTTCGAATACCATCAGGAATGCCTCTATATCATCTCCCGGACCCATTTTCCTCAGGGCGGATCGGACTTTGTCCCTGGCGGTAGACACAGTCGGGGTTGTCGCAGTTGAAACTCCTTGCAGGGATGTTCGCACCGACTCTTGCATGGCTACCAGCTGCTGCATTAGGAGAGTGTTTGTTTGCTGCTGTGCACACATAGCCTCCTCATGTCTTTTTTGCTGTAGCTCATTACTTTCCCTCTGAGCCTGCAATGCCTGTTGCTGCTGTACATTACTCTGAATCAGGTGCTTAATGGCCTCCTCCATCTTGTCAGGAACCATAAAACTTGCAGGCCTGATATATGACATGCAGTCCAACACAACTTTTGCCTCAGGCCTGCCTCACTGCAGGAATGCCCGCTCCAAGCCACCAATTGTGGGGATGTGCTCGTGGTAGGCTACGGTAGCGGCGGCAGTATTGAGGCAATCATAGACAGTCTTTGTGATACACTGTGACTTTATTCACACCAACGGCATAACAGGCAATGTGCAGACCACACAGGTGCATATCCACATAGTGCATAGAACAAAAGTCCTTCCATAGAAAATAAACAGCAGGTTTGAGTCACCTTGTTTTGGACAGACCACAGCAGTTCTGCAGGCTTCTAGGCTATCTGCCTTTGTCTCCCTCAGGCCAGAGCCCCTTCAGCTCGTAGCACCACAGGTCCCAGGGCTATCCTTCAATGTGTGCTGCGCCCAGACTCTCCTTCACCAGCACTCACTCTGTCTGTGTAAATCTCCAGCACAGCAAGACACACCCCACCCCCATCATCAGCAGGCTGGGTTCTTTAAAGGCCCAGCTCCACCAAAAACCTGGGCTGGCCGTGGGGAACAGTAAGAACCGGCCCGGACACGCTGCGCCAGCAGCATCCGCCGCTGTAACCGCAATGATCCGGTTCTTACTCCACCGAGGCCAGGACCTCTGGTGGCACGTATCGTCCGTCCATTATTATTCCGGGGACTCTCCTACAATATATATATATAACAAAAAATTGTGAAACAACTGAAAATATGTCATATTCTAGGTTCTTCAAAGTAGCCACCTTTTACTTTGATTACTGCTTTGCACACTCTTGGCATTATCTTGATGAGCTTCAAGAGGTAGTTACCTGAAATGGTTTTCACTTCACAGGTGTGCCCTGTCAGGTTTAATAAGTGGTATTTCTTGCCTTATAAATGGGGTTGGTACCATCAGTTGTGTTGTGGAGAAGTCAGGTGGATACACAGCTGACAGTCCTACTGAATAGACTGTTAGAATTTGTATTATGGCAAGAAAAAAGCAGCTAAGTAAAGAAAAATGAGTGGCCATCATTACTTTAAGAAATGAAGGTCAGTCAGCCTGAAAAATTGGGAAAACTTTGAACGTGTCCCCAAGTGCAGTCACAAAAACCATCAAGCACTACAAAGAAACTGGCTCACATGCGGACCGCCCCATGAAAGGAAGACCAAGAGTCACCTCTGCTGCAGTAGATAAGTTCATCCGAGTCACAAGCCTCAGAAATCGCAGGTTAACAGCAGCTCAGATTAGAGACCAGGTCAATGCCACACAGAGTTCTAGCAGCAGACACATCTCTAGAACAACTGTTAAGAGGAAACTGTGTGAATCAGGCCTTCATGGTAGAATATCTGCTAGGAAACCACTGCTTAGGACAGGCAACAAGCAGAAGAGACTTGTTTGGGCTAAAGAACACAAGGAATGGACATTAGACCAGTGGAAATCTGTGCTTTGGTCTGACGAGTCCAAATTTGAGATCTTTGGTTCCAACCACCGTGTCTTTGTGCGACGCAGAAAAGGTGAACGGATGGACTCTACATGCCTGGTTCCCACCGTGAAGCATGGAGGAGGAGGTGTGATGGTGTGGGGGCGCTTTGCTGGTGACACTGTTGGGGATTTATTCAAAATTGTAGGCATACTGAACCATCATGGCTACCACAGCATCTTGCAGCAGCATGCTATTCCATCCAGTTTGCGTTTAGTTGGACCATCATTTATTTTTGAACAGGACAATGACCCCAAACACACCTCCAGGCTGTGTAAGGGCTATTTGACCATGAAGGAGAGTGATGGGGTGTTGCGCCAGGTGACCTGGCCTCCACAGTCTCAGGACCTGAACCCAATCGAGATGGTTTGGGGTGAGCTGGACCGCAGAGTGAAGGCAAAAGGGCCAACAAGTGCTAAGCATCTCTGGGAACTCCTTCAAGACTGTTGGAATACCATTTCAGGTGACTACCTCTTGAAGCTCATCAAGAGAATGCCAAGAGTGTGCAAAGCAGTAATCAAAGCAAAAGGTGGCTACTTTGAAGAACCTAGAATATGACATATTTTCAGTTGTTTCACACTTTTTTGTTATGTATATAATTCCACATGTGTTAATTCATAGTTTTGATGCCTTCAGTGTGGATCTACAATTTTCATAGTCATGAAAATAAAGAAAACTCTTTGAATGAGAAGGTGTGTCCAAACTTTTGGTCTGTACTGTATATACATTACATATATATGTATGTGTATATACATAAACTGCAATCATCATTCTGTATTCCAGTAAAAGGCCCCATCCATCATTACATTAGATACATCCCACACTTAATTTGCATTTGTTATGAGTTCTGAGTTGTTTGTCTAAATTCTGGACATTGTGTGATTACAGGGGTTTCCGTTCCCGCCGTCCGCTGCAGGCCTTCGACAGAGAATCTGGAGGTGCTGTTTTTGCTTGCCGAAGAGGAGGAGGGAGAGCAGGCCGGAACCTCCCAGCAGCAGCAGCATGAGGAGCCAGCTCCATCTGATGTGCGCAAAGAGGTGGAGGTGGAAGAGGCTGAACCCTCCCAGCAGCCAGATACCCCCCCAGGTCCTGATGACGATGAAGAGGAGGAGGATGTCACCAGCCCCCACCAGAAGGGTAAATATGTGCACATAGCAATATAATTCTGTATCCATGTCACTTAATCAGAATTGTAAGTAATTTTTTTAAATAATTTTTTTTATCCTAAAATTACTGATAAATAACTTCGGCAGGCACGAGATGCGGAGGCTGATGTGCAAGCAGATGCACAAGATGGAGGCGCTGCACCTCAAACAGATACAGGAGTTGTTGGAACTTATCGACCAACTAAAAAAGTTGCCATAGAGGCATGTTTGTAAATAAATATTTTTATTCTCTTGTAACGTGTGCTTCCAACAATATTGTTTTGTTTTTGTGTAATTTTGAACAATAAGGTTGCAGAAAGGCCCCTTTATTCCAGGGTCAAACTCATCAGGATCAGGACAGACAGTAGCAACAGCAGCTAAATTGTAACAGTGTAGTATAAGGCTTACACATAGCTGGACCAAAATCATCAGGACAAAGAGCAGCAGCAGCATGTAAATGGTAACAGGGTAGTATAAGGCCTAAACATAGCTTGGCCAAAATCCTCAGGACAAACAGCAGCAGGTGAATGGTAATAGTGTAGTATAAGGCCTATACTTAGCTCATCCAAAATCATCTGGACAGACAGCAGCAGCATGTAAATGGTAACGGGGTAGTATAAGGCCAACACATAGCTCAGCCAAACTCAGAAGGACAGACAGCAGCATGTAAGCGGTAACAGGGTAGTATAACGCCTACATATAGCTCAGCCAAACTCATCAGGACAGACAGAATCAGCAGCATCAGCAGTATGCAAATGGTAATAGGGTAGTATAAGGCCTACACATATCTTGGCCAAAATCATCAGGACAGACAGCAGCCGCAGGTAAATGGTAACAGGGTAGTATAAGGCCTATACATAGCTGGGCCAAACTCATTCAGAACAGACAGGAGTCGGTTCTTTGTTTGTAGCAGGAATATGTTCACAGTAATTGGTCAGACAGAAACAACACCAAAAATAAACTTATACACCTCCGAAATAGCAAGAAAGGTGTTCCCATGCATACAAATTGCAATATATTCCTTTGACAATTTTTATTTCAAAGGATTTTTTAGATTGCAAATCCAGCAAGAAAAAAAAAAAAAAAAGATTTATATATATATATACACATACACACACACACACACACACACACACACAGTACAGACCAAAAGTTTGGATACACCTTCTCATTCAAAGAGTTTTCTTTATTTTCACGATTATGAAAATTGTAGATTCACACTGAAGGCATCGACACATGTGGAATCGACACATGTGGAATTATATACATAACAAAAAAGTGTGAAACAACTGAAAATATGTCATATTCTAGGTTCTTCAAAGTAGCCACCTTTTGCTTTGATTACTGCTTTGCACACTCTTGGCATTCTCTTGATGAGCTTCAAGAGGTAGTCACCTGAAATGGTCTTCCAACAGTCTTGAAGGAGTTCCCAGAGATGCTAAGCACTTGTTGGCCCTTTTGTCTTCACTCTGCGGTCCAGCTCACCCCAAACCATCTCGATTGGGTTCACGTCCGGTGACTGGAGACCAGGTCATCTGGCGCAGCACCCCATCACTCTCCTTCATGGTCAAATAGCCCTTACACTGTCACGGACGTTGTACAGGAAACAAGGCAAAGCAACATGTATAAACGACTCGCTGGATCCAAAAACTAAGGAACCAAGGGAGACCCCTGCAGAAGACCTGGCACTTTCCCTGGCTGCTCAGCCTATGCAAAGATCCGAATGGTGGAGGTTTGCATATCCACGAACCTTGACTATAAAGCCCTGAGCACCCTACAATAGTGAGGGGACACGACCACCGGCTCCCTACACAAGATACGGAGGGAGTCAGGGTCACCTGGGATCCAGCAAACAGAAAATAACAGATAAAGGTACGACACTTAGCTTTGAAGCAAACAGGAGGACAGAGTCAGCGTGCACACACACTCCAGGAAGTAGTATAAGCCGCCCAGAAAAGCCTTCTGGGGAAGAATTTAAAGGGAAGCAATTAGTCCAACACATGACAGCTGAGAGAGGCTAACGAGAGGAGGAGCTGAATACCACAACACAGAAACTCAAGGAGGAGGTTCTGAAAGGCCTCTGTCAGAGCTTCTCAGCTGTCTGGTTGTGACAGTACCCCTCCCTCTACGAGTGGACTCCGGACACTCAGAACTCACCTTCTCAGGATGGGACCTATGGAAAGCCCTGATGAGACGAGAGGCCTTAATGTCCGTCACTGGGACCCACATCCTCTCCTCAGGACCATACCCCTCCCACTGAACAAGGTACTGAAGAGAACCGCGGACAAGACGAGAATCCACAATCCTAGAGACCTGAAATTCAAGATTCCCATCAACCATAATCGGAGGAGGCAAAGGCGAGGGTACAATGGGTTGAACATAAGGTTTCAATAAGGACTTATGAAAAACATTATGGATCTTCCAAGTCTGAGGAAGATCAAGACGGTATGCAACAGGATTGATGACAGACAGGATTTTGTAAGGCCCAATAAACCTAGGACCCAACTTCCAGGAGGGAACCTTCAATTTGATATTCTTGGTAGACAACCACACCAGATCACCAACATTCAGGTCCGGACCAAGCACACGTCTCTTATCAGCCACACGCTTATATCTCTCACTCATGCTCTTTAGATTATCTTGAATCTTTTGCCAAATAGATGACAAAGACGAGGAGAATCTGTCCTCATCAGGTAAACCAGAAGACCCCTCTCCCGAGAAACTCCCAAACTGTGGATGAAACCCATATGCACCAAAAAATGGTGACTTATCAGAGGACTCCTGACGACGGTTATTTAAAGCAAACTCAGCAAGGGACAAAAAAGAACACCAATCCTCTTGATTCTCCGCCACAAAACAACGCAGATATGTCTCCAGATTCTGATTGACGCGCTCTGTCTGGCCATTCGACTGCGGGTGGAAAGCAGAAGAGAATGACAACCGAACCCCCAAGCGAGAACAGAAAGCCTTCCAGAATCTGGAAACAAACTGCGTGCCCCTATCAGAGACTATGTCTGAAGGAATACCGTGCAATTTGACAATGTGATCAACAAATGCCTGCGCCAGCGTCTTAGCATTGGGCAAACCAGGAAAAGGGATGAAATGCACCATTTTGCTAAAACGGTCCACCACCACCAGAATCACAGTCTTCCCCGAGGAACGAGGCAGGTCCGTTATGAAGTCCATGGACAGATGTGTCCAAGGACGGGAAGGAATGGGTAAGGGAAGGAGAGGACCTGATGGCCGTGAATGAGGGACTTTGGCACGAGCGCAAGTCTCGCAGGCTGCCACAAAACCCTCAACCGACTTACGAAGCGCAGGCCACCAGAATCTCCGAGCGATGAGATCCAGTGTGGCTCTTACCCCCGGGTGCCCAGCAAGGACCGTATCATGGTGTTCTTTAAAAATCTTGTGTCTTAAAGCGAGAGGCACAAACAACCTCCCAGGAGGACAAAGATCAGGAGCCTCTGACTGGGCTGCCTGCACCTCTGCCTCCAATTCAGGAAAAAGAGCAGAGACCACCACACCTTCAGCCAAAATGGGACCCGGGTCTTCAAAATTCCCGCCTCCCGGAAAACAACGTGACAGGGCATCTGCCTTCACATTCTTAACTCCAGGGCGGAACGTGACAACAAAATTAAACCTAGAAAAGAACAACGACCATCTGGCCTGTCTCGGGTTCAGACGCTTGGCTGACTCCAAGTAGGCCAGATTTTTATGGTCAGTAAATACGGTAATAGGGTGTCTGGCTCCCTCTAGCCAATGGCGCCATTCCTCAAAAGCCAACTTGATGGCCAGCAATTCCCTATCTCCCACATCGTAATTTCTCTCTGCGGAGGAGAGTTTTCTTGAGAAAAAGGCACACGGTCGCCAATTGGCAGGAGAGGAACCCTGAGACAAGACCGCCCCCACACCCACCTCAGAAGCATCAACCTCAACTATGAAGGGTAAAGAAACATCAGGTTGCACCAAGATGGGAGCGGAAGCAAAACTCTCCTTGATATCAGAAAAAGCCTTACGCGCCTCTACTGACCAAGAAGAAAAATCTACCCCCTTTCTGGTCATATCAGTGAGTGGTTTAACAATAGAAGAATAATTCAAAATGAACTTCCTGTAATAATTGGCAAAGCCCAAAAAACGCATCAGCGCCTTTTGATTCTCAGGAAGCTCCCACTCAAGCACAGCGCGGACCTTCTCGGGGTCCATGCGAAAACCAGAAGCGGAGAGAAGAAACCCCAGAAATTGAATTTCTGGAACCGCAAACACACATTTTTCCAGTTTCGCATATAATTTATTCTCCCGCAGGATGAGCAAGACCTGACGTAAATGTTCCTTATGAGTTTTGAAATCGGGAGAAAAAATCAAAATGTCATCCAAATACACCAATACAAATTTTCCCATCAAATGATAAAAAATGCTGTTCACGAAATGCTGAAAAACGGCTGGGGCATTCATCAAACCAAAAGGCATAACCAAATTTTCAAAATGGCCCTCAGGGGTATTGAAGGCCGTCTTCCATTCGTCCCCTTCTCTGACCCTGACCAGGTTGTATGCCCCTCTTAAATCTAATTTGGAAAAGACTTTAGCCCCAACAACCTGGTTAAAAAGGTCCGGGATCAGAGGAAGCGGATAAGGGTCACGAATTGTGATATTGTTCAGCTCCCTGAAATCCAGACAAGGTCTTAAAGAACCATCTTTTTTCTTAACAAAGAAAAACCCAGCGGCAACAGGTGACTTCGAGGGTCGTATGTGTCCCTTTCTCAGACTCTCAGAGATATAAGCACGCATAGCGATCCTCTCAGGTTGGGAAAGATTGTATAAACGAGATTTTGGCAGCTTGGCATCTGGGATGAGATTAATAGGGCAATCGTACTCCCTGTGCGGGGGCAAATCCTGAACTCCACTCTCAGAGAAGACATCCGAAAATTCTGAGAGAAAAGATGGTACAGTCTTAGTAGCAACCTCAGAAACAGATGTCATGAGGCAATTCTCTCTGCAAAAGTCACTCCAACCATTTATTTGCCTCGCTTGCCAATCAATGGTGGGGTTATGCTTAGTGAGCCAGGGCAGCCCCAACACCAGAGGGGTGGGTAAACCACTAAGGACGAAACATGACACATCCTCAACATGAGCATCACTCACAATTAAACGGATATTGTGAACTATGCCCTTTAATGATTTTTGAGAAAGTGGAGCGGAATCGATAGCAAAAACAGGAATATCCTTTCCCAAAGTGCGCACCTGGAAACCATGAGTTATCGCAAATTGATTATCAATGAGATTAACCGCTGCTCCACTATCCACAAAAATCTCACAAAAAATGTTCTTGCTCTCTAGCGCCACCCTAGCCGGCAGGACAAAACGGGAACTACAAGCAAATGGAAAACCTTCAATTTCCGCCTCAACCCTGCCAATAGTAACAGACGGAACATTTTTAAAAGATTTTTTCCTGTTTATTTCTTTATTACTCCCAGAAAACTGCCTGAATCTCCTAGAGGGACAAATATTTGCCAAATGATTTATACCTCCACAACAAAAACAAACCCTCCCATGCGGGCTGAATCTTCTATTGTCAGAAGCAATCAACCCCAGCTGCATGGGCTCCTGCTCAGAAGGGGCTGACGGCGACTGAGACCCCTGCGCACAGAACGGGACCGCTGCACTGTCCTGGGACTGAGTATGACAGGAAGGGGACATCTCTCCTCTCTCTCTAAGACGCCTGTCAATACGAACGGCCTGAGACATAGCAGAGTCCAAAGAACTAGGCCTCTCATGAAAGGCAAATGCATCTTTCAATCCCTCTGAAAGACCATGGCAAAATTGACTTCCGAGCGCAGCATCATTCCAACCAGTATCAACTGCCCATCTCCGAAATTCTGAGCAGTATATTTCTGCGGATTGTTTACCCTGGCATAATAGACGTAGTTTAGACTCAGCCAGAGCAATACGATCCGGATCATCATATATCTGACCCGGGGCTAAAAAGAATTCATCCACTGAACGGAGAGGCCGTGCCCCCTCCGGCAGCGAAAAGGCCCAGGACTGAGCGTTACCTCTGAGCAGCGATATAATGATCCCCACCCTCCGTTCCTCATCACCAGAGGAGTGGGGAAGAAGGCGAAAATGGAGTTTGCAAGCCTCTCTAAAACGCACAAATTCTCACTACCCCCGGAGAACGCATCCGGGAGCGAGATCTTAGGCTCAGAACAAACTCCATGAACGCAAGCTGAACCGGTCACTTGAAGCTGAGAAAAAGTCTTACGGAGATCAGCTACCTCCAATGAAAGACCCTGAAGGCGTTCAGCCAAAAGTGAAACCGGATCCATGCTTGAGACGGTTATGGCGGCTTATAATGTCACGGACGGTGTACAGGATACAAGGCAAAGCAACATGTATAAACGACTCGCTGGATCCAAAAACTAAGGAACCAAGGGAGACCCCTGCAGAAGACCTGGCACTTTCCCTGGCTGCTCAGCCTATGCAAAGATCCGAATGGTGGAGGTTTGCATATCCACGAACCTTGACTATAAAGCCCTGAGCACCCTACAATAGTGAGGGGACACGACCACCGGCTCCCTACACAAGATACGGAGGGAGTCAGGGTCACCTGGGATCCAGCAAACAGAAAATAACAGATAAAGGTACGACACTTAGCTTTGAAGCAAACAGGAGGACAGAGTCAGCGTGCACACACACTCCAGGAAGTAGTATAAGCCGCCCAGAAAAGCCTTCTGGGGAAGAATTTAAAGGGAAGCAATTAGTCCAACACATGACAGCTGAGAGAGGCTAACGAGAGGAGGAGCTGAATACCACAACACAGAAACTCAAGGAGGAGGTTCTGAAAGGCCTCTGTCAGAGCTTCTCAGCTGTCTGGTTGTGACACTCTGTCAGAGCTTCTCAGCTGTCTGGTTGCGACAGTCAGGCCCCCACACATACTGTATTGTGTCCACTGGCTAGTGGCTGGCTAGGCCTGCACTCATGCCGTTACAGGGTGTCATTCACTCAAACGCCTTTCAGATAAAAAAAAATTCTATTGAAAATTTTTCTGTGAAATAATCACATTTGCAAGCCCGTGTGTGTCAGGCCCACACAGACTGTACTGTGCCCACTGCCTACCACTTATATAGGGTGGCACAGTACCTTGCACGCATAGTAACACTTATCTAATAAAAAATGACAGGCAGAGGCAGGCCACGCCGCAGGGGCCGTCGTGTTCGTGGTGCTGTGATTTCCACTGGCCCGGGAATAATGCCCAGTGTTCAGAGGCCACGTACCCTGAACCCAAAAAATTCGGAGAAAATAGTTGACTGGCTTACACAGGACACCCAATCTTCAAATGCTTCCGCTAAGAACCTTGACGCACCATCCTCCTCCAGCTCAGCTTTGGTCACCACTCTCCCGCCCGCCGCCACCACCACCACTACCACCACAGGCACCACAGCCGCTTCACTTGATCCCTCAGAGGAGTTATTTACACATCAGTTGGATGAAATTAGTGATGCGCAACCATAATTGCCAGGGGATGTAGATAACAGGGATATGTCTCAGTCAGGCAGCATTACACACATGGACGTACAGTGTGATGATGATGATGATGTTGTACCCGCTGCTTCCTTTGCTGAGGTGTCAGATACAAGCAAAGTGGTTGATGATGACGATGTGTCCGTGGATGCCACGTGGGTGCCTGCTCGAAGAGAAGAAGAAGAGGGGGAAAGTTCAGAAGGGGAGACAGAGAGAAGGAGGAGACGATTTGGAAGCAGGGGGAGGTCGTCGCAAGGAGCTAGAGGCACAGTCAGACAGCATGTATCGGCACCCGGGGTCAGCCAGACAGCACGCCAATCAACGCATGCTGTTGCCACCACTTGAATGCCGTCATTGCAAAGCTCAGCAGTGTGGCATTTTTTTTGTGTGTCTGCCTCTGACAACAGCGATGCCATTTGCAACCTGTGCCAAAAGAAACTGAGTCGTGGGAAATCCAACACCCACCTAGGTACAACTGCTTTGCGAAGGCACATGATCGCACATCACAAACGCCTATGGGATCAACACATGATGACGAGTAGAAGCAGCACACAAGCTCAAAGCCACCATCCTCCTCCTGGTCCAGCATCTTCAGCCACGTCAACCACTGCTGTCCTCCTTGCCCCCTCTCAACCACCCGCCACTCCGCCTCTCACCTTGAGCAGTTCCATCTCATCTGCCCAAAGTCAGGTGTCTGTAAAGGAAATGTTTGAGCGTAAGAAGCCAATGTCACAGAGTCACCCCCTTGCCCGGTGTCTGACAGCTGGCTTGACGGAACTCTTATCCCGCCAGCTTTTACCATACCAGCTGGTGGAGTCTGAGGCCTTTAAAAAATTTGTCGCTATTGGGACACCAAGTGGAAGGTACCCTGACAAAACAATTTTTCTAATAAGGCAATCCCAAACCTCTACTCGGTGATTGAAAAGGAAGTCATGGCATCTCTGGCATACAGTGTTGGGGCAAGGGTCCATCTGACCACTGATACCTGGTCTACAAAGCACGGCCAGGGCAGGTATATCACCTACACTGCGCATTGGGTCAACCTGCTGATGGCTAACAAGCATGGAATCCGTGGCTCTGCAGTGGAGTTGGTGACACCGCTACGACTTGCAGGCAGGCCTACTGCCACCTCCTCTACTCCTCCTACTCCATCCTCTTCCATAACCTCCTCGGCCGAGTCCTTTTTTGCTGCGGCGTCTGGCTGCACATCAACTGAACCCCCCCCAGCTCCCCAGGGGCTATTCCACATCCCGGATACGACAGTGTCACGCTGTCTTGGGGTTGACTTGCCTGAAAGCAGAGAGCCACACCGGACCAGCACTCCTGTCCGCCCTGAACGCACAGGTGGATCTGTGGCTGACCCCGCACCAACTGGAGATCGGCAAAGTGGTGTGTGACAATGGAAGCAATTTGTTGGCGGCATTGAATTTGGGCAAGTTGTCACATGTGCCGTGCATGGCACATGTGTTGAATCTCATCGTACAATGCTTTGTGTCTAAGTACCCAGGCTTACAGGACGTCCTCAAGCAGGCCAGGAAGGTGTGTGGCCATTTCAGGCGTTCCTACACGGCCATGGCGCACTTTTCAGACATTCAGCGCCGAAACAACATGCCAGTGAGGCTCTTGATTTGCGACAGCCCGACACGTTGGAATTCAAGACTCCTAATGTTTGACCGCATGCTCCAACAAGAAAAAGCTGTCAACGAGTATTTGTATGACCGGGGTGCTAGGACAGCCTCGGCGGAGCTGGGAATTTTTTTGCCACGTTACTGGACGCTCATGCGCAATGCCTGTAGGCTCATGCGTCCTTTTGAGGAGGTGACAAACCTAGTCAGTGGCACCGAAGGCACCATCAGCGACCTCATCCCATTTGTTTTCTTCCTGGAGCGTGCCCTGTGACGAGTGCTGGATCAGGCTGTAGATGAGCGTGAAGAGGAAGAGTTGTGGTCACCATCACCACCAGAAACAGCCTTGTCATCATCGCTGGCCGGACCTGCGGCAACGCTGCAAGAAGAGTCTGAGGAAGAGGAGTCAGAGGAGGAATGTGGCTTTGAGGAGTAGGAAGACCAACCACAGCAGGCATCCCAGGGTGCTCGTTGTTGTCACCTATCTGGGACCCATGGTCTTGTACGTGGCTGGGGGGAAGAACAGACCGTCAATGACATCAGTGAGGAGGAGGAGGAATGGGAAATGAGTAGCTCGGCATCCAACCTTGTGCAAATGGGGTCTTTTTATGCTGTCATGTCTGTTGAGGGAAGCTCGTATAAAAAGGATGAAGGAGAACGACCTGTACTGGGTGGCTATGCTACTAGACCCCCGGTATAAGCAGAAAGTGGCGGAAATGTTACCAAATTACCGGAAGTCAGAAAGGACACAGCTTATAAGGGGGATGTCACAGCATAATGGGAATCTAACTGGGGAAGAGGTCAAAGTAATCCTCCTCCTACCACAACCACGGCGGCAAGGACAGGACGCTTTACAGATGTGTTGTTGATGGAGGACATGCAGAGCTTTTTCAGTCCTACACATCGCCACAGCCCTTCGGGATACAGCCTTAGAGAATGACTCGACCGACAGGTGCCAGACTACCTCGCCTTAACTGCAGATATCGACACTCTGAGGAGCGACACTGCAGATATTGACACTCTTGACTACTGGGTGTGCAGGCTTGACCTGTGGCCTGAGCTATCCCAGTTTGCGATAGAACTTCTGGCCTGCCCCGATTCAAGTGTCCTGTCAGAAAGGACCTTCAGTGCAGCAGGAGGCATTGTCACTGACAAAAGAAGTCGCCTCGGTCCAAAAAGTGTTGATTACCTCACCTTCATTAAGATGAATGAGGCATGGATCCCGAAGGGACTGACAGTAGGGGATACGTTTAACTAACAAAAGCCCTGACATGCCTTGGCCTCAAAATGGTCCCTACGCTGCTGTATTTAATGTCTGCATACCAGATGACTTTCGTGAATTCTCCGCCACCAACTAGGGTTCAAGCTGCAATGCTTTAGTCATCAATTTTTCCGGCCGCTGCTACAACAGCGGCTGCAACAATAACATTATTTTTCAGGCATGTGTACATGTCTAATTTTTCTGGCCTCTGGTGCTGCACTGTGACTGCAAAAAAAAAAAAGGCACATACAAGTGTCAATTCCCCTTTCGTTACTATGTTACCTTGTTGTGGTGATACATAAAATAAAAAAAATCATAATAAAGTTTCTTAATAGTTTATTAGAAATAATGCAGACAATGTAAAAAATCCCCAACAATTCCAATACAAATCAAGTGCAAAGCTCAGAACTAAATTATTCCTGGATGTCGTAATGGTTCGTTAATTCGACAATGGTTAATCAATTCGACACACGTCCCCAGATAGGGGACGTAACAGGGATTAAACTGATAGGAATAGTAGTAGTTAAGACACCACTCATATAGGGTGTCACAGCACATTGCTCTGTGCACGCGCAGTGCCCCAACTTGGGAGTAAGAGGACCGACCAAGCTGCTTTTTCCATCTCCCGGTTCCTAAAATCAATTCAGTTTGGTGTATCAGAGTTTGGTCTGTCACTGTGAAGGCAGTCAAAGGTACCCGGCCTAAATTTTTTTTCACAAAAGGCAATCCCACCCTGATATGGGACGTAACAGGGATTAAACTGATGAGAATAGTACTACAGAAAATAGCACTCATATCGGGTGTGACAGTAAATTGCACGGCGCAGACACAGTGACCGTGGCGTGGATTCAAACAAAGGGGAGGGAGCCAGCGTTTTTTTTACCATCTCCCCGTTTGAAAAATCCATTTAATAAATGGACCCTAGATTGGGGACATAACAGGGATTAAACTGATGAGAAGAGAGAACTATAGAAAATAGCACTCATATCGGGTGGGACAGTAAATTGCATGGCACAGACGCAGTGACCGTGGATTCAAACAAAGGGGAGGGAGCCAGCATTTTTTTAACCATCTCCCCATTCGAAAAATCAATTCAATTCACCTTTCCTGGACCCTTGGTGTTGTAAGTGGCTGGGTGGAGGAAGAACCCTTCAATGACATCAACGGGACATGGCTAGCTTGGTATCCAACCTTGTGCAAATGGGAAGTTTGTGGTTGGGCAAATGGACTGTTTGCGGTGCATCAAAAGGGGAGTTTGGTCTGTCAATGTCTGTGAAGCGGGCGTAACCCTTACACTACCTAATCGATACAACATCATACCTGATCGTATACACACTGGATGTTTTAAACCATGTTGTTAAAAAAAAAATTGGATTGTTAGGTGATTTATGCCCTTTATGGATTAAAATCCAACTCTGCGTCAACTACGTAATTTTCCATGGGAGTTTTGCCATGGATCCCCCTCTGGCATGCCACAGTCCAGGTGTTAGTCCCCTTGAAACAACTTTTCCATTACTATTGTGGCCAGAAAGAGTCCCTGTGGGTTTTAAAATTCGCCTGCCTATTGAAGTCAATGGCTTTTCGCCCGGTTTGCACGTTCGCAAACATTTGTAGAAATTCGCGTTCGCCGTTCGCGAACGGAAAATTTTATGTTCGCGACATCTCTAACCCTGACACCACACGTAGCTATGAACAGATTTCAAGAAGCTGCCAGGAGGCTTCATCAGCATCCGGGAGACCTGTCAACATCACATAAGATCTCCTCTTTTGGAAACATCTGACACACCTCACAATTTCATTAACGTGGGTGAAAAAGGAGTTACAACGGCTAAAAGATATAGGATACTGATGGAGGGAAAAAAGAAACAGGTTATATTACCTGCTAGAAAAAAATGGGAAAATGAACTACAACTTTTTACGGAAGAAAAATGGAACGATGCTTTAAAAAGCTACGCGGGAGTCTCTAATAGGGGCTCACATAAGATCTCACAATTTTTCGTAGTTCATAGGCTGCATCGATCACCACGGATAATTGTACAAAATGTGGGGGAGAGAATGCTGATTTAATACATTGTTTTTGGAGATGCCCAAGACTGTTCAGGTATTGGACAGAAATAACAGATACGGTATATTTAATTTTGAAGGTTCAAATATCAGAAGATCCTATGACTTGCATCTTGGGGGCAACAGAACATTTGAGGCTAAATAGAGACATACGAATGGTCCTGAGTAAGGTACTATTTCAAGCTAGACTCCTTATACTTAGGAAATGGGTAGGGGCTGACCCTCCAACAGTGGGAGAGTGGAGGAAAGCAGTGGATAACTTGATTAAAGAAGAACGAATGATGGAGGGCCATAGTAGAAAAGTAAAAAGCGTCGATGAAATATGGAAGAATTGGTTACTTTAGGGCTGGATAGATAAACTTTTAATTATTATTATTTTTATTTTATTTTTTTGGGCTCTTACGCATCTCTCCTTTCCCCCTCCCCATAAGGGAGGTAGGGGGTGGGTAAATGGGGAATGAAGATATTTGTAATTGTATGTGTATAGAAAAAAATTGGTATGTATTGGATATACTAAAAATGTAACTTCTTAATGTTGAAATTCTTTTTCTATTCTGTAGTGATGATGGAAATAAAAAAAAAAAAAAAGATCTCCCCTTTTTTGGGAAGTTACTATCTATTTTGGGAGAGTTGTCAAGTATGCATTTAATGCAATCATTTGAGATTACAAAACATGTAAGGCTGAGTTCACACGGGCGAGATTTCCGCACGGGAGCAATGCGGTAGGTGAACGTATTGCACCCGCACTGAATCCGGCACCATTCATTTCAATGGGGCTGTGTACATGAGCGTTTTTTTTTTCACGCATCACTTCTGCAATGTTTTAAAATCGCAGCATGCGCTATATTCTACGTTTGTAACGCAGGACAGGCCCCATAGAAGTGAATGGGGCTGCGTGAAAAATGCCTTGCATCCGCAAGCAAGTGCAGGTGCATTGCGTTTTTCACAGATGGTTGCTAAGAGATGTTGTTTGTAAACCTTCAGTTTTTTATCACGCGCGTGAAAAACGCATCAAAACGCATTGCACCTGCGCGGAAAAAACTGAACAACTAAACGCAATTGCAGACAAAACTGACTGAACTTGCTTGCAAAATAGTGCGAGTTTCACTGAACGCATTCTGAAAGCATCCTGAGCCAATCCGTCACGCCTGTGTGAACCCAGCCTAAGGCCCCTTTCACACGGGCGAGTTTTCCGTGCGGGTGCGATGCGTGCGGTGAACGCATTGCACCCGCACTGAATCCTGACCCATTCATTTCTATGAGACTGTGCACACGAGCGGTGATTTTCACGCATCACTTGTGCGTTGCGTGAAAATCGCAGCATGCTCCTCTTTGTGCGTTTTTCACGTAACGCAGGCCCTATAGAAATGAATGGGGTTGCGTGAAAATCGCATGCATCCGCAAGCAAGTGCGGATGCGGTGTGATTTTCACGCATGGGTTCTAGGTGACAGTCTATTCACTGTATTATTTTCCCTTATAACATGGTTATAAGGGAAAATAATAGCATTCTGAATACAGAATGCTTTGTATAATAGTGCTGGAGGGGTTAAAAATAATAAAAAAGTTAACTCACCTTCTCCTCTTGTTAGCGCAGATGCCGGTCTGTTCTTTATCTGTGGGCTAAAGGACCTTTGATGACGTCAGATCACATGCTCCATCACCATGGTGATGGACCATGTGATTGGAGCATGTGATCTGACGTCACCTCAGGTCATTCAGTCCACAGCTAAAGAACAGAGTGGCATCTGCGCGAACAAGAGGAGAAGGTGAGTTAACTTTTTTATTATTTTTAACCCTTCCAGCACTATTATACAAAGCATTCTGTAGTCAGAATGCTATTATTTTCCCTTATAACCATGTTATAAGGGAAAATAATACAATCTTCAGAACATCAATCCCAAGCCCGAACTTCTGTGAAGAAGTTCGGGTCTGGGTACCAAACATGCGCGATTTTTCTCACGCGAGTGCAAAACGCATGACAATGTTTTGCACTCGCGCAGAAAAATCGCGCATTTTCCCGCAACGCACCCGCCTCTTATCCGGGCAAAAAACATGACGCCCGTGTGAAAGAGGCCTAAGACCTCTTTCACACGGACGTCATATTTTTGGCCCGGATAAGAGGCGGGTGCGTTGAGAGAAAATGCACGATTTTTATGCGCGAGTGCAAAACATTGTAATGCGTTTTGCACTCGCGTGAGAAAAATCGTGCATGTTTGGTACCCAAACCTGAACTTCTTCACAGAAGTTCGGGCTTGGGATTGATGTTCTGAAGATTGTATTATTTTCCCTTATACCATGGTTATAAGGGAAAATAATAGCATTCTGAATACAGAATACATAGTATAATAGGGCTGGAGGGGTTAAAAAAAAAAAAAAAAATAAGTTAACTCACCTTCTCCTCTTGATCGCGTAGTTCCCGGTCTCTTTACTTCTTGAATGAGCTTTGGGCTAAATGACCTGTGGTGATGTCAGATCACATGCTCCACAGGTCCTTTAGCCCACAGCTCATTCAAGAAGTAAAGAGACCGGGAACTACGCGATCAAGAGGAGAAGGTGAGTTCACTTTTTTTATTGGAGCGCAGCCACTCCGTAAGAGGCTTAAGCGATTTACGCTTTCTCAAGGTGGAGGGAGCTAAATCCTGGTAGACAGACACTTGTGCCCCTTCAAAAATGATGTCGGATCTGTTCCTTGCAGCTTCTTGAACGGCCGACTTTACTTGGAAGTTCAGGAACTTGCAGATTATGTCCCTAGGGGGATCTTCTGGCTTGGGCCTCGGACGCAGGGCTCTGTGAGCTCTTTCAATGACGATTTCCAGTGGGAACTCGGGGCCTAACAGCATGGAGCAGAGGGAGATGACTGCCGCCGGGATGTCACCTGGTGAGACAGTCTCTGGTATCCCTCTGAGGCGCAGATTGTTCCGGCGCCCCCTGTTTTCCTGGTCCTCAAAGGCTGTGTGGAGTTCATTCAGGTAAGCACTGCACTTCTGAAATGAGGATGAAACGGCTCTTTGGTGATCAAGTATTTGTGCTTGATGCGTCTCCAGTACCTCCACCCGGTCGCCCACCTGCCTCATGTCCTGTCGCAATGCAGCGAATTCGCTTAGGAGAGGTTCCAGGGCCTTGCCTAATGTGGTCTTCAGGTAGTTCCTGGTAATCGGCAGCGCTCCCCTACCTTGTGTCTCCTCTGGTTCACTGTCGTCCTCCGATTTGTCTTGCGGAGCGGCCTTCTGTGGAGGGGCCGGCGCCATCTTGGGATCTCGTGCAGCGAACGAGGAGGCCGCTTTTCTAATAAACTTATCCATTTCACCTCCTGGAACAAGGTTCTTAGTAGTGTTCAGATGTTCCCCGGCTTTAGGGTTGCCGATTTTAACCATTTTGGGGTCTGTAGCTACTGATTGCTCGTGCTGTGTCTAGGCTTTCCACGGAGCTCAGAACAAAGCGGCCATCTCAGACCGGCGCTGGCTCCGCCCCCTTTTTATTCTTTTTTTAACCCCTCCAGCACTATTATACTATGCATTCTGTATTCAGAATGCTATTATTTTCCCTTATAACCATGTTATAAGGGAAAATAATACAGTGAATAGACTGTCACCTAGCAACCATGCGTGAAAATCGCACCGCATCCGCACTTGCTTGCGGATGCTATGGGATTTTCACACACCCCATTCACTTCTATGGGGCCTGCGTCGCGTGAAAATTGCACAATATAGAGCATGCTGCGATTTTCACTCAACGCACAAGTGATGCGTGAAAATCAACGCTCATGTGCACAGCCCCATAGAAATGAATGGGTCAGGATTCAGTGCGGGTGCAATGCGTTCACCTCACGCATCACACCCGCACGGAAAACTCGCCCGTGTGAAAGGGGCCTAAGGCCTCGTTCACACTTCAGTGTTGGGTCAGTGATTTCCATCAGTGATTTGTGAGCCAAAACCAGGAGCAACTCTAAACACAGAACAGGAGCAGATCTTTCCCTTCTACTTCATGTCTGTGGAGGCTCCACTTCTGGTTTTGGCTCACAAATCACTGATGGAAATCACTGACCAAACACTGAAGTGTGAACGAGGCCTAAGAGTTGCCTTGAAATGTATAGGAATACATTTGAAGTTTTGTGTTTCCCGTCCACTGAGTCCTTCTCCCCTCTGCTTTCTTCTAAGGCCTCTTTCACATGAGCGTGACGGATTAGGTCACACTATTTTCAAGCAAGTTCAGTCAGTTTTGTCTGCGATTGCGTTCAGTTGTTCAGTTTTTTCCACGCGGGTGCAATGCGTTTTGATGCGTTTTTCACGCGCGTGATAAAAAACTGAAGGTTTACAAACAACATCTCTTAGCAACCATCTGTGAAAAACGCATTGCACCCGCACTTGCTTGCGGATGCAATGCGTTTTTAACGCAGCCCCATTCACTTCTATGGAGCCAGGGCTGTGTGAAAAACGCAGAATATAGAACATGCTGTGATTTTCACGCAACGCAGAACTGATGCGTGAAAAACAACGCTCATGTACACAGCCCCATTGAAATGAATGGGTCAGGATTCAGTGCGGGTGCTATGCGTTCACATCACGCATTGCACCCGCGTGGAAAAGTCGCTCGTGTGAAAAGGGCCTTAGCCTTACTCGCCAGTAGATGGTTTAAGTACTAAAAGTGTTGTTTGGATATTATTTCCATTCATCTTAGTTCAATGGAACTGTTCTTAAAAACATAAATTAAAGCTGCTGTCTGAAATGATAAGAAATCTTGAACAGCACATATAATGTGTTAAAGAACATTATAAACTCACCCCTTATTCCAGTGCCATTTTCTGTGGTGCTCCTAAGGTGTAGTTGGTGGCCCATAGAAAGGGTGTCTCCAAGTGGTTAGACATCAATATATGATCAGAGGCTTTCCATCTCAGTTTATATCAGCTATATTTTCCTTATATTCTCAACCTTCTGCACAAGTCATGATAAATGACACATTGCCTGAACAGTTTCGGATAACAAACGGAACACGTCAAGGGTGCCCTTTGTCACCTTCTCTGTTTATACTATGCAGGGAAATACTGTTATTAAAGCTTAGAGAATCAGAAAAGATTCAAAGCCTTACAGTAGGTCAGTTCACTCATACCACTGCGGCTTTCACTGATGACCTTTTATTACTGATCACAAACCCTGTGGAAGACTTTCCCGAGATTTTAAGGATATTTGAGCAATATGGCAGGATCTCACATTTTAAGATCAACTACTCGAAGTCTGAGGCGCTCAATGTCTCGGTAGACCCCAAACTAATAACCTCAATTAAGGCCTCCTCACTAGAGTTGAGCGGACACCTGGATGTTCGGGTTCGACGGGTTCGGCCGAACTTCAGAAAAAAGTTTGAGTTCTGGACCCGAACTTGACCCGAACCTGAACCCCATTGAAGTCAATGGGGACCCGAACTTTTGAGCACTAAAATGGCTGTAAAAATTTCATGGAAAGGGCTAGAGGGCGGCAAATGGCATAAAAATATGGTTAAGAACATGGCAAGTGCTCTGCAAACAAATGTGGATAGGGAAATGACTTTAAATAACATAAAATACATACAAATAAAAAATAATAATCTTGATCTAGGAGGACCAGGTCCATATGGAGTAGGAGGTTGAAGAGGCGGTGGATGTGGCGGTGTAGGTGGAAGCGGCAGTGGAGGAGGAGGTAGCCTACACTGCTTTTTGGTTTTAAATTTTATTTTTAAAATTAGCGTACACCCCAAAACATTGGGAATCATAACCTGTGATAACCCCCTCTAGTCATGCTAAACACATGTTCAGACAATACACTGGCTGCAGCTGGCCAGCACCTCCAAGGGGTAAAGGGCAAGCTCAGGCCATGTACCCAATTGGGAGACCCAGAAGTTGCAGGGGCTGATCCCTGTCAGTCAGTTCGTGTAGGCGTGTGCACACTTACTACCCCACATGTCGCACATCCCTGTGATGTTCACGAACCAATTTGATATCTGCTCTATCAACTTTCGATGTTCTTTTATGCGCCTACTATGGTGATCACGGGTGGCGGGGAATCAGGGTTCCAGGCCAGAGAGGGAGCATGAGAAAGAGAGACCACATCCAAGGGAGGATTCATTTTTTCAAATTTAAAATTATAGAGTGCAAATATGGGAGAAATTATTAAAGCATAAAAGTGTGCCAACTTTCCAAAGTTTAAGCATTGAATGAAAGGATGTGGCGCGCATTAATTACTGAATAATTTATTAAATTTTATTCCCTGTCACCTATGCATAGCGGGTTTTTATTCACTTCTAAAATTGTATAATGTCAACCCAAGAATTATTGAAATTTAGGAGGGGTATATTACACCCAAACATTGGCGAATTTCACAAAAAAATGTAACAGACAATTATTATTATTTTTACCTGTCTACTCAGTATAGCAGTGGTACATCAAACCCAAAAATTGGTGAATTTCACCAGAAAATGTAACTGAATATTTTTCTTTTTTAACCTGTCTACTAGGTTAAAAAAAACTGTCTACTAGGTTTAAAAAGTTGTGAATTTCATGCAAAAATGTAAATGAAATGTTATTTTATTTGTTTAACCTGTCTACTAGGTATAGCAGTTGTACTATACACCCAAAAACTGGTGAATTTCACCCGAAAATGTAAATTAAATTTTTTTTTTTTACCGGTCTACTAGGTATAGCACCCGAAAATGAAAATGACATTTTAATTTTTTTTTTACCGGTCTACCTGGTATAGCAGTGGTACTATACGCACCAAAATTGGTGAATTTCACGCGAAAATGTAAATGACATTTATTTTTTTATTTTTTTAACCTGTCTACTGGGTATAGCAGTGGTATGTTACACCCAAAAATTGGTGAATTTCACCAGAAAATGTAAATGACATGATTTTTTTTTTAACCTGTCTACTCGGAATAGCAGTGGTACTATACACCCAAAAAATGGTGAATTTCAACCAAAAATGTAAATGACAAAGTAGTAAAATTACCTAAAATAAAAACACGTACAAATAAAAATAGAAAATTTGATTTAGGAGGTGGAGTTCCATATGTAGTTGGAGTTTGAGGAGGCGGTGGACATAGTGGTGTAGGTCGAAGCGGCAGTGGAGGAGGACAAGGTAGCCAACACAGGTTTTTGGTTTTAATTTAATTTTCTTAAATTAGGGTACACTCTAAGAGAGTGTGAAATATCCAAAATACAAGAATGAGCAATTGCGCTGCAGTATAACAAAGCCTGGTTAGTGCCGGTATGCATGTCTATTCTGCACAAGGTATGGACAAGTCCTGAGGGATCCATGCCTGATTCATTTTAATGAATGTGAGCTTGTCAACATTGGCTGTGGACAGGCGGCTGCGCTTGTCTGTGATGATGCCCCCTGCCGTGCTAAACACGTTCAGATAATACACTAGCTGCAGGGCAGGCCAGCACCTCCAAGGCGTGAAGGGCAAGCTCAGGCCATGTGCCCAATTTGGAGACCCAGAAGTTGAAGGGAGCAGACCCGTCATTCAGTACGTGTAGGAGTGTGCACACATACTGCTCCACCATGTTGGTGAAATGCTGCCTCCTGCTAAGACGTTCCATATCAGCTGGTGGTGCTGGTTGTTGTGGCGTGCAGACAAAGCATTTCCACATTTCGGCCATGCTAACACTGCCTTCTGAGGTGCTGGCGGTGCCCCAGCTGCGTTGGCGACCTCTTCCTCGACCTCTGCCTTCGCCTTGTGCTTCCACTGTGCCTCCGCTGTCAGGTGGGAATGCCACCAGCAGCGCGTCTACCAGCCTGCGCTAGTACTCGTGCATCTTACGATCACGCTCCAGTGACGTATTAACCACCCCAGGACCGTCGTACGCAGGATTGCGTCCTGGCGGCGGCCCTGTTGGTGCGTCCTCTCGCGATAGGTGAGATTTCATGTGAACGCGCGCACACAGGATCGGCCGGTAAGCGAGTGGATCTACAGCCTGCCAGCGGCATCGTTCGCTGGCAGGCTGTAGATGCGATTTTGATAACAGCGTCTAATATACCTGCTACCTGGTCCTCTGGTGGTCCCGATCGACCACCAGAGGACACAGGTAGCTCTGTAATAAGTAGCACCAAGCACCACACTACACTACACCCCCCCCCCCCGGTCACTTATTAACCCCTTATTAACCCCTGATCACCCCACTGTCATTGATCACCCCCCTGTCATTGATCACCCCCCTGTAAGGCTCCATTCAGACGTTCGTAAGTGTTTTACGGATCCATGTATCCATGGATCGGATCCGCAAAACACAAACGGACATCTGAATGGAGCCTTACAGGGGGGTGATCAATGACAGGGTGGTGATCACTCCATATAGACTTCCTGAACACTTCCCTGTCATTGATCACCCCCTGTCATTTATCACCCCCCTGTAAGGCTCCATTCAGACGTCCGCATGTGTTTTACGGATCCATGGATCGGATCCGCAAAACACATACAGACGTCTGAATGGAGCCTTACAGGGGGGTGATCAATGACAGGGTGGTGATCACCCCATATAGACTTCTTGATCACCCCCTGTCATTGATCACCCCCCTGTAAGGCTCCATTCAGACATTTTTTTTGCACAAGTTAGCGGAAATTGTTTTTTTTTTTTTTTTTTTCCTACAAAGTCTCATATTCCACTAACTTGTGTCAAAAAATAAAATCTCACATGAACTCACCATACCCCTCACGGAATCCAAATACATAAAAATTTTTAGACATTTATATTCCAGACTTCTCACGCTTTAGTATAGTATAAATACCCCATATGTGACCCCATTTCGGAAAGAAGACACCCCAAGGTATTCCGTGAGGGACATACTGAGTCCATGAAAGATTGAAATTTTTGTCCCAAGTTAGCGGAAAGGGAGACTTTGTGAGAAAAAAAAAATAACAATTTCCACTAATTTTGTGGCCAAATTTTTTTTTCTATGAACTCGCCATGCCCCTCGTTGAATACCTTGGGGTGTCTTCTTTCCAAAATGTGGTCACATGTGGGGTATTTATGCTGTCCTGGCATTTTAGGGGCCCTAAAGCGTAAGAAGAAATCTGGGATCCAAATGTCTAAAAATGCCGTCCTAAAAGGAATTTGGGCCCCTTTGCGCATCTAGGCTGCAAAAAAGTGTCACACATGTGGTATTGCCGTACTCAGGAGAAGTTGGGCAATGTGTTTAGGGGTGTCATTTACATATACCCATGCTGGGTGAGATAAATATCTTGGTCAAATGCCAACTTTGTATAAAAAAATGGGAAAAGTTGTCTTTTGCGGAGATAGTTCTCTCACCCAGCATGGGTATATGTAAAAAGACACCCCAAAATACATTGCCCTACTTCTTATGAGTACGGCGATACCAGATGTGTGACACTTTTTTGCAGCCTAGGTGGGCAAATGGGCCCACATTCCAAAGAGCACCTTTCGGATTTCACAGGACATTTTTTACACATTTTTATTTCAAGCTACTTTGCACGCATTTGGGCCCCTAAAATGCCAGGGCAGTATAACTACCCCACAAGTGACCCCATTTTGGAAAGAAGACACCCCAAGGTATTTCATGATGGGCATAGTGAGTTCATGGAAGTTTTTATTTTTTTTGTCACAAGTTAGTGGAATATGAGACTTTGTAAGGAAAAATAAAATAAAAATTCATCATTTTCCACTAACTTGTGACAAAAAATATAAAGTTCTATGAACTCGCTATGCCCATCAGCGAATACTTTAGGGTGTCTACTTTCTGAAATGGGGTTATTTGTGGGGTTTTTCTACTGTCTGGGCATTGTAGAACCTCAGGAAACATGACAGGTTCTCAGAAAGTCAGAGCTGCTTCAAAAAGCGGAAATTCACATTTTTGTACCAAAGTTTGTAAACTTATACCTAAACCATTTTTTTTTTACCCAAACATTTTTTTTTATCAAAGACATGTAGAACAATAAATTTAGAGAAAAAATTATATATAGATGTCCTTTTTATTTTTTTATTTTACAACTGAAAGTGAAAATTTTCATTTTTTTGCAAAAATTTTAGGTAAATTTTGATTAATAACAAAAAAAGTAAAAATGTCAGCAGCAACGAAATACCACCAAATGAAAGCTCTATTTGTGAGAAGAAAAGGAGGTACAATTCATTTGGGTGGTAAGTTGCATGACCGAGCAATAAACGGTGAAAGTAGTGTAGTGCAGAATTGTAAAAAGTGGTCTGGTCATTAAGGGTGTTTAAGCTAGGGGGGCTGAAGTGGTTAAGAACAATATGTTGTCCTTGTAATGGGGTTCCAGCAGCGTGGCCACCCAGTAATCTGCACAAGTTAATATGTGGGCAACTCGGCGCTCGTTGCGGAGGCACTGGAGCATGTAATCGCTCATGTGTGCCAGGCTGCCCAGAGGCAGCGAAAAGCTGTCCTCTGTGGGAGGTGTATCATATGTGTCCTCTGTTTCCCCCCAGCCACGCACCAGTGATGGCCATGAGCTGGTCTGGGTGCCACCCTGCTGTGAACATGGTTCCTCCTCCTCCATATCCTCCTCCTCATCCTCCACCTCCTCATCCTCCAGAACTGTGCCCTGGCTGGACAATTGTGTATCTTGGGTTTGTGGGTGCAGGAACACACCATCGGAGCCACTTGGGAATGACCCTACAAAATGATTCCCCTTTCTCCTCCTCCTCCTGTGCCACATCCTCTTCCATCATCGCCAGGAGCGTTTTTTCAAGGAGGCATAGAAGTACAATAGTAACACTGAGAACGGCGTTATCAGCACTGGCCATGTTGGTGGAGTATTTGAAACAGCGCAACAAGGAACACAGGTCTCACATGGAGGCCTAGTCATTGGTGCTGAAGTGGTGCTGTTCCGCTGAGCAACTCACCCGTGCATGCTGCAGCTGAAACTCCACTGTCGCCTGCTGCTGCTCGCACAGTCTGGCCAGCATGTGCAAGGTGGAGTTCCACCTTGTGGGCATGTCGCATATAAGGTGGTGAGCGGGAAAGCCGAAGTTACACTGCAGCGCTGAGAGGCGAGCAGCAACAGGGTGAGAACGCAGACGGTCCGCACTTTATGTAGCAGCTCGGGGTAATTTTTAAGGAATCTCTGCACCACCAAATTCAGCACATGCACCAGGCAAGTGATGTGCATCAAACCGGCTAGTCCCAGAGCTGCTACGAGATTTATCCCATTATTTCACACCACCAGACCGAGCTTGAGGCTGACTGGCACAAACCAGTCATCGGTCTGTTGTTCAAGGCCCGTCCACAGCTCCTGCTCGGTGTGGGGTTTGTCCCCCAAACAGATACGTTTTAAAACTGCCTGCTGTCGTTTACCCAGGGCTGTGCTGAAGTTGGTAGTGAAGGTGTTACGCTGACCGAATGAGGAGCTGGTAGAGGATGAGGAAGCAGAGTAGGAGGAGGAAGCAAAAGGAGGCAAACTGAAGCACCCTGCAATCCTCGGTGGTGGAAAGACATGCGCCAAACTGCTATCCGCCTCAGGCCAGCCGCCACTGCATTTACCCAGTGTGCTGTTATGGAGATAGAATGTCCCTGACCGTGCTTACTGGTCCACGTATCCATAGTCAGGTTCACCTTGGCACAGATGACGTTGTGCAGAGCACACCTGATTTTGTCCCCTACTTGGTTGTGCAGAGAAGGGATGGTTCGCCTGGAAAAGTATTGGCAGCTGGGCACGACGTACTGTGGGACAGTCACCGCCATAAGGCCTTTAAAACTATCCGTCTCCACCAGTTGGAATGACAGTATTTCAAATGCCAGTAATTTAGAAATGCTGGCATTCAGGGCTAGGGATCGCAGGTGGGTAGGGAGATACTTCCTCTTCCTCTCCAGCGTTTGGGAGATGGAGAGCTGAACACTTCCGTGGGACATTGTGGAGATGCTTGGTGACCCAGGTGTTGGTGTTGCTGGTAGATCCTCTGTTTGCGGGGTGGCAGGTGGCACTGTCACTCCCGAGGTGGATGAAGAGGCAGCAACTGCAGCAGAAGAGGAAGCAGGAGGAGCCAGAGACCTTTCTTGGTTTTTGAGGTGTCTACTCCACTGCAGCTCGTGCTTTGCACTTAGATGCCTGGTCATGCAGGTTGTGCTCAGGTTGAGAACGTTTATGCCTCGCTTCAAGCTCTGATTGCACAGCGAACAAACCACTCGTGTCTTGTTGTCAGCACATTGTCTGAAGAACTGCCACGCCAGGGAACTCCTTGGACCTGGTTTTGGTGTGCTCGGTCCCTTGCCACAGTGGGCAGTAGCAGGTGTACTGTCTAGAGGACAGCCGCTCCGCTTTTGCACAGTGCTCCCTCTTCTGCTGTGCTGGTGGCTCTGTGCAACCACCGCTTTTTCCTCCGATCTGATTCCATGTGGGGTCGAAGACCTCCACATCATCTTCCACCCAGTCTTAAACCCTGCCTTCCTTGTCGGTCTTCACACTTTCGAAAGCCACAGAAGTTGGCACTTGTGTTTTGTCAACATCCGAGACGTGCTGCGATGGTCATCCCATGTACTCATTTTGAAAGATAAGTGGTCGGGCATCAGTGCACTCAATCTCTTCCATTTCTGGGGCAGGGCTAGGTGGATGGCCCAGGGAAACCTTGCTAATAGAGTCATCAAAAAGCAGAAGAGACTGCTGAATGACTTGGAGCTCAGACTGCTTGGCTGATTTTCAAGGGGCTGAGGTGAAAGACTGATGGACATCGGCTGCAGGTGCCAACTGTGGTATTTCAGCAGGAGACTGGGTGGGAGACAATGTGAAAAAACTGGATCCACTGTCAGCAACCCAATCTACTATCGCCTGTACTTTTTCAGGCCTCACCATTCGTAGACCCGCATTAAGCCCGACCAAATACCGATGCAGGTCCTTTCGCCTTCTCGCACCTGTGGAAGGGGTTTCACTTGTGCGTGTAGCTGGCACAGATCGTCCACGTCCTCTCCCTGCAACAGGAGCTCCACCAGCAGCACCATGACTTGGGCCACGTCCCTATTTTACACTCTCCTCATATTTTTCAAATTTAGGATCTTGCCCTAAATGGCTGTTTAATTAATAGTAGAATAGAACGACAGTATGTAAAGGGTGTATCTCACACGGCCTGACCCACTGTAGGCCTGAATTAAAGTTTTATTTTCCCAAAATGGCAGTATTTCAAATGCCTGAATCAAACCCCTGTATGTAAAGGGTATATCTCACACAGCCTGACCCACTGTAGGCCTCAATTAAAGATTTCTTTGCCCAAAATGGCTGTATTTCAAATGCCTGAATTAAACCCCTGTATGTAAAGGGTGTATCTCACACAGCCTGACCCACAGTAGGCCTGAATTAAAGATTGGTGCACCAAATGGCTGTATTTCAAATCTCTGAATCTAACCCAAATGTATTAAGGGTGTATCTCACAATGAAATAGGCAGAAAAGGCTGCTAAAGAAACTTTTTTTGCCCAAACAGGTATTTGTTTAATAACTCAATATACCAGCAGTATATAACTCAGGAATTTCCAACATGCTTATGCTGCAAGGCCTGAAATATTGTGTATTTTTCCCCAAAAAGGGTGTTTTATTAATGAAAGAATATAATCCCTGTATGTAAAGGGTGTATCTCACACGGCCTGAACCACTGTAGGCATGAATTGAATATCTGTGCACCAAATTGCGGTATTTCAAATCTCTGAATCTAACCCAAATGTATTAAGGGTGTATCTCACAATGACATATGCAGCAAAGGATGCCAAATAAACTTTTTTTGCCCAAACGGGTGTTTGTTTAATAACTCAATATGGCAGCAGTATATAACCCAGGAAATTCAAACGTGCTTATGCTGCAAGGCCTGAAATATTGTGTATTTTTCCCTAAAAAGGGTGTTTTATTAATAAAAGAATATAAGCCCTGTATGTAAAGGGTGTATCTCACACGGCCTGACCCACTATAGGCCTGAATTAAAGATTTCTTTGCCCAAAATAGCTGTATTTCAAATGCCTGAATCAAACCCCTGTATGTAAAGGATGTATCTCCCACGGCCTGAACCACTGTAGGCCTGAATTAAATATTTGTGCACCAAATGGCAGTATTTCAAATCTCTGAATCTAACCCAAATGTATTAAGGGTGTATTTCACAATGACATATGCAGCAAAGGCTGCCAAATAAACGTTTTTTGCCCAAACGGTTGTTTGTTTAATAACTCAATATGGCAGCAGTATATAACAATGGAATTTCAAACGTGCTGATGCTGCAAGGCCTGAAATATTGTGTATTTTGCCCAAAAAAGGGTGTTTTATTAGCGAAAGTATATAAGCCCAGTATGTAAAGGGTGTATCTCACAGGGCCTGAACCACTGTAGGCCTGAATTATACTGTAGGCCTGAATTTTAAAACCCCAGAAAATTATGGGTGCATTTCTAGCTTAAATTGCACCCTGACTAATCCAGATGTTGTATATTGCCAAAAAAGTGTTTTTTTTGTAACAGAATATGAAAGCTGTATATAATAAACTTGAATTTAACACTTGCAGATCAGGAAAATAGTGTTTTTTGGCAAAACAGTATGTTTTTAAAACCCCAGAAAATGATGGGTGTATTTCTAGCTTAAATTGCACACTGACTAATCCAGATGTTGTATATTGCCAAAAAAGTGTTTTTTTGGTAACAGAATATGAAAGCTGTATATATTAAACTTGAATTTAACACTTGCAGATCAGGAAAATAGTGTTTTTTCGCAAACCAGTGTGTTTTTAAAACCCCAGAAAATGATGGGTGTATTTCTAGCTTAAATTGCACACAGACTAATCCAGATGTTGTATATTGCCCAAAAAGTGTTTTTTTGGTAACAGAATATGAAAGCTGTATATATTAAACTTGAATTTAACACTTACAGATCAGAAAAATACTGTTTTTTTGCCAAAAAAGTGTGTTTTTAAAACCCCAGAAAACGATGGCTGTATTTCTAGCTTAAATTGCACCCTGACTAATCCAGATGTTGTATATTGTCAAAGAAATTGAGATTTTCAATGTCCCAAAAGCTCAGATGCAGTGCTAGTGCACTGAGCTTGCATAAAATGGCCGCCGCCGCCCACCTAACTGGCTTCTTATTTTTTCGATCACTGGGCTCAGGGCAGGTTAAAAAAAATTGTGCCCTGCACCCAGAAAACACAATGCATGTAGATCGCTGAGTTAGATTCAGATTTTGAGCAAAGATTCTCTCCTATTCTCTCCCTGAAATCACCAGCAGCATCCTCTCCCTACACTAAGCACAGCAGAGTAACGTGCAGCGCTACGTGACTCCAGCTTATATAGAGGCTGGGTCACATGCTGCAGTTGGCCAATCACAGCCATGACATTAGTAGGCATGGCTGTGATGGCTTCTAAGGTCAGACAGTTAACCGCTTGTTGATTGGCTGCTCTGCAGCCTTTCAAAAAGCGCCAAGAAAGCGCCAAACCCGAACTTTTACTGAAATGTTCGGGTTTGGGTCTGGGGTCCAAAAATCCTAAAGTTCTGTACGAACCTGAACTTTACAGTTCAGGTTCGCTCAACCCTACTCCTCCCCCATTAAATGGTCCCCACCGCAATTAAATATTTAGGCCTCATTAGTAGAGTTGAGCGGACACCTGGATGTTCGGGTTCGAGAAGTTCGGCCGAACTTCCCGGAAATGTTCGGGTTCGGGATCCGAACCCGATCCGAACTTCGTCCCGAACCCGAACCCCATTGAAGTCAATGGGGACCCAAACTTTTCGGCACTAAAAAGGCTGTAAAACAGCCCAGGAAAGGGCTAGAGGGCTGCAAAGGGCAGCAACATGTAGGTAAATCCCCTGCAAACAAATGTGGATAGGGAAATGAATTAAAATAAAAATAAAATAAATAAAAATTAACCAATATCAATTGGAGAGAGGTCCCATAGCAGAGAATCAGGCTTCACGTCAGCCACCACTGCAACAGTCCATTGCCAGATATTTAGGCCCAGCACCCAGGCAGAGGAGAGAGGTCCCGTAACAGAGAATCTGTCTTCATGTCAGCAGAGAATCAGTCTGCATGTCATAGCAGAGAATCAGGCTTCACGTCAGCCACCACTGCAACAGTCCATTGGCATATATTTAGGCCCAGCACCCAGGCAGAGGAGAGAGGTCCCGTAACAGAGGATCTGGCTTCATGTCAGCAGAGAATCAGTCAGCATGTCATAGCAGAGAATCAGGCTTCACGTCAGCCACCACTGCAACAGTCCATTGGCATATATTAAGGCCCAGCACCCAGGCAGAAGAGAGAGGTCCCGTAACAGAGAATCTGTCTTCATGTCAGCAGAGAATCAGTCTGCATGTCATAGCAGAGAATCAGGCTTCACGTCAGCCACCAGTGCAACAGTCCATTGTCATATATTTAGGCCCAGCACCCAGGCAGAGGAGAAAGGTCCCGTAACAGAGGATCTGGCTTCATGTCAGCAGAGAATCAGTCTGCATGTCATAGCAGAGAATCAGGCTTCACGTCAGCCACCACTGCAACAGTCCATTGGCATATATTTAGGCCCAGCACCCAGGCAGAGGAGAAAGGTCCCGTAACAGAGGATCTGGCTTCATGTCAGCAGAGAATCAGTCTGCATGTCATAGCAGAGAATCAGGCTTCACGTCAGCCACCACTGCAACAGTCCATTGGCATATATTTAGGCCCAGCACCCAGGCAGAGGAGAGAGGTCCCGTAACAGAGGATCTGGCTTCATGTCAGCAGAGAATCAGTCTGCATGTCGTAGCAGAGAATCAGGCTTCATGTCAGCCACCACTGCAACAGTCCATTGGCATATATTTAGGCCCAGCACACAGGCAGAGGAGAGAGGTCCCGTAACAGAGAATCTGTCTTCATGTCAGCAGAGAATTAGTCTGCATGTCATAGCAGAGAATCAGGCTTCACGTCACCCAACATTGGAACAGTCCATTGGCATATATTTAGGCCCCGACACCCAGACAGAGGAGAGGTTCATTCAACTTTGGGTAGCCTCGCAATATAATGGTAAAATTAAAATAAAAATAGGATTGAATGAGGAAGTGCCCTGGAGTACAATAATATATGGTTAAGGGGAGGTAGTGAATGTCTAATCTTGACAAGGGACGGACAGGTCCTGTGGGATCCATGCCTGGTTCATTTTTATGAACGTCAGCTTGTCCACATTGGCTGTAGACAGGCGGCTGCGTTTGTCTGTAATGACGCCCCCTGCCATGCTGAAAACACGTTCAGACAAAACGCTGGCCGCCGGGCAGGCCAGCACCTCCAAGGCATAAAAGGCTAGCTCTGGCCATGTGGACAATTTAGAGACCCAGAAGTTGAATGGGGCCGAACCATCAGTCAGTACGTGGAGGGGTGTGCACACGTACTGTTCCACCATGTTAGTGAAATGTTGCCTCCTGCTAACACGTTGCGTATCAGGTGGTGGTGCAGTTAGCTGTGGCGTGTTGACAAAACTTTTCCACATCTCTGCCATGCTAACCCTGCCCTCAGAGGAGCTGGCCGTGACACAGCTGCCTTGGCGACCTGTTGCTCCTCCTCTGCCTTGGCCTTGGGCTTCCACTTGTTCCCCTGTGACATTTTGGAATGCTCTCAGTAGCGCGTCTACCAACGTGCGCTTGTACTCGCGCATCTTCCTATCACGCTCCAGTGCAGGAAGTAAGGTGGGCACATTGTCTTTGTACCGTGGATCCAGCAGGGTGGCAACCCAGTAGTCCGCACACGTTAAAATGTGGGCAACTCTGCTGTCGTTGCGCAGGCACTGCAGCATGTAGTCGCTCATGTGTGCCAGGCTGCCCAGGGGTAAGGACAAGCTGTCCTCTGTGGGAGGCGTATCGTCATCGTCCTGCCTTTCCCCCCAGCCAAGCACCAGTGATGGGCCCGAGCTGCGTTGGGTGCCACCCCGCTGTGACCATGCTTCATCCTCATCCTCCTCCACCTCCTCCTCATCCTCGTCCTCCAGTAGTGGGCCCTGGCTGGCCACATTTGTACCTGGCCTCTGCTGTTGCAAAAAACCTCCCTCTGAGTCACTTCGAAGCGACTGGCCTGAAAGTGCTAAAAATGACCCCTCTTCCTCCTCCTCCTCCTCCTCCTCCTCCTCCATCATCGCCCTAAGTGTTTTCTCAAGGAGACATAGAAGTGGTATTGTAACGCTGATAACGGCGTCATCGCCACTGGCCATGTTGGTGAAGTACTCGAAACAGCGCAACAGGGCACACAGGTCTCGCATGGAGGCCCAGTCATTGGTGGTGAAGTGGTGCTGTTCCGCAGTGCGACTGACCCGTGCGTGCTGCATCTGAAACTCCACTATGGCCTGCTGCTGCTCGCAGAGTCTGTCCAGCATGTGCAAGGTGGAGTTCCACCTGGTGGGCACGTCGCATATGAGGCGGTGAGCGGGAAGGCCGAAGTTACGCTGTAGCGCAGACAGGCGAGCAGCGGCAGGATGTGAACGCCGGAAGCGCGAACAGACGGCCCGCACTTTATGCAGCAGCTCTGACATGTCGGGGTAGTTGTGAATGAACTTCTGCACCACCAAATACAGAACATGCGGCAAAGAATGATGCCCTGCGATCCTTGGCGGCGGAAGGACGTGCGCCAAACAGCTCTCCGCCTGGGGCCCAGCTGCCACTACATTTACCCAGTGTGCAGTTAGGGAGATATAGCGTCCCTGGCCGTGCTTACTGGTCCACGTATCTGTGGTTAGGTGGACCTTGCTACAGATGGCGTTGCGCAGTGCACACTTGATTTTATCGGATACTTGGTTGTGCAGGGAAGGCACAGCTCTCTTGGAGAAGTAGTGGCGGCTGGGAACAACATACTGTGGGACAGCAAGCGACATGAGCTGTTTGAAGCTGTCTGTGTCCACCAGCCTAAATGACAGCATTTCATAGGCCAGTAGTTTAGAAATGCTGGCATTCAGGGCCAGGGATCGAGGGTGGCTAGGTGGGAATTTACGCTTTCTCTCAAATGTTTGTGAGATGGAGAGCTGAACGCTGCCGTGTGACATGGTTGAGATGCTTGGTGACGGAGGTGGTGGTGGTGTTGGTGGTACATCCCCTGTTTGCTGGGCGGCAGGTGCCAACGTTCCTCCAGAGGCGGAGGAAGAGGCCGAGGCGGCAGCAGCAAAAGAGGCCGAGGCGGCAGCAGCAGAAGAGGCCGAGGCGGCAGCAGCAGAAGAGATAGCAGGGGGAGCCTGAGTGACTTCCTTGTTTTTAAGATGTTTACTCCACTGCAGTTCATGCTTTGCATGCAGGTGCCTGGTCATGCAGATTGTGCTAAGGTTCAGAACGTTAATGCCTCGCTTCAGGCTCTGATGGCACAGTGTGCAAACCACTCGGGTCTTGTCGTCAGCACATTGTTTGAAGAAGTGCCATGCCAGGGAACTCCTTGAAGCTGCCTTTGGGGTGCTCGGTCCCAGATGGCGGCGGTCAGTAGCAGGCGGAGTCTCTTGGCGGCGGGTGTTCTGCTTTTGCCCACTGCTCCCTCTTTTGCTACGCTGTTGGCTCGGTCTCACCACTGCCTCTTCCTCCGAACTGTGAAATTCAGTGGCACGACCTTCATTCCATGTGGAGTCTAGGACCTCATCGTCCCCTGCAACCTCTTCCACCCAGTCCTCCTCCCTGACTTCCTGTTCAGTCTGCACACTGTGTTTCGTCATCATCAGAGACATGCTGAGGTGGTATTCCCATGTCCTCATCATCAGGAAACATAAGTGGTTGTGCGTCAGTGCATTCTATGTCTTCCACCGCTGGGGAAGGGCTAGGTGGATGCCCTTGGGAAACCCTGCCAGCAGAGTCTTCAAACAGCATAAGAGACTGCTGCATAACTTGAGGCTCAGACAGTTTCCCTGGTATGCATGGGGGTGATGTGACAGACTGATGAGCTTGGTTTTCAGGCGCCATCTGTGCGCTTTCTGCAGAAGACTGGGTGGGAGATAATGTGAACGTGCTGGATCCACTGTCGGCCACCCAATTGACTAATGCCTGTACCTGCTCAGGCCTTACCATCCTTAGAACGGCATTGGGCCCCATCATATATCGCTGTAAATTCAGGCGGCTACTGGGACCTGAGGTAGTTGGTACACTAGGACGTGTGGATGTGGCAGAACGGCCACGTCCTCTCCCAGCACCAGAGGGTCCACTAACACCACCACGACCATGTCCACGTCCGCGTCCCTTACTAGATGTTTTCCTCATTGTTATCGTTCACCACAACAACAAAAATATTATTTCGCCCAATGTATTGTATTCAAATTCAGCTGAATATAAATTTGAGGCCTAGTATTTAGGTGCTGGGTGACAGGTATAGGTTTACTGACAGAATTAGACTTGGAAATGCACGGTAGCGGGTGTGTGAAGTTATTCAGAATGACCCTATGTGCACCTTGAATATGATATACCCTTTTAGGGATATATTTCAAATAGCTCTGATACAGCAGAAACCACTAAATTATGAAATTGCTAAATTGGGAATTGTATTTCAACCCAGAACAAAAACTGTGCTTTGACGGACACTAAATAACTTGCCCAGCCACAACAGTACAGCAGTAACGACAGATTTAGCAGGATATAAATTTGAGGCCTAGTATTTAGGCGCTGGGTGACAGGTATACGTTTACTGACAGAATTAGACTTGGAAATGCACTGTAGCGTGTGTGTGAAGTTATTCAGAATGACCCTATGTGCACCTTGAATATTATATACCCTTTTAGGGATAGATTTCAAATAGCTCTGATACAGCAAAAACCACTAAATTAGGAAATTGCTAAATTGGGAATTGTATTTCAACCCAGAACAAAAACTGTGCTTGGACGGACACTAAATAACTTGCCCAGCCACAACAGTACAGCAGTAACGACAGATTTAGCAGGATATAAATTTGAGGCCTAGTATTAAGGCGCTGGGTGACAGGTATACGTTTACTGACAGAATTAGACTTGGAAATGCACTGTAGCGTGTGTGTGAAGTTATTCAGAATGACCCTATGTGCACCTTGAATATGATATACCCTTTTAGGGATAGATTTCAAATAGCTCTGATACAGCAGAAGCCACTAAATTATGAAATTGCTAAATTGGGAATTGTATTTCAACCAGAACAAAAACTGTGCTTTGACGGACACTAAATAACTTGCCCAGCTACAGCAGTAACGACAGATTTAGCTGGATATAAATTTGAGGCCTAGTATTTAGGCGCTGGGTGACAGGTATAGGTTTACTGACAGAATTAGACTGGGATATGGCCAAAAAATAACCACTCTATTGCTGGTTAAATGCACTTGGTGTGACAGCTTGACCAACTACACTACTGAGGGTTAAATGCACTTGGTGACAGGCGCAGCTTGCCCCTGATGTAGTATATGGCCAAAAAATAAACAGACTATTGCTGGTTAAATTCACTTGGTGTGACAGCTTCACCCTGATGTAGGATTTAGCCAAAAAACAACCACACCATTGACGGTTAAATGCACTTGGTGACAGCTTGCCCCTGATGTAGTATATGGCCAAAAAATAAACAGACTGTTGCTGGTTAAATGCACTTGGTGTGACAGCTTCACCCTGATGTAGGATTTAGCCAAAAAACATCCACACCATTGAGGGTTTAATGCACTTGGTGACAGGCGCAGCTTGCCCCTGATGTAGTATATGGCCAAAAAATATCCAGACTATTGTTGGTTAAATGCACTTGGTGTGACAGCTTCACACTGATGTAGGAATTAGCCAAAAAACAACCACACCATTAAGGGTTAAATGCACTTGGTCGCAGCTTGTGCTGGCACACCACAAGACACAAAATGGCCGCCGATCACCCCAGAAAAAAGTGACTGACAAACAGTCTGGGCAGCCTAAAAACAGTGAGCAATTGAGTATCAGCAGCTCAATGATCCACAGCTGCAGATCGATCAATTAATCAAGTCCTTTGGAGGAGTTAATCTGCCTAATCTCGCCCTACTGTCGCAGCCGCAACCTCTCCCTATGCTGATCAGAGCAGAGTGACGGGCGGCGCTATGTGACTCCAGCTTAAATAGAGGCTGGGTCACATGGTGCTCTGGCCAATCACAGCCATGCCAATAGTAGGCATGGCTGTGATGGCCTCTTGGGGCAAGTAGTATGATGCTTGTTGATTGGCTGCTTTGCAGCCTTTCAAAAAGCGCCAGGAAAGCAACGAACACCGAACCCGAACCCGGACTTTTACGAAAATGTCCGGGTTCGGGTCCGTGTCACGGACACCCCAAAATTCGGTACGAACCCGAACTATACAGTTCGGGTTCGCTCATCCCTACTCATTAGCTCTAAAATTAAGACTCAATTGGGAAACATGAAGATTCCTCACATGTCATGGTTTGGCAGGAAAAATCTCTTATCAACCTATATCCTTCCACAAATCTTAGCCCCCAATAAATGTTCCTTCTAATTATTTTGTGCAATTCAGGACACTGATCTTAACACACCATATCTGGACATAGAAAAACACCTAATGGGCCCCTATTTGTTGAAATGCCTTTGGCTATAAGCTCCCTCCTCACAAATCAGCATAATTAAGAGCGATATGACAAGAGGGATGATGAAGGTATGTCATCTCTCGGATACACTTGCTCAGTCACTGGGCCGTATTTCCCTATTGGCCCCATTGAGTGTCCTTCCTTCAGTTTTTGACCATTCTTTGGTCTCTACTACAAATTGGTGGAACACCCTAAAATCATTCAGAATTCATGATATACTGAACCAGATTCCCCAATTAGCCTGCCAGAGTTGCTCAGACAAAAGAACCTTAATTCTCCTACATTGATCCAATCTCCGGACTTCACTTACACTTGGCAAAAATTCTCAAAATCCCTCTCTTCACCTTTGCCGGATCCCATTTGGCTAGAGAATCTCACTTTGCTACCAAAACCTCCTAGAAAATTGATTTCCCTGATATATCATAATCTGCTTCTGGCTTCAGCTTCACCCAAGACTGCTATATTAGGAAAAGGAGTTGGGAGGAGTTTTTTCTAAAAAAGAAACAGATTATATCCTCTCACATGCTAGTGTTTTCTCTAGGTGTATTAGGTGACAAGAAAACCCTTTTAAAACTATCACCAGATGGTATAAAACACCTGACTTCCTAACACTACAGGGCTCTCACCCTCTGACAAATACTGGAGATGCCGACAGGATAGGGGTACCATGTATCATATTTGGTGGTCCTGCCCTCTGTTCACCCAATTCTGGACAGAAGTCGAAAGAGAAATAAATACAATATGCTCTCTTTCTATAGCTCTCACAACGGAGTTAGTCCTTCTATGGTTGCCTTGACCCACACAACTTTGCCACACATATGCTATCAGCAGCTAAACTTCTCATTCTGACAAAGTGGAGGAATACATCCCCACCATCTATTGCTTCATGGAAGGCAAAAATTCAGCAAATTAACAGGATGGAAGAATTGGCAGGTTGGGAAGCAAAGAATAGACAACAATATTTAAGGGTGTGGTGACCCTGGATTGACTCTCAGGCCTCGAGTGCTGGAACAGAGGCTTAGGATAATAATTAAATAAGGACCACTTCTCTCTCTTATTTGTTACATGTGTCTTATGCTTAGATGGAGCCTGTCCACTGGTCTCATTTTTCTTTCTCATTTTTCTTTTTTCTATGTTATCCCTTTTGTTATGTGATATGCTTCCCCCATTTGTACTGGGCTTCTTTTACTTCGCCACAGGTACCATCTCAAATAAGGATAAACATCACTTAAACAGGACATGGACAATCTTCAAGATCTAGCATTTGCAAATATAAGCATTAGTTTGCATATACCCCTAATCTAATGTATACTATCTGTGTCTTTGGATTGATAATACTCTGAGATGTTATCTTGTTGTATACCTTGTTTTTCAATAAAAAGAGAATACATAAAAAAAATATATATGATCACAGGGGGTCCGATGCCCCACACTCCAACGATCAGTGTTGCAGGTTAGCTCCATTGCTAGTAGGCCCCAGAAACACAGCTCTGTCCATTGTGTAGTGGATGGGGTTGGTTATTGCAGCACTCCATTCACTTCAATGGGGTAGCACTGCAATCACCAGCTATGGTCACTACACAATGAATGGCTATGTATAGTTCGGCACCAGAGGTAAAACTAAACAAGTAATCAGTGGGGGTGTCAGGTCTTGGACCCCCATCGATCAGATATTGATTGCCTATCATGAGAACACTTTTGTTTGGTAAAAAGGAGAAGAAAGCAGACTTGCAGATTGATGGTGCAGATTAGGCTATGGTATTTGTAAAGACTTTTGTAATGCCTGCGTTCTGTGCCCACGCTCCCTGTTGTATGGTAGGCTATAAAGAGGAGTACTTGAGTATAAAGCTCTATAGAGTCGCAAATGACCCATTCAGTCTGGAATCCAGAAATATTCAAGGTTGCACAAACGTAACTGTTTCCTTTCTACCGTCTTATGTTACCTTAGGTGCTGTATTTTTGTTAAAACCATGTCTGAGTTTTCTCATATATTTATTTTGATATATCCTTATTTTATGATTTGCATTTTTTTTAACAATCTGTTTTTATTGAGATTTTTCATAAGAAAGGTACAAACAGTAAATTAACCATTTTGGGCAAGCAGGCCCAATGAAAGGATATAAAAGGAACATAGTATCAATGATATCATAAAAGGCAATACAACTGGCATAATTGTCATTGAACAGCGCCAATCTTAATAATGCTAATATTTAAGTTGTTCGGTAACTATGAGTCCTCGTGATAAAAGCCAAAGTGGAAATCATGGCTGTAACAGGGGACAGGGGAAACAAAGAAAGGTAATAGAGGGAGAACAAGAAAAAAGGGGTGGGGGGGACAGTAAAGAAAAGTACAGTCATTCCCAGATGCTCACAAACACAGGGAGAGGGGATAGCCAGCTCTAACCTTTCAGATGCCAGGGTGCAAAGTCATTACTAGCTTTGATCATGACCCATGGGTGTACCTCACCTTATCCACAGTCTCAGTATTCTCAACAATCAGTCTAAGGCCTCTTTCACACTACAGTATGTCCATTTCAGTGTTTTGCGGTCCGTTTTTCACGGATCCGTTGTTCCGTTTTTTTGCTTCCGTTGTGGTTCCGTTTCCGTTCCGTTGTTCCGTTCCGTTTTTCCGTATGGCATATACAGTATACAGTAATTACATTGAAAATATTGGGCTGGGCATAACATTTTCAATAGATGGTTCCACAAAAAACGGAAATGAATGGTTCCGTATACGGAACGCAAAAAACGGACCGCAAAACGGAAAAAAAAAACGGTAGAGTGAAAGAGGCCTTAATTCTCTCCAACAGATCCACTTCTGTCCTCCATTCTTTAATAGAAGAAGGAGTAGTGGAACTCCAGTGTCAAGGAAGTACTGTGCGTGCGGCAGACAAAAAGTGACGCACCACTGAGAAATCTGCTGTTATGCGCTTACCTGACACTTGGTAGTACATTTCAAATATGTCTTGCCAGAGAGGTTAGATAGAGGGACAGGACCATCAGATATGTGTAATTTCTACCTCTGTGTTTCAATGCCAACATACCTCAGATACAGGGGTGTAGCTATAGGGGAAGCAGGGGAAGCGGCTGCTTTGGGTCCCAAACTCAGAAGGGGCCCAACCAGGATAAGAACTAAAATATTTTATTGTCAGGGTCCCCTCAACAGTATTACACAATGAAATTCTATACAGTGACAGTTTATAAAGTGTAGGAAATAGATGGAGCAGCTGCCAGGCCTGGTCTGTGAGAGCAATCTTTACTAGCCACAGGAACAGGGGTGGCATGAAAGGAAGGGGTTGCAAAGAAATTACTGGGGAAATGGGGCCAAGTCTTTTCTAGTTACGCCACTGCTCAGATACATCAGGATAGCAGGGTGGAGTACGGACTGGCACCTATACCATCTGGTTAAGATTTTGTAATTATTCTCCTGAGCTGCACATGCTGTAGAAATTGTATGAGAGAGTACATAAATATTTTCCAAATCTGTTTCCAGGAAGGATGTGCCCAATTCAGTTTCCCAAGCTGAGATGAAGGTCGGCACCTCGCTCGCTACCTTGCGTAGAAGCATATCGTACCGTAGGGAGATCGGGTGAGCAGGAGAGGTAGTTTGCAACAGAAGCCCCTCAAAATCAGAGAGACAGTTTGGAATAAGGCTTTGTGGAAGAGTGACTGTAGGTATTTATGGAGTTGTACATTTTCAAGCCAAGAGAGGGTCCTACTTTGGCAGGTCCCTTTAAAGTAGAGAAAGAGGGGAGTCAAGGAGGTAAAAGTAAGGAGATCATGACACAGTCCAACCCAAAATGAATATGATTTGCATTTTTTTACCATAATTCTCAGTGAGCTTTTTATGATGAGTTTTTTTTGTTGTTGTTTCTTTAAAATCTATATATGAAACTGTTAAATATGCAGCATATTTGTTGTGTCTTGTTGATCCATTCACTATGGGATGGGGGTTCAGATAGAAGCTAATGAAGAGGAATAAGTAATTTAGTTGATGCTATAAGATGACTTAATAAGCTGAATGTGTAATTGTACAGCATCCCTACTTAAAGCTGGCATTTCCGGATTGCAGTGCTCTCGTGTGGGTAAGTTTGATAGATGCTACTTGATGCTACGGTAGAAAAATGTTATGGTATATGATAGTCAGTTGATCCCCGGTAAAGTAAAGACTTGGTAGCCATCAATATAGGAAAATTATATGGTGTCTCTACATAACTTAGGTGTATCAAGCTGCAGTGGACAGGGACTAAGATCAGCGTCTAATTCAACAGTCTTAGTAAATGTCGCCCTAAGGCCTATATAAGGTCCGGATGTGTTGCGGCAAACCCGCGCGAGTAGGTACCCAATTGCAGTCAGTTGTTCAGTTGTTCAGTTTTTATCGCGCGGGATAAAAAACTGAATGTGGTACTCAGACCCGAACTTCTTCACAGAAGTTCAGGTTTGGGTTCAAGGTTGTGTAGATTGTATTATTTCCCCTTATAACATGGTTATATACCATGGTGATGGATCATGTGATGGACCATGTGATGAGCGTAGTGACATCATCAAAGGTCCTAGTCCTCAAAGAAGAAGAGATGCCGGCTGTGCGAACAAGTGGATTAAGGTGAGTTAAATTATTTTGTATTTTTTTTAACCCCTCTAGCCCTATTGTACTATACATTCTGTATTCAGAATGCTATTATTTTCCCTTATAACCATGTTATAAGGGGAAGTAATAAAGATTGGGTCCCCATCCCGATTGTCTCCTAGCAACCGTGCGTGAAAATCGCACCGAATCCGCACTTGCTTGCGGATGCTTGCGATTTTCACGCAGCACCATTCACTTCTATAGGCCCTGCGTTGCATGAAAAACGCACAATACAGAACATGCTGCGATTTTCACGTAACGCAAAAGTGATGACTGAAAATCACTGCTCATGTGCACAACCCCATAGGAATGAATGAGTCCGGATTCAGTGCAGGTGCAATGCCTTCACCTCGCGCATTGCACCCGTGAGGAAATCTCGCCCGTGTGAAAGAGGCCTAAGTGTTCTCTGTATGGAAGACTTAAAGTGGATTGTCATGATTCACTATATGCTTCAATATTATTCACATTGTTCAATGCTGTGTTATTTGTCTGATATTGATATATTTGGTATATGTGGAATATAGGTTAATGGTACTGTATTGACATATACTTTAGCAAAGGTGGCGACAAATGGCAAGTAATAAGGTAGCAAAAACAATAATGTATATAACAATACTGTACGTACAGGGAAATAAAATCAGGGATGTAAATATAAGCAACACCTATACATGAGAGATACTCAATGTTAAATCAATACTGTATAAAATAAAAAGAGGTAAATTGCAAAAAGAAGAATAAAAATCACAAAATAATCCCCATTTAACCAGGGATCAACTGACACTATAAAAAAGCAAATACAACATATCTTCTATATGAACAGCAATATACACACATGTACAAGGTAGAAACAAATAAACAGTTCAGAAATCCATCCTTTGCACTTTTTGGTGCCTGTATCTGTGCTCTTAGGCCATGTATGTGGTGCACTAAGCCTTTAATTACATATGCAGCAAAATCTGCCATGTGTGGAAGCAACTTCAGTAGACCAAGTCCAATGTCTTGAGTAAAAGCTGTAAAATATAGAGGCAGTATGGTTCCTGTGTGTCATGATGAGCCCAAGAAGAGACTGCCAGAGCAAGGTGCTCAGAGAATTCAAGCTGGAGAGTGGCCTAGAAAATGTTACAGACTGGTGATTTGTTGCCTGGGCTGCAGAGCATGCTGCAAGGAGATTGTGAGACTTGGCAAGTGGGAGAAAGAGCTTCAATTTGGTTATAGTACGGAAATAAGTGATGACAAGCTGAGAGCGTGGATGACTGTATCTATGTATAAAGACATTAGACAAGCAGTCTGTAAGAGAAAGTTGAGGGGGGTACTTCTGCGCTGCTGCTACTCTATGCAACCTGAGTGCATGATATTGTCCTAGGAATAATCCCGGGGGCCGCTGCTGGGTTCCGATTGAAAGCCCTGCCTGGACTTAACAATTGTATTCTAAATAGAAACTGTCAGGTTGATTGGATGTAAAAAAGACACTTTCCTTGGATACTACAGAAGATAAGACCTAATATAACAATCTTGTTTAGTACAATCTATATATGCAGCGTTCTCACCTGCAATAGAATGCTGTCAGTTGCCTCCAGCTTCACGGTGATGTAAGTAGGATGCATGTACAGTCCCAAATTCATTTTTTTCTCTCTCTCTTCTTTTTTCATTTATCCTCGTGGTGGTTAGCTTGCTCTGTCCTCTCGCCTCCCCTCTTCTGCGCACGTCGCTCCGGCCTGCTCTTCTGCGCACGTCGCTCCGGCCTGCAGCTGGCGTGAGTGCGGGAAATCCGAAGAAAGTAAGTCCAAGAATGGTTCCTGTGTGATGTCACACCTGTAGGTACGGGTGCCTTTAAGGGAAAAAACTAACCAACGCGTTTCGAAACCCTCATGTTTCTTCATCAGGGATAGTTAAGTATGTTGATTTTCCTCCTTATGTAGGTATTCCGTTCCTATGGTTCCTTGTACATAGAACAGAGGCTGATCTTTAACCTCTTGGGGACACATGACGTACCGGTACGTCATGATGTCCCTGTACTTAAGGACACATGACGTATTGGTACGTCATGTGTAGTTCCGATCACCGCCGCGCGGAGGGCGGTGATTGGAACAAGGTGCCAGCTCAAATCATTGAGCAGGCACCCTGGGACAATGCGCGGGGGGGACCTGTGACTCACCCGTGTTGGTCAATTCAGACCTCCAGTTTGCTGCGTTTCCGAGTTATTCGGGTCTCTGGGGACCCGATAACCCAGAACATGATGGTGATCGGTGGTGTGATAATACACCACCAATCATCATCCTGCTATCCTGAGAGATGATGGTGACAATACCTCTCAGGATCGTCTCTGATTGGCTGCAGGGGCGGGTGGTTCAAATTATTGCAGCGCTCCTCTCCTCCTCCTTTCTGTGTCCGGGAGCGAGGAGCGCTGCATCGATCTCCAGAGCCAGCACCCCCAGCATGCTCTTCTGACCCTCCACAGTGCCATCTGGCACTAAAGGGTATTTAGGGAAAGGTTAGGGACAGGTTAGGTTAGGCAGTTATATTCAGAAAAAGTTTTGTGGAAAACAAAAAATGAGTTTTTAACTGTTGCATCACGCTAATCGGATATCTGGGGTCCACAGCACAGCTGTGTGACCCTAGACCCACCCCAGGGGTGCTGCAGCTTGCCCCCCTGCCCCTCTCCCCCACACACACACCTTTTTTTTTTGGCGCAAGCATATTTTACATTTTTTTCTGCGTACACTCACTGTGGCCGGCACTCTTAGCGTCCGGCCATTGTTAGCGCATGGCACACCCCACCGCTGATCAGCTTCGGATGGCTGATCAGCGAGTTTGAATAAAAAAAATATTTTTTTCACATTTTTGGGCCTTTTTTATTTTTCTGTTAGTTTTAGGGCGAAGTCTGCGAATACCCGTGCCCCCACCACACACACGCACACTAAATAAAGTATGTCCCCCCCCCCCCCCCAAGGTGATCCTGCCTATGACCGACTGTACAAAATCAGGCCAGTCATCGATCACTTTGGGATCAAATTTTTGGATATGTTCCCTCTAAGCGGGCGAGGTATGGCGTGAAGCTGTACAAACTTTGTGAGAATACCTCAGGGTACACTTACAAGTTTTGTGTGTAAGAGGGGCGAGATTTCCGTATTGAACCCCCAGAATGTCCCCCCACTATGGGTGTTAGCGGGAAACTTGTGTGGGACCTTATGCACCCACTGCTAGACAAGGGTTACCACCTGTACATGGATAACTTTTATACTAGAATCCTCTTGTTTCAGTCCCTCGCTGCCAGATCCACGTCCGCTTGTGGGACCGTGCGGAAAAATCAGCATGGCCTTCCTACCCACCCCCTCCAGTTACCTATCCCAGGGGTGAGACCAGTGCCCTTACCAGTGCAAACCTGTTGCTGGTCAGATATATGGACAAGAGGGATGTCCTTGCACTGTCCACAATTCACAGTAAAGGCATCACCCCTGTCCCTGTGCGAGGTACTGCGGCACAGGTCCTCAAACCCATTTGTATCGTTGACTACAATCTGTATATTGGAGGAGTTGATCTTTCTGATCAAGTCCTCAAGTCATATAATGCCATGCGCAAAACCCGGGCATGGTACAAAAAAGTTGCGGTCTAATTGGTACAGGTTGCCTTGCACAACTCTTTTGTGCTGTTCCGGAGCATTGGCAACACAGGGAAATTCCTCCAGTTCTATGAGGCAGTCTTCAAGGCCCTGATCTTTTCTGACCGGGAAAGAGCAGGCCGAAGTACCACGATAACTGGAGGCGCCCGGATCGTCCCTTGCCAACACTTTCCAGGTGTGCCCCCCCCCATACTGGAAAGAAGGGACGGACCCAAAAAAGGTCCGTCCCGATCATCCGGGCATCTGCATTATTGGTTGCTTCAGGGAGTACCACATTTCCATGGAGTACTAAATTTATAATCCCCTTCCCCAATTTTAATTCAATTCAGCCACTGACAATCAGAAAAAAAAATATGGTTCTCAGACTTGAGACTCTAAAACAAAACAACTTTTTTTTTTCAAAAATATTATTTAGCAAAACTAAAAAAAAAAAAAAAAAAGTTGACATATTAGGTATCTCCGCGTCCGTAGGAATCTGCTCTATAAAAATACCCCATGACCTGACCCCTCAGATTAACACAGTCAAAAAAATAAAATAAAAATGGTGTTTTTTTCCAGTAGCAAAGCAAGGGTTAACAGCCAAACAAAACTTAATATTTATTACCCTGATTCTAAAGTTTACAGAAACACCCCATATGTGGTCGTAAACTGCTCTATGACCAAACGTCAGGGCGCAGAAGGAAAGGAACGCCGTATGGTTTCTGGAAGCGAGATTTTGATGGCCTTTTTTATTGGCACCATGTCCCATTTGAAGAACCCCTGATGCACCCCTAGAGTAGAAACTCCATAAAAGTGACCCCATCTAAGAAACTACACCCCTCAAGGTATTCAAAACACTGATTTTACAAACTTTATTAACCCTTTAGAATTTCTATTTTTGGTAACCTTGCCTCACAAAAATGTAATGTAGAGCAACCAAAAATCATATGTACCCTAAAAATAGTCCCAACAAAACTGCCACCTTATCCCATAGTTTCCAAAATGGGGTCACTTTTATGGAGTTTCTACTCTTTGGGTGCATCAAGGGGGCTTCAAATGGGACATGGCGTAAACAAACCAGTCCAGCAAAATCTGCCTTCCAAAAACCACAAGGCGCACCTTTCCCTCTACGCCTTACCGTGCACCCGTACAGTAGTTTACGGCCACATTTGGGGTGTTTCTGCAAACTACAGAATCGGGGTAATAAATATTGAGTTATGTTTGGCTGTTAACCCTTGCTTTGTTACTGGAAAAAAATTGATTAAAATGGAAAATTAGCCCAAAAAATTTAAATTCTTAAATTTAATCACCATTTGCCAATAACTCTTGTGGAACACCTAAAGGGTTAACGACGTTTGTAAAATCAGTTTTGAATACCTTGAGGGGTGTAGTTTCTTAGATGGGGTCATTTTTGGGTGGTAAGCCTCACAAAGCGACTTCAGACCTGAACTGGTCCTTAAAAAGTGGGTTTTTGAAAATGTCTTTGCTTCTAAACTTCTAAGCCTTGTAACGTCCCCAAAAAATAAAATGCCATTCCCAAAATGATCCAAACATGAAGTAGACATATGGGGAATATAAAATAATAACTATTTTTGGAGGTATTACTATTACAAATTTTTGGTAAATTTGGTATTTTTTCATAAGTAAAAATGAAATTTCTTTAACTCCATTTTACCAGTGTCATGAAGTAAAATATGTGACAAAAAAACAATCTCAGAATGGCCTGGATAAGTCAAAGCGTTTTAAAGTTATCCACACATAAAGTGACACTGGTCAGATTTGCAAAAAATGGCCTGGTCCTTAAGGTGAAAATGAGCCCGGTCCCTAAGGGGTTAAACTATTACTTGTCATACTTGTTGTTATTATAACTATCTCTTATAGAAATAAGCTATATGAGGACTTGTATGAACATGTCACTTGATTTGAATAAGGTTCTTATGCTAATGTGATAAAGATAAACATCCATGATATGGGCAGCATGGTGGCTAAGTGGTTAGCACTGGTGCCTTGCAGTGCTGGGGTCCTGGGTTTGAATCCAACCAAGGGCAACTTCTGCATGGAGTTTGCATGTTCTCCCTGAGTTTGCATGGGTTTCCTCCCACACTCCAAAAAACATACTGATAGGGTACTTATATTGTGGGCCCCATTGAGGATAGTCGGACGCTAATGTCTGTAAAGCGCTGTGGAATATAGTAGTGCTATATAAGTGCATAAAATAAATATATGATCTACAGCAGGGATGCCCAACCTGTGGCCCTCCAGCTGTTGCCAAACTACAGCTTCCATTATGCTCTGTCTGGGCATGCTGGGAGTTGTCGTTTGGCAACAGCTGGAGGGCCGTAGGTTGAGCATCACTAATCTACAGACCTCATGTCAGCAGGAGTAGCATTCAGGAGACTGAAGAGTGAGCTGAGAAGCTAGTACCGTAGCCAGCAATAATCATGTTTGTAGCTAGCTAGCAGTTAAACTGCGGCCCTCCAGCCAGCTGTTGCAAAACTACAACTCCCAGCATTCCCTAATAGCTGTAAGCTATCCAGGCATGCTGGGCGTTGTAGTTTTGGAACAGCTGGAGGGCCATTTTTTATAAAAAAAAAAAAAAAAAAAAATGTGTGTGTTTTTAACATGCAGGGGCACATCCGTAGCTAACGCCAAACATGCAAGGAGTTGGGGCGTGTATACCAGGGGTCTCTATGTGGGGATCCATGCAGATCAATCGAGGCGCCCGCATTTGAGTTCTGATGCTCCTGTAGGTAAGAGTGGTTTATCTATAAACTGTATGTTATGGGCACGCATGTGTCAGCGGTTCTGTGCTAGGGTACAGGTGCACTATATGTTGCCTTATTGTCGTTGCTCCAAGGTTCATGTTCATACACGTTTGTGTTTTTTGGGTGGTGCTGTGGTGACCATCCCTGAGAGTAAAAAAAAAAAAAAAAAAAAAAAAACCTGCAGCATTATGTGGGGGCGTTACCTTCAAAGCTATGTCCATGTGTCTGCATTTACAATTTATACTCTGTTCACCACTAGAGCTGCGTTCATGCGTTGCTGTTGCATAACATTGATACCCTGTCATCTCAGATTGCATTCACAGCTGCGTTATACAGTGCTCTTCATGCTCACAGCTGGGCCCATACCATGTTTCAGGCACTACTCACATCCCAGCTGTTCATACATCACTTCGGCTTCCACTTAAGGCCGCATTTTCCTTTTCACTGCTACATCATGGTTACTCAGTATTTTCTCTGGGGCAGTCAGTGCACCGCTCTGATACCGTTCTCCTAATGAACATAACTGCTTTCCTTCAGGTTATATTTCTCCCTCGCTGGCGCCTGGCCCCGCCATTAGGGTCTCTCGAGCCTGGCAGTTAATAAGTCCTGTCACGACTACAGGCGATTACGAAATCCTGTCACGTCTACAGGTTAATAAGTCCTGTCACGTCTTCAGGCAATTACGAAATCCTGTCACGACTACAGGTTAATAAGTCCTGTCACGACTACAGGCGATTACGTCCCAATCCATTATCAGAGTTAAGCGGCATATGCCATCCTCTAAGTTTTTGGGTCCTTTATTAATAATAAGAAATAATTTAAGCAGTGGCCTGGGGGTTAAGTATAGGTGTAGTATTTGCTACCAGCAGTAGTTGGTGTCTGAGCAGGGCCCTTAGCGAATGGTTGGACTTCATTAAGTCTTCCATCACATTCACCATTGTTATTTCAGTCGGCAGCTCCCGGGTTCAGACCTTCTTGTAATATGTTCATATGATCGTCAACATAGGAGTAAATCGTTTCTGACTACCGACCGCTCTTTCAAAACATCAATTTTAGCTACCTCCAAAAACAATGGCACGTGACAAAGAGGTAAGGTATATAGAAGTCGCTGATATGTACGGTATATTCCGCACCTTCATCGGGTAGAGTTTTCGGCGTTCAAAGCGGGTATCGTAATGGTATGTATATATTTACTCTAAATAAGGTCTATGCTTTTTGGCCCCTTTAGGCTGCCCTACAGCAGCAGTTACGGCAAAATTCTACTGCTTGTTGAAGTTAGGGTTAGATAGGTTAGGGACACCTTTCTGATAGCCGATCCGAACACAAGTGTTAAGCAAGATACTAGTATTTTGCTGTATTTGTGAGAGGAGAGGCTGATTACATGGCTACTTACTTGCACCTGTTAGGCCAGGCTGGATGGGTACTAGGCTATTTATAGGCTCCTGTAGGCCTAGGCTGACGACGGTTCAGCTGATTTCACCCACCCACCCACGCCATCTTACAGTCACTTCATATAGGGGTGGCCCCCTTTAGGCTGCCCTACAGCAGCAGTTACGGCACAATTCTACTGCTTGTTGAAGTTAGGGTTAGATAGGTTAGGGACACCTTTCTGATAGCCGATCCGAACACAAGTATAAATTAAAAGACTACAACACCCAGGTCATAGATAGGGCAGAGAGCAGTTGACCATCACAGAAGAGTTGAGACAAGTGCTGAAGGGAACAAGAAACCTGCCTACTGCATGCAACCCAAGACAAGTTAGCCTGCCACCTGTAAGCAACCCTGTGTGAGAGACTATGCGTAATACTGTATGTTGCAAAGAAAGGATACTGTGACTGAACTGTTCAGATTTTGCAGAACTGCACAATGTGGAGAGATAGTCATGGTGATAACTGCAGAAGCAATAATTTCCATTGCTGACACTGGATCAGAGCCAGAGTTTTGTTGCCCAAGGAGCTGGGTCCTCTTACAGGGGAACAAAACCCTGAAAAAACATAAGTTATACAATCTATAGTTCAATACAGATACCATTTGAGTAGTCAGATCAGCCCTCACCATATAAGCTTGTACGATGTGAAACTACAGCTCCCAGTATGACCTCAACAGTAGTAAAGATATGCAGGGAGTTGTTGTTTCACAAAACCGCATGGTACCTCCCATCATCAGCTGTAGGACATACAGGTGACTACAGCTCTCATCATATACAGTCAGTGGCAGAATAAACACTTGCATTTAGTGACTTACAGGTGACGTCTCCTCCCGAGTTCTTCTCCATCCGATTCAGGCCACTATTCGTCTCTGCAGATTTTGCTAAGAAGATTTATTCAGGTTCTTGCTTTGCCAAAACATCTGTATCCTGTATGCTAAGACAAACTCCAGTCAGTTCCAAACACTTGCCCATAAATATAATAGTAGCATACACTGTGCCCCTGAATACAGTCATGTCACATACTTGGTCCCTGAAAATAAAGGGCCACACACAGTGCCCTTAATGGTATTGCCACCCACTCCGTTTCCTCTGTATATAACGCCAAACTATCTGTGCACTCTGTATATGGTGCCACACACTGCTCCTAATGGTAGCTCCACATGCTCTGTGCCCCCTGTAACTAGGGTCACACAATCTGTGCCCTCTGTATATAATGCCGTACACAGTGCCACTAATGGTAGTTCCACATGCTCTGTGCCCCTTATATAGTTAATCAGTTTGTTAGTAGTGTTGATCGCGAATATTCTAATCGCTAATTTTTATTGCTAATATTGGCACTTCGAGAATTCGTGAAGATGTAGAATATAGTGCTATATATTCGTAATTGTGGATGTTCTAGATTTTTTTTCATCAGTAACCTCCCTTCTTGCTTGTCAGCCAATGAGAAGGCTGCAATATCTTTGTCAGAGCTTAGCAACATCCCTAGCAACCAATAGGAAAGTTGCCTACCCCTTACTATATAAGAACCTTCCCAGCAGCCATTTTCTGTAGTTTTTTGCAGTTCTGAGAGACAGAGCAGTGACATTACTGTGCTCTGTGCTTTCATCTGGATCCTATTCCTTATCCAATTACATTTAGATAGTTAGTTAGCTCATATATATATAATGCAGATAGTTAGTGGGAGATAGTCAGTGTAGGTTAGATAGTGATATAGTGTAGCTGATAGGGTCCAGTGCAGGGTGTTAGGTAGCGTGATAGGAATTACTATTTCTCTGCTGGCCATACATACATGCTACAGACACAGTGCTGTGATGTCACAACAATACTTAGTGCACCAATCAGTAATATCTACTCAGACCTGATAAAATGTGAAGCTGCATGCACTGCGCAAAAAATATATGCATCATTAGTGCCGATTTGTGACAGGGAAATTTATATAGTTAATCCGTCTGTTAGATTGGTGGGTGACATATTCCCATTCTTGTTGTAAGGTACACCTGTACTGCATACGTGACAGGGAAATTAATATAGTTAATACGTCTGTTAGATTGGTGGGTAACATATACCCAATTTTTGTGTGAGGTACACCTGCATTGCTTACCTGACAGGGAAATAAATATAGTTAATCTGTCTGTTAGTTCAGTGGGTGACATATACCCATTTTTTTTGTGAGGTACACCTGCATTGCATACGTGACAGGGAAATTAATATAGTTAATCCATCTGTTAGATTGTTGGGTGACATATTACGATTCTTGTTGTGAGGTACACCTACACTGCATACCTGACAGGAAAATAAATATAGTTAATCTGTCTGTTAGTTCGGTGGGTGACATATACCCAATTTTTGTGTGAGGTACAGCTGCATTGCTTACATGACAGGGAAATAAATATAGTTAATCTGTCTGTTAGTTCAGTGGGTGACATATACCCATTTTTTTTGTGAGGTACACCTGCATTGCATACGTGACAGGGGAATTAATATAGTTAATCCATCTGTTAGATTGTTGGGTGACATATTACGATTCTTGTTGTGAGGTACACCTGCATTGCATACGTGACAGGGAAATTAATATAGTTAATCCATCTGTTAGATTGTTGGGTGACATATTACGATTCTTGTTGTGAGGTACACCTACACTGCATACCTGACAGGAAAATAAATATAGTTAATCTGTCTGTTAGTTCAGTGGGTGACATATACCCATTTTTTTTGTGAGGTACACCTGCATTGCATACGTGACAGGGAAATTAATATAGTTAATCCATCTGTTAGATTGTTGGGTGACATATTACGATTCTTGTTGTGAGGTACACCTACACTGCATACCTGACAGGAAAATAAATATAGTTAATCTGTCTGTTAGTTCGGTGGGTGACATATACCCAATTTTTGAGTGAGGTATACCTGCATTACATATGTGACAGAGAAATTAATATAGTTAATCCGTTTGTTAGTTCGGTGTGTGACCTCAAAGAATGAGGAGAGCATCAAATAAGGGACGTGGCCCCGGTCGTAGTGCTGCTGGTGTTGGCGGAGTTCCTGTTGCAGGGAAGGACCTGGTCTATCTGTGCCAGCTACACGCCCAAATGAAACACCTTCCTCAGGTGCATGTAGGCGACAGAACGTTCAGCGTTATTTTGTAGGCCCGAATACCGGTGTACGAATGGTGAGGCCAGAAAAAGTAGAGTTGGTAGTAGATTGGGTGGCTGACAGTGCCTCCAGTTCCTTCACATTATCTCCCAACCGCACTGAAAGCACAGAGTTGGCACCTGCAGCCCATGGGCATCTGTCTTTCATCTCACCTTCTTGCAAATCAGCAAAGCAGTCTAAACCCCAAGTCATGTAGCAGCCTCTTATGTTTTTTGATGACTCTGCTGGCAGGGTTTCCGACTTCCCACCCCAGAAGTGGAAGAGATTGAGTGCACCGATGCCCAACCACTTATGTTTCAGGATGTGGACATGGGAGGACCACCACAGCACGTCTCTGACGATGACGAAACACAGGTACCAACTGCTGCAGCTTTCTGCAGTGTGCAGACCTGTAAGGAGGGCAGGGGTGAAGAGCGGGTGGAAGATGATGTGTAGTGTAATGGTATCAACCGTTGGTGACGTCCTTCTCCCCTATTAATAGTGGCACTGTAGAGTTGCTCCAGCGACTTCCAAGGCCGAGTTGTGATTCCCAAGAGCTAGTAGTAATGCGGTGTTCCCTACAGCACGAGATGAGGCTGCGAGTTGAGAGTAAGAAGATTCCCCTTTATTGGTGCCACACTTGGCCTTATATACAGTACAAGTCCCCATGCAGGGAGACTTCCCCTCTGGACCTGATGGAGAACAGGGTGACAAATACACAGACCAATGGAAATAACCACACAATCCGGGAGACTCCCAAACAATGCCTTCCCTCTGCCTGGAAGATAATTAGGTCAGATCTTTATGTAACCCAATCATCTCCAGACAGTAAAACCCCATTGTTTATAAAGACTCCCATACAGGACATACAATGCCTCTACTCTGCCTGGGAGATAATTGGGTCAGAAACTGTATGTAACCCAATCATCTCAACAGACAAACAGGGGGCTTCTGTTACATGGCTCCCTCTGGCAGACACTTTTTCAGGGCAACTTGGGGCTGCCCAGTCTCTGTTATTCGGGGTTGAGATCAGTCTGCTGGGATAACCCATCTGCGTTTCCATTCTGTTTTCCGGGCCGGTACTGGATAGTAAATTTGTAGGGTTGGTGTGCAAGACTCCATCTCAGTAGCCGGCCATTGTCCTCTGCAACACTGTTTAGACACACAAGCGGATTATGATCTGTAACAAGTGTGAACTAAATTTCTTTAAGACCCACACCGGGGCTGAGCACTTCTTCTTCTCCACTGCCGCGTAGCTGACCTTGGTGCTCTCCTCCATCTTCTCCCACATGGCTCAAAACAGCCCCCAGTCCAAACATTGAAGCATCTGAATGAACCATAAAGCGTTTGTTAGGGACTGGGGCAGCCAAGATGGGAGCATGAACTAATGCAGTCTTAAGGGCTTGGAACGCAGTTTCACAGTTAGGAGACCACAGGACCTGTTGGGGTAAATTTTTCTTGGTCATGTCAGTCAGGGGTTTGGCAATGGCGCTATAGTCGGATATAAGTCATCTGTAATACCCGGTTGTGCCCAAGAAGGCCAGTACTTGGGTCTAGGTGCGAGATGTGGGCCAGTTAGCGACAGCCTCAATCTTAGCAGGCTCAGGTCGCTGACCCGGTGTCATAGGTAATGGACCTCAGCCATCCCAAAATGGCATTTGTCTGGTTTCAGAGTCAGGCCAAACAGGGTGACAAAGGCCGACTTGGGGATCGCCTTCTCGGTCAGGGGAATTTGCCAATAACCTTTACAGAGGTCAGTGGCGGTTAGATAGTGTCCCCTGGCTATGTGATCTAAAAGCTTCTCTACTCGGGGCATAGGGTAAGCATCAGTTACCGTCTTGTCATTTAACTTCCGGTAGTCCACACAGAATCTGGTGGTGCCATCTTTCTTGGGCACTAATACTACAGGGGATGCCCAAAGGCTGTCTGACTGCTTCAGGGATGCGGAAAGAGGCCTGTCGGAGTGGAGCTTGTCCAGGTGTTTCTACTCTATGAGTCACGAGAGTGGTGTAGCCAGGCTCTTGGGGGAAAAAAAGTAAGGCTCTTAGCCTGTAGTAGGTTGTGCAACTATTCTAACTAATTGTCCCCTAACTGAACCTGGCTAGGGAGATTGGCGGGTGACCCCTTCTCTAAGAGGTCAGGTAAAGGTAGGTTGTCAAGGTCCTCAGTAGCAGGGCTACATACAGCAGACGCATTCTCCAGTCTCTCTAAGTATTCTTTCAACATATTAATATAAAAGGCTCTTTTTAGCCTCTCATCCTTACAACTGGCGATTACATAAGTTGTATCGCACAGCTTCTATATCACCTTATAGGGTCCGGTAGGTGCAGTAGGAATCGCTCCCAATCTCTGTATTCGCTGGTGAAAGTCTTGAGCATTTACTTCAAGGTTCCACTGAAGTGCCCACAGAGACCGTTAGTCTGGGGATGGTAGGGTGAACTAAGTAGAAAGTTAATACTGCAGACCTTCCACAGCTGCTGTGTCAGTTCTGCAGTAAATTGTGTGCCTCTGTCCGAGAGGATTTCCTTGGGAAACTTGGGAGAAAATCTGTACCAGAGAGGCAGCTACAGTGTCTGCCTGTATGTTTGACAGAGCAACTGCCTCTAGATGGTGAGTAGCATAGTCGACCACGGTAAGTATGTACTTCTTACCGGATGGACTAAGGTTGGCGAGGGGTCCCACAAGATCAATTGCTATCCTGCTGAAAGGGCTCTTTAATAATTGGCAGGGGTACCAAGTGAGCCTTGGAGTGATCCCCTCTTTTACCCACTCGCTGGCACACATCGCAGGTTCAGCAGTAAGTCCGTACATCTGCGTATACCCCAGGCCAAAAGAAGGCCTGGGTTACCTGGTGTAAGGTGCGGGTTACTCCTATGTGTCCAGCCAAGGGAATGTCGTGCCCAATCCTAAGGATTTCCATTCACTACTTGCTAAGGGTTTACTAACTAGCGCTTTTGGTAGGTGTTCTGTCCTTTCTTTTCAGCAAACTGGTATAATTTATTAGCATCCCACATAAAAATGTTGCTGTCCAACCCCCCAGCTTCTGTTCCTGCCTTTTCTCTATATTTCTGGAGGGACGGATCTGCCCTAGTCTCCCTCCCAAACTCTTCAGGGTTGTCCCAAGCCATCAAGGTCTGGGGGTTAGTCACAGTCAGGGGGTGTCTTACCTGGGTCTCCCAAGCTGGTGAACTGGTCCGCTCGGTTCTAGCTTGGGCCCTGGTCATCAAGGGGTGTGCAGCTGCTGTAAAGGTGGGGACGTAGGCAGAAGTGAGGGGGCCCAGAAGGAATTCTCTAGGTAAGTTATCCATTATGCCGACTTTTACTACACCGGATCCGGCTCCCCAGTCTAGGTGCACATGGGTGGTAGGCAGGCGAAGTACGGCTCTCCCAGCCACTCAAACAGCTACGGTTTAGCCCATACGCTTATCGGCTGGAATCAAGTGCTTCTGTGCCAGTGTAATGGTAGCCCCAGTGTCCAGAAATCCTTGGGCGACCTGTCCGTGGAGTTTGACCTCTTTTTGGTGCTGCTGTCTATTATCCCCGTAATCGGCCTAAATGGGATTGGCCTCATATAATAAATACCCCCACATATTCCTCAGGGTGAGTGTCCGTGTCCACGTACTTTGAACTATTCCTGGAAGGACCAGCAAAACGAGGGGGCCCGGGCTGAACAGGTGCCCTAAACTCTGGTCATGGAGAGGGTCTGGATACAATGGGGACCTGGGGATCGGCTCAAGAATTAGGTCAGGATAACGCTGGGACCAGTTGCTTGGAATCAGCATACTCATCGGCCAGGCTTCTGTGAGGGTGTGGGGACGTTGGTCTCTTACTCAGTTGCTTAATTCCTGCTGTAGACTATTGAAGAAATGCTCCAAGAGAAAAAGTTGTAGCACCTCCTCAGCAGAAACGGTCTGGCATCCATCAATTCACTGGGTAGCGGTCCGGTGTAACCTGTTAGTCCATTCCATGTGTCACATCACGTTTTTTGGTATCTCAGAATTTCCGCCGGTATGCTTCAGGAGTTATGGCATACCGTTTAAGTAAGGTGTCTTTGACAAGGTGATATTGTTTTACCTCGTCCTCTGGGATGGCCGGATAGAATGGTAACCCAATCCTCTGGGGGTACCTGGTGGAGCGCACACTGCCTTTCAAAGTCTGCCTAATAGCTGTCGATCTCCCCCCTCTGCTTCCAGGAACTGTTTAAATGCAGCAAATGGTACTTTTCGTTTTTCTATGCTGGCCGGAATAAGGGTGACTGGGGGTGGCTATGGAGGTCGCTGGGCAATAATTAGTTGCAGCTCGTATTCCCTCTGTTCTCGAGCTTCCATTGCTACCTGGGCAAAAATCTGTGCAATCCGTTCCTCAGAGGGGTTTGGCCCATATATTGCCAACCGCTCCCTCACTATGCGAGTTGTTTCGTGTCCAGACGGGATAGGGGTTTCAGCCATGGCAGAATTCCGATCCAGCTGCTGTAACTCAGCTGCTGTAACTCTGAAATCAGCTCCCTGTTAGGTCGGTTGCTGGCACTCACTCCACGGCTTTCCAGTAGATCCTTAAGGGTCGTCCTTTTTATCTGCTCATATCAGCTTTCCATTTGACCTGCACACCTCCTGGGGTAAAAGGACCATCCCACTGCTGCCACCAATGTAACGGTATCAACCGTTGGCGACGTCCTTCTTCCCTAGTAAGAGTGGCGCTGTAGAGTTGCTCCAGAGGCTTCCAAGGCCGAGTTGTGATTCCCAGTAGCTGTGCAGCTCTTACAAGAGATAGTAGTAATATAGCTGTTCCCTACAACACGAGACGAAGCTGCGAGTTGAGAGTAAGAAGATTCCCCTTTATTGGTGTCACACATGGCCTTATATACAAGTCCCCATGCAAGGGGACCTCCCCTCTGGACCTGATGGAAAACTGAGTGACAAACACACTGACCAATGGAAATAACCACACAATCTGGGACACTCACACACTATGCTTCCCCACTGCCTGGGAGATAATTAGGTCATAAACTGTATGTAGCCCAATCATCTCAACAGACAGACAGAGGGCTTCTGTTACATGGAGGATGATGAGGTCCTAGACGCCACCACCTACGTCACCAAGCTGCACACTGCACACTGTCCCATGCAAGCTTTCAGCTGTCCATCTCCCAAACACTGGAGAGAAAGATGAAGCACCCTCCTACCCACCCGCGAACCCTGGCCCTGAATGCCAGCATTTCAAAATTCCTGGCCTTTGAAATGCTGTCATTCCAACTGGTGGAGACAGAGACTTTTATGGCGGCGGCTGTCCCACAGTACGTGGTTCCCAGCCGCCACTACTTTTTCAGGCAATCCATCCCTGCCCTGCACAACCAAGTGCCGGACAAAATTAGGTGTCCACTGCGCAACATCATCTATGGCAAAGTCCACATAACCACCGATACGTGGACCAGTAAGAGCGGGCAAGGACGTTAAATCTTCCTAACTGCACACTGGGTAAATGAAGTGGCGGCTGGGCCTGAGGCGGATAGCAGTATGTTTCTCTTTGCCTCCTGTTGGCTCCTCCTCCTACTCTGCCTCCTCATCTACCACCTCCTCATCCGGTCAGCATAATACCTTCACCACCAACTTCAGCGCAGCCAGGGGGAAACGTCAGCAGGCTGTTTTAAAACACATCTGTTTGGGGGAAAACCCCCACACCAAGCAGGAGATGTGAATGGGCATGAAATAACAGACTGATGAGGTTCCTGAAAAATTACCCCGATATTTCAGAGCTGCTGCAGAAAGTGCAGGCCATCTGTGCGCACTTTTGGAATTCTCACCCTGCTGCTGCTTGCCTGTCTGCGCTGCAGCGTAACTTCGGCCTTCCAGCTGCAGCACGCACGGGTGAGTCGCTGTGTGGAACAGCACTATTTCACCACCAATGAATAGGCCTCCATGCGGGACGTGCCGTGTTGCGCTGTTTCGAGTACTCCACCAACATGACCAATGCCGATGACGACATCCTCAGCGTTACTATCCCACTTCTATGTCTCCTTGAAAAAAGGAAGAGGAGGAGGAAGAGGGATCATTTCCACGGTTATCAGGCCAGTCATTCAGTGGCTCGGAGGGTGGGTTCCTGCACCAACAGAGGCCAGGTACACAACTGTCCATCCAGGCCACAGTTCTGCAGGATTATGAGGAGGAGGAACAATGTTCACAGCAGCTTATGGACATCAATGGAGCGTGGCTGTAGGGATGCAGAGGACACAGACGATACAACTCCCACAGAGGACAGCTTGTTGTTGCCTCTGGGAAGCCTGGCACAGTGGAACAGTACGTGTGCACTGGCCTACACGTACTGACTGATAGGTCTGCCCGATTCAACTTCTGGGTCTCCAAATTGAGCAAATGGCCTGAGCTTCCTCTTTATGCCTTGGAGGTGCTGGCCTGCCCTGCGGCCATTGTATTGTCCGAACATGTGTTTAGCACGGCATCACAGACAAGCGCAGCCACCTGTCCACAGACAATGTGAACAAGCTCACGTTCATTAAAATGAAGCAGGCATGGATACCACAGGACTTGTCCGTATCTTGTGCTGAATAGACAAGTATACCGGCCGCACCCAGCCATCGTTATACTCCAGCGCACTTTCTCTTTGCATTCTCTTTTCCATTTCCCAATGTTTTGGGGTCTTCCCAAATTTATAAAAAAAAACAAAAAAAAACAACAGAGGCAGTGTTGGTTACCTCCTCCTCCACCACCGCTTCTACCTACGCCACCACGTCCATCACCTCCTCAACCTCCTACTCCACTTTGACCTCCGCCTCCTAGTTCAAGATTATTATTATATTTTTTTTTTCTATTCTATGTTATTTTATGTAATTTCCCTATCCACATTTGTTTGCAGGGCAATTGTCCTGCTCTTACCCCCATTTTGCTTCCTTTTGCAGCCTCTAGCCCTTACTATGACTATTCTACAGGCATCTTAGTGCCCTAAAGTTCAGGTCCCCATTCGTTCCCCATTCAATGAACTTTGAACCGAAGTTCGTCCGAACCCGGTGAACCCGAACTCCCAGGTGTTCGCTTATCCCTATTTATATTGTGTCTTACATTTGCTCCTTTATGTAGAGAACCTCATACTGTATGTGCCCATTTATGTATAGCGCATGTTATACAGTATGTTCCCCCTTCACCTATAGCGTCTTGTACCTGAAGTATCAGTACACTGCTATATATACTGTATATTTGTATCCACTGTTATAGCTTGTACATTGCATCAACCTATACTAGCTCCAATGGGTAACAACTGTGCACACTACTGTAGAAAGTCCACATCAAAATTATAGGTACACAGCAATCAGAATATACACGTTATTAGTTTTACATCAGTTATAAAAATATTAAATCAGCAGCAGTAGCATATACAGAAAAACAAGCTACAGTATATGCGTCACATGTTACTAAGCAAAACCCATCTATAACCTCTATGTTGTAGTATAGTTACCACCCTTAGACCAGTGTTTCCCAACCAGCGTGCCTCCAGCTGTTGCAAAACTACAACTCCCAGCATGCCCGGACAGCCTTTGGCTGTACAGGCATGCTGGGAGTTGTAGTTTTGCAACACCTGGAGGCACACTGGTTGGGAAACACTGCCTTAGACTGTATCGGAGAGTAATATTCATTCCTGCATCGTGCAAAAACTATCTATATAATAGTTAATAAAAATCACCAAGGGGAGTGTACATGGTATATAACCTCAACAAATATTAACAAAGTACCTGGTGCAATAAATAGTAAATAGAGAACATCAGGGAATGTATAACAAGGTTATACAGACCAGTGTGGCTTGAAACCCAACATACGTTTCGCAATTCGCTTCCTCAGGGGATGACTGGACAGTTTGCTAAGAATCTATACATACCCCACTAATTATTACATCATTAAAACCATCTGGGGGATGTACTGACTTGAACACATGTGCTGCATGGAAGTTTATGGCGTGGTTCCACAAAGGAACGCATGACATCACTTTCATTACATAAAGACCACCCTAATGTTGTTCTATATGTTTTCTTTAATAGAATACAGATAAATAGGTAATAACTATTAGGAATCACAATAGGAGATCGACAACGGAAGATTATCAATCATTTCAGATGTAAAACTAATAAAGTGTATATTCTGATTAATTATATGCTGTGTACCTATAATTTTGTTGTGGAGCGTGTAAATTACATATAGAATATACAGCAGTGTATTGATACATCAGGTACAAGGTATAAAAGATGCAGTGGGTGCAGATATATCAGTACAATTCTGTATGCTATATGTCTGTACACACTGCATCTACTGTATTATACTTTGTACCTGACATATCAGTACACTGTGTGTATACTATGTGTTAGGTACAAGGTATAACTGATGCAGTGGGTACAGATACACGTCGACAGTCATGTATTACGGTCACTATGTGAGGTACATGAGGTCTTGGGGGTTGCAGTTAAAGTGGTTATACAACCCCTATAATGCCCTGGCCCCTCACACAGGTTTTACTTACTTGCCCGTCGGCACCAGCGTAGCTTTTGATGGCCGCATGGCTAACACTCCATCTCCCCATTACGCGGATTAAAACTTCTGGCGATGGGGGAAGGGGGCAGCCAATACCAGGCCGTGACGAGGGCAAGTCTTTCTAGCATGGTGGGTGATGCTAGGAAGGCTTGACCCCCTCACAGCATTATACATGTACGGCTCTGGGTAGAACTTTAACCCTGGGTTCACACCTGAGCGTTTCTGAGACGCGCGTTTTACGCGCGTATTTGTCGCGCGTTTTTATGCGCGTTTTTTGCAATAGTAAACGCGCGTTTGAGCGATTGACTGCAGTGTTGTCCAATGAGTCTATGGGCCAAAATGCGCGACAAACGCCCCAAAAAAAGCTCAAGAACTTGTTTATGCGTCGGGCGTTTTACAGCGCTTTCAAACGCGCTGTAAAACGCTCAAGTGTGAACCAGGGCCATAGGGAAGCATTGGTTTTCACGCGTTGAGCGTTTTACAGCGCGTTTGAACGCGCTGTAAAACGCTCAGGTGTGAACTTAGGGTAAAGATGGCACCTGCTCTTGAGAGCAGCAGGCACCATATCCTCCGGGTGCCTGCTGTTTTACACAGTAGAGACCCAAGACTAATGTATGCAATAGATGATCTAATACTTTTAACTCCTCAGATGCGTCATCATGGCATCTGGAGACGCAAAAACCTGCAAGCGCGTGGAGTGTGTGTGGCAGACTCTGTATTCCTCAATGATACGAGACTGCAGCACATTAGTTCCTATATATATATAGGAACATAGTGTATTTCTCATAGACTCCCATGCTAATGCTTGTTATAGTTCCCTATGGGAACTATAAAAAAGTGTAAAAAAAAATAAATGTTTTAAAAAATGCAAAACAAAAAAATAAAAAAATTCTAATCCCCCCTTTCCCCAAAATGAAAATAAATATACATAAACAATAAATAATACACATCATAGACATCACAGCATGCTAAAATGCCTGTACTATTAAAATATAAAAATCTGTATCCGATATGTCAAACACGAAATGAAATAAGAAAAATGGGCAATGCACCATTTTTTTATGGGTCTGGATTCATCCAGGTGGCCGTACGGAGGTTGCCCGTGCATTGGGGACCGCAAATTTTCCACCTACGGCCATGTGAATGAGCCCTAACTCTAAGTCGGTGCACTCATTAAGGGCTCATGCACACGATCGTTTGAATGTTTTGCTGTCCGTAAATTGCACATCCACAAAACACAGATGTACCAGCTGTGTGCATTTCATATTTTGTGGAACAAAACAGCTGCACCCTTATAACAAAACAGCTGCGCCCTACCCTTGTCTGTAATGTAGACAATAATAGGACATGTTCTATTTTTTGCGGAACAGACATATGGACATACAGAAACGGAATGCACACCGAGTCATTTCCGTTTTTTGTGACCCTATTGAAGTGAATGATTCGGCAAAAACAACAAAATGGACATGGAAAAAAATACATTTGTGTGCATGAGCCCTTAGAGAGGAACCACTAAGCATGTAGCTCTACAAGAGTCCATTAAAGACCACCTTGTTTAAGGGCAATCCTGAAATGGGCGGTCAAATATACAAAAAAGATCCATTCTGTAAGTTCTAACTCCCGTACAAGCTGCCACCATCAGGACCAACAGTTAAAATATTGTAACCAAAGACTCTGCCTTAATTATGAAACTTCCAAGTATTTGAGGGTCCAATATGAGTAAAACTTATGTTTAACAATGCACATCCATGATTCCTGGAAGTTTTCTGCAGTACCATTCCTCCACAGGGTATGTACGTACTACTGCCACCCCCTCACTTGCTGCTAAGTAACACTGACTCAACCAACTTATAAATATATCCAGACTTAGAGGCAGTGAATATACAAGGAACTAAATGGACAAATAATATATGATATCTTCCATCACATGCTAAAGTATGGAGCTATTCTACCCCAGAATCATGGGAAGAATAAAATGCCTTAAGACTAGTTCACACAACCGTTTGCCCCTCCGTTGCCGTATTGCGGCCCGCAATACTCGGGCACTGTTCTGTGTGCATTCCGCATCATGGATCCATTCACTTCAATGGGTCCTCAAATCCGGACATGCTGAACAGTGCGGAACGGAATCACTAAACGGAACACCATGGAAGCACTACAGAGTGCTTCCGTGGGGTTCTGTTCCGTTTCGCTAAAAGATAAAAAAAAACTTGCTCTATCTTTTTGTGAAACGGATGAATGCAGACCCATTCAAGTTGAATGGGTCTGGATTCACCCCCGGCTGCCGTATGGAGGTTGCCCGTGCATTGGGGACCGCAAATTCTATGAGTCTTAGTCTGACTGCACAGGTGTTTTTCTCAGTTTGGTCTGAGATCTGTACTTGTATAATTGGGGGATGAGTAAAGAAAATACACAGAACTACTTTTTATGTGTCACAGCTACTATGAAAGACAGAAAAGTATCTTCAGCTGTTCTGGTGCATGGTAAAAATATACTTTACGCAGGCAGGAATGGGTTTCAAGCATAGATACATATACATATAACTTTGAGTGATAGACCTACTTATGCATTTTTGAATGGCTATTCACCATTTACTATTCATATTAAACGCAATATAACCAAGCTTTAGAAATTAAATAGAAAGGAGATTTGAGATAAAAGCAGTGAACATCCAGTTGGATTGATAAACCGAAATCCGCAACAGTAAAAATATGTCAATCTTGAAACGTAGAAAAATGTAATAAAAGGATGTAATACCAATGGAATTAAACCTTTACACAATAAAGCAAGACATGAATAGACATGGCATGAGCAATAGTCTCTGCATACAGCAGATCTGATCATTCATAAGTAACACTTAGACTAGTTTTACACTAGCACCATACCGTACATCTGGCAGGCTGTTCCATCAGGGAACAGCCTGCTGGATTTCTTTTGATGTATTGTGTGCTAGTGTGAAACTAGTCTTAGAGAACTTTGACAACTTCTAATTGCAAAGAGTGTGGCTCTGGAACAAATTGTCCCTTATGGGACCCAAACCATGCTATATATATAATAACTAGAGATGAGCGTATCGAAGTTAACGAAGTGGAATTCGATCCAAATTTCAGGAAAAATTTGATCCGAATCCAAATTTCCTCACGCTTCATGGTAACGAATCATATTTTTTTCTAAAATGGCTGCTGCACATTGTTAGGACATGAAGCAAGGAACGCTGGGAACGAGGGATTACCCACAATGCCATGCATGCAGCCAATCAGCAGCCAGCCAGGACTGTGATGTCACAACCCTAAAAATAGCATCAGCCATCTTAAATTCTGCCATTTTCCTGTATACTTAGTGCAGGGAGAGACGTTAGCAGGCACTAGGGACAGTGCTAGGAAAGACTTGAAAACTTATATTTTGCTACATAGAAGTTCAGGGAAAGAGCATTAGAAGTGTAGCAAAAGGATATGGAGGATTCGAGAGGCCTGAGCTCCCAGTGTCAGCAAGCGGTCGTGTCTTGACCAGCAACCCAGTGGTTCTTGAATGCCTGACTCGATCTTCGACTTTGTCGCAAGTGACATCAGATGTATGCAATAGATGATCTAATACTTTTAACCCCTCAGATGCATGATCATGGCACCCCCAGCCATGAGTCAGTGGTTTTGTCAGACACAATCCTTAGTTGGCATGGCCCGGGAGCAGGCCATGTGCCCTCACCTGTCCTCAACTTGCCTCTGTCCTTTTCTGTTCCCTCGGCCAGAGAAGCATTATATGCTGTGGGCTCAGCTCCATTATACAGCGAGAACGAGCTACTAGAGGACAGCAGCTATTGGCCAGCCAAGATGTGAAGGAGACATCCGCCGTTTCCTCCGGTAGTCGGGCAAGTAGTGATGAGGAGATTGGCATGGGAGCTGGTGTTGCGAGCGGTGAGGCTCCTGACCCAGAGACTGTTGAGGAGGACATCAGTGACGTGCAGACAGTACTGAATGAAATTATGTAGCTTATCGCACTTGGGAGCCGGGTGAATTATGTGCTTAATTATCATCGGGAGAAGAGGGTGGCAGCTTGCCTGTGAGGCAGCGGCGGAGCGGGGGAGCCAGCAAGTCGCTAGCGTGGCCGGGAGTCAGCAGGGTAGCAGCAGTGGGAAGTCGGGAGCCCGGGGTAGACCACCCGCCGTACAGGAGCCTACCTGCCCGGAAAGTATTCAGTTAGTGCGGAGTGTTGGGGGTAAATTCACCTACTCACCTACAGCAGTGTGGCAGTTTTTTGTTAAGCCGCCAAAGGTGAACTTGGCCATTTGTAGAATCTACAGGCAGAAGGTGAAGCGTGGCCAGGGTGCAAATGTTGGCACCACGGCCCTGCATCAACATATGCAGCATCACAATAAAGTGGCTTGGGAGAACTGTGGCTCTGATGTGGAGGTCCAGCCTGCTGCAGCAACTGCTGCATCACGCAGTGGCAAGCACCTGATTTCAGGCAGTCAAGGCTCTACCACCCCAGCCGAAGGGAACTGAGGGAACTGTCTGTCCTTCCCATCATTTGCTGGTCCTGATGCTTCTGCTCCTCCTTCTCCTACTCCTTGTCAGTCATTCCGTCAGCAATCGATCATCAAAGTGATTGCCAACAGACAACAGTATGCGTGTACTCATCCAACGGCGCAGAAGCTGAATGTGCTCTTGGCCAAGTTGCTGGTGCTGCAGTCCCTTCCTTTCCAAGTGGTGGACTCTGCACCTTTTAGAGAACTGATGGCTTGTGCCGAGCCAAGGTAGAGAGTCCCAAGCCGTCATTTCTTTGTCAAAAAGGCAGTACCAGCTCTGCACACGTATGTAGAACAGAAGATGGGCCAGTCCTTGAGCCTGTCGGTGTCTGCCAAAGTGCAAGGTAGCGCCGACGTGTGGAGCTGTAACTACGGTCAGGGACAATACTTGTCCTTTACGGCCCACTGGGTGAATGTGGTTCCTGCACAGCCACACCAGAAACTTGGCGAGGTGATGCCGCTTCCGCCTCCATGTTCTAACACCATTGGTCCTGCGACAATGTCCGCCTCTGGCTCCTCATCCTCCACAGTGTACTCAGCCTACACTGCAGGGACAATTCACAGTGCCTCTCTAGCATACCACATGTGCAGGACACAGCAATGTCACGCTGTTCTGCCCTTTGTTTGCCTGGCCGAAGGGAGTTACACAGGGGAGGAACTGCTTCATGTCCTTCATCAAGAAATCGAATCCTGGCTTTATCCACAACAACTCAAAATCGGAACTATGGTGACCAACAACGGGAAGAACATAGTGTTGTAGCTGCATCAAGGAGAGCCGAGCCATGTGCCCTGCATGGCACACGTGTTCAATCTGGTTGTCAAGCATTCCCTGAAGTTTTCCACCCATCTGCAAGACATCCTAAAAATGGCCAGGAAACTTTGCATGCACTTAAGCCAGATACTGCTGCTGCCACCTCCACAGTGTCATTTTGCCACTCTGTGGCCTCCTGATGCTGCTGCCACCTCCAAATTGTCATTAGTAGTGATGAGCTGCAGGGGCAATATTCGAATTTGCGATATTTCGCGAATATTTGGGCGAATATTCGCCATATATTCGTGAATTCGCGAATTCATGATCTCCAGGCATTATTTTCTTGATTGCGAAAATTCGCATAAAATTCGCATGAACTGGTATTTTCCAAGAAATCGAATATTCACAATTACGAATATATTTTGCGATATTCGAAATATTTGCGAATTCTCGAAGTGCCGATATTCGCGATTAAAATTCGAATATTCGTGATTAACACTAGTCATTAGGCCACTCTGTGGTGTTCTCATGCTGTTCCCACACTCCCCACTTCTTGACTGGGCCATTATTTTGCCTTTCAGCCTGGATGACATCATAATTTAGACTGTTCTTCTGATCTGTCAGAAGGAAGGTAAAATGAGACGCACAACAGATCCTGTCTATGTAACAGCTGTAAGGCCTGCATGACATGGTCCATATTTTGCATCAGAATTGACTTATGATTTTGTAGCCAAAAGCAGGAGTGGGTACAAAACACAGAATACATGCAAATATTCCATTCACGTGTCATCTCTGTTTTGGATCCACTCCTGTTTTTTTGGGGTTTTAGCAATATTGATGGCTTACTGACCAAATGCTGACCGAATGAAGGCGGATGCTCCACAGACAGGATCCGTTTTTTTGGGGTTATTGTTCTGACGGATCAGAGGAAGGGCAAAATAATTAGTGTTGGGAGGGAATATTCGAATAGCGAATATTAATCTCGAATATGGGCACAAATATTTTTAATATAATGATATATTCGTAATTTCGAATATTCAAGATTTTTTTTTTTCATCAATAACCTCCCTTCTTGCTTGTGGGCCAATGAGAAGGCTGCAATGTCTTTTTCTGAACTTGGCAACATCCCTAGCAACCAATAGGAAAATTGCCTACCCCTTACCTTATCTTACTATCATTAGTGCCGATTTCGTAATCACGAATATATTGGAGCACTCTATCTGCATATAAAGCTATTGTAATGTTCTGCCATGCCAACTATTTTCAGGAAACTTCTAGCAGCTTGAAAAATGTAGCTATAGTGACCCATGCCTGTATTTCGCGCACATTATGCGAATATTACATTGCCAATTTTTCGCGATCAAGAAAATAATTTTGAATTAGCAAATATACAGTCATGTGAAAAAATTAGGACACCCTTTGAAAGCATGTGGTTTTTTGTAACATTTTTAATAAAAGGTTATTTCATCTCCGTTTCAACAATACAGAGAAATTAAAGTAATCCGACTAAACAAAGAAAACTGAAGAAAAGTCTTTTCAAGATCTTCTGTAAATGTCATTCTACAAAAATGCCTATTCTAACTGAGGAAAAAGATAGGACACCCTTGCCCCTAATAGCGAGTGTTACCTCCTTTGGCTGAAATAACTGCAGTGAGACGGTTCTTGTAGCCATCTACCAGTCTTCGACATCGGTCTGAGGAAATTTTACCCCACTCCTCAATGCAGAACTTTTTCAGCTGTGAGATGTTTGAGGGGTTTCTTGCACGTACAGCCCTTTTCAAGTCACCCCACAGCATCTCAATGGGATTCAAATCTGGACTTTGACTTGGCCATTCCAGGACTCTCCATTTCTTCTTTTTCAGCCAATCTTTGGTTGATTTACTAGTATGTTTTGGGTCATTGTCATGTTGCATGGTCCAGTTCCGCTTCAGCTTTAATTTTCTAACTGATGGTCTCACATGTTCTTCAAGCACCTTCTGATACACAGTAGAATTCATCGTGGATTCTATGATGGTGAGCTGACCAGGTCCTGCTGCAGCAAAGCAGCCCCAAACCATGACACTTCCACCTCCATGCTTCACAGTTGGTATGAGGTTCTTTTCTTGGAATGCTGTGTTTGGTTTACGCCAAACATGTCCTCTGCTGTTGTGTCCAAATAATTCAATTTTGGACTCATCTGTCCAAAGAACATTATTCCAGAAGTCCTGGTCTTTGTCAACTTTATCTCTGGCAAATGTCAGTCTGGCCTCGATGTTTCTCTTGGAAAGCAAAGGTTTCCTCCTTGCACACCTCCCATGCAAGTTAAACTTGTACAGTCTCTTTCTGATTGTAGAGGCATGTACTTCTACATCAACAGTAGCCAGAGCCTGCTGTAGTTCTCGAGATGACACTTTAGGGTTTTTGGAGACCTCTTTTAGCATCTTGCGGTCTGCTCTTGGGGTGAACTTGCTGGGGCGACCAGTCCTGGGCATGTTGGCAGTTGTTTTGAAAGCCCTCCACTTGTAGACTATCTTCCGGACAGTGGAATGGCTGATTTCAAAATCTTTTGAGATCTTTTTAAATCCCTTCCCAGACTCATAGGCTGCTACAATCTTTTTTCTGAAGTCCTCTGACAGCTCTTTTGCTCTCACCATGGTGCTCACTCTCACTTCAACAGTCAGGAGCACACCAAACTAAATGTCTGAGGTTTAAATAGGGCAAGCCTCATTCAACATGCAGAGTAACGATCTACTAATTATGTGCACCTGGTGTGATATACCTGTGTGAGATCTGAGCCAATTTAAGAGGGAATACATGTGAGGGTGTCCTATCTTTTTCCTCAGTTAGAATAGGCATTTTTGTAGAATGACATTTACAGAAGATCTTGAAAAGACTTTTCTTCAGTTTTCTTTGTTTAGTTGGATTACTTTAATCTCTCTGTATTGTTGAAACGGAGATGAAATAACCTTTTATTAAAAATGTTACAAAAAACCACATGCTTTCAAAGGGTGTCCTAATTTTTTCACATGACTGTATGAAGAATATTCTTCCAAATATTCGTGAACTATCGCAAATTCGAATATGCTCAGCATTAAAAATAATCAGTGACGTCAACACAAACTTACTGCTGCCACCCTCTCCCACTCTGTCAGGGGGCTCCACTTGTATAAGCATTTATTAGAACAGCTTCTGTAGACATCTAGGTAAAATCAGCTGTTGACGGTGTAAAAGGAATGCACTTCTTCTTGACGCTAACGAACCCTGTAAGGCTGGGTTCACACTTGAGTTATTTGATCAGTTTTGGCCCTGTAACTGCCCAAATTAGTGAAGTGTGCAGTGATTCTCAGAGCGACGCCTGTCATCTCACAGTATTGTTTCACTACCACAGCAGACTCCCTATGTGTGTTACTGCAAGGCACAGTGTTCTATACCACTATAAAGGTTCTCTACAACCAGGAAATAGCCGTTTTTAACTCGATTCGCCGCAAAGAAATTCGGATCGAACTGAACTTTTTCGAAAAATTCTGCAAGCCAGCCGAATCAAATTTTTAATAAATTTGCTCATCTCTAATAATAAGCTCCTTTGTCCCACATGTGAAAACTAGTAACTTTAAAGATTGTTCCAGTGATGAAGAACAGTTATCAATAGTGCTGTAGGATGTATGCACTTAGGAACCATAAAAATATCACAAATTGTGAGTAACTGCCTAGGCATGTTAAGAGTTTTCTCTTCCGTACGCCACAGCATCACTAATTAACATATTTAGTAATATTTTGCACTAAAAAGGAATCCTGCCTTCATTAACAGGCACATTTAATGACTACTCTTAACCACATTTGGAAGGAAATATTTGCAATATGTATTGTATTGTATTGACCAAATCATCTGTTTGTCTATTATTAGGATTACCAATGCTCTAGAATAGTAATTATGGGATCATGGCAATTATGGGAAATGCCTGGTGAACCAGTGCCAGAGTGGGTCGCCTCAGCCTAGGCCAAATGAGGCCCAGATGTTTTTCCCAAAGCCCTCAAAGTAGTGGCCGCCATACAACTGTATTGCCATCCTCAAAACGGCGATACAGTTGAATAGAGCGGTTGGGCACAGGGTTTCCAACCCCTGTCATTCACTTTTATGAGCCACAGGCCACTAGGCCTTGAGTCTACGAGGCAGGGCAGGTGATCGCGAAGCAATAACATCATTGCAACTGGCCTCGCCGGGTCTGAGACGATCGCAATGACATCATGCCAAGGACAGAACCATGACTTTTTAGAGACTACCGTGTCAGGACCTGGGCAACTCAAGCCAAAGGGGAGGAAGAGGCCTGTGCCCTGCTTCATAGATTGAAGCATGGAGCATCACTCAGATGAGTGGGGCTCTACAGGGGGAATATAGGGGAACACTACAATTGCTGGGGGGACTACAGGGTGACAGTATAAGTACTGGGACAATACAGTGAGACATAGTTTTTATGTATTCACAAAAGCTGTGTATAGGTGACACTGTTTAGTTAAATATGCCCTAACTCATCAGAAGGAACTAGCTTTCCCCTCTGAGGAAGGAGCTTCTTAGTATTGCATCAGCCACTTCAATTTATCTATGCCTGTCATTTAGGACAGATGTTAGTTCAGTTTAGCTCCAGAAAAAACATCATTCATGTTCAGTGAACAATCCCTGTGGGAAAGCTGGAGAAGCCATTATGTGTTAGCAAGGTATTCACTGTTATTGGTCAGTGGAGACTTTGGAAGGATTAACAGTTAACGACACCTTTCACACTAATACAGTGGTTTAGCTGACTGTTTGATTATCTGCATACCTCAGTCTGGGACTTGCAGAGCTGATTGTAAGAATTATTGCACGTGGATGGTTTGTAGTCTCTGATACCTGCCACACTTTGTTGCTACTATAAGTGTGTGTGTGGATTATGTGTAGTTTTGGACACCTATCACATTTATGAGAGTTTTGCACACTTGTGACCATCTTGGAAAGGTTCCAAAGTGTTTAGAAGGAGCTCAGCGACTACTGCTCTTATTATCATCATTGTTGTTGTTTGCCCAAATACAGTTATTGGGAAGAAACTGTACTGTAACCTGCCTTGGAACTGTGCCTTGATATCTTTGGATATACTGCAACTCCCATTCTCCACTTTAGTAAAGAGAGGCTTTCTTATTTTCTACAATCGGACTGGTGACTGACTCCAGCACCATAGCCGGCCACAGCACCTACACTTCCTTCCTTGCACCTATTAAACACTAATAACACCAAGTGCACCCCAACTATCATCAGGCAGGAGCCCCAACATTAGGATGTGCCCCGAGGGAAGAATGGCTGCACCCTCCTATCACTGTCCTGTTTCTAGGGAGCATCGGTGGTAGGGTTGTCATAGTGAATAATTATTGCAGTCATAGCCACTACCACTGATATCCTCCGCGTATGTGCCTCTGGGGCATACGGCACATTTACCACACAGTAAGTAGACCTGTTTTAAAATCTCCAGCTTTGAACCTATGCACATTCAAACACTGAAAACTCTAACTTTCAACATGCCCTGACAGCTAGAGGCTTTTCCACCCTTGGTGTGCTTTTTTTCAGACCCCCAGTGTGGCTGGACCTGTGGTGATGAGCATAGTTACCTGATTCCTGCTGCCGAGGTCTAGCTCCATCACTTCCCCTCGAGTGCCACAGGTCCAAGGTCTGCCCACTTCAACATCCTGTTTGACATGGGTCACGTGACTGCTGCAGCCAATGACTGGCCACAGCACTGACTTGTCTTCTATGTGAGCGAGGGGTAGTGATGGAGCTGGAAACCAGAGGCGGGAATCAGATAAGTATGCTCACCAATGCAGCTCCAGTCACACTGGCGGTATGACAAAAAAGCACACCAATGGTGAGCACTCCTTTGAGGCATTCTGAGAGCTGGAGTTTGACAACAGCTGGTGAACCACAGGTTGCAAAACACTGAAATATTGTGCCCGTGTCGAAGCCTGTATTAAATCTAATCACATTTTCTGTTGCTACCAATTGCTAATGGAAGCAGGTTCCATAGCTGTAGGTTAAAATAGTAACACTTATGTATTTCAGCTAAAAACTCCTTTCTATTTGTCAAGGAGTGAACTGTAGAGTCCACAAATAAATAAGTCATTTCATAATGTTCCTCACAGTCCATTTACTTATATAATATATCTTCTTCAGCATTTACTTATCTGACATAAATGCATTCTAATACAAAGTGAATGGCGCTTATTCTAACTAATGCATATTAATTTCACATTCTCACAGTTCACATTCACTTTCTAAAAAAAAATTCATAATGAATTAATGGACTTTCATGCAATTTTATTTAATTTAATAGAGTGATGATACTGAAAAATTTCTAAATCACAATTAAAAAAATATGGCTACATCCACCTAAATAAAAGTCATGGACACTAGGGGTCTCACCTAAGTTGCAGTCCATTGTCGGTTGTCAAGCAAGATGCGTCCCTGGTAACAGAGACGCAGAAGACAGCGGATAGGAAGTGGGAGCATGTCAGAGATAGCTATGATCCTGAGACTGATAATAGAACTGCTTCTACACTACTTCTGAGCATCACAGGAGCCTCCTGCCTTCTGTAAGTGTAATTTTTCCCTCCTTATCTGTTCTGTGAGCTCCGGGGCTGAAAACAAACATAGCGGAAAGTTAGGGAAAGGACATCACAACACTATATTGCTTCTGAGTGAAATGCATCTAGCTGTGCAGCTGAAACAGGGAATAATATGGCTGAAAAAACATTATGGAAGCCCCTAATGCTTCTTCACAGTTATCATTTTACAAAGAAGCACAGCCATTGTGCAAACATTTTTGAATACTCAGGTATGCTTTAAATTGGTTGCTCTTCTTAAAACTTGAGCTCCCAGCTTTTTATGAACTATTGCCTAGCGCTGGACCACATAGTCAAAATATACCTGCACCTGGGCTTTAAAAGTGTAACTTTATAGCTTTCCTTTTTGGCACCATGTGTTTTCACTGCTGGACTCCATTGACTATAGTAGGTTCCAACCTGTTTCCAGCATGATTGCCTGGTTTCAGATGGAAAAAAACTGTGCATGAACCATTTTTAGTCTGACTGAAACCCGACACCTATGCCGGAAACCTGCCCGATTCCTACTGGATCTTATTTTAGGCAGTGGCATTTAGAAGTGAATGGCCGGATAGGGTGAACTCCAGCAGGCTGTTCTGCCAGGTCAGGTATATGCAGATGTGAAACTAGCTTAAAACAAGAGGTGCTGATCCTGTTAGCTTTAGATTCAGCAGACTGGTATTGCATGCTAATATTTCATTTATTATCCTGATTGATAGATTAGCAGGTGAATAGACACATATAAGAAATAATAAGTGACTATTTACTATTAATAGCAACAATATTTTATGTCTCATCGATATCCCTGTTGCTTGTACAGCCTAAGCTTTTGTAATGTAATAATTAAAGCTTTAGTTAAATATTTAGGTTTTCTTCCATATTTCTGCTGTGTAATTGGAAAGAAACAGTATCTCATTTGGAAGCCCTCCAATGTAATTTATTTTTCACTCTCTGAGGAATTTTTCAATTTCTTTAGAATGTAAAATGGCTACTCTTGGGTGCAGGCTATTGTGCTACCTCCTGCACTACACTGAATATAAAAGGGCACATTTTGGAGCAAACAATTATTTAAGAATGCATGCATTGGATATGCCAGTTGAAGCCCTTAAAATATTTAAAATAAATTATTCAATTTTAGACAACGTATAATGGGCATGTAGGATTCAAGCTAAGGTAAGGTAATGTCACATGGATTTCAAAAATGTGAATGGTTTAAACTTACATAACATTAAGATGAGTCCATTTCTTCTCCATTACAATGTATGGATATTCTAATATTAACATTTCCTGGTAAAAAAAAAAAAAAAGAAAAGTGACAGAAAGGACAGAGTAAGGGCTCATGCACACAAACGTATTTTTTATCGGTGTCTGTTCCTGTTTTTGTGGCCCGTATGCAGAACCATTCATTTCAATGGGGCCACACAAAAAATGGAAATGACTCCGTGTGCATTCCATATGTCCGCAAGTCAGTTCAGCAAAAAAAAAATTGAGCATGTCCTGGTCTTGTCTGTTTTGTGGACAAGGACAGGCATTGTTACAATGTATACTCAAAAAAATGGATGTAACACGGATGCCGTCAGTTTTTTGTTTTTGGGTCCATGTTCATGTATATGAGCCCCTACAAGTGTATGCATCATAGAGGAAGACCATATGGCTGCTAAGGAGCCCCAAAGAGAGACAGTCAGGTTGGTCTCATCCCCATTTTATTAGTGGTAAGAACTTGAACAGTGGTCAACATTCTGGCTCTGGTTTCACAGTGGTAGCAATGAAGACAGTTGCATTTGCTTCTTCTCGACGTGGCATAGTACCACAGAATCAGCAGAGTCTCCCAGCAGGTGCTAGCAGGTTGTAGTATCTCCAGTATCACAACTGTTGCATACACTCTTCTCAGTTGCAATATGCCCTTCCATGCAACACACAGTATTGCACATAGTCTCTAAGGCTCTATTCACACGTCCGTAACGTTGTGCGGCCCCATAGATATGAATGAGTCCGCAATTCCGTTCTGCAAAATGCGGAACGAAACTGCAGACGTGTGAATGGACCCTTAGACAGAGTTGCTTACAGGATGCAAGCTGGCTGGTCATGAATCCAGGCTTGCCTCTTATATATGCCTTGGATGCACCGACTTGGTGACTTCTTTCTACCTATTGTTTTCAGCATCAATTCCTCTGCAATAATCAGATTAAGATCCCCTGAGGTAGTGTACCCTGATTTCTAGTACCAATCACCTCCACTATCTAGCTAGTTACTCACATGATTCATTATGGCTTTATTTCCATCATTATATTTCTAGCACACTTTTCCTTTTTCAGCCTGTTACCAGATGTGAGGTCTGCAGAGCATTGCTATTTATATGTTCTGCCATGTGCTCAAACTACATACGGTACTTAACTCTCAGGATACCGAAGGTTTTTTCATTTTTGCGTTTTAATTCTTTCCCCCTATCTTCCTTGAGCCATATTTTTATTTTATTTCTCCGTTGACAATAAGTTGTACTTTCTAATGCCACCATATAAATATGGCATACAATTTAGTGGAAGCAGGAAAAAAATCCAAATGGGGTGGAATTGGAAAAAAACACAATTCCTCCATCGTTTAATGGGTTTTGTTCCCACGGTGTTCTATTTTTGGCATAACTGACCCATGCCTTCAATCTCTGAGTCAGTACAATTACAACGATACCACATATGTGTAGGTTTTTTATGTCTAAATAGTGTAAAAATAAATTTCAACTTTGAAAAAAATATTTTTTTACATCACCATATTCTGACCACCATAACTTTTTTTAGTTATATCTACTGAGCTGTGTGGGAGCTAATTTTTTTTTGCGGGACAATCTGTAGTTTTTATTGATGCCATTTTGGAGTGATTTTGTGACCACATTTTATAACTTTTTTGGGGTAAGAGAAGCAATGAAAAAATAGCAAATTTGCCATTTTGATCATTTTTTCTGTTATGCCATTCATAGTATTGGAAAAATATTTCTATATTTTATTAGTATGGACAATTTTTGGTCATGGTGATTCCCATGGTGTTTATATTTTTTGTTTTTATGTATTTAGTTTTTTTTATTATACGGAAAGGAGGGTGATTTAAACTTTTATACATTTTTAATATTTTAGATATTTTTTTAAAAAGTTTTTTTTTTTTTAACTTTTTGTTATGATTTTAAAGCTCATATTTGAGCCTACAAAATCTATTTTTTTGTTTTTAATTCTGAACCTTCATGGATATTTTACATTAATTTAAATGTCACAATTGCTCTTCAGCGAGACCTAGCACATTTCAATCAATTACCGGCATCCTCATTGGCCTAAGAGGATTTTTTTACCCTTTAGATAACGTGATCTCACTTGATCAAGGCATCAAGAGGGCTTAATAACCATGATCGGCATTATTGTTTATAACAGCAGAGACCCGCCAGCCATGACGCCAATGCACATGCGAGCAGGTGCCATGTTTGCCCATTGCTCCAGCACTGTACATGTATGGCACTGGTAGCAAAAGGGTTAATAAGGTATTCAGATTACAGAGCACTGTACTCAGCAATCTCCGTAACTACCATACAAATGAATAGAGCTCAAGGAGTCACGCAAGGTACGGACAAGTCCTGTGGGATCCCTAATGAACTTGAGCTTGTCTACATTGGCTGTGGACAGGCGGCTGCACTTGTCTGTGATAACCCCCTCCTGCCATGCTAAACAAACGTTCAGACAATACTCTGGCTGCAGAGCAGGCCAGCATCTCCAAGGCGTAATGGGAAAGCTCAGGCCATGTGCCCAATTTGGAGACCCAGAAGTTGAAGGGGCAGACCCATCAGTCAGTACGTGTAGGCATGTGAACACATACTGCTCCACCATGTTGCTGAAATGCTGCCTCCTGCTAAGACATTCCATATCAGCTGGTAGTGCTGGTTGTTGTGGCGTGCTGACAAAGATTTTCCACATTTTGGCCATGCTAACCCTGCCTTCTGAGGTTCTGGCGGTGCCCCAGCTGCATTGGCAACCTCTTCCTCCTCCTTTTCCTTTGCCTTGTGCTTCCACTGTGCCCCCGCTGTCAGGTGCAAATGCCATCAGCAGCGCATCTACCAGCGTGTGCTTGTACTCGCGCATCTTAAGATCACACTCCAGTGACGGAATTAAGGATGGTACGTTGTCCTTGTAACGGTGATCCAGCAGTGTGGCCACCCAGTAATCAGGACAAGTTAGAATGTGGCCAACTCGGCATTCGTTGCGGAGACACTGCAGCATGTTATCGCTCATGTGTGCTAGGCTGCCCAGAGGCAACGACAAGCTGTTCCCTGTGGGAGGTGTATTGTCTGTGTCCTCTGTATCTTCTCAGCCATGCACCAGTGATGGCCATAAGCTGGTTTGGGTGCCACCCTGTTGTGAACACGGTTCCTCGTCCTCCATCTCTTCCTCCTCATCCTCCACCTCATCATCCTCCAGAACTGTGCCCTGGCTGGACAATTGTGTACCTGGCGTATGTTGGTGCAGGAACCTACCCTCGGAACCACTTTTGATTGACTGGCCTGAAACCCTTGGAAATGATCCCTCTTCCTCCTCCTCCTGTGCAACATTCGCTTCCATCATCGCCCGAAGCTGGCCAGCATGTGGAAGGTGGAGTTACACCTTGTGGGCACGTCACATATGAGGCAGTGTGCGGGAAGGCAGAAGTTACGCTGCAGTGCTGACAGGTGAGCAGCAGCAGGGTGAGAATGCCGAAAGCGCGCACAGACGGCCCACACTTTATGCAGCAGCTCTGACATATCGGGGTAATTTTTAAGGAACCTCTGCACCACCAAATTCAGCCAGGCAAGGGATGTGTGTCAAACCGGCTCGGCCCAGAGCTGCTACGAGATTTTGCCCATTATCGCACACCACCAGGCCGGGCTTAAGGCTCACTGGCACGAACCACTCATTGGTCTGTTGTTCCATGCCCGTCCACAGCTCCTGCGCGGTGTGTGGTTTGTCTCCCAAACAGATAAGTTTCAAAACTGCCTGCTGTCGTTTAACCCTGGCTGTGCTAAAGTTGGTGGTGAAGATGTTACACTGACCAGATGAGGCAGCTGAGTAGGAGGAGGAAGCAACAGGAGGCAAAGAGAAATGCTCTGCAATCCTCGGTGGTGGAAGGACATGCGCCAAACTGCTATCCACCTCAGGCCCAGCAGCCACTGCATTTACCCAGTGTGCTGTTATGGAGATATAACGTCCCTGACCGTGCTTACTGGTCCACGTATCCGTAGTCAGGTGCATCTTGCCACAGATGACATTGTGCAGAGCACACCTGATTTTGTCCCCTACTTGGTTGTGCAGGGAACGGATGGCTCGCCTGGAAAAGTAGTAGCGGCTGGGCATGACGTACTGTGGGACAGCCACCGCCATAAGGCCTTTAAAACTATCCATCTCCACCAGACGAAATGACAGCATTTCAAAGGCCAGTAATTTTGAAATTCTGGCATTCAGGGCCAGGGATCGCGGGTGGGTAGGGGGGTACTTCCTCTTTCGCTCCAGTGTTTGGGAGATAGACAGCTGAACGCTTCATGGGACATTGTGGAGATGCTTGGTGACCGAGGTGGTGGCGTTGTTGGCACATTCTCTGTTTGTGTGGTGGCAGGTGCCACTGTCACTCCAGAGGGGGATGAAGAGGCCGAGACTGCAACAGAAGAGGAAGCAGGAGGAGCTAGAGTCCCTTCTTGGTTTTTGAGGCTCCACTGCAGCTCGTGCTTTACACTTAGATGCCTGGTGATGCAGGTTGTGCTCAGGTTTAGAACGTTTATGCCTCGCTTCAGGCTCTGATTGCACAGTGTGCAAACCACTCATGTCTTGTCGTCAGCAGATTGTCTGTAGAACTGCCACGCCAGGGAACTCCTTGGAGCTGGCATCGGTGTGCTCGGTCCCTTGGTGCGGTCCGCAGTAGCAGGCGTACTGTCCAGGGGACGGCGGCTCTGCTTTTGCACCCTGCTCCCTCTTTTGCTGTGCTGGTGGCTCTGTGTGACCACTGCCTCTTCCTCCAAACTACACAGTTCACTCGCATGAGCTTGATTCTATCAGGGGTCGAGGACCTTATCGTCCTCCACATCATCTTCCACCCAGTCTTCACCCCTGCCCTCCTTGTCGGTATGCAGACTGCAGAAATCCTCAGTGGTTGGCACCTGTGTTTCATCATCATCCGAGACAGCACCACGACCAGGAACACGTTCCTTGTTTCATGCTCTCCTCATTATTTGCCGTCACCCACCGAAGTAACAGACATTTTTACTAAATTAAGTTCCTTGTGAACAATGCACAGAAGGGTTTTTGATGGCCAAAATGGGTTAATGTCACCCAACAGTGGAACAGACAAGTTTTTTACACTTATTGCCCGGTCTGCTATGCAGTGCATGCAGCAAAGATACTTTATTGCCAAAAAAATGTTTTTTTTCTTCACCCAAAATGAAACAGATGGATTTAACTGTAGTTCTTTAACTACCAGAAATGCAGTACAGGGCAAAAAGGTACTTTATTGCTCTCAAAAAAAGTTGTTTTTTTTATCCTAAATGAAACAGATTGATTTAACTGAGATTATATTTCACTCACAAATTAAGCACAGGGGTTTTTAACATAAAAAATTGTGAATATGTCAACCCTACAAATGGAACAGATGGATTTGCTGAATTTATGTGCCTGCCTGTCACATTTGTGCAGGCCTCAGAGGTACCTTACACCCAAAAATGGGAATTTGAAGCCCAAAAATGTAACAGTGCCATTTAATGGTTTTATTTGACTGACAGGAACACAGGTCGCAAATGTACTTTAAAAGGAACAAAAATTAGAATTTTTCAGCAAAAAATCTAACTGCAGTATTTGGCGGTTTTATTGGACTGTCAGAAATGCAGCACAGGGCAAAAAGATACTTTATTGCCCCCCAAAAAGGTTTTTTTTAACCATAAATTAAACAGATGGATTTAACAGAGATTATATTTCAATCTCACAAATTAAGTACAGGTTTTTTTTTTACTTAAAGAGGTTGTCCGAGTTATATTTTTGTTCTTTCTATGTTCCTAACTGGGCAAATATAACAGCTTTCCAATTAACTCACTTTATCTGCAGTGCCTGGTTTCTCAGATTTCACTGAGGGTCACATGACCTGTGACGTCAGCTTCTATCCGTACTCTGATAAAGGTCGTTTACAAGCCTGTAAACGAGACGTCACTGTGCTGGCCACACCCCCCTTCACTACCGTCTGCTCTCTCTCTCCTGGGATTCTTAACCCCTTCAGCTGCACACACTGGCTAGCTGCAGCAGGCAGTGAGGAGACAATTCTAGGCACAGGAGCTGAAGTACTAGAGAGAGCATTGTACACAAAGGTAGGGGGAAGATCCTGTGTGTATTAGCAGTGTCATTATACAGCTGGGACTTGTAGTTTTACACTTACAACATGCTGCAGCGTCTCCCAGCAGGCAGACATGTCACTCAGGGCAGCTCTTGTATTCACTCCCTTAGCAGAGCAGGGGCAGGGGCAAAGATAGTTTTTATTGCATGTCAGGGCCAGAAAAGAACCAGGGAAATGAGGAAATATATATATAATTTTTTTTTTTTGCATAAAACTTGCTTAGCTTAGTTATATATTGCTGCCCATCAGATTTTCAGTGCTATATATTTTTTCATAACTCGGACAACCCCTATAAAAAATTGTGGATATGTCACCCCCTACAATTTAACAGACGGATTTGCATATGTCACATATGCACTGCAGGTCTCACAGGGACTTTACAGCTAAAAATTTAAATATGTCACCCCACAATGGAACAGATGGATTTAACAGATTATATTTCATGTTCAGAAATGCAGCACAGGGATACTTTAGAGAAGAAAATGGGGATATGTCACCCCCTGGGTCCCTGAACTCACAGACGGTATTATTTTCCTTTCCCCTGGCACATATGCAGTGCAGGTGCACTTTAAAATTGGGTATATGTCGGCCACTGAACTACAAGAACAGAATTAAATGATTGTCCCTGGCACATATGCAGTGCTGGTGCACTGCTGTTGCACAAAATGGCCACCGACGCCCACCTAACTAACATACGGATTAATGCTTTTTTTCTGTCTCACTGGGCTCAGGACAAAGTACAAAAATGTTGCATTGTACCCCCAAAACAAAAAACGCTGTAAATCGCTGACTTCACACCAAGTGCAGATTTCAGAGTCTTTCCTAATCTCTCCCTCACAGCTGCAGCATCCTATCCCTACACTAGTAAGAGCTGATGTGACGTGCGGCGCTACGTGACTCCAGCTTAAATATAGGCTGGGTCACATGCAGCACTTGGCCAATCACAGCCATGCCATTAGTAGGCATGGCTGTGATGGCTTCTAAGGGCACTCTAGTTGAACGCTTGTTGAATGGCTGCCCTGCAGCCTTTCAACAAGCGCCATTAAATCGCCAAACTCGAACCCAAACTTTTACGAAAATGTACGGGTTCGGGTCCGGATACAAAAAAAAACTAAAGTTTGGTACGAATTAGGGTTGCACGATATGGGAATTTTGTGCGATTGCGATTAGGGCCCTAAAAATTGCGATAACGATATGCGATGCGATATTTCAAAGGAATTGTGCTAGAGGTCTATTTGCTTGGATTTTCCCATATGAGCCGCTGACGTGGCTGGGTATGACATAGTTATGGGGGATCTGTGGATGATGTGCTGTTATGGGGGATCTGTGGAGGACGCCGTTATGGGGCGGATCTGTGGAGGACGCCGTTATGGGGCGGATCTGTGGAGGACGCCGTTATGGGTGTATCTGTGGAGGACGCCGTTATGGGTGTATCTGTGGAGGACGCCGTTATGGGTGTATCTGTGGAGGACGCCGTTATGGGTGTATCTGTGGAGGACGCCGTTATGGGTGTATCTGTGGAGGACGCCGTTATGGGTGTATCTGTGGAGGACGCCGTTATGGGTGTATCTGTGGAGGACGCCGTTATGGGTGTATCTGTGGAGGACGCCGTTATGGGTGTATCTGTGGAGGACGCCGTTATGGGTGTATCTGTGGAGGACGCCGTTATGGGTGGATCTGTGGAGGACGCCGTTATGGGTGGATCTGTGGAGGACGCCGTTATGGGGTGGATCTGTGGAGGACGCCGTTATGGGGTGGATCTGTGGAGGACGCCGTTATGGGGTGGATCTGTGGAGGACGCCGTTATGGGCTGGATCTGTGGAGGACGCCGTTATGGGCTGGATCTGTGGAGGACGCCGCTATGGGGTGGATCTGTGGAGGACGCCGTTATGGGGTGGATCTATGGAAGACGCCGTTATGGGGTGGATCTGTGGAGGACGCCGTTATGGGGTGGATCTGTGGAGGACGCCGTTATGGGGTGGATCTGTGGAGGACACCGTTATAGGGGATGTGTGCTATGACACATAGGGCCATGAGGGGGACCAGCATAAGATGCTATATGTCTTATGCTGGCCCCCCCTCATGGCCCTATGTGTCCTAAACTGCGCACATAACTGGATTTGTGTGTAAAGTATTTTTCTAGTGTGTGAAACAATCTCTCTCCTATTGATAACAGGTCTGGCCTCTGTACTCACTGTCACGATGAATGCACTGCAGCGAGCGTCAGCAAGCGGGCCGGCCGGCGCGTGACTGACGTCTCTTAGTAACGCTCCTGCTTCCTGAAGTAGGAGGAGCGTTACTAAGTGACGTCAGTCACGCGCCGGCCGGCCAGCTTGCTGCAGTGCATTCATCGTGATAGTGAGTACAGAGGCCGGACCTGTTATCAATAGGAGAGAGATTGTTTCACACACTAGTAAAATACTTTACACACAAATCCAGTTATGTGCATGGGGCCCCTTCATATATAATTGCAGCATTTTCGGGTCAGCCAAATCGCCATATCGCATTTGCCGATTATCGCGATTCGATTAATTTTGCGATATATCATGCAGCCCTAGTAAGAACCCGAACTTTACAGTTTGGGTTCGCTTAACCCTATTTAACATGTATCTGTATAGTGTAGTGGTTAATGTCCCTACCTCTAATGTTCAAGTTTGGGTATTCAAATCCTGCCAGAAACATATATATATATATATATATATATATATAACACAGAAAAAACTGCGGCACTCCTTAAAGTAGAAAAATGTGCAATTTATTCACACATGTCAGCAGAGACAACGTTTCGGTTCTCTCTCAGAACCTTTTTCAAGTCGAGTGAACATAAAAAGTGCATATGTGCATATATAAATACATCATCACTTGGTGCCTAATTGATTCAACAACCAATGCAATAGCAGTGCACTCCCCTTGGGGGTAAGCTACAATTCATGTGGTCAATTCCTAAAGTTAACATGGATACCAATCTATCCTAAATACATGTAGGTGAAGTTTAAAAAAATATATATTTCATTGAAATCCTCATAATTGCGTACAAGTGCATATAATAAAGTGAACAGTGCAATTAAAATCATGACTGTAATACCTTCTCAGAGCAAGTTATGGAGAGAAATATCGGGAAAGGCGTCTTCACTTGTATGGAGGCTCGCGCCACTGTTCCGCGTCTGCTACTCCCCACTGCGCATGTGTCGATCCTTCTTCCCTCGTGACGCCGTACATAACCACCCTGCGTCACATCTAGGCGGAGTCCCACATGATGACGCTCGATCGGCCGCCCCAGCACCATCCCCGCACGCGCTGCGTGCGACAATAGGCTGCGTCAGTCGCACCGAGCCACATCACTGGTCTATAACCGCCATCTTAAATCAGGGCATTCATCTGGGCAAAATATTACAACTCTGTTTTCCCATAGTTCTTCTCCAAACTTATAATCCGCTATAGGCAACAGTCAACATAACATTTTAAACAATGCCTACAGACAATTAAGCCACATGTTTAACATAAACATGACCATAGCTTCTATTAATTCACTATATACAGTATGCGATACACATCAAATCACAGGACTATGAACTTGAGATTAACTGACCATTTCTCCCGTTACCCTAAATTCAACGTTTAGCCCTTTTGGTTTCAAAGTATCTAGTCGAAAAATCCACCTGAGCTCAATTTTCTTTAATATATTTAATCGATCCCCTCCTCTCACCAAAGGTTTAACGTGGTCAATGACCATAAATCTCAAGTCACTTTCCTTGTGGTTTTTTTCTACAAAATGTTTCGATACAGGCAAATCAGTTCTTTTACTCCTGATGGACTGTCTATGGTTATTCAACCTGGTCTTTAAATCACATGTCGTTTCACCGACATATAGCCTTTTGCAAGGACACCACAGTACATATATCACCCATGACGAATCACAGGTGAGATAATGCCTTATGTTAAAGATCTCTCCCGTGTCTGGATGTGTAAACCCTGATCCTTTCACCATCAGTTTGCAGTTCACACATCCAAGACACGGGAAGGAGCCCGTGCGCCTTGTCTTCAGAAACGTCTGTCTTAATTGTCCCTTTTCAGGTACTCTGGAGTGTACAACCTTGTCCCTAATGTTCCCTGCTCTTTTGTATGCCATCATAGGCGGATTCTTAAAGGCTGCAATATTCGGGTGTCCACTACTCAGTAGCCCCCAGTGGCGCCTCACTATATTTTCAATATTAGGGCTCAACTCATTATATGATGATATAAACGGCAATCTATCATTCGCCTGTCTTTTTTGGGGGCCAACAGCTCCTCTCTTGAAGTTTCTCTAGCTCTGTCCGCATGTTTTTTCACTAACCTTCTAGGGTAACCCCTATCAACAAAGGCTTGTTCCATCTTATTCATTGCCAAATTCATGTTCTCCTCCTTATCAACTATTCTCCGTACCCGGAGTAACTGACTGAACGGTAGAGAGTCCACCATCCTCCGTGGGTGACCACTTGTAAAATGCAATAATGTATTCTTATCCGTGGATTTAATATTCAAATCCATATGCAGCTGATCATCCTCAATATATACCTGTGTATCTAGGTACTGCACCCGGTCAGCCGATGCCGTTAACGTAAATTGGATCTCCCTGTCTAGAGAGTTCAAAAATACGTGAAAGTCCATCAGCTGATCCATGGTGCCACCCCAAATGAGGAAAATGTCATCTATGTACCTCCACCACGTCAAAACTTGGTTGAAGTGGGGAGATACATAGACGAGACGTTCCTCAAATGACCGCACAAAAATATTTGCATAGGTGGGCGCGGCGTTGGACCCCATCGCCGCGCCCATCGTTTGCAAATAAAACTGTCCCTGGAACTCAAAGTAATTGTTCCTCAAAGACAGCTCCATCAATGTCAATACAAACTGTCGTGCTGGGGCGGAATAATCCGAATGTTGTAACATCTCAGCCACAGCCGACAGTCCCTTTTCATGATTAATAGACGTGTATAATGACACTATGTCAAAAGATGCCACAATCGCCCCTTTCGGAACCCTCGTTCCTTTAATCTTGGTGATGAAGTCTCCGGTGTCCCTAATGTATGATTTAGCACCCATAGCGTACTCCCTAAGTATTTTATCCAAAAAAACATTTATGTTCGACAGAATCGAATTCCTGCCCGAAATTATTGGCCGTCCTGGAGGGTCGACCAACCTTTTATGTATCTTTGGTAATACATATATAGTGGGTGTAACCGGAGACTTCACCACCAAAAACTCTTTAAGTTGTTTATCAATGGTCCCATCCTGTACTGCGGCTGTTAAATGTGCATCAATTTTCCTGGCAATATCGAATCTGGGGTCCCTGACCAATGGTTCATAGACACCAGGTTCACACAATTGCCTGTGTATTTCCTGTATATACCGAGAGGTGTCCATAACCACGATCCCACCACCCTTGTCCGCAGACTTGATGGTGAGATCGGGGTTACTGGACAAACTCTCAAGCGCAGACATTTCCTGTGCCGTGATATTTGGTTTAGTGAAAATTTCACCATGGGTTCTTTTTCTTAATATGGCCATATCTCTTTTGACCGCCTCTATAAAGCACTCTAGGGCATGCGAATTAACAAGAGGTAAAAAATCACTTTTTAAATGCAAACCAAACTGTTGTAACGTCAATTGATCATCAGAATAATCAGTCTCATTAGTGTTCATGGCACCAGGGGAACTGGAGTCGAACCACACCCTCAGTTTTAAATTCCTGAAGAGGCGGTTCAAGTCCAGTTCCAACTGGAACCAATCAGGTTTAGCCTGTGGACAGAATGATAGTCCTTTGTTCAGAACTTTCAATTCATAATCAGTCAATGAACAAGATGAAATGTTTATCACCACATTCGACTCTACTTCTTCTTTGTTATATTCATCTGTCTGGAGTTGTTGGTCCTCATTAATCTCTGTGCCCTGGTTTTTCCCAGATCTCCTGTGTCGGACACCTCCCCTTCTTGTGGGGCGTCTCCCATAGCGACACGTGGGCCTAAAAAAGTTCCAGGCTGGCTAGAATTGAAATCATCATTTGCATCGTTGTTTCTCGCCCATTTATTTGTATCTTTGTTCCGTTTTGGCATCTTTTTTGGCTGCGGACCCCGATCCGTATGCCAAGGTTGTTCCCAAATATAGACTTGCCCAGACATATAATCATTTTGGTCTCTATGCCACTTAGACCTTTTAACTTCCTCAAGATCTTTTCGCATTTTTTCCAAAAAAGACCGTTGTTTCTCCAAGAACACCTCTGTTTCATTAATAGATACTGTTGCTTTAAGCTGTTGTTCAATGTCCTGCAATTTGCTCTTTAATACCAGCATTTCCTTCTGTGAAAACTCAATATTGAGCAACATAATGTCCATCGCATATTTATTTGAAATGGCTTCAAAGCGCGTTCTGAATTCACCATCTTGTACAAACATATTTGGCTTCAGACGGGATCGCATCCCTCTTGGTATGCGCTTATTTTTATAATATTGCGCTAACGTAAGCGAATGCAACTCAGTGGATAACAATTTTTTGGTAACGCTTTCATAATCCCTCTTGATGTTAATAGCTGAGGGTATATTGAGGAAGGCAGCATCACCCTCCACATTTCCCATGATCCTCTGTACATCCACATTACTGTATGAGAAGACATGCGTGTCAATGTCCCCTTGTAGGGGCGTACTACCTGAGATGTCGGTAGGGTTGGGTGCAGAGCCTTCAGTCGCCAATAGATCCATAACAAAAGGTCAGGCAGCACTCCTTAGTATGCAGCTGAAGCTGTAGCGGTGCCCGCAGTGATCCCTCGATCCAGGACCAGCGATATAACACAGAAAAAACTGCGGCACTCCTTAAAGTAGAAAAATGTGCAATTTATTCACACATGTCAGCAGAGACAACGTTTCGGTTCTCTCTCAGAACCTTTTTCAAGTCGAGTGAACATAAAAAGTGCATATGTGCATATATAAATACATCATCACTTGGTGCCTAATTGATTCAACAACCAATGCAATAGCAGTGCACTCCCCTTGGGGGTAAGCTACAATTCATGTGGTCAATTCCTAAAGTTAACATGGATACCAATCTATCCTAAATACATGTAGGTGAAGTTTAAAAAAATATATATTTCATTGAAATCCTCATAATTGCGTACAAGTGCATATAATAAAGTGAACAGTGCAATTAAAATCATGACTGTAATACCTTCTCAGAGCAAGTTATGGAGAGAAATATCGGGAAAGGCGTCTTCACTTGTATGGAGGCTCGCGCCACTGTTCCGCGTCTGCTACTCCCCACTGCGCATGTGTCGATCCTTCTTCCCTCGTGACGCCGTACATAACCACCCTGCGTCACATCTAGGCGGAGTCCCACATGATGACGCTCGATCGGCCGCCCCAGCACCATCCCCGCACGCGCTGCGTGCGACAATAGGCTGCGTCAGTCGCACCGAGCCACATCACTGGTCTATAACCGCCATCTTAAATCAGGGCATTCATCTGGGCAAAATATTACAACTCTGTTTTCCCATAGTTCTTCTCCAAACTTATAATCCGCTATAGGCAACAGTCAACATAACATTTTAAACAATGCCTACAGACAATTAAGCCACATGTTTAACATAAACATGACCATAGCTTCTATTAATTCACTATATACAGTATGCGATACACATCAAATCACAGGACTATGAACTTGAGATTAACGGACCATTTCTCCCGTTACCCTAAATTCAACGTTTAGCCCTTTTGGTTTCAAAGTATCTAGTCGAAAAATCCACCTGAGCTCAATTTTCTTTAATATATTTAATCGATCCCCTCCTCTCACCAAAGGTTTAACGTGGTCAATGACCATAAATCTCAAGTCACTTTCCTTGTGATTTTTTTCTACAAAATGTTTCGATACAGGCAAATCAGTTCTTTTACTCCTGATGGACTGTCTATGGTTATTCAACCTGGTCTTTAAATCACATGTCGTTTCACCGACATATAGCCTTTTGCAAGGACACCACAGTACATATATCACCCATGACGAATCACAGGTGAGATAATGCCTTATGTTAAAGATCTCTCCCGTGTCTGGATGTGTAAACCCTGATCCTTTCACCATCAGTTTGCAGTTCACACATCCAAGACACGGGAAGGAGCCCGTGCGCCTTGTCTTCAGAAACGTCTGTCTTAATTGTCCCTTTTCAGGTACTCTGGAGTGTACAACCTTGTCCCTAATGTTCCCTGCTCTTTTGTATGCCATCATAGGCGGATTCTTAAAGGCTGCAATATTCGGGTGTCCACTACTCAGTAGCCCCCAGTGGCGCCTCACTATATTTTCAATATTAGGGCTCAACTCATTATATGATGATATAAACGGCAATCTATCATTCGCCTGTCTTTTTTTGGGGGCCAACAGCTCCTCTCTTGAAGTTTCTCTAGCTCTGTCCGCATGTTTTTTCACTAACCTTCTAGGGTAACCCCTATCAACAAAGGCTTGTTCCATCAGCTGATGGACTTTCACGTATTTTTGAACTCTCTAGACAGGGAGATCCAATTTACGTTAACGGCATCGGCTGACCGGGTGCAGTACCTAGATACACAGGTATATATTGAGGATGATCAGCTGCATATGGATTTGAATATTAAATCCACGGAAAAGAATACATTATTGCATTTTACAAGTGGTCACCCACGGAGGATGGTGGACTCTTTACCGTTCAGTCAGTTACTCCGGGTACGGAGAATAGTTGATAAGGAGGAGAACATGAATTTGGCAATGAATAAGATGGAACAAGCCTTTGTTGATAGGGGTTACCCTAGAAGGTTAGTGAAAAAACATGCGGACAGAGCTAGAGAAACTTCAAGAGAGGAGCTGTTGGCCCCCAAAAAAAGACAGGCGAATGATAGATTGCCGTTTATATCATCATATAATGAGTTGAGCCCTAATATTGAAAATATAGTGAGGCGCCACTGGGGGCTACTGAGTAGTGGACACCCGAATATTGCAGCCTTTAAGAATCCGCCTATGATGGCATACAAAAGAGCAGGGAACATTAGGGACAAGGTTGTACACTCCAGAGTACCTGAAAAGGGACAATTAAGACAGACGTTTCTGAAGACAAGGCGCACGGGCTCCTTCCCGTGTCTTGGATGTGTGAACTGCAAACTGATGGTGAAAGGATCAGGGTTTACACATCCAGACACGGGAGAGATCTTTAACATAAGGCATTATCTCACCTGTGATTCGTCATGGGTGATATATGTACTGTGGTGTCCTTGCAAAAGGCTATATGTCGGTGAAACGACATGTGATTTAAAGACCAGGTTGAATAACCATAGACAGTCCATCAGGAGTAAAAGAACTGATTTGCCTGTATCGAAACATTTTGTAGAAAAAAACCACAAGGAAAGTGACTTGAGATTTATGGTCATTGACCACGTTAAACCTTTGGTGAGAGGAGGGGATCGATTAAATATATTAAAGAAAATTGAGCTCAGGTGGATTTTTCGACTAGATACTTTGAAACCAAAAGGGCTAAACGTTGAATTTAGGGTAACGGGAGAAATGGTCAGTTAATCTCAAGTTCATAGTCCTGTGATTTGATGTGTATCGCATACTGTATATAGTGAATTAATAGAAGCTATGGTCATGTTTATGTTAAACATGTGGCTTAATTGTCTGTAGGCATTGTTTAAAATGTTATGTTGACTGTTGCCTATAGCGGATTATAAGTTTGGAGAAGAACTATGGGAAAACAGAGTTGTAATATTTTGCCCAGATGAATGCCCTGATTTAAGATGGCGGTTATAGACCAGTGATGTGGCTCGGTGCGACTGACGCAGCCTATTGTCGCACGCAGCGCGTGCGGGGATGGTGCTGGGGCGGCCGATCGAGCGTCATCATGTGGGACTCCGCCTAGATGTGACGCAGGGTGGTTATGTACGGCGTCACGAGGGAAGAAGGATCGACACATGCGCAGTGGGGAGTAGCAGACGCGGAACAGTGGCGCGAGCCTCCATACAAGTGAAGACGCCTTTCCCGATATTTCTCTCCATAACTTGCTCTGAGAAGGTATTACAGTCATGATTTTAATTGCACTGTTCACTTTATTATATGCACTTGTACGCAATTATGAGGATTTCAATGAAATATATATTTTTTTAAACTTCACCTACATGTATTTAGGATAGATTGGTATCCATGTTAACTTTAGGAATTGACCACATGAATTGTAGCTTACCCCCAAGGGGAGTGCACTGCTATTGCATTGGTTGTTGAATCAATTAGGCACCAAGTGATGATGTATTTATATATGCACATATGCACTTTTTATGTTCACTCGACTTGAAAAAGGTTCTGAGAGAGAACCGAAACGTTGTCTCTGCTGACATGTGTGAATAAATTGCACATTTTTCTACTTTAAGGAGTGCCGCAGTTTTTTCTGTGTTATATTGCTGGTCCTGGATCGAGGGATCACTGCGGGCACCGCTACAGCTTCAGCTGCATACTAAGGAGTGCTGCCTGACCTTTTGTTATGGATATATATATATATATATATATATATATATATATATATAAAGTTTTTAGTCATAATATGTTTACATATATTATTATATATTGAGAATATATATTATAATATATGTAAATATATTATGGCTAAAAACATCTGTAGTAGTTTCTCACATATTATGCATTCATATATATCAGAAGTATTTTAAAATACATAAACTTAATCAAAATTTCTGCTAGGATTCAAACTCCCAACCATGTACATTAGAAGCAAGGACCTTATCCTCTCATCTATAAAGCTGAATGCTAAGGTATGTGAGAAAGACCTCATAGTAGTTTCTGATGTATTGAGTATTCCCATTCAGCAGAAGACTTATTTTATATTACTGTGCAGGTTAACATGTAGCTTTATAGTGTAGTGGTTAACATACTTGCCTCTAATGTACAAGGCTGGGAGTTTGAATTCTGGCAGAAATGTTTCAGAAATAGAGATTAAATTTATATATTTAATATTTTTTTTTAGTAATTGTAAAAACTGTATGGCCCAAAATAAATTTGTAATTACAAAAAACATATAGAAATGGCCCTCCCTCCCTAATTCCAATTTCTCAACCTAACCTCTTCCCTTCAGCCTATGGCCCTTGGGCTGCCCCTCTCTTGCCTCTATCTGGTGCTGCCTGAGGCGATCGCCTCAGCTGACCTCATTGGTGGTGCACCCCTAGTTATTCTGCCCTCAACAAAGGCTAAACAGTGTCAGTACCTGTGACTAGAAACAGGGGTACACCACCAATGAGGTAAGATGAGGCGATTGCCTCAGACAGCACCAGGTAAGGGCAAGAGAGGGGCAGCGGAAGGGCCATGGGCAATAAGAGCTTCCATTGTTAAAATGCTCATCTCTACATATTCAACTGCGTTACTGTACTCAGGACAGCAATACAGTTGAATGCTGCGACGGGGCACAGGAGCAATGTCTCCCTGGCACACTGTTTCCTCTAATAGGCTTTATTCCTAGTTCCTGTAGCCTATCAGAAATCAGTGTCATCATTATCGCACTGCCTGAGCCAGGCTGCATAGAGTTCAGGGAACAGACTAGAAGAGGTATGTGTCTTGCACTGCATTGCTGATAGCAGAATGGATGTATTGAGTTTATTATTTTTATTTAACAGCATGGTGTTGGGCCACAGTGGGGGTGAGGTCATTATTTTGTTACTGGGAAAGCACTATGGGGACATTGCAGCTGTAAGTAGGGGAACTAAAAGTTTTTTTTGTGTAGTGGCACATATTGAAAGGGGGAATTATTTTACTAGCAAAAATGATAATCTGTAATTTTTTGTACTGGTGCTCATTATAAGGAAGATTTTTTTTGTAAAGGCACACATTATAGGGGACATTATTACTTCTGGAGGCAAAATGACAGCCATTATTACTATTGGGTGCACTGCGACCACATAGTGTACTCTTGATGGGACTTCTGGGAGGACTGTTACATTGGGAGTCACCCTGGCAAAGTATCAGCTTAGTACAATTATTTTTGGAGGACACTATGTTTATGGCTAGAGATGAGTAAATAAATAAAAAATTGATTCACCGGTTCGCTGAATTTATTGGGAAAAATGTCATTCAATACAAATTTGTTAACTGTGAATATTGTTAAAAACAGCTACTTCTAGCTGCAGAGAGCCTTTATGGTGGTGTAAAACACTGTGCCTTGTAGTAACACGCACAGGGAGTCTGCTTTGGTAGTAAAATAATACTGTGAGTCCGTATTACATGCAGATGACAGGTGTCGCTCTTAGAATCAGTGCACACTTCACTTATTTGGGCAGTCACGGGGCCAAAACTGACCAAATAACTCAAGTAGGTCGATGTTAGCGCCAATAAAAAGAGCTCTCCTTTTACAAAGTCGTCAGCTGATTCTACATAGAAGTCTACAGAACCTGTTCTATTAAACGCTTAAAAAAGTAGATCCCCGACAGAATGTAGAGGGTGGCAGCAGTAAGTTGGTGTTGACGTCACTGATTATTTTGCCCTTCCTCTGATCCGTCAGAATAATAACAAACAAAAACCATCTCTTGCCTGTGGAGCATCCGCCTTCACTCGGTCAGAATTTGGTCAGTAATTAGAGTTGAGCGGACACCTTGATGTTCGGGTTCAACAAGTTCGGTCGAACTTCACAAAAAAGTTTGAGTTCAGGACCTCAACAAACTTGACCCCGAACCCGAATCCCATTAAAGTCAATGGGGACCCGAACTTTGGAGCACTAAAATGCCTCTAAAAAAGTAATGGGAAGGGCTAGAGGGCAGCAAAAGGCAGCAAAATGTGGTTAAGAGCATAGCAAGTGCCCTGCAAACAAATGTGGATAGGGAAATGACTTGATCTAGAAGGAGGAGGTCCATATGGAGTAGGAGGTTGATAAGGCAGTGTAGGTGGAAGCGGCGGTGGAGGAGGAGGTAGCCAACACTGTTTTTTTTGTTTTGTTTTTTATTTTATTATTATTATTTTTTATTTTAATAGGGTAAACCCCAAATCATTGGGAAATATAAAAAATAAAACAAAGAGAAAGTGCGCTGTAGTATAACAATAGCTGGGTGAGGCAGGTATACATGTCTATTCTGCACAAGTTACGGACAAGTCCTGTGGGATCCCTTTTAATGAATGTGAGATAGTCCACATTGGCTGTGGACAGGCGGCAGCGCTTGTCTTTGATAACCCCCTCCTGCCGTGCTAAACAAACGTTCAGACAATACACTGTCTGCAAGGCAGGCCAGCACCTCCAAGGCGTAAAGGGCAAGCTCAGGCCAAGTTGAAGCGGGAAGACCAATCAGTCAGTACGTGTAGGCATGTGCACACATACTGCTCAACCATGTCAAACGTCCCCGTGACGGCCTTGATCCAATTGGATATCTTCCCTATCAACTTTCATTGTTCTTTTATGCGCCTACTATGGTGATCACGGGTAACAGGGAATCAGGGTTCCATGCCGGAGAGGGAGCCTGAGAAAGGAATACCACATCCAAGGGAGGTCAATGGATAAAATTAAATGTGATCGAGTGGAAATGTGGGACAAATTATTGAAGCAGAAGCTTCCAAGTAAAGCAGGGGGGGAGCGGCAATTTCCCACTCCCAACTCGGGGAGGTAGTGAGGATAAATAACAATACAGGACTCCTGTTATTGTTATTTAAGATGCCCTGTTATTGTAATGATTAATAAAAAAATTACAGGAATGTCACTAGAGTATTTTGGATTTGGTAACGTTAGACAGGAGAGGCCCTGCTGCCGCTTTGTTGACTCTAGATAACTTCTGCCTGGTTGCACGTCCCTGTGACATCTACAATCCAACTGGATATCTTCTCCATCAACTTTCAATGTTCTTTTATGCGCCTACCATGGTGATCATGAGTAACGGGGAATCAGGATTCCATGCAGGAGAGGAAGAGTGAGAAAGGGATACCATATCCAAGGAATGTCAATGGCTGAAATGTAATTGAGCGGAAATGTGGGACAAGTTGTTAAAGCGGAAGGATCGAATGAAAGGAGGGGGCGCGAGTCAATTAAAGACTAATTTTAGAAATTTAAGTCCCTGTCACCTTTGCAGAGCAGGGGTTTTTCATCAGCAAAAATGGGTTAATGTCACCCACCAATGGAACAGAAGATTTTTTTAAATTTCGGTCCCTGTCAACTATGCAGAGCAGGGGTTTATTCACAGCAAAATTGTCCCTGACCAATTGAACAGACGATTTTACAAAAATTAGTTGCTTGTCACCTATGCAGAGCAGGGGTTTGCATACGGCAAAAATTTTAAAATGTCACCTGAGAATGTAATAGACGATCTTTTGAAATTTAGGTCCCTGACACCTATGCAGAGCATGGGTTTACTCACGGCAAAACTGAGTTCATGTCACCCACCTATTGAACAGACGATTTTACAAAAATGAGTTCCCTGTCACCTATGCAGAGCAGGGGTTTGTATATGGCAAAAATTTTAAAATGTCACCTGAGAATGTAACAGACGTTTTTTTTTTTTTAATTTAGGTCCCTGTCATCTATGCAGAGCAGGGGTTTATTCACGGCAAAAATGGTAAAATGTCACCTAAGAATGTAACAGCTGCTTTTGCACCATGCTCCCTCTTTTTGCTGTACTGGTGCCTCTGTACGACCAACGCCTCTTCCTCCAAACTGCACACGTCACTCACATGACCTTGATTCCATGTGGGGTCTAGTAACTCATCATCCTCCACATCATCTTACACCCACTTTTTACCCCTGCCCTCCTTGTCGGTCTGCAGACTGCAAAAAGCCAAAGCAGTTGGCACCTGTGTTTCGTCATCATCTGAGACGTGCTGCGGTGGTCCTCCCATGTACTCATCCTGAAACATAAGTGGTTGGGCATCGGTGCACTCAATCTCTTACTATGGACTATGTGGATGGCCCTGGGAAATCCTGCTAGCAGAGTCATCAAAAAGCAGAAGAGACTGCTCCAAGACTTGGGGCTCAGACTGGTGAAGGACTGATGGACAAGAGCTGCAGGTGCCAACTCTGATCTTTCAGGAGGAGACTGGGTGGGAGACAATGTGAAGGAACTGGAGGCACTGTCAGCCACCCAATCTACTATCGCCTGTACTTGTTCTAGCCTCACCATTCGTAGAGCCGCATTCGACCCTACCAAATAACGCTGAAAGTTCTGTCACCTACTCGCTCCTGAGAAAGGTGTTTCACTTGTGCGTGTAGCTGGCACAGATCGACCACATCCTCTCCCTGCAACAGGAGCTGCGACAGTTACGCGTAGGACTGAGCACAGACAGTTGATCACTGGCAACGCATTTGTGCCAGTGTAGGAAATGTATGAATCTAAATGTCTGTGTATTAAAGAAGATTGTTAAATTGTACAGGGGTCTGTAACACAAGAAGGTGAAAGTACATATCGTGGGGTGTGTATGTGTATTAGACAAGTAGGTAGGGATATGTATCTTGTGTAGTTTGGGTATTAGGGAGAGTAAGGGGTATATATCTAGTGTTGATACACGTGTAGTTGAAGAGCCGCTCTGACATAATTTGTCTCTTTCATATTATAAGCTCCCCTTATATATAATTTACTTACAGTTCTGAAGATTTAGGGGTGCTGGCAGGCTTAGCCTCAGGGGTGCTGGCAGGCTTGGCCTAAGGGGTGCTGACAGGCTTGGCCGGGCAGAAGGAGTGTGGGAGACTGAGGCCTTTTTTCTCCAAGCTGCTCCGGAAAAATAAAAAATTATTACACCTCAGGTCAGACCCCCAATCAGACCCCCAATGTTAATCAGACCTCAGCTGACAGCCCCAATAAGATCCCCAATGTTAATAAGACCCCAATAAGACCTCAGATCACACCTCAGCTCAGACCCCAATATGAATGAACCCCAATCAGAGCTCAGATAAGAGAGACATATGCCTCATAGCAGCCCTCAGTAGCCTCATAGCAGCCCCCAGTTGCCCCATAGCAGTCCCCAGTGGCCTCTCCATCAGCTCCCAGTGCCTCTCCATCAGCTCCCAGTGCCTCTCCATCAGCTCCCAGTGCCTCTCCATCAGCTCCCAGTGCCTCTCACCAGACCCCAGTGCCTCTCAATCAGCCCCCAGTGCCTCTCAATCAGCCCCCAGTGCCTCTCAATCAGCCCCTAGTGCCTCTAACTAGCCACCAGTGCCTCTCCATCATCCCCCAGTGCCTCTCACCAGCCCTCAGTACCCTCTCCATCATCCCCCAGTGTGCCCTCCCCGGTATTAAAATCATTGGTGGGCAGTGCACACCCCGGTATTAAAATCATTGGTGGGCAGTGCACCCTCCCCCCCTCGGTATTAAAATCATTAGTGGGCATGCACCCCCCGGTATTAAACTCACTGGTGGGCAGTGCACCCTCCCCCCGTATTAAAATCATTGGTGGGCAGTGTACCCTCCTCCGGTATTTAAATCATTGGTGGGCAGTGTGCCCTCACCCCCTCCCCTGTATTAAAATCATTATTGGGCAGTGCGGACCCCCCCCCATCATTGGTGGCAGCGACAGTTCCGATTGGAGTCCCAGCAGTGTAATGCTGGGGCTCCGATCAGTTACCATGGCAGCCAGGATGCTACTGAAGTCCTGTCTGCCATGGCCAGTTACTCTGCAGCGTACTTACATGCAGTATGGCCGCCTGGCGCTCCTTCTTCTTGTAACTCATCACAGGTCTGTGCGGCGCATTGCTTATACTTATAGCAATGCGCCACACAGACCTGTGACGAGTTACAAGAAGTAGGAGAGCCCGGCGGCCACAGCTTATGTAAGTATGCTGCAGTCAGTAACTGGCCATGGCAGACAGGACTTCAGTAGTGTCCTGGCTGCCATGGTAACTGATGGTAACCGATCGGAGCCCCAGCATTACACTACTGGGACTCTGATCGTAACTGTCTCTGCCACCAATGAGGAGGGGGGTAAAGCTTTACTGTGGCTCTCCTGGCTTAGGGGCCTTAGGGGTCTGGTCGCAATTGGCCACGTCCCTTATATGACACTCTCCTCATTCTTTGCGTTAACCCACCAAACTAACTGTCATGAGAGGCAGACGGCGGGCGTCTTGTTCCCTGCGCCGCCGTCAGACCCTGATCTTGCGGAAGCCAGGACATTCATGTCTCCTGGCTGCGCTGTCCGTTCTGCGGCGTTGCAGTTGCCTTGGTGACGGGGAGGCGGGACGTTCGCCCGCACTCCTCCTGCAGGAGCGGCCGACGCTCCCCGTCGCCATGGGGACCAGCTGGGGCTGAGCGCCGAGCTAGGCACTCTGCTACTGTCAGGGAGGAGGGATCATGTGACGCTGGCCACGTCACATGACCCCTTCCCTCCACTATTTAAACAGGCAACCTGCCTGTGAATTTTGTCCCTTAGGCTGTGTATTATTATTATTTTTATTAAGCTTACCTCTGGAATTGACCCTTTATCTGCTTCTTGACACCTCTTCTGCCTGCTCCCTGAACCTTGACGCTACCTCTCGGATTTTGACCTCGGCTGTCACCGCCAGACATCTGAGAAGCTCTGACAGACGTTCTTCAGAACCTCCTGCTTGAGGTTCTTTTGTTTTGTCATCTCGTTTCCCTCTCTCAGTTGTCATCTAGTTGCACTGATTGCATCCCTTTAAATCCCCTCCCATACTGCATCACTTTGCGGTTTATACAACTTCCTGGAGTGTGTACATGCTGGATGCTACAACTGATGCTTCTACAGATAAGTCTGTTCATTTATTTGTGTTTTCCTGTTTGCTTGATCCTAGGTGACCCTGAATCCATCCGTATTAAGTGTAGGGAGCCGGTGGTCGTGTCCCCTCACTATTATAGGGTGTTTAGGTGTCATACAGTCGAGGCACGAGGGCATGCAATTTTCTATCATAGAGATCTTTGCATGGGCTGAGAAGACAGGGAAAGTTTCAGGGCTTAAATAGGGGTCACCCTTTTGTTCCTTCGTTTCGGATCAAGCCAGTCGGATCCTTATTTTTAACTTCTTGTTTTCTGTTACACCATCCGTGACATTATAAACCGCCAAAACCGTCTTAAGCATGAATCCGGTTTCAACCTTGATTGACCGCATGCAGGGTCTTTCACTGGAGGTAGCAGATCTCTGGAAAACTGTCTCTCAGTTTCTGCTTGCGTTCATGGAATTTGTTCTGAGCCTAAAATCTTGCTTCCGGATACGTTCCCCGGGGGTAGTGAGAATTTTGTTCGTTTTAGAGAGGCTTGCAAACTCTATTTTCGCCTACTTCCCCATTCCTCTGGTGATGAGGAGCGCAGGGTGGGGATCATCATCTCGCTGCTCAGGGATAACACTCAGTCTCGGGCCTTTTCGCTGCCGGTGGGGGCACGGCCCCTCCATTCATTGGATGAATTTTTTTTAGCCCTGGGTCAGATATATGATGATCCGGATCGTATTGCTCTGGCTGAGTCTAGACTACGTCTTTTATGCCAGAGTCCGCAGAGATATACTGTTCAGAATTTCGGAGATGGGCAGCTGATACTGGTTGGAATGATGCTACATTCGGAAGTCAATTTTGCCATGGTCTTTCAGAGGGATTGAAAGATGCATTTGCCTTTCATGAGAGACCTACCTCCTTGGACTCTGCCATGTCTCGGGCCGTTCGTATTGACAGGCGTCTTAGAGAGAGAGGAGAGATCACTCCTTCCTGTCATACTCAGTCCAAGGACAGTGCGGCGGTCTCATTCAGTGCGCAGGGGTCTCAGTCTCTCTCAATCCCCTATGAGCAGGAGCCCATGCAGCTGGGTTTGCTTGCCTCTGAAAATAGAAGATTCAGCTCTCAGGGGAGGGTTTGTTTCTGTTGTGGAGGTATAAATCATTTGGCAAATGTTTGTCCCTCTAGGAGATTCAGGCAGTTTTTTGAGAGTAATAAAGAAACAAAAAAAATAAAATAAATAAAAAACGTTCCATCTGTTACTATTGGCAAGGTTGATGCGGAAATTGAAGGTTTTCCGTTTGCTTGTAGTTTTGTGGCAGAGAATCAGGAGGATTGGTGTTCTTTTTTGTCCCTTGCTCATGTTGAGGATGTGTCATGTTTCGTCCTAAGCGGGTTGCCTACTCCTTTAGTGTTGGGGCTACCCTGGCTCACTAAACATAACCCCACCATTGATTGGCAAGCGAGGCAAATAAATGGTTGGAGTGACTTTTGCAGAGAGAATTGCCTCACGACATCTGTTTCAGAGGTTTCTACTAAGACTGTACCATCTTTTCTCTCGGAATTTTCGGCTGTGTTTTCTGAGAGTGGTGTTCAGGAGTTGCCCCCTCACAGGGAGTACGATTGCCCTATTAATCTCATCCCAGGCGCCAAGCTGCCTAAATCTCATTTATACAATCTCTCCCAACCTGAAAGGGTTGCTATGCGTGCTTATATCTCTGAGAGCCTGAGAAAGGGACACATACGACCCTCGAAGTCACCTGTTGCCGCTGTTTTTTTCTTTGTTAAGAAAAAAGATGGTTCTTTAAGAACATGTCTGGATTTCAGAGAGCTGAACAGTATCACAATTCGTGACCCTTATCCGCTTCCTCTGATCCCGGACCTGTTTAACCAGGTTGTTGGGGCTAAAGTTTTTTCCAAGTTGGATCTAAGAGGGGCATACAACCTGGTCAGGGTCAGAGAAGGAGACGAATGGAAGACGGCCTTCAATACCCCTGAGGGCCATTTTGAGAATTTGGTTATGCCTTTTGGTTTGATGAATGCTCCAGCCGTCTTTCAGCATTTTGTGAACAACATTTTTTTTATCATTTAATGGGGAAATTTGTACTAGTGTATCTAGATGACATTTTGATTTTTTTCTCCTGATTTCAAAACTCATAAGGACCACCTACGTCAGGTCTTGCTCATCCTGCGGGAGAATAAATTGTATGCTAAACTGGAAAAATGTGTGTTTGCGGTTCCAGAAATTAAATATCTGGGGTTTCTTCTCTCCGCTTCTGGTTTTCGCATGGACCCCGAGAAGGTCTGCGCTGTGCTTGAGTGGGAGCTTCCTGAGAATCAGAAAGCGCTGATGCGTTTTGCTAATTATTACAGGTAGTTTATTTTGAATTATTCCTCTGTTGTTAAACCACTCACTGATATGACTAGAAAGGGGGTAGATTTTTCTTCCTGGTCGGTAGAGGCGCGTAAGGCTTTTTCTAGTATCAAGGAGAGTTTTGCTTCCGCTCCCATCTTGGTACAACCTGATATCTCTCTGTCCTTCATAGTTGAGGTGGACGCTTCTGAGGTGGGTGTGGTTGCGGTCTTGTCTCAGGGTCCCTCTCCTGCCAAATGGCGACCGTGTGCCTTTTTCTCGAAGAAACTCTCCTCCGCAGAGAGAAATTACGATGTGGGAGATAGGGAGTTGTTGGCCATCAAGTTAGCTTTTGAGGAATGGCGCCATTGGCTAGAGGGAGCCAGACACCCTATTACCTTGTTACCATAAGAATCTGGCCTACTTGGAGTCAGCCAAGCGTCTGAACCCGAGACAGGCTAGATGGTCTTTGTTCTTTTCAAGGTTTAATTTTGTTGTCATGTTCCGCCCTGGGGTTAAGAATGTGAAGGCAGATGCCCTGTCACGTTGTTTTCCGGGAGGTGGGAATTTTGAAGACCCGGGTCCCATTTTGGCTGAAGGTGTGGTGGTCTCTGCTCTTTATCCTGAATTGGAGGCAGAGGTTCAGGTAGCCCAGGCAGAGGCTCCTGATCTTTGTCCTACTGGGAGGTTGTTTGTGCCTCCCGCTTTAAGACACAAGGTTTTTAAGGAGCACCACAATACTGTCCTTGCTGGGCACCCAGGGGGTAGAGCCACAGTGGATCTCATCGCTCGGAGATTCTGGTGGCCGGCGCTTCGCAAGTCGTTTGAGGGTTTTGTGGCAGTATTGCGAGACCTGCGCTCGTGCCAAAGTCCCTCATTCATGGCCATCAGGTCCTCGTCTTCCGTTACCCATTCCTTCCCGTCCTTGGACACATCTGTCCATGGACTTCATTAAGGACCTGCCTCGTTCCTCGGGGAAGACTGTGATTCTGGTGGTGGTGGACCGTTTTAGCAAAATGCCGCATTTCATTCCTTTTCCTGGGTTGACCAATGCTAAGACGCTGGCGCAGGTATTTATTGATCACATTGTCAAATTGCATGGTATTCCTTCAGACATAGTCTCTGATAGGGGCACGCAGTTTGTTTCCAGATTCTGGAAGGCTTTCTGTTCTTGCTTGGGGGTTCGGTTGTCATGCTCTTCTGCTTTCCACCCGCAGTTGAATGGCCAGACAGAGTGCGTCAATCAGAATCTGGAGACATATCTGCGCTGTTTTGTGGCGGAGAATCAGGAGGATTGGTGTTCTTTTTTGTCCCTTGCTGAGTTTGCTTTAAATAACCGTCGACAGGAGTCCTCTGATAAGTCACCATTTTTTGGTGCATATGGGTTTCATCCGCAGTTTGGGACATTCTCTGGAGAGGGGTCTTCTGGTTTACCTGATGAGGAGAGATTCTCCTCGTCGTTGTCATCTATTTGGCAAAAGATTCAGGATAATCTAAAGAGCATGAGTGAGAGATATAAGCGTGTGGCGGATAAGAGACGTGTGCCTGGTCCGGACCTGAATGTTGGTGATCTGGTGTGGTTGTCTACTAAGAATATCAAATTGAAGGTTCCCTCCTGGAAGTTGGGTCCTAAGTTTATTGGGCCTTACAAAATCTTGTCTGTCATCAATCCTGTTGCCTACCGTCTTGATCTTCCTCAGACTTGGAAGATCCATAATGTTTTTCATAAGTCCCTATTAAAACCTTATGTCCAACCCATTGTACCCTCCTTTTTGCCTCCTCCTCCGATTGTGGTTGATGGTAATCTTGAATTTCAGGTCTCTAGGATTGTGGATTCTCGTGTTGTCTGCGGTTCTCTCCAGTACCTCGTTCATTGGGAGGGTTATGGTCCTGAGGAGAGGATGTGGGTCCCAGTGACGGACATTAAGGCCACTCGTCTCATCAGGGCTTTCCATAGGGCTCTGAGTGTCCGGAGTTCACTCGTAGAAGGAGGAGTACTGTCACCGCCAGACATCTGAGAAGCTCTGACAGACGTTCTTCCGAACCTCCTGCTTGAGGTTCTTTTGTTTTGTCATCTCGTTTCCCTCTCTCAGTTGTCATCTAGTTGCACTGATTGCATCCCTTTAAATCCCCTCCCATACTGCATCACTTTGCGGTTTATACAACTTCCTGGAGTGTGTACATGCTGGATGCTACAACTGATGCTTCTACAGATAAGTCTGTTCATTTATTTGTGTTTTCCTGTTTGCTTGATCCTAGGTGACCCTGACTCCCTCCGTATTAAGTGTGGGGAGCGGGTGGTCGTGTCCCCTCACTATTATAGGGTGTTTAGGTGTCATACAGTCAAGGCACGAGGGCATGCAATTTTCTATCATAGAGATCGTTGCATGGGCTGAGAAGACATAGAGAGTTTCAGGGCTTAAATAGGGGTCACCCTTTTGTTCTTTAGTTTTGGATCAAGCCAGTCGGATCCTTATTTGTAACTTCTTGTTTTCTGTTACACCATCCGTGACATCGGCTTGCTTTTGGATTTTTTCTTTGCCTCTTCTCTTGTACTGACGTGACTTCCTGGATTTTGACCTCGGCTCGCTCTCGGATCTGTCTCTGTATCCTCCCAAGTACTGACGTTACCTCCTGGACTGAACCCGGCTAGTTGACCCGCCTCACCCTTCTGTTTTTAGTGGTACCTTGCTTGTTCCACCTCTCTGTCCGCTGGAGTGCTACCTCTCATTGGCTGTCCGCTTCCCTGCTGTCTCTATCTCTCTGCTTGCACTTACACAGGTCAGCGACTGTCGCCCAGTTGCACCCCGTCACCTAGGGCGGGTGGTGCAAGTAGGCATGGACAGGGGACCGTGTGGCAGCTCAGGGGGTGCACCTCCGCTCTATCTTAATACCTGTGACGCTACCCCGTGACAGAATCACAGGCCTTAATTTACCATGGACCCTCTACAGAGCCTCACCCAACATGTACAGGGTCTTGCTCAAATAGTACAGGAACTTGGGGAGAGACTACAGGTTCAGGAGACCGTCCGAACTCCCCCCATTCTTGCTCCTGCCACCGTTCAGGTGGAACCACACATTAAATTATCGGATCAGTTTTTGGGTGACTGCCGAAGTTTTTTAGCTTTCAAGGAAAGCTGTAAGCTTTATTTTCAACTACGCCCTCACTCCTCCGGTCCTGATCCACAAAGGGTTGGAATTATCATCTCCCTGCTTCAAGGTGACCCCCAGGAATGGGCCTTTTTCTTTGCCACCGGATTCCCCTTGTCTTAATTCTGTCAACCTCTTTCAATCTTTTCCAATCTTAAGGCCTTCACTCAGGGGAATCGTCCCGTGGAAGATTATTGTACGCAGTTCCGCAAGTGGTGCGTTCCCTCGGGTTAGAACGAAACAGCACTTAAATGTCAATTTAGGGCAGGCTTGACTGAGAAGTTAAAAGACATGTTGGTTTGTTATCCCTATCCTGACTCTTTAGAGGAGACCATGGCGCTAGCCATCAGACTAGATAGACGGATCAGAGAGAGACAGCGAGAGCATTTGTTTTCTCCTCATACCCTTCTTCAACCTGAGGTTTCCCCCATTGAACCCAAGATGGAGGCCCACTCGGACGAGCCCATGCAACTTGGGATGACGCGAAGAGAGCTACGCCGTCGTCGGGGCTCTTGTTTTTATTGTGGGGATACCGACCACTGGATCCATCAGTGTCCTAAAGCTCCGCCTTCTAGAAAGTCATCCAAGTCTGAAGGATCCAAGGACAAGGTACTCCCGGAGGTGGTAAGAAATAAATTATTGTTGCCGGTTTCTATTGCCTTTGGAGTCTTAAAGGGGTCAGGAAATGCCTTTGTGGATTCAGGGTCAGCATTTAGTTTTATTGATTGCAAATTTGTTGAAAAGATGGGAATTCCTATACTAGAATTGTCCACCCCGATCCAGGTAGTTGCCATCGATTCTACCCCCCTGCTAGGGGGCATGGTAAAACTCTGTACTCCGGAGGTTACCCTGTCTGTGGGGATCTGCCACTCAGAGAAATGCTCTTTCTTTATTTTAGAGAATCTTCCTGTTCAGGTAGTCCTTGGTATGCCCTGGCTTCAGCAACACAATCCGGTCATTAACTGGAGTTTGGGCGAGTTAGAGAGATGGGGGCCTAATTGTAGTTCTTGCTTAACCGTAGTTCAAGCTGGGGTTTAATCAGATATTATTCCTCATTTTATTTCTGATTATTCATATGTTTTTTCCACCACTGAAACAGATACTCTCCCTCCTCATAGGTCTTATGACTGTGTTATCGACTTGGTACCCAAGTCCAAATTTCCTAAAGGACGGATTTATAATCTTTCCGGTCCTGAGCGCAAGGCCATTAAAGACTATATCCAGGAGAGTCTTAGGATTTAGGAATCAGTATTCCATCCCGTTGATTCCTGATTTGTTTAACCAGATTTTGGGTGCTTCATTGTTTTCTAAATTTGATTTGAGAGGAGCGTATAACCTAGTTCATATTGAGGAGGGAGATGAGTGGAAAACTGCTTTTAATACTCCAGAGAGACACTTTGAGTATCTTGTTATGCCATTCGGTCTTTGCCATGTCCCAGCTGTGTTTCAGAATTTCATGAACGACATTTTTATAGAACTCATCGGCAAAGTTATGATTGTTTATCTCAATGATAATCTTGTCTTTTCAACTGACTGGGATTCTCATGTGTCTCACTTCAGACTGGTTGTTAAAAATCCTCAGGGAGAATCATCTGTCCATTAAATTAGAGAAATATGTGTTTGGAGTTCAAGAGATTCCTTATCTCGGCTATATTCATACTCCTCATTCATTGAAAATGGATCCCAGTAAGGTTCAGGCTATCCAAGACTGGGTAAGACCATCCTCCTTAAAGGCACTCCAATTCATAAATAATTTTTCTGTTATTGCCAAGTCCCTTACTAATTTAACTAAAAAAGTTCTGATCCGGTTAACTGGTTGTTGGAGGCCTGTCGGGCCATTTGATACCCTTAAAAATTGTTTTCAAATGGCTCCAGTCTAGGTTCAGCCCGATACCGAGGAACCTTTTGTGGTGGAGGTTGATGCCTCAGAGGATGGTGTGGGGGCTATCCTTTCTCAGGGGTCTTCTAACCTCACAAATTTAAGGCCATGCACCTTCTTCTCTTGTAAGTTCTCTCCTTCGGAGAGAAATTACGATATTGGAAACCGCAAATTACTGGCCATAAAATAGGCATTTGAGGAATGGAGGCATTTTTTAGAAGGGGCTAGACACCGTATTACTGTCCTCGCTGATCATAAGAACGTAGTGTTTCTTGAGGCGGCCAAATGCCTTAATCCTAGACAAGCCAGATGGGCCCTGTTTTTTACTTGTTTTAATTTTTCTGTTACTTTCAAAAAAGCTAAATTTAGCCAACTAAGAGAGGCCATAGGCCAAACTAACTGGGACAAAGTCCTCAAAAATAAAAATACAGCCACAAAATGGGATATCTTTAAAAACATCATAAAATCTCAGTGTGAGAGGTACATACCATATGGTAATAAAAGGTTAAGGAATAAAAAGAAACCAATGTGGATAAATAGAACTGTAACGAAAGCAATAAATGACAAAAAGAAAGCATATCATTCACTGAAACAGGAGGGGAGCACGGAAGCACTGAAAAACTATAAGGAAAAAAATAGAACATGTAAAAAACAAATAAAAGCGGCCAAACTAGAGACCGAGAGATTAATTGCCAAAGAGAGTAAAACTAACCCTAAAATGTTCTTCAATTATATAAATGTTAAAAAGTATAAATCTGAAGGTGTCGGCCCTTTAAAGAGTAATGAGGGGGAAGTCGCAGAGAGCGATGAGGAGAAAGCAAAGCTGTTAAATATTTTTTTCTCCAATGTATTCACTGAGGAAAATAAATTGTCAGATGACATGCAGAATGCAAAAATAAATTCCCCATTAAAAGTGTCCTGTCTGACCCAGGAAGAAGTACATCAGCGACTTAAAAAGATTAAAATAGACAAATCGCCAGGACCGGATGACATACACCCCCGTATCCTAAAGGAATTAAGTAATGTCATAGCCAAACCCTTATTTCTGATATTTGCAGACTCTATACTGACAGGGAATGTCCCACAGGATTGGCGCATGGCATATGTGGTGCCAATATTCAAAAAGGGGCCAAAAACAGACCCTGGAAACTATAGGCCGGTAAGTTTAACATCTGTTGTGGGTAAACTGTTTGAAGGTTTTCTGAGAGATGCTATATTAGAGCATCTCAACAGAAATAAGCAAATAACGCCATATCAGCATGGCTTCGTGAGGGATCGGTCATGTCAGACTAATTTAATCAGTTTCTATGAGGAGGTAAGTTCTAGACTTGACAGCGGCGAATCAATGGATGTCGTATATCTGGACTTCTCCAAAGCATTTGACACTGTACCACATAAAAGGTTAGTATATAAAATGAGAATGCTCGGACTGGGAGAAAACATCTGTATGTGGGTAAGTAACTGGCTCAGTGATAGAAAACAGAGGGTGGTTATTAACGGTACACACTCAGATTGGGTCACTGTCACTAGTGGGGTACCTCAGGGGTCAGTATTGGGCCCTATTCTCTTCAATATATTTATTAATGATCTTGTAGAAGGCTTGCATAGTAAAGTATCAATTTTCGCAGATGACACTAAACTGTGTAAAGTAATTTACACTGATGAGGACAGTATACTACTACAGAGGGATCTGGATAGACTGGAGGCTTGGGCAGATAAGTGGCAGATGGGGTTTAACACTGATAAATGTAAAGTTATGCACATGGGAAGGAAAAATGCAAGTCAACCGTACATACTAAATGGTAAAACACTCGGTAACACTGACATGGAAAAGGATCTAGGAATTTTAATAAACAGCAAACTAAGCTGCAAAAACCAGTGTCAGGCAGCTGCTGCCAAGGCCAACAAGATAATGGGTTGCATCAGAAGGGGCATAGATTCCCGTGATAAGAACATAGTCCTACCACTTTACAAATCGCTAGTCAGACCACACATGGAGTACTGTGTACAGTTCTGGGCTCCTGTAAACAAGGCAGACATAGCAGAGCTGGAGAAGGTCCAGAGGAGGGCAACTAAAGTAATAACTGGAATGGGGCAACTACAGTACCCTGAAAGATTATCAAAATTAGAGTTATTCACTTTAGAAAAAAGACGACTGAGGGGAGATCTAATTAATATGTATAAATATATCAAGGGTCAGTACAGAGATCTATCCCATCAGCTATTTATCCCCAGGACTGTGACTGACGAGGGGACATCCTCTGCGCCTGGAGGAAAGAAGGTTTGTACACAAACATAGAAAAGGATTCTTTACGGTAAGAGCAGTAAGAATATGGAACTCTCTGCCTGAGGAGGTGGTGATGGTGAGTACAATAAAGGAATTCAAGAGGGCCATGGACGTATTTCTGGAGCTTAATAATATTACAGGCTATAGCTACTAGAGAGGGGTCTTCCTCTGGATCAACTTGCGGGATAACAGGCCGAACTGGATGGACAAATGTCTTTTTTCGGCCTTATGTACTATGTTACTATGTTACTATGTTAGGAAGTAAAAATATTAAGGCAGATGCCTTGTCCTGGAGTTTTAATGCCGTCCAACCTCCTGACACCCTTCCCCCGGAACCCATCTTGCTGGCAAGCATCTTTGTGGCAGCAGTTTCTGCGGATCATTCCTCTGAGATTCAACAGGCTCAGCAACTTGCTCTTCCACAAACACCGGCAGATAAGTTGTTTGTTCCTGAGTGCTTTCGTTTTCAATTACTGGGTGAATGTCATGACTCTGTGCTCTCTGGTCATCCAGGTATTGCTGCCACTAAGGAATTGCTGCTGAGGTCTTTCTGGTGGCCCACTTTGTCTAAGGATGTACGGTCTTATGTTTTGGCTTGCGATATTTGTGCCAGGTCTAAGACCCCGAGAACACATCCCGCTGGTGAACTACAACCATGGTGCCCCAGTTTCCATGGTGACCGGAGAGGCAGGACGTTCGGCCGCACTCCTCCTGCAGGAGCGGCCGACGCTCGCCGTCGCCATGGGGACCAGCTGGGGCTGAGTGCCGAGCATTCGGTAATCGGCTACTGTCAGGGAGGAGGGATCATGTGACGCTGGCCACGTCACATGACCTCTTCCCTCCACTATTTAAACAGGCAATCTGCTGGCCACAGGTTGCCTGTGATTTTTGTCTCTTAGGCTGTGTATTATTGTTATTAAGCTTACCTCTGGAATTGACCCTTGATCTGCTTCCTGACACCTCTTCTGCCTGCTTTTATACAATTACTTTACGGTCACAAACTGTAAATTTGTTAACCAACAATGTAACTGCAGTATTGACTGGTTGTATTGGACAGAAATGCAGCAAAGGCCCCAAATGTAGGGTCTTGCACAAAATGGGTGGTTTTTTTAAAACCAGAATATAACAGCGGTATTTAATGCTTATATTGGACTACCAAAAAAAAACTGTAGGGACACACATATAAATAATATGAAAACTTTATTAGATAATGAATAATTGCAACAACTCATAAATAAAAAAAATTTAAAAGCATAGCAGCAATGCAGGTAGGTGCTGCGACAAGTAGCTCACAAACTGATCAACAAGGTATGAAATCCCCACAACAAGAATATCTCAAAAGAGCAATAGCAAAAGTATACCAATAATCTCCCAGGGACCTACCCCATCTACCCAGATGTCCTATGTATAAACATCCACATAGGGTCCCACAAGGGAAACCATCTGTGGATGCATAAACATCAGGCAGCTAAAAGGGGACAAAAGGACAGTGACGTCACCTATCACGCTTTGGATAGAGGAAGTATACTCACAGAATCACAATAACGCAAGAGTATGCACAAGAATATCGCATTATCACAGTCACATGGCCACAAGTAAACATCCCACAATGTGACATCACTGATCACACAATAGCTGATCGTGCGAGATCACGCACGGAAAAATCACATGACTGCAGTCACATGTTCGCACACATTGTGACGTCACATGGAAGCATAGAAGGTTTAATAGGTTGTGCTTATATTGGACTGTCACAAATGCAGTGCAGGGCGCAAATGTACTTTTTAGCAAAAATAAATAAATATGTTCCCACAGAATCTAACAGATGGATTTACTTGGATTGTACTTTACAGAAAAAATTATTAATATGTAACCCCCTGGGTCCCTGAACTCACAGAACGATTTCCTATATTATTTTGCCCTTCTCCTGGCACATATGCAGTGCAGGTGCACTTAAAAAATGGGTATATGTTTCCCACTAAATTAAAAAAACAGGGTTAAATTATTGTCCCTGGCATATGCTCTGCTGGTGCACTGTACTTGCACAAAATGGCCGCCAATGCCCACCTAACTAACAAACGGATAAAAGTTATTTCCCTTACGCCCATGACAGCACCCTTGACAGCACCCTTGAGAGACCGCCTCCATCCAGGACAGGAACTTTCGTGGAGAGCACTTAAGGAGGAGCATGGCCCAAAGACCACCAGTTCCTGTTTCCTGTCCTAGACAGAGGACGGTGCATGGAGAGCAGAAGATTTAGGCTGCAGGGCCCCTGGGTTTGATCTGGAGAGGGGTTACCTGTCCCGGCATAAGTATCCTCTAGGAGCCGCTGGCGGAAGTCTGGCGCTCGCTTCTGGGGTCCGGGTTATGCCGTGCTGCCGTTACTCTGCAGTCCCGGCCGCGCCGGAAGGTGCGTATGGCACGCCGGCCCTTCCTGACAGTGTTCAGGCAGACCGGGGCCTCCCTCTACCGTAGGGCATCGCAGAGGGTTAAAATCTTGCGATACAAGCGAGATCCGGAAATGGGGCCTCGTGACTTCCGGTTTTTGGAACACAGCGTGCGTTCCGGAAGTAGGAAGCAAATATCCTACTAAAGGCCGCAGATAGCTCCAGCAGGACCCGGCCGAGGGAGTTCTCACCCACAGGAGGCGCGCGGTCAGAAGCAGCCCAGCCAGCCTACTAAGAAGCCGGATTTTGTTCTGGAACTCACTCTATCCTACAGTGTCATGGAAAATGAGAGTGCCCAGCGCGCCGATCAGCAGGAGGATCATGAGAATAGATCGGTACTCCTGGTGGGGTAAGGGGGATCATTCCCCATCCATTTCTTTTTTTGTCATGCTAAAACGTCCTTTCCCTTTGCCTTGCCTTTTAGACTATAAAAGAGGGCCCTAGAAAGGCAGTCTCAAAAACCAGAGGGAAGGAATGTGGCATCTGTAAAAAGAAACTTGCACCCTCTTGGCCAAAATTGTTATGTCAACGTTGTGTTGAGAAAGTAGTGGAAGAAGAATCCCCATCCCTACTGCAGAATATTAGGGATATGGTGAAGTCATATTTAAAAAAGAGCCTCCCTTTCCATAGTCTCGACTCAGTTAATTGGGACAGGCCTCCTAAGTTGGATGCACCTGTTGCAAAAAATATATATAAAAAAATCGGCCTTACCATTTGAGGATCTGGGCACTCTTAAAGACCCTATGGATAGGCGAGCGGAAGCTTACCTCAAAAAGGTCTGGGAGACCTCAGCTCAAGCCTTTAAGCCAAATATTGCCGCCACATCCACTGCTAGGTCTTTAAAGTTATGGCTACAGGAATTAGAATCTCACATTCGGAATAAAACCCCGAGAGATCAATTATTAGTCGTTTTTCCCACTATACTTAAAGCGGTAGATTTTATTCCTGACTCCTCAGCGGATGGTCAGCTGCACTCTCTAATTCTGCCAGGCAAGCTATTTGGCTCAAAGGGTGGTCGGGAGACACTGGATCAAAAAAATTAAAAAAAAATCTGAGGCCAAGTACTCTCAAGGTACAGGTATCCGCTCTAAGTACCTTTTTTGATTCCCCCATCGCTAACCAGAAGATTTTTTTAAGCCATCAGCAGACTTAGACCTATACCTGGTCCTTCAGCCCCCCCCCTGGGACCTCAACTTAGTTCTCACTAGTCTCATGGATCCTGCTTTTGAACCATTACAAGAATTGCCCATAAGACTCTTGTCCTTCAAAACTGCTTTCCTTGTGGCAATCACCTCAGCCAGGAGGGTCGGTGAAATTTCAGCCTTTTCTATTTCTCCACCTTATACTAACATCCTAGATGACCGGGTGCTCATTAAGCCAGACCCTTCCTTTTTACCGAAAGTGGTCTCTATGTTCCATAGAACACAGGTCATTATCCTTCCTTCCCTGTGTCAAAATCCGAGTAATGAAAAGGAGAAGAAGCTCCATTGCTTGGATATAAAAAGATGCCTATCGCATTACCTGGAGGTTACTAGTCAGTGGAGGAAACCCTCAAAGCTGTTCATTCAATTCAGTGGGAAAAATAACGGTCTCGCAGCCTCTACTAAATCCCTTTCCAGATGGATTGTGAGCACCATTACTTTGGCCTATTCTTCAGCTAGAAAGACTCCCCTGAAGGGTTTTGGTGCTTATTCCACTAGATCAGTTTCCACTTCTTGGGCAGAAAGGGCTGACGCTACCTTAGAACAGATTTGTAGAGCAGCCACATGGCAGTCACCCTGTACCTTCTTTCATCACTACAGACTACGACTGTGTCACTGGGCTCAGGGCAGGGTAAAAAAATGTTGCACTGCAACCAACAAGCCTTTCAAAAAGTGCCATTAATTTGACGAACACCAAACTCAAACCCAAACTTTTTACTGAAAAGTTTGTGTTCGGGGGTCCAAAAATCCTAAAGTCGGTTCACTCAACCCTATCAGTAATCCATCAGAGATCCAAAACAGAGATAACATGTGAACAGAATATTTGCATGTCTTATGTGTTTTGTACCCACTCCTGTTTTTGGCTACCAAATTACAAGCCAAATCTGATGGGACCATACAGGCCTAACAGCTGCTACATAGAGAGGATCTGTTGTGCGTCTAATTTTTTTTTCCTTCTGACAGTTCAGAAAAAGGGTAAAATAAATGATGATGTCAGCCAAGCCAAAAAGGCTAGATAGTAGCCCAGTCATGAAGTGGGGAGCGTGGGAACAGCATGAGAATTTCACAGAGTGGCCCTATGACATAGTGGTGAGGTGGAATCAGTATGAGGAGACCACAGAGTGGCCCAATGACAGAGTCTGGATGTGGTGGCAGCATCAGGTGGTCACAGAGTGGCACAATGACAGAGTGTGGAGGTGGCAGCAGCAGATGGAGGCCACAGAGTGGCACAATGACAGAGTGTGGAGGTGGCGGCAGCATCAGGGGACCACAGAGTGGCAAGGTGACACAGTGTGGAGGTGGCAGCAGCATAAGGAGGCCACACAGTGGCATGATGACAAGAGATTGCGGAGATGGCAGCAGCATGAGGAGGCCACAGAGTGGCACGATGACAAAGTGTGGAGGTGTCAGCAGCATGAGGAGGCCAAAGAGCAGCATGATGACAAGATATTGCGGAGGTGGCAGCAGCATGAGGAGGCCACAGAGTAGCACAATGATGAGAGACTGTGGAGGCGGCAGCAGCATGAGGAGGCCACAAAGTGGCACAACAACGAGAGATTATGGATGTGGCAGCAACATGAGGAGGCCATAGAGTAGCACAACGACGAGAGAATGCAACACGAGCTGGCCACAGAGTAGAGTGACGACAAGAGATTGTGCAGGTGGCAGCAGCATAAGGAGGCCAGAGTAGAACAACGACGAGAGATTGTGGAAGTGACCGCAGCATGAGGAGGCCACAGAGTAGCATGACGACGAGAGATTGTGGAGGTGGCAGCATCATGTGGAGGCCAGAGTAGCAAAACAACAAGAGATTGTGGAAGTGGCAGAAGCATGAGGAGGCCACAGAGTGGCACGACGACAAAGTATGGAGGTGTCAGCAGCATGAGGAGGCCACAGAGTAGTGGCCTCCTCGGCTCGGCACGATTTAATAATACACATTGTCCGGCACAAAATTGGCAAATTTAAGTTTAAGGATATTGGCCCCTCATGAAAGCTTTAAATATTTGGGACTAGAAATAGCAAAGGACCCGTTTAGATTTATTCATTTGAATCCTATGCCGCTGCTTTGGAAAATTAGAGAGAGGATTAAGATTTGGAATAAACTTCACTTAAATCAGATAGGATAGGTCTTATTAAAATTATTCTGTTACCTCTGTTACTTCAGAAACTAATTTAATCAGTTTCTATGAGGAGGTAAGGTCTAGACTTGACAGTGGTGAATCAATGGATGTCGTATATCTGGACTTCTCCAAAGCATTTAACACTGCACCACATAAAAGGTTAGTATATAAAATGAGAATGCTCGGACTGGGAGAAAACATCTGTATGTGGGTAACTTGCTCAATGATAACATAGTACATAAGGCCGAAAAAGACATTTGTCCATCCAGTTCGGCCTGTCATCCTGCTAGTTGATCCAGAGGAAGGCAAAAAAAAAACCCTGTGAGGTAGAAGCCAATTTTCCTCACTTTAGGGGAATAAAAAATTCCTTCCCGACTCCAATCAGGCTATCAGAATAACTGCCTGGATCAACTTCCCCACTCTAGTAGCTATAGCCTGCAATATTATTACACTCCAGAAATACATCCAGGCCCCTCTTCAATTCCTTTATTGTGCTCACCATCACTACCTCCTCAGGCAGAGAGTTCCATAGTCTCACTGCTCTTACCGTAAAGAATCCTCTTCTATGTTTGTGTACAAACCTTCATTCCTCCAGATGCAGAGGATGTCCCCTCGTCACAGTTACAGTCCTGGGGATAAATAGATGATGGGATAGATCTCTGTACTGACCCATGATATATTTATGCATAGTAATTAGATCTCCCCTCAGTCGTCTTTTTTCTAAAGTGAATAACCCTAATTTTGATAATCTTTCAGGGTACTGTAGTTGCCCCATTCCAGTTATTACTTTAGTTGCCCTCCTCTGGACCTTCTCCAGCTCTGCTATGTCTGCCTTGTTTACAGGAGCCCAGAACTGTACACAGTACTCCATGTGTGGTCTGACTAGCAATTTGTAAAGTGGTAGGACTATGTTCTTATCACGGGAAACTATGCCCCTTTTGATGCAACTTATTATTTTATTGGCCTTGGCAGCAGCTGCCTGACACTGTTTTTTGCAGCTTAGTTTGCTGTTTATTAAAATTCCTAGATCCTTTTCCATGTCAGTGTTACCGAGTGTTTTACCATTTAGTATGTACGGGTGACTTGCTATCACGATCGGCGTGACTATCACATATGTGACACAGAGGGAGGGAAAGAGGAAGGCCCTGCCCAAGTGAGAGGGAAGGTGGTGACCCCTGACTCACCTTGCGGCTGGCACCTGGCTGCCCTGACGTCCCTAGACGGGTTCCTCACCCGTACGCCGATCACGTGCCTAAAACCCTGGCTTTCCCTAAGATGAGCCCTAGATAGTGAACAGGGCGGTGGGAACACTAGTCCGCACCACTAGCTCTAAAGGAAAACACCAAGGGGAGGACAGACAATACAGACTCAACATATAATCCCAGGTGGGTGACAACAGGAGACAACAAAAAGCCCAACAGGGATCCGGAGGGTAGCACTCTGGAACAACAACCAGGATTCACAGCTCCAGTGGGTCAGTATAGAAGTCCAGGCAGGAAGCTCTATAACTGGCAACTAGAGAAGTGTGAGAGGAGAATATAAGGAGGTTGGGAGTGGCAGACAAGAAACAGCTGAGGAGGAGAAGCTACGGATCCCTGAGTGAGACAAAAAGGATTGCAAGGCAAACACAGAAAACAATCACTAAGAAACAACGTGATCTTTAGACATAGAGCGCGCAGCCACCCGCTGCGACTTCCTGACCCCGGGTATAACGGAGTCAGACGTGGCTCTTGACACCCTCGTGACACTTGCATTATTCCTTCCCATGTGCATAACCTTACATTTGTCAGTGTTAAACCTCATCTGCCACTTATCTGCTCAAGCCTCCAGTCTATCCAGATCTCTCTGTAGTAGTATACTGTCCTCTTCAGTGTTAATTACTTTACGCAGGTGCTAATTACTTTAGAAAACATAGGGTGTTTATTAATTGTACACACTCAGATTGGGTTACTGTCACTAGTGGCATACCTCAGGGGTCAGTATTGGGGCCTATTCTCTTTAATATATTTATTAATGATCTTGTAGAAGGCTTGCACAGTAAAATATACATTTTTGCAGATGACGCTAAACTGTGTAAAGTAATTAATACTGAAGAGGACATTATCCTGCTACAGATGGATCTGGATAGATTAGAGGCTGACAAATGTAAGGTTATGCACATGGGAAGGAATAATACAAATCACCCGTACATACTAAATGGTAAAACACTCGGTAACACTGACATGGAAAAGGACCTAGGAATTTTAATAAACAGTAAACTAAGCAGTAAAAACCAGTGTCAGGCATCTGCTGCCAAGGCCAATAAGATAATGGGTTGCATAAAAAGGGGCATAGATGCCCGTGATGAGAACATAGTCCTACCACTTTACAAATCACTAGTCAGACTACACATGGAGTACTGTGTACAGTTCTGCTTTACGGTAAGAGCAGTGAGACTATGGAACTCTCTGCCTGAGGAGGTGGTGATGGTGACTACAATAAAATAATTTAAGAGGGGCTTGGATGAATTTCTGGATTGTAATAATATTGCAGGCTATAGCTACTAGAGAGGGGTTGTGGAGAAATTATTTAATGAACTATTATGGGCTAGTAAGAGGGTCAGGAAGAGATTAAGCTGGTTCACTAGGGCATATAATCAAGGTGGTTTGGATGTTCTGGATATGAGGCTCTATTACTTAGCGGCAATTATTGTTTTGATAATGAAATGGGAACAAGATGAGTTTTTACATTTTACAACATTTATTGCATAATAGTCAAGTTATGAAAATATAATGGAATAACAAAATTTCAAAAGTCTTGTTTTTCAGTTTAAAAGTCTTAGACCCCTTGCAGACGAGCGTGTCCGGATTTGGTCCGGATGCGTCCCGATGCATTGCGGCAAACCCGCGCGAGTAGGAACGCAATTGCAGTCAGTTTTGACTGCGATTGCGTTCCGATGTTCAGTTTTTATCACGCGGGTGCAATGTGTTTTGCATGCGCTTGATAAAAAACTGACTGTGGTACCCAGACCCGAACTTCTTCACAGAAGTTCAGGTTTGGGTTAGTTGTACTGTAGATTGTATTATTCCCCCTTATAATATGGTTATAAGGGAAAATATTAGCATTCTGAATATAGAATGTATAGTACAATAGTGCTGGAGGGGTTAAAAAAATAAATTAAAATAATTTAAATCACCTTAAACTACTTGTTCGCGCAGCCGACATCTCTTCTGTCTTGTTCTGTGAGGAATAGGACCTTTGATGACAACACTACGCTCATCACATGGTCCGTCACATGATCCATCACTATGGTGATGGATCATGTGACAGACCATGTGATGAACGCAGTGACATCAAAGGTCATATTGCTCACAGATGAAGACAGAAGAGATGCCGGCTGCGCAAACAAGTGGATTAAGGTGAGTTTAATTATTTTTATTTATTTTTTAACCCCTCCAGCACTTTTAGTGGATTTAGGTGAGTTTAATTATTATTTTTTTAACCCCTCCAGTTCTATTTTACTTAGCATTCTGTATTCAGAATGCTATTATTTTCCCTTATAACCATGTTATAAGGGAAAATAATAATGATTAGGTCTCTATCCCGATCGTCACCTAGTAACCGTGCGTGAAAATCGCACCGCATCCGCACTTGCTTGCGGATGCTTTCGATTTTCACGCAACCCCATTCATTTCTATGGGGCCTGCGTTAACGCACAAAGAGGAGCATGCTGCGATTTTCACGCAACGCACAAGTGATGCGTGAAAATCACTGCTCGTGTGCACAGCCCCATAGAAATGAATGGGTCAGGATTCAGTGCGGGTGCAATGCGTTCACTTCACGCATTGCACCCGCGCGGAATACTCGCCCGTGTGAAAGGGGCCTTATTTGAGCAAGGCCCAGTACTGTTAAAAGTGCTGCAGGCATCTGCTTTTGCGTTTGTGAACGGTCATATTTTCCCGTTGCAAAAACCAGCAGTAGTCGCCCATCATGTTGGGATTCCAGCGGCATTGATACCTGTTCACTTGTAAGAATACCAAATTGGGTGGGGAAAAAGTCAAGATGGGAATGTAAGAAATGCACTTTCAATGACATTCGGAAGCCAAGTTGTACATATGCTTTAAGCATGTTGTATACTAATTCGGCATAGTTTGCAGCTTGTCTGTTCCCAAGAAAGTTCTGCACTACTAGCACAAAGGCATCACAAGCTGCAAGACGCACTCGCTTTGTCAGATTCTTGCGCTGATCATAAGTAGTGTATTTGCCACATATGTAGCAGAAATTGTCTGGATCGTTAATACATTCGAGTTTATCCATCTTAAGTTGAAAAAATGATAGCTCACTTTATCAAAATCTGTCCAGCTTGCTTTATATACTTACTGCTCACATCAGCCTGAGTGCGTCCGAACAGGTCTGGACATGTCCATTGGAATATCGCCAATATAATGCATTAATATTATAACTGAGTAAGCTTTGCATGTATAACTTAAGGACCTCCGCCATACATGTACGGTGGAAGTCTGTTCCCCAAACATGGCACCAGCTTGCACGTGCAGCGGGAGCCATAGCCACAGCGTTTCTGCTATTTTAAATAGCAGAGACCCGTGGCACATGTATGCGATCAGCCATAAGGCTTTCAGATGCCGTAGTCAAATGTGACCACGACATCTGCGCAGTCCGGAAGTGGCAGTATATTACATTGATCTAATAGGCTGAAGCCTCAAGCAGGCTTCGGTGCCTATAAGATGACTATACCAATACAGGCCACTGGCAGAATTGTATTGGTATAGTGCAAATGAAGTGTTCAATGGTCTCTATATAGACATCAATGAACACAATAGGCAATCTAAGTATTGCCAGTTATTGTTACCCAAAGTGACTTAAAAAAGTAAAAAAAGTTTTTGCAAATATAAAAAAAGTTCAAATCACTCCCTTTCCTAAAAATAAAATAAAAAATTACTTAACTCCTTAAGGAAAGGGCTCATTTTCACCTTAAGGACAGGCCATTTTTTGCTAATCTGACCAGTGTCACATTATTTGGTGATAACTTTAAAACGCTTCGACTTATCCAAGCCATTCTGAGATTGTTTTTTCGGCACATATTGTACTTCATGACACTGGTAAAATAGAGTTAAAAAAAATCATTTTTATTTATAAAAAAATACTAAATTTACCAAAAATTTTCAAAAATTAGCAAATTTCCAAGTTTCAATTTCCCTATTTCTATAATACATAGTAATACCTACAAAAATAGTTATTACTTTACAAAAATAGCTATTACTTTACGTTCCCCATATGTCTACTTCATGTTTGGATCAAAATTTCAAAATTTCACTTTATTGGTAGATTTTTCAAACACCCCATATGTGGTCGTAAACTGCTGTACGGGCACATGGCAAGGCGCAGAAGGAAAGGAATGCCATACGGTTTTTGGAAGGCAGATTTTGCTGGACTGGTTTTTTGAAACACTCTATATGTGGCCGTAAACTACTGTATGGGCACACAGTAGGACATAGAGGGAAAGGTGCGCTGTATGGTTTTTGAAAGGCAGGTTTTGCTGGACTGGTTTATTTACACCATGTCCCATTTGAAGCCCCCCTGATGCAACCCTAGAGTAGAAACTCCATAAAAGTGACCCCATCTAAGAAACTACACCCCTCAATGTATTCAAAACTGATTTTACAAACTTTGTTAACCCTTTAGGTGTTCCACAAGAATTAATGGAAAATAGAGATACAATTTCAAAATTTCACTTTTTTGGCAGATTTTAAATTTTTATTATTTTTTTTCCAGTTACAAAGCAAGGGTTAACAGCCAAACAAAACTCAATATTTGTGTCCCTGATTCTGTAGTTTACAACACCCCATATGTAGTCGTAAACTGCTGTACGGGCACACGACAGGGCACAGAAGGAAAGGAATGCCATATGGCTTTTGGAAGGCAGATTTTGCTGGACTGGTTTATTTACACCATGTCCTATTTGAAGTCCCCCTGATGCACCCCTAGAGTGGAAACTCCAAAAAAGTGCCCCCATTTTAGAAACTACAGGATAGGGTAGCAGTTTTGTTGGTACTATTTTAGGGAACATATGATTTTTGGTGGCTCTATATTACACTTTTTGTAATGTAAGGTGACAAAAAATTGCTTTTTTACACAGTTTTTTTTTTTTTTTTTACGGTATTCACCTGAGGGGTTAGTTCATATGATATTTTTATAGAGCAGGTTCTTACGGACGCAACGATACCTAATATGCATACTTTCTTTTTATTTATGTAAGTTTTACACAATATCATTTAAAAAAATAAATAAAAAAATCATGTTTTAGTGTCTCCATATTCTGAGAACCATAGTTTTATTCAGTTTTTGGACGATTAGGTAGGGTCTCTTTTTTTTGCTAGATGATATGACAGTTTGATTGGCAGTATTTTGGGAGCATATGACTTTTTGATCGCTTGCTATTACACTTTTTGTGATGTAAGGTGACAAAAAATGGCCTTTTTACACTTTTTTTTTTATGGTGTTCACCTAAGGGGTTAGGTCATGTGATATTTTTATATAGCAGGTTATTATGGACGCGGCGATACCTAATATGTATACTTTTTTAAATTTACTTAAGTTTTACACAATAACAGCTTTTTTAAAAGAAAAAAATATTGTTTTAGTGTCTCAATATTCAGAGCCATATTTTATTTATTTTTTTGGGCGATTGTCTTAGGTAGGGGCTCATTTTTTGCGAGATGAGGTGATGGTTAGATTTGTACTATTTTGGTGGTCATACGCCTTTTTGATCGCTTGCTGTTGTACTTTTAATGATGTAAGGTGACAAAAAAATGGTTTATTTAGCACAGTTTTTATTTTTTACGGTGTTCATCTGAGGAGTTAGGTCATGTGATATGTTTATAGAGCCGGTCGATACGGACGCGGCGATACCTAATATGTCATTTTTTTTAACTTTATTTGTGGAAAATGAAGGTTATTTTATTACTTGAAACTTAAAATTTTTTGGGGGCAAACTTTTTTTCTTTCAACTTTTTTTCACTTTATTTTTTGCCCTACTTTGGGACTTCAACTTTTAGGAGTCTGATCCCCCTTACAATGCATTCCAATACTTCTGTATTGGAATGCATTGGCTGTATGAGTAATACAGTGTGTATTACTCATACAGCTTCCTGCCTGTGAGATCCAGGGGGCTGGATCTCACAGGCTCTTTACCAGAAGGCAGCCCCAATGCCTAAGGAAGGCATCACGCTGCCTTCCCTGCTAACGGGTCCCCGTCACAACAGCACTCGTACCCGATAACCACTGCAGTCACTGCCCAATCACCTGGAAACGCCGCAAATCGCAGGTCTGAATTGACCTGCGGTTTGAGGTGATCGCCGATACGGGGGGGGGGGGGGGGGGGTCACAGGACCCCCTTGCGCATTATCCCAGGGTGCCTGCTGATTGATTTCAGCAGGCACCCAGTTCCGATCACCGCCCACCGCGCTTTAGCGATCAGAACTGGGCATGACGTACCGGTACGTCATGTGTCCTTAAGTACCAGGACATCATGATGTACCGGTACGTCATGTGTCCGCAAGAGGTTACACAGTAAAAAAAATAAACATCATGGGAATCGCCGCATGCGAAAATGACCATACTATTAAATATATATATATTAAAATTTTAAAATACTGACAAAATAGGGAGGCTCAACACTCCAGGTGAACGGATAGCGGTGGGTTCACTGCTGATTGGGTCACTCACCCAATTGTGAAATGAAATAATATAGCAAGGAGGAGCAGGCACACCACCTTCTGGAAAAATAGTGGACCACTGGAAATACTCTGTTAAAATTTTTATTCTGAGATATCACACATAAAATGGCCAATGAATTACTCTAAACAATAAACAATAAAATACACTGAGATAAAATTGATATAAAAGAAATATCACATAAAATGCCAAGATTGATATGTAGTCTCCTGGAAAAATGTCTCATGAGTTGAAGAGTGTGGCAGAGAATTATAACAATCCACTTGTCAATATTGGTCTGTCTCCATGAGACTCTTACCACTCAGTAGTGCCGATGCTGTTAGTGTGTGGTATACATGCACGGAGCAGTAGAGAAGTGTGGTCTCCAAGACACTGGACTCTGCACACTGAACGCTGAACGCTGGATCGATTTAGACAGGCACACAGCCCGGAGGACGTGCTCAGAGTGACTGATTACACAGCGATGAAAACTGCAATCACCTGAGCGCAGGACGCAGGACGCTGGACGCTGGGTTGGTTTCAAGTGCTTAGTTCGCAGGGCGTGCTTTCGATCAGGTGATTCTATGCAAATGAATCAGATGTTCCGATCAGCTGGTATGAATCGCCCAATCCCGTAGTTCACAGGTCCTTGTACCAAGGATAAGTCCAGGTCCTATATTGCATCAATGGCTGTGTTCAAAAATAGTTGTTACAGAATAATACTTTTTATCCACAGGATCTTCTGTACTTGGGGTCCGGACCAGTACTAGGTGTAGAAATTGCATAGTCGGCTAGACGCGTTTCGAGGCTACCTGCCTCTTCCTCAGTAGCTACCAGACTGCGCTCTTCTAAACATTATATAGGATACACAATTAAAATCATTGGTAAAACCTGAGATCAGATAAAAACACTTAAAACATGGCGTGGATTCTAAAAAAAGGATTCTAAAATGGAGAACCACATCGGTTACAAATATGTATCAAAGTATCAAATATCATTCTATGTCCCACAGAATATATATATATATATTATTCTCTTGCAGTGTTCACAATCGCACAAATATATTAAAAAGGTTCTTTCATAATATTATCATAATGTTATCATAATAGGTCTCAATGCACACATGCGTCTCCTGTGCGTTTCTTGTTCTCATATGTCTTAGTAGAAAATTTGTATGTCTCTTCAACCATAGCACATATAAGGATATTTGTAAGGTATTTCTATAACATTTTTATAAAATTTTTGTTACTGACAACAAGATATGGCATGCAATAATTATATAGTCATTATGTCAGAAACCTATCCTATATTTTGTATGTAATTTCATATATTCTTCTAAACTGAATTAATATTTTATTTCTTGTTGAAAGTAGATATAATGATGCCTGGGAGCAAGGGGAGATCAGGGTGCTGGACTAAGGACAGCTGACCCTGATGTCACATCGGTCCCAGGCAACCTATAAAAAACCGAATACTTCTAATTCTGCATTGAGACCTTTCGGAACCAACGAGCCAAATTCAAAAATCCTTCTTGACTCTACTCGGGACATATGCATAATGTGATTCCCTCCCCTCCAGTTAGGTTGTATTCTCTCTAGGGCCACATATCTTAATGTACTGGGATCTTGATTATGATGAGTTTTAAAATGTCTGGAGACCGTATGCTTCTCATATCCCTTGCGTATATTCGCGATGTGTTCCGAGACTCTTTTTTAGTGTCCTCTTGGTTCTCCCAATGTATTGCTTATCACATGTACATTGGAGCAGATAGATAACATCCGTAGTACTACATGTTAGAAATTCTCTAATTGTCCATCTATAATTATTACTTGTTGACATCACTAATTCTGTTTTTTTATTCTGATTTTTTGTGATTTTACAATTTGCACAGCTTCCACAACGGAAGAACCCATGTAGGCCTACCCATTTAGCAATGGTATCAGTTTGAGTTAAATTCCTATTTTTAATGGTTGGGGCAATTTTTAATGCTAACGAGGGGACTTTTGTATATATAATGTCTGGTACGACTGGTAGAAGATGTCCAATAACTGTCTTCACGAAGAAGATGCCAGTGTGTTTTGATCATTTTCTCAATCTTCTTATACTGAGAATTGAAGGGAAGAATAAGTCTTATTTTATTTTCTTCTGCATCTCTCTTTAGTTCTATATTGGGTTTGTCTTTGAAAAAGGTGGTTCTATCCATCATTTTCACCTTGTTCAAAGAATTTTGTAAAAGGGATGATGGATATTGTTTGGCATCAAAATTTTTCTTCATTATTTCTGCTTCCTCTTCAAAAGTGCTCTCAGACGTACAATTTCGTTTTAAACGCCTAAATTGGTTGATTGGTATGTTTGACAACCAACGAGGGAGATGGCAACTCGTGTGCAGGATGTAGCTATTTCGAGTTACTGGTTTATAGTATGTACTGCAAACTAATCTCTGTTTCTACAGCAATACATAAATCTAGAAATTCAACTTGTTTTTGACTGATGTTGGCAGTGAAAGTTAAATTTTGGTCGTTCCGATTTAGTTCTATAATAAATTCGTTCAGGTCATCTTCTCTCCCATTCCAAATGAAGAGGATGTCATCAATATATCGCCGCCAGAGGACCAAGTTCGACCCCAGCCGCGACCCAATCACCCTGTGCTCAAATTGTGCTACAAAGAGATTGGCGTAGCTGGGGATGCGAAAATGACCATACTATTAAATATATATATATTAAAATTTAACAATATTAATGGCATACAGCAAATGGCGTAACGGTAAAAAAAAAAAAAAAAAAAAAGCCAATATGCCATTTTTTGGCACTTAAACTAACCAATATTATTATTTATTTTTTTATAAAAAGTGATTAAAAAGTTGCACACACTTCAAACTGGTATCACTGAAAAGAACAGATTGTCCCACCCAAAAATTTACCCTCATACAGCCCCGTACACATAACTACAAAAAAGTTATAGGGTCAGAATATGGTTCTAATTTTTTTTTTCCTCAAAAGTAGAGTTGAGCGAACACCTGGATGTTCGGGTTCGAGAAGTTCGGCCGAACATCCCGGAAATGTTCGGGTTCGGGATCCGAACCCGATCCGAACTTCGTCCCGAACCCGAACCCCATTGAAGTCAATGGGGACCCGAACTTTTCGGCACTAAAAAGGCTGTAAAACAGCCCAGGAAAGAGCTAGAGGGCTGCAAAAGGCAGCAACATGTAGGTAAATCCCCTGCAAACAAATGTGGATAGGGAAATGAATTAAAATAAAAATTAAATAAATAAAAATTAACCAAAATCAATTGGAGAGAGGTTCCATAGCAGAGAATCTGGCTTCCCGTCACCCACCACTGGAACAGTCCATTCTCAGATATTTAGGCCCCGGCACCCAGGCAGAGGAGAGAGGTCCCGTAACAGAGAATCTGTCTTCATGTCAGCAGAGAATTAGTCTGCATGTCATAGCAGAGAATGAGGCTTCACGTCAGCCACCACTGCAACAGTCCATTGGCATATATTTAGGCCTAGCACACAGGCAGAGCAGAGAGGTCCCGTAACAGAGAATCTGGCTTCATGTCAGCAGAGAATCAGTCTGCATGTCATAGCAGAGAATGAGGCTTCACGTCACCCACCACTGCAACAGTCCATTGGCATATATTTAGGCCTAGCACACAGGCAGAGCAGAGAGGTCCCGTAACAGACAATCTGGCTTCATGTCAGCAGAGAATCAGTCTGCATGTCATAGCAGAGAATGAGGCTTCACGTCAGCCACCACTGCAACAGTCCATTGGCATATATTTAGGCCTAGCACACAGGCAGAGCAGAGAGGTCCCGTAACAGACAATCTGGCTTCATGTCAGCAGAGAATCAGTCTGCATGTCATAGCAGAGAATCAGGCTTCACGTCAGCCACCACTGCAACAGTCCATTGTCATAAATTTAGGCCCAGCACCCAGGCAGAGGAGAGAGGTCCCGTAACAGACAATCTGGCTTCATGTCAGCAGAGAATTAGTCTGCATGTCATAGCAGAGAATCAGGCTTCATGTCAGCCACCACTGCAACAGTCCATTGGCATATATTTAGGCCCAGCACCCAGGCAGAGGAGGGAGGTCCCGTAACAGAGAATCTGTCTTCATGTCAGCAGAGAATCAGTCTGCATGTCATAGCAGAGAATGAGGCTTCACGTCACCCACCACTGCAACAGTCCATTGGCATATATTTAGGCCTAGCACACAGGCAGAGCAGAGAGGTCCCGTAACAGACAATCTGGCTTCATGTCAGCAGAGAATCAGTCTGCATGTCATAGCAGAGAATCAGGCTTCACGTCAGCCACCACTGCAACAGTCCATTGGCATATATTTAGGCCTAGCACACAGGCAGAGCAGAGAGGTCCCGTAACAGACAATCTGGCTTCATGTCAGCAGAGAATCAGTCTGCATGTCATAGCAGAGAATGAGGCTTCACGTCAGCCACCACTGCAACAGTCCATTGGCATATATTTAGGCCTAGCACACAGGCAGAGCAGAGAGGTCCCGTAACAGACAATCTGGCTTCATGTCAGCAGAGAATCAGTCTGCATGTCATAGCAGAGAATCAGGCTTCACGTCAGCCACCACTGCAACAGTCCATTGTCATAAATTTAGGCCCAGCACCCAGGCAGAGGAGAGAGGTCCCGTAACAGACAATCTGGCTTCATGTCAGCAGAGAATTAGTCTGCATGTCATAGCAGAGAATCAGGCTTCATGTCAGCCACCACTGCAACAGTCCATTGGCATATATTTAGGCCCAGCACCCAGGCAGAGGAGGGAGGTCCCGTAACAGAGAATCTGTCTTCATGTCAGCAGAGAATCAGTCTGCATGTCATAGCAGAGAATGAGGCTTCACGTCACCCACCACTGCAACAGTCCATTGGCATATATTTAGGCCTAGCACACAGGCAGAGCAGAGAGGTCCCGTAACAGACAATCTGGCTTCATGTCAGCAGAGAATCAGTCTGCATGTCATAGCAGAGAATCAGGCTTCACGTCAGCCACCACTGCAACAGTCCATTGGCATATATTTAGGCCTAGCACACAGGCAGAGCAGAGAGGTCCCGTAACAGACAATCTGGCTTCATGTCAGCAGAGAATCAGTCTGCATGTCATAGCAGAGAATGAGGCTTCACGTCAGCCACCACTGCAACAGTCCATTGGCATATATTTAGGCCTAGCACACAGGCAGAGCAGAGAGGTCCCGTAACAGACAATCTGGCTTCATGTCAGCAGAGAATCAGTCTGCATGTCATAGCAGAGAATCAGGCTTCACGTCAGCCACCACTGCAACAGTCCATTGTCATAAAATTAGGCCCAGCACCCAGGCAGAGGAGAGAGGTCCCGTAACAGAGAATCTGTCTTCATGTCAGCAGAGAATCAGTCTGCATGTCATAGCAGAGAATGAGGCTTCACGTCACCCACCACTGCAACAGTCCATTGGCATATATTTAGGCCTAGCACACAGGCAGAGCAGAGAGGTCCCGTAACAGACAATCTGGCTTCATGTCAGCAGAGAATCAGTCTGCATGTCATAGCAGAGAATCAGGCTTCACGTCAGCCACCACTGCAACAGTCCATTGTCATAAATTTAGGCCCAGCACCCAGGCAGAGGAGAGAGGTCCCGTAACAGACAATCTGGCTTCATGTCAGCAGAGAATTAGTCTGCATGTCATAGCAGAGAATCAGGCTTCATGTCAGCCACCACTGCAACAGTCCATTGGCATATATTTAGGCCCAGCACCCAGGCAGAGGAGGGAGGTCCCGTAACAGAGAATCTGTCTTCATGTCAGCAGAGAATCAGTCTGCATGTCATAGCAGAGAATGAGGCTTCACGTCAGCCACCACTGCAACAGTCCATTGGCATATATTTAGGCCTAGCACACAGGCAGAGGAGAGGTTCATTCAACTTTGGGTAGCCTCGCAATATAATGGTAAAATGAAAATAAAAATAGGATTGAATGAGGAAGTGCCCTGGAGTCCAATAATATATGGTTATGGGGAGGTAGTTAATGTCTAATCTGGACAAGGGACGGACAGGTCCTGTGGGATCCATGCCTGGTTCATTTTTATGAACGTCAGCTTGTCCACATTGGCTGTAGACAGGCGGCTGCGTTTGTCTGTAATGACGCCCCCTGCCGTGCTGAATACACGTTCAGACAAAACGCTGGCTGCCGGGCAGGCCAGCACCTCCAAGGCATAAAAGGCTAGCTCTGGCCACGTGGACAATTTAGAGACCCAGAAGTTGAATGGGGCCGAACCATCAGTCAGTACGTGGAGGGGTGTGCACACGTACTGTTCCACCATGTTAGTGAAATGTTGCCTCCTGCTAACACGTTGCGTATCAGGTGGTGGTGCAGTTAGCTGTGGCGTGTTGACAAAAGTTTTCCACATCTCTGCCATGCTAACCCTGCCCTCAGAGGAGCTGGCCGTGACACAGCTGCCTTGGCGACCTCTTGCTCCTCCTCTGCCTTGGCCTTGGGCTTCCACTTGTTCCCCTGTGACATTTGGGAATGCTCTCAGTAGCGCGTCTACCAACGTGCGCTTGTACTCGCGCATCTTCCTATCACGCTCCAGTGCAGGAAGTAAGGTGGGCACATTGTCTTTGTAGCGTGGATCCAGCAGGGTGGCAACCCAGTAGTCCGCACAGGTTAAAATGTGGGCAACTCTGCTGTCGTTGCGCAGGCACTGCAGCATGTAGTCGCTCATGTGTGCCAGGCTGCCCAGGGGTAAGGACAAGCTGTCCTCTGTGGGAGGCGTATCGTCATCGTCCTGCCTTTCCCCCCAGCCACGCACCAGTGATGGACCCGAGCTGCGTTGGGTGCCACCCCGCTGTGACCATGCTTCATCCTCATCCTCCTCCACCTCCTCCTCATCCTCGTCCTCCTCGTCCTCCAGTAGTGGGCCCTGGCTGGCCACATTTGTACCTGGCCTCTGCTGTTGCCAAAAACCTCCCTCTGAGTCACTTCGAAGAGACTGGCCTGAAAGTGCTAAAAATGACCCCTCTTCCTCCTCCTCCTCCTCCTCCTCCTGGGCCACCTCCTCTTCCATCATCGCCCTAAGTGTTTTCTCAAGGAGACATAGAAGTGGTATTGTAACGCTGATAACGGTGTCATCGCCACTGGCCATGTTGGTGGAGTACTCGAAACAGCGCAACAGGGCACACAGGTCTCGCATGGAGGCCCAGTCATTGGTGGTGAAGTGGTGCTGTTCTGTAGTGCGACTGACCCGTGCGTGCTGCAGCTGAAACTCCACTATGGCCTGCTGCTGCTCGCACAGTCTGTCCAGCATGTGCAAGGTGGAGTTCCACCTGGTGGGCACGTCGCATATGAGGCGGTGAGCGGGAAGGCCGAAGTTACGCTGTAGCGCAGACAGGCGAGCAGCAGCAGGATGTGAACGCCGGAAGCGCGAACAGACGGCCCGCACTTTATGCAGCAGCTCTGACATGTCGGGGTAGTTGTGAATGAACTTCTGCACCACCAAATTCAGCACATGCGCCAAGCAAGGGATGTGCGTCAAATTGGCTAGTCCCAGAGCTGCAACGAGATTTCGCCCATTATCACACACCACCAGGCCGGGCTTGAGGCTCACCGGCAGCAACCACTCGTCGGTCTGTTGTTCTATACCCCGCCACAACTCCTGTGCGGTGTGGGGCCTGTCCCCCAAACATATGAGTTTCAGAATGGCCTGCTGACGTTTACCCCGGGCTGTGCTGAAGTTGGTGGTGAAGGTGTGTGGCTGACTGGATGAGCAGGTGGAAGAAGAGGAGGAGGAAGCCGAGAAGGAGGAGGTGGCAACAGGAGGCAAAGAATGTTGCCCTGCGATCCTTGGCGGCGGAAGGACGTGCGCCAAACAGCTCTCCGCCTGGGGCCCAGCTGCCACTACATTTACCCAGTGTGCAGTTAGGGAGATATAGCGTCCCTGGCCGTGCTTACTGGTCCACGTATCTGTGGTTAGGTGGACCTTGCCACAGATGGCGTTGCGCAGTGCACACTTGATTTTATCGGATACTTGGTTGTGCAGGGAAGGCACGGCTCTCTTGGAGAAGTAGTGCCGGCTGGGAACAACATACTGTGGGACAGCAAGCGACATGAGCTGTTTGAAGCTGTCTGTGTCCACCAGCCTAAATGACAGCATTTCATAGGCCAGTAGTTTAGAAATGCTGGCATTCAGGGCCAGGGATCGAGGGTGGCTAGGTGGGAATTTACGCTTTCTATCAAATGTTTGTGAGATGGAGAGCTGAACGCTGGCGTGTGACATGGTTGAGACGCTTGGTGACGGAGGTGGTGGTGGTGGTGTTGGTGGTACATCCCCTGTTTGCTGGGCGGCAGGTGCCAACGTTCCTCCAGAGGCGGAGGAAGAGGCCGAGGCGGCAGCAGCAGAATAGGCCGAGGCGGCAGCAGCAGAAGAGGTAGCAGGGGGAGCCTGAGTGACTTCCTTGGTTTTAAGGTGTTTACTCCACTGCAGTTCATGCTTTGCATGCAGGTGCCTGGTCATGCAGGTTGTGCTCAGGTTCAGAACGTTAATGCCTCGCTTCAGGCTCTGATGGCACAGCGTGCAAACCACTCGGGTCTTGTCGTCAGCACATTGTTTGAAGAAGTGCCATGCCAGGGAACTCCTTGAAGCTGCCTTTGGGGTGCTCGGTCCCAGATGGCGGCGGTCAGTAGCAGGCGGAGTCTCTTGGCGGCGGGTGTTCTGCTTTTGCCCACTGCTCCCTCTTTTGCTACGCTGTTGGCTCGGTCTCACCACTGCCTCTTCCTCCGAACTGTGAAAGTCAGTGGCACGACCTTCATTCCATGTGGGGTCTAGGACCTCATCGTCCCCTGCATCGTCTTCCACCCAGTCTTGATCCCTGACCTCCTGTTCAGTCTGCACACTGCAGAAAGACGCAGCAGTTGGCACCTGTGTTTCGTCATCATCAGAGACATGCTGAGGTGGTATTCCCATGTCCTCATCATCAGGAAACATAAGTGGTTGTGCGTCAGTGCATTCTATGTCTTTCACCGCTGGGGAAGGGCTAGGTGGATGCCCTTGGGAAACCCTGCCAGCGGAGTCTTCAAACAGCATAAGAGACTGCTGCATAACTTGAGGCTGAGACAGTTTCCCTGGTATGCATGGGGGTGATGTGACAGACTGATGGGGTTGGTTTTCAGGCGCCATCTGTGCGCTTTCTGCAGAAGACTGGGTGGGAGATAATGTGAACGTGCTGGATCCACTGTCGGCCACCCAATTGACTAATGCCTGTACCTGCTCAGGCCTTACCATCCTTAGAACGGCATTGGGCCCCACCATATATCGCTGTAAATTCTGGCGGCTACTGGGACCTGAGGTAGTTGGTACACTAGGACGTGTGGATGTGGCAGAACGGCCACGTCCTCTCCCAGCACCAGAGGGTCCACTAACACCACCACGACCATGTCCACGTCCGCGTCCCTTACTAGATGTTTTTCTCATTGTTATGGTTCACCACAACAACAAATATATTATTTGGCCCAATGTATTGTATTCAAATTCAGCGGGATATAAATTTGAGGCCTAGTATTTAGGCGCTGGGTGACCGGTATGGATTTAGTGACAGAATTAGACTTGGAAATGCACAGAAGCGTGTGTGTGAAGTTATTCTGAATGACCCTATGTGCACCTTCAATATGATCTACCCTTTTAGGGATAGATTTCAAATAGCTCTGATATAGCAGAAACGACTAAATTATGAAATTGCTAAATTGGGAATTGTATTTCAACCCAGAACAAAAAATGTGCTTTGACGGACACTAAATAACTTTCCCAGCCACAACAGGACAGCGGTAACGAGAGATTTAGCGGGATATAAATTTGAGGCCTAGTATTTAGGCGCTGGGTGACAGGTATGGGTTTAGAGACAGAATTAGATTTGGAAATGCACAGTAGCAGGGTGTGTGAAGTTATTCTGAATGACCCTATGTGCACCTTGAATATTATATACCCTTTTAGGGATAGATTTCAAATAGCTCTGATATAGCAGAAACCACTAAATTATGAAATTGCTAAATTGGGAATTGTATTTCAACCCAGAACAAGAAATGTGCTTGAACGGACACTAAATAACTCGCCCAGCTACAGCACTAAGGACAGATTTAGCGGGATATAAATTTGAGGCCTAGTATTTAGGCGCTGGGTGACAGGTATGGGTTTAGTGCCAGAATTAGACTTGGAAATACACAGTAGCGGGTGTGTGTGAAGTTATTCTGAATGACCCAATGTGCACCTTGAATATTATATACCCTTTTAGGGATAGATTTCAAATAGCTCTGATATAGCAGAAACCACTAAATTATGAAATTGCTAAATTGGGAATTGTATTTCAACCCAGAACAAGAAATGTGCTTGAACGGACACTAAATAACTCGCCCAGCTACAGCACTAGGGACAGATTTAGCGGGATATAAATTTGAGGCCTAGTATTTAGGCGCTGGGTGACAGGTATGGGTTTAGTGCCAGAATTAGACTTGGAAATACACAGTAGCGGGTGTGTGTGAAGTTATTCTGAATGACCCAATGTGCACCTTGAATATTATATACCCTTTTAGGGATAGATTTCAAATAGCTCTGATATAGCAGAAACCACTAAATTATGAAATTGCTAAATTGGGAATTGTATTTCAACCCAGAACAAGAAATGTGCTTGAACGGACACTAAATAACTCGCCCAGCTACAGCACTAAGGACAGATTTAGCGGGATATAAATTTGAGGCCTAGTATTTAGGCGCTGGGTGACAGGTATGGGTTTAGTGCCAGAATTAGACTTGGAAATACACAGTAGCGGGTGTGTGTGAAGTTATTCTGAATGACCCAATGTGCACCTTGAATATTATATACCCTTTTAGGGATAGATTTCAAATAGCTCTGATATAGCAGAAACCACTAAATTATGAAATTGCTAAATTGGGAATTGTATTTCAACCCAGAACAAGAAATGTGCTTGAACGGACACTAAATAACTCGCCCAGCTACAGCACTAGGGACAGATTTAGCTGGATATAAATTTGAGGCCTAGTATTTAGGCGCTGGGTGACAGGTATGGGTTTAGTGCCAGAATTAGACTTGGAAATACACAGTAGCGGGTGTGTGTGAAGTTATTCTGAATGACCCAATGTGCACCTTGAATATTATATACCCTTTTAGGGATAGATTTCAAATAGCTCTGATATAGCAGAAACCACTAAATTATGAAATTGCTAAATTGGGAATTGTATTTCAACCCAGAACAAGAAATGTGCTTGAACGGACACTAAATAACTCGCCCAGCTACAGCACTAGGGACAGATTTAGCTGGATATAAATTTGAGGCCTAGTATTTAGGCGCTGGGTGACAGGTATGGGTTTAGTGCCAGAATTAGACTTGGAAATACACAGTAGCGGGTGTGTGTGAAGTTATTCTGAATGACCCAATGTGCACCTTGAATATTATATACCCTTTTAGGGATAGATTTCAAATAGCTCTGATATAGCAGAAACCACTAAATTATGAAATTGCTAAATTGGGAATTGTATTTCAACCCAGAACAAGAAATGTGCTTGAACGGACACTAAATAACTCGCCCAGCTACAGCACTAGGGACAGATTTAGCGGGATATAAATTTGAGGCCTAGTATTTAGGCGCTGGGTGACAGGTATGGGTTTAGTGCCAGAATTAGACTTGGAAATACACAGTAGCGGGTGTGTGTGAAGTTATTCTGAATGACCCAATGTGCACCTTGAATATTATATACCCTTTTAGGGATAGATTTCAAATAGCTCTGATATAGCAGAAACCACTAAATTATGAAATTGCTAAATTGGGAATTGTATTTCAACCCAGAACAAGAAATGTGCTTGAACGGACACTAAATAACTCGCCCAGCTACAGCACTAGGGACAGATTTAGCGGGATATAAATTTGAGGCCTAGTATTTAGGCGCTGGGTGACAGGTATGGGTTTAGTGCCAGAATTAGACTTGGAAATACACAGTAGCGGGTGTGTGTGAAGTTATTCTGAATGACCCAATGTGCACCTTGAATATTATATACCCTTTTAGGGATAGATTTCAAATAGCTCTGATATAGCAGAAACCACTAAATTATGAAATTGCTAAATTGGGAATTGTATTTCAACCCAGAACAAGAAATGTGCTTGAACGGACACTAAATAACTCGCCCAGCTACAGCACTAAGGACAGATTTAGCGGGATATAAATTTGAGGCCTAGTATTTAGGCGCTGGGTGACAGGTATGGGTTTAGTGCCAGAATTAGACTTGGAAATACACAGTAGCGGGTGTGTGTGAAGTTATTCTGAATGACCCAATGTGCACCTTGAATATTATATACCCTTTTAGGGATAGATTTCAAATAGCTCTGATATAGCAGAAACCACTAAATTATGAAATTGCTAAATTGGGAATTGTATTTCAACCCAGAACAAGAAATGTGCTTGAACGGACACTAAATAACTCGCCCAGCTACAGCACTAGGGACAGATTTAGCTGGATATAAATTTGAGGCCTAGTATTTAGGCGCTGGGTGACAGGTATGGGTTTAGTGCCAGAATTAGACTTGGAAATACACAGTAGCGGGTGTGTGTGAAGTTATTCTGAATGACCCAATGTGCACCTTGAATATTATATACCCTTTTAGGGATAGATTTCAAATAGCTCTGATATAGCAGAAACCACTAAATTATGAAATTGCTAAATTGGGAATTGTATTTCAACCCAGAACAAGAAATGTGCTTGAACGGACACTAAATAACTCGCCCAGCTACAGCACTAGGGACAGATTTAGCTGGATATAAATTTGAGTCCTAGTATTTAGGCGCTGGGTGACAGGTATGGGTTTAGTGCCAGAATTAGACTTGGAAATACACAGTAGCGGGTGTGTGTGAAGTTATTCTGAATGACCCAATGTGCACCTTGAATATTATATACCCTTTTAGGGATAGATTTCAAATAGCTCTGATATAGCAGAAACCACTAAATTATGAAATTGCTAAATTGGGAATTGTATTTCAACCCAGAACAAGAAATGTGCTTGAACGGACACTAAATAACTCGCCCAGCTACAGCACTAAGGACAGATTTAGCGGGATATAAATTTGAGGCCTAGTATTTAGGCGCTGGGTGACCGGTATGGATTTAGTGACAGAATTAGACTGGGATATGGCCAAAAAATAAACAGACTATTGCTGGTTAAATGCACTTGGTGTGACAGCTTCACCCTGATGTAGGCTTTAGCCAAAAAACAACCACACCATTGAGGGTTAAATGCACTTGGTGACAGGCGCAGCTTGCCCCTGATTTAGTATATGGCCAAAAAATGAACAGACTATTGCTGGTTAAATGCACTTGGTGTGACAGCTTCACCCTGATGTAGGCTTTAGCCAAAAAAAAACAACACCATTGAGGGTTAAATGCACTTGGTGACAGGCGCAGCTTGCCCCTGATTTTGTATATGGCCAAAAAATGAACAGACTATTGCTGGTTAAATGCACTTGGTGTGACAGCTTCACCCTGATGTAGGCTTTAGCCAAAAAACAACCACACCATTGAGGGTTAAATGCACTTGGTCGCAGCTTGTGCTGGCGCACCACAAGACACAAAATGGCCGCCGATCACCCCAGAAAAATGTGACTGACAAACGGTCTGGGCAGCCTAAAAACAGTGAGCAGTTGAGGATCAGCAGCTCAATGATCCACAGCTGCAGATCGATCAGTTAATCAAGTCCTTTGGAGGAGTTAATCTGCCTAATCTCGCCCTACTGTCGCAGCCGCAACCTCTCCCTACGCTAATCAGAGCAGAGTGACGGGCGGCGCTATGTGACTCCAGCTTAAATAGAGGCTGGGTCACATGGTGCTCTGGCCAATCACAGCCATGCCAATAGTAGGCATGGCTGTGATGGCCTCTTGGGGCAAGTAGTATGACGCTTGTTGATTGGCTGCTTTGCAGCCTTTCAAAAAGCGCCAAGAAAGCGTCACAAAAGCGCGAAGAAAGCGACGAACACCGAACCCGAACCCGGACTTTTACGAAAATGTCCGGGTTCGGGTCCGTGTCACGGACACCCCAAAATTCGGTACGAACCCGAACTATACAGTTAGAGTTCGCTCATCCCTACTCAAAAGGTTTTAATTTTTTTTCTTCAGTATTAAAATGCAAGAAAAATTATACAAGTGTGGTATAGTTGTAACCATACCGACCTGGAGAATGAAGATAACAGGACAATTTTACCGCACAGTGTAAAAAGTAAATAAATAAAAAGCTTTATCAGAATTGCATTTTTTCCCAATTCTACTCCATTTAGAATTTTTTTCCCGCTTCCTACTACATGGTATGCAAACATAAATGGTGCCAACAACTTGTCCCACAAAAAAATAAGCCCTCATAAGGCTATGTGAATGGAAAAATAAAAGAGTTAGGACTATGGGAAGGCAGGGAGTGAAAAAGAAAAACGCAAAAATGGAAAATCCCAGGGTCTTAAGGGGTTAAAATCTAGAAGTGTCAGGCAAATTCTGAGTTCATATTTGAAATCAGCGTGCTCATTTTAGTATAAATCAAATGTTTTTCTCTCAGTAGAAAAATCATTGTTGCACGGTTTTAGGGCTCATGCACACAAACATATTTTCTTTCCGCTTCCGTTCCTTTTTTTTGCGGACCGTATCACTTCAATGGGTCCACAAAAACAACGGAAGGTACTCTGAGTGCACTCCGTTTCCATATTTCTGTTCCACGAAAAAGTAGTGCATGTCCTATTATTGTCCGCAAATCACGATCCGAGGCCCCCATTCTAGTCAATGAGTCCCCAAAAAATACTGAATGCACACGGAACACGTCCGTATGTTATCCGTACTTCATCCGTATTTAGTGGATCCATACTGTAGAAATGCTATGCCTAGCCCATATTGCTCATGTGTTTGGTGATTAATAAGTACTGTTTGTTTCTGATCCGCAAAAAACGGATCGCATACGGAAACCATATGGATATGGTTTGTGGAATAACGGAACGAAAGAGGACTTAAATCAGAGAAAAAAAAACTCAGATACGGAACAATGGATCCTTGAAAAACGGACAGCAAAACAACAATGGTCGTGTACATGAGCCCTTACATAACAAGGAAGCTTATAAGATCCCCATGGTAAAACCTTTAATGAAGTCATGGGTGGTGGTCAAATGTTATTTAGATTTAAAGGGAATTACTCGAATGACTCCCTTTTGGTATAACAGAATACACCAGTTTTGGGGGGGAATCTAAGTATTGGATATCAAAAGGCTTATGGCACATTACACAATATATTAAAGATGGAATATTGAAAGCTAGGGAAGAATTACTAGGGAATGTAGGAGAGGACAGACAGTTTTTTTTTCCGATATATTCAATTATCAGCAATTTTTAAGGGAGTTATGCACAAGAAATCAATGGCGCTGTGCTCACATGAATTGATGAATTTTATCTTAGGGTGGCGGGGTATTTATAGATTGGTTTCAACTTTATATAAAAAACTAAGAGCTATTGTAAATAATAGGGAGAGGTGTAATAGTAAGGTTGCATGGGAAAGGGAGGTACGCCCCATAACTGAGGAACAATGGGTGAGCTTCTGGCTAACGAGCAAATATTTGCGGAATCCATCGTATAGTAGAGTATATCGTAGAGTTACTCAATTTATGAATTTAACTCTACTATATGTAACCCCTAGCTGGCTTCATAGATTTTCATTTGGTACCCCAAATATATGTCCAAGATGTGAAAACCCAAAAGCAGATATTATCCATATGTGGTGGTGCTGTCCCAAAATGCAACCTTTCTGGCAGAATATCTGTAAAGAATAAATCAAGGCAACTGGACGTACTGTAGATTTCTTGAAAACGTTTCACTCGTTCTTCCAACGAGCTTTCTTAATTCTGAGTGACTGTACAAAAATTCTGGGAATAAATATGTAACTGAATCAACATCTGGTAATTATACCCAGCATTGGGTCAAAGGTGTTAATTCCATTATCCTAATTGGAGTCAGTAGGTGATAAAGACTTCCCAGAAAAAGGTGTCAAGACAGCATTGTATGTGGCAGACAATAAATGTCTAACCCCCCCGCCTCTATTCAAGCTTGGCTTCTCCATTTTTACGTAGATGGCCTCATTCACGCCTCGTTTGTACCAATCAACCTCCTTATCCAAAACACGTACTTGACTGTCTTCAAAGGTGTGACCTGTTCCTTTCAGATGTAAGTACACGGCTGAATCTTGACCAGAGGTTTTGGCTCTTTTATGCTGAGCCATACGCTGATGTAATTGTTGTTTTGTTTCGCCGATATACAGTTCTGAGCATTCCTCGTTGCACTGGACTGCGTACACAATGTTGTCCATCTTGTGTTTAGGCGTTGGGTCTTTGGGGTGGACCAGTTGTTGCCTCAGTGTGTTGCTGGGTTTAAAGCAAACAGGAATGTGATGTTTATTAGACAGTTTCTCAGACACCCCAGCTACATATGGGATAACCATATGCTTGCGTCTGTCATGCTTCTCGCCCTCACTGGTAGTCTTGGTGCTCTTTCTTCTCCTTCCTTCTGTTTTGACAAAGGCCCAAACTGGATACCCACAAGTTTTAAGTGCCCCTCTGAGGTGTTTGAGTTCCTTCGCCTTGGCCTCTGTGCTGGTGGGGATTTTCTCTGCCCGGGGGTGTAGAGTCTGGATGACTCCCAGTTTGTGGTCTAGAGGATGGTGGGAATCAAATAGCAGGTACTGGTCTGTGTGTGTTGGTTTTCGATAGACCTATTGTCTGCCACATACAATGCTGTCTTGACACCTTTTTCTGGGAAGTCTTTATCACCTACTGACTCCAATTAGGATAATGGAACCAACACCTTTGACCCAATGCTGGGTATAATTACCAGATGTTGATTCAGTTACATATTTATTCCCAGAATTTTTGTACAGTCACTCAGAATTGAGAAAGCTTGTTGGAAGAACGAGTGAAACGTTTTCAAGAAATCTACAGTATGTCCAGTTGCCTTGATTTATTCTTTACAGATATACCATGACCTGGATAAATAAGAACCTTCACAGACTTTCTGGCAGAATCTTTTTGAACTGATCGGTGGTATTTTTTGCCTTAAACTGCCTTTGCAGATTTGTGTTTTTGGGTGAAATGCCTTATAATTTAACAAAAGATGATGAATTTATGGTATATAAGTCCTTTTTTCTGGCTCGTTTTTTGTAGCTAGAAAATGGATAATTGAAGTACCCACGGTTAATGAGTGGATAAACACAATGAATTTGCAAAGATCCATCAACTTTCTACTATGGATATTGGTTGGTTGTCCTGGCAGATCATTTCAGCAACTAATCATGTAACTGTTTTAGCTCTTTTGTCTCCTGGTTTGAAAATTTACTTTTTGTTTAGAAAGGCTGGCATAGTCCATTGCTGAGAAGGTGGTGTTACTGCTTTGCGTTTAACTGGCGGTGGTTTGAACAGACTTTCTGTAAACAATGACTCTGCTGATCCTGGACTAGGAGCTGGACTAGACGTTGATGCCGGACGTTTGAAGCCCCCCTGATGCACCCCTAGAGTAGAAACTCCAAAAAAGTGACCCCATTTTAGAAACTACGGGATAGGGTGGCAGTTTTGTTGGTACTGTTTTAGGGTACATATGATTTTTGGTTGCTCTATATTACACTTTTTGTAATGTAAGGGGACAAAAAATTGCTTTTTTTACACAGTTTTAAATTTAAAAATGTTACGTTATTCACCTGAGGAGTTAGGTAATATGATATTTTTTTATAGAGAAGGTTCTTACGGATGCAGCGATACCTAATATGTATACTTTTTTTTATTTATGTAAGTTTTACACAATAACATAATTTTTGAAACAAAAAAAAATTATGTTTTAGTGTCTCCATATTCTGAGAGCCATAGTTTTATTCAGTTTTATTCTGCTGATCCTGCACTAGGAGCTGGACTAGACGTTGATGCCGGACTGTGAAAAAAAATGAATTCTTCGGGGGGCGTGGCTAGCTATGCAGGAGTGAGGACGTGTGTGCTACGAGCTCCTCCACAGCACCGGAGAAAAAACACCTCCAGCTACCCACCATCAATGGGCAAGGTGACTAAAAAGGGCAGGGCCCGCTCTGTGGCCGCCCTGACATCCTCACAAGGGGACTTACCAAGGCTCTTTATCAGACAGCCTGCGACTTTGGGCCCTGACATGACCCAGATGGCGCCGCCTGCACTGCCGCGAATCCGCCTGTAACAACTTTAGCAGCACCAGGATCTCCCCACCACTCACCGGATCAGCGCAGATCCCAGTCCGCATCAGTGCCGACCCTGCGCAGCGATCCCGGTCAAGTCTAGATGCCCCATAGCCTGGAAAAAGGAGGCCCTGGACCGCGCCCTGAGCTCCCACCTCCGGCTCAGAGAGAAAGCCTGACAGCCACCGCTCTGTCTCTGCGCTCTCCAGCAACGCAGGTCAGTGCAGAAGACTTCCCCCTGTTACAGAGGGCTCCTCAGACAGCCTCTCACCCCATTACCCGGGGACATGGAACCTCCAGCCCATCAGCGGCCTCACTGCTCTTGGGGACAGGATCTTCTACTGGGTCCCCCTGGTTATGTGCTCCAGCCAGCCACATGGGACATTTCCTGATGCAGGGTGAACCTTCTTACCGGGGGCAGCCCGGAGAGGCTGACAGGGAGGCCCCGAACTCACAGCGGATTATGGCTTCGCTCCGTGCCTGTTGCGGGAACCCCTCTCGCCCCACTCTCCTGGGCCATCCCTGGCGGCATCCCCGCACTGGTCCACAGGCTCATCATGGGACGGATCCCACCTACGCCACAATGGCGCTGTTTGCACAGACCCCGGCCGCCTTGGCAGAAATAGCCCCCCCAGGGCTTCCCACAATCATTCCAGAGACCCTCGTCCCCTGCTCCTCAGTTTGATGAGGACTCTCGGCCACCCACTATGGCGGACTTACGCAACCTGATGTGTTCGCTACCCACCAAGGCGGACCTCTCCAGCTTTCTTAGCTAACATCTTACAAGAATGGAAAAGAGAATTCACACAAGTACGCTCGGAGATGGCCCTGATTGATACAAAGGTGGACGCCGTTCAACAGGACCATGCTTCCTTGTCTGTAGATGTGCAAGCCTTGAAATACAAAATACAGTCCCACGACGCACAACTGCACACCTTGCAATATCACCTGGATGATTTTGAAAATAGAAGCCATCGCAACAATATTCGGATCAGAGGCCTTCCTGAGTCAATAACGCAGGCGGAACTTTTACCCACCATTGTGAAAATCTGCAATGATCTCCTGGGACGTGCACCAAGCTCCAACATCGAAATCGACAGAGCTCACAGGGCATTGAGGCCCCCCAACCCTGATCCCTCGAAGCCAAGGGACTTCATTTGCAGAGTCCACTTCTATGCTATCAAGGATCAGATCCTGCTCAAAGCCCGACAGATGTCGTCCCTGTCCTATGAAGGTGCCCACTTTATTTTACTATAGGACCTATCCCGCCATACCCTAGCCCAGCGTGCTGCCCTGCATCCACTCTTAAACCTCCTCAAAGAGCGTGACATTCCATACCGCTTAGGCTTCCCTTTTGCTCTACTTGCGGGCCCCAAGGAACAAGTTGTCACCCTCTGGGACCCTACAGATCTTCCCCACTTTCTGCAGCAACTGGACTTGCCGCCGGTGGACTTGGGGCCCTGGCCGTCTCTTCTTCCGCCTGTTCCGCAGTCGTCGGGACGACGTCGTCCATCACCTGCTGACGGCGCTTCTAGATCCTCTGCACCGACCTCAAGAGGACGACGCCAAAAAAGACTAGGCAGCCTGAGACACAGATCCCCACCCCACCTCACCAACTGAGGGGCTCCCTGTGTAACCTGCCTGGGACTACTATGGCCTCTATATACTAAATGTTACAAGCTGGTTCTTGCCTATCCACCAGTGAACCAGTTTGTGGTAATGGGGGGGGGTTTGAGGAGGGTGGGTGTGGCGAGGGGTGATATGGGTTTGGTTCGAGCATGGCTGCGGTTGTCAACAAGGGGCAGTGGACGACTCCCTTATAACTGTAAAACGTAATGAATGATAAAGTTCTAACATGGAATGTACGAGGGCTCGGGGACAGAACAAAATGGATTATAGTCTTTGACTTGATCTCTCGACATCTACCCACAATAGTAGCATTACTGGAAACACATGCATTACCAGAGATCCCCGAATATCTAACAAAGAAATGGGCGGGGTATCAGTTCCACTCCAGCTTTTCGTCATACTCCCGTGGGGTCAGTGTATATGTCCACAAAAATTACGATTATGTTCCCTTGGAACATTGGATTGACACAGACGGGAGATTCATCTTTCTCTATGGCTGATGGAACGGCCGAAATTGTATTTTGGCCTTTTTGTACATCCCCCCCCCCCCATTCGCCATGACAGTCCTGAAGCAACTGGCCACGTTCGTATATAGCAGAGAGTGGTGTCCGGTTTTAGTTACCGGGGATTTTAACTGTGTGCTAGACCCCGAACTGGACAGAATATCTAATGTTGCAAAATACAACCAGGGAAAACACTCATTATTCCGAGGGTTCTGTAAAGAAACAGGGCTAATGGATATCTGCCGGGCATTGTATGGCAACATACAGGCTTTTTCATGCTTTACCAAGACATACAACGCCATGTCCAGAATTGATATTGCCCTGGCAAACAGTGAGATGATCGCCCCAATTCTGAAAAGGAAATATGAGATCCAAGGAATTTCAGATCACTCACAGATCTTACTAGTCATTAAGATAGGGGGACAACATACCAGTGTTAGACCCTTCAGATTGAATGTACACTGGCTATCTATTGTACAGGACCAAGATAGGATAAACAAGAAATTAGCCCACTTTTGGAGACAAAACATCGGATCAACACACATCCATTTTGTGTGGGACGTGATGAAGGCATATCTCCGTGGGCTATACTATGGCATAGTTAAAGTAAAAAGAGCAGAGTTCTTTATAGAGGAAAAAAGCCTGGAAGACAATGTAAAATATTTAGAAGGGATGATCAGAATAAATAATGACGCGAACATGCGGGTTAAGCTTAAAACAGCTAAGGATAAGTATACAAACTACCTGACGAAAAAGGTACATAACGAACTGTTCTTTCAAGGATATGATCACTTTTGCGAGGCGGGAAAGCCAGGTAAACTTTTAGTTTCCATAATATCTAATCAAAGGGCCTGCCCAAAAATTTGACAAATCCAAACAAGTGATGGCCGTAAGTTGGATAAAGCAGCGGAAATTGAGGGGGAAGTAGTAAAATACTTTAATAACCTATATCGCTCTGAGATAGATGACAGCGAGGTTTTTTTATTTTTATTTTTTTTATTTACATTTAGTCAGAGACTACTAATTGCCTGCTCTTGACATGTGCATGCTTTATTGTCGATATTTGATAACGTTCGATAAAATTTAGCTTTTATTGGTTATTTATTTTAATAAATTGTGAACGCTTACTTCTAACCTACTTACTTAAAATTCTCAACGGCAGACCCTTAGTGTGCTAAATTATTGGTTGATTTACTTTCTGTTCTGATGCTAGCTTGAAAATGCTGTGGCAGTTTATTATAGGACTGGCTGTCTTTAAACAATATAGCCTCTGTATGTACTCTCTAAGCTCACTGAAATGACGCTGTTGCCTCTGCCACTGCTTGCTAGCTTTTCAGTATATTTGTTTGCAGACACTTTGTGACATTTGCTGAGCTCATTTGCTGTAATGGTAGCTATCAATTCGCTACACTTTTCTGCTCACTAGACACTTTCCGTTACTTATTCAATCCCTTGACTCAGTATCTGATAGCGGCGCTGTCACTGTCTGTGCTGCCTGATAGCTACTCGGTAGCTTTCACACTAAACCTGGGTCTGCTGTGATCTAAAAACTAACTAGATCGCTGCCCCCCGACATGTTTCGCCATATACATGGCGTCTTCAGGGGATCGGGCAGTCTGCACAGAGGTGGCCTGGGTTGGATCTATTTATTACCTCCTACTCTGATGACATGAACGATCGAAAACCAGTGATATGCTTTATTATTGCCTAGTGGTTTGTTGCGTGCTGGAGTATTGGCTGTTTGATTCGCTTGATCCTTACGTCACTGATCGCGCGATCCTTCTGTATTCTCGCGCATGTCTCTGCACTTGGAACTTGAAGCTGATTCGTGATTTTTTTTTTACTACTCTTATGCCTAGGTCAGGGATCGCGTAATCGTTCTATGTGCGCATGTCACCGTACTTAGATAATTTCGTACTGGTGCCGTTAGCCGATTTGCTATTTTTTTACTCTCATGTCTAGGTCAGGTATCACGTAATTGTTCTGTATGCGCATGTCACCGTAGTTGGAAACTTTCAATCTTGCTTATTCCAAACAGTACAGGGACCTTTAGGGATTCATGAATGTATTTATCAATTTAACTTTCGACTATTGCCTGATAGGTATATTCGACACTTATTATGCCACTAGATTACAGTCCTTGATACTAGTGTTTATTTTTAATTATTATTTTTTGTTATTTTTGCTATTTTTAATTTTTTATTATTATTTATTGATTGTTTATTATTTAATAATTATTCTTTACATATTCTGTCTAGAGGAGTATTGCTGTAATATGGTGTGCATATCTATACTGAATTGTTTTGGCTCTTTTTGTTTTTATTTAGGATTATGCCACTCTTTTTTACTCTATTATTATTTAATAAACAGATATGCACCTTCTCTAGTACTTGGCTTATATATCTTTTTTTCTTTTTTCTTTTTTACTTATTTTTCCCTTTTCAATTATTTTTTATAATTATTTTTTATTTATGTTTGTTTGTTAATTATTTATTCTGTATTCCAGATTGTGTTTATTGATAAATATTACTTTAATTATGATGTTTTGTCTCTTGTTGTTATTTTTACAGGTCCTTTCATACTGCTGGATCCATTGGGAGGTAATATTTTAGATTTACCTTACTCTCTAATAAAATTTTAATGTTTTGATCTAGTGGTTGGCCACTTCTCTGTACTTATAGACTTAAAGGTCAGATTTAGTTTCTTTCTTTGAATTTTGTGTTTCCTGCTTTTTCTTTGTATTACTGTATTTTTACAGGAATGATGCATAAGTAAAGCCTTCATTTAATCCTTGAGGTGAAAGACTTTTGAGTTTATATATCCAGCGGGTTTCTTCCTGCTGTAATTTTTTGTCTATATCTCCCTGTCTGGGGCCTGGTTTTATTTTCGCAATTCCCCATATTTTCAGACTGTCACTTTTTCCATTATGTTCTGTTTGAATGTGCCTAGATAGGGTGGTATCTGTTTTTAAATTTATGTCACTAAAATGTTTTGATATTCTTCTACGGAGTTCTTGAACCGTTTTTCCGACGTAGATTTTAGGACAGCTACATTGTCTAGCGTATACCACTCCTGTGGTTTTGCAGTTTATGTAATGGGCAATTGTATACTTTTTATGATCTACATGATTTACAAACTCTTTGCATGCTTGCATTTTACTGCAGAATTGGCAGTTTCCACATGGGTATGACCCTTTGATGGTTAGCCATGTGGTTTTTTCTACTGGTTTCGGCTGCCACTGAAAATGGCTATGAACTAGCTGTTCTCTAAGGTTAGCTCCTCTTCTATATGTTATTGTGGGATGTTCTGTAATAACATTCTTAATATCTTCGTCCATCTTTAGGATATTCCAATACTTTGAGAATTTTGCTTACCTCTTGATGTTTTATATCAAACGTGCCTATACAGCGCACTGTTTTTCCAGTGTTTATTGTTTTCCGGTCCAGTAGGAGATCATTTCTATCTTTTTCTTTTGCCTTTCGGTATGCTTTATGTAGCACCTTTTTTGGGTATCCTCGTTCTAGGAATTTTTGATATAGCGTATTGCTTTCGCATTCAAAGCTGTCTTCTGTTGAACAGTTTCTTCTCGCTCTGATGTATTGGCCTACTGGGATTCCTCTTTTCAGGGGTGTTGGATGGTAACTAGACCAATGTAGAAGGCTATTGCTTGACATGGGCTTTCTGTAGATTTCTGTCATTATAATTCCATCTTCTGAGAGGCTGAGGGTTATATCCCAAAAATTGAGTCTGTTTTTGTCAATCTCTCCAGTAAATTTTAATCCAATTGTGTTTAAATTAAGAATTTTAGTGAATTCATAGAATTCGACTTGTGTGCCTTCCCACAATATTATGACGTCGTCAATATAACGACCCCAATACGTGATATATTTTGTGAATTGATTATGTGCTTCAGTGATGACAGCGAGGCACTCATAGAGGACTTCTTGCAGCAAACCAGGATTCCTGCACTTGTGGAACCAGACTTGGCACTCCTGAATTTCTCAATTCTTTTGGGTGAGTTTCAGGAGGTCGTCTCCAGTCCCCGGGTCGGATGGCCTCCCGTTTGGCATATACAAGTGTCACGGGGAGGTCCTCCTGCCTGGGCTACTGCAGGTAATAAATGAATCTTGCATTACAGGGAAATTGCCCCCGTAACTAATGGAGGCAATTATCACACTGATCTTGAAGAAAGGGAAGGATGGTAATAAAGTAGAGGCCTACCGACCCATATCATTACTCAACTCTGACTACAAGATAGTCGCCAAAGTACTCGCAAACAGACAAAAAAAGGTAATAAAGGGGCTAGTACATACAGACCAGACTGGGTTTATTCCCGGGCGACAGATCCAGACGAATATACCCAGGACCTTCCTGAATATACAGACAGGAGGGGGGGGGGGAGGACCGCTCCATCCTGTCCTTGGATGCCACTTAGGCTTTCGACAGGGTGGAGTGGTCCTTTCTATGGCAGACCATGCATAAGATGAATCTGGGGAAAAGTTTTATTAAATGGGTCAAAATGTTATATAATGGTCCAGTGGCTAGAGTTAACATCATTGGGGTGATCTCTCCTGCTATCTGCCTGCAGCGTGGTACTCGGCTGCCCGCTCTCTCCATTACTTTCTGCAATTTTCATGGAACCCCTCGCTTGCAGGATCAGAGCCGATGAGGAAATTGTGGGATTCGGAGGAAGGGGGGCGGGGGATAAGATCAGTTTATATGCGGACGATATACTGCTTTATTTAAATGACGGATGGAGAAATGTTCCACGCCTTATGCAAACAATAGACGAGTTTGGCCAGGTGGCCGGGTATGAGATAAATTGGTCCAAATCTGTCCTCTTTCCTCTGAATTGCGTCCCCCTACAAACTGATGTCAAAGTAAAAGTAATATCACCACTGGACCATTTGGAGTACTTAGGGATAAAGATTGGTAGCTCATTAAGGGATTACAATAAACTAAACATCATCCCTTTGATAAATAACGTAAAGGAGAAGGTCAGGGTTTGGCAGAAACTTCCCCTTTTGCAGATTAATAGAATCGCACTGATTAAAATGATTTTACTGCCCTGGATACTGTACGTGATCGGCCCCTGCCCCATTTGGATCGAGGATAGTTTTTTTTAACTGGATTGACAGATTGATCAACGATCTGATATGGGACAGGAAAAGGGTCCGTATCTTTGGTTAGCTGAAATTGATGGTGGCCTCGGCCTTCCATATTTTCAGGGATACTATTTGTGTTTATACTATTTGTGTTTTCAACTGCAATGGTGCATTAATGCTGGGGATGGCTTATTGCTATCTTACCTTACTAAACAACAGATGTGTCCTATACAGAACATACAAACCGGATTCCAAAAAAGTTGGGACACTATACAAATCGTGAATAAAAAACTGAATGCAATGATGTGGAGGTGCCAACTTCTAATATTTTATTCAGAATAGAACATAAGTCACGGAACAAAAGTTTAAACTGAGAAAATGTACCATTTTAAGGGAAAAATATGTTGAATCAGAATTACATGGTGTCAACAAATCCCCAAAAAGTTGGGACAAGGCCATTTTCACCACTGTGTGGCATCTCCCCTTCTTCTTACAACACTCAGACATCTGGGGACCGAGGAGACCAGTTTCTCAAGTTTAGAAATGCTCTCCCATTCTTGTCTAATACAGGCCTCTAACTGTTCAATCGTCTTGGGCCTTTGTTGCACCTTCCTCTTTATGATGCGCCAAATGTTCTCTATAGGTGAAAGATCTGTACTGCAGACTGGCCATTTCAGTACCCGGATCCTTCTCCTACGCAGCCATGATGTTGTGATTGATGCAGAATGTGGTCTGGCATTATCTTGTTGAAAAATGCAGGGTCTTCCCTAAAAGAGATGACATCTGGATGGGAGCATATGTTGTTCTAGAACCTGAATATATTTTTCTGCATTGATGGTGCCTTTCCAGACATGCAAGCTGCCCATGCCACACGCACTCATGCAACCCCATACCCTCCGAGATGCAGGCATCTGAACTGAGCGTTGATAACAACTTTGGTTGTCCTTGTCCTCTTTGGTCCGGATGACATGGCGTCCCAGATTTCCAAAAAGAACTTCGAATCGTGACTCGTCTGACCACAGAACAGTCTTCCATTTTGCCACACTCCATTTTAAATGATCCTTGGCCCAGTGAAAACGCCTGAGCTTGTGGATCTTGCTTAGAAATGGCTTCTTCTTTGAGTTTCAGCTGGCAACGGTGGATGGCACAGTGGATTGTGTTCACTGACAATGGTTTCTGGAAGTATTCCTGAGCCCATTCTGTGATTTCCTTTACAGTAGCATTCCTGTTTGTGGTGCAGTGTCGTTTAAGGGCCCGGAGATCACGGGCATCCAGTATGGTTTTACGGCCTTGACCCTTACGCACAGAGATTGTTCCATATTCTCTGAATCTTCGGATGATGTTATGCACAGTTGATGATGATAGATGCAAAGTCTTTGCAATTTTTTGCTGGGTAACACCTTTCTGATATTGCTCCACTATCTTTCTGCGCAACATTGTAGGAATTGGTGATCCTCTACCCATCTTGGCTTCTGAGAGACACTGCCACTCTGAGAAGCTCTTTTTATACCCAATCATGTTGCCAATTGACCTAATTATAATAACTTTTTGGGGATTTGTTGAGACCGAGAAAATTTGAATCAACGTATTTTTCCTTTAAAATGATACATTTAGTCGGATTAAACGTTTGATATGTCATCTACGTTCTATTACAAATAAAATATTGACATTTGCCATCTCCACATCATTGCATTCATTTTTTATTCACAATTTGTTTAGTGTCCCAACTTTTTGGGAATCCGGTTTGTATTTAGCATAGTGGAGGCTGGACTTTTAGGGCGCCGTGAACACACCTGCCCTATAAGTACAATGTTGCAGAAAGTATAGAATAAGATAAAATCCATTTTGAAGGTTACATATGCCCTGGAGTTCACCCCGTTATGGGATAAAAAAAATTCTAAAATAATTTTTAGCCCTAAATGATAACAATTTCTGGACTCGGAGGGGGATCAGGATGCTGTCACATATTTGTACTGCCGGTAAATTAAAACCCATAGGGGAAATATTTCACGAGACACCAATTACAGCGTTAAACCACTATAGATATGCCCAACTTAAGCATGCACTCGCACAAATTTCTCAAACACTAGTCACGCAGTCACTGTTAGTTTTCTGTAACACTTTCTACGGAAAAAAAATGTGGGTTTCACAAATCTATACCAGACTACAAAAGGATTTAAGCACGGTTATTAAATTCAAAAGTGTTGGTAAATGGGAAGCGGATTTAGGGTTAGGTAACTCACTCCAGTGGCGGGAAGTATATCAAAACATCAAGAAGGCCTCCCTTTTGCGCCAATACCAGTTGACAATTCAAAATCGTACACCAGCTATCTCTCACTCTGGGACTCCTCTTCAAAATGTACAGGAACAAAGAAAAATAATTTTGTTGTCTGAAATGCCTCTGCCCCGAAGTCGGATATGTCCATATGTTATGGAGCTGCCCGGCTATTAATAATTTTTGGCAAAGTATATTTCAGGGTATGGGGTCAAGGACTGAGAATAGCCCTCCCCCAACGATTGAATTAGCCATACTTGGGATATTTTCTCCGGAGTTCAAACACAAATTATCAAAAGGCGAACAGACTCGCTGGCTGAATGGGCTTTTATTGGCTAAGGTGCTAATTCTTAGAAACTGGGTGATGGATAAGGCCCCAACCAGATCAGAGTGGGAAAGACTTATGCACAGAGTAAAAGAATTTGAGTACATCGAATGTAAAGGGGAGAAGCATCGGACACAATGGGAGTGTACTTGGCTGGAGTGGAACTGATAAGGGATGCCCGGGCGGAATCACTCACGTACATACGGGCGTTAAGGTATGAATTATAGGGTACTATAAGATAGGATGAAACAATCTGGAACGACGGTGGTAGTCACCCACCGCCCCTACGTCAACCGTGGCCTGGCCAGGGGTAGGGGGGGTTGCTCTAGATGAAAGGAGGGAGACTAGTATCCATGCTAGGTCATCTTCTTCTCCTCCACATGCTTTCTGGCCTATCAGGCCAATGCGCCATGTTAGTGTCCTAGCATTATGTATATTATTGTGATGATGCATTTTGAGATGTAATATGTATATACAATATGCTCTTTTTTTTACATTTGTATATTGTCTTCCCTCTGAGATAATTAATAAAGAAATTTATAAAATTAAAAAATAATAAAAAATAAAAAGAAGGAGAAAGCCCACTCTCTTAAACTTGCTCTACAAAAAGTCACTTCCCTGGAACTTGCCCACAAACGAGCACTTACCCTGCAAACTCTCCATGATCTCCAGAATGCACGCATGGAAGCTAAACGCCTTCTAGAAGCATCCTATAAACGTATGATACAAATATGCAGGAGTAAATTCTACAAATATGGAAACAAAAGTGGCCGTATGTTGGCAAGGGCTCTAAGGGGAAGACTGGCATCCTCCCACATTCCCACTATCATAAACTCCCAAGACCGTATGGTAAGTACCACCACGGACATCGCGGCCGCTTTCCACTCCTACTCGAAGCTCTACAACCTACCCCATACTTCCCCTCAAGCAGTGAGTAAATCTCCCGACCCTAAGAGCCCTGGCCCCGATGGGTTTACAGCTAGGTTCTACAAATCCTTCACTTACACCCTCTCCCCTATCCTGCTCCAGGTCTCATGATACTTTCCCTAGATGCAGAAAAGGCCTTCGACCGGATATCTTGGCACGCCATCCGAGAGGCTCTCACACATAGGCCTGGGCCCGATATTCCTGTCAAAGATCCTGACATTATACAAACATCCCACTGCTAGAGTTAAAGTGAATGGAGCCCTTCCCCCCCCCCCCTTTCCAATCCACAATGGGACAAGGGAAGGCTGCCCAATATCCCCCTTGCTATATGTCCTGGTCATGGAACACCTGCTGGCCTCCATATGCGCCAATCCAGATATCTCGGGAATAAAGATTGGATCACAAGAATATAAATGTGCGGCGTTTGCCGATGATCTCCTTCTCCACATAACCAACCCATGCATTTCTTTGCCATTTTTGCTTCGGCAGATATCTCACTTTGGTGCTTGGTCCAATTTCAAAATTAACATGTCTAAATTGGAGGCCCTGGATGTCTCTTTGCCAAACAACTTGACCCCCGCCCTCAAGGCTTCTTTTCCCTTTGCTTGGCCACCAAGTGGTATAACATATCTGGGGATAAAGGTGACAGCAGATCTCTCACGACTCCATAAACTGAACTTCACGCCCCTTCTCCTACAGTTCCAAAAAGACGTAGATGGATGGCGCAAACGAGACTTTTCCTGGTTTGGTAGAATCAGTAAATTAAAGATGACCCTCTTACCAAAACTACTGTACCTTTTACAAACCATCCCCCTTCGCATCCCGTCCACATTCTGGTCCCAACTTCGCAGATGCTTCACGCAGTTTGTGTGGGCTCCTGGCCGACCGCAGATAAGATGGGAGATAATGACTCGCACCAAGGAAACTGGAGGGGTGGGTCTCCCAGACTGTCGACCATACTACCACTCTGCAGCCTATGCCCAACTGTTGGACGTGACGTGTACTGACACATCCAAATCATGGGCGCAAATTACACAGGACACCTCACTATGTTCTATAATAACCCTCCCATGGTTCGTGGGCTCTCCACGTCACACGTTATCGCAATTGTTCTTCTCTGCCATACCATACCCTTGCAACCTTAGCATCCATAGGTCGCCCAACTTCATTGATTGACCCCAAAGGCCCTCTAGTACCGGTAACTGACCACCCCAGATTACCTCCAGGTCGCTCACCCAGACCCTTTCTTCAGGGCACAAGAATCTGCCCGATCAGGTTCTACCATGTCCTTTCCGGTCCCACACTGAAACCTCTATCCCAAATACTAGAAACTCCATTAACTCATAATTCCTTCGAGTATCTGCAGCTTCAGCATTTTTATACCTCTTTAAGCAAAACCCACACTCTAGCCCGAAAACTCACTGGGCCAGATTTATCATTAGCTCAGGTCAGAATAATGGAGTGAAAAAGTCCCCAGAAAGTCCCAAACGCTAAAACTGCGCACAAATTTGCGACTTTTTTCTGCTCTGCAAATGAATCTCTAGACAGATTTACTATTGGGACTATTTAAAAAGTTGCAAAAAAGTCGCAATTTCACTCCAGTGAGGACCATGCTTATCTTATGAGACTTTTTAATAGAACATGCGACTTTTTCATAAAAACATGCAAATTTTTCGTAAAGATGTGCGACTTTTGTAAATCTGCTTACTGACGGATAAACTGCTACTGTCAAACCACATTTATTGCAGTCTTAAAGGGCTGATCATAAATCTGACTTGGCTAAAACTGACTTTAGCCATATGTGAAAGTGGAGTGAGCTGTCAGAGTCATGATAAATCTGGCCCACTGAGTTTGAGCAGATGTGTGTTTCTCCCTCAGCGGTCTTACACCCAATATCTTCTGTGTACAAGCTGCTGATACACCAGCTATCCTCATGCCTTCCTCCATATTGTCAAGCCTGGGAGTGGGATCTGGGAAACCACTATACCCCAGCCCAGTGGAACAGATGTTTCCTTCTATCACACAATTCAACAATTTCGGCCAAAGCTCAAGAAACGAGCTACAAAATTGTATCTAGATGGTACAGAGCACCAGCATTACTCCACAAATGGTTCCCGACGGTATCGGACCGTTGCTGGAAGTGTCTCACGGAGGAAGGCGCGATGATCCACGTGTGGTGGAATTGTAGCGGTTTACGGCCTTTCTGGAACTTTGTTCACAAAACAATCAAGGGAGTCACAGGTGTCCCCATTCAAAATTCTCCAGAAGCCCTCTTGCTGTTCAACTGTGTCCTGAATGTCCCAGCATATAAGAAATCCCTCCTAAAACACATGGTACAGGCAGCGAAGGCGGTGATTCCCAGGCATTGGAAATCCACCTCTCCCCCCTCGCCTGAGGAGTGGTTTGATGAAAATCGCCCTGTTTAAGAGACTAGAAGACCTCATTAGTATTACACCCGCTGACACCTTACGATATGTGAAGACATGGAGCCCCTGGGAAGCCTTTCGCTCCTCAGCCTCATTTCGGGATGCACAGGTCTAACCTCTTCAAAAGAAACTGCAACCCCTTTCCCTTCTCCCTCCTTCCCTCCCCCCTGCCCCCTTGTCTATTGTCTCGTCTGTTTGTCTACTATCATAATCTACATGTCCACTTGGGCATTTCTACCTCATATTGTTCCATGGTTTATATTGTTTGATGTCCGGTTCTATATACCCATTACAGTTCTATAGACATCATACTTGAAATGTTCATATCACGTGAATTTGCAACTGTTTTATATTGTTATATTGCAAAAATTCAATAAAACCTAAATGAAGAAAAAACTAATTCTTCATCTAGGTCTTCGGATGTTAAATCCTCACTGACAGACCGAGCCGTTGAGAGTGAAGCTGGAGGCAATAGTGGCGATGGTGAACGTGTGCTTTTCAGCTCCTGAAATTTGGAGAAATGTTTTGTTTTCAAATGTTTCCACATAGCTGAGATGGTATGGGAGTCTTTTCCTCTGGATATTTTAGCCGGGCACAGGTTGCAATTTGCATAATCTTCATTCTGTTATATTTTGAAATAGTTCCAGATGTTTTATGCTGGTTGAGATGATACCATCTTATGGTGTGGTATTGGCACACTCTGCCTGAAGGTGACATGAAAAAAAAAAAGTCTTTAACACTACATTTTGTAGTGCTCCTTGTCACTGTTTCCTTCTTCTCATGCCTGCCACCTCAATATAATGCCCCCTTAGTAGTCTAGATACTGCCCCTTAGTATAAAACCCCCTCTAGTAAGTAACACAGCAATATAAACCTCCCAGTCAAAACACATAGTTGAACAGGACCTGCACAGAAGAGGTGCATTTGCAATTAAAGTGCAGCAGTAGTAAGCTATATCACTTGAATTTTGGTATAGGTAGCCTGGTATAGTAGCCCTCAGTATATGCAGCCTGATATAGGTGCCCCCATTTGTAGGTAGCCAGGTATAGTTGTCCCCAGGATAAGTAGCCAGGTATAGTAGCCCACAGTATTAGGTAGCCTGGTATAGTTGCTCACAGTATTAGGTAGCCATGTATAGTTGACCACAGTATTAGGTAGCCAGGTATTGTTGTGGTAGTACCTACCTGCACAACAAACAAGAAGGAGCAGCTGTGTTGCTCTAGGCAAGGTTGATGTCCTGCTCGGCGCTCCAGACAAGGTCGGGTCGGGTCTCCACTGCAGGCAACAGCGGTACTTGAGTGGGACCTTGTAACGCACCAAGTTGATTAGTTAGGATCTCAACTGCAGAGTCAATGGACATCAACTATTTACCACACTGCCTAAGTGCTGGCTGTGTGTTTTGCGGCTGCTCAATTTGAACCCCAGGCGGCTCTCTGTCTTAGGCGGAGAGGTTGGGGTTACCAAAATCATGTACCGCAATACACATAAACAGATTAATTAATGGGGAGGAAGATCTCCTCTTAGTTGCGAAGGTCAGGAGGTATTTTTATAGCAATTCCTCAGGAATATATATATCTGCAATATCAACTCTCACCACCGGATGGCAACAACTCTTCAGATTAGTATGTGACTGCAATATCAACTCTCACCACTGTGTGGCAGCAATTCTTCAGATTAGTATGTAACTGCAATATCAACTCTCACCACTGTGTGGCAGCAATTCTTGTTAGCAGGCATGTACTTGCGTTTTAGGAGTCCTCCGAGAGGAAACCAGCAGTGGGGGAGCCGTAGCAGATGGTGGTGAATCCTCCAAGAGGAAGGCAGCAGTGTGGAAGTCCGTAGAAGATGGTGAGTCCTCCCTGAGCTGCAGGGTTCCAGACCTGCATCAACGATTCTGTCCTGTATGTGCAAATGGCGCTGACAGGGTGCGCACTCCATTAGTGGAACACCTTGTACAGCCCCTGACTCCTATTTATTGGCCAGAGCGTGAGTGGGCGGCTCCATTAGACAGCCCAGCGGCAGGTGTGTTCCATCACAGACCTGCACAGAAGATGTCAAAATGCAATTGAGGATAGTGCAGTTAGCAACAGCAAGCTTAGCTATATCACTTGAATTTTGGTATAGGTAGCCTGGTATAGTAGCCCCCAGTATATGTAGCCTGGTATAGATGCCCCCATTTGTAGGTAGTGGTGAACTGGAATCTGGCTATGTCGGATACAGTGAAATCCAGGAGCGTGCCCCTCTTCTGGATCAAGATTCCGGATTTCTGAACATACATGTGAACCTTCCCTTAGCAAACACTCGCTCGTTGGGTGACCACGTTGTTCGGCTTGCAACAAAAATCATTGTACCTGGGCAGCAAATTGTCCAGGGATGTGCTGTCCAGAAACAATGGGGGTGAATGATCACAGACATGGTACTAGAAAATCATCCCCATACAGAGGAAAGGATCACTACATGTAAATGCAGCTCTCACCTCCTCAGAAGAGCAGGCAGTTACTTCCCAAAGTTCCGAATAACTGCCTGTAATGAGGACCACAGGCTTGGACTATAGGACAGCTTCAGGTGTGTGCAGTCACAGTTAGACTGCACCTTCTGCATGTCTCATAAGAGAGGGACCTCTTGTGTCTACAGAAAAGTGATTATTGGGAAGTGCATTGGTACTATGACCCCCATCATCAGCCTGCCACTCACATATCAATAGACAGCAGCAGACCAGCGCAACACAACTTACAAGAAGTCACTACTACTACTCTAACCCTCTCCTGACAGCATGCTCAGTGCTGTAGTTTCAAGAAGCTGAACTATGGACTTGCTATGAGACGTAAAGCAGTTCAGTGAGTGCAATGAGAAACATAGGAGAACACAGAGCTGCGCACACAACTTACCCCGGAGCTCATAAACACATCTCTGCAGTGCAGCAGCCAGCAGATAAGGCGCCAGCAGATAAGACTACGGAAGCCGCCAGAGAACCAACAACCTCAAGGATGGCGGCTGAAGAGGCTCAAACAGCGTCAGTTTGTCTGAACCTCCTCCCTCTTATGTGGGCGGAGAAAAAAAATAGTCAGAAGAGCTGTGCAAACAAGTCCAGAGAGTGTACCCGCTGTCCGGGCACGGCAGAGGCGGCTGCCCGGGACCCAAGGTGAGTGCGCTCCTCAGGCTGCTGTTATGCGGTGCTTGCTTAGGGTTTTACTAGGGAAAGTTCATGGGTAGGAACATAGGCGTGCGCACGGGGTGTGCCGGGTGTGCCTGAGCACACTCTAATAGGTTCGTCACCTCCATGCGCACTGCCCCCCAGCCTATTTCCCTGTCTGTTTTGCTGGCTGCCGCCGCCCGCCGCGCTGTCAATTCATTTACAATATCTGGCTGTGGGCGGCCGGCGGGCGGTGGCTAGTATTCAAATAGGGGGCGGAGTCCCGGACCCGGCAGAGGCAGAGAGGGAGTGCGTGCTGTGCGGCGCAGGCTGAGTTGACGTTGACGTCACGTCACGTCACGCTGCATCTGAATAGTAGTACCCTGCCTGCGCGCCTGGCCGTCTGCTAGCTGGTGAGGTGAGGGCTGGGCATATAAAAAAAGTAGTATGTACCCCCCGTCCCACAGTGCTACGAATCCTCTGTTGTCGCCTGTATTATCCTGATACCCCTCAGTTATATAATATATCTGAGGGGTATCAGGGTAAATCATACAGGAGATAATATAACTAGGGGTATCAGGGTACATGAGGGGAAATATAACCGAGGAGGGCTAGGCTACTATCAGACATTATACAGGGGTAATATAACTTATCTTACCCCTCACCCCTGTATTATGTCCCTGATAGCCCTCCTCACTTGTATTACCCCTGTATAATGTACCCTGATAGATACCCCTTAGTTATATTACCCCCTGTATAATGTACCCTGATACCCCTCAGTTATATAATATAACTGAGGGGTATCAGGTTAAATTATACAGGGCGGGGTAATATAACTAAGGGGTATCAGTGTACATTATTATACAGGGGGTAATATAACTAAGGGGTATCAGGGGACATTATTATACAGGGGTAATATAACTTAGGAGGGCTATCAGGGGACATTATACAGAGGAAATATAACTTATATTACCCCTGTATAATGTCCTTGATAGCCCTCCTCAGTTATATTACCCCTGTATAGTGTACCCTGATACCCCTTAGTTATATTACCCCCTGTATAATTTACCCTGATACCCCTCAGTTATATTACCCCTGTATAAAGTCCCCTGATAGCCCTCCTCAGTCATATGTCATCCACAGATCCCCCATAACAGTGTGTCATCCACAGGTCCCCCATAACAGTGTGTCATCCACAGGTCCCCCATAACAGTGTGTCATCCACAGGTCCCCCATAACAGTGTGTCATCCACAGGTCCCCCATAACAGTGTGTCATCCACAGGTCCCCCAAAACAATGTGTCATACACAGATCCCCCATAACACTGTGTCATCCACATATCCCCCATAACAGGGCACCTGCGCACTATGGAGAGACTGAAAGGAAGGGAAGATCCGCGGAAGCAAGCAGAGGACGGCATAGCAGACGACTGAATGGCTTCTTTTGTAAGTAAATTATTTTATTATAGTGCTGAAACTGCTTTAAACTCTAAAGAAAAGTTTTGGAGAGTGTTTCTCTCTTTCTCAGGTCTGAAGCAATACCGAGGAAGAAAGGAAAACTCTTGAAAGCTTGTCTTTTAAGTATTAGGATAGTACAATAAAAAGGTACCCCTGCATACCGCAATACTCTCCTATTTTGTAATCTTATTTATATATACTTATTTAGTTTTTTTCAGTAGTATGATTATATGGTGGAAATTATTAGTGCCCCCCGCCCCCATTTTTGACTGTGGTATATTATGTGCCCCCCCCCCCCCTATATATTGTTCCTAGGTGCAGAGGCGGAGTCACGGCAATGCTAGGGTGAGGCCCAGCCTGTGTGTATATGTGTGTGTGTATATAATTATATATATACAGTGTGTGTGTGTATATATATATATATATATATATATATATACACACACACACACACACATATATATACATACATACATAAATACACAAATACACACGTGCGCGGGGCGTGTGTTTTTGTGCTTTAGGGTGCACACCCTAATGCAATAGGCTGCGCACGCCTATGGGTAGGAAAATAGCAGGCGTCTCGGGAGGTGCGGGGACATGGCGTCGCAGGGGGGAATCCGCGAATTTGAATTTCGTAAAATTACGTCGGGATTCGAGTGCACGAATCCCACGAATCCAGCAAAATTCAAGGGATTCGTGGATTCGACGGATTCCTCATCCCACCTCTAAATTTAACAAAAGACGATGAATTTATGGTATATAAGTCCTTTTTTATGGGGAGAAAGAAGAGAAATTAGGAGAAAAGAAAACTTTTTTTTTGTGGGGGTGGGAGTTCCCTTCGGGGATTTAAATATTAAATATGTATGTATGAGATACGAGTTTTGATAAAATGATTAGGTATGCCCAGGGCTGCCATCAGAAATTTTGGGGCCCCTTACACAGCTCAAGGCCTGCCCCCCCCCCCCCCCCTCCGTGGCCCGCTCCTACTCCATCGCTTTAGAATCCGTCCTGACTCTGCCTCCCAGCCCCCCTCCACCCCCAAGGACTCACCCCCAATTTCATTATTTTTTTTACAACTACAAAGACAGTAAAAAGTGATAATCAGTGATTTCAGTAAGGTGACGAGTGACATCATAGCGCAGCAGACGTACCTCCCGGCGGCCACTGCTGTTTTGGAGTGGCAGTGGCTGCCGGACCCAGAGGTATGACCGGCTGCTGCGTGAAAGTGTATGATGTCAGTGTGTGTGAATGTGACTGATCGACTGACTGCACTGAGTACAGTTAGTCAGTCAGGTCAGTAGTCAGTGGTGACTCTATGAACAATATATAGGGGGGCACATAAGATACCACAGTCAAAAATGGGGGGGCACTAATAATTTTCACCACTTAATCATACTACTGGAAAAAAAAAAAAATAAAGTATGTGGAAGGCTGAAAAGTCAGCCTGAATTTGTGGGAGGGGCATATTACCTTCTTAAGCCCCAGCCCCCAGCTCCTCAGGGCGCTTCTGTTCACAATCTGGATAAGGAGTCGCCTGCTCTGGTGCTGCATCCATGCACGTCGTGAGTAGCTTTTCATCTGGTTTGGTTCGTTGTCATACACTGCCGTCACATCTTCAGGAGAGGTAATTTTGCGCAAACAATGCGCCACAAGGGCTCCATCAGCCGCGATCACATACTCCCGGCTCCCAGAGTTGGCATGCGTTCCAGCGTGGAACGCATGCCGATTCTCATGTCCCCACCAAATTGCTTCTTGTCTCCTCCCTTGGTTCCCTTTTTGTGTTCCCCTCCAACTTCCCCCCGAGACAGCAGGGGGGGCAGGGTCGGGCCCGCGGATCCCCCTCTCCACACGGCCTCCCCGTCCTCACCTCAGGCCCCACTGCAGGCCGGTGTGCTTTCCAGCGTGGAGCGCACGCCGGAAAACCGCCGCAAGGCTTGGGCCGGGTCACGTGGTCGGCGTGCGTTCCGGCTTGGAGCGCACGCCGAAGTCCCTCGGCCGGGCCTGGGCCTGGTCGCGTGTGCGGCGTGCGTTCCAGCTTGAAGCGCACGCCGAAGTGCTTCCACCAGGCTTGGGCCCATAAAATCTACATCAGAAACCCTGTCAAGGGGGCGGAGCTAGCGCCTGAGCCGGATGGTTGTGTGAAGCGCAGCTCCGCTATTATCGATTCCTATAGAAGCTCCTAAACCCAGCTATTCGAGCCCACAATGGTCAAGATCGGGGGACCGAGACCTGCTGATGTCCCAGAGCCGTCCAGACCAAGTGCCCAAGCGGGCGGAATGGAGAAATTTATAAAGAAAGCGGCACAGTCCTATGCGGCCAGAGAATCCAAAATGGCGCCGGAACCTCCGTGCACGCCGAAGAACAAACAGCAAGCGGAATGCACCGCTGAGAAGGTGAGAGACGAGTCCCCTGAAGCAGACGCATTCTCGCTCTCCAAATCCTTCCTAAAGAGGGCCTTATCTGAAGCCCTAGAACCACTTAAAACCGACCTCCATTCCATAAAAGAAGATGTGAAGCACATAGGGAGACGGGTGGAAGCTCTGGAGGAAGCAAACATGGCTCTCACTGTTCACCACAACGCTACCTCTGATAAGCTAAGTGCTCACCAAAAACACTTAAACGCCCTGTACGTGCAGCTAGAAGACCAGGAAAATAGGAGCAGGAGGAACAACCTCCGCTTCAGAGGAGTTCCAGAATCAGTAGGCCCAGATGAAATCCCTGAAGTAGTGATGCAGATTTGCTTAAAACTACTGGGCCCTGACTCCGCACATGAAGTGATTTTAGAACGTGCTCACAGAGCGCTGCGCCCCAAGCCCCAATCTACAGATCCCCCAAGGGACATTAGTTGCAAGTTTTTGCACTTTCCCGTCAAAGAGGCTATCCTAAAAGGAGCAAGAAATAATCCCCTAGCTTCGTGGGATGACAACCCTATCTCCATATATCAGGACTTGGCCCAATCCACGCTGAAAAAGTGCAAGTCCCTAAAACCTCTCACGGATCTCTTGAGAAATAAGAAAGTTGTGTACAGATGGTTATTCCCGTTTGGGTTGTCCTTTATTCACAATGGACGCAGAATCGCCATTCACTCCTACGAAGACTTAGATGGAGCCTATGACATCCTGCAAATTCTGCCACTCCCCATCGAAAACTGGGAATTTGTTCGGGGTACCTCTGATATACCCACTCTGAATACTGATGGAGCATGGGAGACCCCTCGTACTCAAAGGTCTCATAGGATGAAAAGAAACCGCCAGGCTTAGTCTTCCAAAAGACTGACACTTGCAGATGATTGATTGTTTTGTCCTCAGGTCTACCCCTCCAGCTCTTAGCTGAGACAATACTGCTGTATCCGATATATACGTTGTCAATCCGGTTTTAGTTGTTTTCACACAAAGGTCACTGGGATTGACCATTATAAGTAATTATCCTGCTTTACTTTGATAGAAGCTGGTATTTAACCCGTATCATCTCTCTCCTTATAAAGGAATCGAAATATTTGCATTTTACATACAGTAATGCAATACCCCCCCTTGCTAATAGTGCTAGTTAGCTCGCATTTCCTAGTAGCTTACTGGTGCTATCGTTACATATGTTTTGGTTTATTTTGTTGTGTTGTTCACCTCTTTTTGTCCTTTGATAGGTCTCAAGAATACTCTGATATATATGGCCCATATGCTGATGAAAATCTTCTGTTCGGAATGAACCTTTACCTTTTATGGAGCCGTCGCTTACCTCGAGGTGGTACCCTCCCTTCACTCTGGTTGGTTATTCGTACACACTTATCATCCGTATTTTTAGCTCTATCCTTCACCTACACATACTTTAACTATGACAGACTTAAGAGTAGTAACTTATAATGTGAAGGGGTTGAGGTCTCCATCAAAGAGATGTCAGATCTTTTCTCTTTTACATAAAGAAAGATGCTCTTTAATTTTCCTTCAAGAGACGCACTTCAAGCATTGAGACTATCCCAACCTCTCCTTTTCAAAATTTCCCACATGGTACCATTGTGGAGCTGGGGGTGCTGCCTCGAGGGGAGTCAGTATTGGCTTTCGTAGGAACCTGCCCTTCCAATACCACTCGCATATACAGGATCCAGATGGCAGGTTTCTTATACTCAAAGGCATGATAGGAACTTCAACTTACACCTTAGTGAATATCTATGCTCCAAACACAGACCAGATTACTTGGCTCTCCACGTTAATAGACCTAGTAGAAATTCACAGAGAGGGAATATTGATAATGGCAGGTGACTTTAATCTAGCTTTCAATCCGCTTCTTGACACCACCTCCAAAAAATCGGCCATTTCCCAAAAAGCCCTTAACTTCCTCCATACTAAACTCTTAAACCTTGGAGTAGCAGATATTTGGCGGTGTCTTAACCCCCAGGGATTGGACTACTCCTTCTACTCTTCATCTAATAAGTCTTATAGTAGGATAGATTATGTCCTTATTTCAAAGGAACACCTACAGTTATGTGCACTGGCCAAGATAGGAGATATAACTCTATCCGATCACTCCCCTATGTTCTGTGATATTCACCCACCCATTCGATCTAATAAAAACTTCAATTGGAGATTTAATGAATCCTTGTTAGGTAGTGAAAAATATGTAGCACAAATTACCTCCTTCCTTGAAGAATACTTCTCGTTTAACAACACCAAAGATGTCTCGCCCCAAACGTTATGGGACGCCCATAAAGCCTTTATAAGGGGCAGACTAATTAGCCTCTGCTCCTTTCTTAAAAAACAAGCCGACAAGAGACTCTCTGACCTACTGTCTAAAATTCATACTCTGGAAAAAGCGCATAAACAATCCCTATTAGCCCAACATCTCTCAGAGCTTACCTCCCTCAGGACAGAATTAAATGTAGATCTTAAGCTACTGTCGAAAATGTTGGCCACTAGATTGCAGAGCCTTTTGCCGCATCTGATCCACCCAGATCAGGTGGGCTTTGTTAGAGGCAGAGAAGGTAAAGATAATACCACTAAAATACTGAATGCCCTTTATTATGCCTCCCATAGATCCTCCCCCTTAGTATTGCTTGGCACAGACGCCGAAAAAGCATTTGATAGGGTGGATTGGACTTACATCTCTCTCACCCTATCGAAATTTCGGATCCCTACATCATTCATTAATGCTGTCTTCTCTATGTATACCCATTCTTCGGCGTCTGTGTCAGTCAACGATACTTTATCTTCTAGCTTCCCCATTAGCAATGGAACACGACAGGGATGCCCCCTTTCCCCCCTTCTCTTTGTCCTGGTGATGGAAACCCTACTACAAGCTCTTAGGCAAAACTCTGACATTAAAGGCCTACAGGTTAGTGGACATGACTTTAAGCTTGCTGCATTTGCAGACGATCTCTTAATAACCACTACCAACCCACTTAAATCTATACCTGTAATCTTGTCCATCCTCACTTTTTTCGGCTCTTTGTCAAACTTCAAAGTTAACGCAACTAAATCTCAGATAATCCATATAGGCCTCTCTTCGCACACCATCACATCTCTCCAAAATGTATCCCCCTTTAATTGGCATACCCAGCATTTGACATATCTAGGAGTAAATATATCCCCTTGCCTAGGAGAATTATTTAAACTCAACTACAAACCTCTCTTAGCCTCTATGATCACCCAGATGGACTCTCTAAATTTCCCTTATTTATCCTGGTTTGGGAGAAAAAACATAGTTATGTCCTTAGTAATACCAAAGCTTACATATTTGATGCAAGTACTTCCCATTGAGATTCCTAAGTCCTATTTTTCCCTTCTTAACAGGAGTATACGTAAATTTATATGGCAGGGGAAGAGCCCTCGCATTTCTTTTGAAACCTTGTCAAAACCAAAGTCTAGAGGTGGAATTGGACTACCTGACCCAGAGATATATATGAAGGCCATTCAGCTCGCAAGAGTAATAGATTGGATCAGAAATCCTTCTCATAAGCTTTGGTTAGTGCTAGAGAATGCTTTTTTGCCTTCCCCTATTCGGGCCCTCATCTTGGCCGACAAACTCACCCTGGTCCCCAACACTATACCGAATCCCTTGATCAGGAACACCTTAAAGGTCTGGAGGTGGTTCTCGGCCAATGTGGGAGCTCTGACCCTCCCTTCTCCTTTCATTTCTATAAGAGATGTAATTTCCTTAGCTCCCAAGGATTTAAGAGACAGCTGCCCCTCTGTTCTTAAGAATACAGAGATGAAGGTTTCTAGATTGTTTACTGAGGATGGAGGTATCCTTTCCGATCAAGATATCTGTGACCTTCTTCAGGTTACAACCAAGAACCCTTTCCTTTTAAACTTTATTAGAAAGGAATCGCTCCGTATTGCTAAAGAAACCTCACCCGCTCAGAACCTTCCTTGGTTTGATAAGATGATTGGAGCCTCTCTATATCCCTCCAAAGCCATATCCAATATTTACAAACAACTTAAATCCCCTCCTACTGTTGTTAAACCTGCTGCGATTGGGCTTTGGGAAAAGGACCTGCAGCGTACACTTTCCCCTCCTGAAATTCTACAGATCTTGATAGTCCCACATAAAATATCTAGATGTATTGTAATTCAAGAGAACAGCTACAAAATACTAATGCGCTGGTACAAGACCCCAGACAAGACCTCTCTTTACAATCCACTTTACACCGATACCTGCTGGAGATGCTGCAAAGAGAGGGGCTCTTTCTTCCATGTTTGGTGGTCGTGCGCGCTAATACAGCCATGGTGGTTGGCAGTAGTCAAACTTAGCAATCAGATATGCCAAACCTCCTTCCCCTGCACCCCTGAGATCTCATTACTCAGCCTTGGTATAGGAAGACCTAAGTCCCGCAAAACAACACTCTTTTCCTTTATGATGGTAGCTGCGAGATTACTAATTCCTAAACTCTGGCTATCAACGGATGCCCCTAGTCTTGAACATTGGACGAGTAGACTGGATCAAATCTATCGCTTAGAAGAGATTTCACATTGGGAATTACGCACTAGACACGTCTTTCTCCAAATTTGGGCCCCCTGGAGAGAATACAGAAAATTCAACTAGCTACCACAACCAAACCCACTATATTTGGTCTCCTTTTCAATACTATATATGTCCTAGGTTGTGTATATGGTTATTTTCTTAAAATTGCTTACTCATCAGTGTTTCTTAACATCTGTGACATATTTGTGGCATATTTGTGTAGAGGATTCTTGAGTGTTACCCTACCTATCCTGTTGGGCCCTTTCAGGCCCCTTTTTCTGTTTTACTGTGTTTTCATTTTTATTTTACCTTCTTCTATGAACCCAAAGGCTATGTCTTATTTCAACGTAGATTGAATCAATTGTTCTAATTAGACAAAATACTTGTGATCATTTGTATGATTATTTGACCACTGCTTTTTATGTACATTATAAAGAAAAGAAAAACAATAAAATTGTTAATTTAAAAAAAAGAAACCCTGTCAAAGTGAAAATCCCCATGCACCATGACACTTGTTAAGGGAATTAAGCTAATTATTTTTATTTTTTTTTTGTTTTTTTTTCATGTGGATCCTTCTTCATGTTAGACAGGCAGATGTTTGTTTAAGTGTGTATATTCACAGTGTAGAATGATGTCACAGAAGCTTGTGTCTATACTGCTGAAATCTGGATCCTGGTGAATATATTTGATTGTATTTAGTGTTCCCATTAGGTCTACTGCCAAAGCAGGAGTATCTAGCCCCCGGGCAACGTCAGGCCATGCCCTCAAAAAAAAAAAAAAAAAGTGAAACTTTAAAAATTTTTGTGTGTGTGTATGTATATGTATGTATGTGTGTGTGTATATATATATATATATATATATATATATATATATATATATATATATATATATAGCTCTATAAAAGAATTTAAGTATATACAAGTTAATCGGTAGTTTTTTTTAATCTCCAGCCATTTCATACGCACTCCCGCCGTGCGGGAGCGAGGCAGTCATCCTTGGTTCCTCATTCCGCTGGGCTGGAAGGGACCAGGTTAGCACGGGTTAAAAAAAAAAAAAAAAAAAACCCGGGGGTCTCACCACAAGTAGTCCAGGCCATCATTACTCGAAATACCCATTCAGCGGTCACCATACGCTCACCGCAGTCTTCTACTCTATGGGCGACAGTGCCACATGTTATATGTCTATGCTTCACGTGATATACTGCTGTCTCATCTACTACCTACTTCTGTCTCCTGGCTCGCCAGGCTCATACCTACTTCTGCCTCCTGGATCGCCCAGGCACGCACCTACCTCTGCCTCCTGGATCGCCCAGGCACGCACCTACCTCTGTCTCCTGGTTCGTCCAGGCTCATACCTACCTCTGTCTCCTGGTTCGTCCAGGCTCATACCTACCTCTACCTCCTGGCTCCCCAGGCTCATATCTACCTCTGCCTCCTGGATCGCCCAGGCACGCACCTTCTTCTGTCTCCTGGTTCGTCCAGGCTCATACCTACCTCTGCCTCCTGGATCGCCCAGGCACGCACCTTCTTCTGTCTCCTGGTTCGTCCAGGCTCATACCTACCTCTGCCTCCTGGATCGCCCAGGCACGCACCTTCTTCTGTCTCCTGGTTCGTCCAGGCTCATACCTACCTCTGCCTCCTGGATCGCCCAGGCACGCACCTTCTTCTGTCTCCTGGTTCGTCCAGGCTCATTCCTACCTCTGCCTCCTGGATCGCCCAGGCACGCACCTTCTTCTGTCTCCTGGTTCGTCCAGGCTCATACCTACCTCTGCCTCCTGGATCGCCCAGGCACGCACCTTCTTCTTTCTCCTGGTTCGCCCAGGCTCATACCTAACTCTGCCTCCTGGATCGCCCAGGCTCACACCTACCTGTCTCCTGGTTCACCCAGGCCTGTCATCCTCCCCGAAAGGTGTAGGTAAGCGCCTGATTCGCTCAGGATTCAATGTATTTGCCTGAATCGCTCAGGTTCCATGCGTCTGCCTGGAACGCTCGGGGGTTTCTCAGCAGGGTCCGGCTGGTTCCTGGTTACCCGGTTCGTGTCCGGCACGTCTGGATTTCTGTTTCCCACAGGTCTTGTTGCATGCAGCGCGACTTCGGGCCCTGATTCTGGCAGTTCAGGGTCATCCAGCAGTTGGCCATGATGCCCAGGCTGCATCCTGGTTCTCCGTCGCTTCATTCCAGTGCCACCAGATCACACCTCTCTCCGGGTCTCGTACCAACGCTAGTTTATTTCAGGTAAGCAGGGCCTCAGGCCACCGGAATTTCGATCCTTCCTCAATTGTGTCACAGGGCGTCTCCGTGTCCGGTTATTCCACGGTGCCAGGTTTCAGGTAAGGTCCAGCCGGGTGGCTGCTTTACGCACCTCCACAGCTCAGAGCTTTCCTTCATTTATCACGAGCCTCCATTCCTAGGTCTTCAGTGTCGCCGGAGAGTTGGCAGCGCTGTCCGTGGATTCCGGTAGGTTGCGATCCTTTTTATACCATGGTCATTCCTGTTTCCTTTCCGCTCTCGCCCGGTCACTCGGCCACCGCATAAAAAAAAAAAAGAAAAATATAAAAAAAAGGGGAAATTTATATATATATTTTTGGGGGGGTTTTCCGGGGGGGGGGGGGGGGGGGGTTTCTGACGCACCCCAGGTCTCATTTCCCTGAATCGCTCGGGTTTTATGTATTCCCCTGAATCGCTCAGGTTTTACGTATTTTCCCTGAAATCACTCAGGTCATGTATTTCCCTGAATCGCTCAGGTTTGTATTTTCCTGTCTCTTCAGGTTGTCGGTATTTCCAGGGTGTATGTATTAATTTTACAGGCTATAGCTACTAGAGAGAGAGATCGTTGATCCAGGGAGTTATTCTGATTGCCTGATTGGAGTCGGGAAGGAATTTTTTATTCCCCTGAAATGAGGAAAATTGGCTTCTACCTCACAGGGTTTTTTTTGCCTTCCTCTGGATCAACTGCAGGATGACAGGCCGAACTGGATGGACAAATGTCTTTTTCGGCCTTATGTACTATTATGTTACTATGTATTTTCCTGATTCACTCAGGTCACGTATTTCCCTGAAATCGCTCAGGTCTTATTTCCCACAGGTTGTTCGCATTTGCCTGAATCGGTCAGGATCCAATATATTTGCCTGAAACGCTCAGAGGTTTTCCCGTACCATCAGGAAACTACCAAGCCGGCGTCAAGGTTTCCAAAGTTTTTCAAGGTCCCACCCGCAGGTGGCTTGAACGATGTCTCCTACACCCTGGCGTTCATAGCCCACTGTCACCGCAAATCTCAGGCTGTCATTTAACACCATCAAGCTGTACCTAGCGGGGAGACAGCACTGCGCCATGCGGGTAGGTGGCGCGCAGCCTGTCTCCGGTGAGATGTTTGGGCGACTCTCGTCCGCGCTGGATGGATTTCCTTTTTGGCCACTCTCCTAGTTTGATTGTTAGGGCAGCCGTGTATCTCGGGTTTTGCGGGTTCCTCGGGCCACGTGAGTTCACCAGCACCTCCCCTAAACGTTAGGGGTTGCCGGTGCGACAGTTGTCCTGGGCCCATGACCATTGTGGCCTCTGGCTCCCTTCCACGAAGGCCAATCAGCATGGACCATCCTCAGAGGTCAGGTTTTAAAACCTCCACCGATTGGTGCCCAGTCATGGTCCCCCGTCAATTGCTGGCCCCGTTGCAAGGGCCTCCCCAGAGGCCCCGCTGCTTCCTTGGCGTGGGGGGCCCCTGTCATCAATCCAGTTTTGTGGCCCACATCAGAACGCTGGCCTCAGGTCTCGGTCGTAACCCGCTGGCCACCACGGGACACTCGCTCTGAACCGGAGCTGCGCCCTCAGCATCGAAAACGGGGTCCCGGCGCACTGGATAAATGCTTGGGTAGGTGGCGCTCTTCTTGCTTCACGAGATACATCCCGAACCCGCATGTTGAGATTTCCCAGGCATTTTGTAATCTTGCTCTCTGGGTGGTTTTGAAGGCTTTTGGTCACTACTCTGCTCTCCTCGTTTATTTTGCCCACTACTAGGCTTACCCTCGCTCCTGGCTTCCGGCACAATACAGCCAGCTAGGTCAGGGGAAGCGCTTCACCCACTCATCACAGTTAAGCCTCTCCCATAAATATAAATAAGATAACAAAATACGAGCGTATTGCGATATGCAGGGATGCCACATTATAACACCACTACATTTATTTATTATCAAAAAGCATCATACATAACTAAAAAAAATTCATTTTTTACTGTCCCTTTAAGCAAAAGCCAGAATATAATAAAAGACAAAAACAGACAAACTGCATTTATAATAAAGCAATTTACTTACAAAAGAAGCTATTAAGTCGTCTGCTGTGCCGTCCTCTGCTTGCTTTTGCGGATTCTTTCTCCTCCTTTCTCTCTCTTCCTCAGTGCGCAGGTGCACTGTTATGGGGGATCTGTTGATGACGTACTGTTATGGGGGGATCTGTGGATGACACACACTGTTATGAGGGATCTTTAAACAACGCCATGTACAATTACAGTCTGCAATATAGCCGTAATCCACACGCAGATCCCGCAGCCGGTCCGCCCTATACACAGACACTGTATATCTCCCACCCTTTGGTGATATTCATTATGTCCCTCTGGAAACCCTATTTTAGTGATTGTAGTGGAATAGGAGTGGCACCAACTATGGAACAACATAAACAGTACAGCATAATATGGTTCTGTATTAGGGCACAAGGCAAAGTCTTAATTATAAGTAAATACTTCTCATTCTTATATTTGCCTTGCTCCTGGATAATATCAGAATGGCTGTCCATTTATATTATTTCTAGAAACTAGAAAGTACTACTCTTCATCCATTTTTCGTTATGTGCTTGCACTTGACTAACCCTGACAGAGGAAAATTTCACCTGTGCTGGTCTAAGCTTGTCCTTTTCCCTCCACTTATTTTTTTTTACTGCCTTAATGCTATCCATCATTTTACTGATATTATCAGTAAAATGAGATACCATTAAGGCAGTAAAAAAAAGTTGGGAGGGAAAAAAGCTTAGACCAACACAGGTGAAATTTTCCTCTGTCAGGGTTAGTGATAAAATGGCATGTTGAAATTTTAAAAGGCTCCAAATAATTTATTTTGCATATTGATTGGAAACCTAATGGACCTTAATGTAATTAGTGGGGTCCATCAGTGGCCGCTGTGCTAGTTGTCCAAGTCCAACATGTGATGGAGGCTCCGGCTCGAGGCTGGAGCCTGGCTAGGGGCAGGCTTCCTTCCACTTCTTGAAGTGCGCCAATCTGAAGGCGGCGTGCGGCAGCGTCTGACGTCACGTGTGCAACGAGAGTTCACAGACTCAGTCACTGATTCGCATCGGTGCAGTGGCTCAGAGTCAGAGCCTTACGTTTTGGTTTTAAAGGGAAAGGCAGCGCCAGCGGACCCAGCGGTACGGGAATCAGCAGGGGGGGGGGGGAGGGGGGCAAGGATTAAGGAATAACCAAGGGGCGGGCAGGACTGGTGCAAGGATTTTTGCTACCCTAGGCAAAAGCTAATTTTGCTGCCCCCCTTGACTCCACCTATTGACCTCGCCCTTTGACCCACCCCTATTTTGTCGGCCACCTATTTATACAGACTGTACCCTTCATTGTGGTAAGGCCACGTTTTCTCCCTCCAGCTACATACCATGTCATCCACAGATCCCCATAAATGTCATCCACAGATCCCCCATAAATGTCATCCACAGATCCCCTATAAATGTAATCCACAGATCCCCCATAAATGTCTTCCACAGATTCCCCATAAGTGTCATCCACAGATTCCCCATAAGTGTCATCCACAGATTCCCCATAAGTGTCATCCACAGATTCCCCATAAGTGTCATCCACAGACATTCATAAGTGTCATCCACAGATCCCCATAAGTGTCATCCACCACAGATCCCCTTAAATGTCATTCACAGATCCCCCTAAGTGTCATCCACAGATCCCCTCCCCACCCAGCGCCGCTTCCTAGCTAATTTATTTACTTCACTTGCCTCTGTGTAATTGCAGAGAAGCGCCTTAATCTCGCACAGGTGCACTGGCAGAGGCATCGTTGAACGAGGTGTGCTGGAAGACAGTGCATGCGCACTTTGCTCGACGATGCCTCTGCCAGTGCGCCTGTGCGAGATTACACAGATGCAAGTGACTAGAATAAACGTACCCTGCTTATGGGTGGCGCCAGCCCTGGGGGCGGGGGGGGGCCCTGTAGCGACTCTCAAAAAAAAAAAAAGGTTTGGGACCGGCGGCCGGGCCCCTCCGGGGTCCGGTAACCTTACTGGGGTATCGGCTGTACCCCCCTGATGGAAGCCCTGGGTATGTTTAATATATTTTCTTTTTTCTGTATGTATAATTTATAGTCTGAATAAAGATTATAACTGCACCGTAGAACAGCATTTAGGTAGAGTTGAGCGAACACCTGGATGTTCTGGTTCGAGAAGTTCGGCCGAACTTCCCGGAAATGTTCGGGTTCGGGATCGGAACCCGACCCGAACTTCGTCCCGAACCCGAACCCCATTGAAGTCAATGGGGACCCAAACTTTTCAGCACTAAAAAGGCTGTAAAACAGCCCAGGAAAGAGCTAGAGGGCTGCAAAAGGCAGCAACATGTAGGTAAATCCCCTGCAAACAAATGTGGATAGGGAAATGAATTAAAATAAAAATAAAATAAATAAAAATTAACCAATATCAATTGGAGAGAGGTCCCATAGCAGAGAATCTGGCTTCACGTCACCCACCACTGTAACAGTCCATTGTCATATATTTAGGCCCAGGCACCCAGGCAGAGGAGAGAGGTCCCGTAACAGAGAATCTGGCCTCATGTCAGCAGAGAATCAGTCTGCATGTCATAGCAGAGAATCAGGCTTCACGTCACCTAACATTGGAACAGTCCATTGGCATATATTTAGGCCCAGGCAGAGGAGAGAGGTCCCGTAACAGAGAATCTGGCTTCATGTCAGCAGAGAATCAGTCTGCATGTCATAGCAGAGAATCAGGCTTTACGTCAGCCACCACTGTAACAGTCCATTGTCATATATTTAGACCCAGGCACCCAGGCAGAGGAGAGAGGTCCCGTAACAGAGAATCTGGCTTCATGTCAGCAGAGAATCAGTCTGCATGTCATAGCAGAGAATCAGGCTTCACGTCAGCCACCACTATAACAGTCCATTGTCATATATTTAGGCCCAGGCACCCAGGCAGAGGAGAGAGGTCCCGTAACAGAGAATCTGGCTTCATGTCAGCAGAGAATCAGTCTGCATGTCATAGCAGAGAATCAGGCTTCACGTCACCCAACATTGGAACAGTCCATTGGCATATATTTAGGCCCAGGCACCCAGGCAGAGGAGAGAGGTCCCGTAACAGAGAATCTGGCTTCATGTCAGCATAGAATCAGTCTGCATGTCATAGCAGAGAATCAGGCTTCACGTCACCCAACATTGGAACAGTCCATTGGCATATATTTAGGCCCAGGCACCCAGGCAGAGGAGAGAGGTCCCGTAACAGAGAATCTGGCTTCATGTCAGCAGAGAATCAGTCTGCATGTCATAGCAGAGAATCAGGCTTCACGTCACCCAACATTGGAACAGTCCATTGGCATATATTTAGGCCCCGGCACCCAGACAGAGGAGAGGTTCATTCAACTTTGGGTTGCCTAGCAATATAATGGTAAAATGAAAATAAAAATAGGATTGAATGAGGAAGTGCCCTGGAGTACAATAATATATGGTTAAGGGGATGTAGTTAATGTCTAATCTGCACAAGGGATGGACAGGGCCTGTGGGATCCATGACTGGTTCATTTTCATGAACGTCAGCTTGTCCACATTGGCTGTAGACAGGCGGCTGCGTTTGTCTGTAATGACGCCCCCTGCCGTGCTGAATACACGTTCAGACAAAACGCTGGCCGCCGGGCAGGCCAGCACCTCCAAGGCATAAAAGGCTAGCTCTGACAATGTGGACAATTTAGAGACCCAGAAGTTGAATGGGGCCGAACCATCAGTCAGTACGTGGAGAGGTGTGCACACGTACTGTTCCACCATGTTAGTGAAATGTTGCCTCCTGCTAACACGTTGTGTATCAGGTGGTGGTGCAGTTAGCTGTGACGTGTTGACAAAACTTTTCCACATCTCTGCCATGCTAACCCTGCCCTCAGAGGAGCTGGCCGTGACACAGCTGCCTTGGCGACCTCTTGCTCCTCCTCTGCCTTGGCCTTGGGCTTCCACTTGTTCCCCTGTGACATTTGGGAATGCTCTCAGTAGCGCGTCTACCAACGTGCGCTTGTACCCGCGCATCTTCCTATCACGCTCCAGTGCAGGAAGTAAGGTGGGCACATTGTCTTTGTAGCGTGGATCCAGCAGGGTGGCAACCCAGTAGTCCGCACACGTTAAAATGTGGGCAACTCTGCTGTCGTTGCGCAGGCACTGCAGCATGTAGTCGCTCATGTGTGCCAGGCTGCCCAGGGGTAAGGACAAGCTGTCCTCTGTGGGAGGCGTATCGTCATCGTCCTGCGTTTCCCCCCAGCCACGCACCAGTGATGGGCCCGAGCAGAGGCGTACATAGGAATCACTGGGCCCCATAGCAAAAATCTGAATTGGGCCCCTTAACCCCGCCCACTACCCACCATGGCCCCTCCCACTTCCTGACTTTGCTCCTCCCATGCCACACCCCCATTAAATAAATTTATACATGACCTACAGAAACTGTTAGGGGTTTCCTGGGGGTGACCTGTCACATGGGATATCTGCTGCAGCCTGCAGGTCTCCTTATTTGGGGTGCCATGTTAGGCTACTTTCACACTTGCGTTCGGGTCTCCGCTTGTGAGTTCCGTTTGAAGGTTCTCACAAGCGGCACCGAACGGATCCGTCCAGCCCTAATGCATTCTGAGTGGATGCGGATCCGCTCAGAATGCATCAGTATGGCTCCATCTGTCCTCCGCTCCACTCAGCAGGCGGACACCTGAACGCTGCTTGCAGCATTCGGGTGTCTGCCTGGCCGTGCGGAGGCAAACGGATCCGTCCAGACTTACAATGTAAGTCAATGGGGACGGATCCGTTTGAAGTTGACACAGTATGGCTCAATTTTCAAACGGATCCGTCCCCCATTGACTTTCAATGTAAAGTCAAAACGGATCCGTTTGCACTATCATGAACAAAAAAAAATATGTTTTTTTTTTTTGTTCATGTTAATGCAAACGGATCCGTTCTGAACGGATCTAAGCGTTTGCATTATAGGTGCGGATCCGTCTGTGCAGACACCAGACGGATCCGCTCTGAACGCAAGTGTGAAAGTAGCCTTAAAGGGAATCTGTCACTAGCAATTTACCCCCAATTTTTTTTTCGTGAATCCATGTTTAACAGAGTACCTGTTTTCCATCTGTCTTGTTCTTTTGATTGCGAGTCTTGTAATTTCTTCAAAAAATCGATTCTTATGATATGCAAATGAAGCTGTAAGGAGCCCAGAGGGGCGTTATTCTTTCTCCACTGTGCCCAGGAACGCCCCTCTGAAGTGCCGTGCCCGCCTAAGTTTGAAAACTAATAACGCCTCCAAGTTCATCTAAATCGCCTCCCAGAGGCGCGGCTAAGTGCCGCTCTGCGGCAAACACCCCGATCCTCCTCTCGCCGGCATCCCAAATCCCGCGCAGGCGTAGTGCCGTCAGTCATCTTATCATAGCGCAGGCAATCGCCGGCACTGCGCCTGCACGGGATTTGTGTAGTGTACAGGAGCGAGATGCCCGTCACTACTGAAGGGTCACTTGGGTACTGTCGTTCCCCCTGTATTTATGGGGAAGTTGGTATAGAATATCTTATAATGTCATGCTATGTATTTTCCTGTTACTGTGAAACGTGCATTTTGCAGGCCGGCTAGGGTGTAGTTCCAGCTCTGAGTCACTAGAGGGAGCTAGGGAACCCTAGGTTATATAAGGCCCAGTCAGGAAGTAATAGCAGTTGGAGGAGACAGACAGTGGGAAGCAGAGGTCAGAAATGATCCTGTGTCTGAGAGAAAGCAAGGCTATGGGCCTGTGAGAGCATAGCAGGCCTGAAGCCTGCCGGCTAGGAGAGGGTAGTAAAGGCCCTGTAACCGGGTTCCGGATCCAAGGAAAAGGTTCCCCTCCTGAGTCACCATCCGTTCCGCTGAAGCAGCATAAGTGAGCCACAAGCCAAGACACAGATTACCACAGAGGCCGATCAGATAAAGCGAGAGGTACTCAAGATAACAGAGGAGGTACTAGATAAGGACAGCTTCAAGGGTACGCCAGATAAAGGGCATTAGACCTTGGAGAAATTCACATATAGCGGGACCAGACAGGAATAGTGTGCAAGCCGCCTGTACTGCATCTCCTGTAATTAACACTCTGTATAATTCATCGCTAAGACCGGCCTTTCTGTAATGTCAAGAACCATCTGTATTCGTCTAAAACCAACCGTCTTTTATGGAACTGTGCACTACCAGTGTCCGTGTATTATCCTGACTGATATTCAGTAAAAGTTCCAGTTTTTGTTGGCTATCCTGTGCTTGCTTCATTCTTCCACCATACTTTACACGGCGTGTCACCGTTTAACTGACACTGGCGTCACGAACTGTTAAATACCTGCCTGTTCCAGTATTTGCCCCAATTGAAGACGACAGTGGATCCCAGGTTAGTGGTCAATCTGCACTACAAAGCCCAGCACACACTACTGACCCCCTGGGACACTGCATTTGGGATGCCAGCGAGAGGAGGATCGTGTTTGGGAGGCGATTTAGATGAACTTGGAGGCATTATTAGTTTTCAAATTTAGCCGGGCACGGCACTTCAGAGGGGCGTTCCTGGGCACCGTGGAGAAAGAATAACGCCCCTCTGGGCTCCTTACAGCGTCATTTACATATCATAAGAATCGATTTTTTGAAGAAATGACAAGACTCACAATCAAAGGAACAAGACAGATGGAAAAAAGGTACTCATGGATCCATGTTTAATAAAGTACCTTTTTTCCATCTGTGTTCTTCTTTTCCATGTCAGTCTTGTCCTTTCTTCTAAAAATCGATTCTTAGGATAAGCAAATGACGCTGTAAGGACTGGAGCCCAGAGGGGCGGTTTTCTTTCTCCACGGTGCCCCTCTGAAGTGCCGTGCCCGCCTAAATATGAAAACTCTAACGCCTCCATGTTTAGCTGAATTGCCTCCCAGAGGCGCGGCTAAGGCCCTAGACACCCGCCCCCCTCCTCAGCGCGGTCTGCAAACACCCGATCCTCCTCTCGTCGGCGTCCCAAATCCCGCGCAGGCGCAGTGCCGGCGATTGCCTGCGCCTGCGCTCTGATAATACGGCTGAGGGCAACAGCTTCAACATCGTCACTGGGCTCGGCGCATGCCCAGTGACGATGTTGAAGCTGTTGCCCTCAGCCGTATTATCAGAGCGCAGGCAATCGCCCGCACTGCGCCTGCGCGGGATTTGGGACGCCGACGAGAGGAGGATCGGGTGTTTGCAGACCGCGCTGAGGAGGGGGGCGGGTGTCTAGGGCCTTAGCCGCGCCTCTGGGAGGCGATTCAGCTAAACATGGGGGGGGCCCTGGGGAGAAAAGCAGCCGCATAGCCGGCTACAGGTCATGAGTGGGCGGGGCCTTATCTGCGCTACGGGCCCCCCAGTGCCGCGGGCCCCATAGCAGTGGCGTGGTCTGCCTCTATGGGCGGTACGCCACTGGGCCCGAGCTGCGTTGGGTGCCACCCCGCTGTGACCATGCTTCATCCTCATCCTCCTCCACCTCCTCCTCATCCTCGTCCTCCTCGTCCTCCAGTAGTGGGCCCTGGCTGGCCACATTTGTACCTGGCCTCTGCTGTTGCAAAAAACCTCCCTCTGAGTCACTTCGAAGAGACTGGCCTGAAAGTGCTAAAAATGACCCCTCTTCCTCCTCCTCCTTCTCCTGGGCCACCTCCTCTTCCATCATCGCCCTAAGTGTTTTCTCAAGGAGACATAGAAGTGGTATTGTAACGCTGATAACGGCGTCATCGCCACTGGCCATGTTGGTGGAGTACTCGAAACAGCGCAACAGGGCACAAAGGTCTCGCATGGAGGCCCAGTCATTGGTGGCGAAGTGGTGATGTTCCGCAGTGCGACTGACCCGTGCGTGCTGCAGCTGAAACTCCACTATGGCCTGCTGCTGCTCGCACAGTCTGTCCAGCATGTGCAAGGTGGAGTTCCACCTGGTGGGCAGGTCGCATATGAGGCGGTGAGCGGGAAGGCCGAAGTTACCCTGTAGCGCAGACAGGTTACAGGATGTGAACGCCGGAAGCGCGAACAGACGGCCCGCACTTTATGCAGCAGCTCTGACATGTCGGGGTAGTTGTGAATGAACTTCTGCACCACCAAATTCAGCACATGCGCCAAGCAAGGGATGTGCGTCAAACCAGCTAGTCCCAGAGCTGCAACGAGATTTCGCCCATTATCGCACACCACCAGGCCGGGCTTGAGGCTCACCGGCAGCAACCACTCGTCGGTCTGTTGTTCTATACCCCGCCACAACTCCTGTGCGGTGTGGGGCCTGTCCCCCAAACATATGAGATTCAAAATGGCCTGCTGACGTTTACCCCGGGCTGTGCTGAAGTTGGTGGTGAAGATGTGTGGCTGACTGGATGAGCAGGTGGAAGAAGAGGAGGAGGAAGCTGAGTAGGAGGAGGTGGCAACAGGAGGCAAAGAATGTTGCCCTGCGATTCTTGGCGGCAGAAGGACGTGCGCCAAACAGCTCTCCGCCTGGGGCCCAGCTGCCACTACATTTACCCAGTGTGTAGTTAGGGAGATATAGCGTCCCTGGCCATGCTTACTGGTCCACGTATCTGTGGTTAGGTGGACCTTGCCACAGATGGCGTTGCGCAGTGCACACTTGATTTTATCGGATACTTGGTTGTGCAGGGAAGGCACGGCTCTCTTGGAGAAGTAGTGCCGGCTGGGAACAACATATTGTGGGACAGCAAGCGACATGAGCTGTTTGAAGCTGTCTGTGTCCACCAGCCTAAATGACAGCATTTCATAGGCCAGTAGTTTAGAAATACTGGCATTCAGGGCCAGGGATCGAGGGTGGCTAGGTGGGAATTTACGCTTTCTCTCAAATGTTTGTGAGATGGAGAGCTGAACGCTGGCGTGTGACATGGTTGAGATGCTTGGTGACGGAGGTGGTGGTGTTGGTGGTACATCCCCTGTTTGCTGGGCGGCAGGTGCCAACGTTCCTCCAGAGGCGGAGGAAGAGGCCGAGGCGGCAGCAGCAGAAGAGGCTGAGGCGGCAGCAGCAGAAGAGGCTGAGGCGGCAGCAGCAGAAGAGGCTGAGGCGGCAGCAGCAGAAGAGGCTGAGGCGGCAGCAGCAGAAGAGGTAGCAGGGGGAGCCTGAGTGACTTCCTTGTTTTTAAGGTGTTTACTCCGCTGCAGTTCATGCTTTGCATGCAGGTGCCTGGTCATTCAGGTTGTGCTAAGGTTCAGAACGTTAATGCCTCGCTTCAGGCTCTGATGGCACAGCGTGCAAACCACTCGGGTCTTGTCGTCAGCACATTGTTTGAAGAAGTGCCATGCCAGGGAACTCCTTGAAGCTGCCTTTGGGGTGCTCGGTCCCAGATGGCGGCGGTCAGTAGCAGGCGGAGTCTCTTGGCGGCGGGTGTTCTGCTTTTGCCCACTGCTCCCTCTTTTGCTACGCTGTTGGCTCGGTCTCACCACTGCCTCTTCCTCCGAACTGTGAAAGTCAGTGGCACGACCTTCATTCCATGTGGGGTCTAGGACCTAATCGTCCCCTGCATCGTCTTCCACCCATTCTTGATCCCTGACCTCCTGTTCAGTCTGCACACTGCAGAAAGACGCAGCAGTTGGCACCTGTGTTTCGTCATCATCAGAGACATGCTGAGGTGGTATTCCCATGTCCTCATCATCAGGAAACATAAGTGGTTGTGCGTCAGTGCATTCTATGTCTTTCACCGCTGGGGAAGGGCTAGGTGGATGCCCTTGGGAAACCCTGCCAGCGGAGTCTTCAAACAGCATAAGAGACTGCTGCATAACTTGAGGCTCAGACAGTTTCCCTGGTATGCATGGGGGTGATGTGACAGACTGATGGGGTTGGTTTTCAGGCGCCATCTGTGCGCTTTCTGCAGAAGACTGGGTGGGAGATAATGTGAACATGCTGGATCCACTGTCGGCCACCCAATTGACTAATGTCTGTACCTGCTCAGGCCTTACCATCCTTAGAACGGCATTGGGCCCCACCAAATATCGCTGTAAATTCTGGCGGCTACTGGGACCTGAGGTAGTTGGTACACTAGGACGTGTGGATGTGGCAGAACGGCCACGTCCTCTCCCAGCACCAGAGGGTCCACTAACACCACCACGACCATGTCCGCGTCCGCGTCCTTTACTAGATGTTTTCCTCATTGTTATCGTTCACCACAACAACAAAAATATTATTTGGACCAATGTATTGAATTCAAATTCAGGCCTTTTTTTAAAGACACCTAACACTATCTGGCTATCTATTTAGGTACCGTATTACACTAATACAGGCACAGCAGTAACCACAGATTTAGCTGACTATAAATTTGAGGCCTATTATTTAGGCGCTGGGTGACAGGTATACGTTTACAGACAGAATTAGACTGGGATATGCACAGTAGCGTGTGTGTGAAGTTATTGAGAATGACCCTATGTGCACCTTGAATATTATATACCCTTTTAGGGATAGAGTTAAAGGAGGTCTGATACAGCAGAAACCACTAATTTAGAGAATTGCTAAATTGGGAATTGTATTTCAACCCAGAACAAAAACTGTGCTTTGACGGACACTAAATAACTTGACCAGCTACAGCAATAACCACAGATTTGAATGAATATAAATTTGAGGCCTATTATTTAGGCGCTGGGTGACAGGTATACGTTTACAGTCAGAATTAGACTGGGATATGGCCAAAAAATAACCACACTATTGATGGTTAAATGCGCTTGGTGTGACAGCTTGACCCTGATGTAGGATATAGCCAAAAAACAACCACACTATTGAGGGTTAAATGCACTTGGTGACAGCTTGCCCCTGATGTAGTATATGGCCAAAAAATAACCACACTATTGATGGTTAAATGCACTTGGTGTGACAGCTTCACCCTGATGTAGGATATAGCCAAAAAACAACCACACTATTGAGGGTTAAATGCACTTGGTGGCAGCTTGTGCTGGCACACCACAATACACAAAATGGCCGCCGATCACCCCAGAAAAAAGTGACTGACAAACGGTCTGGGCAGCCTAAAAACAGTGAGCAATTCAATAGCAGCAGTTCAATCATCCTCAGCTGCAGATCGATCTCTGAATGAAGTTTTTTGGAGGAGTTAATCACTGCCTAATCTCGCCCTAACGTCGCAGCTGCAACCTCTCCCTATACTGATCAGAGCAGAGTGACGTGCGGCGCTACGTGACTCCAGCTTAAGTAGAGGCTGGGTCACATGCTGCACTGGCCAATCACAGCCATGCCAATAGTAGGCATGGCTGTGACGGCCTCTTGGGGCAAGTAGTATGACGCTTGTTGATTGGCTGCTTTGCAGCCTTTCAAAAAGCGCCAAGAAAGCAACGAACACCGAACCCAGACTTTTACGAAAATGTCCGGGTCCGTGTCACGGACACCCCAAAATTCGGTACGAACCCAAACTATACAGTACGGGCTCGCTCATCCCTACATTTAGGCCCTAAATTTTTTTATACTTTTACACAAAAGGCTTTTACACAACAGATGAGTACAAGGATGAACGGTGAATATTTTTTATATTTTGCCAGTAATACACGGCAAACAGGACTTCAGAATGTATCATTGCATTGCTGACTGGCAATTAGGCCCTAATTATTTTCTACTTATACATAAAAGGCTTTTCAACAGATATATGCAACGATGGACGGCGAATATATTTTTATTTTGCCACTAATACACGACAAACTGGGCTTTACAGTATATCACTGCACTGCACTGCACAAGGGCAATAAGGCCCTAATTTTTTTCAACTTTTGCACGGCGGCGAATATATTTTTATTTTGTAAAAAGGATAAATGGAAGGAGAGCACTCAATTATCTGGTAGAAGGATATGTGTAAATAATCAAATATTTATTTTTTATGAAAAAAAAACCACTTGAATATACAGTAGTAGCCAGCTTAGGATAACATTAGAAAATATTATAAAATAACCAACATAAGATATAATAAAATATATAAATAAAAAAATATAGAATACTATTGCTCCTTGATTGTAACCGTATATGGATACTGTACACATCTAGATAATAATAAAATATAGTTCATACAGCCTATCGTCTCTACTAATCCAGCAGAGAGTATAATATTGATAGATTGCTGTGTATGTGAAGTTATCCCAGAAAAAATTGTAGTAGGTGCTTTTCTCGATGTTTTTTCTCCACAGTGTGTACTAGTGTGCTTTTCATTCCAACAAAATCACATTGCGCAATGTATCTGTGTTTGTATATCTTACGCTTTGCATGTGGAGATATCAACAGGATTCACATACAGTTGCAAGAAAAAGTATGTGAACCCTTTGGATATATAAGGATTTCTGCACAAATTGGTCATAAAATGTGATCTGATCTTCATCTAAGTCACAACAATAGACAATCACAGTCTGCTTAAACTAATAACACATAAAGAATTAAATGTTACCATGATGATTTTTATTGAACACACCATGTGAACATTCACAGTGCAGGTGGAAAAAGTATGTGAACCCCTTAGACTAATGACATCTCCAAGAGTGAATTGGAGTTATGTGTCAGCCAACTGGAGTCCAGTCAATTAGATGAGATTGGAGGTGTTGGTTACAGCTGCCCTGCCCTATAAAAAACACACACCAGTTCTGGGTTTGCTTTTCACAAGAAGCATTGCCTGATGTGAATGATGCCTCGAACAAAAGAGCTCTCAGAAGACCTATGATTAAGAATTGTTGACATGCATAAAGCTGGAAAGGGTTATAAAAGTACCTCCAAAAGCCTTGCTGTTCATCAGTCCACGGTAAGACAAATTGTCTTTAAATGGAGAAAGTTCAGAACTGCTGCTACTCTCCCTAGGAGTGGCCATCCTGTAAAGATGACTGCAAGAGCACAGCGCAGACTGCTCAATGAGGTGAAGAAGAATCTTAGAGTGTCAGCTAAAGACTTACAAAAGTCTCTGGCATATGCTAACATCCCTGTTCGCGAATCTATGATATGTAAAACACTAAACAAGAATGGATTTCATGGGAGGATACCACAGAAGAAGCCACTGCTGTCCAAAAAAAAAATTGCGCAACTTTTACAGTTTGCACAAGAGCACCTGGATGTTCCACAGCAGTGCTGGCAAAATATTCTGTGGACAGATGAAACCAAAGTTGAGTTGTTTGGAAGAAACACACAACACTATGTGTGGAGAAAAAGAGGCACAGCACACCAACATCAAAACCTCATTCCAACTGTGAAGTATGGTGGTGGGGGCATCATGGTTTGGGGCTGCTTTGCTGCGTCAGGGCCTTGACGGATTGGTATCATCGAAGGAAAAATGAATTCCCAAGTTTATCAAGACATTTTGCAGGAGAACTTAAGGCCACCTGTCCACCAGCTAAAGCTCAACAGAAGATGGATGTTGCAACAGGACAACGACCCAAAGCATAGAAGTAAACTAGAAAAGGTACAATTTCTGGGGAAATTGTGTGATGTGTTCTTGCCTCCACCAGTAGCTTACAACTGGAGTGGGCGGAGTAACTGGGTGGAGTGTAGACTCCGCCCACTTTTATAAATTTTGACCTTTGTCTCACACTGACCCACCCTGCCGAGTTTGGGTGCTGTGAGAATGACAGCTGTTTAAAGGTTTCTTATTGAAGTCAATAGGGAAAATCTGATTGGTTGTTTGTGGCTCCGCCCACTTTTTAGCATCCCCAAAATGAGATATACATTGGCACAGTCCTCCAGTGACCAACTGTGCCAAGTTTCGGGAACCCTGCCATTAAAAGTCTAAGAGCAGCGGCAGTTTTAAACAAATGGCTGAAATTTGATTGGCCGTTGTAGACCCCGCCCACTTTTTAATTTTTTTTGACCCCAGTCACCCAATGACCTACGGTGCCTAGTTTGGGTATTCTGGCTTAAATACTGTGAGAATGACAGCAATTTAAAAGTTTCTCATTGAAGTCAATAGGGAAAATCTGATTGGTGGTTTGTAGCTCCGCCCACTTTTTAATGTCCCCCAAAATGTGACAGAAATTTTCAGGTTGACCCCATGACTAAGTGACCCAAGTTTGGTGACTTTAGTTTAAAATCTGTGCGACTGGGAGAGATTTGAAAATTGTCCCTGTCAAAGTCAATGGGAAAAACGTGGATTTTGGGGGCCCTGTCCCAGGGGCCCGGAGGGTGGGATCGGGTAACAAAGCAAAAGCAAGGTACTTGGGTGGGTGCCGACCAAGTCTGCAAAGTTTGGAATTTGTACTCCTAAAAATGTGGGAGAAGTAGAAATTTGAAGGTCTCATTAAAGTCAATGGGGAGATTTTGATTGGTTCTGTGTGGCCCCGCCCACTTTTTGGGGTCCCCGAAATGTGCCCAAAATTTTCGGGTTGACTCCATGACTAAGTGACCCAAGTTTGGTGACTTTAGCGTCAAAGCCTGGCGAGTGGGAGCGATTTGAAAATTTACCGTGTCAAAGTCTATGGGAAAAAAGGGGGCTTCCGGGGCCTGCCACGGGGGCCCCGGGGGTGGGATCGCTCCACAAAGTAATAGCAATCCGATCGGGAACAATCTGCACGTTTTGGTAAATTTTTGTCTATGTAGTGTAAAAACTGTGGGAGGAGTTAGGGTGGCAAATTTGGCTATAATAAGAATAAGAAGAACTAGAAAAGGTACAATTTCTGGGGAAATTGTGTGATGTGTTCTTGCCTCCACCAGTAGCTTACAACTGGAGTGGGCGGAGTAACTGGGTGGAGTGTAGACTCCGCCCACTTTTATAAATGTTGACCTTTGTCTCACACTGACCCACCCTGCCGAGTTTGGGTGCTGTGGCTTAAATTCTGTGAGAATGACAGCTGTTTAAAGGTTTCTTATTGAAGTCAAAAGGAAAAATCTGATTGGTTGTTTTTGGCCCCGCCCACTTTTCTGAATTTTAATCCTAATCCTAAATTGTCCAACTGTACCAAGTTTGGGGATCCTGCCATTAACAGTGTAAGATCAGCGGCAGTTTTAAATTTCCCCATTGAAATAAATGGCTGAAATTTGATTGGCCGTTGTAGACTCCGCCCACTTTTTAATAAATTTTTGAATCCAGTCACCCAATGACCTACGGTGCCAAGTTTGGGTATTCTGGCTTAAATACTGTGAGAATGACAGCAATTTAAAGGTTTCTCATTAAAGTTAATAGGGAAAATCTGATTTGTTGTTGTTGGCTCCGCCCACTTTTAAATTTTTTGAATCCAAAGTAATCTATCACCTGATTTCAGCGATTTGAAGCCCCTGACATCAATCATGGCAGCATTTTTCAATTTTCTGAATTTTTTTTTTTCCATATTGAAATCAATGAAAGAAATCTGATTGGTTGTTTTTGGCCCCGCCCACTTTTCAAAATGTTAATCCTAATCCTAAATTGTCCAACTGTACCAAGTTTGGGAAACCTGCCATTAACAGTCTAAGAGCAGCGGCAGTTTGAATTTTTCCCATTTAAACAAATGGCTGAAATTTGATTGGCCGTTGTAGACTCCGCCCACTTTTTCATTATTTTTTGAATCCAGTCACCCAATGACCTACGGTGCCTAGTTTGGGTATTCTGGCTTAAATACTGTGAGAATGACAGCAATTTAAAAGTTTCTCATTGAAGTCAATAGGGAAAATCTGATTTGTTGTTGTTGGCTCCGCCCACTTTTTAAATTTTGGAATCCAAAGTAATCTATCACCTGATTTCAGCGATTTGAAGCCCCTGACATCAATCATGGCAGCATTTTTCAATTTTCTGAATTTTTTTTTTTCCATATTGAAATCAATGAAAGAAATCTGATTGGTTGTTTTTGGCCCCGCCCACTTTTCAAAATGTTAATCCTAATCCTAAATTGTCCAACTGTACCAAGTTTGGGAAACCTGCCATTAACAGTCTAAGAGCAGCGGCAGTTTGAATTTTTCCCATTTAAACAAATGGCTGAAATTTGATTGGCCGTTGTAGACTCCGCCCACTTTTTCATTATTTTTTGAATCCAGTCACCCAATGACCTACGGTGCCAAGTTTGGGTATTCTGGCTTAAATACTGTGAGAATGACAGCAATTTAAAGGTTTCTTATTGAAGTCAATAGGGAAAATCTGATTGGTTGTTTGTAGCTCCGCCCACTTTTTAATGTCCCCAAAATGTGACAGAAATTTTCAGGTTGACCCCATGACTGAGTGACCCAAGTTTGGTGAGTTTCACTCCGAAGCTGTATGAGTGACAAACATTTGCATTTTTCCAATAAAACTCTATGGGAGAAAAAAAGAGGTTTTCGGGGGCCCGCCCCAGGGGCCCGGAGGGTGGGATCGGTTAACAAAGCACAAGCAAGATACTCGGGTATGTGCCGACCAAGAGTGCAAAGTTCGGTATTTATACTCCTAAATCTGTGGGAGGAGTAGCAATTTGAACGTCTCATTGTAGTCAATGGGGAGAATTTGATTGGTTCTGTGTGGCCCCGCCCACATTTTCGGGTCTCCGAAATGTGCTAACAAATTGCGCGTTGACCCCATGACTAAGTGACCCAAGTTTGGTGACTTTAGTTTAAAATCTGTGCGACTGGGAGCGATTTGAAAATTGTCCCTGTCAAAGTCAATGGGAAAAACATGGATTTTGGGGGCCCTGTCCCAGGGGCCCGGAGGGTGGGATCGGGTAACAAAGCAAAAGCAAGGTACTCGGGTGGGTGCCGACCAAGTCTGCAAAGTCTGGAATTTGTACTCCTAAAAATGTGGGAGGAGTAGCAATTTGAAGTTCTCATTAAAGTCAATGGGGAGATTTTGATTGGTTCTGTATGGCCCCGCCCACTTTTTGGGGTCCCCGAAATGTGCCCAAAATTTTCGGGTTGACTCCATGACTAAGTGACCCAAGTTTGGTGACTTTAGCGTCAAAGCCTGGCGAGTGGGAGCGATTTGAAAATTTACCCTGTCAAAGTCTATGGGAAAAAAGGGGGCTTCCGGGGCTCGCCACGGGGGCCCCGGGGGTGGGATCGCTCCACAAAGTAATAGCAATCCGATCGGGTACAATCTGCACGTTTTGGTAAATTTTTGTCTATGTAGTGTAAAAACTGTGGGAGGAGTTAGGGTGGCAAATTTGGCTATAATAATAATATATATGTGAGATAATAGTATGTGGTCTTGCTATGCAAGAACACATAATCAGCAACAGAATGGCTTTAACAGAAAAAAAATACACCTTCTGGAGTTGCCCAGTCAGGGTCCTGACCTCAACATAGAAACATAGAATGTGTCGGCAGATAAGAACCATTTGGCCCATCTAGTCTGCCCAATATACTGAATACTATGGATAGCCCCTGGCCCTATCTTATATGAAGGATGGCCTTATGTCTATCCCATGCATGCTTAAACTCCTCCACTGTATTTGCAGCTACCACTTCTGCAGGAAGGCTATTCCATGCATCCACTACTCTCTCAGTAGAGTAATACTTCCTGATATTACTTTTAAACCTTTGCTTTTTAAACCTAGTTCACAAAGTTTATATTAGCAGCGTGTGGGGCCCGTTCAACTCTGCAGGACCAATAAATAACAAGAGTTCTGTGTGGGGCACGTTCAACGTACAAATCCCATGAATGTCAGTAACGCAATGTGGAGCTCTTTCTTCCCCACAAGGTAGTTGGATATAAATAGTTCTATATTCGTCACTGTGTGACTAACCACATTGGGTTCTTCATATATTTGCTGTTAGGTACTAGCAATTTAAGTAAATTGCTTAAATATGTTACATTACCAGTCGCAGGCAGTGGCGCTGTATTCAAGTTGATCTCGGAAACCTCTAAAGGTGTCTGAGTCTCTTGCTTATTCGACGTTCCACGTGGCGTCCCACGTGTCTCGGGACCGCCTGTATTTCCTAGTTGGATTAGCTGATTGGGTAAGCTGTTTGTTGCCGACTCTGGAGCACTCCTGTTCTGTGAGGATAAGTGAATATTATTCAATGTTCAACGTGCACGATATCTTCCGTACTGTCACACATGAGCAGCAGATCCCGTTCTAGTCACCTTGTATCTGAGCTGTAGCGATGGCCGTAACCCCTGGGTATAACCAGTGTATAATGTGCTGAAAAAAATGAATGAAGTCAGCAAAGGGGGCAATATGGACAATCACAATACATTAGTAAGTGCCTTGTATTAACTTTCTCTACATAATAAATTGCATTTGCTAAAGTGAGAATTTTTTTCTATTTTACCACATGTTGATGAGATACACAAATTACACACCACTTAGAATGTTTCATTTATTAAAGGTGAAACCTTTCTCTTTTAATGAAACTTAATAAGATTTTGTCAAAATCCTATTTCTAGTGATACTGAATGATAAGGTGATCTGTATAACAATAAAGCTGTGTTCACACAGAGTTTTACTAAAAAAAATCCTGATGTGGAATCCACAACAAGAATGGACATGACACTTATTTTCTCTGCACCATGTTTTTTTGTTAAAAAAACAGTATATGAATCACCAAGTGGTTTTCCCATTTAACTTAGTGGACATGAATTTCGGGCATTTTTACTTGATTTTTGGGCAGGGAATACAAGCCAAAATCCACGTTGAAAAATTCCATGTGAACACACGCTAAAAATTGTTATTAAAACAAACAGACACAGAAAACAGTAGTCTGGTTTTAAGTTTTGAAGGATTCTTGACAAGAATGGGAGAAGAAAATGGTATTTGATGATAAAATGGATGAATGGACCACGTCCATAGGATTATGCATGAGGTTCATTGATGATATCTTCATTCCGTGGAATGGTAGCAAGGAGAAAATTCATGAATTTGTCACATTCTTAATCAAAATGATATAGGCCTTTTTTTTTAACATCTGAAATGAACGAGTTAGGCCCCTTTCACGCGGGCGAGAATTCCACACGGGTGCAATGTGTGAGGTGAACGCATTGCACCCGCACTGAATCCGGACCCATTCACTTCAATGAGGCTGTGGACATGAGCTGTGATTTTCACGCATCATTTGTGCATTGCGTGAAAATCACAGAAGGTTCTATATTCTGCGTTTTCACGCAACGCAGGCCCCATAAAAATGAATGAGTATGCGTGAAAATTGCAAGCATCCGCAAGCAAGTGCGGATGCGGTGCGATTTTCACGCATGGTTGCTAGGAGATGATAGGGATGAAAGTGCAATAGAGCCGGGGCGTGGTACGGTTGTGCGGACACCAAATTATGCAGTGGGTCCGGATATGGGTATAGAAGTCTATAGTTTTTGTTCATGACTCCTATTGCAGCGTGCGCAGGGTACAGTCACAGGGCCCTTTAAGGGCAATGTTACAGCAGGAGGAGGGGGGAGGGAGGGAGAGCAGGAGTCTTTCACAGCGATGTTACAGAGGGAGGAGGGAGGAGGGGGGAGAGAGAGAGAGAGAGAGCAGGAGGCTTTCACAGCGATGTTACAGAGGGAGGAGGGAGGCTTTCACAGCGATGTTACAGAGGGAGGATGGAGGCTTTCACAGCGATGTTACAGAGGGAGTTCTGGAGGCGTCACAGAAGATTATGAGGCGGTGCTGGGCACTAACGGCAGCAGGTGAGGGCGGCAGCTTGGAGCCATTTACATCCCCTTGGGCACCTTATTTTTATGACTGACAGGTTAGTAATAGCGTATTTTTAGCAAAATGAGCCTACAGATTACATTTATAAGACCACATTAGGAATGGTTAAAGCTCCCTGAACATAACCATATTTTTATCTGGAGGGGGTGAAACCTGGTGACAGAATCCCTTTAACATGGTTATAAGGGAAAATAATAGCATTCTAAATACAGAATGCTTAGTAAAATGTAGATTGAGGTGTTAAAAAATAAAAATAAAATTAACTTACCTGTTCTAATTGATCGCACAGCCGACATCCTCTTCTTGCTTCTTGATTTCTAGCTTCATTCAGCAGGACCTGCGCTGACGTCACCAAAGGCCCTTTTGTAGGTCCTGAAAGAAGAAGCAAGAAGAGGATGCCGGCTGCGTAATCATTTTACTAAGTATTCTGTGTTAAGAATGCTATTATTTTCCCTTATAACCATGTTATAAGGCAAAATATGAAAATCTACAGAATACCTAACCCAAACCCGAACTTCAGTGAAGAAGTTCGGTTTCGGGTCTGGGTACCACATTCAGTTTTTTCTCACGCATACCTGCTCAGAATGGGCTGACTTTAGAACTGCCGCCAGTTATCTAAGGGGTGTATTTATACTGTGGGGCTATCCCCCCAGTATCTTGAGGGGAGCATACCAACATGCAGCAAGCTGCAACAGAGAGAGGTTGCTCCACCCGAAGGAAAGGAAAGTTATGATACATGACCATTCATTAACTGCAAGATGATTGGTGTAGCATATGTTGCCACATGGGTCTGCATGAAACAGTATGTGGGCAAGACAAAGAGAGTTTAGTAGGAGAATTGGTGAGAATCTGCGTGACATCAATAAAAAGGAAGACACCCCTAATGCGCGTCATATTTGGAATACACATGGGGAGATTCCTCTGTGTCTTCTTTTCAAGGAATTGAACATATTAGACAATCAGCTAGAGGCGGCATTATTAAAACTCCCATAACCCCTAGATAATTCCTTTTAGCGTGGTAAATAAACCCTGTTAAAGGGCTTCTGTCACCCCACTAAAGTCTTCTTTTTTTTTGGTACTTATAATCCCTATACTGCGATATATCAATACGATATATCATTTTGGTTCAGTAGATAATGCAAAAAATGGACTTTTATTATATGCAAATTACCTGTCTACCAGCAAGTAGGGCAGCTACTTGCTGGTAGCTGCCGCATCCTCCTTTCATAAAGACGCCCCCTCCTCATGTTGATTGACAGGGCCAGCGAACGTGCTCGTTCTCAGCTGGCCCTGTCTGTATTCTAAATCTGGCGCCTGCGCCGTACCTGTCTTCAGTCGGCGCAGGCGCACTGTGAGGTGGAACCTTGCTCGTCTTCTCCTTCCTCAGTGCGCTTGCGCCGGGTGTAGATGTGACGTCATCGGCGCAGGCGCATTGAGGATGGAGCGGCCGAGCGAGCGTCCTCCCCTCAGTGCGCCTGCGCCGACTGAAGACAGGTACGGCGCAGGCGCCAGATTTTGAATAAAGACAGGGCCAGCAGAGAACGAGCTCATTCGCTGGCCATGTCAATCAACATGAGGAAGGGGCGTCTTTATGAAAGGAGGATGTGGCTGCTACCAGCAAGTAGCCGCCCTACTTGCTGGTAGACAGGCAATTTGCATATGATAAAAGTCCGTTTTTTGCATTATCTATTGAACCAAAATGATTAATAACATTATGTATTGATATATCGCAGTATAGGGATTATAAGTACCCCCCAAAAAAACGAATTTAGACAGAAGCCCTTTAACACCAAAAAAGCCATGCGAAAATAGTAAGATTAACAATCTTTATTAAATCCAATGCAATAAAAAATGAATATAAATATCACAAAGTAATTACATCAATACGGTGTGGGGATGTGCTCGTGGTAGGCTACGGTAGCGGCGGCAGTATTGAGGCAATCATAGACAGTCTTTGTGATACACTGTGACTTTATTCACACCAACGGCATAACAGGCAATGTGCAGACCACACAGGTGCATATCCACATAGTGCATAGAACAAAAGTCCTTCCATAGAAAATAAACAGCAGGTTTGAGTCACCTTGTTTTGGACAGACCACAGCAGTTCTGCAGGCTTCTAGGCTATCTGCCTTTGTCTCCCTCAGGCCAGAGCCCCTTCGGCTTGTAGCACCACAGGTCCCAGGGCTATCCTTCAATGTGTGCTGCGCCCAGACTCTCCTTCACCAGCACTCACTCTGTCTGTGGAAATCTCCAGCACAGCAAGACACACCCCACCCCCATCATCAGTAGGCTGGGTTCTTAAAGGCCCAGCTCCACCAAAAACTTGGGCTGGCCGTGGGGAACAGAAAGAACCGGCCCGGACACGCTGCGCCAGCAGCATTCGCCGCTGTAACCGCAATGATCCGGTTCTTACTCCACCGAGGCCAGGACCTCTGGTGGCACGTATCGTCCGTCCATTATTATTCCGGGGACTCTCCTACAACGGTTAAAATGGATCCTATATAGCAGCACATGATAGATCACACACACTAGCAGCGGTCCGTAAATACGCAAAGTATAGCAATAAGTCCACAAACAACTGAAACCCATAGATCACTATACAATATAGCAGGAGTGAGTCACGCTGTTGCATATACATTTTATGGACTTCCATGGATCACTTGGCATAAGGTATCATCCGATAGAGTGAGTCTCATGTGAAAGCTTTGGATGATTGGGAACTTTTTCTGGATCTCCCTTTATTTTCAATCTAGCTATCATATTTTTAGCGGTAGTACTTACCTGACTCACTCCTGCTATATTGTACAGTGATCTATGGGCTCCAGTTGGTTGTGGACTTATTGCTGGACTTTTCGTATTTGCAGACCGCTGCTAGTGTGTGACCTATCATGTGCTGCTATATAGGATCCATTTTAACCGTATTGATGTAATTACTTTGTGATATTTATATTAATTTTTTATTGTATTGGATTTAATAAAGGCAGCATTATTGCCAATTTACTTTTACGAAAAGAGGCAAAATGGACATTTACACTGCAGCCTTTTTGCGGCGGTAAAGCCTGATGGGCTAAATGATTGTATAGAGCACTGATCGCGAACCTTTTAGAGACCGAGTGCCAAAACTACAACCCAAAACCCACTTATTTATCGCAAAGTGCCAACATGGCAAGTTTAACCTGAATACCAGTATAGTATATCTTCCATGTACTTGATCATTTAGCTATAATAGCCTGCCTGCATTCAGTGCACTGCCTGTGCTGTTCATAGTGTGCCCTGCACTGAATGGCAGGGAAAGTCTAAGGCCCCTTTCACACCGGCGAGTTTTCCGCGTGGGTGCAATGCATGAGGTGAATGCATTGCACCCACACTGAATACAGACCCATTAATTTCTATGGGGCTGTGCACATGAGCGGTGATTTTCACGCATCACTTGTGCGTTGCGTGGAAATCGCAGCATGCTCTATATTGTGCGTTTTTCACGCAACACAGGCCCTATAGAAGTGAATGGGGCTGCGTGAAAATCGCAAGCATCCACAAGCAAGTGCGGATGCGGTGCGATTTTCACGGATGGTTGCTAGGTGGCGATTGGGATGGGGACCCGATCTTTATTATTTTCCCTTATAACATGGTTATAAGGGAAAATAATAGCATTCTTAATACAGAATGCTAAGTAAATTAGGGATGGAGGGGTTAAAAAAAATTATAATAATTACTCACCTCATCCACTTGTTCGCGCTGCCCGGCTCGTCTTCTTTCTTCTTCTTTGATGACCTGGGAGGAAAAGGACCTTTGATTACGTCACTGTGCTCATCACATGTTCCATCACATGGTCTGTCACATAGTCCATCACCATGGTGATGGACCATGTGATGAGCACAGTGACGTCACCAAAGGTCCTTTTCCTCCCAGGTCATCAAAGAATAAGAAAGAAGACGAGCCGTGCATTGTGAACAAGTGGATGAGCTGAGTTAAATTATTATTATTTTTTTTGAACCCCTCCATCCCTAATTTACTTAGCATTCTGTATTAAGCATGCTATTATTTTCCCTTATAACCATGTTATAAAGGAAAATAATAAAACCTACACAACACCGATCCCAAACCTAAACCCGAACTTCTGTGAAGAAGTCCCGGTTTGGGTCTGGGTACCAAACATGCCAATTTTTCTCACACACGTGCATAACGCATTAAAACGCTTTGCACTTCCCGCGACGCACCTGCATCCTATCCAGCCCTCACACGCGACGCCCGTGTGAAAGAGGGCTAAGACATATTGGTACACCATAGTCTTTTTCCAGGATGTGGGTGCCCATAGAGAGGGCTCTGAGTGCCACCTCTGGCACCCGTGCCATAGGTTCGTCACCACTGGTATAGAGTATCATTAGCCTGATTCCTCTGCGGGTCTAATGGGTGCAGCAATTATTATCATATCACCCTCTGTGGTTATAGGACTATTGCTAATATCTAAAGACATCTGCATCTTAACTGGAGCTAGGTGAGATTTTAACCAATGTACGCTTCTACTAACATCTGGGAGATACACAATCTTGCTGTCAGTAGCTTCGCATATTTATATCTATTAATAGGAGCTGGTGCTGTAAATTACTTATTTGAAGCTTACCCAGCCTCTGATGTCTACCTGAGAGTTCACAACACAGCAGTATATTCCCCTCATTGAAAATCCATGTGTGGTCTCCACTGTTGTTTTGACATAAAGAAACAAAGAAGCCAATCAAGGGGTGAGTTGGTTTGACACACCTCCAATCCTGATTGATTCCCCTGATATGAGCTCAGCCCAAGAGGTGGTACTTTTCCCTAGAGATTAAGACGCAAGCATGTGTTTATCAGCAATATATATGCATTGTCTAAGTGGTACTCTTTATTATTATGGAGGACCCCTAGTATGCCGAGTACATGTGCACAGTATTGTACACCAGGCAATGCCCCTAGTATGCCTAGCACATGTGCGCAGTTTTGTAGGCCAGGCACTGCTCCTGGTATGCAGAATATCTGTGCGCAGTATTGTGTAGGCCAGGTGATGCCCCTAGTATGCTGAGTGTGTATGTACATTATTGTACTCCAGGAGATGTGCCTCTGGTTTTCTCGGAAACATATTCAAATTAGCTTTAGAGTTGAGCGAACACCTGGATGTTCGGGTTCGAGAAGTTCGGCCGAACATCCCGGAAATGTTCGGGTTCGGGATCCGAACCCGATCCGAACTTCGTCCCGAACCCGAACCCCATTGAAGTCAATGGGGACCCGAACTTTTCGGCACTAAAACGGCTGTAAAACAGCCCAGGAAAGGGCTAGAGGGCTGCAAAAGGCAGCAACATGTAGGTAAATCCCCTGCAAACAAATGTGGATAGGGAAATTAATTAAAATAAAAATTAAATAAATAAAAATTAACCAAAATCAATTGGAGAGAGGTTCCATAGCAGAGAATCTGGCTTCCCGTCACCCACCACTGGAACAGTCCATTCTCAGATATTTAGGCCCCGGCACCCAGGCAGAGGAGAGAGGTCCCGTAACAGACAATCTGGCTTCATGTCAGCAGAGAATCAGTCTTCATGTCATAGCAGAGAATCAGGCTTCACGTCACCCACCACTGTAAGAGTCCATTTTCATAAATTTAGGCCCAGCACCCAGGCAGAGGAGAGAGGTCCCGTAACAGAGGATCTGGCTTCATGTCAGCAGAGAATCAGTCTGCATGTCATAGCAGAGAATCAGGCTTCACGTCAGCCACCACTGCAACAGTCCATTGTCATAAATTTAGGCCCAGCACCCAGGCAGAGGAGAGAGGTCCCGTAACAGAGGATCTGGCTTCATGTCAGCAGAGAATCAGTCTGCATGTCATAGCAGAGAATCAGGCTTCACGTCAGCCACCACTGCAACAGTCCATTGTCATAAATTTAGGCCCAGCACCCAGGCAGAGGAGAGAGGTCCCGTAACAGAGGATCTGGCTTCATGTCAGCAGAGAATCAGTCTGCATGTCATAGCAGAGAATCAGGCTTCACGTCAGCCACCACTGCAACAGTCCATTGTCATAAATTTAGGCCCAGCACCCAGGCAGAGGAGAGAGGTCCCGTAACAGAGGATCTGGCTTCATGTCAGCAGAGAATCAGTCTGCATGTCATAGCAGAGAATCAGGCTTCACGTCAGCCACCACTGCAACAGTCCATTGTCATAAATTTAGGCCCAGCACCCAGGCAGAGGAGAGAGGTCCCGTAACAGAGGATCTGGCTTCATGTCAGCAGAGAATCAGTCTGCATGTCATAGCAGAGAATCAGGCTTCACGTCAGCCACCACTGCAACAGTCCATTGTCATAAATTTAGGCCCAGCACTCAGGCAGAGGAGAGAGGTCCCGTAACAGACAATCTGGCTTCATGTCAGCAGAGAATTAGTCTGCATGTCATAGCAGAGAATGAGGCTTCACGTCAGCCACCACTGCAACAGTCCATTGGCATATATTTAGGCCTAGCACACAGGCAGAGGAGAGAGGTCCCGTAACAGACAATCTGGCTTCATGTCAGCAGAGAATCAGTCTGCATGTCATAGCAGAGAATGAGGCTTCACGTCACCCACCACTGCAACAGTCCATTGGCATATATTTAGGCCTAGCACACAGGCAGAGCAGAGAGGTCCCGTAACAGACAATCTGGCTTCATGACAGCAGAGAATCAGTCTGCATGTCATAGCAGAGAATGAGGCTTCACGTCACCCACCACTGCAACAGTCCATTGGCATATATTTAGGCCTAGCACACAGGCAGAGCAGAGAGGTCCCGTAACAGACAATCTGGCTTCATGTCAGCAGAGAATCAGTCTGCATGTCATAGCAGAGAATGAGGCTTCACGTCACCCACCACTGCAACAGTCCATTGGCATATATTTAGGCCTAGCACACAGGCAGAGCAGAGAGGTCCCGTAACAGACAATCTGGCTTCATGTCAGCAGAGAATCAGTCTTCATGTCATAGCAGAGAATCAGGCTTCACGTCACCCACCACTGTAAGAGTCCATTTTCATAAATTTAGGCCCAGCACCCAGGCAGAGGAGAGAGGTCCCGTAACAGAGGATCTGGCTTCATGTCAGCAGAGAATCAGTCTGCATGTCATAGCAGAGAATCAGGCTTCACGTCAGCCACCACTGCAACAGTCCATTGTCATAAATTTAGGCCCAGCACCCAGGCAGAGGAGAGAGGTCCCGTAACAGAGGATCTGGCTTCATGTCAGCAGAGAATCAGTCTGAATGTCATAGCAGAGAATCAGGCTTCACGTCAGCCACCACTGCAACAGTCCATTGTCATAAATTTAGGCCCAGCACCCAGGCAGAGGAGAGAGGTCCCATAACAGAGGATCTGGCTTCATGTCAGCAGAGAATCAGTCTGCATGTCATAGCAGAGAATCAGGCTTCACGTCAGCCACCACTGCAACAGTCCATTGTCATAAATTTAGGCCCAGCACCCAGGCAGAGGAGAGAGGTCCCGTAACAGACAATCTGGCTTCATGTCAGCAGAGAATTAGTCTGCATGTCATAGCAGAGAATGAGGCTTCACGTCAGCCACCACTGCAACAGTCCATTGGCATATATTTAGGCCTAGCACACAGGCAGAGGAGAGAGGTCCCGTAACAGACAATCTGGCTTCATGTCAGCAGAGAATCAGTCTGCATGTCATAGCAGAGAATGAGGCTTCACGTCACCCACCACTGCAACAGTCCATTGGCATATATTTAGGCCTAGCACACAGGCAGAGCAGAGAGGTCCCGTAACAGACAATCTGGCTTCATGACAGCAGAGAATCAGTCTGCATGTCATAGCAGAGAATGAGGCTTCACGTCACCCACCACTGCAACAGTCCATTGGCATATATTTAGGCCTAGCACACAGGCAGAGCAGAGAGGTCCCGTAACAGACAATCTGGCTTCATGTCAGCAGAGAATCAGTCTGCATGTCATAGCAGAGAATGAGGCTTCACGTCACCCACCACTGCAACAGTCCATTGGCATATATTTAGGCCTAGCACACAGGCAGAGCAGAGAGGTCCCGTAACAGACAATCTGGCTTCATGTCAGCAGAGAATCAGTCTGCATGTCATAGCAGAGAATGAGGCTTCACGTCACCCACCACTGCAACAGTCCATTGGCATATATTTAGGCCTAGCACACAGGCAGAGCAGAGAGGTCCCGTAACAGACGATCTGGCTTCATGTCAGCAGAGAATCAGTCTGCATGTCATAGCAGAGAATGAGGCTTCACGTCACCCACCACTGCAACAGTCCATTGGCATATATTTAGGCCTAGCACACAGGCAGAGCAGAGAGGTCCCGTAACAGACAATCTGGCTTCATGACAGCAGAGAATCAGTCTGCATGTCATAGCAGAGAATGAGGCTTCACGTCACCCACCATGTCCGACCATGTCCACGACCATGTCCACGTCCGCGTCCCTTACTAGATGTTTTTCTCATTGTTATGGTTCACCACAACAACAAATATATTATTTGGCCCAATGTATTGTATTCAAATTCAGCGGGATATAAATTTGAGGCCTAGTATTTAGGCGCTGGGTGACCGGTATGGATTTAGTGACAGAATTAGACTTGGAAATGCACAGAAGCGTGTGTGTGTGAAGTTATTCTGAATGACCCAATGTGCACCTTGAATATTATATACCCTTTTAGGGATAGATTTCAAATAGCTCTGATATAGCAGAAACCACTAAATTATGAAATTGCTAAATTGGGAATTGTATTTCAACCCAGAACAAAAAATGTGCTTTGACGGACACTAAATAACTTTCCCAGCCACAACAGGACAGCGGTAACGAGAGATTTAGCAGGATATAAATTTGAGGCCTAGTATTTAGGCGCTGGGTGACAGGTATGGGTTTAGTGCCAGAATTAGACTTGGAAATACACAGTAGCGGGTGTGTGTGAAGTTATTCTGAATGACCCAATGTGCACCTTGAATATTATATACCCTTTTAGGGATAGATTTCAAATAGCTCTGATATAGCAGAAACCACTAAATTATGAAATTGCTAAATTGGGAATTGTATTTCAACCCAGAACAAGAAATGTGCTTGAACGGACACTAAATAACTCGCCCAGCTACAGCACTAGGGACAGATTTAGCGGGATATAAATTTGAGGCCTAGTATTTAGGCGCTGGGTGACAGGTATGGGTTTAGTGCCAGAATTAGACTTGGAAATACACAGTAGCGGGTGTGTGTGAAGTTATTCTGAATGACCCAATGTGCACCTTGAATATTATATACCCTTTTAGGGATAGATTTCAAATAGCTCTGATATAGCAGAAACCACTAAATTATGAAATTGCTAAATTGGGAATTGTATTTCAACCCAGAACAAGAAATGTGCTTGAACGGACACTAAATAACTCGCCCAGCTACAGCACTAGGGACAGATTTAGCGGGATATAAATTTGAGGCCTAGTATTTAGGCGCTGGGTGACAGGTATGGGTTTAGTGCCAGAATTAGACTTGGAAATACACAGTAGCGGGTGTGTGTGAAGTTATTCTGAATGACCCAATGTGCACCTTGAATATTATATACCCTTTTAGGGATAGATTTCAAATAGCTCTGATATAGCAGAAACCACTAAATTATGAAATTGCTAAATTGGGAATTGTATTTCAACCCAGAACAAGAAATGTGCTTGAACGGACACTAAATAACTCGCCCAGCTACAGCACTAAGGACAGATTTAGCGGGATATAAATTTGAGGCCTAGTATTTAGGCGCTGGGTGACAGGTATGGGTTTAGTGCCAGAATTAGACTTGGAAATACACAGTAGCGGGTGTGTGTGAAGTTATTCTGAATGACCCAATGTGCACCTTGAATATTATATACCCTTTTAGGGATAGATTTCAAATAGCTCTGATATAGCAGAAACCACTAAATTATGAAATTGCTAAATTGGGAATTGTATTTCAACCCAGAACAAGAAATGTGCTTGAACGGACACTAAATAACTCGCCCAGCTACAGCACTAAGGACAGATTTAGCGGGATATAAATTTGAGGCCTAGTATTTAGGCGCTGGGTGACCGGTATGGATTTAGTGACAGAATTAGACTGGGATATGGCCAAAAAATAAACAGACTATTGCTGGTTAAATGCACTTGGTGTGACAGCTTCACCCTGATGTAGGCTTTAGCCAAAAAACAACCACACCATTGAGGGTTAAATGCACTTGGTGACAGGCGCAGCTTGCCCCTGATTTAGTATATGGCCAAAAAATGAACAGACTATTGCTGGTTAAATGCACTTGGTGTGACAGCTTCACCCTGATGTAGGCTTTAGCCAAAAAACAACCACACCATTGAGGATTAAATGCACTTGGTGACAGGCGCAGCTTGCCCCTGATTTTGTATATGGCCAAAAAATGAACAGACTATTGCTGGTTAAATGCACTTGGTGTGACAGCTTCACCCTGATGTAGGCTTTAGCCAAAAAACAACCACACCATTGAGGGTTAAATGCACTTGGTCGCAGCTTGTGCTGGCGCACCACAAGACACAAAATGGCCGCCGATCACCCCAGAAAAATGTGACTGACAAACGGTCTGGGCAGCCTAAAAACAGTGAGCAATTGAGGATCAGCAGCTCAATGATCCACAGCTGCAGATCGATCAGTTAATCAAGTCCTTTGGAGGAGTTAATCTGCCTAATCTCGCCCTACTGTCGCAGCCGCAACCTCTCCCTACGCTAATCAGAGCAGAGTGACGGGCGGCGCTATGTGACTCCAGCTTAAATAGAGGCTGGGTCACATGGTGCTCTGGCCAATCACAGCCATGCCAATAGTAGGCATGGCTGTGATGGCCTCTTGGGGCAAGTAGTATGACGCTTGTTGATTGGCTGCTTTGCAGCCTTTCAAAAAGCGCCAAGAAAGCGTCACAAAAGCGCGAAGAAAGCGACGAACACCGAACCCGAACCCGGACTTTTACGAAAATGTCCGGGTTCGGGTCCGTGTCACGGACACCCCAAAATTCGGTACGAACCCGAACTATACAGTTCGAGTTCGCTCATCCCTAATTAGCTTCCCTTAACCTATTTGATGCCGACAGATGTTAGACTTGATAATTTGCATAGTACCTACCCAGAGGTTCTACCTAAGACTTGCAACTAGAAATGTTGTTCTCGTCTGCTTTTCTCTGCTAAAGGGCTTTTGTCTTGAAAGAACTAGTTTCAGATGTTAGGCTGGCTTACCTTTTTTCTAGCTTTGTTACATAAGCATTTTTAATAGGCAAGAAGTCATCTCTGCTGTGCAAAAATAATTTTGTGTCCATACTGCTGCGGAGGTTTCCCTACTGTTTACCTCCTTGCTTTATTCTTTTGGGGGTGCTCATTAGCATTAGGGAGACCAAAAAATATACATGAGTATTGTATTTCAGGCAACTCTACTCTTGATTTCTAGGAAGAGTATTAGGTTTAAGCGAATCAAAGTATCTGAAGTGGACTTCAATATGATGTCATCACGTTACTGACACCAAGATTTTGTGCCGTGTCTTCAATCATGATGCCCGTGGTGGCCTCTACGTGATCAAATGGATAAGGTATTTTTTTTTTTTTTTTTTTACTGGATTAACCCCTGAAAGCCCTTAATGTTAGGCATCTGAGGGGTTCAATACTTAATGGTTAACACATTAAGTAAAGAATGGGAAGAAAGAGATCTAATTTTTCAATGGCTTTTGTCGTGAGATAACCAAGATAACACTATGACGTGTTATCGGAGTCAATTTTAGTTTGGCTACATCTGTGGCTTGCGTGTTTTATTGAGAGAGGTGTACGTTTTGTGGGATGTTGAAATTCTCTTTCTCCCTTTCAGTAATTTTGTAATTTTGGAGGTCTCTCTGATTCATCTGAAGGTAATCAAAAACGGTGAAATAAAATTGCTAACGGTGTTGTCTATTTTTGTTACAGAAAGGAGCCATTCCATTGAAGTGAGACAGCAGGAGCTATAATTATACCTATATTATACAGTAGATTTGCAGAGATGCTTATTTAACAAGGCTAGAAAAATAGCTAAGCCTATTTCACATCTGAAACTAGTTGAATGTCCTTATGGGGAATCTCTAGGTGGGTACTATTTCTATTATGGAGACCAATTTATATAGTGCATATGTGATGATTATTGTAGGCTAGACAATACTCCTTTAGATTTTTGGGAAAAATACATGCAAATTATCGTTGTCATCAGATAGGATTAGGATAGCTAATTTGAATATCTTTCTTTCTTAAAAAACCCAGAGGGGCATTTCCTGACTTACAATACTGCTCATACATACTCAGAGACCGCAGTGTGTCTAGGTGCTTTCAGGCTAATGTGCTGATAGCTGTGTGCATATGTACTGTAGATGGTGGCATACCAGACTGTGCTGAAGTAGATGATCTTGAGTAAAGATGACAGAAGTTATGAAAAATTTGATTTGGCTGCTTTTCTGAATCTCACAAAGAAAATTGATTTGTGACAAATTACTTCATCACGAAGCGCATTCCTTTGTATGTAGCGGGCACAATGACAGGGGCCATAACAGGTAGGAACTAGTGTTAGGGACCACTCATAGAGGCGACCTTGACGTGGTGAGTGGCTTATTACGCTTTGGCCAAAATGTACACTAATGCCTCATTCAACATCCAGCATAGAGGCAGGGCAGAGTGCTGGTTGCAGAGTGCGATTGCATTTGTGTTTTTGAGTTTCATGTAATCTGCCTGCTGATCGGGTGTCATGCTGCTGATGTATATACAGTACATTCTCCACTAACTGAATTAGCTTTGTTGGGTACAGAGAGAAGGGAAGTGCAGCAAGTAATTGGTTGTTGCCTGTGTTGCTCCAGAGACGTGGCCCAAATTCTCTCACTGTGCGCCCCTCCTCCTGACGAGTGAACTACGTCTGCATTGGTCATCTTGTTGACGGCACACAGAGACAGGCAGCATCCCCAGCTGCCCGCCCACATTCTACAGTGTCTGCAGAGTGCAGTGGCTGGTTTGCAGTCAGACAGGATGCTGACTGATAAAGCCAGCCAGAACAGAAGCCTGCCTCAGCACTCCAGGTGGGTGGCGGAATGTGAAAGAAACAGTAAGCCATAGTGTCACATGCCAGTCCCCAAGATAAAATAGGTATTTACTGTGCTTTTTTGTACACTTTGCTTTTTTCTTCAATACCGAAATTGACCTGCTGTGTGTTTTTGAAATCCACAGCTTGTCAATTGTTTGTACAATTTTTTTGGGAGATTTTAACCTTTGCAATACAAGGGTACAAATCCGCCCAAAACACATGCAGTTATGAACAGGTGTGTAGATTTTCTATTCATATACCTGTAACCATGTACAGGAAACACCAAATTTGCACCAAAAACTACATGTGTTACCTTGTGTTTTTTGTTGCAGATTTGCTGCAGATTGCAATGGGTGAAATCTGTCAAATGATCACACCAACAGTTGACATGACTTCAAAATGCACATGCCAGGTCCGTTTCTGCACAGATGTCTAATCTAATGCGTTTAATACTGGTACTGTATTACACTGCATTTTTTTCTATATAAAAATCCGCACAGAAAAATAGCACATAATCTGCATCATGTGCCTTCACACATGGCAGACTTTGTGGCAGAAATTTCCGGGACTGAAAATCAGTTCCGTTCACCTTAATGGGGCTTGCAGAAATCCATATGCTCACTGCCCCATTCAAATGAATGGAACAGATTTTCAGCCACAAAATCTGCACCCTTAGGGCTCATGCACGCAAACGTTTTTTTGGGTTCCGTATACGGGCCGTATTTTGATTCCGTATACGGAACCATTCATTTCAATGGGTCCACAAAAGATTGCTCCGTTCCGTGGCCCCGCAAAAATTATGAGGCATGTATTATTCTTGTCCGTTTTGTGGACAAGAATAGGCATTGCTATATTGGGCCTCCTGTTCGGTTTCGCAAATTGCAGAAGGCACACGGGCGGCATCCGTAAAAAACATCACGTTCATGTGCATGAGCCCTTACATTGCAATAATGATGGTCACCAATGTTGCATCCAAACCATCATTTGCTGTTGCCAGCAGTTCTACACAGCCAACATTCTGAACAGTGGTGTCATCCCATGTAGCAAAAAACAAAAGTCTGTACAGTATACAAATACATTAAGAGATTGCCTAGAATCACACAGCCATTAAGAATCAGCAAGTAGTAAACCTTAGTAGATTTGCAGACTGTGCCGACTTCTGGTGTTTGACCATGCGGCAGCCATTAGGTGGAACAGCGTCCTTACGACCATAGCACCTCTTAGTAATATACAGTATATTATATAGCATTCCCAGAACATGGGGTAAAAGTGTATAAAGTAAAACACAAAAAATGTTTTTTTTTCTATTCCATAATTTTTTTTTTAAATAAAAATCTAATTACAGTGCATGCCATGAAAAAACAGATTTCCTTTCTTTCCCATTCCTTTACAAAAAAATAAAAATAAAGGTTAGACTGTTCATGACTGGTCCTCTTACTGAACTTTTCATGACTATGCACATTTTCAATTTTTTTTTTATTTGTAATTTTTATTTATTTATAGTACATACATTTTTGACAGCCATAAGGTTTTTTCATTTGTTACAAAAATGATTTTTATTTGTTGGATTTCTTATGACTGTCATGAAGATCCCATTCATTTCTTTAGGATCACCTCTACTTAGCGATCCTGGCCGCGACAGCTGCTGTGCGGCCTGTGTCACAGTGTAGACCTATACTTATGATATATACACGCCAATAAACATTTTTAGTTGCTGGCAAACATTTTCTTTACTTTGGATGTTGTTTAGCCTGGCTGAGGGACTGGGTGGTTCATTTAGTACCATCCATGCGGCTGACTGTAAATAACCAACAAGTTATCAACTTAAAGCCATGTGTTTGTTTCTTCATTTAAAAACTTTGATATAGGCCTCATGCACACGAATGTGGTTTGTTTCTGTGTCCATTCCGTTTTTTTTTGCGGATAGGGTGCGGATCCATTCAATTCAATGGGTCTGCAAAAAACACGGAAAGCACACTGTGTGCTGTCCGCATCAGTATGTCCATTCCGTTGCCCCGCAAATTAAATAGTGCAAGTCCTATTTTTTACTAATTTGCAGACAAGAAAAAAGGGCATCATTACAATGGATCCGCAAAAAAAACGGAACATCATCCGTTTTTTGGGCGTATCCGCACCACAAAACACATACGGTTGTGTGCATGTAGCCATAGTGTAATGCACACGGTCAAGTGCATGAGACCGAAAACATTTCCATTTATGGTAGCTGTACGGTAGGCCCCCAGAATAAATTCCACTAATGGGCACAAGGCACCCCAGTCCGACACTGCCTGTGCAGAATGTGCATATGTGAGTCACAAGGAAAGTTGTGATGGCCGGTAAGAGAGATTGTTCAGAATTGTGCGACATGGAGAGAAGAACTGTCCTGTAAAACAGGAATAACCATCTTCTATGTTGCCAATCAGAGGGAGACTCAGAGACTTGCACCATCATGAGAGACTGCATCCTCATTGAGAGACTTTTGTACCATATGCTTGTTGTCCCATCTACCAAGCTAGTTGCTTCTCCTGAGTTTCCTGTAACTATAGATGAGCTGAATGTTTCCCAAAAATTTGCTTTGATAGAAATGAATTTGTTACAAAGCACATTAAATCAGTTCTATCCTGGACTGCAGTTAAATTTTATGGAGAATGTATCCTGGTGTATATCACTGTGCAGCAACATGCATAGCTAGTCCTTCCTGTTAGCAAAATAGTTATTGTGCGTCTGAAAGACAGACAGATCACATACTGTATATGGATGTGCACATCATCATGCAGGCCACTAAAATTCCTAGCTGCGCACCCCTGCAGGTGTTTCAATGACTCTTTAGTGCAACAAAATAAGGACATGGAGGCACACCTGTTTGGCTCCAGATTTCCCACTGCTTCCCCTGCTGCTGTCTCAGGGGCCTGCTACCACTCTCACCCCCTGATGATGATCATACCCCCTCTTCACCCAACTCCCACATGCGATCGCTATATTATCATCCACTAATGTCTGTTCGTCACTTATATCACCCTCACCAGTCTCATGGCCACATCCATAACCTCTCACAACATGTGCTCCCACCCAACTGTCATCATTGGTAGTTGCATGCCTAAAGGAGTTGTCAGCGGACCTCTCGTCCAAGTCTGTGCTGGCCTGTAACTGCTGACTGTCCTCACAAAAGGTCATCATCGCTGAAAAGAGAAGCAGAGCCATCAACACGCATTAGTTACCTGAGCAGAAGGATCAACAAAAGAAAGAGGCAGTTGCAGGACAGGTGAGGGCACAGATGTTTTTCCTGGGACATGCCAACTAAGTTTGGTGTCAGAGAAACACACCGATTCCTGGCTGTGTGTATATGTTCTCACCTGAGATGGTTGAAGAATGAGTCAACCATCCCAGTATAGCTGGATTGTTGGTCAAAACACAACCGCTGGATGACAGTGACAGCACTAGTGTAACAGGGTGCTGAAGGTGCACTTGGTCTCCCAACAGCCACAGACCTGCTGCTTAGCTTTGGGAGCAAGGATCTGTGTTTGACCTCGTTCCCAGGGAAGCTTTGCTAGCTGGGAGGCTCCCTGCTCCTAGGTCTGCCTTGAGAGCCGAGCTGATCACTCGGAGCTCGACTTGTCGGTCTGTCGGTCATGTGACGCTGGCCACGTCACATGACCCTCACTCCCCACTATAAATACAGGCAGCCTGCTGGCCTCAGGTTGCCTGTTAATTCTAGGTTCCTGGCATTTTGTTGGACTACTGAATACTACCTGATCCTGTTCTCTGATGATCCTTTGCCTGCTCCTCCTGTACTGCACATCTCTCCTGGCATCCTGACCCCGGCTTCCACCTGACGGTTCTTTGCGGGCTCCTGTTGTACTTCGTTTCTATCCTGGTATTTGACCTTGGCTTTTCCTGACTATGCTCTGCTCATTCCTTAGTACTGCGTAGCTCTCTAGGTATTGACCCGATCTGTTCACGTTCCGTTATTTGTCTTGTCTGTCTTCCCAGCACGTGTCCTAAGTTAGGGACCGCCGTCTAGTTGTCCCCTGTCATTAGGACTTGCGAGGCAAGTAGGCAGGACCAGGGGTGAGGGTGGAGTGCAGTGGTCACTATCCTCCCCCCTGTGTGTAGTGTACATGACCGTCACAGATTAACAGGCCATAACCTAACCACTGTATCATGAATCCTCTGGTGACCCTGACTGACCATGTCTCTAACCTGATGCAGTTTTTTTATTATATAATCACACAATATGGTCAAATAAAGAGTAGCTTAGATGGTTTGGTGGGTAGGCAGGTAGTAAACAGATTGGGATGGAAAGAAGAATGGAACTTTTTAGAGGTGCTGGAATCAGGTACATTGGGGAGAAATAGTACTGGAAATAGAGTCTTAAACTTAATGGAATACATATGGGTGGAGATTAAAAAAATACTAGAGATTAAAGGGTTTTTGCAATACACACCTATGTGGAAAAATATTAACCTTAAAGAACTGCAGGGGATTAAGATGTATATAAACTGGGAAAAAAATGGGATGAAATATTTAAACCAGATATTTGAACAGGGTACCGTATTTTTCGCCCCATAAGACGCACTTTCCCCCCCCAAAAAATCGGGGGGAAATGGCCCTGCGTCTTATGGGGCGAATGCTGACAATTTAACATCGCTGGATGCGATGTAGCGTGAGCTGGGGCCGGGGGAGGGACTGGGAGGAGGAGCTGGGGGCCGGGAATAGCGGCGAGGCGGTGCAATCAGTGTAGTATAGCACCGCCCCGCCGCTCCGGTATACTAATATTAAATGTCCTAGTCGATTAAAATTTATTATATATGCCCCCTCACTCCTATATTGATAATCGTACCTTAAAACCATTTATGAATGAAGCAGGCGGCGCAGGCAAGTGACGTCAGCGAGTGACGCGCCGGCCGCCCGGCCTGCATTACAGCACCTAGGATGAGGATTTAAGGTTCGATTAGCAATATAGGAGTGAGGGGGCATATCTAATGCAATTTAATTGAATAAGACAATTAATATAAGTATACAGGCGGCGGCGGGGGGATGGGGGGGGGGGGTGGGCTCTATTGGATGATCGAGCTGATGGCACAGTTAAGGGGGGGGGGGGGGGGTCTGTGGATGCCACTGTTATGGGCTGGGGGGCTGTGGATGGCACTGTCATGGGCTGGGGGGCTGTGGATGGCACTGTTATGGGGTGGGGGGGTCTGTGGATGGCACATATGTAACAGTGCCATCCACAGATCCCCCCTCTAACAGTGCTATCCACAGATCCCCCCCCCCCCCGTAACAGTGCCATCCACAGATCCCCCCCTGTAACAGTGTGTCAGTCATCCACAGATCCCCCCCATAACAGTGTCCGTCATCCACAGATCCCCCCCCATAACAGTGTCCGTCATCCACAGATCCCCCCATAACAGTGTCCGTCATCCACAGATCCCCCCATAACAGTGTCCGTCATCCACAGATCCCCCCATAACAGTGTCCGTCATCCACAGATCCCCCCATAACAGTGTCCGTCATCCACAGATCCCCCCATAACAGTGTCCGTCATCCACAGATCCCCCCATAACAGTGTCCGTCATCCACAGATCCCCCCATAACAGTGTCCGTCATCCACAGATCCCCCATAACAGTGTCCGTCATCCACAGATCCCCCATAACAGTGTCCGTCATCCACAGATCCCCCATAACAGTGTCCGTCATCCACAGATCCCCCCATAACAGTGTCCGTCATCCACAGATCCCCCCATAACAGTGTCCGTCATCCACAGATCCCCCCATAACAGTGTCCGTCATCCACAGATCCCCCCATAACAGTGTCCGTCATCCACAGATCCCCCCATAACAGTGTCCGTCATCCACAGATCCCCCCATAACAGTGTCCGTCATCCACAGATCCCCCCATAACAGTGTCCGTCATCCACAGATCCCCCCATAACAGTGTCCGTCATCCACAGATCCCCCCATAACAGTGTCCGTCATCCACAGATCCCCCCATAACAGTGTCCGTCATCCACAGATCCCCCCATAACAGTGTCCGTCATCCACAGATCCCCCCATAACAGTGTCCGTCATCCACAGATCCCCCCATAACAGTGTCCGTCATCCACAGATCCCCCCATAACAGTGTCCGTCATCCACAGATCCCCCCATAACAGTGTCCGTCATCCACAGATCCCCCCATAACAGTGTCCGTCATCCACAGATCCCCCCATAACAGTGTCCGTCATCCACAGATCCCCCCATAACAGTGTCCGTCATCCACAGATCCCCCCATAACAGTGTCCGTCATCCACAGATCCCCCCATAACAGTGTCCGTCATCCACAGATCCCCCCATAACAGTGTCCGTCATCCACAGATCCCCCCATAACAGTGTCCGTCATCCACAGATCCCCCCATAACAGTGTCCGTCATCCACAGATCCCCCATACAGTGTCCGTCATCCACAGATCCCCCCATAACAGTGTCCGTCATCCACAGATCCCCCCATAACAGTGTCCGTCATCCACAGATCCCCCCATAACAGTGTCCGTCATCCACAGATCCCCCCATAACAGTGTCCGTCATCCACAGATCCCCCCATAACAGTGTCCGTCATCCACAGATCCCCCCATAACAGTGTCCGTCATCCACAGATCCCCCCATAACAGTGTCCGTCATCCACAGATCCCCCCATAACAGTGTCCGTCATCCACAGATCCCCCCATAACAGTGTCCGTCATCCACAGATCCCCCCATAACAGTGTCCGTCATCCACAGATCCCCCCATAACAGTGTCCGTCATCCACAGATCCCCCCATAACAGTGTCCGTCATCCACAGATCCCCCCATAACAGTGTCCGTCATCCACAGATCCCCCCATAACAGTGTCCGTCATCCACAGATCCCCCCATAACAGTGTCCGTCATCCACAGATCCCCCCATAACAGTGTCCGTCATCCACAGATCCCCCCATAACAGTGTCCGTCATCCACAGATCCCCCCATAACAGTGTCCGTCATCCACAGATCCCCCCATAACAGTGTCCGTCATCCACAGATCCCCCCATAACAGTGTCCGTCATCCACAGATCCCCCCATAACAGTGTCCGTCATCCACAGATCCCCCCATAACAGTGTCCGTCATCCACAGATCCCCCCATAACAGTGTCCGTCATCCACAGATCCCCCCATAACAGTGTCCGTCATCCACAGATCCCCCCATAACAGTGTCCGTCATCCACAGATCCCCCCATAACAGTGTCCGTCATCCACAGATCCCCCCATAACAGTGTCCGTCATCCACAGATCCCCCCCATAACAGTGTCCGTCATCCACAGATCCCCCCATAACAGTGTCCGTCATCCACAGATCCCCCCATAACAGTGTCCGTCATCCACAGATCCCCCCATAACAGTGTCCGTCATCCACAGATCCCCCCATAACAGTGTCCGTCATCCACAGATCCCCCCATAACAGTGTCCGTCATCCACAGATCCCCCCATAACAGTGTCCGTCATCCACAGATCCCCCCATAACAGTGTCCGTCATCCACAGATCCCCCCATAACAGTGTCCGTCATCCACAGATCCCCCCATAACAGTGTCCGTCATCCACAGATCCCCCCATAACAGTGTCCGTCATCCACAGATCCCCCCATAACAGTGTCCGTCATCCACAGATCCCCCCATAACAGTGTCCGTCATCCACAGATCCCCCCATAACAGTGTCCGTCATCCACAGATCCCCCATAACAGTGTCCGTCATCCACAGATCCCCCCATAACAGTGTCCGTCATCCACAGATCCCCCCATAACAGTGTCCGTCATCCACAGATCCCCCCATAACAGTGTCCGTCATCCACAGATCCCCCCATAACAGTGTCCGTCATCCACAGATCCCCCCATAACAGTGTCCGTCATCCACAGATCCCCCCATAACAGTGTCCGTCATCCACAGATCCCCCCATAACAGTGTCCGTCATCCACAGATCCCCCCATAACAGTGTCCGTCATCCACAGATCCCCCCATAACAGTGTCCGTCATCCACAGATCCCCCCATAACAGTGTCCGTCATCCACAGATCCCCCCATAACAGTGTCCGTCATCCACAGATCCCCCCATAACAGTGTCCGTCATCCACAGATCCCCCCATAACAGTGTCCGTCATCCACAGATCCCCCCATAACAGTGTCCGTCATCCACAGATCCCCCCATAACAGTGTCCGTCATCCACAGATCCCCCCATAACAGTGTCCGTCATCCACAGATCCCCCCATAACAGTGTCCGTCATCCACAGATCCCCCCATAACAGTGTCCGTCATCCACAGATCCCCCCATAACAGTGTCCGTCATCCACAGATCCCCCCATAACAGTGTCCGTCATCCACAGATCCCCCATAACAGTGTCCGTCATCCACAGATCCCCCCATAACAGTGTCCGTCATCCACAGATCCCCCCATAACAGTGTCCGTCATCCACAGATCCCCCCATAACAGTGTCCGTCATCCACAGATCCCCCCATAACAGTGTCCGTCATCCACAGATCCCCCCATAACAGTGTCCGTCATCCACAGATCCCCCCATAACAGTGTCCGTCATCCACAGATCCCCCCATAACAGTGTCCGTCATCCACAGATCCCCCCATAACAGTGTCCGTCATCCACAGATCCCCCCATAACAGTGTCCGTCATCCACAGATCCCCCCATAACAGTGTCCGTCATCCACAGATCCCCCCATAACAGTGTCCGTCATCCACAGATCCCCCCATAACAGTGTCCGTCATCCACAGATCCCCCCATAACAGTGTCCGTCCATCCACAGATCCCCCCATAACAGTGTCCGTCATCCACAGATCCCCCCATAAACAGTGTCCGTCATCCACAGATCCCCCCATAACAGTGTCCGTCATCCACAGATCCCCCCATAACAGTGTCCGTCATCCACAGATCCCCCCATAACAGTGTCCGTCATCCACAGATCCCCCCATAACAGTGGTCCGTCATCCACAGATCCCCCATAACAGTGTCCGTCATCCACAGATCCCCCCATAACAGTGTCCGTCATCCACAGATCCCCCCATAACAGTGTCCGTCATCCACAGATCCCCCCATAACAGTGTCCGTCATCCACAGATCCCCCCATAACAGTGTCCGTCATCCACAGATCCCCCCATAACAGTGTCCGTCATCCACAGATCCCCCCATAACAGTGTCCGTCATCCACAGATCCCCCCTAACAGTGTCCGTCATCCACAGATCCCCCCATAACAGTGTCCGTCATCCACAGATCCCCCCATAACAGTGTCCGTCATCCATCCAAGATCCCCCCATAACAGTGTCCGTCATCCTCCACAGATCCCCCCCTAACAGTGTCCGTCATCCATCCCAGATCCCCCCCATAACAGTGTGTCATCCATCCACAGATCCCCCCCATAACAGTGTGTGTCATCCATCCACAGATCCCCCCCATAACAGTGTGTGTCATCCATCCACAGATCCCCCCCATAACAGTGTGTGTCATCCCCACAGATCCCCCCCATAACAGTGTGTCTGTCTCCACAGATCCCCCCCATAACAGTGTCTGTCATCCACAGATCCCCCCCATAACAGTGTCTGTCATCCACAGATCCCCCATAACAGTGTCCTTCACAGATCCCCAGTAATAGTGCCACCCACAGACCACCATTAGTTCCAAACCCACCAAAAGCACACCTTTTGGTTAAAAATAATTTTTTTCTTATTTTCCTCCCCAAAAACCTAGGTGCGTCTTATGGGCCGGTGCGTCCTATAGGGCGAAAAATACGGTAAATTGAAAGATTTTAATACAATGGTTAGAGAGTTTGGTATACCGCATAAGGACTTATATAAATATTTTCAGCTTAGGAATGCATTGAGGTCAGCTATGCAAGAGGATAAATATAAGATGGAAAGATCTGAGTTACTGCACAAATTTACTAATGTGGGTGAAAGAGGAGGAACAACGGCAAAAAGATACAAGATATTGATGGACGGAAAAAAGAAACGGGTCACAATATTAGCTAGGAAAAAAATGGGAGAATGAACTTCAATTCTTTACAGAAGAAAAATGGAACGATGCATTAAAGAACTACTCTCGAGTCTCAAATAGGGGTTCACATAAGATTTCACAATTCTTTGTAGTCCACAGGTTGCATACATCCCCATGGATATTGAAAAGAATGGGTGTTAGAGCCTCGGATGATTGCGTAAAATGTGGGGGAGAGAGAGCGGATTTAATGCATTGTTTTTGGAGATGCCCCAGATTGTTTAGATATTGGACAGAAATAACAGATATTATATATCGAATTTTGAAGGTTCAAATATCAGAAGATCCCATGACCTGTATTTTGGGGGAAACCGAACACCTGGGTCTAAATAGAGATATAAGTATGGTCCTGAGTAAGGTGCTATTTCAAGCTAGACTCTTAATACTTAAGAAATGGGTAGGTGCTGACCCTCCAACAGTTCGGCAGTGGAGAAAAGCAGTGGATGATCTGATTAAAGAAGAACGGGTGATGGAGGGCCATAGTAGAAAAGAAAAAACTATTGATGAAATATGGAAGAGGTGGCTACTTTAGGGCTGGATAGACAATTTTTTTTTTTTTTTTTTTTTTATACGTCTCCCTCTCCCACTCCCCAAGGGAGGTGGGAGGATGGGTAATTGGGGAGTAAAAATACTTGGGTATGTACAGAATTTGATTGGAATGTTTTCTCTCTTTGAAGGTTCAAAAAAAAAAAAAAAAGGGGGAGGGGAAGGGGAAAAAAGGGGAAAAGAGGAAAAAAAAAAAAAAAAAGGCAAAAGAATCTCCTGTTACCATTTTCTACTGCTGAGTGTGCAGTTTAGGTATTATTATTTATTTTCTATTATATTCTTTTGGTATATTTTGTACTCTCCTACATGGCTCCACATGGTTGGAGCACTACTCCTGTGTGCGTACACTTTGGGCATATTTACTAACACCCTGGACCATTCACATCCTTTGTACAGACATCTATGTTCTTAGTCATTCGCCAGACGTGAGATCTCTTGTACTTGTATGCATAATTGTTAACTGAATCTGGAGTGTCTGTCACTATATGATGTTCTGATGTAATGATGAAAAATGGTTACATTGTTTTTCTATTTGAATATTTTTAAAACCCAATAAAAAACTATCAAAAAAAATTCTCCCAAGGCAAGGCAACCTAAAGACCAGGTACACCCTGATATTACGAAATGTAAGCTTTTGGTACCTATAACAATATCTCTGGGGGTTAATAAATGGCCGGGTAAGGCCTTTATTGACTCTGGTTCAGCGGCCAGCTTTATTGACTCTGAGTATGCCATTAGACTGGGTATTCCAATTTTTTCTCTTCCTACAGCTATCCATGTTATGGCTATTGACGCCACTCCCCTGGTAGGTGGTATGGTGAGGTCATGTACCTCAGAGATTTCTTTAACCGTGGGGGTGTGCCACTCTGAGAAATGTTCCCCCTTAGTCCTGGAGAACTTACCGGTCGAGGTGGTACTTGGGTTGCCTTGGCTCTGATTACACAACCCCACTATTGATTGGTCCAGGGGGGAGTTGGTGAAATGGGGACCTAAGTGTGATTCGTGCTTGTCTGTGGTACAAGCTGGGGTCTCAGTAGAATCTGATATATTACCCACGGTCATTAGGGAATATTCTGATGTGTTCTCATCACCCACCCCGGAGGTTCTACCACCACATAGACCTTATTATTGCGCATAGAGTTAGTAGAAGGTTCCAGGTTTCCTAAGGGGCGCATTTATAATCTCTCTAAGCCTGAACGCAAGGCCATGGAGGATTATATTAAGGAAAGCCTCGGTAAGGGGCACATTAGACCTTCTGTCTCGCCTATGGGAGCAGGGTTTTTCTTCGTTAAGCAGATGGATGGTGGTCTTAGGCCTTGTATCGATTACCAGAAATTGAATAAGATCACTATCCAGAATACATACTCTCTCTGATTGATTCCGGATTTATTTAACCAGGTTCTGGGGGCAACCTGGTTTTCTAAGATTGACCTGAAAGGGGCATATAATCTAATCCGAATCAAGGAGGGAGACGAATGGAAGACGGCGTTCAATACTCCGGCAGGACACTTTGAATATCAGGTTATGCCTTTCGGACTCAGCAATGCCCCAGCTGTGTTCCAAAACTTTATGAATGATATTCTTCGAGAGTTTTTAGGTAAATTTGTCATTGTCTATCTTGATGACATTTTGATATTTTCTCCTGATTTCAAATCTCATGTGTCTCATGTTAGACAAGTATTAGAGGTGTTGAGGGAGAATCAGTTGTCCGCTAAAAAAGAGAAATGTGTCCTTTGGTGTACAGGAGATACTGTTTCTAGGGCATGTCCTGACCCCTCATGCCTTCAAGATGGATCCTGGTAAGGTACTAGCTATTAAGGAATGGGTAAGGCCTTCATCCTTAAAGGCCTTACAACGGTTCTTAGGTTTTGCCAATTACTACCGTAAATTTATTAAGAATTTTTCGGTGAATTGCTAAACCGTTGACCGACCTTACTAAGAAAGGGGCGGATTTGGAGAACTGGTCTACTGATGCCATTACTTCATTTGAAACACTAAAAAAGGCATTCAGTAGCACTCCCATTCTGATCCAGCCAGATCAGGAGAGACCTTTTATTGTGGAGGTGAATGTGTCTGAGGACGGTGCAGGAGCAGTCCTTTCACAAGGTCCTGCTAGTTTAACTAACCTGAGACCTTCTGCATTCTTTTCCAGAAAATGTTCTTCCACCGAGAGAAACTACGACGTAGGGAATCGGGAGTTGCTGGCCATTAAGTGGGCATTTGAGGAGTGGAGGCATTTTCTGGAGGGGGCAAGGCATTGTGTAACTGTTGTAACTGACCATAAGAACCTTATGTTTATTGAATCTGCTAAGAGGTTGAATCCTCGTCAGGCTAGATCGGCACTGTTTTTTACTCATTTTGAATTCTCCATTATTTTCAGGCCTGGAAGTAAAAACGTGAAGGCTAATTATTATCTCGGAGCTTCCATGCTTTTCAGCCTACAGAGGCACCGCCTGAATCCATCCTTCCAGCAAATATCTTCGTAGCAGCCTTAACCCAAGATATCTCTGCTCTCATTAAGGCTGAACAACATCTGGCACCGACAACCACCCCAACAGATAAGTTGTTTGTCCCCATACAATTTAGTCTCCAGCTGTTGGGTGAGTGTCATGATTCTGCCTTTTGTGGACATCCTGGTTTTGCGGGCACTAGAGAGCTGGTTTCTAGATCTTATTGGTGGCCCACTCTATTTAGGGATGTCAAGTCCTACGTGTCAGCCTGTGAGGTTTGTGCTAGGTCTAAGACACCTAGGACTCACCCTACTGGTAACCTACGACCCCTACCCATTCCAAGTAGACCCTGGTCCCATATCTTGATGGACTTTATTACTGACCTGCCACCGGCGGAGTGTAAGACTGTTGTTTGGGTAGTGGTTGATAGGTTTAGAAAGATGGTTCACTTCATTCATCTGTCTAAACTCCCGAATGCCAAGACCCTGGCGTCTATTTTTGTGAAAGAAATTGTACGGTTACATGGTATCCCGGAAAATATTGTATCTGACAGGGGTGTGCAGTTTGTGTCCAAATTTTGGAGGGCTTTCTGTCAAAGATGACAGATTTCGTTGTCTTTTTCCTCCGCCTACCACCCTGAGAGTAATGGGCAGACTGAACGCCTTAATCAGTCTGTGGAACAATTCCTGAGGTCGTATGTTGCTGATGACCATCAATTATGGGTTAAATACCTTCCGTTGACTGAATTTGCTTTGAATAACCAAGGTAATTCTTCTGCTGGGGTCTCCCCTTTCTTTTGTAACCATGGTTTTCATCCCCGTTTTCATTCTGGGTCGTCCGTCTCCTCTGTGCACTGTTTGGGCCCGGGTTCAATTGAACCTAGACAAGGCTCAAAGTTCTCAAAAACTCAAGGCCGATATGGAGACGTTCCAAGGGGGTAAACTTTCAGGTTGGGGATAAAGTATGGTTGTCCTCCAAGAATCTATCTCTCAAGGTAACTTCTAGAAAATTTGCTCCTCGTTTTATTGGACCATATAAGATCACGAAGGTGATTAATCCGGTATAGTTTAAGTTGGAGCTGCCCGAGTGGTTCCACAGTCACAATGTATTTCATAAATCTCTACTTAAAAAGTATTTTGAACCTGTTGTACCGTTGAAAGCCTCGCCTCCGCTAGTTCTTGTTAGTGATGCTGTCGAGTATGTGGAGTCTAAGATAGTGGATGTCAGGAGAGTGCGTAATTCCTTACAGTGCCTGATTCACTGGAAGGGGTATGGACCTGAAGAGAGATCTTGGGTACCTGCCAGGGAGGTTCATGCTCCTAGACTTGTTAGAAAATTTCATTTAGAACACCCTGAAAGGCCATTGCCTGAAGTCTTGGGTCCGGTGACTCCTCATAAAAGGGGGGTACTGTAACGAGGTGCTGAAGGCGCACTCGGTCTCCCATCAGCTGTAGACCTGCTGCTTAGCTTTGGGAGCAAGGATCTGTGTTTGACCTCGTTCCCAGGGCGGCTTTTCTAGCTGGGAGGCTCCCTGCTCCTAGGTCTGTCTTGAGCGCCGAGCTGATCACTCGGTGCTCGACTGGTCGTTCTGTCGGTCATGTGACGCTGGCCACGTCACATGACCCTCACTCCCCACTATAAATACAGGCAGCCTGCTGGCCACAGGTTGCCTGTTAATTCTAGGTTCCTGGCATTTTGTTGGACTACTGAATACTACCTGATCCTGTTCCCTGATGATCCTTTGCCTGCTCCTCCTGTACTGCGCATCTCTCCTGGTATCCTGACCCCGCTTCCACCTGACTATTCTTTGCGGGCTACTGTTGTACTTAGTTTATATCCTGGTATTTGACCTTGGCTTTTCCTGACTATTCTCTGCTCATTCCTTAGTATTGCGTAGCTCTCTAGGTATTGACCTGGTCTGTTCACGTTCCGTTATTTGTCTTGTCTGTCTTCCCAGCACATATCCTAAGTTAGGGACTGCCGTCTAGTTGTCCCCTGCCATTAGGACTTGCGAGGCAAGTAGGCAGGGCCAGGGGTGAGAGTGGAGTGCAGTGGTCACTATCCTCCCCCCTGTGTGTAGTGTACATGACCGTCACAACTAGCCTGTTGCTGTGGCTGCTGCTACCACCACCTTTTTTTTTCTGCTGCTACTTGTGCCGGATACAGCAACATTTTTGCCGCTGCCCATTCCTTTTCAGAGCACAGGCAACTGTCTGTTGGCTACTGTATACAGTAACTGAATCAGTAATGTAACAGATGAAGTAGTAATGGCACAGCAGATAGACTATGTATAGCAGAACAGATTAATTATTATGTATATCTGAACAGATTAATTATTATTGGTGCAGCAGATGAACTAGGTACACGTGTTTATATGTCAGACAAGCTATTGAGAATAAGTCTAATGCACAGTATGTCTATGTATAATAGAGCAGATTAAATATAAATGACGCAGTAGATGAATTATATAAACGTGTCTAAATATTACACCGCCTGTAGTGGAGGAAATGCAGATTTAATACATTGTTTTTGGAGATGTCCCAGACTTTTTAGATATTGGATGGGGATAGCAGAGATTGTATCTGCATTCCTGGATGTTCAGGTGCTCGAAGATCCAGTAGTTTGTATATTGGGAGCAACTGAACATTTGAAATTAAAGAAGGAAGTACGACTGGTTTTGGGTAAAGTATTATTCCAAGCTAGACTCCTTATACTTAGGAAATGGATAAAGGAAGATCCGCCCACAGTGGGACAGTGGCGTGAAGCAGTAGCTAATCTTATTAAAATCAACGGGCTTCTGAGTGCTATACTAAAAATCCAGTAGGACTTGATGAGATATGGAATAAATGGCCATATTAGGTTGAGGAAAAAATAAATAAATAAATATATATATATATATATATATATATATATATATATATATATTATTTATTTTTTTCCCCTATTCCAGTTCCTCTCTCCCCGTTTTTCCAAGGGGTGGTGGGTTGGTATTTGGGTGATAACCAATAATATTTATTATAGTAGTAATATGGATTGTGTTATGATGTTGATGTGTCTGAGTGTCTATGCATTAAAAAAAAAAGAAAAGAATAGAGTAAATAAAAAAAGTAACTAGAAAAAAAATATTACACAGTCTGTTGACAATGAGTCTGATGCACAGTATGTCTATATATAACTTAACAGATTAATTATTAATGACTCAGCAGGTGAACTAGGTACATGCGCCTATATGATAGATTGGTCGTTGAGACTAAGTCTGATGTGTAGTCAGTCTATGTATAACAGAACAGATGAAGTATAAATGAAACAGCAGTGGAACACGATGTACAGGGCAATTACACAGATCCTGAACTGTCCCTGAAGTCTCACTACAGTGTCTGAAAACTGTCCCTATGATCTCCCTACACTGTCCCTATCCAATATTCTACAATTAAAATATTGATAAAATACTGTCCCTAGCCCTTATCACATGTCTCCCTATGCCCAGTTCACAGTAAAATGTCTCAGACCGGGCAGGATTAGGCATTTTATATGGCTGTAACATCACAGGGGGTGGCTATCTGCTGAGTGGCTGGCTGCATTACATCATGGGTCATATTGTGTTCCCGAGCTCCTTAACTTCATTTTGTAACATGTGTAGCTGTCATTTTAGGAGAAACCGATTCATTACCACTAGGGATGAGCGAACCCGAACTGTATAGTACGGGTTCGTACCGAATTTTGGTGTGTCCGTGACACGAACCCGAACATTTTCGTAAAAGTCCGGGGTCAGTGTTCGTCATTTTCTTGGCGCTTTTTGAATGGCTGCTTTGCAGCCAATCAACAAGCGTCATACTACTTGCCCCAAGAGGCTGTCACAGCCATGCCTACTATTGGCATGGCTGTGATTGGCCAGTGCAGCATGTGACCCAGCCTCTATTTAAGATGGAGTCACGTAGCGCCGCACGTCACTCTGCTCTGATCAGTGTAGGGAGAGGTTGCAGCTGCGACTGTTAGGGCGAGATTAGGCAGTGATTACCTCCTCCAAAACACTTAAGTCAGTGATCAATCTACAGCTGTGGATCACTGAACTGCTGCTATTCAATTGCTCACTGTTTTTAGGCTGCCCAGAGCGTTTTTCAGTCACTTTTTTCTGGGGTGATCAGCGGCCACTTTGTGTCTTGTGGTGGGCCAGCACAAGCTGCCACCAAGTCCATTTAACCATCAATAGTGTGGTTATTTTTTGGCTATATCCTACATCAGGGGCAAGCTGCCACCAAGTCCATTTAACCATCAATAGTGTGGTTATTTTTTGGCTATATCCTACATCAGGGGCAAGCTGCCACCAAGTCCATTTAACCATCAATAGTGTGGTTATTTTTTAGCTATATCCTACATCAGGGGCTTGGCTGTGCTTGTTATTTTATTAAGGGGTAAAATACAATTGCCAAAATAGCAATACCCTAAATCTGGTGTTTCAGCTGTGGCCAGCCAATTGTAATACTGTCTGCTGTCTGGCAAAGGACATATTTTTGTTCTGGGTTGAAATACAATTCCCAACAAAGCAATTCCCTAAATTAGTGGTTTCTGCTGTATCAGGCCTAATTTAAATCTATCCATAAAAGGGTATATTAGATTTAAAGGTGCTGATAGGGTCATCCACAATAACTTCACACGCTACCGTGCATTTCCAAGTCTAATTCTGTCCGTAAACGTATACCTGTCATCCAGCACCTAAATACTAGGCCTACAATTTATATTCAGCTAAATCTGTCGTTACTGCTGTGCCTGTAATAGTGTAATACGGTACCTAAATAGATAGCCAGATAGTGTTAGGTGTCTGTAAAAAAAGGCCTGAATTTGAATTCAATACATTGGGCCAAATAATATTTTTGTTATTGTGGTGAACGGTAACATTGAGGAAAACATCTAGTAAGGGACGTGGACGCGGACATGGTCGTGGTGGTGTTAGTGGACCCTCTGGTGCTGGGAGAGGACGTGGCCGTTCTGCCACAGCCACACGTCGTAGTGTACCAACTACCTCAGGTCCCAGTAGCCGCCAGAATTTACAGTGATATTTGGTGGGGCCCAATGCCGTTCTAAGGATGGTAAGGCCTGAGCAGGTACAGGCATTAGTCAATTGGGTGGCCGACAGTGGATCCAGCACGTTCACATTATCTCCCACCCAGTCTTCTGCAGAAAGCGCACAGATGGCGCCTGAAAACCAAGCCCATCAGTCTGTCACATCACCACCATGCATACCAGGGAAACTGTCTGAGCCTCAAGTTATGCAGCAGTCTCTTATGCTGTTTGAAGACTCTGCTGGCAGGGTTTCCCAAGGGGAAACCCTTCCCCAGCGGTGGAAGACATAGAATGCACTGACGCACAACCACTTATGTTTCCTGATGATGAGGACATAAGAATACCACCTCAGCATGTCTCTGATGACAAAACACAGGTGCCAACTGCTGCGTCTTTATGCAGTGTGCAGACTAAACAGGAGGTCAGGGATCAAGACTGGGTGGAAGACGATGCAGGGGACAATGAGGTCCTAGACCCCACATGGAATGAAGGTCATGCCACTGACTTTTACAGTTTGGAGGAAGAGGCAGCGGTGAGACCGAGCCAACAGCGTAGCAAAAGAGGGAGCAGTGGGCAAAAGCAGAACACCCGCCGCCAAGAGACTCCGCCTGCTACTGACCACCGCCATCTGGGACCGAGCACCCCAAAGGCTTCTTCAAGGAGTTCCCTGGAATGGCACTTCTTCAAACAATGTGGTGATGACAAGACCCGAGTGGTTTGCACGCTGTGCCATCAGAGCCTGAAGCGAGGCATTAACGTTCTGAACCTTAGAACAACCTGCATGACCAGGCACCTGCATGCAAAGCATGAACTGCAGTGGAGTAAACACCTTAAAAACAAGGAACTCACTCAGGCTTCCCCTGCTACCTCTTCTGCTGCTGCCGCCTCGGCCTCTTCCTCTGCCTCTGGAGGAACGTTGGCACCTGCCGCCCAGCAAACAGGGGATGTACCACCAACACCACCACCTCCGTCACCAAGCATCTCAACCATGTCACATGGCAGCGTTCAGCTCTCCATCTCGCAAACATTTGAGAGAAAGCGTAAATTCCCACCTAGCCACCCTCGATCCCTGGCCCTGAATGCCAGCATTTCTAAACTACTGGCCTATGAAATGCTGTCATTTAGGCTGGTGGACAGACAGCTTCAAACAGCTCATGTCGCTTTCTGTCTCACAGTATGTTGTTCCCAGCAGGCACTACTTCTCCAAGAGAGCCGTGCCTTCCCTGCACAACCAAGTATCCGATAAAATCAAGTGTGCACTGCGCAACGCCATCTGTGGCAAGGTCCACCTAACCACAGATACGTGGACCAGTAAGCACGGCCAGGGACGCTATATCTCCCTAACTGCACACTGGGTAAATGTAGTGGCGGCTGGGCCCCAGGCGGAGAGCTGTTTGGCGCACGTCCTTCCGCCGCCAAGGATCGCAGGGCAACATTCTTTGCCTCCTGTTGCCACGTCCTCCTACTCGGCTTCCTCCTCCTCTTCTTCCACCTGCTCATCCAGTCAGCCACACACCTTCACCACCAACTTCAGCACAGCCCGGGGTAAACATCAGCCGGCCATTCTGAAACTCATATGTTTGGGGGACAGGCCCCACACCGCACAGGAGTTGTGGCGGGGTGTAGAACAACAGACTGACGAGTGGTTGCTGCCGGTGAGCCTCAAGCCCGGCCTGGTGGTGTGCAGTAATGGGCGAAATCTCGTTGCAGCTCTGGGACTAGCCGGTTTGACGCACATACCTTGCCTGGCGCATGTGCTGAATTTGGTGGTGCAGAAGTTCATTCACCACTACCCCGACATGTCAGAGCTGCTGCATAAAGTGCGGGCTGTCTGTTCGCGCTTCTGGCGTTCACATCCTGCCGCTGCTCGCCTGTCTGCGCTACAGCAAAACTTCGGCCTTCCCGCTCACCGCCTCATATGCGACGTGCCCACCAGGTGGAACTCCACCTTGCACATGCTGGACAGACTGTGCAAGCAGCAGCAGGCCATAGTGGAGTTTCAGCTGCAGCACGCACGGGTCAGTCGCACTGCGGAACAGCACCACTTCACCACCAATGACTGGGCCTCCATGCGAGACCTGTGTGCCCTGTTGCGCTTTTTCGAGTACTCCACCAACATGGCCAGTGGCGATGACTCTGTTATCAGCGTTACAATAACAATTCTATGTCTCCTTGAGAAAACACTTAGGCCGATGATGGAAGAGGAGGTGGCCCAGGAGGAGAAAGAGGGGTAATTTTTAGCACTTTCAGGCCAGTCTCTTCGAAGTGACTCAGGGGGAGGTTTTTTGCAACAGCAGAGGCCAGGTACAAATGTGGCCAGCCAGGGCCCACTACTGGAGGACGAGGATGAGGAGGAGGAGGAGGTGGATGAGGATGAAGCATGGTCACAGCGGGGTGGCACCCAACGCAGCTCGGGCCCATCACTGGTGCGTGGCTGGGGGGAAAACGCAGGACGATGACGATACACCTCCCACAGAGGACAGCTTGTCCTTACCTCTGGGCAGCCTGGCACACATGAGCGACTACATGCTGCAGTGCCTGCGCAATGACAGCAGAGTTGCCCACATTTTAATGTGTGCGGACTACTGGGTTGCCACCCTGCTGGATCCACGGTACAAAGACAATGTGCCCACTTTACTTCCTGCACTGAAGCGTGATAGGAAGATGCGCGAGTACAAGCGCACGTTGGTAGACGCGCTACTGAGAGCATTCCCAAATGTCACAGGGGAAAAAGTGGAAGCCCAAGGCGAAGGCAGAGGAGGAGCAAGCGGTCGCCAACGCAGCTGTGTCACGGCCAGATCCTCTGAGGGCAGGGTTAGCATGGCAGAGATGTGGAAAAGTTTTGTCAACACGCCACAGCTAACTGCACCACCACCTGATACGGAACATGTTAGAAGGAGGCAACATTTCACTAACATGGTGGAACAGTACGTGTGCACACCCCTCCATGTACTGACTGATGGTTCGGCCCCATTCAACTTCTGGGTCTCTAAATTGTCCACGTGGCCAGAGCTAGCCTTTTATGCCTTGGAGGTGCTGGCCTGCCCGAGGGCCAGCGTTTTGTCTGAACGTGTATTCAGCACGGCAGGGGCCGTCATTACAGACAAACGCAGCCGCCTGTCTACAGCCAATGTGGACAAGCTGACGTTCATAAAAATTAACCAGGCATGGATCCCACGGGACCTGTCCATCCCTTGTGCAGATTAGACATTAATTACCTCCCCTTAGCCATATATTATTGTACTCCAGGGCACTTCCTCATTCAATCCTATTTTTATTTTCATTTTATCATTATATTGCGGGGCTACCCAAAGTTGTATGAACCTTTCCTCTGTCTGGGTGCCGGGGCCTAAAAATATCTGACAGTGGCCTGTTCCAGTGTTGGGTGACATGAAGCATGATTCTCTGCTATGACATGAAGACTGATTCTCTGCTGAGTCGCTGGCATGAAGCCTGAATCTCTGTTATGGGACCTCTCTCCTCTGTCTGGGTGCCGGGGCCTAAATTATATGACAATGGACTGTTCCAATGTTGGGTGACGTGAAGCCTGATTCTCTGCTATGACATAAAGACTGATTCTCTGCTGACATGAAGCCTGAATCTCTGTTATGGGACCTCTCTCCTCTGCCTGGGTGTCGGGGCCTAAATATCTGACAATGGACTGTTCCAGTGGTGGGTGACGTGAAGCCTGATTCTCTGCTATGGGACCTCTCTCCAATTGATATTTGGTTAATTTTTATTTTTTATTTTTATTTCGATTCATTTCCATATCCACATTTGTTTGCAGGGGATTTACCTACATTTTGCTGCCTTTTGCAGCCCTCTAGCCCTTTCTTTGGCTGTTTTACAGCCTTTTTAGTGCCGAAAAGTTCGGGTCCCCATTGACTTCTATGGGGTTCGGGTTCGGGACGAAGTTCGGGTCGGGTTCAGATCCCGAACCCAAACATTTCAGGGAAGTTCGGCCGAACTTCTCGAACCCGAACATCCAGGTTTTCGCTCAACTCTAATTACCACGAAGCGCAAGGAAATTCGGATTCGTGGCTAAACAACGTTTTCCTGAAATTCGGATCAAATTAAATTATTTTCACCATGATTTGCTCAGCTGTAACTACCAATAATGTTACCCCAGTAAAGATGTTTTTTGAATACTCCTGTGTCCACCTGTTTCCTACTGCCATTGTTGAGTGGGAAGCCACATACCCTCAGGGTCGGACTGGCCAACAATTAACATAGTAACATAGTTTATAAGGCTGAAAAAAGACATCTGTCCATCTAGTTCAGCCTGTTATCCTGCTAGTTGATGCAGAGGAAGGCAAAAAAAAAAAAAAAACTGAGGTAGAAGCCAATTTTCCCCACTTTAGGGGAAAAACAATTCCTTCCCAACTCCAATTAGGCAATCAGAATAACTCCCTGGATCAACAACCCCTCTATAGTAGCTATAGCCTATAATATTATTACACTCCAGAAATACATCCAGGCCCCTCTTGAACTCTTTTAGTGAACTCACCATCACCACCACCTCAGGCAGAGAGTTACATAGTCTCACTGCTCTTACCGTAAAGAATCCTCTTCTATGTTTGTGTACAAACCTTCTTTCCTCCAGACGCAGAGGATGTCACCTCATCACAGTCACAGTCCTGGGGATAAATAGACGATAGGAGAGATCTCTGTACTGACCCCTCATATATGTATACATAGTTATTAGATCTCCCCTCATGTTTTTTCTAAAGTGAATAACCATAATGTTAATAATCTTTCAGGGTATTGTAGTTGCCCCATTCCAGTTATTACTTTAGTTGCCCTCCTCTAAACCCTCTCCAGCTCTGCTATGTCTGCCTTGTTCACAGGAGCCCAGAACTGTACACATTAATCCATGTGTGGTCTGACTACCACAGCAGCTGCCTGATACTGGTTTCTACAGCTTAGTTTGCTGTTCACAAAAATTCCTAGGTCCTTTTCCATGTCAGTGTCACCCAGTGTTTTACCATTTAGTATGTACTGGTGACTTGCATTATTCCTTCCCACATTTGTCAGTGTTAAACCTTACCTGCCACTTCTCTGCCCAAGCTTCCAATCTATCCAGATTAGTGTTGATCGAGCATACTCAGCCAAACACCAGTTCGGCTCGAGCACATCCGGTATTTGGCCGAATACCACCATGTGCTAAATTGCTAAAACTTTACAGACCCAAAAGTCCTTTTAAGGACTATTGTGTGTGGCAGCAGCAATATATATTTTTGGCACAACCTCTATAGCAATATGTATTTTAAGCGCATGCTGTTCTAAATAGCGTGCAATAGTTAGGCCACTGCAGACATCAACATTATCTGCGCTACATCTTCTTTGTAACATGTGCACATCCCTAAAATATCTGTGACATCCAGTGTACTTTTTCCATAGATGGTGTCTGCTGCGGACAGTGACATTACCTGGGGTACATCTCCTGTGTAATGTTTCCACATCCCAAATACCTGTGACATTCCCTATAATTTTATATTAGCTGCTGCTGACATCAGCGACATCATCTACGGTATTTCTCCTGTGTAACGTTTCCACATCCCAAATACCTGTGACATTCCCTGTAATTTTTTATTAGCCACTGGTGACAGAATTGACATTACGTGCAGTATTTCTCCTGTGTGACGTTTCCAAATCCCAAATACCTGTGACACTCCCTGTCATTTTTTATTTGCCGCTGGTGACATCAGCGACATTATCTGCGGCATTTCTCCTGTGTAACGTTTCCACATCCCAAATACTTTTTTTTTTTTTGTGCATACACTTACAAATCCTACGCTACTGTACGTGTGACACTTTCAAGTATATATAACATTTAATATAAAAAAGGCGAGCAGTAAGACAGAATAGTGGTTGTGATGCTGATGGTGCACGCTGAGGCCGTGGCCCTGGGCGCATTAAAATTGTGCCTGCTGCCAGAGCACAAGAAAAACAATCATCCACGATACCTAGCTTCATGTCCCAGTTTGCAAGGTGGCACAGAACAACACTCTCGAAGTCAGACCAGTGCAAACAGGTGGTGGGTTGAATTGCAGCAGATAATGCTTCCAGTTGGTTAAGCACCACCCAGTCTTCCACCAAGTCCAGTCTCCGTTGTCAAGAGTCTGGTCAACACAATCCTCACCCTGATGCTCCTGCCTCCCACCATGGAGAGTCTTGCAAAACAAGTGATCCTACACTTGGACATTCCGAGGAGCTCTTTTCAGCGCAATTCCTTCATTTGGGCCTCTCAACAAGCCACCTTGAAGAGGGACATGAGAGCTTGTGCCCTGATCCCCAAACTCTTGAGCATCCACAGTCACAAGAACATGACGGTGGGGAACAGCAATTAGTGTTTCACGAGGTGGATGACTATGATGAGACACAGTTGCCAATAAGTCAACAGCAATTAGTGCCTCAAGAGGTTGGTGATAAGGATGAGACACAGTTGTCAATAACTGAGGTTCTTGTTAGGTCAAAAAGTCAGGAGAGGGAGGGAACCGCAGCACTGCAACAGGCTGGAAGCGGTAGTGGGGTGGCAAAAGGGAGAAGGTGGGCCACACCAACCAGGCCCGCAACTGTTCCCCAAAGCAAACCCTTGCGGAAATCTCCCTTGCCAAGGGGTAGGTGTTCCGCAGTCTGGCGCTTTTTTGAGGAAAGTGCAGACGACAAAAGAATTGTAATTTGCAACCGGTGCCATAGAAAAATGAGCAGGGGCGTAAACACTAGCAACCTCACCTCCAGCAGCATGATCCGCCACATGGCATCAAAGCACCGTAATAGGTGGGACGAACGTCTGGGTCCACAATCTGTCTGCGGGTCACACCACTGCCTCCTCTTCCCCTGTGTTAAGTGCTGGCAAATCCCCTTTTGAAGGCGCAGGCCCAGATGCCTCCCGTCCTGCACCTGGACCTTTGCAAGCATCATGAGCGACCACATCCACCTTTGTGTCCCAGCGCAGCGTACAAATGTCCTTACCCCAGGCAATTGAACACAAGCGCAAATACCCAGACACCCACCCACAGGCCATAGCACTAAATGCCCAGCTTTCCAAATTACTGGCCCTAAAAATGTTGCCATTTAGGCTTGTGGACACTGAGGCCTTCCTCAGCCTGATGTCGGCAGTCGTCCCCTGTTACGTAGTCCCCAGCCGCAACTATTTTTCAAGGTGTGCTATGCCCACCTTACACCAGCATGTGTCCCGTAACATCACCCATGCCCTGACCAACGCAGTAACTGGGAAGGTCCACTTACCACTGACACATGGAACAGGGCTTTCGGTCAGGGACGCTACATTTCCCTGACGGCACCCTGGGTGAACGTTGTGGAGGCTGGGAGCGAGTCGTACCCTGTGATTTGCTTATAGTTTTTAATGCTTCCTCACTACCCTCCTGTTTTAGTGATGTAAATGCTTTCTTTTTGTCATCTATTGCTTTCTTTACATTTCTATTTGTCCACATAGTTTTTTTTTCTTGTTCCTTAACTTTTTATTCCCATAAGGTATGTACAGTGGGATGCGAAAGTTTGGGCAACCTTGTTAATCGTCATGATTTTCCTGTATAAATCGTTGGTTGTTACGATAAAAAATGTCAGTTAAATATATCATATAGGAGACACACAGTGATATTTGAGAAGTGAAATGAAGTTTATTGGATTTACAGAAAGTGTGCTATAATTGTTTAAACAAAATTAGGCAGGTGCATAAATTTAGGCACTGTTGTCATTTTATTGATTCCAAAACCTTTAGAACCAATTATTGGAACTCAAATTGGCTTGGTAAGCTCAGTGACCCCTGACCTACATCCACAGGTGAATCCAATTGAGAGTATTTAAGGGTGTCAATTGTAAGTTTCCCTACTCTTTTTTTAATTTTCTCTGAAGAGTAGCAACATGGGGGTCTCAAAACAACTCTCAAATGACCTGAAGACAAAGATTGTTCACCATCATGGTTTAGGGGAAGGATACAGAAAGAGATTTCAGCTGTCTGTTTCCACAGTTAAGAACATATTGAGGAAATGGAAGACCACAGGCTCAGTTCAAGTTAAGGCTCGAAGTGGCAGACCAAGAAAAATATTGGTTAGACAGAAGTGACGAATGGTGAGAACAGTCAGTCAACCCACAGACCAGCACCAAAGACCTACAACATCATCTTGCTGCAGATGGAGTCACTGTGCATTGTTCAACCATTCGGCACACTTTACACAAGGAGATGCTGTATGCGAGAGTGATGCAGATGATAGATTTTCTCTGCCCACAGCATAAAAAGTGCCGCTTGAGGTGGGCTAAAGCATATTTGGACAAGCCAGCTTCATTTTTGAATAAGGTGCTGTGGACTGATGAAACTAAAATTTACTTATTTGCCCATAACAAGGGGCGTTATGCATGGAGGAAAAAGAACTCAGTATTCCAAAAAACACCTGCTACCTACAGTAAAATATGGTGGTGGTTCCATCATGCTGTGGGGCTATGTGGCCAGTGCAGGGACTGGGAATCTTGTCAGTATCAGCAGATTCTGGAGACTAATGTCCAGGAAGTGACAAAGCTGAAGCTGCGCCGGGGCTGGATCTTTCAACAAGACAACGACCCTAAACACTGCTCAAAATCCACTAAGGGATTTATGCAGAGGAACAAGTACAACGTTCTGGAATGGCCATTTCAGTCCCCAGACCTGAATATAATTGAAATCTGTGGTGTGACTTAAAGAGAGCTGTCCATGCTTGGAAGTATGGATGAGCGAACCCGAACTGTATAGTTCGGGTTCGTACCGAATTTTTGGGTGTCTGTGACACGAACCCGAACATTTTCGTAAAAGTCCGGGTTCGGTGTTCGTCGCTTTCTTGGCCATTTTGAAAGGCTGCAAAGCAGCCTATCAACAAGCGTCATACTACTTGCCCCAAGAGGCCGTCACAGCCATGCCTACTATTGGCATGGCTGTGATTGGCCAGTGCAGCATGTGACCCAGCCTCTATTTAAGCTGGAGTCACGTAGCGCCGCACGTCACTCTGCTCTGATCAGTGTAGGGAGAGGTTGCAGCTGCGACTGTTAGGGCGAGATTAGGCAGTGATTAACTCCTCAAAAACTGCTCACTGTTTTTAGGCTGCCCAAAGCGTTTTTCAGTCACTTTTTTCTGGGGTGATCGGCGGCCATTTTGTGTCTTGTGGTGCGCCAGCACAAGCTGCCACCAAGTCCATTTAACCATCAATAGTGTGGTTATTTTTTGCTATATCCTACATCAGGGGCTTGGCTGTGCTTGCTATTTTATTAAGGGGTGAAATACAATTGGCAAAATAGCAGTACCCTAAATCTGGTGTTTCAGCTGTGGCCAGCCAATTGTAATACTGTCTGCTGTCTCGCAAAGGATATATTTTTGTTCTGGGTTGAAATACAATTCCCAACTTAGCAATTCCTTAAATCAGTGGTTTCTGCTGTATCAGGCCTACTTTAAACCTATCCATAAAAGGGTATATTAGATTGAAGGTGCGGATAGGGTCAATCTCAATAACTTCACACACTACCGTGCATTTCCAAGTCTAATTCTGTCCGTAACCGTATACCTGTCATCCAGTGCCTAAATACTAGGCCTACAATTTATATAAAGCTAAATCTGTCGTTACTGCTGTGCCTGTGTTAGTGTAATACGGTACCTAAATAGATAGCCAGAAAGTGTTAGGTGTCTGTAAAAAAAAAAAAAAAGGCCTGAATTTGAATTCAATACATTGGGTCAAATAATATTTTTGTTAATGTGGTAAACGGTAACATTGAGGAAAACATCTAGTAAGGGACGCTCAACGCCATCTGTGGCAAGGTCCACCTAACCACAGATACAGTACAGACCAAAAGTTTGGACACACCTTCTCATTCATAGAGTTTTCTTTATTTTCATGACTATGAAAATTGTAGATTCACACTGAAGACATCAAAACTATGAATTAACACATGTGGAATTATATACATAACAAAAAAGTGTGAAACAACTGAAAATATGTCATATTCTAGGTTCTTCAAAGTAGCCACCTTTTGCTTTGATTACTGCTTTGCACACTCTTGGCATTCTCTTGATGACCTTCAAGAGGTAGTCACCTGAAATGGTTTTCACTTCACAGGTGTGCCCTGTCAGGTTTAATAAGTGGGATTTCTTGCCTTATAAATGGGGTTGGGACCATCAGTTGCGTTGTGGAGAAGTCAGGTGGATACACAGCTGATAGTCCTACTGAATAGACTGTTAGAATTTGTATTATGGCAAGAAAAAAGCAGCTAAGTAAAGGAAAACAATGGCCATCATTACTTTAAGAAATGAAGGTCAGTCAGTCCGAAAAATTGGGAAAATGTTGAAAGTGTCCCCAAGTGCAGTCACAAAAACCATCAAGCGCTACAAAGAAACTGGCTCACATGCGGACCGCCCCAGGAAAGGAAGACCAAGAGTCACCTCTGCTGCGGAGGATAAGTTCATCCGAGTCACCAGCCTCAGAAATCACAGGTTAACAGCAGCTCAGATTAGAGACCAGGTCAATGCCACACAGAGTTCTAGCAGCAGACACATCTCTAGAACAACTGTTAAGAGGAGACTGTGTGAATCAGGCCTTCATGGTAGAATATCTGCTAGGAAACCACTGCTAAGGACAGGCAACAAGCAGAAGAGACTTGTTTGGGCTAAAGAACACAAGGAATGGACATTAGACCAGTGGAAATCTGTGCTTTGGTCTGAGTCCAAATTTGCGATCTTTGGTTCCAACCACCGTGTCTTTGTGCGACGCAGAAAAGGTGAACGGATGGACTCTACATGCCTGGTTCCCACCGTGAAGCATGGAGGAGGAGGTGTGATGGTGTGGGGGTGCTTTGCTGGTGACATTGTTGGGGATTTATTCAAAATTGAAGGCATACTGAACCAGCATGGCTACCACAGCATCTTGCAGCGGCATGCTATTTCATCCGGTTTGCGTTTAGTTGGACCATTTATTTTTCAACAGGACAATGACCCCAAACACACCTCCAGGCTGTGTAAGGGCTATTTGACCATTAAGGAGAGTGATGGGGTGCTGCGCCAGATGACCTGGCCTCCAGTCACCGGACCTGAACCCAATCGAGATGGTTTGGGGTGAGCTGGACCGCAGAGTGAAGGCAAAAGGGCCAACAAGTGCTAAGCATCTCTGGGAACTCCTTCAAGACTGTTGGAAGACCATTTCAGGTGACTACCTCTTGAAGCTCATTAAAGGAATGCCAAGAGTGTGCAAAGCAGTAATCAAAGCAAAAGGTGGCTACTTTTAAGAACCTAGAATATGACATATTTTCAGTTTCACACTTTTTTTTTGTTATGTATATAATTCTACATGTGTTAATTCATAGTTTTGATGCCTTCAGTGTGAATCTACAATTTTCATAGTCATGAAAATAAAGAAAACTCTATGAATGAGAAGGTGTCCAAACTTTTGGTCTGTACTGTACGTGGACCAGTAAGCACGGCCAGGGACGCTATATCTCCTTAACTGCACACTGGGTAAATGTAGTGGCGGCTGGGCCCCAGGCGGAGAGGTGTTTGGCGCACGTCCTTCCGCCGCCAAGGATCGCAGGGCAACATTCTTTGCCTCCTCCTCCTACTCGGCTTCCTCCTTCTCTTCTTCCACCTGCTCATCCAGTCAGCCACACACCTTCACCACCAACTTCAGCACAGCCCGGGGTAAACGTCAGCAGGCCATTCTGAAACTTATATGTTTGGGGGACAGGCCCCACACCGCACAGGTGTTGTGGGGGGGTATAGAACAACAGACCGACGAGTGGTTGCTGCCGGTGAGCCTCAAGCCCGGCCTGGTGTGCGATAATGGGCGAAATCTCGTTGCAGCTCTAAGACTAGCCGGTTTGACACACATCCCTTGCCTGGCGCATGTGCTGAATTTGGTGGTGCAGAAGTTCATTCACAACTACCCCGACATGTAGTTCACATCCTTCCGCTGCTCGCCTGTCTGCGCTACAGCGTAACTTCGGCCTTCCCGCTCACCGCCTCATATGCGACGTACCCACCAGGTGGAACTCCACCTTGCACATGCTGGACAGACTGTGCGAGCAGCAGCAGGCCATAGTGGAGTTTCAGCTGCAGCACACATGGGTCAGTCGCACTGCGGAACAGCACCACTTCACCACCAATGACTGGGCCTCCATGTGAAACCTGTGTGCCCTGTTGCACTGTTTCGAGTACTCCACCAACATGGCCAGTGGCGATGACGCCATTATCAGCATTACAATACCACTTCTATGTCTCCTTGAGAAAACACTTAGGGCGATGATGGAAGAGGAGGTGGCCCAGGAGGAGGAGGAGGAAGAGGGGTCATTTTTAGCACTTTCAGGCCTGTCTCTTCGAAGTGACTCAGAGGGAGGTTTTTTTGCAACAGCAGAGGCCAGGTACAAATGTGGCCAGCCAGGGCCCACTACTGGAGGATGAGGAGGAGGAGGAGGAGGTGAAGGATGAGAATGAAGCATGTTCACAGCGGGGTGGCACCCAACGCAGCTCGGGCCCATCACTGGTGCGTGGCTGGGGGGAAACGCAGGACGATGACTATACGCCTCCCACAGAGGACAGCTTGTCCTTACCTCTGGGCAGCCTGGCACACATGAGCGACTACATGCTGCAGTTCCTGCGCAACGACAGCAGAGTTGCCCACATTTTAGCATGTGCGGACTACTGGGTTGCCACCCTGCTGGATCCCCGGTACAAAGACAATGTGCCCACCTTACTTCCTGCACTGGAGCGTGATACGAAGATGCACGAGAACAAGCGCACATTGGTAGACGCGCTACTGAGAGCATTCCCAAATGTCACAGGGGAACAAGTGGAAGCCCAAGGCGAAGGCAGAGGAGGAGCAAGAGGTCGCCAACGCAGCTGTGTCATGGCCAGCTCCTCTGAGGGCAGGGTTAGCATGGCAGAGATGTGGAAAAGTTTTGTCAACACGCCACAGCTAACTGCACCACCACCTGATACAGAACGTGTTAGCAGGAGGCAACATTTCACTAACATGGTGGAACAGTACGTGTGCACACCCCTCCACGTACTGACTGATGGTTCGGCCCCATTCAACTTCTGGGTCTCCAAATTCTCCACGTGGCCAGAGCTAGCCTTTTATGCCTTGGAGGTGCTGGCCTGCCCGGCAGCCAGCGTTTTGTCTGAACGTGTATTCAGCACGGCAGGGGGCGTCATTACAGACAAACGCAGCCACTTGTCTACAGCCAATGTGGACAAGCTGATGTTCATAAAAATGAACCAGGCATGGATCCCACAGGACCTGTCCATCCCTTGTGCAGATTAGACATTAACTACCTCCTCTTAACCATATATTATTGTACTCCATGGCACTTCCTCATTCAATCCTATTTTTATTTTCCTTTTACCATTATATTGCGGGGAAACCCAAAGTTGAATGAACCTCTCCTCTGTCTGGGTGCCGGGGCCTAAAAATATCTGACAGTGGCCTGTTCCAGTGTTGGGTGACGTGAAGCCTGATTCTCTGCTATGACATGAAGACTGATTCTCTGCTGACATGAAGCCTGAATCTCTGTTATGGGACCTCTCTCCTCTGTCTGGGTGCCGGGGCCTAAATATATGACAATGGACTGTTCCAGTTTTGGGTGACGTGAAGCATGATTCTCTATGACATGAAGCCTGAATCTCTGTTATGGGACCTCTGTCTGGTTGCCGGGGCCTAAATATATGACAATGGACTGTTCCAGTTTTGGGTGACGTGAAGCATGATTCTCTGCTGACATGAAGCCTGAATCTCTGTTATGGGACCTCTGTCCTCTGTCTGGGTGCCGGGGCCTAAATATAGTACAATGGACTGTTCCAGTGTTGGGTGACGTGAAGCCTGATTCTCTGCTATGACATGAAGACTGATTCTCTGCTGACATGAAGCCAGATTCTCTGCTGACATGAAGCCAGATTCTCTGCTATGGGACCTCTCTCCAATTGATATTGGTTAATTTTTATTTTATTTTTTATTAATTTCTCTATCCACATTTGTTTGCAGGGGATTTAACTACATTTTGCTGCCTTTTGCAGCCCTCTAGCCCTTTCCTGGGCTGTTTTACAGTCTTTTTAGTGCCGAAAAGTTTGGGTCCCCATTGACTTCAATGGGGTTCGGGTTCGGGACGAAGTTCGGATCCCGAACTCGAACATTTCCGGGAAGTTCGGCCGAACTTCTCGAACCCGAACATCCAGGTGTTCGCTCAACTCTACTCGGAAGCCATCAAACCTAAGTGAACTAAAGATGTTTTGTAAAGAGGAATAGGGATGAGCGAACTCGAACTGTATAGTTCGGGTTCGTACCGAATTTTGGGGTGTCCGTGACACGGACCCGAACCCGGACATTTTCGTAAAAGTCCGGGTTCGGGTTCGGTGTTCGTCGCTTTCTTCGCGCTTTTGTGACGCTTTCTTGGCGCTTTTTGAAAGGCTGCAAAGCAGCCAATCAACAAGCGTCATACTACTTGCCCCAAGAGGCCATCACAGCCATGCCTACTATTGGCATGGCTGTGATTGGCCAGAGCACCATGTGACCCAGCCTCTATTTAAGCTGGAGTCACATAGCGCCGCCCGTCACTCTGCTCTGATTAGCGTAGGGAGAGGTTGCGGCTGCGACAGTAGGGCGAGATTAGGCAGATTAACTCCTCCAAAGGACTTGATTAACTGATCGATCTGCAGCTGTGGATCATTGAGCTGCTGATCCTCAATTGCTCACTGTTTTTAGGCTGCACAGACCGTTTGTCAGTCTCATTTTTCTGGGGTGATCGGCGGCCATTTTGTGTCTTGTGGTGCGCCAGCACAAGCTGCGACCAAGTGCATTTAACCCTCAATGGTGTGGTTGTTTTTTGGCTAAAGCCTACATCAGGGTGAAGCTGTCACACCAAGTGCATTTAACCAGCAATAGTCTGTTCATTTTTTGGCCATATACAAAATCAGGGGCAAGCTGCGCCTGTCACCAAGTGCATTTAACCCTCAATGGTGTGGTTGTTTTTTGGCTAAAGCCTACATCAGGGTGAAGCTGTCACACCAAGTGCATTTAACCAGCAATAGTCTGTTCATTTTTTGGCCATATACAAAATCAGGGGCAAGCTGCGCCTGTCACCAAGTGCATTTAACCCTCAATGGTGTGGTTGTTTTTTGGCTAAAGCCTACATCAGGGTGAAGCTGTCACACCAAGTGCATTTAACCAGCAATAGTCTGTTCATTTTTTGGCCATATACAAAATCAGGGGCAAGCTGCGCCTGTCACCAAGTGCATTTAACCCTCAATGGTGTGGTTGTTTTTTGGCTAAAGCCTACATCAGGGTGAAGCTGTCACACCAAGTGCATTTAACCAGCAATAGTCTGTTCATTTTTTGGCCATATCCCAGTCTAATTCTGTCACTAAATCCATACCGGTCACCCAGCGCCTAAATACTAGGCCTCAAATTTATATCCAGCTAAATCTGTCCCTAGTGCTGTAGCTGGGCGAGTTATTTAGTGTCCGTTCAAGCACATTTCTTGTTCTGGGTTGAAATACAATTCCCAATTTAGCAATTTCATAATTTAGTGGTTCCTGCTATATCAGAGCTCTTTGAAATCTATCCCAAAAAGGGTATATAATATTGAAGGTGCACATAGGGTCATTCAGAGTAACTTCACACACACCCGCTACTGTGTATTTCCAAGTCTAATTCTGTCACTAAATCCATACCGGTGACCCAGCGCCTAAATACTAGGCCTCAAATTTAATTCCCTCTAAATCTCTCGTTACCCACCGCTGTACTGTTGTTGCTGGGCAAGATATTTAGTGTCCGTCAAAGCACATTTTTTGTTCTGGGTTGAAGTACAATTCCCAATTTAGCAATTTCATAATTTAGTGGTTTCTGCTATATCAGAGCTATTTGAAATCTATCCCAAAAAGGGTATATAATATTGAAGGTGCACATAGGGTCATTCAGAATAACTTCACACACACCCGCTACTGTGTATTTCCAAGTCTAATTCTGTCACTAAATCCATACCGGTGACCCAGCGCCTAAATACTAGGCCTCAAATTTAAATCCCTCTAAATCTCTCGTTACCGTTGTCCTGTTGTAGCTGGGAAAGTTATTTAGTGCCCGTCAAAGCACATTTTTTGTTCTGGGTTGAAGTACAATTCCCAATTTAGCAATTTCATAATTTAGTGGTTCCTGCTATATCAGAGCTATTTGAAATCTATCCCAAAAAGGGTATATAATATTGAAGGTGCACATAGGGTCATTCAGAATAACTTCACACACACCCGCTACTGTGTATTTCCAAGTCTAATTCTGTCACTAAATCCATACCGGTGACCCAGCGCCTAAATACTAGGCCTCAAATTTAATTCCCTCTAAATCTCTCGTTACCCACCGCTGTACTGTTGTTGCTGGGCAAGATATTTAGTGTCCGTCAAAGCACATTTTTTGTTCTGGGTTGAAGTACAATTCCCAATTTAGCAATTTCATAATTTAGTGGTTTCTGCTATATCAGAGCTATTTGAAATCTATCCCTAAAAGGGTATATAATATTGAAGGTGCACATAGGGTCATTCAGAATAACTTCACACACACCCGCTACTGTGTATTTCCAAGTCTAATTCTGTCACTAAACCCATACCTGTCACCCAGCGCCTAAATACTAGGCCTCAAATTTAAATCCCTCTAAATCTCTCGTTACCGTTGTCCTGTTGTAGCTGGGAAAGTTATTTAGTGCCCGTCAAAGCACATTTTTGTTCTGGGTTGAAGTACAATTCCCAATTTAGCAATTTCATAATTTAGTGGTTCCTGCTATATCAGAGCTATTTGAAATCTATCCCAAAAAGGGTATATAATATTGAAGGTGCACATAGGGTCATTCAGAATAACTTCACACACACCGCTACTGTGTATTTCCAAGTCTAATTCTGTCACTAAATCCATACCGGTGACCCAGCGCCTAAATACTAGGCCTCAAATTTAATTCCCTCTAAATCTCTCGTTACCCACCGCTGTACTGTTGTTGCTGGGCAAGATATTTAGTGTCCGTCAAAGCACATTTTTTGTTCTGGGTTGAAGTACAATTCCCAATTTAGCAATTTCATAATTTAGTGGTTTCTGCTATATCAGAGCTATTTGAAATCTATCCCTAAAAGGGTATATAATATTGAAGGTGCACATAGGGTCATTCAGAATAACTTCACACACACCCGCTACTGTGTATTTCCAAGTCTAATTCTGTCACTAAACCCATACCTGTCACCCAGCGCCTAAATACTAGGCCTCAAATTTAAATCCCTCTAAATCTCTCGTTACCGTTGTCCTGTTGTAGCTGGGAAAGTTATTTAGTGCCCGTCAAAGCACATTTTTTGTTCTGGGTTGAAGTACAATTCCCAATTTAGCAATTTCATAATTTAGTGGTTCCTGCTATATCAGAGCTATTTGAAATCTATCCCAAAAAGGGTATATAATATTGAAGGTGCACATTGGGTCATTCAGAATAACTTCACACACACGCTTCTGTGCATTTCCAAGTCTAATTCTGTCACTAAATCCATACCGGTGACCCAGCGCCTAAATACTAGGCCTCAAATTTAATTCCCTCTAAATCTCTCGTTACCCACCGCTGTACTGTTGTTGCTGGGCAAGATATTTAGTGTCCGTCAAAGCACATTTTTTGTTCTGGGTTGAAGTACAATTCCCAATTTAGCAATTTCATAATTTAGTGGTTTCTGCTATATCAGAGCTATTTGAAATCTATCCCTAAAAGGGTATATAATATTGAAGGTGCACATAGGGTCATTCAGAATAACTTCACACACACCCGCTACTGTGTATTTCCAAGTCTAATTCTGTCACTAAATCCATACCGGTGACCCAGCGCCTAAATACTAGGCCTCAAATTTAATTCCCTCTAAATCTCTCGTTACCCACCGCTGTACTGTTGTTGCTGGGCAAGATATTTAGTGTCCGTCAAAGCACATTTTTTGTTCTGGGTTGAAGTACAATTCCCAATTTAGCAATTTCATAATTTAGTGGTTTCTGCTATATCAGAGCTATTTGAAATCTATCCCTAAAAGGGTATATAATATTCAAGGTGCACATTGGGTCATTCAGAATAACTTCACACACACACGCTTCTGTGCATTTCCAAGTCTAATTCTGTCACTAAATCCATACCGGTCACCCAGCGCCTAAATACTAGGCCTCAAATTTATATCCCGCTGAATTTGAATACAATACATTGGGCCAAATAATATATTTGTTGTTGTGGTGAACCATAACAATGAGAAAAACATCTAGTAAGGGACGCGGACGTGGACATGGTCGTGGTGGTGTTAGTGGACCCTCTGGTGCTGGGAGAGGACGTGGCCGTTCTGCCACATCCACACGTCCTAGTGTACCAACTACCTCAGGTCCCAGTAGCCGCCAGAATTTACAGCGATATATGGTGGGGCCCAATGCCGTTCTAAGGATGGTAAGGCCTGAGCAGGTACAGGCATTAGTCAATTGGGTGGCCGACAGTGGATCCAGCACGTTCACATTATCTCCCACCCAGTCTTCTGCAGAAAGCGCACAGATGGCGCCTGAAAACCAACCCCATCAGTCTGTCACATCACCCCCATGCATACCAGGGAAACTGTCTCAGCCTCAAGTTATGCAGCAGTCTCTTATGCTGTTTGAAGACTCCGCTGGCAGGGTTTCCCAAGGGCATCCACCTAGCCCTTCCCCAGCGGTGAAAGACATAGAATGCACTGACGCACAACCACTTATGTTTCCTGATGATGAGGACATGGGAATACCACCTCAGCATGTCTCTGATGATGACGAAACACAGGTGCCAACTGCTGCGTCTTTCTGCAGTGTGCAGACTGAACAGGAGGTCAGGGATCAAGACTGGGTGGAAGACGATGCAGGGGACGATGAGGTCCTAGACCCCACATGGAATGAAGGTCGTGCCACTGACTTTCACAGTTCGGAGGAAGAGGCAGTGGTGAGACCGAGCCAACAGCGTAGCAAAAGAGGGAGCAGTGGGCAAAAGCAGAACACCCGCCGCCAAGAGACTCCGCCTGCTACTGACCGCCGCCATCTGGGACCGAGCACCCCAAAGGCAGCTTCAAGGAGTTCCCTGGCATGGCACTTCTTCAAACAATGTGCTGACGACAAGACCCGAGTGGTTTGCACGCTGTGCCATCAGAGCCTGAAGCGAGGCATTAACGTTCTGAACCTGAGCACAACCTGCATGACCAGGCACCTGCATGCAAAGCATGAACTGCAGTGGAGTAAACACCTTAAAACCAAGGAAGTCACTCAGGCTCCCCCTGCTACCTCTTCTGCTGCTGCCGCCTCGGCCTATTCTGCTGCTGCCGCCTCGGCCTCTTCCTCCGCCTCTGGAGGAACGTTGGCACCTGCCGCCCAGCAAACAGGGGATGTACCACCAACACCACCACCACCACCACCTCCGTCACCAAGCGTCTCAACCATGTCACACGCCAGCGTTCAGCTCTCCATCTCACAAACATTTGATAGAAAGCGTAAATTCCCACCTAGCCACCCTCGATCCCTGGCCCTGAATGCCAGCATTTCTAAACTACTGGCCTATGAAATGCTGTCATTTAGGCTGGTGGACACAGACAGCTTCAAACAGCTCATGTCGCTTGCTGTCCCACAGTATGTTGTTCCCAGCCGGCACTACTTCTCCAAGAGAGCCGTGCCTTCCCTGCACAACCAAGTATCCCATAAAATCAAGTGTGCACTGCGCAACGCCATCTGTAGCAAGGTCCACCTAACCACAGATACGTGGACCAGTAAGCACGGCCAGGGACGCTATATCTCCCTAACTGCACACTGGGTAAATGTAGTGGCAGCTGGGCCCCAGGCGGAGAGCTGTTTGGCGCACGTCCTTCCGCCGCCAAGGATCGCAGGGCAACATTCTTTGCCTCCTGTTGCCACCTCCTCCTTCTCGGCTTCCTCCTCCTCTTCTTCCACCTGCTCATCCAGTCAGCCACACACCTTCACCACCAACTTCAGCACAGCCCGGGGTAAACGTCAGCAGGCCATTCTGAAACTCATATGTTTGGGGGACAGGCCCCACACCGCACAGGAGTTGTGGCGGGGTATAGAACAACAGACCGACGAGTGGTTGCTGCCGGTGAGCCTCAAGCCCGGCCTGGTGGTGTGTGATAATGGGCGAAATCTCGTTGCAGCTCTGGGACTAGCCAATTTGACGCACATCCCTTGCTTGGCGCATGTGCTGAATTTGGTGGTGCAGAAGTTCATTCACAACTACCCCGACATGTCAGAGCTGCTGCATAAAGTGCGGGCCGTCTGTTCGCGCTTCCGGCGTTCACATCCTGCTGCTGCTCGCCTGTCTGCGCTACAGCGTAACTTCGGCCTTCCCGCTCACCGCCTCATATGCGACGTGCCCACCAGGTGGAACTCCACCTTGCACATGCTGGACAGACTGTGCGAGCAGCAGCAGGCCATAGTGGAGTTTCAGCTGCAGCACGCACGGGTCAGTCGCACTACAGAACAGCACCACTTCACCACCAATGACTGGGCCTCCATGCGAGACCTGTGTGCCCTGTTGCGCTGTTTCGAGTACTCCACCAACATGGCCAGTGGCGATGACACCGTTATCAGCGTTACAATACCACTTCTATGTCTCCTTGAGAAAACACTTAGGGCGATGATGGAAGAGGAGGTGGCCCAGGAGGAGGAGGAGGAGGAGGAGGAGGAAGAGGGGTCATTTTTAGCACTTTCAGGCCAGTCTCTTCGAAGTGACTCAGAGGGAGGTTTTTGGCAACAGCAGAGGCCAGGTACAAATGTGGCCAGCCAGGGCCCACTACTGGAGGACGAGGAGGACGAGGATGAGGAGGAGGTGGAGGAGGATGAGGATGAAGCATGGTCACAGCGGGGTGGCACCCAACGCAGCTCGGGTCCATCACTGGTGCGTGGCTGGGGGGAAAGGCAGGACGATGACGATACGCCTCCCACAGAGGACAGCTTGTCCTTATCCCTGGGCAGCCTGGCACACATGAGCGACTACATGCTGCAGTGCCTGCGCAACGACAGCAGAGTTGCCCACATTTTAACCTGTGCGGACTACTGGGTTGCCACCCTGCTGGATCCACGCTACAAAGACAATGTGCCCACCTTACTTCCTGCACTGGAGCGTGATAGGAAGATGCGCGAGTACAAGCGCACGTTGGTAGACACGCTACTGAGAGCATTCCCAAATGTCACAGGGGAACAAGTGGAAGCCCAAGGCCAAGGCAGAGGAGGAGCAAGAGGTCGCCAAGGCAGCTGTGTCACGGCCAGCTCCTCTGAGGGCAGGGTTAGCATGGCAGAGATGTGGAAAACTTTTGTCAACACGCCACAGCTAACTGCACCACCACCTGATACGCAACGTGTTAGCAGGAGGCAACATTTCACTAACATGGTGGAACAGTACGTGTGCACACCCCTCCACGTACTGACTGATGGTTCGGCCCCATTCAACTTCTGGGTCTCTAAATTGTCCACGTGGCCAGAGCTAGCCTTTTATGCCTTGGAGGTGCTGGCCTGCCCGGCAGGCCAGCGTTTTGTCTGAACGTGTATTCAGCACGGCAGGGGGCGTCATTACAGACAAACGCAGCCGCCTGTCTACAGCCAATGTGGACAAGCTGACGTTCATAAAAATGAACCAGGCATGGATCCCACAGGACCTGTCCGTCCCTTGTCCAGATTAGACATTAACTACCTCCCCATAACCATATATTATTGGACTCCAGGGCACTTCCTCATTCAATCCTATTTTTATTTTCATTTTACCATTATATTGCGAGGCTACCCAAAGTTGAATGAACCTCTCCTCTGCCTGTGTGCTAGGCCTAAATATATGCCAATGGACTGTTGCAGTGGTGGGTGACGTGAAGCCTCATTCTCTGCTATGACATGCAGACTGATTCTCTGCTGACATGAAGCCAGATCCTCTGTTACGGGAGCTCTCTCCTCTGCCTGGGTGCTGGGCCTAAATTTATGACAATTGACTGTTGCAGTGGTGGGTGACGTGAAGCCTGATTCTCTGCTATGATATGAAGACTGATTCTCTGCTGACATGAAGCCAGATTGTCTGTTACGGGACCTTTCTCCTCTGCCTGGGTTCTGGGCCTAAATTTATGAAAATTGACTGTTGCAGTGGTGGGTGACGTGAAGCCTGATTCTCTGCTATGATATGAAGACTGATTCTCTGCTGACATGAAGCCAGATTGTCTGTTACGGGACCTTTCTCCTCTGCCTGGGTTCTGGGCCTAAATTTATGAAAATTGACTCTTACAGTGGTGGGTGACGTGAAGCCTGATTCTCTGCTATGATATGAAGACTGATTCTCTGCTGACATGAAGCCAGATTGTCTGTTACGGGACCTCTCTCCTCTGCCTGGGTGCTGGGCCTAAATTTATGACAATGGACTGTTGCAGTGGTGGCTGACGTGAAGCCTGATTCTCTGCTATGACATGCAGACTGATTCTCTGCTGTCATGAAGCCAGATTGTCTGTTACGGGACCTCTCTGCTCTGCCTGTGTGCTAGGCCTAAATATATGCCAATGGACTGTTGCAGTGGTGGCTGACGTGAAGCCTCATTCTCTGCTATGACATGCAGACTAATTCTCTGCTGACATGAAGCCAGATTGTCTGTTACGGGACCTCTCTCCTCTGCCTGGGTGCTGGGCCTAAATTTATGACAATGGACTGTTGCAGTGGTGGCTGACGTGAAGCCTGATTCTCTGCTATGACATGCAGACTAATTCTCTGCTGACATGAAGCCAGATTGTCTGTTACGGGACCTCTCTGCTCTGCCTGGGTGCTAGGCCTAAATATATGCCAATGGACTGTTGCAGTGGTGGCTGACGTGAAGCCTCATTCTCTGCTATGACATGCAGACTAATTCTCTGCTGTCATGAAGCCAGATTGTCTGTTACGGGACCTCTCTGCTCTGCCTGTGTGCTAGGCCTAAATATATGCCAATGGACTGTTGCAGTGGTGGGTGACGTGAAGCCTCATTCTCTGCTATGACATGCAGACTGATTCTCTGCTGACATGAAGCCAGATTGTCTGTTACGGGACCTCTCTGCTCTGCCTGTGTGCTAGGCCTAAATATATGCCAATGGACTGTTGCAGTGGTGGGTGACGTGAAGCCTCATTCTCTGCTATGACATGCAGACTGATTCTCTGCTGACATGAAGCCAGATTGTCTGTTACGGGACCTCTCTGCTCTGCCTGTGTGCTAGGCCTAAATATATGCCAATGGACTGTTGCAGTGGTGGCTGACGTGAAGCCTCATTCTCTGCTATGACATGCAGACTAATTCTCTGCTGTACATGAAGCCAGATTGTCTGTTACGGGACCTCTCTGCTCTGCCTGTGTGCTAGGCCTAAATATATGCCAATGGACTGTTGCAGTGGTGGGTGACGTGAAGCCTCATTCTCTGCTATGACATGCAGACTGATTCTCTGCTGACATGAAGCCAGATTGTCTGTTACGGGACCTCTCTGCTCTGCCTGTGTGCTAGGCCTAAATATATGCCAATGGACTGTTGCAGTGGTGGGTGACGTGAAGCCTCATTCTCTGCTATGACATGCAGACTGATTCTCTGCTGACATGAAGCCAGATCCTCTGTTACGGGAGCTCTCTCCTCTGCCTGGGTGCTGGGCCTAAATTTATGACAATTGACTGTTGCAGTGGTGGGTGACGTGAAGCCTGATTCTCTGCTATGATATGAAGACTGATTCTCTGCTGACATGAAGCCAGATTGTCTGTTACGGGACCTTTCTCCTCTGCCTGGGTTCTGGGCCTAAATTTATGAAAATTGACTCTTACAGTGGTGGGTGACGTGAAGCCTGATTCTCTGCTATGATATGAAGACTGATTCTCTGCTGACATGAAGCCAGATTCTCTGTTACGGGACCTCTCTCCTCTGCCTGGGTGCTGGGTAGTGTTGAGCGCGAATATTCGAAAAGCAAATTTTTTTCGCGAATATCGCAACTTCGCGATTTCGCGAATATTTCGAATATAGTGCTATATATTCGTAAAAACGAATATTCGTTTTTTGTTTCCCCCCCCCCCCCCACAAAATTACAGTACACATATAATTGATTGTTTCCCAAAGGTCCAACAGCTCAGATCTTACTCACATTGCCTAGAAAGTGATTGAGGCGCGAATCTTCGTAAGGCGATTTTATTAGCGCACATGCGAATATCGGCACGTCCCAGAACAGAGGCAAAGGGCTTTGCATTCATACATTAGTGAATTGAGTTGCGAATCTTCGTAAGGCGATTTTATTAGCGCACATGCGAATATCTACACTTGTCCCAGAACAGAGGCAAAGGGCTTTGCATTCATACATTAGTGATTGAATTGAGCTGCGAATCTTCGTAAGGCGATTTTATTAACGCAAATGCAAATATCTACACTTGTCCCCAGAACAGAGAGGCAAAGGCCTGTGCATTCATATAGTATAGCACCATATTCGCGAATACGTAGAACTTCGTAAAATTCGATTTACGAATATTCGTATTTTTTATTTTACTTTCCACCTTACAGATTACATTGATCTGTACTCTGTCAACTACTGTCATCACCCCCCACTGTATCTCGATTGATTCCCAAAAGTCTCACATTCCCTAGAAAGTGATTGAGGTGCGAATCTTCGTAAGGCGATTTTATTAGCGCACATGCGAATATCTACACTTGTCCCAGAACAGAGGCAAAGGGCATTGCATTCATACATTAGTGATTGAATTGAGTTGCGAATCTTCGTAAGGCGATTTCATTAGCGCACATGTGAATTTTGCATAGCATATGTATTATGCGATAATTCGAATTATCGCATATGCGAAATAATAACGAATTTGAATAATCGCGAATATTTTACGAATATTCTTTCGAATATTCACAAAATTTCGCGAATTCGAATATGGGACATGCCGCTCAACACTAGTGCTGGGCCTAAATTTATGACAATGGACTGTTGCAGTGGTGGGTGACGTGAAGCCTGATTCTCTGCTATGACATGCAGACTGATTCTCTGCTGACATGAAGACAGATTCTCTGTTACGGGACCTCTCTCCTCTGCCTGGGTGCCGGGGCCTAAATATCTGAGAATGGACTGTTCCAGTGGTGGCTGACGTGAAGCCTCATTCTCTGCTATGACATGCAGACTAATTCTCTGCTGACATGAAGACAGATTCTCTGTTACGGGACCTCCCTCCTCTGCCTGGGTGCCGGGGCCTAAATATCTGAGAATGGACTGTTCCAGTGGTGGCTGACGTGAAGCCTCATTCTCTGCTATGACATGCAGACTAATTCTCTGCTGACATGAAGACAGATTCTCTGTTACGGGACCTCCCTCCTCTGCCTGGGTGCTGGGCCTAAATATATGCCAATGGACTGTTGCAGTGGTGGCTGACGTGAAGCCTCATTCTCTGCTATGACATGCAGACTAATTCTCTGCTGACATGAAGACAGATTCTCTGTTACGGGACCTCCCTCCTCTGCCTGGGTGCTGGGCCTAAATATATGCCAATGGACTGTTGCAGTGGTGGCTGACGTGAAGCCTCATTCTCTGCTATGACATGCAGACTGATTCTCTGCTGACATGAAGCCAGATTCTCTGTTACGGGACCTCTCTCCTCTGCCTGTGTGTGTGCTGGGCCTAAATATATGCCAATGGACTGTTGCAGTGGTGGCTGACGTGAAGCCTCATTCTCTGCTATGACATGCAGACTGATTCTCTGCTGACATGAAGCCAGATTCTCTGTTACGGGACCTCTCTCCTCTGCCTGTGTGTGTGCTGGGCCTAAATATATGCCAATGGACTGTTGCAGTGGTGGCTGACGTGAAGCCTCATTCTCTGCTATGACATGCAGACTAATTCTCTGCTGACATGAAGACAGATTCTCTGTTACGGGACCTCCCTCCTCTGCCTGGGTGCTGGGCCTAAATATATGCCAATGGACTGTTGCAGTGGTGGCTGACGTGAAGCCTCATTCTCTGCTATGACATGCAGACTGATTCTCTGCTGACATGAAGCCAGATTCTCTGTTACGGGACCTCTCTCCTCTGCCTGTGTGTGTGCTGGGCCTAAATATATGCCAATGGACTGTTGCAGTGGTGGCTGACGTGAAGCCTCATTCTCTGCTATGACATGCAGACTGATTCTCTGCTGACATGAAGCCAGATTCTCTGTTACGGGACCTCTCTCCTCTGCCTGTGTGTGTGCTGGGCCTAAATATATGCCAATGGACTGTTGCAGTGGTGGCTGACGTGAAGCCTGATTCTCTGCTATGACATGCAGACTAATTCTCTGCTGACATGAAGACAGATTCTCTGTTACGGGACCTCCCTCCTCTGCCTGGGTGCTGGGCCTAAATATATGCCAATGGACTGTTGCAGTGGTGGCTGACGTGAAGCCTCATTCTCTGCTATGACATGCAGACTAATTCTCTGCTGACATGAAGACAGATTCTCTGTTACGGGACCTCTCTCCTCTGCCTGGGTGCCGGGGCCTAAATATCTGAGAATGGACTGTTCCAGTGGTGGGTGACGGGAAGCCAGATTCTCTGCTATGGAACCTCTCTCCAATTGATTTTGGTTAATTTTTATTTATTTAATTTTTATTTTAATTCATTTCCCTATCCACATTTGTTTGCAGGGGATTTACCTACATGTTGCTGCCTTTTGCAGCCCTCTAGCTCTTTCCTGGGCTGTTTTACAGCCTTTTTAGTGCCGAAAAGTTCGGGTCCCCATTGACTTCAATGGGGTTCGGGTTCGGGACGAAGTTCGGATCGGGTTCGGATCCCGAACCCGAACATTTCCGGGATGTTCGGCCGAACTTCTCGAACCCGAACATCCAGGTGTTCGCTCAACTCTAAAGAGGAATGTTCCAAAATACCTTCAACCAGAATCCAGACTCTCATTGGACCTACAGGAAGCGTTTAGAGGCTGTAATTTCTGCAAAAGGAGAATCTACTAAATATTGATTTCATTTCTTTTTTTGTGGTGCCCAAATTTATGCACCTGACTAATTTTGTTTAAACAATTATAGCACACTTTCTGCAAATCCAATAAACTTCATTTCACTTCTCAAATATCACTGTGTGTGTCTCCTATATGATATATTTAACTGACATTTTTTATCGTAACAACCAACGATTTATACAGGAAAATCATGACGATTAACAAGGTTGCCCAAACTTTCGCATCCCACTGTACCTCTCACAATTAGATTTTAGGATGCTTTTAAAAATATCCCGTTTTGTGGCTGTGTTTTTATTTTTGAGGACTTTGTCCCAGTTAGTTAGGCCTATGGCCTCTCTTAGTTGGCTAAATTTAGCTTTTTTGAAGTTTGGTATTTTTGTTACTCTATGAAGAAACACTCTTTTGAATGACAGTTGGAAGGTTATTACTTTATGGGCACTATATCCCAGGTACCAGAGGATCCTCAAGTGGGCCCAGGCTCTGATACTATAGTGGGCCCCAAAGATACAGGATTAAAAACTCATTTGGGCCTGTCTTCAGAGTCAATAACTTATCACTAGGGTCTTTCTGTGATTCAAATACTATTATTGATTTGGTGTTTGGATCTCCAGAATAATTTCCTTTGGTTTGCCCGAGAAACCCTATTCCGACACGGCATACACTACTCACAGGCCAAAAAGATCCTGTATTAGGTATGATCTCCTTCATATATTCAGTTTGGAAAACCCCTTTAACCACTTCAACCCCGCTAGCTGAAACCCCCTTCATGACCAGAGCACTTTTTACACTTTCAGAGCACTACACTACTTTCACCGTTTATCGCTCGGTCATGCAACTTACCACCCAAATGAATTTTACCTCCTTTTCTTCTCACTAATAGAGCTTTAATTTGGTGGTATTTTATTGCTGCTGACATTTTTACTTTTTTTGTTATTAATCAAAATTTAACGATTTTTTTGCAAAAAAATGACATTTTTCACTTTCAGCTGTAAAATTTTGCAAAAAAAACGACATCCATATCTAAATTTTTCGCCAAATTTATTGTTCTACATGTCTTTGATTAAAAAAAATGTTTGGGCAAAAAAAAAAAATGGTTTGGGTAAAAGTTATAGCGTTTACACACTATGGTACAAAAATGTGAATTTCCGCTTTTTTAAACTGCTCTGACTTTCTGAGCACCCGTCATGATTCCTGAGGTTCTACAATGCCCAAACAGTAGAAAAACCCCACAAATGACCCTATGGCTACTTTCACACTAGCGTTCGGGGCTCCGCTTGTGAGTTCCGTTTGAAGGCTCTCACAAGCGGCCCCGAACGGATCCGTACAGCCCCAATGCATTCTGAGTGGATGCGGATCCGCTCAGAATGCATCAGTTTGGCACCGTTTGGCCTCCGCTCCGCTCAGCAGGCGGACACCTGAACGCTGCTTGCAGCGTTTTCGTGTCCGCCTGGCCGTGCGGAGCCAAACGGATCCGTCCAGACTTACAATGCAAGTCAATGGGGACGGATCCGTTTGACGTTGACACAATATGGTGCAATTTCAAACGGATCCGTCCCCCATTGACTTTCAATGCAAAGTCAGGAGTCCCCATCAGATCGGAGTTTTCTCCGATCCGATGGTATATTTTAACTTGAAGCGTCCCCATCACCATGGGAACGCCTCTATGTTAGAATATACCATCGGATTTGAGTTACATCGTAAACCTCAGATCCGACAGTATATTCTAACACAGAGGCGTTCCCATGGTGATGGGGACGCTTCATGTTAGAATATACTGAGAACTGTGTACATGACTGCCCCCTGCTGCCTGGCAGATGCTGCCAGGCAGCAGGGGGCAGACCCCCCCCCCTCCTCCTGTAATTAACTTATTGGTGGCCAGTGCGGGCCCCCCTCCCTCCCCAGTATTAAATATTACCAGTGCGGCGGCCTCCCCCTCCCTCCCCAGTATTAAATATGACCAGTGCGGCGGCCTCCCCCTCCCTCCCCAGTATTAAATATGACCAGTGCGGCCCCCTCCCTCTATATTTATTGGTGGCCGGGCCAGTGCGGATTCCAAGTATTGTGAGCAGTGCGGCCTCCCCTCTCCCCCCCTAATTAAAATCACCCCCCCCCCCATCATTGGTGGCAGCGGAGAGTACCGATCGGAGTCCCAGTTTAAATCGCTGGGGCTCCGATCGGTTACCATGGCAACCAAGACGCTATTGCAGTCTTGGCTGCCATGGTTACTTGGCAATAACTACAAGCATTATACTTACCTGAAGAGCTGCGATGTCTGACCGGCCGGGCGCTCCTCCTACTGGTAAGTGACAGGTCTTTAGCAATGCGCCGCACAGACCTTTCACTTACCAGTAGGAGGAGCTCCCGGCCGGTCAGACATCGCAGCTCTTCAGGTAAGTATAATGCTTGTATTTATTGCCAAGTAACCATGGCAGCCAAGACTGCAATAGCGTCTTGGTTGCCATGGTAACCGATCGGAGCCCCAGCGATTTAAACTGGGACTCCGATCGGTACTCTCCGCTGCCACCAATGATGGGGGGGGGGGGGGTGATTTTAATTAGGGGGGGAGAGGGGAGGCCGCACTGCTCACAATACTTGGAATCCGCACTGGCCCGGCCACCAATAAATATAGAGGGAGGGGGCCGCACTGGTCATATTTAATACTGGGGAGGGAGGGAGGGAGGGGGAGGCCGCCGCACTGGTCATATTTAATACTGGGGAGGGAGGGGGAGGCCGCCGCACTGGTCATATTTAATACTGGGGAGGGAGGGTGGGCCGCACTGGCCACCAATAAGTTAAATACAGGAGGGGAGGGGGGGGGTCTGCCCCCTGCTGCCTGGCAGCATCTGCCAGGCAGCCGGGGGCAGTCGTGTACACAGTTCTCAGTATATTCTAACATGAAGCGTCCCCATCACCATGGGAACGCTTCTGTGTTTAGAATATACTGTCGGATCTGAGTTTTCCGAAGTGAAAAATCAGATCTGAAATAAACAGTTATGCAAACGGATCCGTTCTGAACGGATGCAAGCGTTTGCATTATAGGAGCGGATCCGTCTGTGCAGACACCAGACGGATCCGCTCCTAACGCAAGTGTGAAAGTAGCCTATTTCGGAAAGTAGACACCCTAAGGTATTCGCTGATGGGCATAGTGAGTTCATAGAACTTTTTATTTTTTGTCACAAGTTAGCGGAAAATGATGATTATTTTTATTTTTTCTTACAAAGTCTCATATTCCACTAACTTGCGACAAAAAATAACAAATTCTAGGAACTCACCATGCCCCTCACAGAATACCTTGGGGTGTCTTCTTTCCAAAATGGGGTCACTTGTGGCGTAGTTATACTGCCCTGGCAATTTAGGGGCCCAAATGTGTGAGAAGAACTTTGCAATCAAAATGTGTAAAAAAAAAATGGCCTGCAAAATCCGAAAGGTGCTCTTTGGAATATGTGCCCCTTTGCCCACCTTGGCTGCAAAAAAGTGTGACACATCTGGTATCGCCGTACTCAGGAGAAAATGGGGAATGTGTTTTTGGGTGTCATTTTACATATACCCATGCTGGGTGAGAAAAATATCTTGGTCAAATGCCAACTTTGTATAAAAAAAATGGGAAAAGTTGTCTTTTGCCAAGATATTTCTCTCACCCAGCATGGTTATATGTAAAATGACACCCCAAAACACATTCCCCAACTTCTCCTGAGTACGGCGATACCACATGCGTGACACTTTTTTGCAGCCAAGGTGGGCAAAGGGGCACCTATTCCAAAGTGCACCTTTCGGATTTCGCTGGTCATTTTTTACACATTTTGATTGCAAAGTTCTTCTCACACATTTGGGCCCCTAAATTGCCAGGGCAGTATAACTACGCCACAAGTGACCCCATTTTGGAAAGAAGACACCCCAAGGTATTCCGTGAGGGGCATGCCGAGTTCCTAGATTTATTTTTTGTCACAAGTTAGCGGAAAATGATTTATTTAATTTTTTTTATTTTTTTTCTTACAAAGTCTAATATTCCACTAACTTGCGACAAAAAATAAAAAATTCTAGGAACTCGCCACTCGACTTCTTCTCACGCTTTAGGGCCCCTAAAAAGCCAGGGCAGTATAAATACCCCACATGTGACCCCACTTTGGAAAGACACCCCAAGGTATTCAATGAGGGGCATGGCGAGTTCATAGAAATGTATTTTTTTGGCATAAGTTAGCGGAAATTGATATTTTTTTTTTTTGTTTTTTTTTCTCACAAAGTCTCACTTTCCGCTAACTTAGGACAATAATTTAAATCTTTCATGGACTCAATATGCCCCTCAGCGAATACCTTGGGGTGTCTTCTTTCCAAAATGGGGTCAGTTGTGGGGTGTTTGTACTGCCCTGGCATTTGAGGGTCTCCGCAATCATTACATGTATGATTACTGCAGAGAACAAAACTATTATACAGAGCCAATTGAATTAAATATACAGACACCTTCTTATACCAGCGTCTGGTTCTGCGGGACACTAAATATGGAGCCAACATCTGGTCATTGAAGTCCACCCCTCCCATGTGAAGGTTATAGTCGTGGACTGAGAGGGGCTTTTCAATGACACGGGTTGCTCGCTCAATTTGGATTGTCGTGTCTGCGTGAATGGAGGAGAGCATGTAAACGTCACGCTTGTCTCTCCATTTCACCGCGAGCAGTTCTTCATTACACAGTGCGGCCCTCTGCCCCCTTGCAAGACGGGTGGTAACGAGCCGTTGGGGGAAGCCCGTGCAACTAGTTCGCGCGGTACCACAGGCGCCAATCCGTTCTAGAAACAAATGCCTAAAGAGGGCCACACTTGTGTAAAAATCGTCCACATAAAGATGGTACCCCTTGCCGAATAAGGGTGACACCAAGTCCCAAACTGTCTTCCCACTGCTCCCCAGGTAGTCAGGGCAACCGACCGGCTCCAGGGTCTGATCTTTTCCCTCATAGATCTGAAATTTGTGGGTATAGCCTGTGGCCCTTTCACAGAGCTTATACAATTTGACCCCATATCGGGCGCGCTTGCTTGGGATGTATTGTTTGAAGCCAAGGCGCCCGGTAAAATGTATCAGGGACTCGTCTACGCAGATGTTTTGCTCAGGGGAATGCAAATCTGCAAATTTCAGGTTGAAATGGTCTATGAGGGGCCGAATTTTGTGGAGCCGGTCAAAAGCAGGGTGGCCTCTGGGACGGGAGGTGCTGTTATCACTAAAGTGCAGGAAACGCAGGATGGTCTAAAATAGTGTCCTGGACATAGCAGCAGAGAACATGGGCATGTGATGAATTGGGTTCGTGGACCAATATGACCGCAATTCATGCTTTTTAGTTAGACCCATGTTGAGGAGGAGGCCCAGAAAAGTTTTAATTTCGGAAACTTGGACTGGTTTCCACCGGAAAGACTGGGGATAAGAGCTTCCCGGGTTGGCGGATATAAATTGTGTGGCATACCGATTTGTTTCGGCCACGACTAAGTCCAAGAGCTCCGCAGTCAAGAACAGCTCAAAAAATCCCAGGGCCGAACCGATCTGAGCTGTCTCAACCCGAACTCCAGACTGGGCAGTGAAAGGGAAAACTACAGGTTGGCTGAAGTTGGGGACTGCCAATCAGGGTTTGCCAGCACCTCAGGGATTCTAGGGGCTCTACGGGCACATCTTTGCGGTGGCTGCGACGGGGTCACTACTGCTCGTGCCACCGTACCAGCTTCAACTGCCCTTCTGGTGCTCGCCACTTCACCAGGTTGTACGGCAGTGCTGGTACTAGGTCCAGGAAGGGCTGGGCTGCTGGTGTATGCCTCACCACGTAATCCGACAGCACCAGCCCCACTCTGCTGCTCTTGAAGCGGATCCTGCGCAACCTGCGGTCTAGAGACACGGGGCCGGGTACGCCTGGTGCTATCAGGGACCTCAGCCTCCTCGTCCAAACTTTGGGTCAGAGAGCCACTGCTTTCTACAGGTTCGTATTCTGACCCGCTAGATTCGTCAGATGAGGGTTCCCATTCCTCATCTGACTGGGTCAGAAGCCTGTAGGCCTCTTCAGAAGAATACCACCTGTTAGACATTTGGGAAACTAAATTTAGGGGTATTCCCTGAGACTACCCAAGAAAAAAATAGCAAGCCTGTCTTACAAAGGGGAGGCTAGCGAAGTACCGGAGGCCGCTGCGGTTGATAAAAAATATCAAAACTGATTTTTTTTATCGCCGCAGTGCGTGTAAAGTGAATGTGCAGTGATCAAAAAATAATCTTTTTGTCACTGCGGTGGGGCGGGCGTGGGCAAACGCACGTGTGGGCGACCGATCAGGCCTGATCGGGCAAACACTGCGTTTTGGGTGGAGGGCGAACTAAAGTGACACTAATACAATTATAGATCTGACCGTGATCAGTTTTGATCACTTTCAGATACTATAAAAGTACAAATGCTGATTAGCGATACGCTAATCAGCGAATAACGGACTGCGGTGCGGTGGGCTGGGCGCTAACTGATCGCTAAACTACCTAACCAAGGGGCCTAAACTATACCTAAAACCTAACGGTCAATACCAGTGAAAAAAAGTGACAGTTTGCACTGATCACTTTTTTCCTTTTCACTAGTGATTGACAGGGGCAAGAAGGGGTGATCAAAGGGTTAATTGGGTGCTGGGAGGTGATCTGGGGGCTAAGTGTGGTGTTGGTGGGTACTCACAGTGATGTGTGCTCCTCTGCTGGAACCAACCGACCAAAAGAAGGAGCAGTGGAGCACAGCAGCCATATAACCCCATCATATTTACTAATATGATGGGTTATCTGGCTGCTGATTCGTTTTTTTGAAAATCATCAACCTGCCAGCCAATGATCGTGGCTGGCAGGTTGATGACGAACTTGTTCTTTGAATTTTGCCGGCCCGCGATGCGCATGCGCGGGCCGGCTTCCCCGGAAATCTTGCGTCTCGCGAGAGGACGCACCGGCGCATCCACCCAGAAGAGCACGACCGCCGAGAAGACGCAATCCTGCGTACGGCGGTCGTGAGCAGGTTAAGGGATTTTCTCATGATGTAGGCTAATCTAAGCATTGTGGATCAAGCCTCAGAAACCAAAGCAATAATAGACTTCAATAGCTGTAATAGATAAGAGAAGCTGCTGCCCTGCAGAAGATTGGTTCCCGCTGAGTGATTAGATAGATTCCCTAAAGTGAAGGAGAGCACACGGGGCAAGCATGGCCACCCTCCATTCACTTCCATGGGACTTCTGAAAATAGCCGAAAAGTAGCATGAACAGATGGCTGTGCGTGTGCTATCTGCATTCAGTTCTATAGGAGTTCCAGTAATAGCCAAGCACATTCACTCAGCTATTTTCAGAACTCCCACAGAAGTGAATTGAGAACATTCCCCTTTGTAGAGTTAGGTGTGGGTCTCAGAGGTGGATCCCCATCCTAGCGATATGACACCAATGTCTCAGATGACACAACCTCTTTCAAAGAAATATGTCAGCAGTTATGACCAAGCTAAACAACCAACAGCACTGAATAGGGGCGGGTATTTATTTTGGTTTTACACAAAAGCATTTTACAGAAAACCAAATCTTTTAAATTTTTTGGACGATTGTCTTAGTTAGGGTCTCATTTTTTGAGTGATGAGATGACGGTTTGATTAGTACAATTTTTGGGTACATACTACTTTTTGATCACTTGGTATTACACTTTTTGTGATGAAAGGTGACAAACTGCCTTTTTTTAGCACAGTTTTTATTTATTTTATTTTACGGTATTGACCAGACGGGGCAGATCATGGGATATATTTATAGAGTAGGTTGTTACAGATGCGGCGTTACCTAATGTGTGTTTTTTGTTGTTTTTTTCTTTCCTATTTTTACTATTCTATATGTCTCTTTTTATGGGGAAGGGGATATTTTTTTTTTTATTGAAACTTTATTTTTTATTTTTTTAAAACACTTTTATTTCACTTCTATAATTTTCTATTTTTGTCCCACTATGGGACTTCAAAACTTCAGGGTCTGTTCCCTGTTTCAATACAGCACAATACATTTGTATTGTGCTGTATTGAACTGTCAGTGTCTTACACTGTAAGACGCTGACAGTTGCCTAGGAGACCCAGTCCTGGGGCTGGATCTCCTGGGCTTCCATAACTGGCAGTCCCGATGCCTGTTCAAGGAATCGGGGCTGCCATAGCAACCATCAGGTCCCCGTCACTACAGCACGGGGACCTGATGGGGATGTACAAGCTGCCGCAAATCCCCTGTATGCCGCGGTCAGCGTGACCGTGGCATACAGGGGGTTAATCTGCCGGCATTGGTGTTTTCACTGATGCTGGCGGATACAGCCAGGTCCCTGCTGCTGATCGCGGCAGTGCGTGTGGGGCAGCCGGTTAAACCTAGGATGAGAATACTTGTCCTAAGGCATTAAGTGTCAGCCAATTAGAACGAGCATTCTCATCCTAGGTCCGCAACCTGTTAAAAAAGCAGTCAAGGGCAGATCCAATGACTTACAGGTGACATCTCCATGGATTATAGTTGTTCACTTTCTTTTTCTTTAACATTTGGTCTATTTAGACCATTGATAATCAGGATATTCTCAGGTAATTAATAACAAGTAAAGGGTGAAGGTCACCCACAACCACAACTGTAGTTTCAAAAAAGTGCTTTTACTGATTCATGGCCATACACAATAACAGGACATAAATATAACCCATAATCCCCAATATAAGGTGTAGACTTATAATACAAAGGGTTTCTGTTGGGGGGCTCTATACCTGCAATATAACATCCTCTAAGAAAGGAGTTGCAGGAGAGTGAAGGTCATCTGGAGAGAAAAGGATGCCCTCAGTATTTATAATGCTAGTCCTGCAGTGCAACCTGTAGTTCTAATGGCCCCTCCAGTTATAACTTGGTGGACACCTACCCATTGTCTCAGCTCTATATACTACAAAGGGATACCATTAAATATACTACAGTGGTGGCATTATAGATACTACAGAGGGGAACATTATATACACTACAGAAGGTGGCAATTATATATACTAAAGATGGGACCACTATACATACTTTCAATACAAAGGAGGCATTATAATACTGGGGCACTAGAGGTAGGGAGGGAGCATTATATGTACTACCACTACAGGGGGAGCATTATATATGCTGCCAATGCAGAGGTGGAATTATAATACTGAGGCACTACAGGAAGGGGGAAGGGCATAATATATACTATCATTACAGGGGGCCATTATATATACTACCAATACAGGGGGGGGGGTGCATTTTAATACTGAGGCACTACAGGAAGGGAGAGAGAGCATTATATATACTATCACTACAGGGGGTGTAACTGACAGCACACAAGCTACATAGGACTACAAAGGGGCATTACAGGTTGGTGCATTAAAATACAGGAGGCATTATACACTGTTACTATGGAGGGGACTATCTGGCATGGTTATCTCGGCAGTATAGTATTCTGGGGCATTGGGGAGCAGAACAGGTACAGTATTGGGGATATTGTTATTGAACACAATGTGCAGGGCATAACTATTAATGGGATTGCTATTGGGGATACTGTAGGAGGCACTATTACTATTGAGAGCTATCTTGGATCATTATTACTATGGGTGGTAACTATCTGTGGTCCACTATTAATTTTGCAGTGTAGTATTTGGGGTCATTGGGGAGCACAGCAGACACAGTGTTGGGTCAGCAACAGGATGACGATGTTAGGGCACCAGGAGTAGGAGGATACTCAAAGTAAGGAATCTGCGTTGTCTGTGTGACACAATCTGGAGACACAAGATGCGGCTGAAAGAAGTTATCAAGATCTTCTGATCTTCAAACGGAAAAGATGAGAAAAGAGAACGGCTATATCAGAGTTAATATACTTGATAATTATTGTAGGCTAGGTAAATCATCTCTTGGTTTCTGGGAAAAATATATGCAAATTAGCATGTCTAACATCAGCTGGTATCAGAAAGAATTATCTTTTTCATAATAACATATTCCCCTGGTGGTAGCCTCAAACAGTTCAATCAGTGCTTTTTCATATAAAGATTTCTCTCTTGCGAGAAACAAAGCAAATTTTTAAGAAATTTGCACATCACGATAGGCAACCTCTTTAAAATCACAGCATTAATCATGAAAATCAGCAAGATTCCACTTCCTAAAGGATTGAAATGGTTTACAAATTTTATCTCTATTCGGGTCATTTATTTGGAAAATGAAAGGTGGAATCTGATTGGTTTCTCTGGGTAACTAAGCCAGTTCTACTTTACACCAGTTTGATAAATAACCCCATATATCTTTAAATCCTTAAACTAAAAAAAAACTATTTTTGCTTATGGCAAATTTCCTTAATAAGACTTACAGATATTGACTGCATTATGTTTTTTTAACAAGGCAAGCTATACATGTGTGAAGATACTAAGCCTTTGCCAGTTTCTATAGTCAGTATTTCCCACTAGAAACATAATTAGAACAAAACGTATGTGGTAGGTTTTAACCATTTCATTCATGACAATGCTAAACTGTAGTCAATGGGACTAAAAAGCGAATCGCCTGCAATAGCCAGACTACAGTCTCCTCATCTCAGATCCGTGATGAAGCCTGCTTCAAGTCATTGTGAGAATATTGAATAATCCCAAGCACCCAATCAGCATCTTCAGGGGAGGAGAAATTCTACTGAAAACACAGATCTTTGAAAGGCAACTGGTGTACAGTATCAGAGCAGCACAATCTGAGAGTTGAGCAGCATTTTCCCATCCGAAGACTCAAGTCTTTATACAGAAAGTGCTTGGAAAGAAGGCTTTTTGTCATATTTTTTATGCATATATTTTGAAATATCTTTATTTCTCCATTTTCTTCATTAGATTGACTATTATTTCATTCATATTCTATCCTGAAATATCCATTCACCTCTTTACATATTACCGTAATCTGATATCTGACTATTATACCACATTCTCTCATAGCATTGTTCTCCTTTGCGTGTCTTTTGTGTATATCTTAAGCCATATTAGCCTCTTGTTATTTATGTTCTGTTTAACCATTAATCATCCTTTCCCAGCTTCCTGAAGATTTCTTTATTCCCATTCACATACTCATCATTGCTTACGAGGAACCTGATTGTATCCACCTAATCTTATCAAGCTATAGTCATGGATGACCAGCAGAACATCAATTCGACATGGCTAAGTCATATTTTTCCTTCTGACTATTCTTTGCTGAGGTATCTAAATAGCACTGAAGAATACTTGGCATACTTGTGTGGGCCAAAACGCAGTCGCTTATCAATGCCAATGACTCTAGTTTACGCAGTGATCTTCTTGGTGGGGGTCAGTGGCAACATGCTGGTATGCCTGGTGATCTTGAAAAACCATAACATGAGGACTCCGACAAACTATTACCTGTTTAGTCTGGCTGTTTCTGATCTTCTGGTCCTTCTTCTTGGGATGCCTCTTGAAGTCTATGAAATGTGGAGCAACTACCCTTTCCTTTTTGGTGCTTGGGGCTGTTATTTTAAGACAGTTCTTTTTGAAACTGTGTGTTTTGCCTCCATTCTTAGTGTGACCACAGTCAGTGTGGAGAGATACGTGGCCATTATGCACCCCTTTCAAGCCAAGCTCAAAAGCACCAGAAGAAGGGCACTTAGAATACTCATCACACTTTGGATCTTCTCCATTCTTTTCTCCATTCCCAATACCAGCACGCATGGCATCCTACTGCAGTACTTCCCTAATGGAAGTCTTGTTCCTGATTCTGCTACTTGTACTGTGGTCCAACCTTTGTGGATTTACAACTGTATCATCCAAGTCACATCTCTGCTCTTCTATGTGCTGCCAATGGGAGTCATCAGTGTCCTTTACTGTCTCATGGGCATTAAAGTAAGTTTGATGTCATTCAGTTGTAATCACATATCACACGTGTACTTATATTAATATGTGATTAGGAGGTTATACAGTGCACATGGGAACTTCATATCTCATAACTCAATTTTTAAAAAATTATACTAGGAAGGGCCATATTATTATGTCCATAGCTACCAACTGAGCTGCTGGTAGAAGGCATTCATCTAGGGGAGATATGATGTCATGATAAAGAGTAAGCAGAAGGGTTTGCCAACGGCTTGGCATCACTTCTATTGTACAGGTTTGTTTCAATGAAGGGATTGCAGTATGGGTAGACTTTAATGTCATCTGCACTGCGTTTATTGGATACATGAATTCCATAACTAAGCAAATATCTGTTACTTCATCCATAGCATCTTCATAAAAAAAAAAAAATAGAGAAAAAAAAAAAAAAATATATATATATATATATATATATATATATATATATATATATATATATATATATATATATTTATATAGATGTAGCAAGGTTGAAGTTCTATTTTAACCCTTTGTAGCCCCCTTTTGACTTTAGTGGTCTATTAGACTGGACTGAAGGAGATGAGAAATTACACGAACAATGCCAGCACAGGGCAAGATATATCAGATGTTGTGGTTCATGCTACTACTCCACTCTTGCATTGGCATTGTTAATTGAATCCAGTTGTTTGATGATCAGTAAAAATATTTCATATATTGATACAGCTATTTTGCACTAAGAAATGCAGTAGATAAATGTACCTGAGGAGCTATGCAGAATATCACAGAGAGTGATATCACAAAGACGTGCCTAATAGCAAGCTCAGCTCTGCTACATCTGTCATAGCTTGGAAAATGTAGAATGGTTGCAGCGCATAATGTCGATATGTAGGCAATGCTTTCAAGTAGTGTATAGCGGTGTAATCTTAAATCCTCCTCTTTTTCTGACCCCCTGTTGCTTGAGGTTCCTGTTATTTATTGCCAGAGTTAGACGCAGCAAGATGGAAAAACTACCTGTTATGTCACAGAATTCATTTGGCTCATATTCTGTGCTTGAAGGTAATAATGTAACACAAATCACATTAGTTGTAGTTTCCTGCTTTCTGAACATTGCACAATCTCAAGATAATCACTTAAACTGTGTGAACTGAATTCAATATCTACTGGATGTAATAACCGTGTTATAATGCAGCAAGTGAGAAATATTGATAGGTTTTCTTGTGGCACAGAAGCTTTGTGTATTCACACCGTTAAAGGGAAGCATTAATAACTACTACCACTTATAATCCGTCCACCGCTGTGCTGATCATTTTATAGCCTATAGCAATTTAATGCCCTATTTATAACCTGGGGTGAGAACTTTTAGCTTCAGTTATCTATTAGACCTGGCAGTTGGAGGCAGACACAAGCTCTAAAACGATATACTATATGAGCCTGATATACATAGTTGGTTTCTTGCAGAAACAGCACCACTTTTGTCTATTGGTTGTGTCTGGTACTACAGCTCACCTCCAGTCACTTTAATGTGACAGCTGAAATGCCAGAAACAGACCATGGACAGATGACATTTCTTGAGAAACTATCCATTTTGTTCTAATCTCATACAAACTCCATAGTGAAGGGTAAGGTTTATCATGACTTGTATGGCTTTATTCATGTCACTCTTCCGTGCTTGCCTTGGCATTGCTATCTGAATCTAGTTCTTTGACCAGCCTGTGTATGACCAGCCAAAGCACTGCCAGTTTCTATGGACCTATAGTATAGGCAATCTGTAGCACCTCCAAGTCCCAATACGTAACATATTCTGGCCTGGATCTAGTTTGGAATGTACAGATGCAGCAGAGCTGAGTTTGTCACTCTCTAAACCTATTTTAATATAATGCAGATATGATGGTATGCTTGGATGATATAACTAAAGTTGAAAATGCAAAAAGGAGAAAATGGCAGCAGAAGATAAAAAGAAAGCATGTGCAAAATGTAGTGCAATCCCAAAGGGACAAGACAATCACCCGAAAATACAAAAATGAAAACAGGCAGCACTCTCAATTAGAAAAATGAACAATAGCGTCTATTTACCCATGTAGGAAGCTCAACTTTTCTTCTCTATACTGTAGCCTTTCTCAAGCAACAAGTGGTAGTAGACATAACATATAAGCATAAAGTGCAAGTGCATCTCATAAACAATTAATTAGTGCAATCATACACAAAAATATACAGTAAAGTGCTTACAGTGCTTGCCAAAAATACATAAGTGAACATGATCATGTCATATAATTATCATACATGATTTTAAATAAATATATGCAAAAAACAATAGTGTTAAAATTCATTATATTGTCAATTAATCTTATTAGAAATATACATGACACCTGTGTACCTCATGTGAATATAGTGATTGTCCTAAGATGACACAGTGGGAGAGGATTCCCCATAGGCACAACAACCATCAGACTAGCGCACCATGCGCAGCGTTAAGTAGAATGGACTACGCATGTCGATTGTCACCGAGGAAGTGGAGAGATCATATTATCCATTGCGCATACATGACATGCGCAATGCACACCTAGATCATTACACAGCCATATTATGGGGCAGAGGGAGACCAGCGCATGCACAGGCACACTAGGCACCAGATACCCTTAGTCGCCATTTTATTTATTGGAAAATATAAAAAAATTATGGATAAGCGTCCAAATGAATAAAAAACAAAAGTGACCCATCAAGAAATTTTATAAATATTTTTTTTTTCTCAGTTTATTACTTTTAATCATATTAAGGGCAACTTGTGCACATTTGTATGGTACCGAAATGGGGTTGTTTATGGGGAACTATAAGGCGAGTCCTCCCACTGATCTTGGGGGTGACTCCATGGTGTCTTCCCTGGAGCGAGGGGGCTACTGTCGCATTATGCGATAGATACTCCCTATGCTCCACTCAGTTGTGTATACCTTTGCAGTGCACATAACTAGCCGTTCTTGATCCCTGACAGGAGAACCCTGCTTTCCCATCGATAAGAATGACATGTCTCTGGCATGAAAGCCTGGAGGAAACACAAGGAAGACAAATAATCACAGTAAAAACTGCTCTGCGATTAGTTTAGTTGAGTAATTCTTAATGGGGTTGTTAAGACCGCTTCTGTGCATGTGCCCTATTAAGATAGTGTGTGTATAGCATCATGGAGAAGTTTCCCTGCTTGTGATTCTCATTTATGAGCCAGACCACCTTCTCAATGTGAAGGGTTAGAATCACTAGCTTTTGATAAGACATGACATGAAGAGGTACGTAGCTGTCATTTGTCCAACCATTGGTCTAATTCATAATAATTAACAAGGGCATACAAGGTAGATAATGAAAAGATGAATCCAGCATCGAAGTTGAAGTGTTCCAAGTGATCATCTATGCGTTTCGAACAAACGTGTTCTTAATCATCACAGTGGTCACGATTGTTCGAAACACGTAGTTGATCATTTGGAACACTGATGTGATGCTGTCACTGTACTATATTGAATAAAGGAACCTGAGAATTGGCCAGATATAAAGGGAACCTGTAATCAACTTTATGCTGACCTCACTGAGGGCAGCATAAATTAGTGACAGAAATGTTGATTTCAGCAGTGTGTCACTCATGAGCTAAAAGTCAGTGGTTGCCGAGAACCAGCATCATAATCATTGCAGCCCAGGCCTTGAAAAGAGTCAAATCTACTTGAGAAGAGTCATGGTTATTCATAATCTCCTGCACTCTGACCCATCTTCTGATGATTGGCAGTTCTCTCCTAAAGAGAAGGGGAGAAAACTAGATAGAAGACAAGAATTCATGAATAACCATGACTCTTCTCAGGTGGCCATGACTCTTTTTCAGGCCCAGTCTGCAATGATTGTAATGTTGGTTCTCGGCAACCACTTATTTTTAACTTATAAATGACAGACCGCTAAAATCAACTCCCCTGTCTCTACTTTATTCTGCCGTTAGTATGGGCATTATAAAGTTCATAACAGGTCCCCTTTAAACTGCTGTGTGGGATATTTGCCAAGTTGCGAACGGTTATGGACTAGTTATAGTTAATAGGGCTGAACGGCAAGAGGTAGCTTCCGGCAATACCCTTCCCAATCAGAACAAGTCTGTCCTCCTTCTCCTGGTCCTCTTTGGAGCAGACAACCCTCATCCCCAAGCAATACAGCAACATTGTCATCATCACCTTCTTCTTCTCCTGCTAAGACTCCTCCTTGACCTCAGCTCCATCATGAGACATATATAACGGAATGTTTGACTATGAAAAAACTTTTCTCCACCAGCAATTAGTTTGTCTACAAGCTAAACCCCCTCCTGGCCACGTTGCTCGTGGTGTAGTCACTGCAGTACCATTGTAGTAGTATTATTATTATTAATAATAATAAAGCGCCATTCATTCCATGGCACTGTACATATAATAAGGGGTATACATACAGGCTCGGACTGGCCCACAGGGGTACAGGTGAATCCCCCAGGGGGCCCCTAAGCAAGGTGGGCCCCTACTCTCCCACCCCCTGCACAAGTGGCACATAACACAGTAGACTTACTGCACTACATACAGTACATATATTCAATGAACAGCATTTCAATCAGCCTATGTCCATATACAGTACAGACCAAAAGTTTGGACACACCTTCTCATTCAAAGTTTTTTTTTATTTTCATGACTATGAAAATTGTAGATTCACACTGAAGGCATCAAAACTATGAATTAACACATGTGGAATTATATACATAACAAAAAAGTGTGAAACAACTGAAAATATGTCATATTCTAGGTTCTTCAAAGTAGCCACCTTTTTGCTTTGATTGCTGCTTTGCACACTCTTGGCATTCTATTGATGAGCTTCAAGAGGTAGTCACCTGAAATGGTCTTCCAATAGTCTTGAAGGAGTTCCCAGAGATGCTTAGCACTTGTTGGCCCTTTTGCCTTCAGTCTGCGGTCCAGCTCACCCCAAACCATCTCGATTGGGTTCAGGTCCGGTGACTGTGGAGGCCAGGTCATCTGGCGCAGCACCCCATCACTCTCCTTCATGGTAAAATAGCCCTTACACAGCCTGGAGGTGTGTTTGGGGTCATTGTCCTGTTGAAAAATAAGTGATGGTCCAACTAAACACAAACCGGATGGAATAGCATGCCGCTGCAAGATGCTGTGGTAGCCATGCTGGTTCAGTATGCCTTCAATTTTGAATAAATCCCCAACAATGTCACCAGCAAAGCACCCCCACACCATCACACCTCCTCCTCCATGCTTCACGGTGGGAACCAGGCATAGAGAGTCCATCCGTTCACCTTTTCTGCGTCGCACAAAAACACGGTGGTTGGAACCAAAGATCTCAAATTTGGACTCATCAGACCAAAGCACAGATTTCCACTGGTCTAATATCCATTCCTTGTGTTCTTCAGCCCAAACAAGTCTCTTCCGCTTGTTCCCTGTCCTTAGCAGTGGTTTCCTAGCAGATATTCTACCATGAAGACCTGATTCACACAGTCTCCTCTTAACAGTTGTACTAGAGATGTGTCTGCTGCTAGAACTCTGTGTGGCATTGACCTGGTCTCTAATCTGAGCTGCTGTTAACCTGTGATTTCTGAGGCTGGTGACTCGGATGAACTTATCCTCCGCAGCAGAGGTGACTCTTGGTCTTCCTTTCCTGGGGCGGTCCGCATGTGAGCCAGTTTCTTTGTAGCGCTGAATTTTGTGACTGCACTTGAGGACACTTTCAAAGTTTTCCCTTTCTTAAAGTAATGATGGCCACTCGTTTTTCTTTACTTTACTTTTTTTCTTGCCATAATACAAATTCTAACAGTCTATTCAGCAGGACTATCAGCTGTGTATCCACCTGACTTCTCCACAACGCAACTGATGGTCCCAACCCCATTTATAAGGCAAGAAATCCCACTTATTAAACCTGACAGGGCACACCTGTGAAGTGAAAACCATTTCAGGTGACTACCTCTTGAAGCTCATCAAGAGAATGCCAAGGGTGTGCAAAGCAGTAATCAAAGCAAAAGGTGGCTACTTTGAAGAACCTAGAATATGACATAGTTTCAGTTGTTTCACACTTTTTTGTTATGTATGTAATTCCACATGTGTTAATTCATAGTTTTGATGCCTTCAGTGTGAATCTACAATTTTCATAGTCATGAAAAAAAAGAAAACTCTTTGAATGAGAAGGTGTGTCCAAACTTTTGGTCTGTACTTGTAGATTATTAAAGAAATTCCCAGTTTATTATTATAGACACTATCAGAGATGAGATGACGTCTAAGTATACAGGAAAGCTGCCAGTATCTGCTTTTCCCCAGGACCTACCTTCTCACAGTTGCTGCAGGGACCCTCATATTCAATCATCTGGTAGCATCTCGCTGCAGTGTGAGCAGTAATATTTGAATGTATGGGGCCCCCTGAAATAAACTTTACTGGTGGGCCCTAGGCACCCCAGTCCGACACTGTATACATACATAATACAGACAATTGCGCTAAGCATGAACAAGACGAGTTACAGACTGGTACAAAAAGAGAGAGGGCCCTGCCCATGAGGGATTACAATCTACAAGGTATGGAGGAAGGACACAAGGGTAAAGCTGGTCATGGCGGTATAGCAGCAGCTGGGTCACTGGTTGTAGGCTTGGCTGAAGAGTCGAGTTTTCAGGGTAACATCCTGGCCTCCCTGAACCTGGGGGAAATAACACATGCTCCCGGCATGGCCATTTAAAAATATGTACTGACTTTTACAAGGTGTTGGTGATTTCTTGGAATCTGTCCCCCTTTTCAGCCATTCTCACGTGGTGAGGAGAGCTCCACAAAGTTCCAACTAGAATTCAGCATTGCACATGTTTGAGCATCTGTACAAGAAGCGGAAAGCCATGAGCAATTTTGTCATGCACCAAACTGCCTCAGCAGGGAGCATCCCCCTCATATGTATTTTTGAAGAGATGCTGAGGCTCATGCAACAGGAGGCGATGAAGAAGAAGGAAGAAGAACAACTAAAGTACCTTGCTGTCCGCCCTGTAGTTGTTGGGGACCCACAATGAAAAAGTTCCCTGGGAAAGGAGGAGAAGGTGCTGCCAATGGAGGAGGAAGATGAGTTGGAGTTGGAGTTGGAGGAGCAAGAGGATGATGATGATGGTGACACCGGTCACAAGACTCAATCATCTCAGTGGGGGCAGAGTTGGAAAGAACTGGCTTGTTGGGCATGCTGGCCAGAATGGTGACCTGTAGGTTCACTTGCTAACACAGTGACAGGTGTATCTATGTCATCCAGCAGTCTGATTACCGGATAGCTATGGTTTTAGACCCTCGCTATCAAAGCAAAATAGGGGAATGTTTTCCTGCTGAGGAAAGGAAGTACAAATTACCTTATTACCAGGAAACACTGTGTAAGCAGCTTGCCCTGCAGCTTACGCTAAGCAAGCACCTGCCGCTAAAGAGTCTGAAAGAAAGACCCCTCTCCACCCTCCGCAGAGTCACCCCACTCCCGCCAGTTCAGTCTCCTTAAAATAATGGAGCAGTTTTTCCACTTGCCTCGCCAGGCTGAGGCCAGTCACCAAGCCGACAGCCCCTGCCTTAACACCCAGGTTCAGGTCTAGCCAGTCTCTGGCACATACAGGCTCGGACTGGCCCACAGGGGTACAGGGGAATCCCCCTGTGGGCCCCTGAGCAAGGTGGGCCCCTAGTCTCCCACCCCCTATACAAGTGGCACATAACACAGTAGACTTACTGCACTGCATACATATATTCAATGTACAGCACCTCAACCGGCCTATGTTTATATAAAAAAAACTAAGAAACCTCAGTTTATTATTATAGACACAATCAGATAGCTGAGGTCATTTCTAGGTATAGAGGAAAGCTGCCAGTGTCCTCTTCTCCCTAGGACCCACCTTCTCAAAGTCGCTGCAGGAACCCCCATATTCAATCACCTGGTAGCATCTTGCTGCTGTATGAGCAGGTAATATTTGAATGCATCCGTATGGTGGGCCCCCAAAATAAATTTTACTGGTGGGCCCTAGGCACCCCAGTCTGACACTGGGCACATACCCAGCCTTCATGCTGCCTGAGGCAAAAATTTTAACAGCATTCGTCCCCATGCCAAATTTTTCTTCCAACCAGAGGTGTAACTTGACCTGCATGTACTTTCTGGTGCCTTCCTATGATGCACAAGGGTCTTTGGATCCCCTCAGGAACCGCTACCTCTGCACCCCCTATATCTATGCCCCTGGGTGCAGGTCCTTTTTAATGGACCTTTTATTATGTACATTCAGAGGTTTACAGTATTACTGTGCCTGTTGCAATATAGACAAATCTGTTTTAGGAGAACGAATACTTTGACATTGTGAAAGTTTGCCTTTCTCATTACTCAGTGCTATGATCCATAGGTAAGGGAGGACATGTCTGGAAGCCGCATGAGGATATCCTGCTGCCTGAAATAAACAGCCATTACCCCATCACTCAGAAATAGCAGGTAGACAAAAAATAGCCAGAGATGCCTTTCAGACCAGACTGCTCTTTATAATCCGAGGTTATTTAGTGAATGGCTGATTGTGTAATAGTCATTTTGCTAGCGTTAATGGGAACACAGGCAGCCTCCAGGCTGTAAACCTGTTGTCTCTTGTAAAGAGCTGGAAAATGCAGGAGTTAACTATTTGTTTGCAGCTACCGGTATCTATAGCGCGGATGAATGTCATGTCTTGACCACCCTGTACAAATTGGTCCCTGATTTTTGCCTCCTGACACACGTCAGTGTCTCTGATCTGTCTTTCATTACCTGTTCTGAGCATTGATTACATACCAGCATCTAAATAATTTTCTGTGTCCTTTGCAAACAATAGTTCACATTAGAGATTAGCAAATTGACCCAGTCAGTCTGCCAATAAGTCAGGCAGTAAAATGCAATCAAAATCAACTCAATTTGCTGAAAGTGACTCGTTAATTGGGCAATTTAATTTGCTCGACATATGCTAATGGCATATTGTAAATCAATTCATAAATTAAGAGGCTTAATAAAGAGGTTCTTTGTGAGTAGAAACCTTTTTTCCCTTGAAACAGCGCCACATTTGTCCATAGGTTGTGCCTGGTATTGCCGTTTAGTTATTTAGCCCTGGAAATAAGATCAGAGTCTCTTACAACCCCTGAAAATCTGATAATGATCACCACTGTTGTTGACATTAGGGAGGAGAAGAGATAGAGCCTTGGCAGTAAGGGCCCTTGCACACGACTGTATGCCCTCCGAGATATACGGTCCGTGAGCAGGCCATATGTCCCAGAGCAGCATTGATCATGCGCACGGGAGAACACGGCATCATAGATTTAAATGATGCTGTGCACATTGGGCCGCCCGCAATGTGAATGTCCTGCACTTATAAGATCATATAAGTGCTGGACAATAGTCCCGCAGGTGGCCCGAAGTACACAGTATCACGGACCATATGTCTCTGAGGGCACACAGTCATGTGCAAGGGCCCTAAATCAAAGCACACTACTCACTGCTTGTGATAGATTATTCATCATCATATCTCACTGGCCTAAAAAAAATCTAATCTGAAAGATAATAGAGGCGGGTCACCTGACTGTTATGGGGTTTGTACCAAGGAGGTGCAGGTACTTAATTGCTTCCCCTGTTGCATTGATACTGCCATAGAAGCTAACTGGAGCTGCCATTAGGGATACGGCATACATATTAGGACATCGTCAGACATCATCCACAACTCCATCCTCCGTCAGGCAAAACTCCATCAGCCCTCAGACATCAGACAAAACTCCATCCTCCGTCAGGCAAAACTCCATCAGACATCAGACAAAACTCCGTCCTCCCTCACCCAAAACACCATCAGACCTCAGACATCAGCCAAAACTCCGTCCTCCGTCACCCAAAACTCCATCAGACCTCAGACATCAGACAAAACTCCGTCCTCCGTCAGGCAAAACTCCATCAGACCTCAGACATCAGACAAAACTCCGTCCTCCGTCAGGCAAAACTCCATCAGACCTCAGACATCAGACAAAACTCTGTCCTCCGTCAGGCAAAACTCCATCAGACCTCAGACATCAGACAAAACTCCGTCCTCCGTCAGGCAAAACTCCATCAGACCTCAGACATCAGACAAAACTCCGTCCTCCGTCAGGCAAAACTCCATCAGACCTCAGACATCAGACAAAACTCTGTCCTCCGTCAGGCAAAACTCTATCAGACCTCAGACATCAGACAAAACTCCGTCCTCCCTCACCCAAAACTCCATCAGACCTCAGACATCAGCCAAAACTCTGTCCTCCCTAACTCAAAATACGCCCTACTACACACACTCTTCACCTGACGGAGCTGCTAGCTGCTGGAGAGGCAAAGGACCTGTGATGACGCCATGACCATGTGACGAGTCACGTGTGTGGGAGGGGTCAGATGTGCACAGCAGCTGGTAGAGTGTACAGAACAGTAGCCATCAAATAGAGCTCTGTACTAGAGATGTGTTTGTAACCTGCATGTAGCAGAGCTGTGTACTGTGTTACAGAGATGTATGTGTAACCTGCAGGTAGCAGATCTGTATGTGTAACCTGCAGGTAGCAGAGCTGTGTACTGTGTAGCAGATCTGTATGTGTAACCTGCATGTAGCAGAGCTGTGTACTGTGTTACAGAGATGTATGTGTAACCTGCAGGTAGCAGATCTGTATGTGTAACCTGCAGGTAGCAGAGCGGTGTACTGTGTAGCAGATCTGTATGTGTAACCTGCAGGTAGCAGAGCTGTGTACTGTGTTACAGAGATGTATGTGTAACCTGCAGGTAGCAGAGCTGTGTAATGTGTAGCAGATCTGTATGTGTAACCTGCAGGTAGCAGAGCTGTGTACTGTGTAGTAGATCTGTATGTGTAACCTGCATGTAGCAGGCTGTGTACTGTGTTACAGGGATGTATGTGCAACCTGCATGTAGCAGTGCTGTGTACTGTGTTACAGAGATGTGTGTGTAACCGCATGTAGCAGAGCTTTTTACTGTGTAACAGAGATGTGTGTGTAACCTGGGAACTATAAAAAAGTGTAAAATAAAACATAAACACCCCCCTTTTCCCAAAATGAAAATAAAAGAACTAAAAAAATACACATCATGGGTGTCGCAATGTGTAAAAACACCCATTGTATAAAAATATATTCCCCATACGGCAAACAGCAAAACAGAAGAAAAAAAAGAGTCCAAATGTCCGATTCGCCGTTTTTGGTCGCTTCATTTGCTACAAAAATGTAAATAAAAAGTGATCAAAAAGTCTTAAACACCCCAGAATGGTATCAGTGAAAAGTTCAGATTGCCCCCCAAAAAATGAGCCCCCATCCAGCTCTGTACACATAATTACAAAAAAGTTATAGAGCTCAAAATATGACGACAAAAAAATAAATCTGATTCTGTAAATCTCCTGTCACTCCGAGTTACTCAGAATTGGTAACCCTAATTAATAAATACATGCAACATGAATGCATATATGCCACTTCACACAGATCACAAGTGTTAGGCCTCTTGCACATGAACGTTGTTGGTCCATTCCGTGCATTGGGGACAGCAATTTGCAGTCCCGAATGCATGGGCAACGTGCGTGCAGCGGCCGGGACAGATCCAGACCCATTCAACTTGAATGGGTCCGTGAATATGTTCTACTTTTTTGCTGTGCGGAGGCATGGCCAGAAACACCACGGAAGCACTCTGTAGTGCTTCTGTGGGGATCCGATCCGTGTTTCTGTTCCGTTCAAGTGAATGGGTCGACATCACGGATGCGGGATGCACACGGCTGGTGCCCTGTGTATTGCGGAACCGCCGTAATACGACCACAGACACACAGCGACCATGTGCAAGAGGCCTTACAAAGATGGGATTTAAGGTGCACATCCTCTTGTGCTTCCCATATTCCACAGATTTATATCACACAGCTACTTACAGTTGTGCTGATAAGTTTACATACCCTTGCAGAATTTATGATTTCTTAAAGGGGTATTCTCATCTTCCATTTTTCATACTTACCTTCCTTGAGCGTGACGTTCACTTCCTGTATTCTTCTCCCGGCCGGGCCGCGCTTGCGCAGAAGACTGAGGATTCTCCCCCGGCCGGGCAATGTCCTGAACGCGTACGGCGCTGCGCATGCGCCATGGTGACTTATTCCTGGCCTGTATAGTACAGAGTCAGCGTGCGCATTCGCGTCTCTGTACTATACTGGCCAGGAAGAAGTCATCATGGCGCATGCGCGGCGGCATGCTCGTTCAGGACATTGCGCGGCCCAGCCGGGAGAGAATTTTCCGTCTTCTGCGCAAGCGTGGCCCGGCTGGATTCGACAGGAGAGGTGGCCGTGACCAGGGGAGACCAAAGACAACATCAGGTAAGAGGGGACTTATTTTCTAAAAAAGGATGGGAATTGGGTAATAAAATGTATTTAGAAAAATTATCACTGTCAAATCATTAACAGATTTAACAGTGATCATTAAGATGATAATACTCCTTTAACCATTGTTCAGAGAATATGAATTATAACACGGACACTTTTCTCTCGCTCATGGTTAGTGGTCGGCTGAAGCCATTTATGGTGTTTACTCTTTATAAATCATAATCACAACACAAACTCCCCAAATGACCCTGATCAGAAGTTTACACACCCCAGTTATTAATACCATGTATTGCCCCCTTTAACATCAATGACAGCTTGAAGTCTTTTGTGGTAGTTGTGGGTGAGGGTCTTTATTTTCTCAGATGGTAAAACTGCCCATTCTTCCTGTTGAATAAAAAAAGCAATTCCACCACAGTTTTACGTGATTTTTATTTACGACATTCGATGTGCGATAAAACTGACTGGTTACTTTTATTCTACAGGTCAGATCGAATCCGGCAATACCTTATATGTATAGTTTTTCTTGCGTTTTAATAGTGATAAAAAAATAAAAATATCTGATTTTTTTTGTCGCCATATTTTGAGCCCCATAACCTTTTTGTAATTATGTGTACAGAGCTGGATGGGGGCTCATTTTTTGCGGGGCAATCTAAACTTTTTACTGATACCATTCTGGGGTGTTTAAGACTTTTTGATCACTTTTTATTTACATTTTTGTAGCAAATGAAGTAACCAAAAACGGCGAATCGGACATTTGGACTCTTTTTTTTTTTTCTGTTTTGCTGTTTGCCGTATGGGGAATATATTTTTATACAATGGGCGTTTTTACACATTGCGAAACCCATAATGTGTCTTTTATTTTAATTTTGGGAAAAGGGGGGTGATCTGAATATTTATGTTTTTTTTTTACACTTTTTTATAGTTCCCAGGTTACACACACATCTCTGTAACACAGTACACAGCTCTGCTACATGCGGTTAGACAAATTGCTCTATATACACAGTACACAGCTCTGCTACCTGCAGGTTGCACATACATCCCTGTAACACAGTACACAGCTCTGCTACATGCAGGTTACACATACAGCTCTGCTACACAGTACACAGCACTTCTACATGCAGGTTACACACACAACTCTGTAACACAGTACACAGCTCTGCTACATGCTGTTACACACACTGCTCTATATACACAGTACACAGCTCTGCTACATGCAGGTTACACACACATCTCTGTAACACAGTACACATCTCTGCTACACAGTACACAGCACTGCTACCTGCAGGTTGCACATACATCCCTGTAACACAGTACACAGCTCTGCTACATGCAGGTTACACATACAGCTCTGCTACACAGTACACAGCTCTGCTACATGCAGGTTACACATACAGATCTGCTACACAGTACACAGCTCTGCTACCTGCAGGTTACACGTACATCTCTGTAACACAGTACACAGCTCTGCTACATGCAGGTTACACATACATCTCTGTAACACAGTACACAGCTCTGCTACATGCAGGTTACACACACATCTCTAGTACAGAGCTCTATTTGATGGCTACTGTTCTGTACACTCTACCAGCTGCTGTGCACATCTGACCCCTCCCACACATGTGACTCGTCACATGGTCATGACGTCATCACAGGTCCTTTGCCTCTCCAGCAGCTAGCAGCTCCGTCAGGTGAAGAGTGTGTGTAGTAGGGCGTATTTTGAGTTAGGGAGGACGGAGTTTTGGCTGATGTCTGAGGGAGGACAGAGTTTTGTCTGATGTCTGAGGTCTGATGGAGTTTTGCCTGACGGAGGACGGAGTTTTGTCTGATGTCTGAGGTCTGATGGAGTTTTGCCTGACGGAGGACGGAGTTTTGTCTGATGTCTGAGGTCTGATGGAGTTTTGCCTGACGGAGGACGGAGTTTTGTCTGATGTCTGAGGTCTGATGGAGTTTTGCCTGACGGAGGACGGAGTTTTGTCTGATGTCTGAGGTCTGATGGAGTTTTGGGTGACGGAGGACGGAGTTTTGTCTGATGTCTGAGGGCTGATGGAGTTTTGTCTGACGGAGGACGGAGTTTTGTCTGAGGTCTGATGGAGTTTTGCCTGACGGAGGACGGAGTTTTGTCTGATGTCTGAGGTCTGATGGAGTTTTGCCTGACGGAGGATGGAGTTGTGGATGATGTCTGACGATGTCCTAATATGTATGCCATATAGGGAGAGTTTGATGCATATGGTACATACATATGCAGGAAGCTCCCCCTAGTGGCCCCTGCAGACAGAATTATATAAAAAGTCTGCAAAACAGCTCCCTGATGAAGTGTCAATTTTCCATTTTTGCATTTTTGTTTTTTATTCTCTGCCTTCACAGAGCCATAACTTTTTTATTTTTCCACTTGCATAGCCATATGAGGGCGTTTGTTTTTCATGGGACAAGTTGCCTTCTAATGGCACCACTGAATGAAGCTGGAAAAAAATCCAAATGGGGGGAAATTGGGGGGGGGGGGGGGGGGGAAACACAATTCTGCCACAGTTTTATGTTTGTTTGTTTTTTTACAGTGTTCCCTGTAAGGTAAAACTGACCTGTTACCCTCATTGTCTGGGTCAGTATTATTATAAGGATGGCACATCTGTATCATTTTTCTTGTGTTTTAATACTGAAAAAAAATACAAACTTTGAAAAAAAATGTTTTTTTTCCTTTTCATCGCCATATTCCAACGTTCACAACTTTTTTACATTTGTATTAGAAAACAGAATTGTGATGGCACACTCACATTTGGTTGGATAAATAGTATTTATTAGTTACAGTTAGGTACTAGATTGGCTTATTTAATTATATTTTTAATTTTTAATTGTATATATGTATAAAAATTATCTGGACATATGTTAAAAGATATAAAAAATGAGAGAAATAGGTAGAAGAAAAAATAATAAATAAAAATATAAATAAAAAATAAATAAAAAATAAAATGGTATCAGGTGTTCAGAATATTGAAAGAGTCTTATTCAATGAGTCCTGGAATATAGAGTCATATAGTTGGGATGTTTTTCTGGAGTATTTGTATTCTTCAGTCCATGTACAGTGACCTTGTAAGTACAAGGTAATCCAATATGTTTTTGATGCAAAAGTAATCGTGAAAATAGTAAAAAAGCGTGAAAAAAAGGAAATAAGATGAGAAAATAGTGCAAAAATTGGTGCTGGTTCACTCAAATATATAGTGCACGATAAAAAATATATAATAAAAAATTGGATAATCAGTACTGATTAAAAATATAATATAATGGTGTGAGTGATATTATGAACATTGTCAGATATTTACTGTTAGGGAATCTGCATTACTAGTTCTTCTACTCGTTGGATTCACCAATATTGGAACATCCGCCCTTTAATGGTAGAAACGGTACCTTGCTGGTAATATATATAGAATATATATATAAGTAGTCTTTTATATATTATATAGTTTCCCGGTGCAGTCTATTGATATATTCGTCCCGTTTAATGGAATACTTAGTAATTAGAAGGTTGTACTTTACCCCTCTTCTTCCGTTACGGTGTACTCCTTTGTGCAAGGACCTGCGTGGCGTCCCACGTGATCTCTCGCCTTACCATGTGATGCTGCACGTGATGATGATGCGGGTCAACGTCACACGGTGATGTGGTTCCTGATTGGCCAATCTCCTTTGCTGCGGGGTATTTGAAAAGATTCTCGCTGAGAAGAATATGTTCTTTGCGGAAGTTAAATAATTCCAAGTGGTGGATATCCTTTCGTCCTCACTGCTTCCTTAGACCAGACGCGTTTCGGGACACTTTTGGTCCCTTCCTCAGTGGTTTGTGTTGTATCAGGAGCGAGTGAGGATTTAAATGCTGTTTGCTTTAAGGGGCGTTGCCTTCAATTTGATTGAGTTGCTTGTAAATCCTGGTTTGGATTTGGTTTGTTTAAATCCTGGTCTGGATTTAGTATGTAGAAAAAATGAAATGAGACTGGGATGCATATAAAAGTAAAAATAGATAAAAATGAATAAAAATAGAAATGAAAATAGAAATGAACTGATGTTTGTTCACATTATTTATGTTGTTCTGTATTTCTTGTTAGGAGTAATCTGTATTACTATTATCCATATATGTCTTGGATCTCATCCCTAGATTTATGCTCACTGTTCTTCCGCTATTTAGTGCTTGCGGTTCTTTTGCAAATATGCGGTTACAGTGCGTTTTTTCCCCCTTTTTTTTTTTTTTTTTTTAACAAGTGTTATTTGTTACTTGAAGTCAAATTGTTTGATTTAGGTGGGGAATCTGGTGACTATGTCATATTTAGTCACAGCTTTATTATTTGGATCTTTAGTGAACGGTATTTATTGTAGCTTCATTATCTTAGGTTGTTTTTTACTTACAGTTATAGTTTGGTAGGTGTTTTGTATATTCTGATCTGCGTAATCTAGAACTGATTTGCTTTCTTATTTGTGTCTGTGTCAAAAAAGAATGTTATACCTTTATTGGTATTCCTATGTCCATTACGGTTTTGATGCGGTTTGTGTGCGTTTTTTCGAAATATTCGTATTTATGGGATTTTTCAAGATTGTTTTGAAATCGGGATTTTCATGTGGATAATTAGATGGATTCCTGCTGTTCCTTGGTTTGCTTTTAATAGTTGTTAATAAAATAGACTATATTTTTATAATTTTACTATTTCTTTGGTGGTTTCTGCTATTTTGTGCATATGATGAGTGTTTGGAAGAGATATTTCATGATGCGTGTGGGCAGAGAGGGGCCTAGATGGGAGAGGAGATAGGGGTGCTGGTAACAGCCTGACCTCTATTTCACTTTCCCAGGGAGGCACCTCCCCAGGGTCACAGGAATCCAAAAATTTCCAATTCCGCGTTTAGCCCTGCAGGTACTAGGGTATCAAATTCATAGATTCTTTTGGATTCATTGCGTGACATGTTGCTTATATGATTACCTCCTCTCCATGGTTTGGCAATCTTTTCAAAGGCTGTGAATTTGAGAGATGATGGGTCGCTGTTGTGGTATATTTTGTAATGTTTGGATAGTGTGTGTTGTTCGTATCCTTTTTTGATGTTTGCTATATGTTCTGATATTCTTTTTTTCAGTTGTCTTTTTGTTCTACCAATGTATTGGTAGGCTCGGGGCAAGCCTGGCTCTGTGGAGAAGATATATTGACGATGTGATATTCATATGGCAAGATACTGAAAGCTCGTTACAATCATTTCTAAACGAAATCAACACCAACAATCTCAATTTAAAATTCACATCTAACACAACTAAAACCCAAATAGAATTCCTCGACTTAAAAATCCAAATAGAAAACACCAAACTAATATGTAGCACCTACGAAAAACCGGTAATGAAAAATAACCATATTCTATTCTCCAGTTGCCATCTTCCACAATGGTTAAACAATATCCCAACAAACCAATTCAGAAGACTAAAAAGGAACTGCACTCTCAACACCAAATTCGAAGAAGAAGCCACCGAAATGAAAAATAAATTTATAAATAAAAAATACCCAGCCAAATTACTTGACAACGCATTAAATAAAGTTAAAAAAATGGATAGACAGGAATTCTTCAAAGAAAAAGAAGAAATTCCCATACAACAAAAAGAGGAAGCCAGACTAATCTTGCCCTACAATGCCCAACATAAAAATATCGCCAAAATCATTAATAAACACTGGCATCATTTACTCAAAGACAAGACCATAGGTCCAATACTCAATACTATACCACCAATAGTTTACACCAAAGCTCCTAATCTAGGACTAAAAATAGCTCCCACGATAAAACAAAAAGCGAAAAAAGTACATAACAACTGGCTATCTATGAAAGGCTTTTTCAGATGTGGGCAATGTAACAATTGCAAAGTGACAAATTTTCCCAAAAAAACTCTACAAGTGTGCTCCACTCACAACTCATTCAAATTAGAAATAGAAGAATGTCTAACATGCAATACCACAGACGTCATTTATTTACTGGAATGCCCATGCCGCAAACAATACATTGGTAGAACAAAAAGACAACTGAAAAAAAGAATATCAGAACATATAGCAAACATCAAAAAAGGATACGAACAACACACACTATCCAAACATTACAAAATATACCACAACAGCGACCCATCATCTCTCAAATTCACAGCCTTTGAAAAGATTGCCAAACCATGGAGAGGAGGTAATCATATAAGCAACATGTCACGCAATGAATCCAAAAGAATCTATGAATTTGATACCCTAGTACCTGCAGGGCTAAACGCGGAATTGGAAATTTTTGGATTCCTGTGACCCTGGGGAGGTGCCTCCCTGGGAAAGTGAAATAGAGGTCAGGCTGTTACCAGCACCCCTATCTCCTCTCCCATCTAGGCCCCTCTCTGCCCACACGCATCATGAAATATCTCTTCCAAACACTCATCATATGCACAAAATAGCAGAAACCACCAAAGAAATAGTAAAATTATAAAAATATAGTCTATTTTATTAACAACTATTAAAAGCAAACCAAGGAACAGCAGGAATCCATCTAATTATCCACATGAAAATCCCGATTTCAAAACAATCTTGAAAAATCCCATAAATACGAATATTTCGAAAAAACGCACACAAACCGCATCAAAACCGTAATGGACATAGGAATACCAATAAAGGTATAACATTCTTTTTTGACACAGACACAAATAAGAAAGCAAATCAGTTCTAGATTACGCAGATCAGAATATACAAAACACCTACCAAACTATAACTGTAAGTAAAAAACAACCTAAGATAATGAAGCTACAATAAATACCGTTCACTAAAGATCCAAATAATAAAGCTGTGACTAAATATGACATAGTCACCAGATTCCCCACCTAAATCAAACAATTTGACTTCAAGTAACAAATAACACTTGTTAAAAAAAAAAAAAAAAAAAAAGGGGGAAAAAACGCACTGTAACCGCATATTTGCAAAAGAACCGCAAGCACTAAATAGCGGAAGAACAGTGAGCATAAATCTAGGGATGAGATCCAAGACATATATGGATAATAGTAATACAGATTACTCCTAACAAGAAATACAGAACAACATAAATAATGTGAACAAACATCAGTTCATTTCTATTTTCATTTCTATTTTTATTCATTTTTATCTATTTTTACTTTTATATGCATCCCAGTCTCATTTCATTTTTTCTACATACTAAATCCAGACCAGGATTTAAACAAACCAAATCCAAACCAGGATTTACAAGCAACTCAATCAAATTGAAGGCAACGCCCCTTAAAGCAAACAGCATTTAAATCCTCACTCGCTCCTGATACAACACAAACCACTGAGGAAGGGACCAAAAGTGTCCCGAAACGCGTCTGGTCTAAGGAAGCAGTGAGGACGAAAGGATATCCACCACTTGGAATTATTTAACTTCCGCAAAGAACATATTCTTCTCAGCGAGAATCTTTTCAAATACCCCGCAGCAAAGGAGATTGGCCAATCAGGAACCACATCACCGTGTGACGTTGACCCGCATCATCATCACGTGCAGCATCACATGGTAAGGCGAGAGATCACGTGGGACGCCACGCAGGTCCTTGCACAAAGGAGTACACCGTAACGGAAGAAGAGGGGTAAAGTACAACCTTCTAATTACTAAGTATTCCATTAAACGGGACGAATATATCAATAGACTGCACCGGGAAACTATATAATATATAAAAGACTACTTATATATATATTCTATATATATTACCAGCAAGGTACCGTTTCTACCATTAAAGGGCGGATGTTCCAATATTGGTGAATCCAACGAGTAGAAGAACTAGTAATGCAGATTCCCTAACAGTAAATATCTGACAATGTTCATAATATCACTCACACCATTATATTATATTTTAATCAGTACTGATTATCCAATTTTTTATTATATATTTTTTATCGTGCACTATATATTTGAGTGAACCAGCACCAATTTTTGCACTATTTTCTCATCTTATTTCCTTTTTTTCACGCTTTTTTACTATTTTCACGATTACTTTTGCATCAAAAACATATTGGATTACCTTGTACTTACAAGGTCACTGTACATGGACTGAAGAATACAAATACTCCAGAAAAACATCCCAACTATATGACTCTATATTCCAGGACTCATTGAATAAGACTCTTTCAATATTCTGAACACCTGATACTATTTTATTTTTTATTTATTTTTTATTTATATTTTTATTTATTATTTTTTCTTCTACCTATTTCTCTCATTTTTTATATCTTTTAACATATGTCCAGATAATTTTTATACATATATACAATTAAAAATTAAAAATATAATTAAATAAGCCAATCTAGTACCTAACTGTAACTAATAAATACTATTTATCCAACCAAATGTGAGTGTGCCATCACAATTCTGTTTTCTAATACAATACATTCTCGCGGTTTTTGGGTGTACCGGTGATTGAGCACCTCCATCCATATTGACCAATCGGTGAGCCTCAGTAACACTTCTAATCACATTCTTTTTTACATTTGTGTCTATAGAGCTGCGTGAGGGCTCATTTTTTGTAGTTCACTCTGTACTTTTTATTGATGCTATTTTGGTGTGTATGACTTTTGTTATCGCTTTTTATACATTTTTTGGGGAAGAGGTGAAGTGCTGAAAAATTGTCAAATGCTCATTTTTAATTTATTTTCTGTTACACAGAAGCAGGCTCCAGCCCATCACTGTAGTGTCACAGATTCTGTAATCTCAGCCGGAGGAGGCTATTACTGGTGCAGGAGGACGTGTCTCCCGTGATTTCACTGCTCAGATGCCATGTTAACTTTTGACCACAGCATCTGAGGTGTTAAATGTCTGTGAACTCCATTATCTGTGATTGCAGACATTAGCCTGGGCCTATTCTATGTAAAAAAAAATCTGCAGAAACCGGGCGGCTATGGGGCTCGCAGCCCTTGCTAGGGGACAACATCTTTAAAGACCAGACATCCACTGTACATGTACACCAGATGTCCTAAAGGGGTTCATATAAATCCCTGAATGACCTTGACCTGATAATTTTCAGGTTTTGCATTTTCATTTTTTACTCTCCTGCCCCCTAAAGCCATAACTTTTTTCCTTACACATAGACATATAGGGGCTAGTTTTTTGTAGGACAATGGTGTACTTTCCAATGGCACCATTTAATATTGTATACAATGTAATGGGAAGGTGGAAAAAAATTCTAAATAGGGTGGAATTGGAAAAACAAAAAGCAATTCTGGCATAGTTTTACAGGTTTCGTTTTTATGGCATTCCCTATCTGATTAAACAGACCTGTTACTTTCATGCTCTGGGTTGGTATGATTTTAGCAATACCACATTTTTATAGTTTTTTATTCTTTTAAAACATAAAAAAACTTTGAAAAACTTTTTTTTCTTTTCATCTCCATATTTTGACCTTTTTTTGTATAGTTATGTCTATAGAGCTGTGCAAGAGCTAATTTTTTGTGTTTGTGAGGCGGTCTGTACTTTTTATTGATACCATTTTGGAAGTGTATGACTTTTTGATCACTTTTTATAAAAAAAGATTTGGAAGGTGAACTTAAATAGATATTTATTTTTTCTTTGTGGTGTTCACCATATGGGATAAATATGTTTATATTTTAATACTTCAGGTATCTGGGACATGGTAATATCTATGATTGATTATTTATTTTTAATATGAGAAAAGGGGAGTGAATTGAATTTAAAATTATTTATTTTTAATTTTTTTTTTTTTTTTTTTATCCTGTAAAGTCCCATGACATACATGTATGTCATATCTGGCCTGGACTTAAAGACCAGTGACGTACATTCACTTCATGGTGATAGGGCGGGTGCAGCAGGGATCCGGCAGTCACTGATAGTCGGACCCCTGCTGTATGTGCTGGCATTGGTGAAAACACTGATGCCGGTGCATTAACCCTCGCACTGCCGCGGTCAGCGCTCACCGCGACATGTGTGGGATCCTGCCGGTTGCGGGGTGGCCGTCGGGATCCTGCGCTGTTGTGACGGGGACCTGATGGCAGAGAAGGCAGCCCGTTGTCTTCCATAGGGATCGTGGCTGCCTTCCGTGGCAGCCTGTGAGATATAGCCCCCTGGATCTCACAGGCAAGCTGGCTGAAGTGTATTATAGTGTGTAATACACTTACAGCCAATTCATTAAAATACAGAAGTATTGTGATGCATTGTAAAGGGGATCAGACCCCCAAAAGTTGAAGTTCCAGAGTGGGACAAAAAATACAGTGAAAAAAAGTTAAAAAAATAAAATTTCCCCCCCAAAAAGTAAAAGAAATAGGGAAAAAATTGGTAAAAAAAAGAAAAGTAGACATATTAGCTTTTGCCACGTCCGTATCGACCGGCTCTATAAAAGTATCACATGACCTAACCCCTCAGATGAATACAGTAAAAAAAATTAAAAAAAACAATGTCAAAAAAGCTATTTTTTGGAAACCGTACATCACAAAGTGTAATAACAAGTGATCAAAGTCATACCACAATGTAGTGCTAATCAAACCGTCATCTCATCCCGCAAAAATTATACCCTACCTAATACTATCGCCCAAAAAGAAAACAAAAAAAAAACTATTGCTCTCAGACTATGGAGACACTAAAACATGATTTTTTTTGTTTCAAAAATTATATTATTGTGTAAAACTTAAATAAATTAAAGTATACATATTAAGTATTGCCACATCCGTAACAACCTGATTTATAAAAGTATCACATGACCTAACCCCTCAGGTGAACACCGAAAAAAATAAACATTTTTGTCACCTTACATCGCAAAAAGTATAATACCAAGCTATCAAAAAGTCATGTGCACCCCAAAATCATACCAATCAAACCGACATCTCATCCTGAAAAAAACTAAGACAATCGCCCCAAAAATAAAAAAAACTATAGCTCTCAAAAAGTCATACCACAATGTAGTGCTAATCAAACCATCATCTCATCCCTCAAAAATGATACCCTACCTAATACAATCGCCCAAAAATCAAACAAAAAAACTATTGCTCTCAGACTATGGAGACACTCATGATTTTTTTTTGTTTAAAAAAATGCTGTTATTGTGTAAAACAAATAAATAAAAAAGTATACATATTAGGTATCACCGCATCTGTAAGAACCTGCTCTATAAAAATATCACATGAACTAACCCCTCAGATGAACACCATTAGAAAGATAAAATAAAAATGGTGTTAAAAAGCCTTTTTTTGTCACCTTACATCACAAAAAGTGTAATATCAAGCGATCAAAAAGTCATATGCACTCAAAATCATACCAATCAAACTGTCATCTCATACCGAAAAAAAAATGAGCCCCTACATAAGACAGTCACCCAAACAATTAAAAAACTATGTCTTTCAGAATATGGAGACACTAAAATATTTTCTATTATGTTAGCCTCACAAAGTGACTTCAGACCTGGACTGGTCCTTAAAAAGTAGGTTTTGGAAATGTTCTGAAAAATTTCAAGATTTGCTTCTAAACTTCTAAGCTTTCTTATGTCCCCAAAAAAGAAAATGTCATTTACAAAATGATCCAAACATGAAGTAGACATATGGGAAATGTAAAGTAATAACTATTTTAGGAGGTATCACTATCTGTTTTAAAAGCAGAGAAACAGAAATTTTGAAAATTGTGAATTTTTATAAATAAAAATGAAATATTTTGAAACAAATTTACCACTGTCATGAAGTACAATATGTGATGAGAAAACAATGGGTTGGATAAGTAAAAGTGTTTTAAAGTTTTCACCACATAAAATGACACATGCCAGATTTGAAAAAATAATTGCCTGTTCCTTAGGCTACATTCACACGTCAGTATTTTTCTATATCTCGAATTTCGGTCCGTTTTTTGCGGATCTGTTGTTCCTGAAAATGTTTCCGTATGTCATCAGTTTCTTGCGAAAAAAAAAGTTAAGTGATTTCTGTGGGCAGGATTTAATTTCCAGGAACGGATTCCGCATAAAACTGATGACATACGTAATGACATACAAATGTCATCCGTTTTTTTTGTGGAACCATTGACTTTGTATTGTACCAGGATCAGATTTTTGTGGAAAAGAATAGGACAAGTTTTATATTTAATCGGACATGCGGAACGGAACAACGGAAACGGACAGCACACATTGTGTTGTCCGATTTTTTTTTTTTTTTTTTTTTTTCCAGGACCCATTGAAAATGAATGGGTCCTGAACTGGTCCTGAACTGGTCCTGATCTGTTCTGCAAAAAACGGAACAGATCAGGAAAGAAACAACGGACATGTGAATGGACCCTTAAGGTGAAAAATGGCAGAGAGAATACCAGTGTGTGCTGCTATAGAGCCCTGCCACAGGGACACTGCTGTGGCAAACCTCAGAGCCTCTAGCAGGCTCAAGGCTACCACAATGAACAAACAGCTCCCCCGATCTCCACACAGTTGACCACAGAATCTGAGGGATCAAACGTCCTTGATTGGCGTAATCACTGATCACAGATATTAGCTCCAGGTGTCTGTTTTTTTAAAACAGAAGCTGTGCGGGCACCATATTTAAATGCCAAGTAAAGGGTTAAAACTTCCTTATTTTTCCTAAACTGCTCTGTAAAAATGAAATCTACTCTTTAATTGACTCTTTCTTAGGGTTCATGCACACGACTGTACTGGGTCAATGCCCGTACTGCGGTTTGCAGTGCACGGGCATCAGCTATATGCACTCTGTATTGCGTACAGACTTGAATCGGTCCTCGATCTGCAAGATTCGGACAAAGTTAGAACATGTTCTATCTTTTGCAGTGCGTAGGCATGAACTTAAAAGCCCACGATGGTGCTTTGTAGTGCTTCTGTGGGCTTCCGATCTGTGCCTCTGCTCCTCAAAAGATAGAACTTCACCTATCTTCAGTCGTATCTTGCCAATCAATTGACTTGAATGGCCAATGCCCGTATATTGTAGACCCACCGTTTTCCGGTCTGCAATATGGGCACTGAGCCATTACGTTCGTGTGCATGGGCCCTTAGGCGAGGGCCTACTGCTGAGCTGACCATCAAAAATATTTTGTGGGTGAGGAGCTGCTGTCTAGCTGACCATTTAAAAATTTAGGGGTGAGGGTCTGCTTCTGATCTGACCGTCTAAAACATTATGGTTGAGGGCCTGCTGGTGACCTTCAAAAACATCAAGGGTGAGAGCCTGCTGCTGAGCTGACCCTCTAAAACATTAGGAGCGAGGGCAGCCTAATAAGCATGTTGATATGATGGAGGAGGAGGAGGAGAACGAGAAAAGGAAGATTGAACCATATACCCTTTTTAGTGGTGGAAGGGGTGCATGGTTATACAGTGTATTCAATACACCATAAAAGCCACATTTAGAGTGCCTTTATGTTCAGCCGCTTTCCTCTTGTGAAGTCAGGGGCAATACAGTCCTTGTTCATTTTTATAAAAGTCAACCGGTCAGCATTTTCGATTGACCGGTGGATGCACTTATCAGTTATTATGCCCCCAGCGGCACTAAATACAGGATCTGACAAAGTGCTGGCCACGGGGCAGGCCAGCATCTCCAAGATGTAGAGCGCCAGTCCATGCCATGTGTCCAGCTTGGACACCCAATAGTTGTAAGGCACACTGGGGTCACTGAGGACGATGATACAGTCTGCTACATACTGCTTCACCATCTTCCAAAAATTTTCCCTCCTTTGTGACACTAGGCCACGCATCAAGTTAAGTGTGGTGGTGGGGTGTCAAAACTGTCCCAGGCCTTGGAGAGTGTTGTCCTGCCTCTGTTGGAACTTCTGTGTGTTCCCCTCGTCTCCCCTCCTCGGTTGGCCAAAGAACCACATACTCTGCGGCCAGCGTTGTCAGCTGGAAATGTTTGGAGCAATATTTCCATAAGGACCTTCTGGTATTGCACCATTTTGCTCATCCTCTCCACCACAGGAATAAGAGATGAGAAGTTCAATTTGTAGCAGGGGCCGAGAGGGATGAATAACCAGTAATCGGTGTTGGCCAAAATGGGTACAAAGCGAGGGTCACGGGAAAGCCAGCCTAACATGAAGTCAGCCATGTGTGCCAGAGTCCCAACAGACAAGACTTTGCTGTCCTGATCAGGAGGATGAATCTCAATCTCCTCATCCTCCTCTTCTACCCATCCACACTCAGATGGAATAACACTTCCATGAGTTCTACCCTCTGTAGTGGATGCAACCATCTCCTGCTCCTCTTCCTCCTCCTCCTCATCATTCAAATAGCACTGAGAATACGAAATGAGGGTGGTCTGGCTATCACTTTCTAACCCCCATTTCCACCTCTTCCACATGCAAAGCATCCGCTCTAATTGTGAGCAGCGAGCGTTTGAGTAGACACATAAGTCGGATGCTTACATTGATAATAGCGTTATCGCCGCTCACCATCTGTGTTGATTCCTCAAAGTTGCGTAAAAGCTCATAGAGGTCAGACATCAATGTCCACTCGTCGCTTGTGAATAGCGGAAGCTGACTGCAAAGACGATGACCATGTTTAAGCTGGTATTCCACTACTGCCCTCATCTGCTTACAAAGCCTGGTCAACATGTGGAACGTCAAGATCCAGTGCGTGTTCACGTCACACAAAAATTGGTGAGCTGGCAAATGCAAGGACTGCTGCTGCGTTGTCAGACCGGCGGAAGCTGTCGATGACTTGCAGAAATCGGCACACACGCGCGCACATTCAACAGTAGCTCAGGCAAACTGGGGTAGGTTTTGAGAAACCGCTGAATCACTAGGTTTAACACGTGGGCTAGGCATGGGATGTATGAGCTTTCCGAGCTCCAAAGCCGCCACCAAGTTACTGCCATTATCAAACACAATCAAGCCTGGTTGTAGGTTCGAGTGGCGAGAGCCACAGCTAAGTCTGGTCTCTTATCCCCTGCCACAGCTCTGCGGCGGTGTGCTGTTTGTCACCTAAGCAGATCAGTTTAAGCACGGCCTGTTACCACTTCCCCACTGCAGTGTTACACTGCTTCCAGCTACTGACTGATGGCTGACTCGTGCTGCAAGATGAGAATTCAGAGGTGGAAGTGGAGGTGGAGGAGGAGAAGGGGGGGTATCAGGCAGTAACGTAGGTGGTGGCAGAAACCCTGATGGAAGTAGGGCCTTGGCAGCACCTGTGCCATCCCAGGGTATAACTCGATCCTGGCCTCCACAACGTTCACTCAGTGTGCCATCAGGGAAATGTAGCGTTCCTAGCCAAAAGCACTTGTCCATGTGTTAGTTATTAAGTGCACATTCCCAATAACTACTTTGGTCAGGGCACGGGTGATGTTACAGGACACATGCTGGTGTAAGGCTGGGACTGCACACTGTGAAAAATATTGGTGGCTGGGGACAGAGTACTGCTGGACAACCGCCACAATCAGGCTGCCGAAAGCCTCAGTGTCCATAAGCCTAAATGGCAACATTTCCAGGGCCAGCAACTTGGAAAGTTGGTCTGTGGGTGGGTGGGTGTTTTGGGTATTTGCACTTCCATTCAAAGGCCTGGTGTATAGCCATCTTTACGCTGCGCTAGGACACAGAATTAGATGTGCTAGCTGGTGGTGCTTGTAAAGGTCTAGGTGCATGGCTGGAGGCATCCGGGCCTGCGTCCTGGACAGGGGATTGGCCAGCGCTTAACTCAGGGAAAGAGGAGGCAGTGGTGTGACCCGCAGACACTGGTTGTGGACCCAGGCGTTCGGCCCACCTAATAGGGTGCTTTGATGCCATGTGGCAGATCATGCTGGTGGGGGTGAGGTTGCTAGGGTTGTCCCACGATATGTAGGAGCCCAGCCGCGCCTATCGATCCGGAGCCCAGCACCGCCTACCACTTAATTTATTCACTCCACTATTCTGACGTCAGTTCATCTCAGCTCCATAGTCTCGCGCAGGCGCAGTGGACACTGTAGTCTGTGCCCATGCGGACTACCGGCACCGGCTTCGACGAGGGAGCCGGCGCATGCGCAGTGGACTAGTCGAAGCCAGTGCCGGTAGCCCGCACGGGCGCAGACTATACTGTCCAATGCGCCTGTGCGAGACTACGGAGCTGAGATGAACTGACGTCAGGATAGTGGAGTGAATAAATTAAATGGTAGGCGATACTGGGCTCCGGATCGATGGGCGCGGCTGGGCTCCAACATAACAGAATCCCTTTAATCCTGTTCAGGTGTAGAGATGTCACGAATAGGGATGAGCGAACTCGAACTGTATAGTTCGGGTTCGTACCGAATTTTGGGGTGTCCGTGACACGGACCCGAACCCGGACATTTTCGTAAAAGTCCGGGTTCGGTGTTCGTCGCTTTCTTCGCGCTTTTGTGACGCTTTCTTGGCGCTTTTTGAAAGGCTGCAAAGCAGCCAATCAACAAGCGTCATACTACTTGCCCCAAGAGGCCATCACAGCCATGCCTACTATTGGCATGGCTGTGATTGGCCAGAGCACCATGTGACCCAGCCTCTATTTAAGCTGGAGTCACATAGCGCCGCCCGTCACTCTGCTCTGATTAGCGTAGGGAGAGGTTGCGGCTGCGACAGTAGGGCGAGATTAGGCAGATTAACTCCTCCAAAGGACTTGATTAACTGATCGATCTGCAGCTGTGGATCATTGAGCTGCTGATCCTCAATTGCTCACTGTTTTTAGGCTGCACAGACCGTTTGTCAGTCTCATTTTTCTGGGGTGATCGGCGGCCATTTTGTGTCTTGTGGTGCGCCAGCACAAGCTGCGACCAAGTGCATTTAACCCTCAATGGTGTGGTTGTTTTTTGGCTAAAGCCTACATCAGGGTGAAGCTGTCACACCAAGTGCATTTAACCAGCAATAGTCTGTTCATTTTTTGGCCATATACAAAATCAGGGGCAAGCTGCGCCTGTCACCAAGTGCATTTAACCCTCAATGGTGTGGTTGTTTTTTGGCTAAAGCCTACATCAGGGTGAAGCTGTCACACCAAGTGCATTTAACCAGCAATAGTCTGTTCATTTTTTGGCCATATACAAAATCAGGGGCAAGCTGCGCCTGTCACCAAGTGCATTTAACCCTCAATGGTGTGGTTGTTTTTTGGCTAAAGCCTACATCAGGGTGAAGCTGTCACACCAAGTGCATTTAACCAGCAATAGTCTGTTCATTTTTTGGCCATATCCCAGTCTAATTCTGTCACTAAATCCATACCGGTCACCCAGCGCCTAAATACTAGGCCTCAAATTTATATCCAGCTAAATCTGTCCCTAGTGCTGTAGCTGGGCGAGTTATTTAGTGTCCGTTCAAGCACATTTCTTGTTCTGGGTTGAAATACAATTCCCAATTTAGCAATTTCATAATTTAGTGGTTCCTGCTATATCAGAGCTATTTGAAATCTATCCCAAAAAGGGTATATAATATTGAAGGTGCACATTGGGTCATTCAGAATAACTTCACACACACCCGCTACTGTGTATTTCCAAGTCTAATTCTGTCACTAAACCCATACCTGTCACCCAGCGCCTAAATACTAGGCCTCAAATTTAAATCCCTCTAAATCTCTCGTTACCCACCGCTGTACTGTTGTTGCTGGGCAAGATATTTAGTGTCCGTCAAAGCACATTTTTTGTTCTGGGTTGAAGTACAATTCCCAATTTAGCAATTTCATAATTTAGTGGTTTCTGCTATATCAGAGCTATTTGAAATCTATCCCTAAAAGGGTATATAATATTGAAGGTGCACATAGGGTCATTCAGAATAACTTCACACACACGCTTCTGTGCATTTCCAAGTCTAATTCTGTCACTAAATCCATACCGGTGACCCAGCGCCTAAATACTAGGCCTCAAATTTAAATCCCTCTAAATCTCTCGTTACCCACCGCTGTACTGTTGTTGCTGGGCAAGATATTTAGTGTCCGTCAAAGCACATTTTTTGTTCTGGGTTGAAGTACAATTCCCAATTTAGCAATTTCATAATTTAGTGGTTCCTGCTATATCAGAGCTATTTGAAATCTATCCCAAAAAGGGTATATAATATTGAAGGTGCACATTGGGTCATTCAGAATAACTTCACACACACCCGCTACTGTGTATTTCCAAGTCTAATTCTGTCACTAAACCCATACCTGTCACCCAGCGCCTAAATACTAGGCCTCAAATTTAAATCCCTCTAAATCTCTCGTTACCGCTGTCCTGTTGTAGCTGGGAAAGTTATTTAGTGCCCGTCAAAGCACATTTTTTGTTCTGGGTTGAAGTACAATTCCCAATTTAGCAATTTCATAATTTAGTGGTTCCTGCTATATCAGAGCTATTTGAAATCTATCCCAAAAAGGGTATATAATATTTAAGGTGCACATTGGGTCATTCAGAATAACTTCACACACACGCTTCTGTGCATTTCCAAGTCTAATTCTGTCACTAAATCCATACCGGTCACCCAGCGCCTAAATACTAGGCCTCAAATTTATATCCCGCTGAATTTGAATACAATACATTGGGCCAAATAATATATTTGTTGTTGTGGTGAACCATAACAATGAGAAAAACATCTAGTAAGGGACGCGGACGTGGACATGGTCGTGGTGGTGTTAGTGGACCCTCTGGTGCTGGGAGAGGACGTGGCCGTTCTGCCACATCCACACGTCCTAGTGTACCAACTACCTTAGGTCCCAGTAGCCGCCAGAATTTACAGCGATATATGGTGGGGCCCAATGCCGTTCTAAGGATGGTAAGGCCTGAGCAGGTACAGGCATTAGTCAATTGGGTGGCCGACAGTGGATCCAGCACGTTCACATTATCTCCCACCCAGTCTTCTGCAGAAAGCGCACAGATGGCGCCTGAAAACCAACCCCATCAGTCTGTCACATCACCCCCATGCATACCAGGGAAACTGTCTCAGCCTCAAGTTATGCAGCAGTCTCTTATGCTGTTTGAAGACTCCGCTGGCAGGGTTTCCCAAGGGCATCCACCTAGCCCTTCCCCAGCGGTGAAAGACATAGAATGCACTGACGCACAACCACTTATGTTTCCTGATGATGAGGACATGGGAATACCACCTCAGCATGTCTCTGATGACGAAACACAGGTGCCAACTGCTGCGTCTTTCTGCAGTGTGCAGACTGAACAGGAGGTCAGGGATCAAGACTGGGTGGAAGACGATGCAGGGGACGATGAGGTCCTAGACCCCACATGGAATGAAGGTCGTGCCACTGACTTTCACAGTTCGGAGGAAGAGGCAGTGGTGAGACCGAGCCAACAGCGTAGCAAAAGAGGGAGCAGTGGGCAAAAGCAGAACACCCGCCGCCAAGAGACTCCGCCTGCTACTGACCGCCGCCATCTGGGACCGAGCACCCCAAAGGCAGCTTCAAGGAGTTCCCTGGCATGGCACTTCTTCAAACAATGTGCTGACGACAAGACCCGAGTGGTTTGCACGCTGTGCCATCAGAGCCTGAAGCGAGGCATTAACGTTCTGAACCTGAGCACAACCTGCATGACCAGGCACCTGCATGCAAAGCATGAACTGCAGTGGAGTAAACACCTTAAAACCAAGGAAGTCACTCAGGCTCCCCCTGCTACCTCTTCTGCTGCTGCCGCCTCGGCCTATTCTGCTGCTGCCGCCTCGGCCTCTTCCTCCGCCTCTGGAGGAACGTTGGCACCTGCCGCCCAGCAAACAGGGGATGTACCACCAACACCACCACCACCACCTCCGTCACCAAGCGTCTCAACCATGTCACACGCCAGCGTTCAGCTCTCCATCTCACAAACATTTGATAGAAAGCGTAAATTCCCACCTAGCCACCCTCGATCCCTGGCCCTGAATGCCAGCATTTCTAAACTACTGGCCTATGAAATGCTGTCATTTAGGCTGGTGGACACAGACAGCTTCAAACAGCTCATGTCGCTTGCTGTCCCACAGTATGTTGTTCCCAGCCGGCACTACTTCTCCAAGAGAGCCGTGCCTTCCCTGCACAACCAAGTATCCGATAAAATCAAGTGTGCACTGCGCAACGCCATCTGTAGCAAGGTCCACCTAACCACAGATACGTGGACCAGTAAGCACGGCCAGGGACGCTATATCTCCCTAACTGCACACTGGGTAAATGTAGTGGCAGCTGGGCCCCAGGCGGAGAGCTGTTTGGCGCACGTCCTGCCGCCGCCAAGGATCGCAGGGCAACATTCTTTGCCTCCTGTTGCCACCTCCTCCTTCTCGGCTTCCTCCTCCTCTTCTTCCACCTGCTCATCCAGTCAGCCACACACCTTCACCACCAACTTCAGCACAGCCCGGGGTAAACGTCAGCAGGCCATTCTGAAACTCATATGTTTGGGGGACAGGCCCCACACCGCACAGGAGTTGTGGCGGGGTATTGAACAACAGACCGACGAGTGGTTGCTGCCGGTGAGCCTCAAGCCCGGCCTGGTGGTGTGTGATAATGGGCGAAATCTCGTTGCAGCTCTGGGACTAGCCAATTTGACGCACATCCCTTGCTTGGCGCATGTGCTGAATTTGGTGGTGCAGAAGTTCATTCACAACTACCCCGACATGTCAGAGCTGCTGCATAAAGTGCGGGCCGTCTGTTCGCGCTTCCGGCGTTCACATCCTGCCGCTGCTCGCCTGTCTGCGCTACAGCGTAACTTCGGCCTTCCCGCTCACCGCCTCATATGCGACGTGCCCACCAGGTGGAACTCCACCTTGCACATGCTGGACAGACTGTGCGAGCAGCAGCAGGCCATAGTGGAGTTTCAGCTGCAGCACGCACGGGTCAGTCGCACTACAGAACAGCACCACTTCACCACCAATGACTGGGCCTCCATGCGAGACCTGTGTGCCCTGTTGCGCTGTTTCGAGTACTCCACCAACATGGCCAGTGGCGATGACACCGTTATCAGCGTTACAATACCACTTCTATGTCTCCTTGAGAAAACACTTAGGGCGATGATGGAACAGGAGGTGGCCCAGGAGGAGGAGGAGGAGGATGAGGAAGAGGGGTCATTTTTAGCACTTTCAGGCCAGTCTCTTCGAAGTGACTCAGAGGGAGGTTTTTTGCAACAGCAGAGGCCAGGTACAAATGTGGCCAGCCAGGGCCCACTACTGGAGGACGAGGAGGACGAGGATGAGGAGGAGGTGGAGGAGGATGAGGATGAAGCATGGTCACAGCGGGGTGGCACCCAACGCAGCTCGGGTCCATCACTGGTGCGTGGCTGGGGGGAAAGGCAGGACGATGACGATACGCCTCCCACAGAGGACAGCTTGTCCTTACCCCTGGGCAGCCTGGCACACATGAGCGACTACATGCTGCAGTGCCTGCGCAACGACAGCAGAGTTGCCCACATTTTAACCTGTGCGGACTACTGGGTTGCCACCCTGCTGGATCCACGCTACAAAGACAATGTGCCCACCTTACTTCCTGCACTGGAGCGTGATAGGAAGATGCGCGAGTACAAGCGCACGTTGGTAGACGCGCTACTGAGAGCATTCCCAAATGTCACAGGGGAACAAGTGGAAGCCCAAGGCCAAGGCAGAGGAGGAGCAAGAGGTCGCCAAGGCAGCTGTGTCACGGCCAGCTCCTCTGAGGGCAGGGTTAGCATGGCAGAGATGTGGAAAACTTTTGTCAACACGCCACAGCTAACTGCACCACCACCTGATACGCAACGTGTTAGCAGGAGGCAACATTTCACTAACATGGTGGAACAGTACGTGTGCACACCCCTCCACGTACTGACTGATGGTTCGGCCCCATTCAACTTCTGGGTCTCTAAATTGTCCACGTGGCCAGAGCTAGCCTTTTATGCCTTGGAGGTGCTGGCCTGCCCGGCAGCCAGCGTTTTGTCTGAACGTGTATTCAGCACGGCAGGGGGCGTCATTACAGACAAACGCAGCCGCCTGTCTACAGCCAATGTGGACAAGCTGACGTTCATAAAAATGAACCAGGCATGGATCCCACAGGACCTGTCCGTCCCTTGTCCAGATTAGACATTAACTACCTCCCCATAACCATATATTATTGGACTCCAGGGCACTTCCTCATTCAATCCTATTTTTATTTTCATTTTACCATTATATTGCGATGCTACCCAAAGTTGAATGAACCTCTCCTCTGCCTGTGTGCTAGGCCTAAATATATGCCAATGGACTGTTGCAGTGGTGGGTGACGTGAAGCCTCATTCTCTGCTATGACATGCAGACTGATTCTCTGCTGACATGAAGCCAGATCGTCTGTTACGGGACCTCTCTGCTCTGCCTGTGTGCTAGGCCTAAATATATGCCAATGGACTGTTGCAGTGGTGGGTGACGTGAAGCCTCATTCTCTGCTATGACATGCAGACTGATTCTCTGCTGTCATGAAGCCAGATTGTCTGTTACGGGACCTCTCTGCTCTGCCTGTGTGCTAGGCCTAAATATATGCCAATGGACTGTTGCAGTGGTGGGTGACGTGAAGCCTCATTCTCTGCTATGACATGCAGACTGATTCTCTGCTGACATGAAGCCAGATTGTCTGTTACGGGACCTCTCTGCTCTGCCTGTGTGCTAGGCCTAAATATATGCCAATGGACTGTTGCAGTGGTGGGTGACGTGAAGCCTCATTCTCTGCTATGACATGCAGACTGATTCTCTGCTGTCATGAAGCCAGATTGTCTGTTACGGGACCTCTCTGCTCTGCCTGTGTGCTAGGCCTAAATATATGCCAATGGACTGTTGCAGTGGTGGGTGACGTGAAGCCTCATTCTCTGCTATGACATGCAGACTAATTCTCTGCTGACATGAAGACAGATTCTCTGTTACGGGACCTCTCTCCTCTGCCTGTGTGTGTGCTGGGCCTAAATATATGCCAATGGACTGTTGCAGTGGTGGGTGACGTGAAGCCTCATTCTCTGCTATGACATGCAGACTGATTCTCTGCTGACATGAAGCCAGATTCTCTGTTACGGGACCTCTCTCCTCTGCCTGTGTGTGTGCTGGGCCTAAATATATGCCAATGGACTGTTGCAGTGGTGGCTGACGTGAAGCCTGATTCTCTGCTATGACATGCAGACTGATTCTCTGCTGACATGAAGCCAGATTGTCTGTTACGGGACCTCTCTCCTCTGCCTGTGTGTGTGCTGGGCCTAAATATATGCCAATGGACTGTTGCAGTGGTGGCTGACGTGAAGCCTCATTCTCTGCTATGACATGCAGACTAATTCTCTGCTGACATGAAGACAGATTCTCTGTTACGGGACCTCTCTCCTCTGCCTGGGTGCCGGGGCCTAAATATCTGAGAATGGACTGTTCCAGTGGTGGGTGACGGGAAGCCAGATTCTCTGCTATGGAACCTCTCTCCAATTGATTTTGGTTAATTTTTATTTATTTAATTTTTATTTTAATTAATTTCCCTATCCACATTTGTTTGCAGGGGATTTACCTACATGTTGCTGCCTTTTGCAGCCCTCTAGCCCTTTCCTGGGCTGTTTTACAGCCGTTTTAGTGCCGAAAAGTTCGGGTCCCCATTGACTTCAATGGGGTTCGGGTTCGGGACGAAGTTCGGATCGGGTTCGGATCCCGAACCCGAACATTTCCGGGATGTTCGGCCGAACTTCTCGAACCCGAACATCCAGGTGTTCGCTCAACTCTAGTCACGAACATAAAATTTTCCGCTCGAACGGCGAACGCAAATTTCTACAAATGTTCGCGAACGTGCGAACCGCCATTGACTTCTATATGCAGGCAAATTTTAAAACCCACAGGGACTCTTTATGGCCACAATAGTGATAAAAAAGTTATTTCAAGGGGACTAACAACTGGACTGTGGCATGGCGGAGGGGGATCCATGGCAAAACTCCCATGGAAAATGACATAGTTGATGCAGAGTTGGATTTTAATCCATAAAGGGCATAAATCACCTAACAATCCCAATTTTTTTTTGAACAACGTGGTTTAAAACATCCAGTGTGTGTATACGATCAGGTATGGTGTTGTATCGATCAGGTAGTGTAAGGGTTACGCCCGCTTCACAGACATTGACAGACCAAACTCCCCTTTTAATGCACCGCAAACAGTCCATTTGCCCAACCGCAAACTTCCCATTTGCACAAGGTTGGATACCAAGCTAGCCATGTCCCGTTGATGTCATTGAAGGTTTCTTCCTCCACCCAGCCACGTACAACACCAAGGGTCCTGGAAAGGTGAATTTAATTGATTTTTCGAATGGGGAGATGGTTAAAAAAACGTTGGCTTCCTCCCCTTTGTTTGAATCCACGGTCACTGGGTCTGTGCCGTGCAATTTACTGTCCCACCCGATGAGAGGTATTTCCCGTAGTTCTCTCTTCTCATCAGTTTAATCCCTGTTACTTCCCCAATCTGGGGTCCATTTATTAAATGGATTTTTCGAACGGGGAGATGGTTAAAAAATTGCTGGCTCCTTCCCCTTTGTTTAAATCCACTCCACGGTCACTGTGTCTGCGCCGTGCAATTTACTGTCACACCCGATATGAGTACTATTTTCTGTAGTACTATTCTCCTCAGTTTAATCCCTGTTACGTGACATCCCCAATCTGGGGTCCATTTATTAAATAGATTTTTCGAACGGGGAGATGGTTAAAAAAACGCTGGCTCCTTCCCCTTTGTTTGAATCCACGCCACGGTTACTGCATCTGTGCCGTGCAATTTACTGTCACACCCGATATGAGTGCTATTTTCTGTAGTACTATTCTCATTAGTTTAATCCCTGTTACGGCCCATATCAGGGTGGGATTGCCTTTTGTGAAAAAAAAATTTAGGCCGGGTACCTTCGACTGCCTTCACAATGACAGACCAAACTCTGATACACCAAACTGAATTGATTTTAGGAACTGGGAGATGGAAAAAGCAGCTTGGTCGGTCCTCTTACTCCCAAGTTGGGGCACTGCGCGTGCACAGAGCAATGTGCTGTGACACCCTATATGAGTGGTGTCTTAACTAGTACTATTCCTATCAGTTTAATCCCTGTTACATCCCCTATCCGGGGAAGTGTGTTGAATTGATTAACCATTGTCGAATTAACTAACCATTACGACATCCTGGAATAATTCAGTTCTGAGCTATGTACTTGATTTGTATTGAAATTGTCTGCATTATTTCTAATAAACTATTAAGAGATAGGGATGAGCGAACTCGAACTGTATAGTTCGGGTTCGTACCGAATTTTGGGGTGTCCGTGACACGGACCCGAACCCGGACATTTTCGTAAAAGTCCGGGTTCGGTGTTCGTCGCTTTCTTGGCGCTTTTGTGACGCTTTCTTGGCGCTTTTTGAAAGGCTGCAAAGCAGCCAATCAACAAGCGTCATACTACTTGCCCCAAGAGGCCATCACAGCCATGCCTACTATTGGCATGGCTGTGATTGGCCAGAGCACCATGTGACCCAGCCTCTATTTAAGCTGGAGTCACATAGCGCCGCCCGTCACTCTGCTCTGATTAGCGTAGGGAGAGGTTGCGGCTGCGACAGTAGGGCGAGATTAGGCAGATTAACTCCTCCAAAGGACTTGATTAACTGATCGATCTGCAGCTGTGGATCATTGAGCTGCTGATCCTCAATTGCTCACTGTTTTTAGGCTGCACAGACCGTTTGTCAGTCTCATTTTTCTGGGGTGATCGGCGGCCATTTTGTGTCTTGTGGTGCGCCAGCACAAGCTGCGACCAAGTGCATTTAACCCTCAATGGTGTGGTTGTTTTTTGGCTAAAGCCTACATCAGGGTGAAGCTGTCACACCAAGTGCATTTAACCAGCAATAGTCTGTTCATTTTTTGGCCATATACAAAATCAGGGGCAAGCTGCGCCTGTCACCAAGTGCATTTAACCCTCAATGGTGTGGTTGTTTTTTGGCTAAAGCCTACATCAGGGTGAAGCTGTGACACCAAGTGCATTTAACCAGCAATAGTCTGTTCATTTTTTGGCCATATACAAAATCAGGGGCAAGCTGCGCCTGTCACCAAGTGCATTTAACCCTCAATGGTGTGGTTGTTTTTTGGCTAAAGCCTACATCAGGGTGAAGCTGTCACACCAAGTGCATTTAACCAGCAATAGTCTGTTCATTTTTTGGCCATATACAAAATCAGGGGCAAGCTGCGCCTGTCACCAAGTGCATTTAACCCTCAATGGTGTGGTTGTTTTTTGGCTAAAGCCTACATCAGGGTGAAGCTGTCACACCAAGTGCATTTAACCAGCAATAGTCTGTTTATTTTTTGGCCATATCCCAGTCTAATTCTGTCACTAAATCCATACCGGTCACCCAGCGCCTAAATACTAGGCCTCAAATTTATATCCAGCTAAATCTGTCCCTAGTGCTGTAGCTGGGCGAGTTATTTAGTGTCCGTTCAAGCACATTTCTTGTTCTGGGTTGAAATACAATTCCCAATTTAGCAATTTCATAATTTAGTGGTTCCTGCTATATCAGAGCTATTTGAAATCTATCCCAAAAAGGGTATATAATATTGAAGGTGCACATTGGGTCATTCAGAATAACTTCACACACACCCGCTACTGTGTATTTCCAAGTCTAATTCTGTCACTAAACCCATACCTGTCACCCAGCGCCTAAATACTAGGCCTCAAATTTAAATCCCTCTAAATCTCTCGTTACCGCTGTACTGTTGTTGCTGGGCAAGATATTTAGTGTCCGTCAAAGCACATTTTTTGTTCTGGGTTGAAGTACAATTCCCAATTTAGCAATTTCATAATTTAGTGGTTTCTGCTATATCAGAGCTATTTGAAATCTATCCCTAAAAGGGTATATAATATTGAAGGTGCACATTGGGTCATTCAGAATAACTTCACACACACGCTTCTGTGCATTTCCAAGTCTAATTCTGTCACTAAATCCATACCGGTGACCCAGCGCCTAAATACTAGGCCTCAAATTTAAATCCCTCTAAATCTCTCGTTACCCACCGCTGTACTGTTGTTGCTGGGCAAGATATTTAGTGTCCGTCAAAGCACATTTTTTGTTCTGGGTTGAAGTACAATTCCCAATTTAGCAATTTCATAATTTAGTGGTTTCTGCTATATCAGAGCTATTTGAAATCTATCCCTAAAAGGGTATATAATATTGAAGGTGCACATAGGGTCATTCAGAATAACTTCACACACACGCTTCTGTGCATTTCCAAGTCTAATTCTGTCACTAAATCCATACCGGTGACCCAGCGCCTAAATACTAGGCCTCAAATTTAAATCCCTCTAAATCTCTCGTTACCCACCGCTGTACTGTTGTTGCTGGGCAAGATATTTAGTGTCCGTCAAAGCACATTTTTTGTTCTGGGTTGAAGTACAATTCCCAATTTAGCAATTTCATAATTTAGTGGTTTCTGCTATATCAGAGCTATTTGAAATCTATCCCTAAAAGGGTATATAATATTGAAGGTGCACATTGGGTCATTCAGAATAACTTCACACACACGCTTCTGTGCATTTCCAAGTCTAATTCTGTCACTAAATCCATACCGGTGACCCAGCGCCTAAATACTAGGCCTCAAATTTAAATCCCTCTAAATCTCTCGTTACCCACCGCTGTACTGTTGTTGCTGGGCAAGATATTTAGTGTCCGTCAAAGCACATTTTTTGTTCTGGGTTGAAGTACAATTCCCAATTTAGCAATTTCATAATTTAGTGGTTTCTGCTATATCAGAGCTATTTGAAATCTATCCCTAAAAGGGTATATAATATTGAAGGTGCACATAGGGTCATTCAGAATAACTTCACACACACGCTTCTGTGCATTTCCAAGTCTAATTCTGTCACTAAATCCATACCGGTGACCCAGCGCCTAAATACTAGGCCTCAAATTTAAATCCCTCTAAATCTCTCGTTACCGCTGTCCTGTTGTAGCTGGGAAAGTTATTTAGTGCCCGTCAAAGCACATTTTTTGTTCTGGGTTGAAGTACAATTCCCAATTTAGCAATTTCATAATTTAGTGGTTCCTGCTATATCAGAGCTATTTGAAATCTATCCCAAAAAGGGTATATAATATTCAAGGTGCACATTGGGTCATTCAGAATAACTTCACACACACGCTTCTGTGCATTTCCAAGTCTAATTCTGTCACTAAATCCATACCGGTCACCCAGCGCCTAAATACTAGGCCTCAAATTTATATCCCGCTGAATTTGAATACAATACATTGGGCCAAATAATATATTTGTTGTTGTGGTGAACCATAACAATGAGAAAAACATCTAGTAAGGGACGCGGACGTGGACATGGTCGTGGTGGTGTTAGTGGACCCTCTGGTGCTGGGAGAGGACGTGGCCGTTCTGCCACATCCACACGTCCTAGTGTACCAACTACCTCAGGTCCCAGTAGCCGCCAGAATTTACAGCGATATATGGTGGGGCCCAATGCCGTTCTAAGGATGGTAAGGCCTGAGCAGGTACAGGCATTAGTCAATTGGGTGGCCGACAGTGGATCCAGCACGTTCACATTATCTCCCACCCAGTCTTCTGCAGAAAGCGCACAGATGGCGCCTGAAAACCAACCCCATCAGTCTGTCACATCACCCCCATGCATACCAGGGAAACTGTCTCAGCCTCAAGTTATGCAGCAGTTTCTTATGCTGTTTGAAGACTCCGCTGGCAGGGTTTCCCAAGGGCATCCACCTAGCCCTTCCCCAGCGGTGAAAGACATAGAATGCACTGACGCACAACCACTTATGTTTCCTGATGATGAGGACATGGGAATACCACCTCAGCATGTCTCTGATGATGACGAAACACAGGTGCCAACTGCTGCGTCTTTCTGCAGTGTGCAGACTGAACAGGAGGTCAGGGATCAAGACTGGGTGGAAGACGATGCAGGGGACGATGAGGTCCTAGACCCCACATGGAATGAAGGTCGTGCCACTGACTTTCACAGTTCGGAGGAAGAGGCAGTGGTGAGACCGAGCCAACAGCGTAGCAAAAGAGGGAGCAGTGGGCAAAAGCAGAACACCCGCCGCCAAGAGACTCCGCCTGCTACTGACCGCCGCCATCTGGGACCGAGCACCCCAAAGGCAGCTTCAAGGAGTTCCCTGGCATGGCACTTCTTCAAACAATGTGCTGACGACAAGACCCGAGTGGTTTGCACGCTGTGCCATCAGAGCCTGAAGCGAGGCATTAACGTTCTGAACCTGAGCACAACCTGCATGACCAGGCACCTGCATGCAAAGCATGAACTGCAGTGGAGTAAACACCTTAAAACCAAGGAAGTCACTCAGGCTCCCCCTGCTACCTCTTCTGCTGCTGCCGCCTCGGCCTATTCTGCTGCTGCCGCCTCGGCCTCTTCCTCTGCCTCTGGAGGAACGTTGGCACCTGCCGCCCAGCAAACAGGGGATGTACCACCAACACCACCACCACCACCTCCGTCACCAAGCGTCTCAACCATGTCACACGCCAGCGTTCAGCTCTCCATCTCACAAACATTTGATAGAAAGCGTAAATTCCCACCTAGCCACCCTCGATCCCTGGCCCTGAATGCCAGCATTTCTAAACTACTGGCCTATGAAATGCTGTCATTTAGGCTGGTGGACACAGACAGCTTCAAACAGCTCATGTCGCTTGCTGTCCCACAGTATGTTGTTCCCAGCCGGCACTACTTCTCCAAGAGAGCCGTGCCTTCCCTGCACAACCAAGTATCCGATAAAATCAAGTGTGCACTGCGCAACGCCATCTGTAGCAAGGTCCACCTAACCACAGATACGTGGACCAGTAAGCACGGCCAGGGACGCTATATCTCCCTAACTGCACACTGGGTAAATGTAGTGGCAGCTGGGCCCCAGGCGGAGAGCTGTTTGGCGCACGTCCTGCCGCCGCCAAGGATCGCAGGGCAACATTCTTTGCCTCCTGTTGCCACCTCCTCCTTCTCGGCTTCCTCCTCCTCTTCTTCCACCTGCTCATCCAGTCAGCCACACACCTTCACCACCAACTTCAGCACAGCCCGGGGTAAACGTCAGCAGGCCATTCTGAAACTCATATGTTTGGGGGACAGGCCCCACACCGCACAGGAGTTGTGGCGGGGTATTGAACAACAGACCGACGAGTGGTTGCTGCCGGTGAGCCTCAAGCCCGGCCTGGTGGTGTGTGATAATGGGCGAAATCTCGTTGCAGCTCTGGGACTAGCCAATTTGACGCACATCCCTTGCTTGGCGCATGTGCTGAATTTGGTGGTGCAGAAGTTCATTCACAACTACCCCGACATGTCAGAGCTGCTGCATAAAGTGCGGGCCGTCTGTTCGCGCTTCCGGCGTTCACATCCTGCTGCTGCTCGCCTGTCTGCGCTACAGCGTAACTTCGGCCTTCCCGCTCACCGCCTCATATGCGACGTGCCCACCAGGTGGAACTCCACCTTGCACATGCTGGACAGACTGTGCGAGCAGCAGCAGGCCATAGTGGAGTTTCAGCTGCAGCACGCACGGGTCAGTCGCACTACAGAACAGCACCACTTCACCACCAATGACTGGGCCTCCATGCGAGACCTGTGTGCCCTGTTGCGCTGTTTCGAGTACTCCACCAACATGGCCAGTGGCGATGACACCGTTATCAGCGTTACAATACCACTTCTATGTCTCCTTGAGAAAACACTTAGGGCGATGATGGAAGAGGAGGTGGCCCAGGAGGAGGAGGAGGAGGAGGAGGAAGAGGGGTCATTTTTAGCACTTTCAGGCCAGTCTCTTCGAAGTGACTCAGAGGGAGGTTTTTGGCAACAGCAGAGGCCAGGTACAAATGTGGCCAGCCAGGGCCCACTACTGGAGGACGAGGAGGACGAGGATGAGGAGGAGGTGGAGGAGGATGAGGATGAAGCATGGTCACAGCGGGGTGGCACCCAACGCAGCTCGGGTCCATCACTGGTGCGTGGCTGGGGGGAAAGGCAGGACGATGACGATACGCCTCCCACAGAGGACAGCTTGTCCTTACCCCTGGGCAGCCTGGCACACATGAGCGACTACATGCTGCAGTGCCTGCGCAACGACAGCAGAGTTGCCCACATTTTAACCTGTGCGGACTACTGGGTTGCCACCCTGCTGGATCCACGCTACAAAGACAATGTGCCCACCTTACTTCCTGCACTGGAGCGTGATAGGAAGATGCGCGAGTACAAGCGCACGTTGGTAGACGCGCTACTGAGAGCATTCCCAAATGTCACAGGGGAACAAGTGGAAGCCCAAGGCCAAGGCAGAGGAGGAGCAAGAGGTCGCCAAGGCAGCTGTGTCACGGCCAGCTCCTCTGAGGGCAGGGTTAGCATGGCAGAGATGTGGAAAACTTTTGTCAACACGCCACAGCTAACTGCACCACCACCTGATACGCAACGTGTTAGCAGGAGGCAACATTTCACTAACATGGTGGAACAGTACGTGTGCACACCCCTCCACGTACTGACTGATGGTTCGGCCCCATTCAACTTCTGGGTCTCTAAATTGTCCACGTGGCCAGAGCTAGCCTTTTATGCCTTGGAGGTGCTGGCCTGCCCGGCAGCCAGCGTTTTGTCTGAACGTGTATTCAGCACGGCAGGGGGCGTCATTACAGACAAACGCAGCCGCCTGTCTACAGCCAATGTGGACAAGCTGACGTTCATAAAAATGAACCAGGCATGGATCCCACAGGACCTGTCCGTCCCTTGTCCAGATTAGACATTAACTACCTCCCCATAACCATATATTATTGGACTCCAGGGCACTTCCTCATTCAATCCTATTTTTATTTTCATTTTACCATTATATTGCAAGGCTACCCAAAGTTGAATGAACCTCTCCTCTGCCTGTGTGCTAGGCCTAAATATATGCCAATGGATTGTTGCAGTGGTGGCTGACGTGAAGCCTCATTCTCTGCTATGACATGCAGACTGATTCTCTGGTGACATGAAGCCAGATCCTCTGTTACGGGACCTCTCTCCTCTGCCTGGGTGCTGGGCCTAAATTTATGAAAATGGACTGTTGCAGTGGTGGGTGACGTGAAGCCTGATTCTCTGCTATGACATGCAGACTGATTCTCTGGTGACATGAAGCCAGATCCTCTGTTACGGGACCTCTCTCCTCTGCCTGGGTGCTGGGCCTAAATTTATGAAAATGGACTGTTGCAGTGGTGGGTGACGTGAAGCCTCATTCTCTGCTATGACATGCAGACTGATTCTCTGCTGACATGAAGCCAGATTGTCTGTTACGGGACCTCTCTCCTCTGCCTGGGTGCTGGGCCTGAATTTATGACAATGGACTGTTGCAGTGGTGGCTGACGTGAAGCCTGATTCTCTGCTATGATATGAAGACTGATTCTCTGCTGACATGAAGCCAGATTGTCTGTTACGGGACCTCTCTCCTCTGCCTGGGTGCCGGGGCCTAAATATCTGAGAATGGACTGTTCCAGTGGTGGGTAACGGGAAGCCAGATTCTCTGCTATGATATGAAGACTGATTCTCTGCTGACATGAAGCCAGATTGTCTGTTACGGGACCTCTCTCCTCTGCCTGGGTGCTGGGCCTAAATTTATGAAAATGGACTATTACAGTGGTGGGTGACGTGAAGCCTGATTCTCTGCTATGACATGAAGACTGATTCTCTGCTGACATGAACCCAGATTGTCTGTTACGGGACCTCTCTCCTCTGCCTGGGTGCCGGGGCCTAAATATCTGAGAATGGACTGTTCCAGTGGTGGGTGACGGGAAGCCAGATTCTCTGCTATGGAACCTCTCTCCAATTGATTTTGGTTAATTTTTATTTATTTAATTTTTATTTTAATTAATTTCCCTATCCACATTTGTTTGCAGGGGATTTACCTACATGTTGCTGCCTTTTGCAGCCCTCTAGCCCTTTCCTGGGCTGTTTTACAGCCGTTTTAGTGCCGAAAAGTTCGGGTCCCCATTGACTTCAATGGGGTTCGGGTTCGGGACGAAGTTCGGATCGGGTTCGGATCCCGAACCCGAACATTTCCGGGATGTTCGGCCGAACTTCTCGAACCCGAACATCCAGGTGTTCGCTCAACTCTATTAAGAGACTTTATTATGATTTTTTTATTTTATGTATTAAAAACCCACCCGTACAACTTAAAAAAATTAATTAAACATTTTTAGTTTTTTCTATGAAAAACATCCAGCCGTCCCGATCGCTTTTGGTCTGATCATAATGAAGCAACGGCCTTATCATCTGGGGTGTGGCAACATTGCCAACACACTCATAGAGGTGATGATCGCTTCATTGTGATACGCAAGCCCCTTCACCACAACAAGGCAACGATCACGAAAGGGGAATTGACACTTGTATGTGCCTTTTTTTGTTTTTTTGTTTTTGCAGCCACAGTGCAGCACCAGAGGCCAGAAAAATTAGGCATGTACACATGCCTGAAAAACAATGTTATTGTTGCAGCCGCTTTTGTAGCAGCGACCGGAAGAATTGATGTTTTCAAGGCAGAAAGGTGACTAAAACATTGCGGCTTGAACCCTAGTTGGTGGTGGAGAATTCACAAAAGTCATCCGGTATGCAGACATTAAATACAGCAGCGTGGGGACCATTTTGAGGCCAAGGCATGTCATCAGGCCTTTTGTTAGTTAAACGTATCCCCTACTGTCAGTCCCTTTGGGATCCATGCCTCATTCATCTTAATGAAGGTGAGGTAATCAACACTTTTTTGACCGACGCAACTTCTTTTGTCAGTGACTATGCCTCCTGCTGCACTGAAGGTCCTTTGTGACAGGACACTTGAAGAGGGGCAGGCCAGAAGTTCTATCGCAAACTGGGATAGCTCAGGCCACAGGTCAAGCCTGCACACCCAGTAGTCAAGGGAATCATCGCTCCTCAGAGTGTTGATATCTGCAGTTAAGGCGAGGTAGTCTGCCACCTGTCGGTCGAGTCGTTCTCTAAGGCTGGATCCCGAAGGGCTGTGGCGATGTGTAGGACTGAAAAAGCTCTGCATGTCCTCCATCAACAACACCTCTGTAAAGCGTCCTGTCCTTGCCACCGTGCTCGTGGTAGGAGGAGGATTACTTTCACCTCTTTCCCAGTTAGATTCTCGTTGTGCTGTGACATCCCCACTTATAAACTGTGTAAAGCATATTTTTTAGTTTGGATTTGAACTGCTGCATCCTTTCTGACTTCCGATAATTTGGTAACATTTTCGCCACTTTCTGCTTATACCGGGGGTCTAGTAGCGTGGCCACCCAGTACAGGTCATTCTCCTTCATATTTTTTATACGAGGGTCCCTCAACAGACATGACAGCATGAAAGACCCCATTTGCACAAGGTTGGATGCCGAGCTACTCATTTCCCGTTCCTCCTCCTCACTGATGTCATTGACGGTCTATTCTTCCCCCCCCCCAGCCACGTACAAGACCCACGGGTCCCAGATAGGTGACAACACCGAGCACCCTGGGATGCCTGCTGTGGTTGGTCTTCCTCCTCCTCAAAGCCACATTCCTCCTCTGACTCCTCTTCCTCATACTCCTCTTGCAGCGTTGCCGCAGGTCCAGCAAGCGATGATGACGAGGCTGTTTCTGGTGGTGATGGTGACCACAACTCTTCCTCTTCACGCTCATCTACAGCCTGATCCAGCACTCTTCGCAGGGCACGCTCCAGGAAGAAAACAAATGGGATGAGGTCGCTGATGGTGCCTTTGGTGTGACTGACTAGGCTTGTCACCTCCTCAAAAGGGCGCATGAGCCTACAGGCATTGCGCATGAGTGTCCAGTAACGTGGCAAAAAAATTCCCAGCTCTGCAGAGGCTGTCCTAGCACCCCGGTCATACAAATACTCGTTGACTGCTTCTTCTTGTTGGAACAGGTGGTCAAACATTAGAAGTGTTGAATTCCAACGTGTCGGGTTTTCGCAAATCAAGCGCCTCACTGGCATGTTGTTTTGGCGCTGAATGTCTGAAAAGTGCACCATGGCCGTGTAGGAACGCCTGAAATGGCCACACACTTTCCTGGCCTGCTTGAGGACATGCTGTAAGCGTGGGTACTTAGACACAAAGCGTTGTACGATGAGATTCAACACATGTGCCATGCACGGCACATGTGACAACTTGCCTAAATTCAATGCCGCCAACAAATTGCTTCCATTGTCACACACCACTTTCCCGATCTCCAGTTGGTGCGGGGTCGGCCACTGATCCACCTGTGCGTTCAGGGCGGACAGGAGTGCTGGTCCGGTGTGGCTCTCTGCTTTCAGGCAAGTCAACCCCAAGACAGCGTGACACTGTCGTATCCGGGATGTGGAATAGCCCCTGGGGAGCTGGGGGGATTCAGTTGATGTGCAGCCAGACGCTGCAGCAGAAGAGGACTCTGCCGAGGAGGTTATGGAAGAGGATGGAGAAGGAGTAGAGGAGGTGGCAGTAGACCTGCCTGCAAGTCGTGGCGGTGTCCCCAACTCCGCTGCAGAGCCACGCATTCCATGCTTGGCAGCCGTCAGCAGGTTGACCCAATGCGCAGTGTAGGTGATATACCTGCCCTGACCGTGCTTTGCAGACCAGGTATCAGTGGTCAGATGGACCCTTGCCCCAACACTGTATGCCAGAGATGCTATGACTTCCTTTTCAATCACTGAGTAGAGGTTTGGGATTGCCTTATTAGAAAAAAAAATTATTTTGGGTACCTTCCACTGTGGTGTCCCAATAGCGACAGTTTTTGAAGGACTCAGACTCCACCACCTGGTATGGTAAAAGCTGGCGGGCTAAGAGTTCCGTCAAGCCAGCTGTCAGACGCCGGGCAAGGGGGTGACTCTGTGACATTGGCTTCTTACGCTCAAACATTTCCTTAACAGACACCTGACTGTGGGCAGATGAGATGGAACTGCTCAAAGTGAGAGGCGGAGTGGCGGGTGGTTGAATGGGGGCAAGGAGGACAGCAATGGTTGACGTTGCTGAAGATGCTGGACCAGGAGGAGGATGGTGGCTTTGAGCTTGTGTGCTGCTTCTACTCGTCATCATGTGTTGATCCCATAGGCGTTTGTGATGTGCAATCATGTGCCTTCGCAAAGCAGTTGTACCTAGGTGGGTGTTGGATTTCCCACGACTCAGTTCCTTTTGGCACAGGTTGCAAATGGCATCGCTGTTGTCAGAGGCAGACAAACAAAAAAATGCCACACTGCTGAGCTTTGCAATGACTGCATTCTGGTGGTGGCAACAGCATGCGTTGATTGGCGTGTTGTCTGGCTGACCCCGGGTGCCGATACATGCTGTCTGACTGTGCCACTAGCTCATTGCGACGACCTCCCCCTGCTTCCAACTCGTCTCCTCCTTCTCTCTGTTTCCCCTTCTAAACTTTCCCCCTCTTCTTCTCTTCGGGAAGGCACCCACGTGGCATCCACGGACACATCGTCATCATCAACCACTTCACTTGTATCTGACACCTCATCAAAGGAAGAAGCAGCGGGTACAACATTATCATCATCATCATCATCACACTGTACGTCCATGTGTGTAATGCTGCCTGACAGACATATCCCTGTTATCTACATCCTCTGGCAATAATGGTTGTGCATCACTAATTTCATCCAACTGATGTGTAAATAACTCCGTAACGGTATGAGTGCAGGCCTAGCCACTAGCCAGTGGGCACAATACAGTATGTGTGGGCCTGACTCACACAGGCTTGCAAATGTGATTAGATCACAGAAAAATGTTAAATCAAATTATTTTTTTCTGCAAGGTATTTGGGTGAATGACACCCTGTAACGGTATGAGTGCAGGCCTAGCCACTAGCCAGTGGGCACAATACAGTATGTGTGGCCCTGACATACACGGGCTTGCAAATGTGATTAGATCACAGAAAAATGTTAAATATATATATATATTTTTTTTCTGCAAGGTATTTGAGTGAATGACACCCTGTAACGGTATGAGTGTAGGCCTAGACACTAGCAGTATACAGTATGTGTGGGCCTGACACACACGGGCTTGCAAATGTGATTATGTCACAGAAAAATATTAAATATAATTTTTTTTATCTATAAGATATTTTCTGTCACACCCTGTATGAATGGTGTGCACTGTGCACACAGTGCTGTCTATGACTGAACCTGCAGCCTCTCACACACGGGCAGCCAGGCAACTGCAATATATAAATAATAATAAAAAAAGGCACACTGATGCACTAGCCCTGAAAAGGGCTTTTTAGGGTGCTGTCAGGACACTGTCCTTACAGCAGATGAGTCTGTGGACACATAACAATGCCCTAGCTAACGCTTTCCTAATTGAATCAGCAGCAGCAGTACTCTCCCTCCTCTCACTGTGAATGCAGTTTCCGAATGAATCTAAAATGGATGCTGTCCAGGAGGTGGGAGGGTCTGGGAGGGAGAGTCTGCTGCTGATTGGCTGGAATGTGTCTGCTGACTGTGAGGTACAGGGTCAAAGTTTACTCAATGATGATGTATAGGGGGCGGACCGAACATCGCATATGTTCGCCCGCAGCGGCGAACGCGAACAAGCTATGTTCGCTGGGAACTATTCGCCGGCGAATAGTTCGGGACATCACTATTCAGGTGTCTTACTGGGAAATAGTATTTTATTGAGGAGCAGAACTTAAGACATGACGTAAATATTCTAGAAAGTGGGCGAACCGATGTTTAAGTTCAAGATTTTGCGATTATGCATGGGAAAAATCGTTATGTAGCTGACTAACATTAGCGATGTGCTAATGTCAGCAGTACATAACAGCACCTAGAGGTTCGGTCTACTCACCTTTTGGCACGCCCACGTCCACTTGATTGACGTCCTTCTCTGCATCGTCCTCATAATCCCGCACCTGCACCATTCAATTTAGTATTCGGCGCAGGTGCAGTAAGTGAAGGACGCTCGGCTGCTGCATCCTTCACTTACTGCGCCTGCGCCGAATACTAAACGGTACAGCGCAGATGCGGGATTATGAGGACAATGCAGAGAAGAAGGACGTCAATCGATTGGACGTGGGCTTGCTAAAAGACGAGTAGACCGAGCCTCTAGGTCAGTGGTTCTCAACCTTTCTAAAGCCGTGACCCCTTAATACAGTTCCTCATGTTGTGGTAAACCCCAACCATTACATTTTTTTCCTTGCTACGTCATAACTAATTTTGCTACTGTTATGAATTGTAATGTAAATATCTGATATGCAGGATGTATTCATTCATAACCACAGAACTTTAGCATAAATACAAAATATTTGTAAACCAAATAAATAGCTTTAAAATAAATAATAAACAACAAATACCTCCTAAAAAATAAATCAGTGGTGTGCACAGTACCCCTCAAATAAATAACTCAGTGGTGCTCACAGTACCCTCCCCAAAAAAATAAAATAAATCTGTGGTGCTCAGGGTACCCCCCAAATAAGTAAATCAGAAGTGCTCAGGGTCCCCCAAATAAATAAATCAGTGGTGCATCAGGTTTCCCCTAAATAAATAAATCAATGGTGCTCAGGGTCCCCCAAATAAATAAATCAGCGGTGTTTCATGTCCCCCCAAATAAATTAAGCCTTGCTCAGCCAAATAATTAAAATAAAATTAGCCAGGCTCAGCCAGGCTCAATTAAATCATTGGTGGCAGTGGTGCTCAGCGGCGGTGTCATTAACGAAAAAACTCGGACCTCAGCAGACAGGCTTACCCGTCCAGACGTCAGGCTCCTTCAAGCACAGGCAGTGATAGGACATCACTTCCTGTGCGCGAGGATAAGGGGCCGCTGCCGTTGTGCGGGCGACCCACAATAGGAAGCCTCAGGCGACCCCCCGGAAAGGGCCGATCGACCCCCAGGTTGAGAACTGCTGCTCTAAGTGCTGCAGAAACGCCCTCATAGCACCTAGAGTCTTCATTAGCATATTATAAAAGTCTGTTTTATAAGAGAATGGCGGCAGGCAGGGAGTTAACAAACATACTGTTATGTACTGCTGTCATTAGCACATTGCTAATGTCAGTCAGCTACATAACGATTTTTCCCATGACAGAAACCCATTAACACAGACACTTATTTTACTTATTATCTTATTGAACTGAAAGACATAATTTGTGAAACAAATTATTTTATTGAATTTTAAAGTTCATTCAAATAGAAAGGGAACACAATGATACAAAGTGTATGCACAGTCCTAGATATTACATACAATACTAGTAGTCAGATTAATAACAGTAAATCCCGCAAATTACTTAGTATCCATGAGGATGACCAATTCAGGACAGGAAAATAATTTGCTTGAACATTACGCAGTCCTAGCTCTTCTAACTGTCCTCAGTAGAATACATGTCGTTCCTCAGCACACACTTCCAACTTACTCTCTAGAGATGAGCGAGCCAGTCGAGATTACTTTCGGGTCCGGTTACCGAATTAAAAAAAAAGGTTGGTTCAGACCCATATAAATTTGGGCCGAATCGAAGTTGCTTCATTTGCCCTGAAAGTTGGTATGTAACCTCAAGCCTCCTAGGACCTTTTAGGAAAAAACTTGTTATCTCCTTTAGTGTCAATCGAGCATACTCGGCCAAACACCAGTTCGAGTCTACGCAGCCAATAAATGTGCTGGTAAGTACTGCCACTCACTGCAATGCCGTAGCCATGTTGGTTACTGGCATTACAGTGACTGGCTGGCCGGAACGCGTCATCGGGTGCTATAAAGCACCCAATGACATGTGGTTCGGCCAGTCTTAGCCAGGGAGAGCTGTGCTGTAGAAGGAGCAGATAGTGTAGGGAATTGAATAATTTTTTTTTGTTAGGATGGGTTGGTGTTAGAGACCCAAAAGTCCTTTTAAGGACTATTGTTCTATCTGGCAGCAATATATATTATTAGTGCAACCTGCGCTAAATTGCGTGCAATTGTTAGAGACCCAAAAGTCCTTTTAACCCCATAGGGACACAGCCTTATTTCACCTTAAGGACCAGGCCATTTTTTGCAAATCTGACCACTGTCACTTTAAGTGCTCGTAACTTTAAAACGCTTTGACTTATCCAGGCCGTTCTGAGATTGTTTTTTCGTCACATATTGTAATTCATGACACTGGTAAAATGAAGTCCAAAAAAATAATAATACCTAATTTACCCAAAATCTTTAAAAATTAGCAAATTTCAAAGTTTCCGTTTCTCTACTTCTGTAATACATAGTAATACCCCCCAAAATTGTGATTACTTTACATTCCCCATATGTCTACTTCATGTTTGAAATATTTTGGGAATGATATTTTATTTTTTGGGGATGTTACAAGGCTTAGAAGTTTTGAAGCAAATCTTAACATTTTTCAGAATTTTACAAAGAAACTATTTTTAGGGACCAGTTCAGGTCAGAAAAAAACACCCAAAAATGACCCCATCTAAGAAACTACACCCCTCAAGGTATTCAAAACTGATTTTACATACGTTGTTAACCCCTTTAGGTGTTGCATTAGAGTTATTGGCAAATGGGGATGATAAACTACTGTACGGCCACACAGCGGGGTGTAGAGTGAAAGGTGCGCCGTTTGCTTTTTGGAGGGCTGATTTTTATGGACTGGTTTTTTACACCATGTCCCATTTGAAGCCCCCTGATGCACCCCTAGAGCAGAAACTCCCTAAAAGTGACCCAATGTAAGAAAGTACACCCCTCAAGGTATTCAAACCTGATTTTACATACGTTGTTAACCCTTTAGGTGTTGCACAAAAGTTATTGGCAAATGGGGATGAAATTTGAGAATTTCATTTTTTTGCCTTATTTTCCATTTTAACCCATTTTTTCCCACTAACAAAGCAAGGGTTAACAGCCAAACAAGACTGTATCTTTATTGCCCTGACTCTGAGGTTTACAGAAACACACAATATGTGGCCGTAAACTACTGTACGGCCACACAGCGGGGCGTAGAGTGAAAGGTGCGCTGTTTGGTTTTTGGAGGGCTGATTTTTATGGACCGGTTTATTTACACCGTGTCCTGTTTCAACCCCCCTGATGCACCCCTGGAGTAGAAACTCCCTAAAAGTGACCCCATTTTGGAAACTACAGGATAAGGTGGCTTTTTTTGGGGACTATTTTTAGGGTAAATATGATTTTTGGTTGCTCCATATTAAATTTTTGTGAGGCAAGGTATTTCAAAATTGAAATTCTGAAATTCCATCTCCATTTGCCATTAACTGTTGAGGAACACCTAAAGGGTTAATAAAGTTTGTATAATCAGTTTTGAATACCTTGAGGGGTGTAGTTTCTTAGATGGGGTCACTTTTAGGGAGTTTTTACTCTAGGGGGGCTTTAAAAGGGACATGGTGTCAATAAAAAAGCCCATCAAAATCGGCCTTCCAGAAACCATGTTGGTCCTTTCCTTTTGCGGCCTCCCTTTTACTGATACAGCAGTTTACGACCACAAATGTGGCATTTCTGTAAACTGCAGTATCAGGGTAATAAATATTAACTTTTGTTTGGTTGTTAACCCTTGTTTTGTTACCGGAAAAAAACAGATTGAAATGGAAAAGTGCCAAAAATTGCTTTTTTGGCACAGTTTTTTTTTTTTAACCGTGTTAATCTGGGGGGTTAGGTCATGGGATATTTTTATAGAGGAGATTCTTATGGACGCGGCGATACCTAATAAGTCTATTATTTAGGTTTTTGACTATATTATCCTTTTTGATACAAAAATAAATTTTTTGTATCTCTAAAGTCTAAGTGTTATTTTTTTATTTATTTTTTATCAGATTATCTTATGTGGGGGCTCATTTTTTGCGGGACGAGCGGACGGTTTTATTGGCACTATTTTGGGGGCTATGTGACTTTTTGATCGCTTGCTATTACATTTTATTTTATGTTTGGTTTTTTGACTGTATTAATCTGGGGGGTTGGGTCATGGGGTATTTTTATAGAGGAGATTCTTACGGACGTGGCGATACCTAATAAGTCTACTTTTTTAACATTTATTTAGGTTTTAGACTATATTATCCTTTTTGATACAAAAAAATTTTGTATCTCTAAAGTCTAATTGTCATTTTTAATTTTTATCTGATTATCTTATGTGGGGGGCTCATTTTTAGCTGGACGAGCGGACGGTTTAATTGGCACTATTTTTGGGGGTATATGACTTTTTGATCCCTTGCTATAAAAAATTTTGATGTGTAAGGTGACAAAAAATAAACTTTTTTTGCACCTTTATTTTTTTTTTTCCTTGACCGTTTTAATCTGGGGGGGTTAGGTCATGGGGTATTTTTATAGAGGAGATAATTACCGACGCGGCAATACCTAATATGTCTACTTTTAATAAATTATTTTAGTTTTTTTGGGTGTCTCAAGTCTGAGGTTTTTTTTTATCCGATGTCAGTGCTAAATTGGGATATAAATTTAGTACTCCATGGAAGTGTGATACTCCCTGAAGCAGCCAATAATGCAGAGGCCCGGATGATCGGGGCACGTGTTACATTGAGTAGTGGTGTCCTTCCGTATCCCCCTCCTGTGACACACTCTGCACCATTTTGGGTTCGTCCCTTCTTTCCAGTATGGGGGACCACACCTCGAAAGTGTTGGCCAGTGACGATCCGGGCGCCTACAGTTCCCGAGGTACTCCGGCCTGCTCTTTCCCGGTCTGAAAAGATCAGGGCCTTGAGGACTGCCTCATAGAACAGGAGGAATGTCCCTGTGCTGCCAGCGCTTCGGGATAGTACAAAAGAGTTGTACATGGCAACCTGTACCAAGTAGACCGCAACTTTTTTGCACCATGCCCGGGTTTTGCGCATGGTGTTATATGGCTGGAGGACTTGATCAGAGAGATCAACTCCTCCCATATACCGATTGTAGGCGACGATACAATCAGGCTTGAGGACCGTTGCCGCGGTACCTCGCACAGGGACAGGGGTGATGCCGTTACCATGAATTGTGGACAGCATAAGGACATCCCTCTTGTCCTTATACCTGACCAGCAACAGGTTTCCAGTGGTAAGGGCACGGGTCTCACCCCTGGGGATAGGTACCTGGAGGGGGAGGGCAGGGAGGCAGCATTGATTTTTCCGCACGGTCCCACAAGCGAACGTGGATCTGGCGGCAAGGGACTGGAACAAGGGGATACTGGTATAAAAGTTATCCACGTACAGGTGGTGACCCTTATCCAGCAGTGGGTACATAAGGTCCCACAAAAGTTTCCCGGTAACACCCAGAGTGGGGGGACATGAATTCCTCTGTAGGTCTAAGTGATGTGTATCTCTTTGACCTTTTTTAATACACAGTTTTGTGTTTTTAATTTATTAATAACGTTTTTTCTGCATCATTAGGTTATTTTGGGTCGCAATTTTTTCGATGGCTGAATCAAACAGTGTATATATATATATATATATATATATATATATATATATATATATATATATATATATATATTGAATAACAATGTCCGTTGACGAATCTTATACAATGGGAAGCATCAGTAAGGAGGATGCACAAATGGAGAGTACACAGTGTTCCTGCAATTACAGAGAAAAAATAATGGAAAGTGCAAAGGTGATTCACCATGGTAAAAGACCATGTGATGACCGGAGTGACGTCATCGAAGGTCCTTAAGCTCTATTTAATGGAGCAGCTGACCCCAGGTCCTGTTCATCAGCAGAGGAGGCACAAGGAGATGCCGGGCTTCGCGAGCAAGTGGACTAAGGTGAGTTAAATTATTTATTTTTTTTAACCCCTCTAGCGCTGGTTTACTATGCATTCTGTATTCAGAATGCTATTATTTTCCCTTATAACCATGTTATAAGGGAAAATAATAATGATCGGGTCTCCATCCCGATCGTCTCCTAGCAACCGTGCGTGTAAATCGCATGGCATCCGTACTTGCTTGCGGATGCCATCCGATTTTCACACACCCCATTAATTTCTATGGGGCCTGCGTCACGTCGAAATCGGACAATATAGAGCATGCTGCGATTTCAACTGAACGCACAAGTGATGCGTTAAAAACAACGCTCATGTGCACAGCCCCATAGAAATGAATGGGTCAGGATTTAGTGCGGGTGCCATACGTTCGCCGCACGGATCGCACCCGCACGGAAAACTCGCCCGTGTGAAAGGGGCCTTAGTCTTTATTTGTAGCTCATGTGATCCCAATTTAGCCAATTTGCAGACTATATATGATCAGTTTAGACACACCATCAGTATCCCTTGAGAAAGCGACCGCGAAACACATGTTGGGATCCAGGACTGCTTGGTCTGTATTTACCTGTATTGCATGTATTTTCCCTGTGTCATGTTTTAGCTGAAGCACTATGCACTTTATGTATACTGACTGAGGGCTGTGGCTGATTACCATTTTGCACAGCTTGGGATTTTTTATTGCAAAGCTATATGTATTATGATGTAACAGACCTGTGGAGATCATCCTATGTGATTTAATGCTGCTTATGTATATGGATTTCTATGTTTTATACAAGTGTATGTCCAATAAAAGATTTTGTATTTCTATAATTTATGCTGTTCTGAGTCTAGTTTTGGGTTTATACGTGTAGTTTGTCTAGGATACCAACAATACCGGGCATTCATTCGCTTTGCGATTTGGGTGTGATCTCCTGTATAACATTTGTACATCCCAAATAGCTGTGACATTCCCTGCAATTTTTTATTAGCCACTAATGACAGCAGCAACATTACCTGCGCTACATCTCTATAGCTGTGACATGACTTACTAGGATGGAAGATCACATTCCGTCAGCTGCCAGACCTACCACCAAATACCCTCACTCCCAAATAACACTCTGACACAAACTTCTTGGTATAAATTGCCGTAGCAGCCCGTTTATTAAACAACAAATTCTTCATCAACTTTCTTTTAACAATCATAATAATGAACACATAAACACATAAATAAAATGCAATAACTTCCAACACATTGCGAAAGGATCTTAGAAGTCAACTGAAGCAAGCTGCGTTCTTCACTCCCATCTCCACTTGACTCTCCACCTTACTCTCCAGCTTAACAAACCTCCTGAGATGCACGCTCCAACGTGTCATGCACCTCTTAAAACATTGTATTGCCTTCCAGGACCCTCCATTAACCTGCCACAAACGACTACAGGAGACACCTCACCTGTGGACATCCCGCCACACTCTCAAAGCTGTCTCAAGACCATCCTGTAACCCCAAGGCCCACAAATCCATACCCACATCATTAAGATGCAAACCATCAGCCTTTAAGAATTGAGGCGACGCAGCCTCCAAATCCATATGTCGGACCACAAATCCGCCCTGACGACGGACAAAATGACCAACCTCCTGATTAAGCTTCGCCCGCGCCTTATTAATTCGATCCACGACCTTCTAGCAACCACTTCAGACCAAACGACCAACAAATCAGGAAATTCATCCAGCAACCGCAACAAATCCAGTTTGATGTCACGTATCACATCCCTAGAGCGACGAACACCTAAATCATTCCCCCCAACGTGCAAAACTAAAATGTCTGGGGGCCTATCCAACCTCGCAAAAGCATAAAACTCCGGCAACACCCGACCCCACAACATTCCTCTCACGCCAATCCACCGTACTTGCAACTCCTCTGGCCGAAAACCCAATTGCCTTCCGTTCCTCCGCACATCGGCTCTCAGTGCTCCCCAGTGAACATAGGAATGACCCAGAATCCACGCCAAACATGAAGATGACCTTAAAAAACAAACTGTCACGGCTGAGGATGGGGAAAACCCTCAGCCGTGCGATGACAGAAGGTGGTGGTCGCTGCTCGACAGAATTAGGAGCAGGTCACCTCCTAATCGCATCCCTAATCTGACCCTGACTCCTAGCTGTATGAGCCGACCCTGATGGTAGGAGGGCTCATACTCCGGAACCTTGAAGTCCCTGCTAGCCCTCAGGGTGGCACTAAACTAGGAGCAGGGTAAGACGACCTGTTCCTCCTGGACACTGAGGAACATGAGTCTCACTGGCCAAGCTGCAAGGAAAAGGGGAACACAAACAGATCTATGGATATGGCAGGTGAATTGCACTAGTTACACCTACCTGCCACAACCTTGCTGACTGGATCCCTGTGCAGACAAGCTGATGTCCACACAATACCAAATGAACACAGAAAACACACATCCACACACAAGGGCCCAGATCCATAGCTGCACCAAATAACAAAAGGAAAACATCAACTGCACATCACATATAACATAAACTTATGACCACAAGGGAGGCCCCCACTGGCAGATGGTGAATTACCAGGAGGATGTCTTCAGCAAAGCATGGCTGAAGAACCCCTCAGCTTCAGGTCTCCAAAGAGGCTTTATAGCCCAAAGTGGCCACACCCACACAGACACACACAGGAAAGGGAATTAACCCTTCCAACACCAACCAGGGAAGTGAAACCACTTAAAGGGGAAAGTGCACACATAACATATAACACCCCGTGCACACCGATAAAAGGCACACCTATAAAGAGGTTGCCAGGTGCAACCGCATGCACATTGCAACAAGCTGCCTAGCACCAGCTCAGGCTGCTATACTGCGACATACAAAATAACATGTTGCCAAAGGCAACCACAAGTGAGGTAACATACAAGCGGCCCTCACCTGTGGTTGAACAATGAAACCAAACCGCCGGCAACAGCATGCGGTTCAGGAGTCACGACCATGACCATGGTCGTGACACAAACACAATGAGACTTGACCCAAACATGCAAACTCCAACAAACCTCCTTCCCCACTACAACATATGAGGGCGAATATATCCCCGAAAGCAATCCGATTCCCACCATCCAATCCGCTTGCTAACTACATCACTGAGACCCCATCTTGCCGCCCCAATCCTGAAAGAATGTGACGCAAACCCCATGGCCGGATGACCCGCAGCCGCCAGACACCGCCTGAAGATCGCCACAAACTGGAAACGAGACATCACCGAACCATTTTGGTGCGACAAAAGATAACCCGCCACACTCGGCTGCAATAACAAAAACTCTTCCCAGCTAATGGGCGCAACAAAATACAAACCCCCTTACCGACTTGATTAGTTTTCAACTTACGCAACACACATCGCAAACCTTCCTCACCCAAACGAATGTCATCCATGAACAAGCCACTGCTACGTGCCCTACTACTCGTCACCAGCTCCAAGACCCTGAAGGCCCCAAAGAAAGCGTGGCCCTAAACAAACACACCTCATACTCAGAATTGCACACCACACCAACCTGCTCCCACAACTGTTGTAACACTGAAAAAGAAACCAGACGATGAGCGGCCTTCCGAACCACACTGCTCCTATAGCCCTTCATAGCCTGGCGCACCAAAAATCTCCGGGACACATTAGCTACACCACGCAAAAGCAACCAAAAAGCCACAGCCGCCACCCTTTTAGAAGCCACCGAGAAAGACAATCCTGAACTATAAGACAGCCCCACAAAATAAACCAACAACACATGAAAATCCTCCACTACCTCACAACCCCCCACCTGATCCACCAGCCGCTCCCAATGAGACCACACTGAAGAATAAGCCGACCACATACTCCTAATCACGGACTGCCGAATCAGATCTGACGAGACCCCAAGGCCATGCTCCAGAGCCACTGAGGACAGGGCAGACCCGTAGCGCTGGGCACCAAACTGCAAAAAAAGGGTCCCACTGAAATCGAGAAAGGGAATCAGCGATAGAATTATCAACACCAGGAACATGCACCGCCACAAAAGCATTCAAACGTAACCCTTTGAGGACCAGGTGCCGAAGCAAACACACAACAGGAGGTGAATTAGCTGACTGACTATTAACCGCTTGCACCACACCCAAATTATCACAACAAAAACGCACCCGCTTATTCTGTAACAATTCCCCCCATAGTTCAGTCGCCAAGACAATCGGGATCAACTCTAACAGCGCTAGATTACCAAGCAAGTCGGCCCCTCTCCACTCCTCCGGCCAAGGCCCCGCACTCTACTGCCCTTCATAGCGCCATACCCGCAAGAACCCCATGCATCCGTAAACAATTTAAAATCTGCACTAGAAACGGGCGCCTCCATCCAAATCGAACGACAGTTATAATCCCCCCCCAAAGCGCTCCCAAACACCTAAATCCTCCCGCACCTCCGCAGACAACCTCAAAAAATAGAAAGGTACCTTAACTCCCGCAGTAGCCACCCATGGGCAAAATTCTGCAAGCAAAATTCAATTAACCCAAAACAGACTGTACGCGACGTAACTGCACTTTCTTCTCCCTACACAGAAACGCTACCAAAAAGTTGACCGATGTGGCCGGTCCCTCTGTTTTTTCCACCGCTAACGGCACCCCAAACCTGGCTGCCACCCGCTCCATGGTGTGCAACAACACCGAACAAACCCGCGAACCAGCAGGACCAAGAAACAAAAAATAGTCCAGATAGTGTAACACCGAGTTCCAACCCTCTTCTTGCTTCACCACCCATTCTAAAAATGAACTAAACATTTCAAACCAAGAACAAGAAATAGCGCAACCCATAGGTAAACAGCAATCAACATAAAATTGGTCCTCCCATCTAAAACCGAGTAAGTGAAAACTATCTGGATGAATGGGCAACAAACGAAAAGCGGCCTCAATGCCTGTTTTTGCCAACAACGCCCCATTCCCGCCGAAACTTCGCACCCACTGCACAGCCTCATCAAACGATGTGTACGACACTGAACATAACTTGTCATTAATACCATCGTTGACGGAACTCCCCACAGGAAACTACAAATTGTGAATAAGCCGAAACTTTAGCTCCTTTTTTGGTACCAATCCCAATGGCGAAACCCACAAACCCTGCAACGGACACTTTGCAAACGGGCCTGCTATCCTCCCCGCTACCACTTCCTTGGCAATTTTGTCAGCAACGACCACTGGGTGAGCCAACGCGGAGGACAAGTTGCGATCGGAAACCACAACTCCCTCCGAAACACACAGGATCTTAAAACCGTCCCTGAAACCCGATAACAACAACTCCACCACTTCCCTATTTGGATAAATCCTTAGAAAAGGCTCCATCTCGACCACCTTCACCGGAGTCACACCTCTTCTGCATAACCTCGAATCCCTTGCCTTTTCCGCGCCTAAAACACCTTGACAAGCTGTGAGCCCCGCTGCAACCGGAGCATTCATGCCTAAACCTGCAATCGGCCAGGTACTTACAGAACCCCTCATTAAATTGCCAACAGAATCCCTTTTTATTCCCACTACTGAAGTTAACAGCCGAGGAACCCCCGGCCGCCCCCGAAAGGACTGGCTACCGCATTTTGGAGCAGACATCAACTGCATCCATACGCTGATGTCCTTATAGTCCCACTTAATACTAGGCCGGACCGCCTTCCGCTGACGAAACTGCTCGTCGTACCTGAGCCAGGCCTACCCCCATAAGTCCGATATGCCTCCCTAACCGCATCCATATAACAAAAAAGCGTTGAACAGTGTTCGGGTACCTTCTCGACAACCACACTGGCCAATATGGCAAAAGCCTGCAGCCAATTCAGAAAAGTGCGCGGTATAAGCCTATACCTCCGCTTCTCCTCCTCCTCCCGTTTGCTCTCATCCAACCTCACCCTATTCAACTGAAACTTCTCCAACGGAAGTAACGAAAATATTTCCACATACTCGTCCTTACAAATCTTTTCCCTGACCTCAGGCTTCAAGTGCGCTCCGAACGGCCCCTCAAAGCACACGTATACCTCCCCTTTTGCCGCATCCGCCAATCTAACTTGCTCACCAGCTTTTCCTTTATTTCCCCCGCTCAGCACCACTTTCCCCGCCGGTGCATCAACCACCGCAACAGGCACCTCTCCTGCCGTAACCCCACTAGATTGTTTGTTTGCCCAACCCAACCTCTGGCCCAGACGCCCACACCGCCGTCGGGAAGCAGCCTCCCCATTACCCAAACGCGCGATAAGAGACAACATGCCCGACAGCAATTCCTGCGCCAAACCCTCAGGCCCCGCACCCCTCAACCCCCCACATCCCAGGGCCTGACATGAAGATCGACACCAACGACCTCCGACCTGTCGTCCGCTTTGCAATCCTCCAGGCTGAGTTCTCCTTCCTCCAAAAACGAAGCCGCCTGGAAGCAGACTTGATGGCACGTCGCACCTAGGCCCACCAGAAGGTAGCCACCGTCCCGCAACCTCGCTTGCCTCTTCATTATCCCATGGCCCACCGGCACTGAAACCGATAGCCGCATAGCGCCCCATTTCGGACAAATCACCTGACTGCTGCACTGGGGGCAGGACCACACTGGAACCCCCAGCCAGTGCTCTTCCTCTAAACCTCTGGCCTGCAGTACCCAGACTCTCCACCGGTGTCACTGTGCTCACAGAACTCTCCTCTTGCTGCGAACTCCTAGCCTGTGCTCTTCCTTTGAACCTCTGGCCTGCAGTACCCAGACTCTCCACCGGTGTCGCTGTTCCCGCAGAACTCTCCACTTGCTGCACAGAAGACGACCGCTGCCGGCCCACTGGAATAGGCTGCAGCGCCTCTCGCTCCGCCGCTGTCACCTCCAAAGAAGGGCCCTCACCACAGGACAGTGAGGCCGCGTCCCCCAACGTCCTCACCGCAGATACACCGCCCACCGCATGTCCAGGTAAGCCGGGTACCTCCACACCGGGGAACACATGGGATGCACTCCCTGCAGCACCGCACGCCCCCCCCCCCCTGCCGAGCCAGGGACGAGCGGCGGGAACTAACCCGACCCTCTCCCGCAGGCGCCCGCCGCGGTGCCGGATTCCTACCACTACTTCGGCTGGCCGTAGCCCGATCAGCTCCAGCCGGTCACAGCAGAGGGTCCCTAAGGGGGCTCCGCAAATGGCGCCGCACCCGGGGGGGGGTCGCTTCCGGACTCAAGCACTCCGGCGGTACTGACCGCCGGCCTAACCCTCCCCACTAAAGCAGCGGGCGCCTCCATAGCTGCCTGCAAGCTCCTTTGTAGCCAAGCAGAACCATGCTGTTCTGCTGCGGCCCTGACCGCTACCAACAACTCATCTAGGGACGCCATTACCTAACCAAAGCAGCGCTACACACTACACCCTAACTCACCGAATATCCCCGGACACTGCTGCAAATCATACCCCCACCTTGATTATAAACAGCCCGAGAATTATAACCCCTGCCCCCTTTCTTAACCCTACATACACCTATCCTGAAAATCCACTTAACCCTTTCCTGCCTACATACTTCCCCCTAAGTCAAGCTACACTCCGCTACTGTCTGCGCCCCGCTCCTTTGCTCTACTTCCCTGTAACTTTTTATTAGCTGCTGGTCATAGCAACATTACCTGCACTACATCTCCTATACAACGTTTGCGCATCCTGAATATCAGTGACATTCAGTCAAATTTTTTCGCTGCTGGTGGCAGCGACATTACCTGCACTGCATCTCCTGTATAACGTTTGCACATCCAAAATATCAGTGACATTCAGTTAAATATATTTGTGCATACACATACAAAACCAATGTTAGTGTACGTGTGACATACTTGCAAGCATATATACCGTTTAATATGCGTAAGGCTAGCAGTAAGGGACGGGGAAGTGGCGTGCTGCTGATGGTGCACGCAGAGGCCGTGGCCCTGGGCGCGGTGAAACTGTGCCTGCTGCCAGAGCACAAGAAACACACTCTCAAGAGGTTGATAATGAGGATGAGAATCAGTTGTCAATAAGTGAGGTGGTTGCTAGGTCAACAAGTCAGGAGGATGACCAGAGTAAGGAAGTGGAAGAGGAGGTGGTGGACAATGATATCACTGACCAAAGCTGGGAAGGTGGCAAGCCAAGCAAGGACAGCAGTACAAGGGGGGGGGGGGGGGAGAACCGCAGCACCGCAACAGGCTGGAAGAGGCAGTGGGGCGGCAAAAGGGAGAAGGCGGGCCACACCAAGCAGGCCCGCATCTCTTCCCCAGAGCACCCCCTTGCGGCAATCTCCCTTGCCAAGGGATAGGTGTTCTGCAGTCTGGCGCTTTTTTGAGGAAAGTGCGGGCGATAAAAAAAATTGTCATTTGCAACCTGTGGCGTACCAAAATGAGCAGGGGCATGAACACTAGCAACCTCACCACCAAAAGCATGATCCGCCACATGGCATCAAAGCACCCTAATAGGTTGTCCGAACGCCTGGGTCCACAATCAGTGTCTGCGGGTCACACCACTACCTCCTCTTCCCCTTTGTTATGTGCTAGCCAATCCCCTGTCTGAGACGCAGGCCCGGATGCTTTCCGCCCTTCCCTGCACCTGGACCTTCGCATGCACCACCAGCTAGCACATCCACTTCTGTGTCCTAACGCAGCGTACAGATGTCCATTCCCCATACGAAAGCACAAATACCCAGCCACCCACCCACAGGCCATAGCACTAAATTTGCACCTTTCCAAATTGCTAGTCCTGGAAATGTTGCCATTTAGGCTTGTGGACACTGATGCTTTCCGCAGCCTGATGGAAACAGCGGTCCCTCGTTACTCAGTCCCCAGCCGCCACTATTTTTCCTGGTGTGCCGTCCCCGCCTTACACCAGCATGTGTCCCATAACATCACCCGTGCCCTGACCAACGCAGTTATTGGGAAGGTCCACTTAATCACTGACACATGGACAAGTGCTTGTGGCCAGGGACTCTACATTTCCCTGTCTGCACACTGGGTAAATGTTGTGGAGGCCAGGAGTGAGTCGTACCCTGGGATGGCACAGGTGTTACTGACAGCAAGGATTGTGGGCCCCACTTCCATCAGGATTTCCGCCACCACCTACATTAGTGGCTACAACCCCCCCCCCCCTTCTCCTCCTCCACCTCCTCTTACACTTCTACCTCTGAATTCTCATCTTGCAGCATCAGTCAGCCATCAGTCAGTAACTGGAAGCAGTTTAGTACTGCAGTGGGGAAGCGGCAACAGGCCGTGCTGAAACTAATATGTTTAGGTGACAAACAGCACACCGCCGCAGAGCTGTGGCAGGGTATAAGGGACCAGACTGAGCTGTGGCTCTCGCCACTCAACCTAAAACCAAGCATGGTTGTGTCTGATAATGGCCGAAACTTGGTGGTGGCTTTGGAGATCGGCAAGCTCACACACTTCCCATGCCAAGCCCATGTGTTCAACTTAGTGGTTCAGCGGTTTCTCAAAACCTACCCCAATTTGCCTGAGCTACTGGTGAAGGTGTGCCACGTATGTGCCCATTTCCTAAAGTCATCTACAGCTGCCGCCGGTCTGGCAATGCTTCAGCAGTGCTTGCAATTAACAGCTTACCGATTGTTGTGCGACATGAGCACGCGCTGGAACTCCACGTTCCACATGTTGGCCAGGCTTTGTGAGCAGCAGAGGGCAGTACTGGAATACCAGCTGCAACATGGTTGTCGCCTTTCCAGTCAGCTTCTGCTATTCACAAGTGATGAGTGGGCATGGATGTCTGACCTCTGTGAGGTTTTATGCAACTTTGAGGAATCAACACAGATGGTGAGCAGCGATAACGCTATTATCAGTGTAAGCATCCCACTTCTGTGTCTACTCAAACGCTCGCTGCTTACAATTAAGGTGGACACTTTGCATGTGGAAGAGGTGGAAATGGGGAAAAAAAAGTACATAGGGTGATAGCCAGACCACTCTCCGTTCGTCTTCTCAGCGCTATTTGGATGATGATGAGGAGGAGCAGGAGACGGTTGCCTCCGCTACAGAGGGTAGTACCCACAGCAGGTTTATTCCTTCTGTTCAGCATGGATGGGCCGAAGAGGAGGAAGTCTTGTCTGTTGGGACTCTGGCACACATGGCTGACTTTATGTTATGCTGCCTTTCCCGTGACCCTCACGTTATACGCATTTTGGCCAGGTGTGCATGACTGCTTGGAGATCGCCACGCCTTCAATATATACTACAAAGAAAAAAATGTGGGGGGTTCAGCCCGCACAACCCTATGCAGGTGCACATTGCTATGGCGAAATACAGATACAAACGCAAAAACACAAATGCAATCGCACTCTGCAAACCAGCACTCTGCCCTGCCTTTATGCTGGATGTTGAATAAGGCATTGGTGTACATTTTGGCCAAAGCAGAATAAGCCACTCATCGCCTTCATGAGTGGTCCCTAACACTAGTTCCTACCTGTTATGGGCCATGACAGCCACACAAAGTCCCGCCACATTTTTTTATTTGTAGTATATATTGGAGGCGTGGCGATCTCCAAGCAGTCATGCACACCTGACCACTTAGTCTGCCCTGGAGGCTGGTTTTAAAGTCAGTATAAAACTGAGTCTGCTTATATAACACCTACCAGTAGCCATTTGGCTCCAGGAGTAGTATATAGTGGGCTCAGCATGCATGTTGGTACTTGCATCCCTGGATCCGATGAAAGCTGTAATGGCACCGGACGGGGTTAAAAGCAGAGTGTGCTTGGCGTGCATGCTGTACCTGCGCTCCCTGGACTTTGTGTGGCTGTCATGGCCCATAACAGGTAGGAACTAGTGTTAGGGACCACTCATGAAGGCGACCTTGATGTGGTGAGTGGCTTATTACGCTTTGGCCAAAATGAACACCAATGCCTTATTCAACATCCAGCATAAAGGCAGGGCAGAGTGCTGGTTTGCAGAGTGCGATTGCATTTGTGTTTTTGCGTTTATCTGTATTTCGCCATAGCAATGTGCACCTGCATAGGGCTGTGCGGGCTGAACCCCCCACTGATTACTGATTGTTCACCCTTCTCGACCCCAGCTATAAAGAGAACTCATCTCATTCCTGTGGTGGAGAGGATGAGCAAAATGGTGCAATACCAGAAGATCCTTGTGGAAAAATTGCTCCAAAAATTTCCAGCTGACAACGCTGGTAGCAAAGTACGTAGTTCCTTGGGCAATCGAAGAGGGGAGATGAGGGAAACACACAGCAGTTCAAACAGAGACAGGGCAACACTCTCCAAAGCCTGGTACAGTTTCATGACACCCCGCCAGCAACCTCACCCTGATCCGCCGCCTAGCATCACAAGGAGAGAAAAGTTTTGGAAGATGGCGAAGGAGTACGTAGCAGACCGTGTCAGCGTCCTCAATGATCCCTCAACTATTGGGTGTCCAAGCTGAACACGTGGCACGAACTGGTGCTCTAAGCCTTAGAGGTGATGGCCTGCCCTGCCGCCAGTGTTTTAGTCAGAGCGGGTATTTAGTGCTGCAGGCGGCAAAATTCCTGATGAGCGCATCTGACTGTCAACTGAAAATGCTGACAGGTTGACTCTTATCAAAATGAACAAGGCCTGGATTGCCCCCGACTTCTCTACTCCACCAGTGGAAAGCGGCTGAACATAAAGGCACTTTACATGTGGCATTTATGGTGTATTGAATACACTGTATTCCCATGCACCCCTTCCACCACAAAATAGGGTATATGGTTCAATCTTCCTTTTCTCGTCCTCCTCCTCCATCAAATCAACATGCTTATTAGGCTGCCCTCGCTCCTAATGTTTTAGAGGGTCAGCTCAGCAGCAGGCCCTCAACCATAATTTTTTCAATGGTCAGCTCAGCAGCAGACGCTCAACCATAATTTTTTTCAATGGTCAGCTCAGCAAGAGGCCCTCAACCATAATTTTGTCCATAGGCAAAAAATACATACAATGCAACTGCACTCTGCAAACCAAATAAAGTACAATAATGCCAAAATAAAATAATGTCATTATTGTACTTTTTTGGGTTTGCTGAGCACAGTGACACAGAAAAATAACTTTTATCCGTCTGTTAGTTAGGTGGGCTGCGGCCATTTTATGCAAGTTCAGTGCACCAGCACAGCATATGTGCATTTGTGACAGTCAAAAAGAAGCTTGAAATACTGCAATTATATTTTGGGCTTAAAAAAAATCACCCATTTTTGGCAATACCCTACATCTGGGGCCTATGCAGCATTTGTCAGTGTGAAATCTAAGCTTGAAATAAATCAATAATATTCTGGGTTTTAAAAAAACACCCTTTTTAGGCAAAATACAAAATTTTACAGCCCTTGCTGCATCTGTCAGTGTGAAATACAAGCGTTAGATACTGCTGTCATATTCTGTTATTAAAAAAACACCCATTTTGGGCAAAATGCTAAATTTGCGGCATTTGCTGCATCTGTCATTGATAATTACAAGCTTGAAATACTGCAATAATTTTCTGGGTTTAAAAAAGCACCCATTTTTGTCAATACCCTCCATCTGAGGCCTAGGCAGCTTTTGTCAGTGTGAAATTTAAGGTTGAAATATTGCAATCATTTTCTGGGTTTTAAAAAACACCCTTTTTTGGGCAAAATACACAATTTTACAGTCCTTGCTGCATCTGTCAGTGTTAAATACAAGCGTTAGATTCTACTGTCATATTATGTTATTAAAAAACACCCATTTTGGTCAAAATCAAAATTTTGCGGCGTTTGCTGCATCTGTCAGTGTGAAATTCAAGCGTTATATACTGCTGTCATATTCTGTTATTAAAAAAACATCTAATTTGGGCAAAATACAAAATTTGCGGCGTTTGCTGCATCTGTCATTGTTAAATACAAGCTTGAAATACTGCAATAATTTTCTGTGTTTAAAAAAGCACCCATTTTTGGCAATACCCTACATCTGGGGCCTATGCAGCATTTGTCAGTGTGAAATTTAAGCTTGAAATACTGCAATAATTTTCTGGGTTTTAACAAACACCCTTTTTGGGCAAAATACTTAATTTTTCACAAATTAATTGGTGTAGCCCAAGGGTGTCCTGTTGCTGCAGGTCCAGGAGAGTGTTCCTCACCATGTAAGAGTTGCTGAAGTGCTTGTACAGTATCCTGGACTTTGCCAGCACCTTGCACAAGACAGTTTACTTATTAAGAAAGCGCTGCACCACTAGGTTGATGATGTTTGCCACGCAGGGAGCATGTGTTATTTCGCCCAGGCTCAGGTTAGCCACGATATTGCGCCCATTGTCGCTGATCCCCATGCCCAGTTGGATTCGGTGGGGTGAAAGCCAGTGGGATGTTTGCTGCTAAATGTTCTTGAGCAACTGCTCGCTGGTGTGGCTACTATCTACCAGGCCAATCAACTCCAACACGGCATGGCAATGCTTTACCTGACACATGTGATAGGAAGGATGGGTAGTGCAAGCAACATTGTGCCCTGTTGCTATTGGGGACTGGACCGTTTCCATGGAGGGGAAGATGGAGGAGGCAGATAAGTTCCTGCTATGGGAGCCAACCCCATAATATGTTGGGATTGCCTCTCCACTGGCGGAAAAAAACATTGATCTAGTGGGCCATGAAAGACATATACTGTCCCTGCCTGTAACAGCTGCTCAAGTTGTCCACCATGGAGTGCAGCTTTATGCACAGCGAGAATTCAAGGAGTGGCCCAGATTCTCTGCCACTAGTGTGTACAAGACTCTACAACAATGGTACTACAGCAACTGAAGGTGGAGGTTTAGCTTGTAGACAAGCTAATTGCTGGTGGAATAAATTTTTTCCATGGTCAAACTTTCCGTTCTAGATGTCTCACGATGGAGCTGAGGACAAACGAGGAGTCTTAGAAGGAGAAGAAGAAAGTGACGATGATGATGATGACAAAGTACCATACTGCTTGTAGATGCGGATTGGCTGCCACAAAGAGGACCAGAAAATGAAAGTCAGACTTGTTCTGAATGGGAATGTTGGCCAGTTGCATGTTCCCAAAGGATCTGGTGATGCTGCCTCATGTGCTGCAAAGACCTCTGGTATCTATAATTGTGTTTAAACGGCCACTGCCTATTTTAATCCTGCAGATCTTGCACACCACTCTGTTTTTTTGTGTCCGCCATGTGGAGAAAAAGAGTTATACAGGAGCTCTGCTCTCACAGAGCTGGGCTTAGCTCTAGGACATTTTGGGCCCAACCCACCCACAGCATTAGCAGCATCACCAAATCTCACAGCAGACATGGGTCTGGCTGTTCTTTGGTAGGTATGTGGCCTCTGCTCTTTATTGCTGCTGCCACCACCGCCTTTTCCACTGATGTTGCCTCCTCCTCAGCACCCCAATCCAGCTCCCAGGTCCAACACACAGTTATCATCGGAGTCCTCACCCTCCCTGCTGTTTTTATCAGACTGTGAGATCATGGTGGGCTCCAGGGGCACTCTCCCTGCTCTGTGTTTTCCCCTATTGCCACTGTAGTTGCCACCACCCCCAATACTGTGGCTGCAGGTGCCACTATTAAAAGCACCATCAACACAGGTATACATGGGGTCACAGGCCTCCTCCCCAATCTCCTCCTCAGGGCAGCCCAAAAGCTGAGGGCTCTCTTACAAGTCATCAACAGGGAGACTATCTTGACTATCTGCCGTAGGTTGTGGTGGAGTTTTCTTTCCACTTCTTAGGAAAAAGGAAGGCGCTCCTCTAGGAAGGGGCAATAAAGGCTGGGAGCACTCCACTGGAAGCCTTCTTTAGGGATGCAAGGAGGAGGAGCAGGAGGAACACTGTGACCCCTGGCTCCACGGCATTCTGTCAGATTTTTTATTCACTTCCATGTCATCTTGTTGTGACTAAGAGGGGGAGTGAGCAATCCAATCCACAATCTCATCCTCTTTCTGCTCAACTATAATTGTGCACCTTTCCGAAGACAGCAAGGACAACTGTGGTCTACTACTATTACTACTTCTGGCCAGATAGTTGGTGCTGCTACTACCCACATTTTGGCTCTGGGTCTTTCGTTTGGAACCCTTCTGTAACCCGAACCTTTTTGGACCTCTCAGATAACATTGTGCACTATCCTGTGTATTGTTGTAGTAATCGCTTATATATGCTGCTTGTGAAAATATAATCAATAACCCCTCCCAACCACCCAAATTTTTTTTTATTAAAAACATGTGAATATAGGGAAGTTGATTTAGGCCAGATACTTTGTGTGCTGGCCTGTGTATTGGTGTTGATCACCTATATGCTGATTTAATTAAATTGAACAAATCCCATAAAAAAAATTTAAATTCCAACTGTGTAGAAATAGAATTCAGGGAAATGGACAATTTCTCGTTATGATTCACAGGTAGATTGCTGCCCTACCTTGTGTCTTGTAGTAATTATATATATATATATATATATATATATATATATATATTATTATTACAATTAATAATTGCACTTGACGCTCAATTTTGTGAGCTCAATTTCAACAGTGTGGAAACTGAACTGAATATACATAAATTAACGACTAAGGCTTGATGCTCAATTTCAACTTAACACACACACAGGTAGATTGCTGCCACACCGTGGGTATTTCTGCAGAAATCACGTATATATGTGTCACAACCAGACAGCTGAGAAGCTCTGACAGAAGCCTTTCAGAACCTCCTCCTTGAGTTTTCTTTGTTCTGGTTTTCAGTTCCTCATCTCGTTAGCCTCTCTCAGCTGTCATGTAGTTGGACTGATTGCATCCCTTTAAATTCCTCCCCATAATGCATTAGTGTGCGGTTTATACAACTTCCTGGAGTGTGTGTGCATGCTGATCCTATTTTCCTTTCTTCTACAAGATAAGCTGTACATTTACATTATATTATTTATTATTTTCTGTTTGCTGGATCCCAGGTGACCCTGACTCCCTCCGTGTCTAGTGTAGGGAGACGATGGTCGTGTCCCCTCACTATTATAGGGGGTTCAGGTGTTATACAGTCGAGGTACGAGGATATGCGATCATCTACCATTGAGATTTTCGCATAGGCTAAGCAGTCAGGGTGAGTGCCAGGTCTTATGCAGGGGTCTCCCTTTTGTTCCTTAGTTTTGGATCCAGTGAGTCATATATTCATTTTGCACTGTCTTGTTTCCTGTACACCTTCCGTGACATTATAAGCCACCAAAACCGTCTCAAGCATGGATCCGGTTTCACTTTTGACTGAACGCTTCCAGGGTCTTTCATTGGAGGTAGCTAATCTCCGTAAGACTCTTTCTCAGTTTCTAGTGACCGGTTCAGCTTGCGTTCATGGAGTTTGTTCTGAGCCCAAGATCTCAGTCCCGGATACGTTCTCCGGGGGTAGTGAGAATTTTGTGCGTTTCAGAGAGGCTTGCAAACTCCATTTTTGCCCACTTCCCCATTCCTCTGGTGATGAGGAACGGAGGGTGGGGATCATTATATCGCTGCTCGGGGGTAATGCTCAGTCGTGGGCCTTTTCGCTGCCGGTGGGGACACGGCCCCTCCGTTCAGTGGATGAATTCTTTTTAGCCCTGGGTCAGATATATGATGATCCGGATCATGTTGCTTTGGCTGAGTCTAGACTACGTCTGTTATGCCAGGGTAAACAATCCGCAGAGATATACTGCTCAGAATTTCGGAGATGGGCAGCTGATACTGGTTGGAATGATGCTGCACTCCGAAGTCAATTTTGCCATGGTCTTTCAGAGGGATTGAAAGATGCATTTGCCTTTCATGAGAGGCCTATCTCCTTGGACTCTGCTATGTCTCAGGCCGTTCGTATTGACAGGCGTCTTAGAGAGAGAGGAGAGATCTCTCCTTCCTGTCATACTCAGTCCCAGGACAGTGCAGCGGTTTCATTCTGTGCGCAGGGGTCTCAGTCGCTCTCAGCCCCTTCTGAGCAGGAGCCCATGCAGCTAGGGTTGATTGCCTCTGACAATAGAAGATTCAGCCCGCATGGGAAGGTTTGTTTTTGTTGTGGAGGTATAAATCATTTGGCAAATGTTTGTCCCTCTAGGAGATTCAGGCAGTTTTCTGGGAGTAATAAAGAAACAAAAATGAAAAAAATCTTTTAAAAATGTTCCATTGGCAGGGTTAAGGCAGAAATTGAAGGTTTTCCGTTTGCTTGTAGTTCCCCTTTTGTCCTGCCTGCCAGGGTGGCGCTAGAGAGCAATACCATTTTTTGTGAGATTTTTGTAGATAGTGGAGCAGCTGTCAATCTCATTGATAATCATTTTGCAATAACTCATGGTTTCCAGGTGTGCACTTTGGGAAAGGATATTCCTGTTTTTGCTATTGATTCCGCTCCACTTTCTCAGAAATCATTAAAGGGCATAGTTCACAATATTCGTTTAATTGTGAGTGATGCTCATGTTGAGGATGTGTCATGTTTCGTCCTTAGCGGATTACCTACTCCTCTTGTGTTGGGGCTACCCTGGCTCACTAAACATAACCCCACCATTGATTGGCAAGCGAGGCAAATAAATGGTTGGAGTGACTTTTGCAGAGAGAATTGCCTCACGACATCTGTTTCTGAGGTTTCTACTAAGACTGTACCACCTTTTCTCTCTGAATTTTCGGATGTCTTCTCTGAGAGTGGAGTTCAGGATTTGCCCCCGCACAGGGAGTACGATTGCCCTATTAATCTCATCCCAGGCGCCAAGCTGCCTAAATCTCGTTTATACAATCTTTCCCAACATGAAATGGTCGCCATGCGTGCTTATATCTTGGAGAGTCTGAGAAAAGGACACGTACGACCCTCAAAGTCACCTGTTGCCCGTGGTTTTTTCTTTGTTAAGAAAAAAAAAGGTTCTTTAAGACCTTGTCTGGATTTCAGGGAGCTGAACAGTATCACTATTCGTGACCCTTATCCGCTTCCTCTGATCCCGAACCTGTATAACCAGATTGTTGGGGCTAAAGTCTTTTCCAAATTAGATCTAAGAGGGGCATACAACCTGGTCAGGGTCAGAGAAGGAGACGAATGGAAGACGGCCTTCAATACCTCTGAGGGACATTTTGAGAATTTGGTTATGCCTTTTGGTTTGATGAATGCCCCAGCCGTTTTTCAGCATTTCGTGAACAGCATTTTTTATCTTTTTTTTTTTTTTTTTTACTTTTAACTCTTTTATTGAGTAAAATTGTAGGTACAGACATTTAGCAATGTAAAAATATAGACGGCAACAAGTTGCCTTCAAAATAGATCTGTCAGGCATAATACAATACTATCATCAGTAAGTTTTACATCAATAAAGGGGGAGGTGGGGGGGGGGAAACAACTGGTCATACATTAATAGCTATATGAGGCAAAAACACATATACTATTCAATTTATATCAATAAAGTTAGCATCTATAGTACTGAGGCTAAGAACCGAATCCGAGGCGGGTAAGGCAGGCTTTTCCAGCATCTACGGATCAGAGATTCCACTGGCTACCCGAAAGGGGGAAAAACCATAAAAGTCTCAGGGGTTATAGCCCCTGAAATATTTCCAGTCCCTCCACACTTTATCAGACTTGTGGTGGGAGCGCTCTTCCCAGGAGGATATTTCCTCAAATCTATAGATCTGATCAATCCTGAGGAGCCATTGTTCCCAGGATGGGAGTTCCGGAGAGAGCCACATAGTTGGGATAAGAAGCTTGGCCGCACTCAATAGGTATCTGAATAGCTTTAACTGGGGAGTGTGAAGGGCCTTGGGAAAGAGGTTTAGAAGGGCAATTTCAGGAGAAGCAGGGTATTTAGTTCCACAGATCTGGTTGCTTTGCCTGAAAATATATTCCCACCAGGAAAGAACTTTAGGGCAACTCCACCAAATATGGAGGTATGTACCCCTATCTGACGAGCACCTCCAGCACACGTCCAAAGCAGAAGCAGAGTACAAACACGTTTTATCAGGGGTTTTGTACCACCTGGAGATTATTTTGAAACTATTCTCTTGGATCCTCACGCATCTGGATGCAGTATGAGGAGAGATATAGATTTTCTGAATTTCATCCTCCTGAAAGGTTCTATGTAGATCCTTCTACCACAGCCGAATATAGGCAAGGACCAGTGAGGCCGGGGGGTCTCTTAATTTTTTATAAAGTTGGGAAATGATTTTAAGTGGAGGTTTTGTCTGGGAAATGATGCTCTCGAACCATGTAAGGGGTCTAAGGAGGTTTTGTAATCCCCCATGTAGGGTCATGTAAGATCTAAGATAGTATATTAAATTAAATCGTGAGGGGCTGACATCAAGTAACTTGTGCATCTCGTTTGTGGAGATTAGGGAGCCTTTATGGTATAAATCAATGATTTTTACGTGAGAAAATCTAATCTTGGGTGGTATACTGTCTCTAAGTTCATGAGGGGCTAAGTTAAATACTTCTCCCACAGTCAGAGTAGGAGAGGGAAGAGGTATACTAATAGGGGATCTCTGCAGAGCCTTCCAAGCCTGGAAAGTAGCTTTAATAACCGGAGATATGCCAGAACAAAGAGGTGCAGGGGATAGTTTGCCCAATAGAAAGGCTGAAAAAGTTGAGCCAAGGAGGGATTGCTCCATTGCGACCCACGATTTGTGCGGAGGGCATCGCACCCAGTCCACGACTCTCGCCAAAAGGACAGCTCTACCATATATTTCTGGATCCGGTAGTAAGATTCCCCCTTTCTCTTTTGAGTAGGTTAAAGCTTTATATGCAATCCTAGCCCTCTTACCGGACCAAATGAAGGATCTAAATAGAGAACGGAGGGAGGAATAATAGGTAGAGGGTATAGGTATTGGGAGTGCTTGTTGGAGGTATGTCAGTTTTGGTATGATAAGGCACATTAGTATATTTTTTCTCCCAAACCAGGAGAGGATAGGGATATCTAAAGCTCCTAAATCAGATTTAATTTTCTGAAACAGAGGAAGATAATTCAGATTAAAAAATTGGCCGGGGTCTGTACCGAGTTTGACTCCCAAAAATGTTAAGTGAGGGGAGGACCAGTTAAAAGGCGAAGTTCGGATTAACTCCTTCTTTAAAGTACTGGAAATACCCGTAGAGATTATAAGTGATTTGTTATGGTTGATCTTTAGGTTAGATAGAGAGCCAAAGATTTCTAAGTGTTTATAGATCCTAGGGAGGGCCTTGGAAGGATTATGGATCATAATTAGCATGTCATCCACGAATGCGGCTATTTTATGTTGCTGATCTCCTAGGGCTATACCTTGGATGTCGTCATCTAACCTAATAGATTGCAATAAGGGCTCTAGGGTTAAGACGAATAGGAGGGGTGACAAGGGAGGGTTATGGTCCTGAGGAGAGGATGTGGGTCCCAGTGACGGACATTAAGGCCACTCGTCTCATCAGGGCTTTCCATAGGTCCCATCCTGAGAAGGTGGGCTCTGAGTGTCCGGAGTCCACTCGTAGATGGAGGGGTACTGTCACAACCAGACAGCTGAGAAGCTCTGACCGAAGCCTTTCAGAACCTCCTCCTTGAGTTTTCTTTGTTCTGGTTTTCAGTTCCTCATCTCGTTAGCCTCTCTCAGCTGTCATGTAGTTGGACTGATTGCATCCCTTTAAATTCCTCCCCATAATGCATTAGTGTGCGGCTTATACAACTTTCTGGAGTGTGTGTGCATGCTGATCCTATTTTCCTGTCTTATACAAGATAAGTGCTGTACATTTATTTGTGATTTTCTGTTGGCTGGATCCCAGGTGACCCTGACTCCCTCTGTGTCTAGTGTAGGGAGCCGGTGGTCGTGTCCCCTTACTATTATAGGGTGTTCAGGTGTTATACAGTCGAGGTACGAGGATATGCGATCATCTACCATTGAGATTTTCGCATAGGCTGAGCAGTCAGGGTGAGTGCCAGGTCTTATGCAGGGGTCTCCCTTTTGTTCCTTAGTTTTGGATCCAGTGAGTCATATATTCATTTTGCTCTGTCTTGTTTCCTGTACACCTTCCGTGACAATATGCTTCTTAATTATATTAAAAGCACCCCCCCCCCAAAAAAAACTGTACGTTAACCACCCAGTCATAGCTAACATACAGCCATGTCTCAGCTATTCCCACTATGTTATAGTCCTCCTCACACATTACTTCTTTTAGTTCAACAGTTTTAGTAGTTAGGCTACTGGCATCAGTATAAATAAACTTAAGAGGTTTTGGGATATTCTTTACCCTACGCCTTTCCTTGTTAACTGTTCTAGTCCCTCCCTCTATTCCTTAGCTCACAGTTTCATTAGCTCGCCCCAGGACTACACAATCTTCCCCTCCTCTAATGTAATTACCCTCCCCAGTCCCTAGTTTAAACACGCCTCCAACCTTCTAGTCATATTTACCCCCAAAACAGCTGCATCTTCCCCATTGAGGTGCAGCCCATCCCTATGATAGAGCCTGTAGCCTACAGAAAAGTCGGCCCAGTTCTCCAGGAATACAAACCCCTCCTACATACACCAGTTCTTTAGCCTAATCTCCCGCAACCTTTCTGGTGTGGCTTATGGTACAGGTAGTATTTCGGAAAAAAAACAAAACATTGAGGTCCTTGCCCTGAGCTTGTGACCTAAATCCCTAAAATAATAGAGCTCCACCTACCTCTAACTTTGTCATTGGTTCCAATGTGGACCATGACAGCTGGATCTTCGCCAGCCCCTCCTAGTAATCTATCCACCTGATCCACGATATGTCGATCTTGAGTGCCAGGAACACACTGAAGGCAACACACCGTTTGACCACCCCGGTCTTTGTGACAGACCGCCCTATATGTACCACTAGTAATTGAGTCTCCCATTTATTAATTATCTTGGGGTTGTACAGTAAAATATACATTTTTGCTGATGATACTAAACTCTGTAAAGTAATTAACATGGAAGAGGACAGTATACTGCTGCAGATGGATCTGGATAGATTGGAGACTTGGGCAAAAATGCGCAAATGAGGTTTAACACTGACAAATGTAAAGTTATGCACATGGGAAGGAATAATACATAGTGATAAATTAATGTAGGGGGGCACTCAATTGCCTGGAACCAAATGGACACAGATGGACGATGATGCGGTCTAACTATTGCTAAATGTATTACCAATTAACAATATAAAATATATCATACATATCATATATTACCACACATAAAAGGCGCCTAAATAACAATGACAATGTGCATTGTCATAAAAGATTGCGTAATCTTTAAAATGCCAAATAGCAATCAGTCTAGTATAGGTCGCTAATAATGAAGCATAATCGGCTGACCAGCTGACTGCTCGTGATAAAGACTGTTGCTAACACCTCGCTGTGATAGCACGGATTGTCCCACAATAGGGCAATAGGGCAAGAAAATGACTGTTTCTTCCAGCTAATTCCGCTCCAGTCCACACTGTCACGAAAATATATGCATGTATGCCACTTTGCAATGAAAATTCAGCGTTCCAGACAGAGGCCAACAACTCTTACTAACTGGCTAGAGAATGATGTTCATTCACCACAAATATGTTGCTTACGGCCTGCTGACGTGTACCACTGCAACGTACTGACTCGGTACAGACGGGCTCCGTATTAGTATGGTCAACAAGTGTCCAGTCAGGGCATATATAGATGAATAGTAACAATGCTGGTTACATTACCCCTCCAGACAACCAATGTGATATTGTAGCCCCTGTAGGATAAATAGAGTCTGCGTGCGGTCCGCGGCATCCAAGTGGATGTGTAGGACCTTCCTGCTGTCTCACGTGTTCTCCGGTCACGTGATCTGAATTGACCCACGTGATCTAGTAGGGCGGAGTATCGGAGACTGTGACGGCTTGTGGCTTTTATGATCGTAAGGCGCGCGCCTGCTTCACTATTTCTTTGCTGAAGATAGTTGTTCCTTTAAAGTCTTTCAGAACGTCATGCCAGATGTTGGCTCCTTTGAATCCTGTAGCTGCTATCACCAAACGCGTTTCGGGGTCTTAACTTGCCCCTTCCTCAGTGGTCAGCAGCTTACTAAAGAATCAATCCTAAGGCCTCCTGCACACGACAGTATTTTTTAACGTCCCGCAAAACGTGGTTCCGTTGTACTGTGATCCGTGCCCGTTTTTTCTTCCGTGGGTCTTCCGTGAATTTTGGAGGATCCACGGACATGAAAAATTAAAAAAAAAATCTAAGTCAAGTTTGCCATTGAAATGATAGGAAAAAATGTACACGGATCACGGACATGGATGACAATCTTGTGTGCATCCGTGATTTTTCACGGACCCATTGACTTGAATGGGTCCGTGAACCGTTGGCCGTGAAAAAAATAGGACAGGTCATATTTTTTTCACGGCCAGGAAACACGGATCACGGATGCGGCTGCCAAACAGTGCAGTTTCCGATTTTTCCACGGACCCATTGAAAGTCAATGGGACCGCAGAAAAACACGTTAAACGGGACAACGGCCACGGGTGCATACAACGGTTGTGTGCAGGAGGCCTAATATAGAGGGTCTAATTAAGATGAGGAGGTGTCTCATTTGTTTGGGGATCCTAAAAGGTCCAAACTGGATCCATCCACTCAAAAACTGGATTGTCAGCCATACAAACCCTTTTTGTATTTCTATATCTATCTATATCCATGGCAAGTATCGTATTGAGGGTAAACTGTATATATACATAATAATAATAAATGGCAGTAAGGTAACACACAGAGAACATATTAATAACAATACAATATTACGCACTTGTCTCAAAGTTTCTTGTTATATTACAAATAATTTTTGATTTTCTCTAGTGTTTTTCACCAACAATTCTTATCTTTTGTGGTTTTTCTATAGATTCCACTACATCCTTTTATGTGGACAGATTGAATCATTTAAATAGGTCTATGGACTAGCACATGGACGTCTCAGTATACATTATCCTACCACAATCGATCCTATTATTCTCTCACTATTATTTCACACATTTTCTGATTTTTTCAAAATATTACTCCAATGCATTAGTGATCTATACTGATATTTATTTACTTACTAGCGATTTTTCTATAAAGATAATTCTATCAATTTATCCATATCTATATAGGTGTAAATGAAAAGCATTAGATCAGATTGGATATTCTTGCTATTAAAACAATAGATGCTAAAAATATATATATATAGAAGATAAAATATATAGAAAAAAAAGGTTAAAAAATACATAAAAATATATATGGTCTCTAAAACAGTAGTTCAATAAAATTATGCATTACAGGTGGGGTTGGTGTAGGTATAAAAATATTTTCAAGAGGTAAGGACTATGCAAACGAATGTAACGATGTTACAGCTACACCTACTTCAATTGTAGCTGGAGACTTCCAGTAGTATAGGACTTCTAAAGGTTTGAGAGTGATGGGGGTAACTGCCGAACAGGAAGGGGGAAATCGGGGTGCTGATAAACAGCCAGACACTCGATCCCCCATTACCACCCGACAGCGACCCCTGATCATTTATAAAAAGCTGAATAATTCAAATTCAGCATTTAAGCTGTGTGGAACAATAGTGTTGAATTTGAAGATCCTCCTTGATTCGGTACGTGACATTTTGGCGATATGATGGCCGCCTCTCCATGGTTTCTTGACTTTTTCAAAGGTCACGTACTTCAACAAGGAGGAATCTCTATTATGGAAGTTTTTGAAGTGTGACGATACAGTATGGGTATCAAATCCCTTTTTGATTTTAGCTACATGCTCGGATATTCTCGTTTTAAGAGATCTCTTCGTTCTGCCTATATACTGCGCATGCGTGAAACTTGGAGAATTGTGGCCACACTGCAGGCTGTCACTCTCGGGCAAGAGGGGGCGTGGTTCCTTGACTTGAAGCAAGGAGGCCGCTGCCTATAGCGCTGATGGAGAATAAAACTGCCTTTTATGAACTTACGCAGCATTGTACAACAGGATGAAATATATGATTATTAACAGGATGCGGGCTACTATGAGGTACTGCTGCTACTATGAGGTAGATGCATTTTTGAGGTGACAGGTTCCCTTTAATAGGCAGAGATGTTTCTTTAAAGCAATCTTCTCTACACTTCACTTGTCGAGCTGACTTGGACATAAGCATTTGTAATTTTTACCTTTACATCTGCAGCACTGTAATGTGCTATCAATACATGAGGGAGGGGTTATCAGTGTACATAGAGAGAGCTGTCAGTCACTGATAACACCTCCCTCCTGTATCGATAGCTCGTCAAAGGGCTGCAGATCTAAATGTAAAAATTACAAATTTTACTGAAATATATATACTCAGCTTCTCCTGCTCTATAACATGGTGTTGTCAGATTGCATTGCATTTTTCGGTTACAGATCTTCTTTAATAAGGACATGGCAGCTGATATCACTCTGTCATGGTCATTAAATTAGAAGAGCAGACTGGTTGCTCTAAAATCATTGTTACTCCCAAGGAAACACATGCAGTCATCATTACTTTGCATCAAAAGGGCTTCACAGGAAAAGGCATTGTTCACGTAAAATTTCACCTAACTCAACCATTTATTGGATCATCAGGAACTTCAAGGAGAGAGGTTCAATTGCTGTGAAGAAAGCTTCATGGCACCCAAGAAAGTCCAGCAAGTGCTAGGACTGTCTCCTAAAGAGGATTCACCTATGGGATCGGGTCACCACCAGTGCAGACCTTGTCCTGGAATGGCAGCAGGCAGGTGTGAGTGCAAGCCAAAGGCTTTTAGAGAACGGCCTGGTGTCAAGAAGGGCAGCAAAGAAGCCACTTCTCTTCAAGGAAAACATCAAGGACAAACTGACATTCTGCAGGAAGTACAGGGATTAGACCCCAGAGGTGGGGGTAAAGGTATTTTCTCGGATTCAGACTGTTTGGGACATCTGCAAAAATGATTGTCCAGAGTAGAAAAGGTTAACGCTACCATGAGTCCTGTGGCATGCCAACAGTGAAGCATCTTGAGACCATTCATGTCTTGGGTGGCTTCTCATACAAGGGAGTAGGTTCACTCACAATTCTGCCTAACAACACTGCCAAGAATGAAGAATTATATCAAAACATCCTCCAGGAGCAACTTCTGCCAACGATCTAGGAGCAATTTAGTGATGAACATTGCTTTTTCCAGCATGATGGAGTACAAGAGAAGTGACAAATGAGGTTTAACACTGATACATTTAAGGTTATGCAAATGGGAAAGAGAAATACAAGGCTACAAGACAGCAGTACATACTAAATGGTAAAACACTGGGTAACACTGAAATGGAAAAGGACTAGGGCGGGGACGATGGGTAAGCGAGGGTAGGAGTCTGCCTAATGCACCACCTTGCTACCCAGAAGTTGGGTCGCTTTCATGACCGCATCTGAGGCCATTCAGTCTCGCGGCCTGAAGCCTATGAGGCAGTAAAGCGGCGCAAGAAGTTGCCATGATGTCACGGTGTCCTCCTGCACTGGGTCTCATGTGATAATGTCATGCATGATCCAGCACAGGTGGTCCACATGACATCACAGCTCTTGTGTCGGGTCTCGTGCAATGACATGATCATACAAGACCTGGTGCAGGAGGAGTGGTGATGTCATGTGGATCACCAGCGTCACAATGCAGCAACACAGGAACACGGGACACAGATTGGAAGAGGTTTGTGGCCTGCAGCGCAGACGGTGGTGGAGGTAAGAGTTTGTTTTTTACCCTGAGCAATGGCCGAGCATTATATACTGGCACTGGGGGGAGCATTATATACTAGCTGTACAGGAGAGAAACATTATATACTGGCTGTACAAGGGGGAGCATTATATACAGGAATAACAGGGTGTGGAGGAGCATTATATGCTAGTTCTATGGGGGACATTATATGCATATTTACTATCAGTATTGGGGCATATACCTGTATATACAGAAACTAGGGTGGGGGAGCATTATATACCGGCAATTGGGGGTAGCATTATATACTGACTGTACATGGGGGAAACATTATACAACAGGGGATGGAGGAGCATTATATATGGGTACTACAGGGAACTATATATATATTTGACAAATGACGAGGCAGCACTTCCAGCTTTCAGTGATAGGGTGAAGACCCCAAAAGACTTTAATCCAGCAACGTTTCGGCCTACTCAATGAGGCCTTTATCAAGCTGATAAAGGCCTCATTGAGTAGGCCGAAACGTTGCTGGATTAAAGTCTTTTGGGGTCTTCACCCTATCACTGAAAGCTGGAAGTGCTGCCTCGTCATTTGTCCTGTATATATCGTGGAGGAGGGGCCGGCCTCTGTGAGGATTTGCACCCAGTGCACAACGTCTGACTGTGCTGCTGCATTATCTGTGTTTTTATTATTTATTTATATATATATATATATATATATATATATATATATATATATATATATATACACACACACACACACACTGGCACTATTGAGGCATATATATACTGGCACTATGGGGCAGAGGAGCATTATCTGGGAGTACTACAAGGGGCATATATATACTGGTAAAAAAAAAAAAAAATATATTATATAATGTAATTATGGGGGAGCTATATAATACAAGGTGCACTACAGGAGGGGCATTAAAAATATTGGGGGAACTGGTGGCATTATTACTACCAGGGATACTGTTAATGCTTTATTATTACTGGGCACAAGTAAAGAACTGAAATCCGTGTCGACCTCACCTGTAAGTCACTGGATCTGACCTTTACTGCTTCTTTTAAATATGCTTTAATCTTTTTTTTAGGAAGTAATGTCACTTTTAATTGATTCAGGAGATGGGGAGGGGGGCGCAATTTGCTTGCTCTGCCTAGGGCGCCGAAATACCTTGTCCCAGCTCTGAAAAGGACTTTGGAATTTTAGTGGACAACAAACTTAACTGTAGAAACCAATGTCAGACAACTGCTGCCAAGGCCATAAGGATAATGGGTTGCATTAATAAGGGTATAGATGCATGTGATGAGAACATAGCCCTTCCACTTTACAAATCACTGGCCAGACCACACATGGAGTACTGTGCACAATTCTGGGCTCCTGTGGACAAGGCAGACATAGCAGAGCTGGAGAGGGTACAGAGGAGGTCAACTAAAGTAATTACGGGAATGGGGCAACTACAGTACCCTGAAAGATTATCAAAATTAGGGTTATTCAGTTTAGAAAAAAGACAACTGAGGAGAGATTTAATAACTATGTATAAATATATCAGGGGTCCAGAGATATCACCCATGATCTGTTTATACCCAGCACTGTGACAAGGGGAAATCATCTATCTCTAGAGGGAAGAAGGGGATTCTTTACGGTAAGAGCAGTCAGACTATGGAACTCCCTTCTGTAAGAGGTGGTGATGGTGAATTCACTAAAAGAGTTCAAGAGGGGCCTGGATGTATTTCTGGAGTGTAATAATATTACAGGCTATAGCTACTAGAGAGGGGTCGTTGATCCAGGGAGTTATTCTGATTGCCTGATTGGAGTCGAGAAGGAATTTTTTCCCCTAAAATGAAGAAAATTGGCTTCTACCAAGTTTTTGGCCAACTTGCAGGATAACAGGTTGAACTGGATTGATGGATGTGTTACCATGTCACAAGTCAAAAGTGATATCCAGAATGCCAGGGTGAACTGCAGAAGTTAACACTGGAACTATTGAGTCTTTGCCTAAACCTAATGTATGCATCAATAAAATAAAAAATAAAATAAACGTATGAAATGCTTATAATTGTACTATACCATAGAAATATCTGACAAAAAGTTAGAAAAACACTGAAGCAGCAAACTTTGTGAAAATTAATATGTCAGTCTCAAAACTTTCGGCTGCAACTGTAATATCTTCCTTCTCTGATGTCATTGCTGTACCTAAAAAATCTAAAATTCACAAAAAAACTAAAACTACACTGTCATCTCAGGACATTGTTAATATTGTCTTTATTGTATACAAAATACTGTATAGCACTTATCACGTAAGCTATATAAGAAAGGTTCTTTACAGAGGAAGATGTTCTAAGTTTGCTGTCTAAAGTGAAGACAAATAAGTCACAGGGGCCTGATGAGATACACCCAAAATTATTAAAAGAGCTTAGTGGTGAGCTGGCAAAACCGTTAACAGATTTATTTAACCAATCATTAGTAACAGGAGTCGTCCCGGAAGATTGGAAATTGGCAAATGTCGTGCCCATTCACAAGAAAGGTAGTAAGGAGGAATCGAGCAACTATAGACCAGTGAGTCTGACATCAATAGTAGGCAAATTAATGGAAACCCTATTAAAGGATAGTATTGTGGAACATCTAAAATCCCATGGATTGCAAGATGAAAAACAGCATGGGTTTACTTCAGGGAGATCATGTCAAACAAATCTTATAGATTTTTTTGACTGGGTGACTAAAATAATAGACGGTGGAGGTGCAGTAGACATCGCATATCTAGATTTTAGTAAGGCTTTTGACACTGTCCCACATAGAAGACTTATCAATAAACTGCAGTCATTGAGCATGGACTCCCATATTGCTGAGTGGATCAGGCAGTGGCTGAGTGACAGACAACAGAGGGTTGTAGTCAATGGAGAACATTCAAAACAAGGTCATGTTACCAGTGGGATTCCACAGGGATCTGTACTGGGACCAATTTTGTTTAATATCTTCATAAGTGATATTGCAAAAGGCCTCGATGGTAAGGTTTGTCTAATTGCTGATGACACAAAGATATGTAACAGGGTTGATTTTCCTGGAGGGAAACGCCAAATGGAAAAGGATTTAGGAAAACTAGAAGAATGGTCAGAACTCTGGCAACTGAAATTTAATGTGGATAAGTGCAAGATAATGCACCTGGGGCGTAAAAACCCAAGGGCAGAATATAGAATATTTGACACAGTCCTGACCTCAGTATCTGAGGAAAGGGATTTAGGAGTAATTATTTCAGAAGACTTAAAGGTGGGAAGACAATGTAATAGAGCAGCACGAAATGCCAGCAGAGTGCTTGGATGTATAGGGAGAGGTATAAGCAGTAGAAAGAGTGAAGTGCTTATGCCGCTGTACAGATCACTAGTGAGACCTCACTTGGAGTATTGTGCGCAGTACTGGAGGCCATATCTCCAGAAGGATATAGATACTCTAGAGAGAGTTCAGAGAAGAGCTACTAAACTGGTCCATGGATTGCAGGATAAAACTTACCAGGAAAGGTTAAAAGACCTTAATATGTATAGCTTGGAAGAAAGAAGAGACCGAGGGGATATGATAGAAACTTTTAAATACATAAAGGGAATCAACTCGGTAAAGGAGGAGAGACTATTTAAAAGAAGAAAAACTACCACAAGAGGACACAGTTTTAAATTAGAGGGGCAAAGGTTTAAAAGTAATATAAGGAAGTATTACATTACTGAGAGAGTAGTGGATGCACGGAATAGTCTTCCTGCAGAAGTGGCAGCTGCAAATACAGTGAAGGAGTTTAAGCATGCATGGGATAGGCATAAGGCTATCCTTCATATAAGATAGGGCCAGGGACTATTCATAGGATTCAGATATATTGGGCAGACTAGATGGGCCAAATGGTTCTTATCTGCCGACACATTCTATGTTTCTATGTTCTTCAAGGAGTGATTTATTTGATTTTCTGTTGGCTTCTATCTGAGAAGTGAGATTTTATAGACAAATGTAAGGCCCCTTTCACACGGGCGAGTTTTCCGTGCGGGTGCGATGCGTGCGGTGAACGCATTGCACCCGCACTGAATCCTGACCCATTCATTTCTATGAGACTGTGCACACGAGCGGTGATTTTCACGCATCACTTGTGCGTTGCGTGAAAATCGCAGCATGCTCCTCTTTGTGCGTTTTTCACGTAACGCAGGCCCTATAGAAATGAATGGGGTTGCGTGAAAATCGCATGCATCCGCAAGCAAGTGCGGATGCGGTGCGATTTTCACGCATGGGTTCTAGGTGACAGTCTATTCACTGTATTATTTTCCCTTATAACATGGTTATAAGGGAAAATAATAGCATTCTGACTACAGAATGCTTAGTATAATAGTGCTGGAAGGGTTAAAAATAATAAAAAAGTTAACTCACCTTCTCCTCTTGTTAGCGCAGATGCCGGTCTGTTCTTTATCTGTGGGCTAAAGGACCTTTGATGACGTCAGATCACATGCTCCATCACCATGGTGATGGACCATGTGATTGGAGCATGTGATCTGACGTCACCTCAGGTCATTCAGTCCACAGCTAAAGAACAGAGTGGCATCTGCGCGAACAAGAGGAGAAGGTGAGTTAACTTTTTTATTATTTTTAACCCTTCCAGCACTATTATACAAAGCATTCTGTAGTCAGAATGCTATTATTTTCCCTTATAACCATGTTATAAGGGAAAATAATACAATCTTCAGAACATCAATCCCAAGCCCGAACTTCTGTGAAGAAGTTCGGGTCTGGGTACCAAACATGCGCGATTTTTCTCACGCAAGTGCAAAACGCATGACAATGTTTTGCACTCGCGCAGAAAAATCGCGCATTTTCCCGCAACGCACCCGCCTCTTATCCGGGCAAAAAACATGACGCCCGTGTGAAAGAGGCCTAAGAGTAAGTCAACTGTTTCACAGATTTTTTATTTCATCACTTTGTCTTGTTCAGCTCAGGGGAGATCATTCACTGGAAGCTGGCAAAATGTCTGTTAACATACAGAGGCCATCAAGGAAATCGGTCACAAAGATGCTGTGTAAGTATGAAATGAACTTCAGTATTGAGCAGTCTGTTCAGTGGAGATGAATGATCTCTTTGGCATGTAACCAACAATAAAAAAAAATGTGTCTAAAATGTGCTTGAAAAAATATATTGCATTACAATGTTCAATATACAAATAATGCAGCATCTTAAAGGGACAAAGCAAATAGAGCTACATTATGCGTGACCACTGACTATATTAAAGGAATTATCCATGATACATGACCACTGCAGCCATTCACTATCCGCTGATTGGCTGCAGTTATCATTTGCAGATAGTCACAATATTATTGCTACAGGGTACCAACAGAGGAGCGGTGGGGTATTTTCAAGGTGAATAATAAAAATTTAGCTATTTTATCACATACCCTGCATTCTGCAAAACCTTTAAGTTACCTGCATATATTGTGGATTACTCACGTCCATGCGGAAAAAAGCGCAACGTAATACAGTACTACAAAAGGAATGAGATTTTAAAAATCTCATGTAAACTTTGCATATATTTTCTGTGCAGAAATTGACCTGCCATATGGATATTAAAATAAGCACCATGTTAAGTGTTTGTGTGATTGCGCAAATCATAACTACATAAAAAAAAACACACTAAGGCCTCATGCTAAGGCCTCATGCACATGACCGTTGTGTGTTTTGCGATCTGCAAATTCCGGATTCGCAAAACGCGCATGGGTCTGTGTGCGTTCCGCAATTTGTGGAACGGCACGGACAGCCATTACTATAATGGCCTATTCTTGTCCGCAAAACTGACAAGAATAGGGCAGGTCATATTTTTTTGCGGGCCACGGAACGGAGCAACATATGCGGACAGCGTATGCGGAGTGCTGTCCGCATCTTTTGTGGCCCCCTTGAAGTGAATGGGTCCGCATCCAAGCTGCAAACATTGCGGCTCGGATGCGGACCAAAACAACGTTCATGCGCATGAGGCCTAATACTGTGAAAATAGTGTGGATTCATATACAGTTGCAAGAAAAAGTATGTGAACCCTGTGGTATGATATGAATTTCTGCACAAATTGGTCATAAAATGTGATCTGATCTTCATCTAAGTCACAACAATAGACAATCACAGTCTGCTTAAACTAATAACACAAATAATTAAATGTTACCATGTTTTTATTGAACACACCATGTAAACATTCACACTGCAGGTGGAAAAACTATGTGACCCCTTGGATTTAATAACTGGTTGAACCTCCTTTGGCAGCAATAACTTCAACCAAACGTTCCCTGTAGTTGCAGATCAGACGTGCACAATGGTCAGGAGTAATTCATGACAATTCCTCTTTACAGAACTGTTTCAGTAATATTCTTGGGATGTCTGGTGTGAATCGCTTTCTTGAGGTCATGCCACAGCATCTCAATCTGGTTGAGATCAGGACTCTGACTGAGCCACTCCAGAAGGCGTATTTTCTTCTGTTTAAGCCATTCTGTTGTTGATTTACTTCTATGCTTTGAGTTGTTGCCCTGTTGCAACACCCATCTTCTGTTGAGCTTCAGCTGGTGGACAGATGACCTTAAGTTCTCCTGCAAAATGTCTTGATAAACCTGGGAGTACATTTTTCCTTTGATAATAGCAATCCGTCCAGGCCCTGACGCAGCAAAGCAGCCCCAAACCATGATGCCCCCACCACTATACTTCACAGTTGGGATGAGGTTTTGATGTTGGTGTGCTGTGCCTCTTTTTCTCCACACATAGTGTTGGGTGTTTCTTCCAAACAACTCAACTTTGGTTTCATCTGTCTACAGAATATTTTGCCAGTATTGCTGTGGAACATCCAGGTGCTCTTGTGTAAACTGTAAATGTGCATCAATGTTTTTTTTGGACAGCAGTGGCTTCCTCTGTGGCATCCTCCCATGAAATCCATTCTTGTTTAGTGTTTTACGTATCATAGATTCGCTAACAGGGATGTTAGCATATGCTGGAGACTTTTGTAAGTCTTTAGCTGACACTCTAGGATTCTTCTTCACCTCATTGAGCAGTCTGCGCTGTGCTCTTGCAGTCATCTTTACAGGATGGCCACTCCTAGGGAGAGTAGCAGCAGTGCTGAACTTTCTCCATTTAAAGACAATTTGTCTTACCGTGGACTGATGGACAGCAAGGCTTTTGGAGATACTTTTATAACCCTTTCCAGCTTTATGCAAGTCAACAATTCTTAATTGTAGGTCTTTTGAGAGCTCTTTTCACATCAGGCAATGCTTCTTGTGAAAAGCAAACCCAGAACTGGTGTGTGTGTGTTTTTTTTATAGGGCAGGGCAGCTGTAACCAACACTTTCAATCTAATCTCATTGATTGGACTCCAGTTGTCTGACACCTCACTCCAATTAGCTCTTGGAGATGTCATTAGTCTAGGGGTTCACATACTTTTTCCACCTGCACTGTAAATATTTACATGGTGTGTTCAATAAAAACATGGTAACATTAAATTCTTTGTGTTTTATTACTTTAAGCACACTGTGAGTGTCTATTGTTGTGACTTAGATGAAGATCAGATTACATTTTATGACCAATTTGTGCAGAAATCCATATCGTTCCAAAGGGTTCACATACTTTTTCTTGCAACTGTATATTTATACAGTTTTGGTGTGGATTTTTTGCATACAAATCTGCATATGTGTAAGTACCCTAAGGCCTCTTTCACACGGGCGAGTTTTCCGCGCGGGTGCAATGCATGAGGTGAACGCATTGCACCTGCACTGAATCCGGATCTATTCATTTCTAAGGGGCTGTGCACATGGGCTGTGATTTTCACGCATCACTTGTGCGTTGCATGAAAATCGCAGCATGCTCTATTTTGTGCGTTTTTCAGGAAACGCAGGCCCCATAGAAGTGAATAGGGGTTGTGTGAAAATCGCAAGCATCCGCAAGCAAATGCGGATGCGGTGCAATTTTCATGCATGGTTGCTAGGAGATGTTCAGGATGTGGACCCGATCATTATTATTTTCCCTTATAACATGGTTATAAGGATAAAAAATAGCATTCTTATTACAGAATGCTTAGTAAATTAGGGATGGAGGGGTTAAAAAAATGAAAAAATTATTTAACTCACCTCTCCCACGGCCCGGCTTCTCTTCTGTCTTCTTCTTTGATGATCTGTGAGGAAAGTAACCTGTGGTTACATCACTGCGCTCATCACATGGTCTGTCACCATGGTGGTGGATCATGTGACGGACCATGTGATGAGCACAGTGACATCACCACAGGTCCTTTTCCTCAAAGAAGAAGAAAGAAAAGAAGCTGGGCTGCTCGAACAAGTGGATAAGGTGAGTTAAATTATTATTATTTTTATTTTTTTAACCCCTCCATCACTATTTTACTCAGCATTTTGTATTAAGAATGCTATTATTTTCCCTTATAACCATGTTAGCTGCAGACTTTTCAAAGCATCAAATTTGCAACAAAAAATGCACTTAGAAATTGTGGGTTATGGTGCAGTTTGGATGCAGAAATCCTCACAAAATTACTTGTGAATCTTCTGCGCTTTCACTAACACCCGTATGCAGGTATCCTTAAAGGGAGACTGTCCTGAGGAATTTCAATGTTAGGCTACCTGCACACATTGCACATTATGCTGGTAATACAGAGTACCTGCAAAGTGTGAAACACTTTCAGTTTTTTTTTCCAATTGGAAATTACCTACCGTGTGGATTTTTAACTCCTCTGCAGGTCAGTTGTTTTCTGCAGAGTTACCAGGGGGATTTGTGTTTTTCCTCACCAAATCCACATGCGTTACTTGCATGCGAATTTGATATGGATCTGCCACAGAGCTCACCCTTTGCAATGCAGTCATACAAATAAAATAAAAAAATCACACAATCAATTGATATACTGCAGGTTTCTAAATCCACAGTACGAATTTACAATACAAATGGTATCTAATTTCGTATATGTTGCTGGAACTGTATTATGCTGTGTTTTCTGTGTGAAGCACAATGTAATCACAAGTGCAAATTTCACCCTTTGCGGTGCAAAGGCTGAGATAGGGGAAAAAAATCACATCAAAGTAAATACATGCGGATTTTGGTGCAGAATTGATGCAGAAACAGAGAGAAATCTGCATGAAAATCTGCTGCTGATATTCTGTCTGTAAATGCGCAGCTATGTGTAGGTGTCTTAAACAGGCAAAATGTGCTGTAGGGCTAGCTCAGCTGAATGTAATGTAATATTTAACTTACTCATCCATTGTTTCATTCTGGAGAAAATGTTTTTTTAATCCACATGCAAATGAGCAGTTAAGTGCACTAAGGGCGTGCCTAAGCCACTCTGTGAACCCTTACTACTCCTGCTTCCTCTGCCAGCCTCGCTCTTTCCTTCTCGATTGAAGTTCCTGCAGAGATATTATCTCACCCGTCCCTGCCAATCAAGAAGGAGAGGAAGTAGCTGGCAAAGGAAAGAGGAGGAGTAAGCATGCACAGAGTGGCTTGGATACGCACTTGATGCACTTAACTGCTCATTACATATAGATCATAAGTACTTTTTCTCCAGAAAAAATGGACCACTAAGGCCGAGTTCACACTACCGTTATCTGATCAGTTATTTCCATCAGTTATTGTGAACTAAAACCAGGTGCGGGTCAAATACAAAGAACAAGTGCAGATCTTTCCATTACACCTTATGGCCTCATGCACATGCCGTTTTCTGTTTTTTTTCGCGGACCCATTGACTTTCAATGGGTCCGTGGAAAAATCAGAAAATGCACCGTTTGGCAGCCGCATCCGTGATCCGTGTTTCCTGGCCGTGAAAAAAATATGACCTGTCCTATTTTTTTCACGGCCAACGGTTCACGGACCCATTCAAGTCAATGGGTCCGTGAAAAATCACGGATGCACACAAGATTGTCATCCGCGTCCGTGATCCGTGTCCGTTTTTTCCTATCATTTCAATGGCAAACTTGACTTAGATTTTTTTTTCATTTTTCATGTCCGTGGATCCTCCAAAAATCAAGGAAGACTCACGGAACGAAAAAACGGTCACGGATCACGGACCCCGTTTTTGCAGAACCTAAAAAAAAAAAAAAAACAGTCGTGTGCATGAGGCCTATCTCTGAGTAGGCTTCACTACTGGCTTTGGCTCACAATAACTGATGGAAATAACTGATCAAATAATGGAAGTGTGAACTCAGACTAAGGCCTCATGCACACGACCGTTCTGTTTTTTGCGGTCATGTGCATGAGGCCTTAGGCTGAGTTCACACTTCCGTTATTTGATCAGCAAAACGGACAAGAATAGGACTTGCTATATTTTTTTACGGGGCCTCGGAACGGAGCAACGGATGCGGACAGCACACAGAGTTCTTATATAAAAAGGAAGATGGCTTCGGCAGCATGTAGCAGTATCAAAACTTCTTTATTTGTACCTCCAGACACAAATGTCAACGTTTCGACTGTTCACCAGTCTTTGTCAAGCCTAATGACATCAGTGTTGGTAGGCATATAAATACCCCCCATAATAAAAAACACGCCCCACATTCAATCAACAAAGCTAATCATTGTGATGGAATAAATCTGTACAGGTTATTACTTACTGAAACCGGCATGGCCTCCATCCTCCTCATGTGCGCCACAGCGTGTTGTTTACTCCATTGCGCAGCCGCGGCTCGCCGGCTACACATGTCGGAAGTGTCGTCAGTTACCATGACTACGGCAGGCATAGACGTCTCCGGCCAATAGAAAGCCAGAAGAGAACATTGTCGTCATCGTCGTCATCATCTGCGCGACGTCCACGTGACACCCCACATGGTGCGCACAACCGTGCGTCAATCTCATGGGTCACATGGGCGGCGCAGCCAATGAAGACACAATGCAAGTGTCGGAGCCATGGAGACCCCGACGCCGCGGACTGCGCAACTTAACCTAAGGTGATGTGCATGATCCATATGTCAACATGCACTCGATAAGTGGCTGGATGAACATTGTCAGATCAAGATCGCAACAATGATCACCACATTCTCCCTAACTAATGGCCAAATCAAACAGAGGTGGAGACCATGTCCGGCGTCGCACATCATTATGTATAGCACATATTTCACAAATGACACCCATCAGACAATAAAAGACATTATATCATACAATTATAGCAGTCACTATAATGGGGATGTGTTATCACATATAAAAAATTAATTATAAAAAATTAATTAATGATGTCCCTATACTGAAGAGGACCATCGAACGACCCACATCAGTCGATAGATGTAACGTTAAACTCCAAGTTTAACCCATAGACGTCGCGCAGATGATGACGACGATGACGACAATGTTCTCTTCTGGCTTTCTATTGGCCGGAGACGTCTATGCCTGCCGTAGTCATGGTAACTGACGACACTTCCGACATGTGTAGCCGGCGAGCCGCGGCTGCGCAATGGAGTAAACAACACGCTGTGGCGCACATGAGGAGGATGGAGGCCATGCCGGTTTCAGTAAGTAATAACCTGTACAGATTTATTCCATCACAATGATTAGCTTTGTTGATTGAATGTGGGGCGTGTTTTTTATTATGGGGGGTATTTATATGCCTACCAACACTGATGTCATTAGGCTTGACAAAGACTGGTGAACAGTCGAAACGTTGCCATTTGTGTCTGGAGGTACAAGTGTTAAGGCTGGCCGCAGGCTAGCCTGGATTTGTGGGAGGGGCCAGTACCTGTCTTAAGCAGTCCGGCTCTCCCAGGCAGCACGTCTGCATTCGGACGTCTGCTACTTCCGGGTGTGACGTCATCAGCAAGCGTCCTGCACGAGTGGGTCCTCAGAGAAGCCGGGTGTACCTTTCCCTTCAGTCTGCAGCTGTTAAAGATCGTTGTCCAGGATAACTGGTTTGTTTGGGCAGTGTGGCAACGTGGGGGAGGGTAGGAGGGTGTGAAGAGAGGGGGAAGTGTGCCGGAGGATCGCTTCTCCTCACTACGTTCAGGCACATGCAATTCAAGTTTTGGCACCAGGGGGCAGCATTGTCACATGGTTGGAGCTCACTGCCTTTTCAACATAACCTGCATTTAAGTTTACACAGGGGCTGCGAGTCATCTGGGCTCAGCAGGTTAAAACTCTGGTAGCTGGGTCCTGGTGCCATTACTGGGTTGATTACTTACAAGGTTGCTGGTGGTGCACATGTTTGACACTCTTCACATACACTACATACATACCTTAGACACATAGTTTGCACATCAGCCAGTTTGACGGAAAAAAAAAAAAAAAAAAAAGGGGGTTGTTAAATAAAGAAGGAAAAAAAAAAAAAAAAAAATAGGTGGATTGTTTAATAAAAAAAAAAAAAAAAAAAAAAAAGGGGTGGGAACCTTTTTCCACCAAACTTCGTGCATACACCACTAGCATAGGTACATTCGCTAGTACAGCCACACTCTCGCACGACAGACAGAGACACCTCGCATCATCTCGTAGAATAGTGTCATACGTCATACGGTCTGTTTTCCACAAATCCTATACTTACATACATCACCTACCACGTCTGTAGGTTCGTTAGCCCGCAGTGTTCGTTTTTAATGAATCTGCCACGTCACAGATTCAGACAAACTCGGGCTCGTCTCATACGTCAGTGGAAACGACTATCATACTCCCTGTCAGCCTCGTCGGCTTCTCGTTAAAACGTTCCACGCTGCTGGGGGGGGGGGTTTAGATTCTGTCACCTTGTCTGTCGGCTTATGGGCAGCAGGTCGTAGGGTTAACAGGTTGTTTTTGTTTTCTTTTTCCCCTCCTCTCTCCCTTTCTCTGTTGTTGTTGTGTGGTTGCAGTCGTCATGTCTCAGCCTTCAGACATTGAAGAGTTTGTGTCCTTGCCCCCAGTACCTCCAGAGGCGGGTTCAACCCGGGTCCCAGCCAGCAGGCTACCCAGTTTGACAAACTGGGGAGACCCATTCATTACTTGGGGAAAGCCCAGCTCTGCAACAACTTCAACTATGCTGTCTGCAATTTCAGCTAGTGCAGGCTCCTGCACATCTGTGCCACATGTTTTAGGGCACATCCGGTCACAGTCTGCACCGTGAAGCCGGCATGACTGAGCCGGGTGAATGTCGAGGTTCTAGACCAGCTGCTGCGACTTCATCCGGTGCAGTCGTTCCGCGCTTTTTTGGTGGAAGGATTTTCACGGGGGTTCCACACCGGGCTCATCGCCTTACCTCAGCAGACTCATGAATGCCCCAACCTGCAGTCGGCTTCTAGACGTCCTGACCTGGTGGATCTGCTGTTGGCAAGTGAGCTGGAGAAGGGCTTCATAATTGGTCCTTTCCAGTCCTCTCCTTTTTTCACATGGAGGGTGAGCCCGGTGGGGGTGGCACAGGGGAAATACTCCAATAAATTTCGTTTGATTTATGACTTGTCTGCTCCACATTCTTCTCACGTTCCTAGTCTCAACTCATTGATTCCGTCTGAGGAATTTTCATTGTAGTACACTTCCGTGGACCAGGCTATCCAGGTCATTCTACAGACAGGCAGGGGTGCTTGGCTGTCCAAAGCAGATGTCTCTGATGCGTTCAAACTGCTGCCCATTAGCCCATCTCTCTGGCAGTGGCATGGCATCAAATGGAGAGATGCTTACTATTTCGCCACCAAGTTGACGTTTGGTTCCAAGAGCAGCCCCAGTCTGTTTGATAAGTTAGCGCAGGCTCTGGAATGGATTTTGTTGGAAGTACGGGCTTGCCAGAATGTCATTCACTACCTGGATGATTTTCTGTTGATAGAAGAACCCTCACGGGCGCCTGTTGACTTGCAGATTCTCTTGCAAGTTTTCAAGGAGTTAAACATTCCGGTTGCTGCCCACAAAACAGAAGGGCCTGCGCAGGTTGTCACATTCTTGGGGATCTCCCTGGATTCACGCGACATGTCGGCCAGTCTGCCACAAGACAAACTCGACAGGATCAAGTTAGGTGTCCGTTCCTTGCTCACGTCGCAGGTTTGCACCAAGAGAGAATTGCAGTCTCTGTTGGGTATGTTAAACTTCGCCATGAGGATCATTCCTCAGGGTAGATCATTTATTTCTAGATTGCTAGTCCTACTCCAACAGACCAGTGATTTGGACGCATCAGTGCATCTTAATGCCAACGCCCGAGCAGATCTGTTCATGTGGGACAGATTTCTCAGCGGGTGGAATGGCATTTCCATGTTCATTCCAAGGGCCACGTCTGATTCTCCACACGTATTTTCAGACGCAGCTGCCTCGATAGGTTTTGCGGCCATATTTGGCTCACATTGGTTCGCCGGCTCATGGCCCACGCATGTACTACAGATGCCGGGGTTTTCTCAGACGTCGGCATTGTTCGAGATCTATCCTATAGTAGCAGCTGCTATAGTTTGGGGGCATAGGTGGTCGGGTCACACGGTGGTTTTCCACACTGACAACATGGCGACTGCAGAGATCATTAACAAGGGTAGATCTAAATCGTTACTCATCATGTCTTTCATGCGTAGGTTGACCTGGATAGCCCTGGAACAGGGGTTTCATTTTCATGCCCTGTTTTTGGACGGGGTGAGCAATATTGCAGCTGATGCTTTATCTCGCTTTGATTTTTCACGCTTTTTCTTACAGAACCCAGAAGCAGACTCAGTGGGCACCCCGGTTCCGGACTGGCGGCTGCTGGTCTTGGACTAAACTCGCTGATGGTGGTCGCCAGTTCACTCATTACAAAGTCTTTGTCGATCAGTACATTGAGGTCATACCGCCGAGCGTGGGTGGTTTTCTTAGACTTCCAGTTGCTATATCCTAGGGGTGACACTGGTCAGGTCAAGTATATGGTGGCTTTCGTGTCTTATTGTCACTCGGTATTGGCTTTATCCTACAACACCATTAGGCTATATTTGGCTGGGGTGCAGCATTTTTTGGCACTTCAAGAGCCAGACAGACCCTCTATATTTTCTGCTCACCCGATCAAGGCCATCCTCAGAGGCATTCAGAAAAGCCAGGTCACGGTCAAGTCGGTCCGTCAACCGATTTCGGGGGACACGTTTCGTAGCCTGTCGGAAGTCCTCACACTGTCACCATTCGGAGTCCTTCCCAGCCTGGTGATCAAGGCAGCTATGTACTTGGCGTTTTACGGGTTTTTAAGACCAGGTGAAGTGACACAGGCCAGACAAGGGGCGGTGGCTCTCCACAAGGGAGACTTAGTAAGGATGGGCAGTAATTTTCATTTGCAGTTGCCTCACAACAAAACAAGGCAGGTAGGTCCCGGCCATGTAGTCAAGTTCTTTCAGACCACAAACGCATGGTGTCCAGTGACAGTCTTGGACAACCTCTTGCTGGCCCTTAGTCTTCACAGCCCCACCGACCCATTACTTCCATTTCCGGTTGGTCCACTGACGTCCAGCCAGTTCATCAAACATATTCGCATCCTGTTGACCAGTGTAGGTTTGAATCCGGCTCAATTCTCGGGGCATTCTTTCCGCATCGGTGCGGCATCCGCAGCGTCCAAGCATGGAGTTCCTGCGCATATCATCAAACACTTGGGGCGCTGGCGCTCGGGGTGCTTTGTGCGGTATATCCCGGAGCCACAAGCAGAGCTGGTCCAAGCATTCAGTAAGTTGGCAGAGTAGCACGTCAGGCCAATCCTTCCCTCACTGGTGGGTTTTGCCCCCTTTTTCAGGCATACCGACCTAGTGAGGCCAAGGCACACCTCAGGCCAATCAGGTAGGGGGGTGGTGGTTGGGCATCTTCCACTCGTCAGGTCCTGACCACAAGTGTTAAGGCTGGCCGCAGGCTAGCCTGGATTTGTGGGAGGGGCCAGTACCTGTCTTAAGCAGTCCGGCTCTCCCAGGCAGCACGTCTGCATTCGGACGTCCCCTGCCCACCCATTCCCATTCTTCATTCAGTCATTTCAACCATCACATTCAGGGTATGCCCCCTTTTTCAGGCATACCGACCTAGTGAGGCCAAGGCACACCTCAGGCCAATCAGGTAGGGGGGTGGTGGTTGGGCATCTTCCACTCGTCAGGTCCTGACCACAAATAAAGAAGTTTTGATACTGCTACATGCTGCCGAAGCCATCTTCCTTTTTATATACGTATTCCAAGGCCTGATGGATCAAGGGCCTACGGCTAGGCTACTGCATTGAACGACGCATTATCTTGAGACCGTAAGGTGCTGCTTCTACATTTTCACGTTTAGCACACAGAGTTCTGTCCGCATCTTTTGCGGCCCCATTGAAGTGAATGGGTCCGCACCCGAGCCGCAAAAACTGCGGCTCGGGTGTGGACCCGAAAACCTTTTGTGTGCATAAGGCCTAAGACAAAGGTATCATTACATTTATTTGAGGTAGCACTAAAAGGCATTGTGCCTTGCGGCACACTCTTTTCAAATGTCCCAAGCAACAACATTAACCATTTTATAGTCAATGGTAAGATTTATTAAAACTGTGTAAAAATGTATTTGTTTCCCATAGCAACCAATCATAGCACAGCTCTTTTTTTCAAGAGCACTATAACAAATGAAAGTTGCACTGTTAGTTGTTGCTATCGGCAACACAGGTAGTAGTACTTTTAGACGATTTCATAAATTTCCCATTTGTCTTTTTTGCACAAACCACTTTGGCCCTGCTTAAAAATGTAAAATGAAAGCCCTGACACACAGAGCACAATTATAGGGCAACAGCCAGCAGGATTAACCCTATTAAGGCCTCATGCACACCGTCCGTTTGCTCCCCGCATCACGGATGGGTCTGCAATCCGGAGCTGCGGTGCGGAAAGGAGGCACGGAACCACTATGCAGTGCTTCCATGATGTGTCTGTCCATGCCTCCGCACCACAAAAAAAATAGAACATGTTCTATTTTTTTGCGGTGCGGACGGATCACGGACCCATTCAGGTTGAATGGGTCTCGATCCATCCTGGCCTCCGCACAAACGTTGCCCATGCATTTGGGACCGCAAATCGCGGTCTTCTATACACGGAACGGCCGCACAACGGCCGTGTGCATAAGGCCTAAGCCAGACATAATGGCTGGTAGGGCTTTCCCAGCTTATTAAAGCCATACCTTTTGTACCCTAATCCATTATGTTATTTATAAGAAATCAGTGTTTAGACAAATTAAGTGATAATTTGGTGCACCTTAGCTCCTTTGCTCTTACCTAGGCTGTGAGATGGTGCAGCTTTATAGCTAGTATCACTAACATCCTCTGCTAGCTAGCTACACACAGGAATCTGCACATTCTTCCAACTAAGGGCTCATGCACACAAACGTATTTTCTTTCCTCTTCCGTTTAGTTTTTTTTGCGGACCGTATGCAGAACCATTCACTTCAATGGGTCCGCAAAAAAGGTACAACATGTGCATTCCGTTTCCGTATTTCTGTTCCGCAAAAAAGTAGTGCACGTCCTATTATTGCCCGCAAATCCCAGTCCAAGGTCAAGTCAATGGGTCCGCAAAAAATAGGGAACACACATGGAATACATGTATTTCATTCGTATTTTGCGGATCCATACTGTAGAAATGCTACGCCCAGCCCATATTGCTCATGTGTTTGGTGATTAGTAAGTTATTGTTTCCGTTTCCGATCCTCAAAAAACTGATCGCATATGGAAACCATATGGATATGTTTTGTGGAATAACGAAATGGAAAAGGACTTAAATCAGAGAAAAAAAAACTTCAGATACGGAACAACGGATCAGTGAAAAACGAACTGCAAAACAACAACGATCGTCTGCCTGAGCCCTAATGCTCAGTCTCAGGCACTCCTACATCTTGTCCTAAGGCTTGTCTGCCCTTTCATTTATGCTCTCAGCCATATGTTCTTACTGCATGGCTAAATGCTGCAACGGATTAAGGAAAGAAAGGTCTGGCTTTAATCAGTAGACAATATGCCTGGTTTGATAGGGTTGATGCTGCTTACAGATGCCCTTAGGCCTATTGCACACGACAGTGTGGCTTTTTCAGTGTTTTGCGGTCCGCAAAAAACGGATCCGCAGAAAATACGGATGACATCCGCGTGCATTCCGTTTTTTGTGGAACGGAACATCTGGCCCCTAATAGAACAGTACTATCCTTGTCCGTTATGCGGACAATAATAGGACATGTTCTATCTTTGAACAGAACGGAAAAACGCAAATACAGAAATGGAATGCATGCGGAGTACATTCATTTTTTTGCGGACAATTGAAATTAATGGGTCCGTATATAGAACGCAAAAAATGGAGCGCAAACAGGAAAAAAAAGTTTGTGCGCATAAGGCCTTAAAGTACCAATGAAATCACAAGAGTGGCAACTTATTGGGAATTATTTTCAATATGAGATTTCACTAATGGTCAATGAAATGATGCTCTAAAGCAGGCATACTCAAACTGCGGCCCTCCAGCTGTTGCAAAACTACAACTCCCAGCATGCCCGAACAGCCTACTGGTATCAGCCTACAGCAGGGCATTGTGGGAGTTGTAGTTTTACAACAGCTGGAGGGCCGCAGGTTGAGGATGCCTGCTCTAAAGACAGTAATTTGGACAAGTCTGCACACCCTGTTGCAATTCTTATTGAGAACTATATGAGAACGCATAGCTTATATTTAATCTAGGAAGCTCACTCCTTTGTGTTCTGTTTTGCATGGAAGTAACTAGAATTCATGCAACCCTATAATAAAATTAGGTATGGGCCACTCATCTTGTGACAGCAAACTGAATTGTAGCAATGCAAACCACAGCAGGAAAAAGAGCCTCTCTTAGGTACCAACAGGCAGCCATCCTGTTTTTCCACACCAAAACGCAATACTTCTGCATCTTTACTGCATGCTTTCAGGTTAGTTCAGATAAATCATTGTGGAAGCCATGTATGTGGCGGTCGGGTTACATGCCACACCCAAGGACAGAGTGGGATTTCTATGGGCACATTGGAGTAAACAAATGCATGCCTCCCAACTTTTTAAAATTGCAGGGGGACAATATGTGCGGCGCGCATCGCTTAAATTTTTTTCATACCATGCCACAGCTCTAAAGCCTCATTCACACATCCATGTCCGTGCTCAAATCCATGAGCAGGTGGTCAGTCATGCATCCGTGAACCTGTCCTACCTGTGAAGGATCTGTGTTGGGTCCGTGTGTCCGTGTTTCACTGACACTGAACAGCTGAAAATTAATTTTCAAAGCATCTCTTCTTAATGTTCCGTAAAACACGGATGCAACACTGATGGCATCTGTGTTGCATCCGTGTTTTTTTACGAACCCCTAGATTATAATGGACGTGATGGATCCATGAACACGGACAAAATAGAGCATGCTTCCGTGCTAAAAACACTGACCTACGGACAGTGCTAAAACACTGATATCTGAATACACACGTTAAAATGAATGGGGACGTGTGCTGTCCGTGGAGAACATGTAAGCACACGTCCATAACACACTGATGTGTGAATGAGACTTCACTCCACCAAAAGCATAATTACTGACTCTGCAGCAGCTGGCGATCGGTTGGGTGAGTATAAGTTCCTTTAGTTTTTAACAGCAAGTGGAGCCCATGGGACAATTCTTTTCTTGCGCTTCAGTATCCATTTATTAGTACATATAAACCATGAGATTAAAGATATTTTTAGTTTCATATTGCACCAAATAATGGAGTTATGGTCTAATATATCGGTAGAAACCCTTCTGACACTTTAGTAAAGAGCAATTTAGTAAATTTAATAATGCACATATATGCAAATAATGCACATCCCATTGCAGATAATGGGGGCATATCGATAGGCTATGCCCCCATTGTCTGGTAGGTGCAGGTCCCACCTCTGGTAGCCGCACTTACACCAAGAACAGAGCGGAGAGAGTGGTGGAGGGCACACTGCGCATGTGCAGTCGCCCTCCATTCATTTCTATGGGACCACTGAAAATAGCCGAGCGCTGGCTCGGCTATTTCTGTCAGACCCATAGAAATTAAAGGAGTAGTTTCCGCCCAAGAGCGGTGCACTACCATTCACTTGTATGGGGAGAGCGCTTGCCAGTGGCCGGACCTCGAGAAACCCTAGCCACCACTCTCCCCGCTGCATTCTTTGTTTAGGACCCACACCTATCAGAAAATGAGAACATATCCTAGCGATATGCCCCCATTGTCTGTGATGGTAATACCCCTTTAAGGATAAAAGAGGGACAGCGGGACTTGGGTCAAAAAGAGGGACTGTCCCCCCAAAAGAGGGAAACTTGGAAGGCGTGCAAATGGCACTTTAAGGCCTCTTTCACACAAACGTGACAGATTGGCTCCGAATGCATTCAGGTTGCGTTCAGTGAAACTCGCACTATTATTCAAGCAAGTTCAGTCAGTTTTGTCTGTGATTGCGTTCAGTTGTTAATTTTTTTCCGAGTGGATGCAATGTGGTTTGATGCGTTTTTCACGCGCATGATAAAAACTGGAGGTTTAGAAACAACATCTCTTAGCAACCATCAGTGAAAAACGCCTCGCATCCGCACTTCCTTGTGGATGCAATGCATTTTTCACTGAAGCCCCATTCACTTCTATAGGGCCAGGCTGCGTGAAAAAAGCAGAATATAGAACTATACAATGCAGAACTGATGCGTGAAAACAAAACGCTCATGTACACAGTCCCATAGAAATGAGTGGGTCAGGATTCAGTGCTGCTGCTATGCGTTCACGTCACGCATTGCACCCAGGCAGAAACTCGCTCGTGTGAAAGGGGTCTTAGGCCCCTTTCACACGGGCGAGTTTTCCGTGCGGGTGCGATGCGTGCGGTGAACGTATTGCACCCGCACTGAATCCTGACCCATTAATTTCTATGGGGCTGTGCACATGAGCGGTGATTTTCACGCATCACTTGTGCGTTGAGTGAAAATCGCAGCATGCTTTATATTGTCCGATTTTCACGCGACGCAGGCCCCATAGAAGTGAATGGGAAGCGTGAAAATCGCATAGCATCCGCAAGCAAGTACGGATGCGGTGCGATTTTCACGCATGGTTGCTAGGAGACGATCGGGCTGGAGACCCGATCATTATTATTTTCCCTTATAACATGGTTTTAAGGGAAAATAATAGCATTCTGAATACAGAATGCATAGTAAAACAGCGCTAGAGGGGTTAAAAAAAAATATATAATTTAACTCACCTTAGTCCACTTGATCGCGAAGCCGGCATCTCCTTGTGTCTCCTCTGCGCTGAACAGGATCTGGGGACTGGGGTGAGCATTAAATAGAGGTTAAGGACCTTTGATGACGTCACTCCGGTCATCACATGGTCTTTTACCATGGTGAATCACCATGGTAAAAGATCATGTGACATACCATGTGATGACCGGAGTGACGTCATCGAAGGTCCTTAACCTCTATTTAATGCTCACCCCAGTCCCCAGGTCCTGTTCAGCGCAGAGGAGACACAAGGAGATGCCGGCTTTGCGATCAAGTGGACTAAGGTGAGTTAAATTATATATTTATTTTTTTAACCCCTCTAGCGCTGTTTTACTATGCATTCTGTATTCAGAATGCTATTATTTTCCCTTATAACCATGTTATAAGGGAAAATAATACAATCTTCAGAACATCAATCCCAAGCCCGAACTTCTGTGAAGAAGTTCGGGTTTGGGTACCAAACATGCTCGATTTTTCTCACGCGAGTGCAACGCATGACAATGTTTTGCACTCGCGCAGAAAAATCGCGCATTTTCCCGCAACGCACACGCCTCTTATACGGGCCAAAAATATGACGCCCGTGTGAAAGAGGTCTTACAGTTGCAAATGGCATTACACATCAGTGTATAGTATTTCAGAAATTTGAAAACTAATGCTGGGTTCACATCACGCTTTTGCCCTATGTTTAACTAGTAAAAAAAAAACTTTCACATGGGTGAGAATTCCGTGCGTGTGCAATGCGTGAGGTGAACGCATTGCACCCGCACTGAATCCGGACCCATTCACTTCAATAGGGCTGTGCAGATGAGCGATGATTTCTACGCATCACTTGTGCGTTGAGTGAAAATCACAGAATGTTCTATATTCTAGGTTTTTCACACAACGCAGACCCCATAGAAATGAAAGGGAATGTGTGAAAATCACAAGCATCTGCAAGCAAGTGCGGATGAAATGCGAATTTTTTTGCATGGTTGCTAGGAGATGACGTTAGTAAATTAATAAAAGTCAATTTACTGTATTATTTTCTCTTATAACATGGCTATAAAGGAAAATAATAGCATTCTTAATACATAATGCTTAGTAAAATGTTGCTTGAGGGGTTAAAAAATAATTAACTCACCTCATCCTCTTGTTCGTGCAGCCGGCATCTTCTTCTTTCTTCATCTTTCAGGACCTGCAAAAGGACCTTTTATGACGTAATCGCGCTCGCCAGGTGGTGAGCGTGGTGACGTCAGTACAGGTCCTGCTGAAAGAAGATAGAAGGATAGAAAGAAGATAGAACCCTTAAGCAACATTTTAGTAAGCATTCTGTATTAAGAATGCTATTATTTTCCTTTATAACCATGTTATAAGGGAAAATAATAAAATGAATAGAACACCTAACCCAAACTTCAGTGAAGAAGTCCGGGTTCGGATCTGGGTATCACATTCAGTTTTTTCTCACGCGGGTGCAAAACGCATTGCACTAGCGCAGAAAAAACTGAACATTGGAACGCAATCGCAGTCAAAACTGACTGCAATTGCATGCCTACTCGCGTGGTTTTCCCGCAATGCACGCGCGACACATCCGGAGCAAATCCGGGATGCCCGTATGAAAGAGGCATTAGATGTTGACGTATACTTTTTCTTTACAATGTAACTCTATGGTGACAGATGCCACTATATGGCATCGGTCTGAGGAACAGGGAGAGTGGTGGCTGGCTGGAGAAGCCACCGCCAAGTGCTCTCCTCATACAACTGAATGGGAGCGCTTGCGTGGCCACTGCTCCCATTAATTCCTATGGGGCCGAAAGAAATAGCTGAGCCAGCTCGGCTATTTTTAGCGGCCCCATAGAAATGAACAGAGGGTGGCTGCACATTAAAGTATATGTTTTTTGTATACGTAAGACAAAAACATGATGCAAACCCAACCTAATATTCACCCAAGACTGCCATTTTTATTTTGAACGGCTGCCATTTTTTTTTTGCCTTTTTGCCAGTTGAATACTACCAAAATGAAAAGTTAGGAGCTTGCATTATGCCAGATTACAATACAGTAAAATGTAATATATAACATAATACTGTGAGATGAACACATACAATGATAGACAGTTCCAAAATAACAGTGCTTTGTAGTTCTTAGAGTTACTAAATAATACCACAGCAGAAACCATGATTTCAGCTTTAGGATGGGGCAATATAATACAGACCCAGAAGTAATTACTCCTTTTTGCCCATGCTATAATCTGTTTCACCCATTCCCCAATGCTGCTCAATAATTGAATAATAAAATAATTTAGACAGTGTATTGGTAGCAACGCTGATTTAATAAGGAAGGTGAATGTCTTTGTATCAGTTGTGATATCTTCTGCTGATAACCTGATCCTTTTCAATAGACATAGCAGGAACAAATTTAATATAACCAAGTCATACATATTTATTACTTCTAAAGAAAAGAAATGTAGACTATTAATGCACCAAGATAGCTACATACCTTTCTGGCATATGAAATAAATAATCTTCCACTGTCACTAGAAATGTCCATTATTTCTCAGAATGTGTAATTTTCTGGAACAATCCAGTTTAACCTGAAGCATAACATTAATATTTCTTTACATATTAATATTATTTTTGTTTTCAGTTGTCTTAGTCATGGTCTTTGCTATCTGCTGGGCCCCCTTCCATGTGGACCGACTTTTCTTCAGTTTTGTTGTGGATTGGACTGAACCCCTTGCCAATGTCTTCAACCTCATCCATGTTATTTCTGGTATGTTATAAGTATTTTAACTGATTTATGGAATATAAATGTATATGTATACATGGTGTTATATGTTAATTGAAATTGGCTCATAATCTGGATCTTCTAATATAGTCTTGGGTTGACAGTATTATTCTGGCGCAAGGTGGTTTTCCTGAGACTTATACCCTAACATCGTCTACAAGTATCTAAGCGGGAATAGGGGTGATATGATTAGTCAGAGAAATGTAACGATCAGTAGGCAGTCCCACATAGCACAGAACTGAAAATAGTACTATAATTTGGGATAGGCAAGGTTATCAGCTAGACACGAAGGTACAAATTGACAAAGCGAGTTAGCAGGAGAAAAAGTACTGATTGACTTATGATTTTCAGCAGAAGTATGGACACCGAGAAATGTAACTAGAGATGAACGAATTCATTTGTAGATTCTGACAATTGTTCCGAATCTCCGATTTTTTTAGGCTCTGAAACTGACCCGAGCCTTTTCTGGTTAAATTTGGATGAATCTTGTCAAACGGCGCCCAGCGCTTAAGCAATCGATAGTGTTTTGCCACCACCAGGCAGGAGGTAATTGCAGTCAGCTGTGGCCAAGCAATAACCACAGTTTGTGGTGGCAATGATAAAAGTATAAACAGTTACATCTGACTCTGTGTCAGACCAAGGGCACAGGTGAGAGAGAAACTTAATGAGATAGGAGCTTTTCATAAAAAACAACAACTGCATTTTAGAGGGGACTAGCTGGGGTTATATACCAATTTCCGGGGCAATTGGAGCTTTGGTTCGGAATGAATAGATTCAGACCTGAACCAAACTTTTTGAAAAATTGGCAAATCCAAAACTAACAGAATCTTGGAAGATTCGCTCATCTCTAAGTGTAAACCATTAAAGTGTGTTATACTGCCATCAGAATCAAGCTTGAAAGAGGACTGAAGTGAAGTACACCCACTCTTCCAAAGAAGAGGTGTATCCACTAGGTTTGGCACTGCTGCCATGGGTTACCATTTGACTCTGTTGCAGTGGTCACTCCACTTACTGGAACTGCTGCACTAATATAAGACTGGAGGCTGCATAATTATGCCAACATATTGTGCTATGTCTGAGACACCTCTCCACATTGGAAAGTGTCACCTGTCTTGCATAAATATATGATATACTTTGTTGGATATATAGTGTTACATATGTGTTGTGTGGGTCTTATATGCTGGGAAGCACCAGAAGGCAAAAGAAGGTACCACACAAGGAGGTTAAAATGCCATGTGTGCACAGGCCCAGTGACGTCTCCTCTGATGTTCCTCATCTTCTCCATTCAGACCACCATGATGATTTCTTTTAGCCATTTCTTATCTCTGCAGGTTTTGACACACAGACATCTTAGTTTCCTACTTTTCCATCATCTTCGGTGCAAAAAATACCTCCTTTTAATGTGTGCCAGTACAAAAAATTAGCCTTCTTAGTGCTCCCAGTAGAGCCAATGTCCACATAGTGCCCCCCCATAATGTGTGCCAGTTTAAGAACACACCCCTTATGTGTGCCAGTACAAAATACAACTATTTAGTGCCCCCAGTAGATGCCCCATAGGCCTGAAGCCTATCGGAGGTAACGTTGGGGCAGGGAGACATAGCTTCCTTGCCCCACAACAGTATCTAACTATGTCACCATCCTGTTGATGGCGATACATAATCATGGTGCGCCACTGACACGGAGGTCCTGTGGGCCGCCCTGGCGCAGGGGACCGGCAGAGTTGGGACTGCTGCGACCATTATACCGTAGATAAGCCACTGTTCTCTGGACATCCTTCTCTCATTCCCACATAACTGTTCAATTTTTCCTTCATCGTGCAATTTTCTTTTATGGTTGTATATAGGCACAGACTTTTTTTTTATTGTCTTTTTCATATCATATACTTTCCTAAGCCATCAAAATGTAACTACATTTTATCCAGTTGCATATATGCAGGCACTGTTTTCAGCTTTTTGGCAAATCTGCAAGATAGTTCCAAAGCATGAAACCCTCTGGGGTCTTCATATAGAGCGTGTCTTGATTAAATGTCTGAGATATGATGAATTGCCTGGCATTTCTCGTAATAAGAAATGTTCTGACACCTGCTAAATTTTGGCCTCCATTGATACAAAAAGGTACAGTATCTAGATGTGGATCATTTCTGAACTGTGGCTAAAAATCACCTTGCCCTTTATCTATGCCTTCTAGGAGAACAGGGTTTTGGCAATGAACAGTACCTAAATATTTTCAGATAGTGAAGGATTCTGCATTTGTCACTCCTGCTGGTTCCACACCTGGTCTATTAGATTGGTTTTCAAACAAACAGCCAAGATTGTCCTAGAGATGTCCCTTTATTATAATGATTTAAGTAGAGAAAAATACATTTAAATGTCAATATGATCCATAGTAAACTTTGTTTGCCAGTTATACAAACCTGTATATGCCTAGATGAATTTTATTATACATGGAGACAGATATATATCTAGAGAAAGAAGAAAAATGAATATCTATCTTTATTTAAAAATTCAAAAAGGCAGCACACTCAAAAAAGAAATGGATAAAAAAAGTTTACTCACCCATGCGGATGCGATGTTTCAGCTCAATACCAGAGCCTTTCTCAAGGCTCCTTGCCACAAAGCACAGAGGGAAGGGGGGCCTAAGCTTAAGGCCTCTTTCACACGGGCGTCATGTTTTTTGCCCGGATAAGAGGCGGGTGCGTTGCGGGAAAATGCGCGATTTTTCTGCGCGAGTGCAAAACATTGTCATGCGTTTTGCACTCGCGTGAGAAAAATCGCGCATGTTTGGTACCCAGACCCGAACTTCTTCACAGAAGTTCGGGCTTGGGATTGATGTTCTGAAGATTGTATTATTTTCCCTTATAACATGGTTATAAGGGAAAATAATAGCATTCTGACTACAGAATGCTTTGTATAATAGTGCTGGAAGGGTTAAAAATAATAAAAAAGTTAACTCACCTTCTCCTCTTGTTCGCGCAGATGCCACTCTGTTCTTTAGCTGTGGACTGAATGACCTGAGGTGACGTCAGATCACATGCTCCAATCACATGGTCCATCACCATGGTGATGGAGCATGTGATCTGACGTCATCAAAGGTCCTTTAGCCCACAGATAAAGAACAGACCGGCATCTGCGCTAACAAGAGGAGAAGGTGAGTTAACTTTTTTATTATTTTTAACCCCTCCAGCACTATTATACAAAGCATTCTGTATTCAGAATGCTATTATTTTCCCTTATAACCATGTTATAAGGGAAAATAATACAGTGAATAGACTGTCACCTAGAACCCATGCGTGAAAATCGCACCGCATCCGCACTTGCTTGCGGATGCATGCGATTTTCACGCAACCCCATTCATTTCTATAGGGCCTGCGTTACGTGAAAAACGCACAAAGAGGAGCATGCTGCGATTTTCACGCAACGCACAAGTGATGCGTGAAAATCACCGCTCGTGTGCACAGTCTCATAGAAATGAATGGGTCAGGATTCAGTGCGGGTGCAATGCGTTCACCGCACGCATCGCACCCGCACGGAAAACTCGCCCGTGTGAAAGGGGCCTAACTCTTGCACCAGGGCCTTTAGCTATCCCCCTGCCAGAGAAGAACATGGGGGAAGAATTTTTTTTATAGCCATATATGATTTAAGATTAGAGATGTCGCGAACATAAAATTTTCTGGTGGTGATGGTGACCACAACTCTTCCTCTTCATGCTAATCATGCCTGATCCAGCACTCTTCGCAGGGCACGCCCCAGAAAAAACGCATATGGAATAAGGTCGATGATGTTGCCTTGGGTTTGACAGGCCAGGTTTGTCACCTCCACAAATGGACGCATGAGCCTACAGCCATTGTGCATGATCGTTCAGTAACGCGGCCCAAAAATACCCAGCTCCACAGAGGCTGTCCTCTTTTTTTTTTTTTTATAAAAAAAAAATCTGTTCTTAACAGTTTAATCTCTGTTTTGTCCCCATTCAGGGGCCGGTGTATGGAATAGATTTTAGGAACCGGGAGATAGAAAAAAATGCTTGGTCGCTCCTCTTACTTCCAATTTGGGGCACTGCGTGTACGGCTTGCAATGTACTGTGCCACCAGATATGAGTGGTGTGTTAAGTAGTACTGTTCCTATCAGTTTAATCCCTGTTACATCCCCTATCAGGGGACGTGTATGGAATAGATTTTAGACAAAGGCAAAGAGTTGTTAATATTTGACACACTCATGACTAGAGTTGAGCGAACACCTGGATGTTCGGGTTCGAGAAGTTCGGCCGAACATCCCGGAAATGTTCGGGTTCGGGATCCGAACCCGATCCGAACTTCGTCCCGAACCCGAACCCCATTGAAGTCAATGGGGACCCGAACTTTTCGGCACTAAAACGGCTGTAAAACAGCCCAGGAAAGGGCTAGAGGGCTGCAAAAGGCAGCAACATGTAGGTAAATCCCCTGCAAACAAATGTGGATAGGGAAATTAATTAAAATAAAAATTAAATAAATAAAAATTAACCAAAATCAATTGGAGAGAGGTTCCATAGCAGAGAATCTGGCTTCCCGTCACCCACCACTGGAACAGTCCATTCTCTGATATTTAGGCCCCGGCACCCAGGCAGAGGAGAGAGGTCCCGTAACAGAGAATCTGTCTTCATGTCAGCAGAGAATTAGTCTGCATGTCATAGCAGAGAATGAGGCTTCACGTCAGCCACCACTGCAACAGTCCATTGGCATATATTTAGGCCTAGCACACAGGCAGAGGAGAGAGGTCCCGTAACAGAGAATCTGGCTTCATGTCAGCAGAGAATCAGTCTGCATGTCATAGCAGAGAATGAGGCTTCACGTCAGCCACCACTGCAACAGTCCATTGGCATATATTTAGGCCCAGCACACACACAGGCAGAGGAGAGAGGTCCCGTAACAGAGAATCTGTCTTCATGTCAGCAGAGAATTAGTCTGCATGTCATAGCAGAGAATGAGGCTTCACGTCAGCCACCACTGCAACAGTCCATTGGCATATATTTAGGCCCAGCACACACACAGGCAGAGGAGAGAGGTCCCGTAACAGAGAATCTGGCTTCATGTCAGCAGAGAATCAGTCTGCATGTCATAGCAGAGAATGAGGCTTCACGTCAGCCACCACTGCAACAGTCCATTGGCATATATTTAGGCCCAGCACCCAGGCAGAGGAGGGAGGTCCCGTAACAGAGAATCTGTCTTCATGTCAGCAGAGAATTAGTCTGCATGTCATAGCAGAGAATGAGGCTTCACGTCAGCCACCACTGCAACAGTCCATTGGCATATATTTAGGCCCAGCACACACACAGGCAGAGGAGAGAGGTCCCGTAACAGAGAATCTGGCTTCATGTCAGCAGAGAATCAGTCTGCATGTCATAGCAGAGAATGAGGCTTCACGTCAGCCACCACTGCAACAGTCCATTGGCATATATTTAGGCCCAGCACACACACAGGCAGAGGAGAGAGGTCCCGTAACAGAGAATCTGGCTTCATGTCAGCAGAGAATCAGTCTGCATGTCATAGCAGAGAATGAGGCTTCACGTCAGCCACCACTGCAACAGTCCATTGGCATATATTTAGGCCCAGCACACACACAGGCAGAGGAGAGAGGTCCCGTAACAGAGAATCTGGCTTCATGTCAGCAGAGAATCAGTCTGCATGTCATAGCAGAGAATGAGGCTTCACGTCAGCCACCACTGCAACAGTCCATTGGCATATATTTAGGCCCAGCACACACACAGGCAGAGGAGAGAGGTCCCGTAACAGAGAATCTGTCTTCATGTCAGCAGAGAATTAGTCTGCATGTCATAGCAGAGAATGAGGCTTCACGTCACCCACCACTGCAACAGTCCATTGGCATATATTTAGGCCTAGCACACAGGCAGAGCAGAGAGGTCCCGTAACAGACAATCTGGCTTCATGACAGCAGAGAATCAGTCTGCATGTCATAGCAGAGAATGAGGCTTCACGTCACCCACCACTGCAACAGTCCATTGGCATATATTTAGGCCTAGCACACAGGCAGAGCAGAGAGGTCCCGTAACAGACAATCTGGCTTCATGTCAGCAGAGAATCAGTCTGCATGTCATAGCAGAGAATCAGGCTTCACGTCAGCCACCACTGCAACAGTCCATTGTCATAAATTTAGGCCCAGCACCCAGGCAGAGGAGAGAGGTCCCGTAACAGACAATCTGGCTTCATGTCAGCAGAGAATTAGTCTGCATGTCATAGCAGAGAATCAGGCTTCATGTCAGCCACCACTGCAACAGTCCATTGGCATATATTTAGGCCTAGCACACAGGCAGAGGAGAGGTTCATTCAACTTTGGGTAGCATCGCAATATAATGGTAAAATGAAAATAAAAATAGGATTGAATGAGGAAGTGCCCTGGAGTCCAATAATATATGGTTATGGGGAGGTAGTTAATGTCTAATCTGGACAAGGGACGGACAGGTCCTGTGGGATCCATGCCTGGTTCATTTTTATGAACGTCAGCTTGTCCACATTGGCTGTAGACAGGCGGCTGCGTTTGTCTGTAATGACGCCCCCTGCCGTGCTGAATACACGTTCAGACAAAACGCTGGCTGCCGGGCAGGCCAGCACCTCCAAGGCATAAAAGGCTAGCTCTGGCCACGTGGACAATTTAGAGACCCAGAAGTTGAATGGGGCCGAACCATCAGTCAGTACGTGGAGGGGTGTGCACACGTACTGTTCCACCATGTTAGTGAAATGTTGCCTCCTGCTAACACGTTGCGTATCAGGTGGTGGTGCAGTTAGCTGTGGCGTGTTGACAAAAGTTTTCCACATCTCTGCCATGCTAACCCTGCCCTCAGAGGAGCTGGCCGTGACACAGCTGCCTTGGCGACCTCTTGCTCCTCCTCTGCCTTGGCCTTGGGCTTCCACTTGTTCCCCTGTGACATTTGGGAATGCTCTCAGTAGCGCGTCTACCAACGTGCGCTTGTACTCGCGCATCTTCCTATCACGCTCCAGTGCAGGAAGTAAGGTGGGCACATTGTCTTTGTAGCGTGGATCCAGCAGGGTGGCAACCCAGTAGTCCGCACAGGTTAAAATGTGGGCAACTCTGCTGTCGTTGCGCAGGCACTGCAGCATGTAGTCGCTCATGTGTGCCAGGCTGCCCAGGGGTAAGGACAAGCTGTCCTCTGTGGGAGGCGTATCGTCATCGTCCTGCCTTTCCCCCCAGCCACGCACCAGTGATGGACCCGAGCTGCGTTGGGTGCCACCCCGCTGTGACCATGCTTCATCCTCATCCTCCTCCACCTCCTCCTCATCCTCGTCCTCCTCGTCCTCCAGTAGTGGGCCCTGGCTGGCCACATTTGTACCTGGCCTCTGCTGTTGCAAAAAACCTCCCTCTGAGTCACTTCGAAGAGACTGGCCTGAAAGTGCTAAAAATGACCCCTCTTCCTCATCCTCCTCCTCCTCCTCCTGGGCCACCTCCTGTTCCATCATCGCCCTAAGTGTTTTCTCAAGGAGACATAGAAGTGGTATTGTAACGCTGATAACGGTGTCATCGCCACTGGCCATGTTGGTGGAGTACTCGAAACAGCGCAACAGGGCACACAGGTCTCGCATGGAGGCCCAGTCATTGGTGGTGAAGTGGTGCTGTTCTGTAGTGCGACTGACCCGTGCGTGCTGCAGCTGAAACTCCACTATGGCCTGCTGCTGCTCGCACAGTCTGTCCAGCATGTGCAAGGTGGAGTTCCACCTGGTGGGCACGTCGCATATGAGGCGGTGAGCGGGAAGGCCGAAGTTACGCTGTAGCGCAGACAGGCGAGCAGCGGCAGGATGTGAACGCCGGAAGCGCGAACAGACGGCCCGCACTTTATGCAGCAGCTCTGACATGTCGGGGTAGTTGTGAATGAACTTCTGCACCACCAAATTCAGCACATGCGCCAAGCAAGGGATGTGCGTCAAATTGGCTAGTCCCAGAGCTGCAACGAGATTTCGCCCATTATCACACACCACCAGGCCGGGCTTGAGGCTCACCGGCAGCAACCACTCGTCGGTCTGTTGTTCAATACCCCGCCACAACTCCTGTGCGGTGTGGGGCCTGTCCCCCAAACATATGAGTTTCAGAATGGCCTGCTGACGTTTACCCCGGGCTGTGCTGAAGTTGGTGGTGAAGGTGTGTGGCTGACTGGATGAGCAGGTGGAAGAAGAGGAGGAGGAAGCCGAGAAGGAGGAGGTGGCAACAGGAGGCAAAGAATGTTGCCCTGCGATCCTTGGCGGCGGCAGGACGTGCGCCAAACAGCTCTCCGCCTGGGGCCCAGCTGCCACTACATTTACCCAGTGTGCAGTTAGGGAGATATAGCGTCCCTGGCCGTGCTTACTGGTCCACGTATCTGTGGTTAGGTGGACCTTGCTACAGATGGCGTTGCGCAGTGCACACTTGATTTTATCGGATACTTGGTTGTGCAGGGAAGGCACGGCTCTCTTGGAGAAGTAGTGCCGGCTGGGAACAACATACTGTGGGACAGCAAGCGACATGAGCTGTTTGAAGCTGTCTGTGTCCACCAGCCTAAATGACAGCATTTCATAGGCCAGTAGTTTAGAAATGCTGGCATTCAGGGCCAGGGATCGAGGGTGGCTAGGTGGGAATTTACGCTTTCTATCAAATGTTTGTGAGATGGAGAGCTGAACGCTGGCTTGTGACATGGTTGAGACGCTTGGTGACGGAGGTGGTGGTGGTGGTGTTGGTGGTACATCCCCTGTTTGCTGGGCGGCAGGTGCCAACGTTCCTCCAGAGGCGGAGGAAGAGGCCGAGGCGGCAGCAGCAGAATAGGCCGAGGCGGCAGCAGCAGAAGAGGTAGCAGGGGGAGCCTGAGTGACTTCCTTGGTTTTAAGGTGTTTACTCCACTGCAGTTCATGCTTTGCATGCAGGTGCCTGGTCATGCAGGTTGTGCTCAGGTTCAGAACGTTAATGCCTCGCTTCAGGCTCTGATGGCACAGCGTGCAAACCACTCGGGTCTTGTCGTCAGCACATTGTTTGAAGAAGTGCCATGCCAGGGAACTCCTTGAAGCTGCCTTTGGGGTGCTCGGTCCCAGATGGCGGCGGTCAGTAGCAGGCGGAGTCTCTTGGCGGCGGGTGTTCTGCTTTTGCCCACTGCTCCCTCTTTTGCTACGCTGTTGGCTCGGTCTCACCACTGCCTCTTCCTCCGAACTGTGAAAGTCAGTGGCACGACCTTCATTCCATGTGGGGTCTAGGACCTCATCGTCCCCTGCATCGTCTTCCACCCAGTCTTGATCCCTGACCTCCTGTTCAGTCTGCACACTGCAGAAAGACGCAGCAGTTGGCACCTGTGTTTCGTCATCATCAGAGACATGCTGAGGTGGTATTCCCATGTCCTCATCATCAGGAAACATAAGTGGTTGTGCGTCAGTGCATTCTATGTCTTTCACCGCTGGGGAAGGGCTAGGTGGATGCCCTTGGGAAACCCTGCCAGCGGAGTCTTCAAACAGCATAAGAGACTGCTGCATAACTTGAGGCTGAGACAGTTTCCCTGGTATGCATGGGGGTGATGTGACAGACTGATGGGGTTGGTTTTCAGGCGCCATCTGTGCGCTTTCTGCAGAAGACTGGGTGGGAGATAATGTGAACGTGCTGGATCCACTGTCGGCCACCCAATTGACTAATGCCTGTACCTGCTCAGGCCTTACCATCCTTAGAACGGCATTGGGCCCCACCATATATCGCTGTAAATTCTGGCGGCTACTGGGACCTGAGGTAGTTGGTACACTAGGACGTGTGGATGTGGCAGAACGGCCACGTCCTCTCCCAGCACCAGAGGGTCCACTAACACCACCACGACCATGTCCACGTCCGCGTCCCTTACTAGATGTTTTTCTCATTGTTATGGTTCACCACAACAACAAATATATTATTTGGCCCAATGTATTGTATTCAAATTCAGCGGGATATAAATTTGAGGCCTAGTATTTAGGCGCTGGGTGACAGGTATGGGTTTAGTGACAGAATTAGACTTGGAAATACACAGTAGCGGGTGTGTGTGAAGTTATTCTGAATGACCCAATGTGCACCTTCAATATTATATACCCTTTTTGGGATAGATTTCAAATAGCTCTGATATAGCAGGAACCACTAAATTATGAAATTGCTAAATTGGGAATTGTACTTCAACCCAGAACAAAAAATGTGCTTTGACGGACACTAAATATCTTGCCCAGCAACAACAGTACAGCGGTGGGTAACGAGAGATTTAGAGGGATTTAAATTTGAGGCCTAGTATTTAGGCGCTGGGTCACCGGTATGGATTTAGTGACAGAATTAGACTTGGAAATGCACAGAAGCGTGTGTGTGAAGTTATTCTGAATGACCCTATGTGCACCTTCAATATTATATACCCTTTTAGGGATAGATTTCAAATAGCTCTGATATAGCAGAAACCACTAAATTATGAAATTGCTAAATTGGGAATTGTACTTCAACCCAGAACAAAAAATGTGCTTTGACGGACACTAAATATCTTGCCCAGCAACAACAGTACAGCGGTGGGTAACGAGAGATTTAGAGGGATTTAAATTTGAGGCCTAGTATTTAGGCGCTGGGTGACAGGTATGGGTTTAGTGACAGAATTAGACTTGGAAATACACAGTAGCGGGTGTGTGTGAAGTTATTCTGAATGACCCAATGTGCACCTTCAATATTATATACCCTTTTTGGGATAGATTTCAAATAGCTCTGATATAGCAGGAACCACTAAATTATGAAATTGCTAAATTGGGAATTGTACTTCAACCCAGAACAAAAAATGTGCTTTGACGGACACTAAATATCTTGCCCAGCAACAACAGTACAGCGGTGGGTAACGAGAGATTTAGAGGGATTTAAATTTGAGGCCTAGTATTTAGGCGCTGGGTCACCGGTATGGATTTAGTGACAGAATTAGACTTGGAAATGCACAGAAGCGTGTGTGTGAAGTTATTCTGAATGACCCTATGTGCACCTTCAATATTATATACCCTTTTAGGGATAGATTTCAAATAGCTCTGATATAGCAGAAACCACTAAATTATGAAATTGCTAAATTGGGAATTGTACTTCAACCCAGAACAAAAAATGTGCTTTGACGGACACTAAATATCTTGCCCAGCAACAACAGTACAGCGGTGGGTAACGAGAGATTTAGAGGGATTTAAATTTGAGGCCTAGTATTTAGGCGCTGGGTGACAGGTATGGGTTTAGTGACAGAATTAGACTTGGAAATACACAGTAGCGGGTGTGTGTGAAGTTATTCTGAATGACCCAATGTGCACCTTCAATATTATATACCCTTTTTGGGATAGATTTCAAATAGCTCTGATATAGCAGGAACCACTAAATTATGAAATTGCTAAATTGGGAATTGTACTTCAACCCAGAACAAAAAATGTGCTTTGACGGACACTAAATATCTTGCCCAGCAACAACAGTACAGCGGTGGGTAACGAGAGATTTAGAGGGATTTAAATTTGAGGCCTAGTATTTAGGCGCTGGGTCACCGGTATGGATTTAGTGACAGAATTAGACTTGGAAATGCACAGAAGCGTGTGTGTGAAGTTATTCTGAATGACCCTATGTGCACCTTCAATATTATATACCCTTTTAGGGATAGATTTCAAATAGCTCTGATATAGCAGAAACCACTAAATTATGAAATTGCTAAATTGGGAATTGTACTTCAACCCAGAACAAAAAATGTGCTTTGACGGACACTAAATATCTTGCCCAGCAACAACAGTACAGCGGTGGGTAACGAGAGATTTAGAGGGATTTAAATTTGAGGCCTAGTATTTAGGCGCTGGGTCACCGGTATGGATTTAGTGACAGAATTAGACTTGGAAATGCACAGAAGCGTGTGTGTGAAGTTATTCTGAATGACCCTATGTGCACCTTCAATATTATATACCCTTTTAGGGATAGATTTCAAATAGCTCTGATATAGCAGAAACCACTAAATTATGAAATTGCTAAATTGGGAATTGTACTTCAACCCAGAACAAAAAATGTGCTTTGACGGACACTAAATATCTTGCCCAGCAACAACAGTACAGCGGTGGGTAACGAGAGATTTAGAGGGATTTAAATTTGAGGCCTAGTATTTAGGCGCTGGGTCACCGGTATGGATTTAGTGACAGAATTAGACTTGGAAATGCACAGAAGCGTGTGTGTGAAGTTATTCTGAATGACCCTATGTGCACCTTCAATATTATATACCCTTTTAGGGATAGATTTCAAATAGCTCTGATATAGCAGAAACCACTAAATTATGAAATTGCTAAATTGGGAATTGTACTTCAACCCAGAACAAAAAATGTGCTTTGACGGACACTAAATATCTTGCCCAGCAACAACAGTACAGCGGTGGGTAACGAGAGATTTAGAGGGATTTAAATTTGAGGCCTAGTATTTAGGCGCTGGGTCACCGGTATGGATTTAGTGACAGAATTAGACTTGGAAATGCACAGAAGCGTGTGTGTGAAGTTATTCTGAATGACCCTATGTGCACCTTCAATATTATATACCCTTTTAGGGATAGATTTCAAATAGCTCTGATATAGCAGAAACCACTAAATTATGAAATTGCTAAATTGGGAATTGTACTTCAACCCAGAACAAAAAATGTGCTTTGACGGACACTAAATATCTTGCCCAGCAACAACAGTACAGCGGTGGGTAACGAGAGATTTAGAGGGATTTAAATTTGAGGCCTAGTATTTAGGCGCTGGGTCACCGGTATGGATTTAGTGACAGAATTAGACTTGGAAATGCACAGAAGCGTGTGTGTGAAGTTATTCTGAATGACCCTATGTGCACCTTCAATATTATATACCCTTTTAGGGATAGATTTCAAATAGCTCTGATATAGCAGAAACCACTAAATTATGAAATTGCTAAATTGGGAATTGTACTTCAACCCAGAACAAAAAATGTGCTTTGACGGACACTAAATATCTTGCCCAGCAACAACAGTACAGTGGTGGGTAACGAGAGATTTAGAGGGATTTAAATTTGAGGCCTAGTATTTAGGCGCTGGGTCACCGGTATGGATTTAGTGACAGAATTAGACTTGGAAATGCACAGAAGCGTGTGTGTGAAGTTATTCTGAATGACCCTATGTGCACCTTCAATATTATATACCCTTTTAGGGATAGATTTCAAATAGCTCTGATATAGCAGAAACCACTAAATTATGAAATTGCTAAATTGGGAATTGTACTTCAACCCAGAACAAAAAATGTGCTTTGACGGACACTAAATATCTTGCCCAGCAACAACAGTACAGCGGTGGGTAACGAGAGATTTAGAGGGATTTAAATTTGAGGCCTAGTATTTAGGCGCTGGGTGACAGGTATGGGTTTAGTGACAGAATTAGACTTGGAAATACACAGTAGCGGGTGTGTGTGAAGTTATTCTGAATGACCCAATGTGCACCTTCAATATTATATACCCTTTTTGGGATAGATTTCAAATAGCTCTGATATAGCAGGAACCACTAAATTATGAAATTGCTAAATTGGGAATTGTATTTCAACCCAGAACAAGAAATGTGCTTGAACGGACACTAAATAACTCGCCCAGCTACAGCACTAGGGACAGATTTAGCTGGATATAAATTTGAGGCCTAGTATTTAGGCGCTGGGTGACCGGTATGGATTTAGTGACAGAATTAGACTGGGATATGGCCAAAAAATGAACAGACTATTGCTGGTTAAATGCACTTGGTGTGACAGCTTCACCCTGATGTAGGCTTTAGCCAAAAAACAACCACACCATTGAGGGTTAAATGCACTTGGTGACAGGCGCAGCTTGCCCCTGATTTTGTATATGGCCAAAAAATGAACAGACTATTGCTGGTTAAATGCACTTGGTGTGACAGCTTCACCCTGATGTAGGCTTTAGCCAAAAAACAACCACACCATTGAGGGTTAAATGCACTTGGTGACAGGCGCAGCTTGCCCCTGATTTTGTATATGGCCAAAAAATGAACAGACTATTGCTGGTTAAATGCACTTGGTGTGACAGCTTCACCCTGATGTAGGCTTTAGCCAAAAAACAACCACACCATTGAGGGTTAAATGCACTTGGTGACAGGCGCAGCTTGCCCCTGATTTTGTATATGGCCAAAAAATGAACAGACTATTGCTGGTTAAATGCACTTGGTGTGACAGCTTCACCCTGATGTAGGCTTTAGCCAAAAAACAACCACACCATTGAGGGTTAAATGCACTTGGTCGCAGCTTGTGCTGGCGCACCACAAGACACAAAATGGCCGCCGATCACCCCAGAAAAATGAGACTGACAAACGGTCTGTGCAGCCTAAAAACAGTGAGCAATTGAGGATCAGCAGCTCAATGATCCACAGCTGCAGATCGATCAGTTAATCAAGTCCTTTGGAGGAGTTAATCTGCCTAATCTCGCCCTACTGTCGCAGCCGCAACCTCTCCCTACGCTAATCAGAGCAGAGTGACGGGCGGCGCTATGTGACTCCAGCTTAAATAGAGGCTGGGTCACATGGTGCTCTGGCCAATCACAGCCATGCCAATAGTAGGCATGGCTGTGATGGCCTCTTGGGGCAAGTAGTATGACGCTTGTTGATTGGCTGCTTTGCAGCCTTTCAAAAAGCGCCAAGAAAGCGTCACAAAAGCGCGAAGAAAGCGACGAACACCGAACCCGAACCCGGACTTTTACGAAAATGTCCGGGTTCGGGTCCGTGTCACGGACACCCCAAAATTCGGTACGAACCCGAACTATACAGTTCGAGTTCGCTCATCCCTACTCATGACATAAATTTTATTCCTCTATGCGTCAATCTTGGTGTAGTGATGACTGTGCTCGTGCGCACTTTTGGGAGATTGCAGGCGATGGGGGTTTTTCAAAGCCTATGGTCATGCTGAGGTAGTGAAGTGACAGTTAAGGCTACTTTCACACTAGCGTTCGATCGGATCCGTTCTGAACTGATCCGATCATATTAATGCAGACGGAGGCTCCGTTCAGAACGGATCCGTCTGCATTAAAATGGCAAAAAAAAGCTAAGTGTGAAAATAGCCTCGGACGGATCCGTCCAGACTTTCAATGTAAAGTCAATGGGGGACGGATCCGCTTGAAGATTGAGCCATATTGTGGCATCTTCAAGCGGATCCGTTCCCATTGACTTACATTGTAAGTCTGGACGGATCCGCACGCCTCCGCACGGCCAGGCGGACACCCGAACGCTGCAAGCAGCATTCAGCTGTCCGCCTGTCCGTGCGGAGGCGAGCGGAGCGGATCCGCTCCATTCAGACTGCATCAGGGCTGGACGGCTGCGTTCGGGTCCGCTCGTGAGCCCCTTCAAACGGAGCTCACGAGCGGACACCCGAACGCTAGTGTGAAAGCAGCCTAAGTGACCCAGAAAACAATGATTCTGCAGTGTGGACATGGGCCTAGTAGGCTTTAATGATCACCTTAGATGATCACAAAGAAAATTAATGTTTTTTCTATGCAAAATTATCCAGCCGATCGCTTTTGGTCTGTTCACAATGAAGCAACGACCTTATCATCTGGGGTGTGCCAACATTGCCATTGCCAACACACTCATAGAGACGGTCGCTTCATTGTGATACGCAAGCCCCTTCACCACAACAAGGTAACAACCACGAAGGGGAATTGACACATGTATGTGCCTTTTTTTTGTTTTGTTTTTGCAGCCACAGTGCAGCACCAGAGGTCAGAAAAATTAGGCATGAACATATGGCTAAAAAACTAGGTATTGTTGCAGCTGCTACAGAATTTTTTTCCAGGCAGAAAGTGCACTAAAACATTGCGGCTTGAACCCTAGTTGGTGGAGGATAAGTCACGCAAGTCATCCGGCATGCAAAGATAAAATACAGCAGCTTGTGGACCATTTTTAGCCCAAGGCAGCTCATCTCATCAGGCCTTTTTTAGTCGAATGTATCGCCCACTGTCAGTCCCTTCGGGATCCATGCGTCATTCATCTTAATAAAGGTGAGGTAATCTAGACTTTTTTGACCTAGGCGACTTCTCTTCTCAGTGACAATACCTCCTGCTGCACTGAAGGTCCTTTCTGACAGGACACTTGAAGCGGGCAGGCCAGAAGTTCTATTGCAAATTGGGATAGCTCAGGCCACAGGTCAAGCCTGCACACCCAGTAGTCAAGGGGTTCATCACTCCTCTGAGTGTCGATATCTGCAGTTAAGGCGAGGTAGTCTGCTACCTGTTGGTCGAGTAGTTCTCTGATGGTGAACCCCGAAGGGCTGTGGAGATGCGTAGGACTTAAAAAGCTCCGCATGTCCTCCATCAACAACACGTCTGTAAAGCGTCCTGTCCTTGCTGGCGTGGTCGGGCGAGGATTACTTTCACCTCTTCCCCTGTTAGATTCCCGTTATGCTGTGACATCACCCTTATATGCTGTGTAAAGCATACTTTTTAATTTATTTTGGAACTACTGCATCCTTTCCGACTTCCGGTAATTCGTTAACATTTCAGGCACTTTCTGCTTATACCGGGGGTCTAGTAGCGTGGCCACCCAGTACAGGTCGTTCTCCTTCAGCATTTTTATACGAGGGTCCCTCAACAGGCATGACAGCATGAAAGACCCTGCTGTGCCTGCTGTGGTTGGTCTTCCTCCTCCTCAAAGCCACATTCCTCCCCTGACTCCTCTTCCTCAGACTCCTCTTCCAGCGTTGCCACAGGTCCAGCAAGCGATGCTGATAAGGCTGTTTCTGGTGGTGATGGTGACCACAACTCTTCCTCTTCATGCTCATCTACTGCCTGATCCAGCACTCTTCGCAGGGCACGCTCCAGGAAGAAAACAAATGGGATTATGTCGCTGATGGTGCTTTCAGTGCGACTGACTAGGTTTGTCACCTCCTCAAAAGGACGCATGAGCCTACAGGCATTGCGCATTAGTGTCCAGTAGCGTGGCAAAAAAATTCCCAGCTCCGCAGAGGCTGTCCTAGCACCCCGTTCATACAAATACTCGTTGACTGCTTTTTCTTGTTGGGTCAGACGGTCGAACATTAGGAGTGTTGAATTCCAACATGTCGGGCTGTTGCAAATCAAGCGCCTCACTGGCATGTTGTTTCGCCACTGAATATATGAAAAACGCACCATTGTCGTGTAGGAACGCCTGAAATGGCCACACGCCTTCCTGGCCTGCTTGAGGATGTCCTGTAAGCCTGGGTACTTATGCACAAAGCGTTGTACGATCAGATTACACACATGTGCCATGCACGGCACATGTGTCAACTTGCCCAAATTCAATGCCGCCAACAAATTGCTTCCGTTGTCACACACCGATCTCCAGTTGGTGCGGAGTCAGCCACTGATCCACCTGTGCATTCAGGGAGGACAGGAGTGCTGGTCCGGTGTGACTCTCTGCTTTCAGGCAAGGCAACCCCAAGACGGCATGACACTGTCGTATCCGGGATGTGGAATAGCCTCTGGGGAGCTGGGGGGTGCAGTTGATGTGGAGCAAGATGCAGCTGCAGAAGAGGACTTAGCCGAGGAGGTTAGCGAAGAGGATGGAGTAGGGGGGAGTAGAGGAGGTGGCAGCAGACCTGCCTACAAGTCGTGGCGGTGTCATTAACTCCTCTGCAGAGTCACGCATTCCATGCTTGGCAGCCGTCAGCAGGTTTACCCAATGCGCAGTGTAGGTGATATACCTGCCCTGACCGTGCTTTGCAGACCAGGTATCAGTGGTCAGATGGACCCTTGCCCCAACACTGTGTGCCAGACATGCCATGACTTCCTTTTGCACAATAGAGTACAGGTTGGGGATTGCCTTTTGTGAAAATAAATTTCGGCCGGGTACCTTCCACTGCGTGTCCCAATAGCTAAAACATTTTTGAAGGCCTCCAACTCCACCAGCTTGTATGGTAAAAGCTGGTGGGCTAAGAGTTCTGATAAGCCAGCTGTCAGACCTCGGGCAAGTGACATTGGCTTCTTACGCTCAAACATGTCCTTGACAGACACCTGACTGTGGGCAGATGAGCAGGAACTGCTCAAGGCGAGAGGCGGAGTGGCGGGTGGTTGAGAGGGGGCAAGAAGGACAGCAGTGGTTGATGTGGCTGAAGATGCTGGTCCAGGAGGAGGATGGTGGCTTTGAGTTTGTGTGCTGCTTGTACTCATGTGTTGATCCCATAGGCGTTTGTGATGTGAGATCATGTGCCTTCGCAAAGCAGTTGTACCTAGGTGGGTGTTGGACTTCCCACGACTCAGTTTCTTTTGGCATAGGTTTCAAATGGCATTGCTGTTATCAGAGGCAGACACACACAAAAAATGCAACACTGGTTACATCCACGGACACATCGTCATCATGAACCGCTTTACTTGTATCTGACAACTCAGCAAAGGAAACAGCTGCGGGTACAACATGATCATCATCACACCGTAAGTCCATGTATGTAATGCTGCCTAACTGAGACATATCCCTGTTATCTACATCCTCTGGCAATAATGGTTGCACATCAATCATTTCTTCCAACTGATGTGTAAATAACTCCTCTGACAGATCAAGTGAAACAGCTGTGGTGCTAGTGTTGGTGGTGGCGGCAGGCGGGCGAGTGGGAACTTGAGAGGTGCTCGAAACTGAGCTGGAGGAAGATGGTGTGTCAAGGTTCCGAGCGGAAGCTGTAGAAGATTGAGTGTCCTGTGTTAGCCATTCAACTATGTCCTCAGAACTTTTTGAGTTCAGGGTACGTGGCCTCTGAACACTGGGCATTATTTTAGAGCCAAGGGAAATCACAGCACAACAATCACGACGGCCCCTGCGGCGTGGCCTGCCTCTGCCTGTCATTTTTCTAGATTAGTTTAGTTGTACTATGCATGCAAGCTACTGTGACACCAGATATGAGTGGCACTGTGCACTGACAGAAGTTGGCAGAGTAAACGCTGTAGGCCTAACACACACGCTTTCAGAAAAATAACTGCTATTATATTACAGTCAAAATATATATTTATTATTTTTAAATGCAAGCTACTGTGGCACTGTCAGAATAGACGCTGTAGGCCTAACACACACGCTTGCAGAAAACGAACTGCTATTATATTACAGTAAAAATTGTTTGTTTTTTAAATGCAAGCTACTGTGACACCAGAGTGACACTGGCAGAAGTTGGCAGAGTAGACGCTGTAGGCCTAACACACACGCTTGCAGAAAACTAACTGCTATTATATTACAGTAAAAATTGTTTGTTTTTTAAATGCAAGCTACTGTGACAGCAGAGTGGCACTGGCAGAAGTTGGCAGAGTAGATGCTGTAGGCCTAACACACACGCTTGCAGAAAGCTAACTGCTATTATATTACAGTCAAAATTGTTTGTTTTTTAAATGCAAGCTACTGTGACACCAGAGTGGCACTGGCAGAAGTTGTCAGAGTTGATGCTGTAGGCCTAACACACACGCTTGCAAAAAACTAAATGCTATTATATTACAGTCAAAATTGTTGTGTTTTTTTTTTACTGTGACACCAGAGTGGCACTGGCAGAAGTTGGCAGCAGAAGTTGGCAGAGTAGACACTGTAGGCCTAACACACATGCTTGCAGAAAACTAACTGCTATTATATTACAGTCAAAATATGTATTTGTTTTTTTAAATGCAAGCTACTGTGACACCAGATATGAGTGGCACTGGTGGTACTGTGTACTGGCAGTAGTTGGCACAGTACACGCTGTTGACCTGACACACACACTTGCAGGCAACTAACTTCAATTATATTACAGTCAAAATTTTTATTTTTATTTTAAATGCAAACTACTGTGACACCAGATATGAGTGGTGGCACTGGGCAAATGGGCACAGTATAAGCTGTGAGCCTGACACACGCGCTGGCAGGCAACTGCAATTAGATTACAGAGGGGAAAAAAAAGCAGACTGATGTACTAGATCTAAAAAGGGCTTTTTGGGGTGCTGTCAGGACGCTGTCTTTACAGCAGAGATCAGATGAGTCCTTCAGGACTGCAGTGGACACTGAATACACTGGCCTAGCTATCGATTTCCCTATTAAATCAGCAGCAGCTACACTGTCCCTCCTCTCACTAAGACTGCAGCTTCCGAATGAATCTAAAATGGATGCTGTCCAGGAGGTGGGAGGGTCTGGGAGGGAGGGTATGCTGCTGATTGCCTGGAATGTGTCTCCTGACTGAGGTACAGGGTCAAAATTTCCTCAATGATGACGAATAGGGGGCGGACCGAACATCGCATATGTTCGCCCGCCGCGGCGAATGCGAACAAGCAATGTTCGCTAGGAACTGTTCGCCGGCGAATAGTTCGGGACATCTCTATTTAAGATGAGTCCAAAAATTTTATGTGCCTACAGAACTCTGAGATGTATATCTGGTTTTGGTTCTGACTTATGGATGAGTCCTATTAAACATGCTTATACACATATGGGAAATGTAGGGTTATGTAAAAAATGTAGTCCCCTCTTCTGATGTATGAACAGTGGAGAGATGGTTGGTTGTACAATACAAATATTCCAGAAATGTATAGAACTGTTAGTTTGTAAGGGGGTCAGGGACGGTATCAGCAGTAGCAGCAGTGACAGTAACTGTGACAATTGTGGTCCCACTAAAGAGTAGGGACGGTGGCAGCAGCAGTAGCAGTGGTAGTAACCGTGACAACAGTGGTCCTGTGACAAAGTGGGGACAGTGGTGGCAGCAGTAGCAGTGGCAGTAGCCATGACAAAAGTTGCCCTATGGCAGAGTGGGGAGAAGGGGCAACAGCAGTGGCAGTAAGGCTGTGTTAACATCACTGTTTATGTGATGATACGTCAGAAGAACCTAAAACCCCCCCAAAAATTCTGTGTTTTGAGCATCCATTTTGTCAATGTTTTGCATCAGTATTTGATCAGTAATTGTAAGCCAAAAACAGGAGTGGGTCCAAAAGAGAGATAAAATGTAATGGAAATATTTGCATCTGATCTGTGTTTTGGACCCACTCCTGCTCAGCATACAAATTTTGATCAAATGCTGATGCAAAACAACAACTGAAATAAAGTATTGGCTACGATTAATTTAGGTCGAGTTGGTGGAGTGATTTGTATTGTTCATTCCAGTAACCAATGTCACTCCTCCCATACAGCAATAATCCAGCTGCCATGTTTGATCCATCCAGCAAGTTCATCCCATCAGATTTCAACCCTAATACATGTTAAAAGCAAAATAACATTAAGTTCATGGAGGGATCCACAAGGGCTAAAATTTTGTTGCACTGCACAGTAACGTAGAATTTGTTTAAAATTTAAAATTTTCATGGTTGTCAGATTTATGTGGAACAAAATTTTCCATAACATAATGTGGTAGCTAGGAATTATGAATATTGTCTAGTTGGTGGACTGATTTGCCTGGTAAACCCATCGTAGTTCCGACCATAAACAATTGCAATAATGACGCAGACTATTTTTTTCGATAAAATAACTTATTAGCTACAATGAATTTGGGTTCAGTTGGTGGAATGATTTGTGTGGTTCATTCCGATAACCAACGACACACCTCACATATTGCGATAATCCTGCCAGGTTTCATCCATCCAGCAACTTCGGCCCATCTGATAATACAAGGAGTTATTTAACCCCAGACTTTCCGTGTCCAACTTCCTGGAGGGCCCAGAGGTGTTTAGCACTAACTGCTTTGTGCTGCACTGAAGGGATCGCCATGTGTCTACCCTTTGCCAACAGGTGCGAGTCACCTGCCCATGGTCGTTTGTCAGGATTGGGGATTGTAATTGGTGTTGACTTCTTGGACTTCGATCCAAATTTCAAAGAAAATTTGTTTTGCCACAAAGCTGAATTTCCTCGTGCTTCGTTGTAGAAAATTCATTTTCCCTGAATGCCAGTAAAAAAAAAAAATCATACTTATCCATTTGCTCCCAACGGCCGGCCACCACCATCTTGATTGAAGATCTTGCATGAAATCTTGTGCAACGTGATGTATGACATCACAGGCCGCACGAGTTTTCATGCTAGATCTTCAAACAAGATGGCGACTGCCGACTCTTCGTAAGCAAATGAATGAGGCAAGTATGATTTTATTTTTTCTTCTTTAATTTTACACTGTGTTATTACTGTCAGATGCTGCAATCAGCTATAAATGCAGCATCTGAGGGATACAATGACAGGAAGTGGTGCAATCACCATTCCCTGTCATTGCACCGACTACTTACAAAGAAATGTGCTTCGGGACAAAGTAACTTGTAACAAAGCACATTTTTATGTCAAATTCAGCGAAGCAACAAATTACATTTTTGAATACTTCGCTCATCTCTAATTGTAATACTGGAGGAGACTAATTTATTTGGAAAACGACTAATTTGGTAAACAACAAATGTATTCACTAAAAGTCTATTTTTTTGGTACAAGAGTAATGTTTTCACTAAAAGAATAATTTTTCAGATAAAAGAATAATCTTTCCGAATAAAAAATGACGATCAGCTCGTGGGCAACTCTGCTGTGTGAAGAATCAATTTATTTGCACTGCCCACATAAAATATGTAAAATAAGACCGCTCTGTAACACCAAATCACATTAACTGTTTGGCTAAATATCAATGTGGACAGGCCACAAACAGTAGAATGAGACAGGCTTATCACCCCAATTTGTGAATCAGGGCTTAATAGAATTGCTTATCTATTGTGTCTATCTAGAACAGAACAGACAGTGGCGTACAGAGATAAGTGGGGGCTCCATAGCAATGATCAAACCAGACAGCCCCACACAGGACAGAAGGGTTTCTGCTTAAACCCTTTTCAATGATCCTTGGGCCATTTTCCACTGCCTTATTTGCTAAAAGTCGGTCATTTAGAGGGTAGAGTCCTGACCAAGTTTTTACCTCCAGTAGAATAGGAGATGATCCCAAATAAGACTGGGCCCCCTCTTGCCCTGGGCCCCATAGCAGTTGCATAGTCTGCAGCTATGGTAGTTACGCCCCTGAGAACAGATTAAGTATTAATGGCACAGCAAGTGAACTAGATAAACACAGCTATATATTAAACCTCCTGTTGACAATGAGTCTGAAGCACAGTAAGTCTATGCATTACAGAACAGATTAAGAATGAATGCCGCAGTTGGTAAACAAGATGCACAGGGCGATTACACTGAGCCTGCACTGTCCCTGCAGTCTCTCTATGCTCTCCCTACAGTGTCTAAAAACTATCCCAGCGATCTTCCTACACTGTCCCTATCCAATATTCTACAAATAAAAACTTGCTAAAACACTGTCCCTAGTGCTTGCTACATCTCTCCTTATGCTCAATTCAAAGTGCAATGGCAACGACTGTTCGGGATAAAGCTTTTATAGGGCTGTGATATCACAAGGGATCGCTATCTGCTGATTGGCTGGCTGTACGGTATTTTCGGTCATATTGCATTCCCGGGCTTCTGACCATTTTAGGAAAAAAACTACTCGCTACCATGAAGTGCAATGAAATTTGTATTGATTGTGAATCAAATTTTCAGGTCAAAGTAAATTTGTTTCACTTCGATTCACTCAACAATAATCATAATATTAGATGTGCTTGGGTATGGAAGCAGATATAACATCGCTCTCCCTGTCTCCCCTCTGTATTGTGCTTGTATTTTTTTTTACAGTTAACTTTATTAATATGAGGACAACATCATACACAGATGGGCAACATTTTACAAATTACCTAGAAACACACACAAAGTGAAGTAGTTGTTGTAATAGCCGCAATGGTTTCCACCATTAGTGCTCTGCAGCTATCCCATGAATGTGTCCTGTGTGCTGACCCAGCTCATATACAGTACAGACCAAAAGTTTGGACACACCTTCTCATTCAAAGAGTTTTCTTTATTTTCATGACTATGAAAATTGTAGATTCACACTGAAGGCATCAAAACTATGAATTAACACATGTGGAATTATATACATAACAAAAAAGTGTGAAAAAACTGAAAATATGTCATATTCTAGGTTCTTCAAAGTAGCCACCTTTTTGCTTTGATTACTGCTTTGCACACTCTTGGCATTCTCTTGATAGGCTTCAAGAGGTAGTAATCTGAAATGGTCTTCCAACAGTCTTGAAGGAGTTCCCAGAGATGCTTAGCACTTGTTGGCCCTTTTGCCTTCACTCTGCGGTCCAGCTCACCCCAAACCATCTCGATTGGGTTCAGGTCCAGTGACTGTGGAGGCCAGGTCATCTGGCGCAGCACCCCATCACTCTCCTTCATGGTCAAATAGCCCTTACACAGCCTGGAGGTGTGTTTGGGGTCATTGTCCTGTTGAAAAATAAATGATGGTCCAACTAAACGCAAACCGGATGGAATAGCATGCCGCTGCAAGATGCTGTGGTAGCCATGCTGGTTCAGTATGCCTTCAATTTTGAATAAATCCCCAACAGTGTCACCAGCAAAGCACCCCCACACCATCACTCCTCCCCGTCCATGCTTCACGGTGGGAACCAGGCATGTAGAGTCCATCCAAGATCTCAAATTTGGACTCATCAGACCAAAGCACAGATTTCCACTGGTCTAATGTCCATTCCTTGTGTTCTTTAGCCCAAACAAGTCTCTTCTGCTTGTTGCCTGTCCTTAGCAGTGGTTTCCTAGCAGATATTCTACCATGAAGGCCTGATTCACACAGTCTCCTCTTAACAGTTGTTCTAGAGACGTGTCTGCTGCTAGAACTCTGTGTGGCATTGACCTGGTCTCTAATCTGAGCTGCTGTTAACCTGCGATTTCTGAGGCTGGTGACTTGGATGAACTTATCCTCCGCAGCAGAGGTGACTCTTGGTCTTCCTTTCCTGGGGCGGTCTGCATGTGAGCCAGTTTCTTTGTAGCGCTTGATGGTTTTTGCGACGGCACTTGGGGACACTTTCAAAGTTTTCCCAATTTTTCGGACTGACTGACCTTCATTTGTTAAAGTAATGATGGCCACTCGTTTTTCTTTACTTAGCTGCTTTTTTCTTGCCATAATACAAATTCTAACAGTCTATTCAGTAGGACTATCAGCTGTGTATCCACCTGACTTCTCCACAACGCAACTGATGGTCCCAACCCCATTTATAAGGCAAGAAATCCCACTTATTAAACCTGACAGGGCACACCTGTGAAATGAAAACCATTTCAGATGACTACCTCTTGAAGCTCATAAAGAGAATGCCAAGAGGTGGCTAATTTGAAGAACCTAGAATATGACATATTTTCAGTTGTTTCGCACTTTTTTGTTATGTATATAATTCCACATGTGTTATTTCATAGTTTTGATGCCTTCAGTGTGAATCTACAATTTTCATAGTCATGAAAATAAAGAAAACTCTTTGAATGAGAAGGTGTGTCCAAACTTTTGGTCTGTACTGTATGTCCTGTAACACTGTTGCTTACTGAATATCAGGGGTCACATGATGTGAAGGTTGTCACGTGACCGATGACATGTTTTTGATATGTCACTGATGTCCTACACAAGCCCTATCCATTGGTTATATCATTTTACTGTGCAGATATGGGTCATCTGTCCCAAATAAGAAAGGCCTGTACAAAAAATAAATACATATATACGTATATTTGAAAACTGTACGGTTTCCTATTAACTGTGATTTCCTTATAAAGACATAAAGTTAAGAAGTTTCACAGTAGCTCTTTATTGCAATGGACGATTGGAATGCAATAGCATATATATTAATTATTGAGAATGTCCCAATTCACTGTACCATTGATACAATATTCATAGTCAGACACCTTATGAATGTACTACATCTTCCATCATTAAGATAAATTGAACTGAGTTGTTTATATTATTAATCTATATGTTTTAATACATACTGTACGTGTAAGTGGGGCTTGATTGGTTGTAGTCCTAACACAACACATACAGTATACGGTCATCATTATAATTCTGCTTCTTCCAGGCAGGCACTGATGTAACTAATTTTAATCATCCATTGTACCCAGACACTTCCAGTATCCAGAGATCCAGAGACGTGCTCCTCATTTCAACATAACTGCACTGACGTGGAAAATATGTCTGTCTTCCTGTATCTGCTAGTTCGATATCATCTCATTGCAGATGTCACTCTACACATGGAGCTGTTGTTATGACTTAATGAAAAAAATGTCAGAAATGGATAATGTCTAAATTACAATGGAAAACCATAAGGCTTTAGATGGCATTTAGTGATGCACTCACTATATGGGAAACTGATACTTTTAGACACATGACATATTACATGCCATAATGTGCGTATAAAATACTACTATGAAATTTATATTTGTCATAGCAACTTAATGGGTTTTCTTTTCACAGTCTGACTCCACTGCAGTAGATATACAAGTGAAAAAAATGTGCGGAAATTTACTCAAACAGTATAAGTATGATGGCCATATTTGATTTATCCAGAACAACCATAAATACTCTACGGTACATTAAAAACAGTAATAAGAACTCCGCAAAAATACCATCACCTGCTGAGATCAGTAACTTATGCAGTCCATTCTCCAGTAGACTCTTCTTTTCTTTCCTTTAGATTGTACAGAAGTTATATAAACTGTTATACATAATTATTACATACTAGCAGAAGGACCTAGCTTTGCACGGATACATTTCATCTATTTAATTTAATGTTTGTGTGTGTCGTTAAAAGATATTGACAGTATCCCCCATAACAGTGACCTCTACAGCACCTGGCCCCTTTAACAGTCAACTCCACAGCAACCCATCCCCTTTACTTTGACCTTCACAGTGCCCTGCTGCCTTTACAGTGACCGCCACAGCAGTTGCCCCTTTAATAGTGGCTCCTGCCCCCTTAACAGTGACCTCCACAGCAGCCTGCCCCCATAACAGTAACATCCACAGTGAACGCCTCTTTAACTGTGACCTCCACAGTGCCCACCCCTTTAACAGTGACCTCCACAGCGCCCTGCCCCTTTAATGCTAGGGCTACGCGCGACATTTTGTCTCAACAATTTGCATATTAATAGGCTATGGTGTTGCACTGCGATTTTTCTGTGACTGTGGCGTCGCAGTTGCAGCATATCATATGTCGCAGTGCAACACCATAGACAATCATTATAAAAATTGTCGAGCAACGTTGGTGCGACATCAATGTCTCGCGACACATGTAGCAGTGTAGTTGTGCCCTATGTGTCATGTGACTTATTGTCGCACAACACATGTCGTAGTGTAGTCCTAGCCTAAAGCTGACCTACAGCAGTGAAGAAAAATGTCTGGGTTGTTATGGACACCTGGAGTAAAGCTGTGTGTATGTGGAGACTGAGGGCCTGGGAGCTTCTATTGGCTGATAAGTGACATGTAACGGTGTGTATGGCAATTGGGATATGAAGAGAAAGACTTGCAGGCTTGTATTGGCTAATGCAAGTAATTTTGGGGGGAATATCTCAGGAACGGTACATCCTAGAGAGCTGTGACCCCCCACAAGATTTCTTTCCATTTAGTAAGGGATGTGTATACCATGTGTGAACTGTTACACCTTCCTGCGGGGTTGTTTTGGGCAGAAACAGGAACAATCGACACCTTTGTAGCTTTTGCGTCACACTGTTGCCAATTTATTTTGCAAGTTGCTCAAAACAACAAACAGAAACCAAAATAACAATAGCCGTCTGGCTCCTGCCTATCTCACTCGGCAAACTCATAACACAAAACACAAAGAGCATTTTCAAGGGGAAAAGAGAGCAACTTACAGTTCAGTAGTTAGGTGGCGAAGCCAACCGCTCTCAGAGCTCCTAGACTTGCAGCTTTTCAAACAGACTGCCCAGACTCCCAGAGAGAGAGAGAGAGCTCCTGGGTCAGGGCTGCTGACTTAATTAGTACATCTGTGTGAGCAGTCCCCCAGGCAGGTAAAACCCGGACTGGCTCCGGGTGGTCAGGGAACCCACCCAACTCTTCCCTGACCGGCTCCAGGACCCTAAACTGGCTTTCTTTTTTTCCCAGGAAGCTTCTGGATACAAAGAAAACCAAACCTTCCTGGAGCCTTTTAACACATGAAGTGCCGGAAACTTGGTGCAATGTACACACCATCCAGCACTTTCTCTGCAAAACATTGTGACACCCTGTCACACATGTTTCATTGAAATCAATGGTTGCGTTTTTGAGTGATCGCGGAAGATACATACATATATGTCTTTCTTTATATATATATATATTTATTTATTTAATTCTTTTTATTTCTATTTTGTAAAAACATATACATTTATACCAAAAACACATCAATTCAACAATATAAGAGTCCATATTACAAATTGGTAAATATTATAGTGACTTTTGTTTGTTTTAGCCCAAATAGCCACCCACCACCCTTAGGGAGAGGGAGGGAGAGAAAAAAAAAAAGGAAAAAGAACTTCCAGACCTAATATAACAATTTGTTCCATATTTCATCAAGTTTTTCAGATTTTTTTTATATAGCACTTAGTCACCCGTTTCACTTTAATCAAGTTGACGACTGCTTCTCGCCACTGTCCCACTGTCGGAGGATCTTCCTTTACCCATTTCCTAAGTATAAGGAGTCTAGCTTGAAATAGTACTTTACTCAAAACCAATTGTCTTTTTGTTTAACTTCAGATGTTCGGTTGCCCCTAATATACAGACTACTGGATCTTCAAATATTTGAACCTTCAAAAATACTAATACTGTCTCTGGTATTTCTGTCCAAAATCTAAACAGTCTAGGGCATCTCCAAAACAGTGTATTAAGTCTGCTTTCTCTCCCCTACATTTTGGGCACTTGTCTGTAGCCCATTCTCTTTAACATCCAAGGGGATCAATGTAATCTATGCACTATAAAAAACTGTGATACCTTATGTGAACCTCTATCCGACACCATAGCATAGCTTCTAAGAGCATCTTTCCATTTCTCTTCTGTAAAAGACTGTAGTTATTTTTCCCATTTTTTTCCTGCAAGTATTGTAATCCGTTTTTTCTTTCCCTCCATCAAAATCCTATATCTTTTTGCAGTTGTTCCTCTTTTTTCTCCTCCATTGGTAAATTTATGTAATCTATCAGATTTTTCCTTTCTACATTTTTCTACCTGCACCACCGTTCTCAACGCATTCTTAAGCTGGAAGTATTTATAGATAACCTTTTGGGGGATACCAAACTCCATAGCCAGTGTATTAAAGTCCTTCAATTTATCTTCCTCAAATATCTGGCCTAAATACTTCATCCCATTTTTTCCCCAATCTATATAAGTCCTAATCATTTGCAATTCCTTTAAATTTAAAGTGTATAGTGCAAAAAAACTTTAATATCTAATATTTTTTTAACTTCCGCCCATATATACTCCAGTGAATTTAATATTCTATTTGCTGTATTATTTTTCCCTAGTGTGCCTGATTCCAATACCTCTAAGTGATTCCATTCCTCTCTCCAACCCAGTTTATTTACTTCCTGCCTTCCCACTAAACCGTTCAAGCTACCTTTTATCTGACCGTATTGTATTATTAAATAGAAAAACCAGTTCGGAACAGCTAATCCACCCTCTTACTGGAAGCTGAAGCACTTCTTTTTTTATCCTAGGGATAGCGCCTTTCCAAATAAAATGCCCCATTAAGCTATCAAATACGCTGCAGCCAATCAGTAGACAGATGTGAGCATGGGAGCATCTGTCGTGTGATGCTAGGCTCCGCCCCCCGCGCTCCTGCACGCTGGCCGCCCGTCCGCTCGCCGCTGACTGCTGATCCCACCGCGGACCTCTTGCTGCTGTGCCCGATGCTGTGCCCGCTTTTGGGACTCCGATGCTGAGGCTGAGGTTCCCGTCCGGCCCTGATTCGGTCCGATCATTGTTTCGCTGGGAGAGGCCAGAAGCTGGAGGTGATATCGGCGATACCTTATGTTACTCTGCGGCTTCCCACTGCAGTGAGAAGCGGAGGGGTTATACGATTGAACCAGCGAGAGTTGTGTATTAAGGTCGGAGTGGCTGGGGAGGCTGGAGAGGACGGGGCTGCAGCTGAAAATATTATTGGGCCTGATACAAAGTCGTATTATTTGCTCTGTGGGTCTATTTTTGATGTTCCTTCTTGCTGGAAGGAATAAAGTTATAAGCAAGAGAATATTATTGGGCCTGATACAGAGTCGGATTATTTGCTCTGTGGGCCTATTTTTGATGTCCCTTCTTGTTGGAAGGAATAAAGTTATAAGCAAGAGTGGAGAGAGGGAAATAGGGAAGAAAAAAGGAAAAAAAAAAGGGGGACTGAAGACATCCATTAGGTTGCTGACACAGTTCACTGTAGCTGCTATGTGTTTTCCCCTATTCATACTTTCATATGTGTCTGGACCCTAGACCCTAACCCTCTAAAGACAGCCGTTTCCTCCTACAGGACTAACCCCTTCTTTAATATCGTCAAACTTTTTCGGACTAACGAGGGACTAACCTACCTCTACGCGGCTCTATCCTGGTATTTAAACTCCAAAGTGACTATCTGCTGCGCCACTATTGTGACTTTCTATTCCTCCCGTTTTTGGGAATTGGACTCCTTCATCTTTTTTTTTGTGGAATTCATGGACATTAGGAAAGTGTTTTAACCTGTTTGCTGGAATTGTTTTTTTTGTTTTTTTTTTCTCTCTGCCTCCCCCTATACTAATATACTATACTAATATAATATACAAATTATACTAATAATTTGTGTCTTTAGCAAATGTATGGTTGTTTCAACTGACCGTTTGCTATAATATTGTCGACAAGATCCTAAATTTGTGGGTTAGCATATTGCTGGATCTGAGATTTTGGCGTACGACAAGCACATTAGTGTAACGTGTAACGTGGAGGGGGGAAGGTGAGGGAAGGGAGGGGAAAAGGAGGACAAAATTCAAAATGCCATAAAAAAAAGGGAGGAACAGCGCGGCCCTACAGGGAGTACCGCCAGGTGATCAGTAACAGGGTTAGAGAGCGGGTCTAAACAGGGTTTAAATAAGTTCTTGGTTCCGAACTCGCCTGGGTCTAGATCCCCACAAAAAGAAAAAACTATAGATGTCGGGCCCCAAGACTCGACACATGAGAATGGGTCTGCGGGGGGAGGGGGAGAGAGGGGAATCTTGGCGACATTTACAGAAACAGGCGCAAGACTGATGCAGGACATATTTTGCACTGTCTCTAGGATGAAAAACTTAATGGGCAATATAGTGACGCAACTCGGGGCAGTGCAAATGGATGTTACTGTAATACGGGACGAGATGGAGAAAGTAAGGCAGCGCCTCCATGAGATAGAGAAAAGGATTCCCGTCCTGGAACACTCTGTTCAGAATTTAGAGAAGGAGGTTGTACTTTTAAAACAGATAAATGCTAAGATGGAAGAAAACTAACTAATCAAGAAGATAGATCAAGAAGATCCAATATAAGATGTGTAGGGATCCCAGAGCGTGCAGAGGGGGATAATTGTACTGAATTTATGGAGAAATGGATAAGGGAGAATTGTAAAGAGGGTATTCTCTCCCCCCTGTTCGCTATTGAAAGAGCACATAGGGTCCCTACAAAAATAGGGTCCCAGGGGATTATCCTAGACTGACATTGGTGAAATGTCTATTAGCTAAGGACTGCGATATAATAATAGCCGATGCTAGAAATTCTGAAAAATATCAGATACAGGGTGAAAAGATAAGATTTTTTCCAGATTACTCAGCTAATACTAATGCCCATAGAAGAGATTTTATAACTGTAAAAAAAAGATTAAGGGAGGCAGGTCAAAAGTACAGCTTACTTTTCCCAGCAAAATTAAGGGTGGAATACAAAGGAAAGAGTGTGTTTTTCCAGACTCCGGAAGAGGTTAGTGAGTGAGCGGACGGGGAGGGCCTTTGAGGCTGGGGGTGGCAGAGGGGAAAGGAGCCTTTATGCTAGGTTATGGAGTCGCCCCGACTGCTGTTCAGCAGAGGGGGGGGGGGGGCTATTTAGGGTGGGGGGGTATCTATGGGATTTTTTTTTTTTTGTTCTTCGTTTTACCCTTCCCTCTCTGCTAGATGGTTAGGATCCTTTCGTTGAATGTGAGAGGTCTGCGAGAGAGAGTTAAGAGATATGCTATCCTTGAGTGGATGAAGAGGTTCTTGCCAGCCATCATCTGTCTTCAAGAGACCCACTTGGATAAGGAATCACTAAGGTGGCTGGAGAGGAGATGGATGGTGGAAGGGTACCACTCCGTATATACTACTTATTCTAGGTGTCAATCTTGATACATAATAAGATTAAATTTGAGTGTGTGGTATGTGAGGCCGATGATTATGGCAGGTACCTCTTTCTATACTGTAACATAGAAGGGATTAAAACCGCAATTGCTAATATATATATTCCACCACCATATAAGCCAGATGTCTTGTATCAATTGCACAGATTTATGTTGAATAGACAGGAGTGTGTAATGATTGCGATAGGAGACTATAATGCGGTAATGGACCCGGATGAAGCCATGTATTCCTGTTATTCTAAAACACATCAAACTTGGTCAAGAATAGATATGGTCCTGGGAAACAAAAATGTAATGTCCCAAAATAGGATTAGGATAACGTACATACCCATGGCCCTATCAGATCATAGCGCAGTGGTAATTGAACTAGATCTGAATAAAAATAATATTTTGCCATTGTTTAAGTTCAATTCCCATTGGTTGCCACTGATCCCAGATAAATAGAGTATAATTGAAGAACTAAAACATTTTTTTAAGGAAAATAATGACTCCGCTAGTAGGTTAATTGTCTGGGACACTGCTAAGGCATATTTGAGAGGATTGTTGTTTAAAAAGGTGAATCACTGGAAAAAAAGTACTAGAGAAAGTGGTAATGTACTGGAAAAAAAACTACAAGAAGCAAGAATAGCATGTATAAGGTACCCCACTGATTGTAATAAGAGAGTTTGGGAGGAAGAACAGGAAAACTTAAAAATACATTAATTAGAAAGAAGTAGGAAAGAATTACTTTTTCAAGGGATCCAGACAGCCTCAGAGGGTGAAAAGGTTGGTAAAATCTTAGCAAGTATAGTAAGAAATCAAAGAGGGAAATCCTGGATTGGCGCGATTAGAGATAAAATGGGCGAAATAATTAGTACATCGGAAGGTATTAAAGAAGTGTTTTTGGAATACTTCCTGAAACTATATAAGTCCGGGGTACGATATTCAAAACAAGATTTAGACCTATATTTAGATCAGATTGCTTTCAGAGAGATATCCCAGGCCCAAAAAGAATATTTAAAAAAAGAAATATCGGTGGCGGAAATAAATGAGGTTCTGGGGAAGGTAAAATCTGAAAAAGCACCAGGTGGTGATGGGCTCCTCTTCGAAATATATAAAACCTTTTCTCAGGTGTTAGTACCAGAGTTAAAAATAACACTGAATGAGGCCCAAAAATTAGGTGATCCCATGAAAGAGGCAATTATCACATTAATCCCAAAAAAGGGGAAAGAACAATTAGATCCTGGGTCATACAGGCCAATATCTCTCCTAAACACGGATATTAAAATTCTGGCAAAGGTTTTGGCTGATAGGCTGTCGAAGGTTATTCAAGTAGTAATAAATGAAGATCAGACAGGCTTTATACCGGGTGGAACGATATACTCAAATATAAGAAGATTGTTCCTTAATATCAAAGCCAATAGATTAGAAGCAGGGGAGAAAGTGGTACTTTCACTGGACGCTCAAAAGGCATTTGATTGTATCGAGAGGGAATATTTATGGGCAGTATTAAAAAGGATTGGTATAGGGGAGGGATTTATAAGATGGATTCAGCTTATATATCTTAATCCAAGGGCTAGAGTAATGGTGGATGGGAGCTTGTCCCTGCCACTTGCCCTTTACTGTGGCACTAGGCAGGGATGCCCTCTCTCCCCATTACTATTTGCTATCGCAATTGAGCCTTTGGCAAGTATAATAAGAGATGATAGGGAGATTAAAGGGTTTCAATACGTGGGTGGAGAAGAAAAATTGTTAATGTACGCGGACGATATTTTATTGTTTTTGCACAATACTGGGGATCAGTTTAATAGAGTAATAGAAATAATAGATTCGTTTTTGTTAGTTTTTTCGGTTTAAATATTAATTGGGGGAAATCACATATGATGTTATTAGGAGACGGACAATCACAGGGAGATTCAAGGGTGCATGTCCTTGAAAAACAGGAGAACTTTAAATATCTAGGCATACAAATTTCTGGAAATATAGAAGAATATGAAATAATGTACTCCCCTTAACCGCTTGCCGCCACGCTAACGCCGAAAGGCGTCATCGCGGCGGCTCTCCCAGGTCACACTAACTCCAATAGGCGTCATCTCGCGTAAGCCAAGATTTCCTGTGAACGCGCGCACGCAGGCGCGCGCGCTCACAGGAACGGAAGGTAAGCGAGTGGATCTCCAGCCTGCCAGCAGCGATCGCTCGCTGGCAGGCTGGAGATGTGATTTTTTTTAACCCCTAACAGGTATATTAGACGCTGTTTTGATAACAGCGTCTAATATACCTGCTACCTGGTCCTCTGGTGGTCCCTTTTGTTAGGATCGACCACCAGAGGACTCAGGCAGCTCACTAAAGTAGCACCAAACACCACTACACTACACTACACCCCCCCTGTCACTTATTAACCCTTTATAAACCACTGATCAGCCCATATAGACTCCCTGATCACCCCCCTGTCATTGATCACCCCCCTGTCATTGATCACCCCCCTGTAAGGCTCCATTCAGAGGTCCGTATGATTTTTACGGATCCACGGATACATGGATCGGATCCGCAAAACGCATACAGACGTCTGAATGGAGCCTTACAGGGGGGTGATCAGTGACAGGGGGGTGATCACCCCATATACACTCCCTGATCACCCCCTGTCATTGATCACCCCCCTGTCATTGATCACCCCCCTGTCATTGATCACCCCCCTGTAAGGCTCCATTCAGACGTCCGTATGATTTTTTACGGATCCACGGATACTTGGATCGGATCCGCAAAACACATGCGGACGACTGAATGGAGCCTTACAGGGGGGTGATCAATGACAGAGGGGTGATCACCCATATAGACTCCCTGATCACCTCCGTCATTGATCACCCCCCTGTAAGGCTCCATTCAGACGTCCGCATGTGTTTTGCGGATCCGATCCATGTATCCGTGGATCCGTAAAAAATCATACGGACGTCTGAATGGAACCTTACAGGGGGGTGATCAATGACGGAGGTGATCAGGGAGTCTATATGGGTGATCACCCCTCTGTCATTGATCACCCCCCTGTAAGGCTCCATTCAGACGTCCGCATGTGTTTTGCGGATCCGATCCATGTATCCGTGGATCCGTAAAAAATCATACGGACGTCTGAATGGAGCCTTACAGGGGGGTGATCAATGACGGAGGTGATCAGGGAGTCTATATGGATGATTACCCCTCTGTCATTGATCACCCCTCTGTAAGGCTCCATTCAGACGTCCGCATGTTTTGCGGATCCGATCCATGTATCCGTGGATCCGTAAAAAATCATACGGACGTCTGAATGGAGCCTTACAAGGGGGTGATCATTGACGAAGGTGATCAGGGAGTCTATATGGGTGATCACCCCTCTCTCATTGATCACCCCCCTGTAAGGCTCCATTCAGACGTCCGCATGTGTTTTGCGGATCCGATCCATGTATCCGTGGATCCGTAAAAAATCATACGGACGTCTGAATGGAGCCTTACAGGGGGGTGATCAATGACAGGGGGGTGATCACCCCATATAGATTCCCTGATCACCCCCCTGTCATTGATCACCCCCTGTAAGGCACCATTTAGACATTTTTTTGGGCACAAGTTAGCGGAAAGTTTTTGTTTGTTTTTGTTTTTTCTTACTAAGTCTCATATTCCACTAACTTGTGTCAAAAAATAAAATCTCACATGAACTCACCATACCCCTCACGGAATCCAAATGCGTAAATTTTTTTAGACATTTATATTCCAGACTTCTTCTGACGCTGTAGGGCCGCTAAAATGCCAGGGCAGTATAAGTACCCCACATGTGACCCCATTCCGGAAAGAAGACAGCCCAAGGTATTCGCTGAGGGGCATATTGAGTCCATGAAAGATTGAAATTTTTGTCCCAAGTTAGCAGAAAGGGAGACTTTGTGAGAAAATACAAAAAAAATCAATTTCCGCTAACTTGTGCCAAAAAAAAAATAATCGATGAACTCGCCAGGCCCCTCATTGAATACCTTAGGGTGTCTTCTTTCCAAAGTGGGGTCACATGTGGGGTATTTATACTGCCCTGGCATGTTAGGGGCCCGAAAGCGTGAGAAGAAGTCTGGGATCCAAATGTCTAAAAATGCCCTCCTAAAAGGAATTTGGGCCGCTTTGCGCATCTAGGCTGCAAAAAAGTGTGACACATCTGGTATCGCCGTACTCAGGAGAAGTTGGGGAATGTGTTTTGGGGTGTCATTTTACATATACCCATGCTGGGTGAGAGAAATATCTTGGTCAAATGCCAACTTTGTATAAAAAAATGGGAAAAATTGTCTTTTGCAGAGATATTTCTCTCACCCAGCATGGGTATATGTAAAATGACACCCCAAAACACATTCCCCAACTTTTCCTGAGTACGGCGATACCAGATATGTGTCACTTTTTTGCCGCCTAGGTGGGCAAAGGGGCACACATTCCAAAGTGCACCTTTCGGATTTCACCGGTCCTTTTTTACACATTTTGATTTCAAACTACTTACCACACATTAGGGCCCCTAGAATGCCAGGGCAGTATAACTACCCCACAAGTGACCCCATTTTGGAAAGAAGACACCCCAAGGTATTCCGTGAGGGGCACGGCGAGTTCCTAGAATTTTTTATTTTTTGTCACAAGTTAGCGGAAAATGATGATTTTTTTTATTTTATTTTTTTCCTTACAAAGTCTCATATTCCACTAACTTGTGACAAAAAATAAAAAATTCCAGGAACTCGCCATGCCCCTCACGGAATACCTTGGGGTGTCTTCTTTCCAAAATGGGGTCACTTGTGGGGTAGTTATACTGCCCTGGCAATTTAGCGGCCCTAATGTGTGGTTAGTAGTTTGAAATCAAAATCTGTAAAAAATGGCCGGTGAAATCCTAAAGGTGCTCTTTGGAATGTGGGCCCCTTTGCCCACCTTGGCTGCAAAAAAGTGTCACACATCTGGTATCGCCGTACTCAGGAGAAGTTGGGCAATGTGTTTTGGGGTGTCATTTTACATATACCCATGCTGGGTGAGAGAAATATCTTGGTCAAATGCCAACTGTGTATAAAAAAATGGGAAAAGTTGTCTTTTGCCAAGATATTTCTCTCACCCAGCATGGGTATATGTAAAATGACACCCCAAAACACATTCCCCAACTTCTCCTGAGTACGGCGATACCAGATGTCTGTCACTTTTTTGCCGCCTAGGTGGGCAAAGAGGCACACATTCCAAAGAGGACCTTTCGGATTTCACAGGCCATTTTTTACACATTTTGATTTCAAACTACTAACCACACATTAGGGCCCCTAGAATGCCAGGGCAGTATAACTACCCCACAAGTGACCCCATTTTGGAAAGAAGACACCCCAAGGTATTTCGTGATGGGCATAGTGAGTTCATGGAAGTTTTTATTTTTGGTCACAAGTTAGTGGAATATGAGACTTTGTAAGAAAAAAAAAATAATAATAATAAATCATCATTTTCCGCTAACTTGTGACAAAAAATAAAAAGTTCTATGAACTCACTATGCCCATCAGCGAATACCTTAGGGTGTCTACTTTCCGAAATGGGGTCATTTGTGGGGTTTTTCTACTGTTTGGGCATTGTAGAACCTCAGGAAACATGACAGGTGCTCAGAAAGTCAGAGCTGCTTCAAAAAGCGGAAATTCACATTTTTGTACCATAGTTTGTAAACGCTATAACTTTTACCCAAACCATTTTTTTTTTACCCAAACATTTTTGCTAAATTTTACAACTGAAAGTGAAAAATGTCATTTTTTTGCAAAAAAATCATTAAATTTCGATTAATAACAAAAAAAGTAAAAATGTCAGCAATGCCGAGCAGCCCCTTCCGGCCATGAGCCAAAATATATGTCCCTCCAAAGGATTAACGGCATTATATGCCGGGTTTTTGTTTGTCTTATAATAATTATGTTCTATGTTATTGTTTTTTCTTTTTTTTTTTCTTTTTGTGTTTGTGTTTTATGTAGAGGTGTCTGTGATTTATGTATTGTTATGCAGTGCAAAGATAAGATACATTGTTTACAGGTTTTAGTATGGCGGAGATATGATCCGATGAGGGTTCAATCCCTCCACAGAATGGACCCATGTATAGATGGTTCATAAAATTGTTGCAATAAATGTGAAGGGTCTAAACAGCCCGTTCAAGAGGTCCATGCTGTGGAGGGAAGTAGAGACCATGAAAGGGGATATAATCTGTGCAACTGAGACACATCTCCTGAAGGAGGATGCATTTAGACTTAAAAATGCTCATTTTCCACACGTTTTTCATTCCCATTATAAGAAAAAACAGAGAGGTGTGATGGTTGCAATTAGGGATTCGGTTGTATTCCAACTGCATGAATCCATGGTTGACCAAAACGGGCGATACATTATCCTGGTGGCATCCGTAAATAGCGTGATTTCCACCATGGTATTTGTATATGCTCCGAACAGACATCAGTTGCGCTTCCTATATAACTTAGTGACTAAGGTGAATAGGATTAGGAAGGGTCCGATTCTTTGGGGTGGAGACTTTAACTCTATATTGGATCCAGTTATGGATTCGTCAATGGGGGCGAGCGGGTCCATCCGGGGCCTCAACGCCCTCTTATTGAGAGAGGATCTCTATGATGTTTGGAGGTTTCATCATGAGGGAGAAAAGGATTTTACTTTTTTTTCAAATGTCCATCAAACATATTCTAGGATTGACTTTTTCTTGGTAGATCGCCACTTGTTAAATGTGGCAGTATGTTCATCCATAGGGATGATTACATGGTCTGACCATGCGCCTGTCACTTTAACAATTGGCGACGACTCTAACAGACCCCTAGGCTTTCTTTGGCGCGATAATATCAATTTATTAGAACACCCCAAACATAAATTAACACTGCAGGAGGGCTTAAAGGAATTTTTTCGTACCAATGAGGGATCAGTGTCTAATCCCTTCTCTCTCTGGAATGCCCACAAGGCCTATATGAGAGGTCTGCATATTAAAATTGGATGTATAGCAAAGAAGGAGAGAGAGGAACGGACAACCGCCTTGACCCTGCAGATTAGGTCCCTGGAGTCTGATAATAAAAGTAATCCTACCGCTATTATGGGAACTACGTTGCAGAATCTACGTCTCCAATTGAAGGAACATTTACTTTACAGATATGAGAAGGATTTAAAAAAGACCCGTGCATTATATTATGCACAGGATAACAAATCTGGGAAATTATTAGCACATAGATTGAAGGAAAGAACTACTAAAAATAAGATCCCATATATAACGTCAAAAACTACGAATAAAAAGATCGTTGATCCACAGGGCATTGCAAATTCCTTCCGGAGTTTTTATAAAACTCTCTATAATTTAGAATCCCTTCCGGATACATCTTCTGGAAGCCAGGTGACCATAGATCAGTTTCTGGACTCAATTGACCTCCCTAATCTTACTGAGGCCCAGTTGGGGAAATTAAACTCCCCAATGTCAGAGCAAGAAATCTTAGATATTATTACAACACTACCGAATAATAAAGCACCAGGGCCAGACGGCTTTTCAAACACATATTATAAGTTATTTCAAAAAGAACTTTCTCCGTATCTATGTCAGATTTTTGGGGAAATGGTGAGTAACGGTCATCCTCCAAAAGAGATGCTGGAGGCGAGGATAGTCACCATTCCCAAAACTGACCTTCTTTCGGATGAAGTAAGGAATTATCGTCCGATATCACTGTTAAACACAGATGCAAAAATATACGCAAAAGTGTTGGCAAGTCGTCTGGCTCCTTGTATTACTACTCTGGTCCATACGGACCAGGTTGGATTCGTAAAAGGTAGGCAGCTGCAGGACAATACCAGGCGGACATTAAATATTGTGGACTACGTCCAGAGAGGAAAAATTCCAACGCTTCTGGTTACTCTAGACGCCGAGAAGGCGTTCGACCGCATTAATTGGCGGTTCGCCTTCTCAGTGCTGGAGAAAATGGGATTTACAGGGGCAGTCCTGGCGGCTATCAAGGCACTTTATACTCAACCAAGTGCTAGAGTGTGGGTCAATGGGGCACTCTCTGACCCCTTTAATATTAGTAATGGTACCCGCCAGGGATGCCCCCTGTCTCCCCTGATATTTGTCTTGACTATAGAACCCCTGGCCCAAGCTTTGCGCCAATGTCCTGATGTGAAGGGAGTTGATATAGGGGGCACGGAATATAAAATCTGTTTATATGCGGACGACATCATTCTAACGTTGTCAAATCCCCAAACCTCTTTAATAACTGCCATCGATATCATAACCCGATTTGGAGACGTTTCGTCCTATAAACTGAATGCTTTTAAATCTCAGGCCCTCCCAATAAATATTCCGTCTGTACAGATAAAGAAGTTGAAGGGCACTCTCGACCTAGATTGGCAAAACAATCAAATTGATTATTTGGGAATAAAGCTTACAGCATCATTTAAGAAGTTATACGTAGCAAATTTTCTCCCATTACTAAAAATTTTGGAGAAGGGGCTCGACAATCTAACTAAATATGAGGTGTCCTGGGTAGGTCGTATCGCATCATTCCAGATGTTTATACTCCCAAAACTCCTGTATATATTTAGGACATTGCCTATTATCCCCCAAAATAGCTTCTTTCAAAAGTGCTCCAAATTGATTAATGCCTTAATCTGGAAAAGACATAAACCGAGAGTGGCAACTTCAATAATGCAGAGACCTAAACTTCGGGGGGGATTGGGCCTTCCGAATATCCATGAGTATTTTTTGGCCTCACAAGTATCACAGTTGAGGGAATGGTGGGTAGGTAATTATGCGAAACAGTGGGTACATATAGAAACAATACTATCACCCGGTAACAACTTAAAAACTCTTTTGGTCGCAGTCCTCCACCCGACATTTAATTGGCCACCCCTTCCGACGATAGTACACATGGCTCTGAAAAGTTGGGTCCGATTCATTGGACTGTGTACTTTGGAGTCTGGACCCTTTCCGCCCAGCGCCCCAGTAACTGTTCTTAACTTCCTTATTCCGAATATTTCAGTGTTGTCTTGGGCGCGGGCTGGACTGGATCTTCTCTCCAAATTATTTATTTCGGACACCCTCTGCTCCTTTGAACACCTCCATGAACAGTTCCTGATTCCACACACAGATTTTTATAAATATTTGTGTATTAGACATTTTTTTACAGCTAACTGTCCGTTCAATCTGGTGTGCAATCGGGAGGTGTTTAGTTTGTGGTCATTGGCTCCGCCACAGTGCACACGACTGCGGCCTTTATATATGATGATGAGGGATAAGGGATTTTTTGTTAAAACGACCCCGCTACTTACATGGGAAAGGGATTTGGGGTTGGTGTTCACAGATGAACAGTGGCGGGCAGCCTTTTCTTGCATAAAAAAAAACATTAGATGTGCTTTGCATTATGAATCCTTGATGAAGACCATACTAAGGTGGTACTATACACCAGATTGCCTGAGTCATATATTTCCAGACCTTTCGTGCTTATGTTGGCGGGGATGTGGCAATAGAGGTACTTTGTATCACATTTTGTGGTCTTGTCCGAGGCTGCAAGATATCTGGAGGGCTACATTCTCTCTTGCCTCGGATCTACTGGGTTCTCAGCTTCCGCCATCCCCCTCACTGGCCCTTCTATGGATTGACTTGGCTGAGATACCTTGCGAGGGGAGGGTGGTGTTGGGACACCTCTTTCTCTCAACCAAATTGGCCATAGTTAAAAACTGGAAATCACAGAACACCCCCTGCCTAATGGAGGTTATCCGAAGGCTAAATTCTACTTATATATATGAACGTGTGTTGGCGGGAGCTGGCGACGCGGCCGCGAGGTACGAGAGGGAATGGAGCATATGGAGAGCTTCGCCGCTCGCTGCACCATCCCCTGCTTGATATACTTAAACATAACTGATCTGTATAGCTAAGGTCTTGTATATGAGACCATATCTGATAAAACTATGCCTGTACAATGTATTCCGACAACTGCACTGTGTGTCTGTTTGTTTGTTTTATCCTTTGTTGTTGTTTTTTTTTTCCATGATCTATGTTTTGTCTATGATGTATTGTTAGTCATTTTTGTTGTTACATATTTTAATGTGGTATGCATATATCGGCTATTAATGTGGCTTCTATGTAGCCATTTATGTTTTCTGTCCTTTGTTTAATAACAACAATGTATGTCCTTTTCTTTTCTAAAATTAATAAAAAACTATTAAACCGAAAAATGTCAGCAGCAATGAAATACCACCAAATGAAAGCTCTATTAGTGAGAAGAAAAGGAGATAAAATTAATTTGGGTGGTAAGTTGCATGACCGAGCAATAAACCGCTAAAGTTGTGGAGTGCCGATTTGTAAAAAAGGGCCTGGTCACTAGGGGGGTATAAGCCTGTGGTCCTTAAGTGGTTAATAAAATAACAGAACCAAAATACATATTTGGAAAAGATTACCAATGTCAATACAGGGTCAGGTAAACCTAATAAAAATGGTTTTCCTCCCAAAAATACTCTACGTTTTACAAAATGCCCCATTGAGATTACTGCAGAATATTTTTAAGCTATTCGATAGCCTAATGGGGGATTTTATTTGGAAAGGCGCTATTCCTCGGATAAAGAAAGAAGTGCTTCAGCTCCCAGTGCGAGAGGGAGGACTAGCGGTTCTGAATTGGTTTTTCTATTATTTAATAACACAATATGGTCACATAAAAAGGTAGTTTAAATGGTTTAGTGGGTAGGCAGGAAGTAAATAGATTGGGGTAGAAAGAGGAATGGAATCACTTAGAGGTGTTGGAATCAGGTACATTGGGGAAAAATAATACAGGCAATAGAATACTAAATTCACTGGAGTATATATGGGTGGAAATGAAAAAAAATATTAGAGATCAAAGGGTTCTTGCACTATACACCTATTTGGAAAAACTTCAATTTAAAGGAACTGCAAACGATTAGGATTTATATAGACTGGGAAAAAAAGGGGATGAAATATTTAGACAAGATATTTGAGGAGGATAAGTTGAAAGACTTCAATACACTGGCCAGGGAGTTCGGGATCCCCCAAAAGGATAGGTATAAATACTTTCAGCTCAGGAATGCGTTGCGGATAGCGAAGCAGGAGGATAAGTACAGAAAGGAAAAATTTGATATGTTGTACAAATTTACTAACGGAGGGGAAAGAGGAGGAATAACCACAAGGAGATATAAGATTTTGATGGAGGGAAAGAGCAAACGGATCATAATGCTTGCCGGGAAAAAATGGGAGAGAGAATTAGAATTGTTTACGGAAGAGAAATGGAAAGATGCCCTCAGAAGTTATGCTAGGGTCTCGGATAGGGGCTCATATAAGATCTCACAGTTTTTTATAGTTCATAGATTACATAGATCCCCGTGGATGTTGAACAGAATGGGTGTGAGAGCTTCAGATAAGTGCCCAAAATGTAGGGGAGAGAGAGCAGACTTAATACACAGTTTCTGGAGATGCCCCAGACTGTTCAGATATTGGACAGAAATAGCAGAGACTATATTTCTATTCATGAAGGTCCAAATATCTGAAGATCCAGTAACTTGTATATTAGGGGCAACCGGACATCTGAAGTTAAATAAAAAGATAAGATTGGTCCTGAGTAAAGTAGTATTTCAAGCTAGACTCCTCATACTTAGGAAATGGGTAAAGGAAGACCCCCCGACAGCGGGTCAGTGGAGAAAAGCAATCGATAATCTGATTAAAGAAGAGCGGGTGATGGAGGGCCATAGTAAAAAAATCACAAAATCTTGACGAAATATTTCTTTTTCTTTTTTTTTTCTTATTCTTTCTTTCCCCCCTCCCCTAAGGGTGGTGGGTGGGTATTAAATAAAGGGGATTGGTAAGGGAAAAAAAACACGTAATTTCAATTATTAATTGTTAATCTGCATTTTTTCTACTGTTAAAGTTGATGTGTTTCGTGTACAAATGTATATGTTCTTATGAAACTGAAATAAAAAGATATATAATAAATAAAAAAAGCTATCAAATAGCCTAAAAATATTCTGCGGTAATCTCAATGGGGCATTTTGTAGAACATAGAGTATTTTTGGGAGAAAATTCCTGAGCTAATTAGATTTACCTGACCCTGTATTGACAGCGGCAATCTTTTCCAAATATGCATTTTGGTTCTAAGTTCTTTTATTACGGGAAGTACATTTAGCTTTTCATATTCTTCTATATTTCCGGAGATTTGTATACCTAAATATTTAAAACTCTCGTGTTTTTCAAGCACATGCACCCTTGAATATCCCTGTGATTGCACGTCTCCTAATATCATCATATGGGTTTTCCCCCAATTAATATTTAAACCAGAAAAAAAGAAACGTATCTATTACTCTATTAACCGCCTCCGGACCGCCTAACGCAGATTCGCGGTCCGGAGGCGGCAGGGCTGCCTTGTGTAATGAAGAACTGCTCGCGGTGAAATGGAGAGACAAGCGTGACGTTTACATGCTCTCCTCCATTCACGCAGACACGACAATACAAATTGAGCGAGCAACCCGTGTCATTGAAAAGCCCCTCTCAGTCCACGACTATAACCTTCACATGGGAGGGGTGGACTTCAATGACCAGATGTTGTCTCCGTATTTAGTTTCCCGCAGAACCAGACGCTGGTATAAGAAGGTGTCTGTATATTTGATTCAATTGGCTCTGTATAATAGTTTTGTTCTCTACAGTAAGGCTGGGAGAACACGATCCTTCCTCAAATTTCAGGAAGAGATCATCGAGAACCTCCTGTACCCAGGAGGTTCCGTGGCCCCATCCACCAGTGTAGTTAACCGTCTACACGAGCGACATTTCCCCAATGTCGTTGCCGGTACCTCAACCCAACCGTCACCCCGAAAAAGATGTTGTGTCTGTAGCAGGAGTGGAATAAGGCGTGACACCCGCTATTTCTGTCCTGACTGCCCTGACCACCCTGCCCTATGCTTTCCGGAAGTACCACACACAGGTACACCTAGCATAGGAATCACATCTCACCAGGACAGGCACACAGGGCTATTAGGGCCCATTCACACAGAGCTGCTGCAAACGTCTCCTTTCACCTGGGACAAAGTGCATAACACACTTCGCCACATCTTTGGGCGATTTGCGCTTTGCACATTGTCCCATGGGGAAGGAGAAGTTTGTTCTTTAAAGGTAAAAAAAATAATAAAAAAATCACCAGTAAGCAAAAAGTTTAATGTTCAGTTCAAAAAGTTAAAGTTTATATGTTCTGTTCCAAAGTTAATAAAATTATTGCGTTGCGGCCTGTTTTTTTCTTTTTTTACCTCCCAGGTGGACCAACCGATCGACTAGCTGCAGCACTGATGTGCATTCTGACAGAAGCATTGCGCTGCTGTCAGATTACACACAAGTCGGTGTATGCGGCGCTGCAAGACGAGATTTCTCCTCTGCAGTAAAAGATACGTTTGCCGAGGCATATGAGCTGAGGAGGAGGCGGTGTTCCTATGCTTTGGCAAACACTTTGTATATAAAAAAAATAATAAAAAAATCCCGGCAATGATTTATTCATCCACATCGATTGATGTGAATGGAGAAATCTGGTTTGCCAGGGCATACGAGCTAAGTGGGTATGGATGTTGGGCGGAGCTCCTATGTCCTGGCAGACGCCTTTCCCCTCCTTTTTTTTTTTGGCAGAGATTTTTTCATCCACATTGATCGATGCGAATAAAGAAATCTGTGCCGTTCATTTTTTTCTTTCAGCCCAGAGGCTGAACGGAAAAAAAAAATCTCATTACCTGTATGCTCAATATAAGGAGAATAGCAGAAACTCCTAATGCTGGCCATACATGTAATGATTGCGGAGACCCTCAAATGCCAGGGCAGTACAAACACCCCACAACTGACCCCATTTTGGAAAGAAGACACCCCAAGGTATTTGCTGAGGGGCATATTGAGTCCATGAAAGATTGAAATTTTTGTCCCAAGTTAGCGGAAGGTGAGACTTTGTGAGAAAAAACTAAAACATCAATTTCTGCTAACTTATGCCAAAAAAAAAATAATTATATGAACTCGCCAGGCCCCTCATTGAATACCTTGGGGTGTCTTCTTTCCAAAGTGGGGTCACATGTGGGGTATTTATACTGCCCTGGCTTTTTAGGGGCCCTAAAGCGTGAGAAGAAGTCTGGGATCCAAATGTCTAAAAATGCCCTCCTAAAAGGAATTTGGGCACCTTTGCGCATCTAGGCTGCAAAAAAGTGTCACACATGTGGTATCGGCGTACTCAGGAGAAGTTGGGGAATGTGTTTTGGGGTGTCATTTTACATATACCCATGCTAGGTGAGATAAATATCTTGGTCAAATGCCAACTTTGTATAAAAAAATGGGAAAAGTTGTCATTTGCCAAGATATTTCTCTCACCCAGCATGGGTATATGTAAAATGACACCCCAAAACACATTCCCCAACTTCTCCTGAGTACGGCGATACCAGATGTGTGACACTTTATTGCAGCCTAGGTGGGCAAAGGGGCACACATTTCAAAGAGCACCTTTCGGATTTCACCGGTCATTTTTTACTCCTTTTGATTGCAAACTACTTCTCACGCATATGGGCCCCTAAAATGCCAGGGCAGTATAACTACCCCACAAGTGACCCCATTTTGGAAAGAAGACACCCCAAGGTATTCCGTGAGGGGCATGGTGAGTTCCTAGAATTTTTTATTTTTTGTCGCAAGTTAGTGGAATATGAGACTTTGTAAGGAAAAAATAAATAAATAAATAAATCATCATTTTCTGCTAACTTGTGACAAAAAATAAAAAAATATATGAACTGGCCATGCCCCTCATGGAATACCTTCGGGTGTTTTCTTTCCAAAATGGGATCACTTGTGGCGTAGTTATACTGCCCTGGCAATTTAGAGGCCCATATGTGTGAGAAGTAGTTTGCAATCAAAATCTGTAAAAAATGACCGGTGAAATCCGAAAGGTGCTCTTTGGAATGTGTGCCCCTTTGCCCACCTAGGCTGCAATAAAGTGTCACACATCTGGTATTGCCGTACTCAGGAGAAGTTGGGAAATGTGTTTTGGGGTGTCATTTTACATATACCCATGCTGGGTGAGATAAATATCTTGGTCAAATGCCAACTTTGTATAAAAAAATGGGAAAAGTTGTCATTTGCCAAGATATTTCTCTCACCCAGCATGGGTATATGTAAAATGACACCCCAAAACACATTCCCCAACTTTTCCTGAGTACGGCGATACCAGATGTGTGACACTTTTTTGCAGCCTAGGTGGGCAAAGGGACCCACATTCCAAAGTGCACCTTTCGGATTTCACCGGTCATTTTTTACAGATTTTGATTGCAAACTACTTTGCACGCATATGGGCCCCTAAAATGCCAACGCAGTAGAACTACCCCACAAGTGACCACATTTTGGAAAGAAGACACCCCAAGGTATTTTGTGATGGGCATAGTGAGTTCATGGAAGTTTTTATTTTTTGTTACAAGTTAGTGGAATATGAGACTTTGTAAGAAAAAAAAAAATCATAAATTTCCGTTAACTTGTGACAAAAAATAAAAAGTTCTATGAACTCACTATGCCCATCAGCGAATACCTTATGGTGTCTACTTTCCGAAATGGGGTCATTTGTGGGGGGTTTCTACTGTCTGGGCATTGTAGAACCTCAGGAAACATGACAGGTGCTCAGAAAGTCAGAGCTGCTTCAAAAAGCGGAAATTCACATTTTTGTACCATAGTTTGTAAACGCTATAACTTTTACCCAAACCATTTTTTTTATCAAAGACATGTAGAACAATAAATTTAGCGAAAAATGTATATATGGATGTCGTTTTTTTTGCAAAATTTTACAGCTGAAAGTGAAAAATGTCATTTTTTTGCAAAAAAATCGTTAAATTTTGATTAATAACAAAAAAAGTAAAAATGTCAGCAGCAATGAAATACCACCAAATGATAGCTCTATTAGTGAGAAGAAAAGGAGTTAAAATTCATTTGGGTGGTAAGTTGCATGACCGAGCAATAAACGGTGAAAATAGTGTAGTGCAGAAGTGTAAAAAGTGGCCTGGTCATTAAGGGGGTTTCAGCTAGCGGGGTTGAAGTGGTTAAACTGATCCCCAGTGTTGTGCATAAATAACAAAATATCATCCGCATACATTAATCATTTTTCATCTCCTTCCGCATATTGAAAGACTTTAAACTCCCTATAATTTCTTATTATACTTGCCAAGGGCTCAATCGCAATATCAAATAGTAGTGGGGAAAGAAGGCATCCCTGCCTAGTGCCCCAATAAAGGGCAAGAGGCAGGGACAAGCTCCCATTCACCATCACTCTAGCCCTTGGGTTGGAATATATAAGCTGAACCCATCTTATAAATCCCTCCCCTATACCAACCCTTTTCAATACTGCCCATAAATACTCCCATTCAATACAATCAAATGCCTTTTGAGCATCCAATAAGAGTACAGCTTTCTCACTTGTTTCTAATCTATTGGCTTCAATATTAAGGAACAACCTTCTTATATTTGACTATATCGTTCTACCGGGTATAAAACCAGTCTGATCTTCGTGGATTACAACTTTAATCACCTTAGAAAGCCTATCTGCCAAGACCTTTGCCAAAATTTTAACGTTCCTATTTGACAAGGATATTGGTCTATATGACCCGAGGTCTAATTGTTCTTTACCCTTTTTTCGAATTAATGTGATAATTGCCTCTTTCATAGAATCTGGTAAATCCCCTATTTTTTGAGCCTCATTCAGTGTTGTTTTTAGTTCTGGTATTAGCACCTGGGAGAAAGTTTTGTATATTTCAAAGGGAAGGCCATCGCACCCTGGTGTTTTTTCAGGTTTCACCTTACCCAAAACCTAGTTTATTTCTACCGTCAATATTTATTTTTCTAAATATTCCTTTTGAGCCTGAGATATCTCTCTGAAAGCAATTTGGTCTAAATATAGATCCAAGTCTTGTTTTGCATATTGTACCCTAGACTTATATAGTTCCTAGAAATATTCCACAAACACTTTTTTTTAATTCCTTCAGGTGAACTAATTGTTTCATCCATTTTATGTCTAATCACCCCTATCCAGGATTTCCCTCTTTGATTTTTTACTATACTTGCTAAAATTTTACTGACCTTTTCTCCCTCTGAGGCCAACCGGATCCCTATTATTCGCCTGAAAAAAGATTTTTTATTCTTCCATTATACTCTCTTTATCTGGAATCAATGATAGCCAGTGAGAGTTAAACTTGAACAATGGCAAAATATTCTTTCTATTCAGATCCAGTTCCATTACCACAGCACTATGATCTGATAAAGCCATAGTCAAATACTTTATCTTAATCCTATTTTGGGACATTAGATTTTTATTTCCCAAGGCCATATCTATTCTTGACCAGGTTTGATGTGATTTAGAATAGCAGGAATACATGGTTTCTTCAATCCAATAAAAATTCCTGGGCTAGTTTAAGCAAATCTACATTTTGTGTTCTTCCCCCACTGCTAGACGTTCTATCCCTGAGTGGATCCATTACCACATTATAATCTCCTATCGCAATCATTGTACATTCTTGTCTATTCAACATAAATCTATGCAATTCATACAAGACATCTGGCTTATATGGTTGTGGAATATATATATTTGCGATTGCCATTTTTACCCCTTCTATATTACATTGTAAATAGAGGTACCTACCACAGTCATCGGCCTCATATGCAACACACTCAAATTTAATCTTATTATGTATCAAAATTGAGACCCCTCTAGAATAGGTAGTATATACTGAATGGTACCCTTCCACTATCCACCTCTTCTCCAACCACCTCAAAGATTTCTTGTCTAGGTGTGTCTCTTGGAAGAAGACGATGGCTGGCAAAAACCTCTTCATCCACTTAAGGATAGCGTATCTCTTTACTCTCTCTCATAAGCCTCTCACGCTCAACGAAAGAATCCTAACCATCTAGCAGAGAGGGAAGAAGACAGCAAAAATAAAATTAAAAAACAATACAAAACCATGTCCCATAAGTACCCCCCCCCCCCACCCTCTGCTAACCAGCAGTCGGGGCGACTTCATAACTTAGCATATTGGCTCATTTTCCCCTCCACCACCCCCCACCTCAGAGGCCCACCTTGTCCGCCCACTCGCTAACCTCTACAGGGGTCTGAAAAAATCCAGTCCTTCCATTATATTCCACCCTTAATTTTGCTGGAAAAAGTAAACTATAATTTAAGCCTGCCTCCCTAGTCTCTTTTTAGCAGTTATGAACTCTTTTCAACGGGCGTTGGTATTAGCTGAATAGTCTGGAAAGTGTGCTCTTTCAATAGCGAACAAAGGGAAGAGAGTGCCCTCCTTACAATTCTCCTTTATCCATCTCTCCATGAATTCAATACAGCTGCCCCCCTATGCCCGTTCTGGGATACCTACACATCTTATATTGGCTCTTCTTGATCTATCTTCTTGGTTTATTAATTTTTGTTCCATCTTGCCGTTCATCTGTTTTAAAAGTACAACCTCCTTCTCTAAGTTCTGAACAGAATGTTCCAAAACGGGGATCCTTTTTTCCATCTTATGTAATCATTGCCTTATTTTCTCCATCTCATCCCGTATTACACTGACATCAGTTTGCACTGCCCCGATCTGTGTCACTATATTACCCATTACGTTTTCCATCCTCGAGACAGTGCAAAATATGTCCTTCACCATTCTTACATCTATCTCTGTAAATAACGCCGAGGGTCCCCGCTCTCCCTTCCACCCGTAGACCAGTTCTCGTGCGTCAAACCCTGGGGCTCTACATCTGTAATTTTTTCTTTCTGTACAGAACTGGAACATGGCGAGTTCGGAACCAAAAATGTATTTAAACCCTGTTGTTTGGACCCGCTCTCTAACCCTGTTACTGATCTCCTACCACTGCCACCGGTAGGGCCACGCTGTTCCTCCTTTTTCTTAGGTGGCATTTTGAGCTCACTCTTCTCGCTCTTTCCCTTTTTCACTTTCCCTCCCTCTCCTTCCACGTTACAAAAATATGCTTATCGTAATTAGGAACCTTAAATCCCAAAATATAATACCACTAGAATTTGCAATATACTGACATATTATAGCAAACAATCAGTTAGACATAACCATACATTTGTTAGAGACAAAAGCTGTTAATATAAGGGAAGAAGGAAAGAAAAAAGAGAGGAAAAGAAAAAAGTCCAGCAACCAGGTTATAAACGTTTTCCTAGTATCCAGAGATAACATGTGAAATTAGTCCAAAAAAGACAATGTCCACCATTCCACAAAAAAATTAATAAGAAAATGAAAAAGTCACAAATTTGGCAAAACAGATGTCCGCTTTATACTTTAAATGTGAGGGTGAAGTTACATAGGAGTGGATTAGTCCCTGGTTAGTCTGGGAGAGTTTGGAGGTGTTAAAAAGGGGGTTAGTCCTGTAGAAAAACTTCTTCAGAGGGATAGGGTCAAAGTCCAGATAGAAGTAGCAATAGGGGTATAAATAAAACGGCTGCTGTACACTATAGTCGACAACCGAATGAATATCTTCACTCCCCCTTTTTTTTTTCCTTCCCTCTTTCCCTCCCTCCTCTTTCACTTGTTACTTTCTTTCTTCCATCAAAAGTGAGGACACTCAACCCCCAGATACAGGTATCACAAAGTTTTAGATGACAACTATCCTCTTCCACTCTCCACACTCCAACTTCCAGCCCCTCTATTTTGCTCCTTTCTTTCTTTTCTTTTTTCTTCTTCCCTCTTTCCCCTCACCCCCCCCCCCCTCACTCTTCTCCATCCTTCCTTTTTTCTTACTTTCTTCACCCTTTCTTGGATATCTCTAAGACTATCTGTTATAGAGTGGGGGGCATCAAAACAGTCATAAAGAACAGTGGGCTCACTCTGCACCAGGTTCACAATATAGTCGGCTTCAATTCAAGTTGCCCAGGGGAAGAGCGACAAACCGCCCTGCAAGCCTTAAACAGGTGCTGCAGTACCGGCGACTCCAGCTTCATTAGCTCATCTCCTCCTCTGGAATAGGTCCTCTCCGTTCCTCACCGCAGAATGGTGGATTCCTCACCGAAGGAAGCTCCGTCAGCGACTCACCAACCAGAAAGCGGCATCCCCATCAGGCTTCTCCCGGCAGCAGCAGACATAAGTCAGAACCCGGACATTGGCATCAGCGTCCCACACGGCGTCTCAAACAGGTGCATCAGGATAGCATCGGGTTAGCAGCAGCGAGCGGTCTGGGCAGCCAGCGAGCGGGGGGGGGGCGGAGCGTAGCGTCACACGTCAGACGCTCCCATGCTCCCCGTGCTCCTTTTGTTTATATATATACAGTGCAGACCAAAAGTTTGGACACACCTTCTCATTCAAAGAGTTTTCTTTATTTTAATGACTATGAAAATTGTAGATTCACACTGAAGGCATCAAAACTATGAATTAACACATGTGGAATTATATACATAACAAAAAAGTGTGAAACAACTGAAAATATGTCATATTCTAGGTTCTTCAAAGTAGCCACCTTTTGCTTTGATTACTGCTTTGCACACTCTTGGCATTCTCTTGATGAGCTTAAAGAGGTAGTCACCTGAAATGGTTTTCACTTCACAGGTGTGCCCTGTCAGGTTTAATAAGTGGGATTTATTGCCTTATAAATGGGGTTGGGACCATCAGTTGCATTGTGGAGAAGTCAGGTTGATACACAGCTGATAGTCCTACTGAATAGACTGTTAGAATTTGTATTATGGCAAGAAAAAAGCAGCTAAGTAAAGAAACAGAGTGGCCATCATTACTTTAAGAAATGAACATCAGTCAGTCCGAAAAATTGGGAAAACTTTGAAAGTGTCCCCAAGTGCAGTCATAAAAACCATCAAGCGCTACAAAGAAACTGGCTTACATGCGTACTGCCCCAGGAAAGAAAGACCAAGAGTCACCTCTGCTGCGGAGGATAAGTTCATCCGAATCACCAGCCTCAGAAATCGCAGGTTAACAGCAGCTCAGATTAGAGACCAGGTCAATGCCACACAGAGTTCTAGCAGCAGACACATCTCTAGAACAACTGTTAAGAGGAGACTGTGTGAATCAGGCCTTCATGGTAGAATATCTGTTAGGAAACCACTGCTAAGGACAGGCAACAAGCAGAAGAGACTTGTTTGGGCTAAAGAACACAAGGAATGGACATTAGACCAGTGGAAATCTGTGCTTTGGTCTGATGAGTCCAAATTTGAGATCTTTGGTTCCAACCACCATGTCTTTTTGTGACGCAGAAAAGGTGAACAGATAGACTCTACATGCCTGATTCCCACCGTGAAGCATGGAGGAGGAGGTGTGATGGTGTGGGGGTGCTTTGCTGGTGACACTATTGGGGATTTATTCAAAATTGAAGGCATACTGAACCAGCATGGCTACCACAGCATCTTGCAGCGGCATGCTATTCCATCCGGTTTGCGTTTAGTTGGACCATCATTTATTTTTCAACAGGACAATGACTCCAAACACACCTCCAGGCTGTGTAAGGGCTATTTGACCATGAAGGAGAGTGATGGGGTGCTGCTCCAGATGACCTGGCCTCCACAGTCACCGGACCTGAACCCAATCGAGATGGTTTGGGGTGAGCTGGACCGCAGAGTTAAGGCAAAAGGGCCAAGTGCTAAGCATCTCTGGGAACTCCTTCAAGACTGTTGGAAGACCATTTCAGGTGACTACCTCTTGAAGCTCATTAAGAGAATGCCAAGAGTTTGCAAAGCAGTAATCAAAGCAAAAAGTGGCTACTTTAAAGAACCTAGAATATGACATTTTTTCAGTTGTTTCACACTTTTTTGTTATGTATATAATTTCACATGTGTTAATTCATAGTTTTGATGCCTTCAGTGTGAATCTACATCATAGTCATGAAAATAAAGAAAACTCTTTGAATGAGAAAGTGTGTCCAAACTTTTGGTCTGTACTGTATATAGATGTATGTTCAAGCCATAAAGAGTACAATACAAGAATGGACCCAAAAATGTTCTCAACAGATGATAGCGTTAACTTTTTCTTTATCATTTCTTCATCTTCTAGGAGTTTTCTTCTATCTGAGCTCGGCTGTCAACCCCTTGATATACAACCTTCTCTCCAGGCGCTTTCGTTCTGCATTCCAAAACTTTCTACCACCTCTCTTCAAACATTGGACGCCAAAACTTCCTGTGCCAGTGCTTGTTCCCCAGAAGAGCACTTTGATCTTGGCCAATCGAAATCGCAAAGATTCAGCTGAAGAAGGAAGTCCTTCATTTCATCATCGAACCTCTGTTTGCAGCTCCCATCTTTCTACTGTTCTGTGACTGGACCATGGCCAACTGGGAAGGAGGTGGTTCTTACAGAGCATGGACATTGGATGTGTCAGTAATCAACAGGTTTCTGTCAGAGAGATGATCACTGGCAATAACCTTAGCCAGCTATAAATATTGAACGTCATGTCCCAAAACAATAGCTGATGCTATCATAAAGGCGGTAACTTAAAGGGGTTGTCTAGCTGATAAGTTTTTTCTATATACTTAGAGGGGCAAGAAAAAACACAAATAGGTTATACTCTCCTCCACTGATCCCTTGCTGTTCCCATTCAGATGCCCCCTGGGTTTCTTTTGGTTTCAACTTCTCAACATACAGGAAATGCTCACTCAGCCAGCAATTGACTAAGTGAGAATTCCCTGTGAGTTGAGAGGCATCAGGAAGCAAAGACCAGTGGGGAATAGTGGAGCCTGAGAATGAAGTGGAGAGTATTGGTAGAGGCGAGTATAAGTTATTTAGTATTTTTTTTTTATTAAGCCACCCTGAGCCAGACAACCCCTGCTTAATCATTTCATTGTTAAAGTGGATTAAAATGTGTTGCTCTAAGCATGCAGATCACCATAGGCAACTGGTGTTTTCTCATATTTTAAGCCTTGTGATAGTAATGCAAAAATGTGGCTTTAACATGTATCTTTTATATGACAGACTGGTATACTTTTATATAAGAAGTAATACATAGTTTTCAAAGAACTTCAGTGCCTTGTGAAAATATTCATCCCATTGGTGTTTTCTTGTTTTGTTGCATTAAAACCTGAAATTCAAATTCTGGGGGGATTTTTGGTGTTTCTACCATTTGATTTACAAATGTCTACCACTTTACAAGATATTTTTTGCTGTGACACAAATAATTAAGACAAAACACAGAGGAGAGAGTATAAGTATCCACTCTCTGAAAGTCAATACTTAGTGGAGCTACCTTCAGCTGTAATTAGAAACCTTAGGAGTATGTCTTTATTCTCCAGGCTAGATGGGTTACACTAGTTAGATGGGTTATAGGGTGGTTAATAGGGTGTACAGTCTTCAAGTCATACAACAGATTCTCAATAAGATTGAGGTCTAGGTTTTGACTAGGCCATACCAAGGCATTTAAATATTTCTCCTTAAACCCCTCCAGTATAGCTTCACCCATATGTTTAGGGCCAGTGTCCTGCTGAAAACGTGAACCTCATAGCTTGTAGTGGTCCTATGGACAGATCAATCTCTCCTGGGGATTTTTAGAGCTCCTTCAGTATTATCGGTGGTATGTTTGTTCAATCTATGATTAGGCACTTATAATTTTTCAGTTTTTATTTATTTTTAAACATATTTTTATTTCTCTGTTACAATTTGGACTACTTTTAGATCCATTAGACCACTTTCACACAGTCAATATTTGGTAAATGTTTGATCAGTGATTTCATCAGCAAGAATGGCTCAGAAACAGAGAACAGGTTTAAAGGGAACCTGTCATGTGGATATTTGATTATAATCTAACTAATTATATACAATCATTAACTACTAAAAAGTACCTTAGATGTATTCACTTACTGGTGTGACAGATGGTTACCTCATAATATACACACAAAGATGCCACATGCCGCATGCTAATGAGCTGATTTGAGTCCAGCGTGATGTCATTGAGTCCAGTGTTTATTTATTTAACAACTATAGCCACTTCCTTGCCCACCTGCTGCTGATTCATATAGAAAAAAACTGTCATTCAGCAGCAGGTGGGCAGGAAGAGTCAGGAGCTCATAAATATTCATGACTCATCATTATCAGCTGGAGCTTTTCAATACAAGATGTTGGCAGATTGACTGGGTCAATTAAAGAAAGTGACCCAGCATTTTGATAAGAGAATCAGTCACTTATTTATGTTGCCCTTAGTTAGGACACCATAAAACTGGTGACAGGTTCTCTTTACAGGGGACCTGCCATCAATTTTTGTGCAGACCTCACTGAGGGCAGCATAAAATAGTGACAGAAATGTTGATTTCAGTGGTGTGGCATTCACAAGCTAAAAGTAAGTGGTTGCTGAGAACCAGCATCATAATCATTGCAGCCCAGGCCTGGAAAAGAGTCAAATCTACCTGAGAACAGTCATGTTTATTCACAATCTCCTGCTCTCCCCGCCCATCTGCTGATGATTGATAGTTCTCTCCTAGAGAGAAAGGGAGAAAACTAGGTAGAAGACTGTCAGTCATCAGCAGGTGGGCAGAGAGAGCAGGAATTCATGAATAACCATGACTCTTCTCAGGTGGCCGTGACTCTTTTCCAGGCTCAGTCTGCAATGATTGTGATGTTGGTTCTCTGCAACCACTTACTTTTAACTTTTAAATGACAGACAGCTGAAATCAACTCACCTGTCTACTTAATGCTGCCGTTAGTATGGGCATCATAAAGTTGATGACAGGTTCCATTTAAATCTTTCCATTATACCTTATCTCTGTGTAGCATCCCCTCCTGGTTTTGGCTCACAATCACTTCTGACAATCACTAACTGTGTGAAAGTGGCCTGACATAAAATCTAAATTAAAATCCATTTTAATTCAAGGTTGTAAGGCAACAAAACAGGCACAACACCAAAGTGCTCGTGTGCAACACTTCACTATACTCGGGCGTTCTACCGAGCACAATGGAAGAACCCCAGGCACCCCCTGCTCTGAAGAGGGGAGGGTGTCAGGACTCTAGTTCAGCTTAGGAGTCCCTGCTCTGGCTCCATATATAGCTATGTCTGAGGCACCCCAGTGTATTTAAATCTAATTTAGGCCTCTTCCACACTACCGTTTTTTTTTTCTGTCTTGCGGGCCGTTTTTTGCATTCCATATACGGTCCGTATAAGGAACCATTAAAAAAACTGAATGTACTCCGTATGCATTTTGTTTCTGTATTTCCGTTTTTCCGTTCCGTTGAAAGATAGAACATGTCCTATTAATGCCCGCAAATCACGTTCCGTGGCTCCATTCAAGTCAATGGGTCCGCAAAAAAACGGAACACATATGTAAATGCATCCGTATGTCTTCCGTATCCGTTCTGGTTTTGTGGAACCATCTATTGAAAATGTTATGCCCAGCCCAATTTTTTCTATGTAATTACTGTATACTGGAAAAACGGAACAGAAATGGAAACAAAAAAACTGAACAACGGATCCGTGAAAAACAGACCACAAAACACTGAAATAGCCATACGGTAGTGTCAAAGAGGCCTGTATTTCAGAAATGTTTCTGCCAGGATTCAAACTCACGACATTCTGTATTCGATGCAAAGCATTTAACCATTTAACCATTCAGCTATATAGAGACAGTGGCTACAATTAATTTAAACATATGTTTTTAGCCATAATATATTTACACATATATATTTAGAATATATAATATATTATAATATAAGTAAATATATTATGGCTAAAACATCAGTAGTAGTTTGCGACATATTTTGCATTCAGATATATCAGAAGTATGATTTAATTAATATATATATATATATATATATATATATATACATAAAAGGGAGCACAGCCTAAAGCAAAATATGGGTGCATAGCCCGCTGGGAAAAGCTAATCCCACAATTATATGTGGAAAAAGGCAGCTCTCCAAAAAATAAAAATTAAGAACACTTTTTATTCACCTCAGTGGCAATGGATGACGTTTCGGCTCTGCATTAGAGCCTTTCTCAAGCCTTGAGATATATATATATATATATATATATATATATATATATACAGTTGCAAGAAAAAGTATGTGAACCCTTTTGGAATGATATGGATTTCTGCGCAATTTGGTCATAAAATGTGATCTGATCTTCATCTAAGTCACAACAATAGACAATCACAGTCTGCTTAAACTAATAACACACAAAGAATTAAATGTTACCATGTTTTTATTGAACACACCATGTAAACATTCACAGTGCAGGTGGAAAAAGCATGTGAACCCCTAGACTAATGACATGTCCAAGAGCTAATTGCAGTGAGGTGTCAGCCAACTGGAGTCCAATCAATGAGATGAGATTGGAGGTGTTGGTTACAGCTGCCCTGCCCTATAAAGAACACACACCAGTTCTGGGTTTACTTTTCACAAGAAGCATTGCCTGATGTGAATGATGCCTCGCACAAAAGAGCTCTCAGAAGACCTACGATTAAGAATTGTTGACTTGCATAAAGCTGGAAAGGGTTATAAAAGTATCTCCAAAAGCCTTGCTGTTCATCAGTCCACGGTAAGACAAATTGTCTATAGATGGAGAAAGTTCAGCACTGCTGCTACTCGCCCTAGGAGTGACCGTCCTGTAAAGATGACTGCAAGAGCACAGCGCAGACTGCTCAATGAGGTGAAGAAGAATCCTAGAGTGTCAGCTAAAGACTTACAAAAGTCTCTGGCATATGCTAACATCCCTGTTAACGAATCTACGATACGCAAAGCACTAAACAAGAATGGATTTCATGGGAGGATACCACAGAGCAAGCCACTGCTGTCCAAAACTGTCCAAAAAAACATTGCTGCACGTTTACAGTTTGCACAAGAGCATCTGGATGTTCCACAGCAGTACTGGCAAAATATTCTGTGGACAGATGAAACCAAAGTTGAGTTGTTTGGAAGAAACACACAACACTATGTGTGGAGAAAAAGAAGCACAGCACACCAACATAAAAACCTCATTCCAACTGTGAAGTATAGTGGTGGGGGCATCATGGTTTGGGGCTGCTCTGCTGCATCAGGGCCTGGACGGATTGCTATCATCGAAGGACAAAAGAATTCCCAGGTTTATCATGACAGTTTGCAGGAGAACTTAGGGCCATCTGTCCACCAGCTGAAGCTCAACAGAAGATGGATGTTGCAACAGGACAATGACCCAAAGCATAGAAGTAAATCAACAATAGAATGGCTTAAACAGAAGAAAATACGCCTTCTAGAGTGGCCCAGTCAGAGTCCTGACCTCAACCCGACTGAGATGCTGTGGCATGACCTCAAGAAAGCGATTCACACCAGACATCCCAAGAATATTGCTGAACTGAAACAGTTATTTAAAGAGGAATGGTCAAGAATTACTCCTGACCGTTGTGCACGTCTGATCTGCAACTACAGGGAACGTTTGGTTGAAGTTATTGCTGCCAAAGGAGGTTCAACCAGTTATTAAATCCAAGGGTTCACATACTTTTTCCACCTGCACTTTGATTGTTTACATGGTGTGTTCAATAAAAACATTGTAACATTTAATTCTTTGTGTGTTATTAGTTTAAGCAGACTGTGATTGTCTATTGTTGTGACTTAGATGAAGATCAGATCACATTTTATGACCAATTTGTGCAGAAATCCATTTAATTCCGAAGGGTTCACATACTTTTTCTTGCAACTGTATATGTATATATATATATATATATATATATATATATATATATAATATATTTTTTTAAAAAAAATTTTATTACACATTTATTTTGTGCCATACATTTTTTACAATTACAAAAAAATATATAAAATAAATAAATCTAATTTAACCTCTATTTCTGAAAAAGTTCTCACAGCTTCTGCATCACAGCCCAAAACATTAACCACTACACTATATAGCTACATAGCCATTTGCTTAAAAAAAAAATATTTTTAACTTCTACTGTAGAGGAATACTTAATACTAGTACTATATAGAATAGTAGTTAAAGTTCTGGGCTGTGATATAGAAGCTGTGAGTTCAGATCCTGTCACAAACTTATTCAGAAATAGAGGCTAAACTTAATTTATATATATATATATATATATATATATATTTATATATATATATATATATATATATATATATATATATATATATTATTTTTTTCTAGTAATTACAAATTTATTTAGTGCCATACATTTTTTACAATTACAAAAAGAATATACAATATATAAATCTAATTTAACCTCTATTTCAGAAAAAGTTTGACAAGATTTGAATTCACAGCTCCTGCATCATAGCCCAGACCTTTAACCCTTAGGGTTAACCCCCTCAAACCGTCATCTCATCCCACAAAAATCATACCCTACCTAAGACAATTGACCAAAAACTGAAAAAACTATGGCTCTCAGACTATGGAGACACTAAAATATGATTATTTTTTTGTTTAAAAAATTATATCATTGTGTAAAACTTACATAAATTAAAAAGTAGACATATTTGGTATCACCGCGTCTGTAATAACTTGCGCTATAAAAATATCACGTGACCTGACCCCTCAGGTGAATACCGTAAAAAACATAAAATAAAAATGGTGTCAAAAAAGCCATTTTTTGTCACCTTACTTCACAAAAAGTGTAATAGCAAGCGATCAAAAATTCATAGGTACCCCAAAATAGTGCCAATCAAACCGTCATCTCATCCCACAAAAGTGATAACCTACCTAAGACAATTGCCCAAAAACTGAAAAAAACTATGGCTCTCAGACTATGGAGACACTAAAACATGATTTTCTTTTTGTTTCGAAAATGATATCAGTGTAAAACTTACATAAATAAAAAAAGTTGACATATTAGGTATCGCCGCGTCTATAATAACCTGCTCTATAAAAATATCACATGACCTAACCCCTCAGGTGAATACCATAAAAAAACTGTGCCAAACAGCTACTTCTTGTTACCTTGCCTCACAAAAAGTATAATATAGCGCAATCAAAAATCATATGTACCCTAAAATAGTACCAACAAAACTGCATCAGGGAGGCTTCAAATGGAACATGGTGTCAAAAAAACAGTCCAGCAAAATCTGCCTTCCAAAAACTATATAGCGTTCCTTTTCTTCTGCGCAATGCCGTGTGCCTGTACAGCAGTTTACAACCACATATGGGGTGTTTCTGTAAACTACAGAATCAGGGCCATAAATATTGAGTTTTGTTTGGCTGTTAACCCTTGCTTTTTAACTGGAAAAAATTGATTAAAATGGAAAATCTGCCAAAAAAGCGAAATTCAGAAATTTCATCTCCATTTTCCATTCATTCTTGTGGAACACCTAAAGGGTTAACAAAGTTTGTAAAATCAGTTATGAATACCCTGAGGGGTATAGTTTCCAAAATGGAGTCATTTTGGGGTGGTTTCTATTATGTAAGCCTCACAAAGTGACTTCAGACCTGAACTAGTCCTTAAAAAGTGGGTTTTGGAAATTTGCATCTAAAGATTTGCTTCTAAACCTTCTAAGGCCCCCCCCCCCCCAAAAAAAAAATGGCATTCAAAACAAATTATCCAAACATGAAGTAGGAAAGTAGGGGAATGTTAAGTAGTAATTATTTTTGAAGTTATTACTATCTATTATAAAAGTAAAGAAATTGAAATTTAGAAATTCTCTAATTTTTCAAAATTTTTGGTAAATTGGGTATTTTTTTTTATAGAAAAATGAACTTCTTTTACTCAATTTTATCACTGTCATGAAGTACAATATGTGACAAGAAAACAATCTCAGAATGGCTTGGATAAGTAAAAGTGTTTTAAAGTTATTACCACATAAAGTAACACGTCAGATTTACAAAAATTGGACTGGGATTTAAGATGAAAGGTGGCTCGGTAGTGAAGAGGTATGAGACTTCTACTGTATAGGTCTCAGTAGAAGTACAGTACAGTAGAAGTCTTATTTTTTATTTTTTAAGTAACTGGCCATGCAGCTATTATAGCTGAGTGGTTAAGTGCTTTGCCTCTAATGTAAATGGTTGTGAGTTTGAATCCCAGCAGGATCTTTTCTGAAATACAGGCTGAATTAGATTTAAATACACTGACTTGAGTATTGCACTCGAGCACACGTGGTGTTTGGCTGAACTCCGCGATGCTCAAGCCGAACTGGTGTTTGGCCGAGAATGCTCGCTCAACACTAGTGAATACTTTTGCAAAACAACACTGAATTATATCAAGTAAAAAAAATGAAAGAAAGAAAAAACTAAAATACCTGGAAGGAACATATACTAAAATGAATACTGTTTAATATTTTGTCAGAGTAAGTTTCTCCTTTTACAGGATTTTAATATTGATGACCTATCCTCAGCACTGAGCGCGGCTTTCTCTTCAACCAGCAGATCGGCGGGGTTCCGCATGCTAGATCCCCACCGTTCCGATTCCACCGATTTAGATTTTCATGACTTATCCTAAAGGATAGGTAACCAATATTAAAAGCCCGGAAAACCACTTTAACCCATTACTCGAGATTCTAACCAATACATGAATTATACTAAAGTGTTATCATTATGAGAGATAATTTTTATACAAGTTTTTAATGTTAACATGTTAAATCTTTGGTTAGAAAGCCATTCACATATCAGGATAGTGTGAGAAAAAGAAAGTACAGTTTATATCTAAAAAAGTAATAACAATAGTAATCAACAATAAGTCGCGCAGCACATAGGGCACAACTACACTGTAACATGTGTCGCGCGACTTTGATGTCGCACTAATGTCGCGTGACAATTTTTATGATGATAGTCTATGGTGTCGCACTGCGACATGCGACTTGCTGCGACTGCTATGTGACAGTCACAGAAAAATCCATTTCGGATAGATTTTTTGCTACTGTCGTGTCGCAGTCGCATGTCACAGTGCAACACCATGGACTATCATTATAAAAATTGTTGCGCGACATTGGTGCGACAAAATGTCACACGACCCATGTCATCGTGTAGCCCTAGCCTTAGTATTGCAGCTAAAATATTGAGTCCCGGACCCAATGATAAATCAGTTGGATCCATTGAGATTTGGATAATTAGAATACTGATCCATCAGTTTGAAAAGAAGCCATGAATGCTAGTCATTGAACAGAACAAGTGCTGCTTTCACTACACAGTCAGAAGATCTGATGTCATGTTTATTTTTGTCTCATTAAAGTAGAAGCAGATCCCAGAAGGGAGAAAGAAAACCTTCCCTAAAATTGAACAAAGTTGTGTTTCACAGAATAATGTTAATTCAAAAATATTTAAATATAGTAATTTACAGATAAACTAAAATACAGTGTTTATCACAAACAGTACTATGTGTCATAGAATGGAAAGTCTTATATAAGACATAATTTGCTAAACAAAAGTATAAATGTATTATGTATTTTGTCACCAAACATTTTTTTTGCAACACAAAAAGATAAAATGTAATGTTCATACACAAAGCCATATTGTTTTTTAGGTTCTTCTCTTGAGGATTTTGACCAAATAATCCTCCAGAAGGTTATGAGTGTAATAGGGTCTTTAAAGGGAAGGTGCCACGTGACCATCACTGATTACTAGAAGAAAGGGGCATAAGGCCTCTTTCACATCGTCACGTGTGAGGGTCGGATAGGATGTGGGTGCGTCGTGCGAAAATGCTCAATTTTTCTGCGCGCGTGCAAAGCGTTTTAATGCGTTTTGCACGTGCGTGAGAAAAATCGGCATGTTTGGTACCCAGACCCGAACACGGACTTCTTCACAGAAGTTTGGGTTTGGGCTAGGTGTTGTGCAGATTTTATTATTTTCCCTTGTAACATGGTTATAAGGTAAAATAATAGCATTCATAATACAGAATGCTAAGTAAATTAGGGATGGAGGGGTTAAAAAAATAAAAATTAAATTAAACTCACCTCATCCACTTGTTTGCGAAGCCCGGCTCGTCTTCATTCTTCTTCTTTGAGGACCTTGGAGGAAAAGGACCTTTGGTGATGTCACCGTGCTCATCACATGGTCCATCACACGGTCCATCACCATGGTGATGGATCATGTGATGGACCATGTGATGAGCCCAGTGACGTCACTAAAGGTCCTTTTCTCCCAGGTCCTCAAAGAATAAGAAAGAAGACAAATTTGGCAACGTCACTGCGCTCATCACATGGTCCATCACCATGGTGATGGGCCATGTGATGGCTCCACGCTCATCACATAGTCCATCACATGATCCATCACCATGGTGAAGGATCATGTGATGGACCATGTGATGAGTGTAGTGATGTCACCAAAGGTCCTTTTCTCCTAGGTCCTCAAAGAAAAAGAAAGAAGATAAGCCGGGCTGCGTGAACAAGCAGATGAGGTGAGTTTATTTATTTATTTTTAACCCCTCCATCTCTAATTTACTTAGCATTCTGTATTAAGAATGATCTAGCAAAGGGTAATCAGAGCAGCTCTCACCTGTCTGGAAACTTCATTCATGAAGGCACGGACCGCTTCCTCACCCGGATTGGGAGCAAATTAGCATAAGTGAAAAAAGAGGTTTGTCCAGCCTTTCCTTTCCAGTAGCACTTTATTTCATACAAAAATTAAAAACATCCAGGTACAGAAGATATTGGTCTACGCGTTTCAGGTAACAAAACAATTACAGCCCTTACTCATGACCATTAAACTATAAAAACTCGCATAAGAAAACACATATCTGATGTGCCGCACCATTAAAGCCGCAACGTCTCGGCAGCCAGCCTTCACTTTGCGGTTGTTCATGATGGAGATACATTGGATACAGCTACAGCAAGAGGCGGCGATAGAAGAAGAAAACTTCTAAACAGAGAATCCTTTTGGATTTTTAGACTGGAAAGCCGCCAACCTCTAGGATTAAATAAAGTTGGTTTTGATCCTTCAATGCTAAACATCTATTCCCATATATTCTACATGTTATAAATGAGATTATTTTAAGTTTGTCCAGAGTTTTATTGGTTATATAATTGTTCAGGAGGGAGTGGCTGCATGACCCCTTGATTGGTCTGGTGCGGTTTCCTCCACCTATAAAAGTGAAGATTTAATGCCTGTTTAATGGTCATGAGTAAGGGCTGTAATCGTTTTGTTGCCTGAAACGCGTAGACCAATATCTTGGAACTGGAATTTCTCAAAGGAAAGGCTGGATAAACCTCTTTTTTCACTTTTATTAAGAATGCTATTATTTTCCCTTATAACCATGTTATGAGGGAAAATAATAAAGATCGGGTCCCCATTCCTATCGTCACCTAGCAACCATGCGTGAAAATCGCACCGCATCCGCACTTGCTTGCAGATGCTTGCGATTTTCACGCAGTCCCATTCACTTCTATGGGGCCTGCGTTGCGTGAAAAAAGCACAATATAGAGCATGCTGCGATTTTCACGCAATGCACAAGTGATGCGTGAAAATCACCGCGCATGTGCACAGCCCCATAGAAATGAATGGGTCCGGATTCAGTGCGGGTGCAATGCGTTCACCTTACGCATTATACCCGTGCGGAAAACTTACCCATGTGTTCTCATGCGTTTTGCACTCGCGTGAGAAAAATTGCGCGTGTTTGGTACCCAAACCTGAACTTCTTCACAGAAGTTCAGGCTTAGGATCGATGTTCTGTAGATTGTATTATTTTCCATTATAACATGGTTATAAGGGAAAATAATAGCATTCTGAATACAGAATAAATAGAATACAAAAAGATAGAACATGTCCTATACTTGGCTGCAAAATGCAGACAACTGAACCATTGAAGTAATTGGGACTGCAAAAAACACATAAATCTGCACTATTTATAGTGGTTTTGGTGCATTTGTTGCACAGATTTTACGTATTATTTGTGGATGTTCAGTATGTTTTCAACCCCATTGGTGTATATAGGGAAAACACTACATACAAGGTGCAGAGCAGAGCACACAAACAATTGACCTGCTGTAGATTTTAAAATCCTCACAGCTGGTCCATTCCCACATTTAAGAAATACACAAAGTGTACATCAGATTTGACAAATCTCATTATTTAGTTAATACTGTATTATGCTGTTACCCTAATGCAATAACATCAGTCATTTACATAAGTTTCCAACCCAACTGGCCACCAGTGAATAATAAAGTCAATGTCATATAGACCCAATAAGCTTGAAAAACACATTAAAGGGGTTTTCTGAGATTCTGATGATCTATCCTCGGGACAGGTCATCAATATCAGATCAGCGGTGGTCCGATACGCTGTTGACTTGAATGGGAATGAGCTGCACTAAGGCCACGTGAAATGAATGTGACATCACTGGCCTAGGATGAGGCTGTGGTGCTCACTGCAGTGTCGCTGATCGGTGTGTGTTTGGTTTGGATAAGCCATCTTATCAAAATGTTGAGCAACCCCTTTAACAAGTAGGCACTGTTACTCGTGATATTTTGCAATAAATCCATACAATTAATGATTAGCTAAGATCATTCTGATTATATATCATAGATATCATTACAAAACACTTCTTATTTATTAGTCTGAGCTTACATCGCGTTTTTGCCCAAATTTTAACATATATATTTGGAAAAAAAAAATTATACAATAGCATAGAATACTACAATTTTCCATCCAGCAAAAGAATTTATAAGTTAACTTACAAGTTTTTTGGAACCTTATGGTGACGGATGCTGTATGGCGTCAGTCAGAGCATCCGTTTAAGGCTACTTTCACACTTGCGGCAGTGTTATCCGGCGGGCAGTTCCGTAGTCGGAACTGCCCGCCGGATCCGCCGATCTGCCGCTGACTGAAAGCATTTGTGAGACGAATCCGGATGCGGATCTGTCTCACAAATGCATTGCAAGGACGAATCCGTCTCTCCGCTTGTCATGCGGACAGACAGATCCGTCTTGTACATTTTTTTCACATTTTTACCGATCTGCGCATGTGCAGGCCGGAACGACGGATCCGGCATTCCGGTATTCTGAATGCCGGATCCAGCGCTAATACATTCCTGTGGGAAAAAATGCCAGATCCGGCATTCAGGCATATCTTCAGTTTGTTTCGCTGGAGATAAAACCGTAGCATGCTGCGGTTTTCTCTTTTGCCTGATCAGTCAAAATGACTGAACTGAAGACATCCCGATGCAAACTGAACGGATTACTCTCCATTCAGAATGCATGGGGATAAAACTGATCAGTTCTTTTCCGGGATAGAGCCCCTGTGACAGAACTCTATGCCGGAAAAGAAAAACGCAAGTGTGAAAGTACCCTAACATATATACGTTTTGTGTATAACTCAAAAACGTCATGTGAACCCAACCTAAATCTGAACACATGGCACATTAGTTACCTCTCAATGCTGCGCCACCAATCAGCTTAACCCCCCAAAAGGAGGACATTATATCTGGGACAGTGGGGCACGATAATACACATAAACCAAAGAAACCATAATCTAAATAACAGGGTCAGCCAAATTAAAATAGACCTACAACTCACAGCATGCGCAGACTATTATGTGATATCAAAGGACATTACTGAAAGGAGGTATAAGGGGAGAGAACTACGACTCCCATAATGTCCAGGCTATTAGGTGATATCAGATGGTGTTACAGGGAGGAGGTAAGAACAATAATTTCCAGCATTTCTCTGGCTCTCACGCTGAATCACTTTTCCCCCACCACACAACAATGCTCCACCCTTGTCAAATGTCAACATCACAGGTTCTACTCACCCATTTCTACTCTTTGCTGCTGAGTTCTATACATTTCTGCACTAATTAAATGATGGTGAGGTCATCACAGGTCCTTCACCACCACTTCTACTCTCCACTGGTGGACTCTGCCCCTCATGATGTCATCACAGGTTACTACAATTTTTTCACTGCTGAGTGCACTCCTCTTCTGCACTGACCACATGACAGTGACATCATCACAGGTCCTTTACCACCACTTCTACTGTACAGTACTGAGCTCTGCCCTCGTCTGACATCATCAAAGGTTCATACATTTTTGCTCCAGAGGGGTAAGTGGGGGGGAAAAGAACACTCTTTGAAGCAGCCGTTGGTGGGCAGGCACCCTAAGCATGTGCTCTTGAGTGCCTTATTATAAATATGGCCCTGAAAGGCCCCTATACCACATAAGAAAACTCTAGTATAATAAATGGCAATAGTAGGCAGGGGCGTTTAACAGAATTTCATTTGGGGTCCAAGAGCTTTAAAGGGATTATCCCATGATTAATGTAAATATAAGAAATAAGACATCATATACGGCATGACAGTCGGTAACAAAGCTAGAACCAGCCCTGTACCTCACATGGATCCAGAGATCTCCCTAGTCACTGCTCCAATTGCGCTACTAGATTTATTTCAAACTGGCAGCTCAGGGTGTGTGTTCTTTCTGCTGCAGCTCAAGAGGAATGCCCTTTCTGCTGTAGCTGTCTTCCTATTACAGGTCAGGAGGCAGTTGAAGGATAGAAATGAGCATGTGCATCCACCTCAGTGAGGTGGTCAGAGAAATAAATAAAAAACAGCAGATACACATGCATTTTATTGAATAACTCAGTGGCTATAATACATTTTTAATTACATGTTATACAGTGGCGTAACTACCGGGGAAGCAAAGAAAGCGACTGCTTCAGGGCCTGGACTGACAAGGGGCCCGTCCGCCCGGGAGCATTGTCTCAGTGTCAGACAACATGAGAATCATCTCAGGCCGGGCCCTTCACTTACAGTGCGGTCACATCACCATCAGTCCCTGACCGCCAACAGCCAATCCCCTGCTGATTTTCCTTACTGCCTGTCTCTGCCGGCATAGCGCACAGCGCCGTCCATTAGCGCGCTATGCTAATTAAGCCGGCCTACTAAGTTCTTACTCCTGACTGGAGAGTGTGGTAGGAGAGAGAGGAAGCGCGGTTCTGTTCTGTTCTCGGTGTAGTTGCGGGTCCCATCACCTATCAGACAATGGGGGCATATCCTAGCAATATGCCCCCATTGCCTATGATGGGCCAACCCCCTATAATGGGCCAAGTATGTATTCTGTGTAGAGATGATCGAGCATGCTCGACCGAACACCTGTTCAGCTCGAGCATCTCGAGGCTCGGCACATGGCGGTACTCGGACGAGTTACGCATGTGCTCAAGCACCATGCTCCAGTCTCCTCCCCGCATTACAGTGATTAGCTGGCCGGAACGCGTCATCGGGTGCTATATAGCACCCGATGACACATATACGGCTCATTCGTAGTCAGGGAGAGCTGAGCATAGGAAGGGACAGAGAGTGTAGAGAGTGTAATTGAATATTTATTTGTCCAAAAACGTTTAAGAGACCCAAAAGTCCTTGTAGCAATATATGTTTGTAGCGCAACCTGCGCTAAATTGCTTAGTGTTAGGGAGAGCTATGCATAGGAAGGGACAGACAGTGTAGGGAGTATAATAGGAAGATTCTTATACAAAAAACTTTTCAGAGACCCAAAAGTCCTTTTAAGGACAATTGTGTGTGACAACAGCTATATATATTTTTAGTGCATCCTGCGCTAAATACCGTGTAATAGGCCGCTGCGGACAGTTAAATTATTCACGCCACATCTCCCGTGTAAAGTGTGCGCATCCCTAAAATATCAGTGACATCCAGTGTACTTTTTCCATAGACAGTGTCCGTTGCGGACAGTTAAATTATCCGCACCACATCTTTTCCGAAGACGGTGTCCGCTTCTGACAGTGACCATACCAGGGCCACATCTGCAGTGTAACATGTGCGCTACAAAAACTTATCTGTGACATACAATGTAATTTTTCCGTAGACGGTGTCCGCTTCTGACAGTGACCTTACCAGGGCCACATCTGCAGTGTAACGTGTGAGCTTCAAAATTTTGTCTGTGACATACAATGTAGTTTTTCCGTAGACGGTGTCCGCTTCTGACAGTGACCTTACCAGAGCCACATCTGCAGTGTAACGTGTGCGCTTTAAAAATGTATCTGTGACATACAGTGTACTTTGTCAGCTTTGAAACCATACTCCCCCGATATGGTTTCCCGGAAGCAGCTCTGCGGGTCATGGGAATAACGCAGCAGGATTGCCGGTCGTCATCGTTTATGGTCGGAACTATGACGTTATCTGATCGTCTTCGAACCTCCAACTTTAGTTTTTGATTAATGAAAACATTCTTGGCAAATGCTTTCGCTTTGGTTCATCTTGTGCCGGTCCAAGAATTTCACCTCTAGCAATACCGATGCCCCCAGCCGTGCCTTTTAATCATGGCCCCAGTTCTGAAAACCAACAAAATAGAACCGGAGTCCTATTCCATTATTCCTAGCTGAAGTATTCAGGCGACCCGGCCTGCTTTGAATACTGTACATTTTTTCAATGGTCAACTAAGCAGCAGGCACTCTCCCATCATTTTTTAAATGGTCAGCTCAGCAGCATGCCTTTAACCAATTTTTTAGAGGGTCAGATCACCTGCAGGCACTGGCATATAATGTTTTAGAGGGTCAGCTCACTTGCAGGCCCTCACCTACAATCTTTTACAGGGTCAGCTCACCTGCAGGCCCTCACCTAATTATACCTATTATGTAACTTTCTCGCATGCTGCCTTGCTTGGATGTGGTAGCCGTAGCCATTTCTCAGGCTCCCTCTCCGGAATCGAACATTGATTCCCCCTTACCCGTGTTCACCGTGGTTGGCGCTGAAAATAACATTGAAAATTGATAGGGCAGACATCCGAATGGATCGTCGCCGTCACGGGGACGTGAGATCGGCCCCAGGTTATCTAGAGTCACCAAAACGGCAGCAGGCCCTCGCCCATAATGTTTTAGATAGTCAGATCAGCAGGTGCTTGCTCCAAATCTTTTTGAGGGTAACCAGCAGGCCATCAATCATAATTTTTCAAGGCTGTGTATAATGCCCCCTTTATGTGTAACAAATGGTGTATTGGAGTGCCGGTTCCTTGTAATTTTTGGTAGCCTTTTCACTTAGTACATAGGCTTTATGAGTGTAGGAGTCCCACTACCTGAACAATTGTACCACAATGTGAATGAGGCCCTCCTTTATGTGATATACAGGTTGTATCGGAGTGCCTCTTCCTTGCAATTTTTGGCACCACTTGCACTTTATATGCAAGTGTAACACCCCATAGATTTTGTGCAATGATGATGTTTAATGCTAAACCTTTTCTTTTCTTTCCCTCATTAGTTGCAGTGCACAGTTCTGCCCACTAGGGGTGTTCTTAGGAAAGATTGCTGCTTCACACTAGGAACCAAGTTTGGAGAGGACAGTTCCCGAGGAGGAGGGTTTGTTGGGTGTGCGATAAAGGCTGGAAAGAAAGGATGCAGTGTATGCTGTTCAATATAGAGTTACTGGATTGTCTGGTTAGACAGAAGATCAAGCAGTATACTGCATTGGGACCAGAGAGAGAGTGGATTGTTTCTTGGAAGGAGAAAGACTGAATGGTAGTGAGCTGCTGTTTTTTCTGCTCTCAGAGGTAACAGATCTGCACTCCATATTAAAGTATTATGAACATTGCATCCAGGAGAGTGTGAGATCAACACAAACTAATACCCTGCATTCACCTCCAGCTGCAGTTATACAAGCTGTTTGTCTGGAAGACACTGTGTGGACTCTCCTAGTGTATATTTCTCATGCTGATATTGAAATCTTCACAAGACAAATGCTTAGAGCCTAAGGACCCCGTTCTGAATTATATAACTTAGTAAAGTGCAGGGAATCATAGGTTCTGGACTTGGACACCAGTTAAGGATTTTCCTGCACAAGTGAGCTACACTGTCCGCCATTGCTATAAATATTTAACCGAGAAGACGGGCCCCAACGCATGCAGCTGCCAACTATTTTCCCTTTTTCTTTTCTGCTAACGCCGGGACTATATTTGTGTTTCCTTTGTGTATATTTAAGCGTTGGAAGCTTTATACAGGGTTTAATATACTCAGCTGTTGTATTCTTATATGATTAGAGTCAATATCTAACTTATATTTTATTCTGACCATAGTTTATCTTAGCAGTGAAACTTGTTAGGGAGAGACACCCTGTGGAGAAAAGTGTAATTGATTGAGATTTTGTGCAAGAAGCTGTTTGACCGCGCATTGCATGTAATACTGCAGTAATTTTATAACTAGTAATATTCTGTGCAAGTTTTACTGCTTACCATTATTTTGTTTAGGGTCACATTGTTAAAAATAAACGGGCCCATTGTTCATATAAACTGTGTCTGAGCATTGGGGAAGAAAAGGGGAGTTCACCAGAGCAAAGAGAGATCTGAACCCACTATTCCACTTCTAAGGCACATCCACGGGTGCGCTACATTTTGGGGGCTCGTCCGGGATAGATTTCAGACCATAACTCTGTTCCCTTTTTTAAGAACAGTAAAGACAACAAAATGAATTCAAAGTTAGTCACTGAGTGGTGTCAGATCTGTAGAGTGGACTTAGAGAAAGCACTTGCATTGATAGTCCCCAGTACTGATATGTCCCGCCGTCAGCTTTATGATTTGATGGAAAAGATTATCCCAGGAGAACATTGTCTAATTAGAGATATCAAAGTAAATAGGGACACAGAAGAGGAGAGGACCGATGTACTGTTTGAGTGGGAGACACCAGTGTCAGCGTTAGATTTCCCTGAGGACTTTGAATTTGGGAAAGAGGGACTCAAAGCTAGATTGGTTCGACCAGAGTTTTTGCCTGGAAACAAGTCCATAGATGCAAATGACATGGTCACCACCTCTGGGTTAGTACAAGCACTGACCAAAGTAATGAGTAAATGTGCGACTCTGGGCCATAAATCTTTGGCATCTGAATACCGCAAGTTAAAGTTCTTCTCAGAGACTCAGCCCACACCAAATGGGGAGGAGGAGTTTGAACCCTGGCTGGATCAAGTGCTTCAAGTAGTAGAAGAATGGAATGTGTCGGAAGCTATTAAGAAACAGTGAGTTGCCGAAAGTCTCAAAGGGGCGGCCGCAGAAGTGATCAGAAATCTAAGACTGAGCAAAAGGGCCTGCTCTGCTAGAGACTACTTGAATGCTTTACAAGATGTTTTGGGGCGAACTGAGACAGTGGAGGAGCTTCAATATAAGTTCACGCATACCTATCAGACGGAGGGGGAGAAATTGTCCCAGTATATTAGGCGGTTGGATCGAATTCTTCATCAACTAATGCTCAAGAAGGGGATAAACTCAGACCAAGTAGATCAGAAAAGAGTTCAGTAGATATTTCAGGGTGCATTGCCCCTAGATCCCATCATGATAAAAATGTGGGCACAAACAAACCAGACACCTTTAATGTATCATCAGTTGGTGAAAGCTGTCAGAGAGGAGGAAGCAGTGTTGGAAGAGAGGAGCTCCTCTCAGGTACAAACAGGAGCAATGGTTCACAGCGCCTCTAGTTCCGAAGCATCACAGATACAGTCACAAGTGGCCACATTAGCAGATGCAATAACACAGATTGTCAAGACAGTAGAGGGGCTACAGAAGACAGTCAAGACACTAGCAGAAGAGAAGCAAATAGATGCAGCATCCACAGGTATAGCAGTCAGAAGAGAATTGAATGAAGTCAGATCAAGAGCATTTGTTGGATTCTGTTACCGATGTGGAGAGACAGGACACATGAGACAGAGATGTCCGAATCCTGAGACGGAGAGTAAATGATATGTTTTTGGCGAACTCGATGCAGGGAAACTTCAGAGGGCCTCAGTGAAGGAGCCAACTGTGTGCCCAAGTTTAAAGAGCTCCATAAATAACACCATGAAGGAAAGAACCCCTGCCTCGAATTCTTCGTCCATTTACATTTCAGATGACAGAAGACTAACACGGCCTGATTCTTTGAAGGAGAGAGCAAAAGTTTTAAGACTACCATCTACCGCTCATCAGCAGGCCGACTGTAAGGCAGTGGAAAGAACAAGGAATGAGAAGCTGCCAGCTGGTCTAATTGGGCCGTCCCCTCTAGTGCCAATTAAGATAGAAGGAACTTATAGCAAAGCTTTGTTGGACACTGGGGCTCAGGTTACTATTTTATTCAGAGACTTTTATCAGAAGCAACTGAAACACTTGCCGCTTCAAAGACTGGAAGATCTGGAGATTTGGGGTCTGAGCGACACAAAGTTCCCATATGATGGCTACGTCTCACTCAAGTTAGAGTTCCCTACCTCAGTGGTGGGGATCAGCGAAGAAGTTAACACTCTAGCTGTTGTGTGCCCAAGACCTAAAGAGAAGGGAGAAGCTGCCATGTTGATTGGGACGAATACAGATTTTATTCGGCGATTGTTGAGACCACAGTTAGCTGAGAATTGTCTTTCACTTCACCCATTCTTAAAACCAGTGTACTATGCTTTGAAAAGGGAGAAAATCAACCCAAAAGAAGAGATTGGGCATGTTTGGTCCGATTCCGGAAGAGAACATGTCATTCAACCACGAAGAATAACTTGTCCAAGGGCAAAGGTGAGGATGTGTGGTAAGGCAACTACCTCCCACTTCATGACGGAGATGGGCTCGGAAATAGAATTGCCACCTGGTCTGGAGTTAATACCAGAGGTTTGGCCAGCTGACAAATTGAAGCACCCGCATGATACCTTGTCAGTAGGGTTGAAGAACAAGGGGAGCACTCCCATTATTCTTCTCTCTCAAGTCCGTCTGGGCAATGTATATGCTGCCACTCCTTTGCCTCCAAGTGATAACGTCAATATAGATGAACTGAACCTGGAAGATGTTGACTTAGGAGGTGGTATCTTGCCACCAGAATGGATGGTTCGAATTAAAGAGATGCTAAAGCAAAAGAACTGTTTTTCTGTAGGTGAATATGACATAGGTCATTCTAAGAGTGCGATGCATAGCATTAGGCTGATGGAAGAGCGGCCCTTCAGGGAACGCTCACGAAGAGTTGCTCCGGGAGATTTGGAGGACCTACGACAGCACTTGATGGAACTGAAAGCCGCTGGGGTGATTCAGGAGTCCATTGTGGTTGTCAGAAAAAAAAAATGGATCAATACGCATGTGCGTTGACTACCGCACTTTGAATCAGCGAACCATCCCTGATCAATATAGCACCCCACGGATAGAGGATGCACTTAATTGTTTGGTGGGCAGCAAGTGGTTCAGTGTGTTAGATCTGAGGAGTGGATACTACCAAATTCCAATGGATCCTACAGATAGAGAAAAGACTGCATTCATCACTCCTCTGGGGTTCTTTGAGTTCAATGACATGCCCCAAGGCCTATCAAACGCACCAGCAACTTTTTAGCGGCTCATGGAAAGAACAGTTGGAGATATGCATCTTCTTGAAGTACTTGTCTACCTGGATGACATCATTGTCTTCGGGAAAACTTTAGAAGAGCATGAGGCAAGGCTAAGGAAAGTGTTGGATAGGATTGAAAAAGAAGGATTGAAACTATCCTTAGACAAATGCAAATTTTTCCAGCCATCAGTGACATATGTCGGACATGTGGTGTCTGCAGAAGGGATAGCAACAGATCCCAGCAAAGTTGAAGCAGTGACATCTTGGCCTAAGCCCCGAACCATCACAGAGTTGCGCTCTTTTCTTGGGTTCTGCAGCTATTATAGAAGATTTGTACAAGGGTTTGCCAAGACAGCCCGACCCCTAAACCAACTGCTTCAAAGTGATATGGATCTCACTGACTCAGATGAAGGCTTCAAGTTGAAGAAAGTGAGGGGATCAAGAGGGCCTAAAGAGTGTATTGAGGACCGCTGGACCTCTGAGTGTGATGAAGCATTTGAAAAGCTCAAGCATTGTCTTGCTCATGCTCCAGTGTTAGCCTATGCTGACTCGACTAAACCCTATATACTCCATGTAGATGCTAGCAGAGAAGGTCTGGGAGGAGTTCTCTATCAAGAGCAAGACAAGGGGCTGAGGCCTGTGGCTTTCATTAGCAGGAGTCTATCCCCCACAGAAAAGAACTATCCAGCCCACAAATTGGAATTTCTTGCCTTGAAATGGGCTGTAGTGGACAAACTGCATGACTACCTTTATGGGGCTGAGTTCGAAGTTCAGACAGACAATAATCCTTTGACATACATACAGACTACTGCAAAGTTGGATGCCACTGGACACAGATGGATGGCTGCTCTGTCTAACTACAATTTCAGTCTGAAGTATTGTCCGGGCACACAGAATGGAGATGCTGATGGTCTATCCCGTAGACCTCATGAAGATTTACACCCTGATGATGAATGGGTAGAAATACCTGCACCCGGAGTGAGAGCTATGTGCAAATTTTCAACAGTCCAGTCGAAAAGTGAGTGTTGTGCCCAGAGCCTAGCTCTACCAGCCGAAAGTCTACCTTCATCCTTTTGCAATCCAGTCACTCTGCAGGCTTCATCGTTACCAGTTTTGAGCCACAGTGATCTCAGAAGAGATCAGAAGGAAGATCCTTTAGGAAAATTAGCAGTGGCAGCTTTAGAGAAGAACCAAGTTGACATTCTTCGTACAGATGCCCACCCAATGGCGAGGCTGTTGGTCAAAGAGTGGGACCGGTTGCAAATACAAAGTGGACTTGTATACAGGAGGGCCCCAAGTACCGTCAATAGTGAAAAATGTCAGTTATTACTCCCCCAGAAGTACAAGGAGACAGTACTTTGTGTGTTACATGATGAACATGGCCATCTGGGTTATGACAGAACCTTGGGGCTCGTGAGAGACAGATTTTACTGGCCATGTATGAAGCAAGACATAGAAGACTATTGCCGTTCCTGTATGTGTTGTATTCAAAGAAAGACGTTGCCCACAAAAGCTGCTCCTTTGGGACAGTTAGAGAGTGGAGGACCATTAGAACTTGTATGCATAGACTTTCTCAGTATTGAACCTGACGAAGGGGGAATTAGCAACGTGTTGGTTGTGACAGACCATTATACAAGATACGCTCAGGCATTCCCTGCTCGTGATCAGAAAGCTCTCACAGTGGCTAAACTGCTTGTTGAAAAGTTCTTTGTCCATTATGGTCTACCAAAAAGAATTCATTCTGACCAGGGACGTGATTTTGAGAGCAAACTTGTAAAGGAACTACTGACACTTTTGGGGGTGCAGAAGAGTCGCACCACCCCATATCATCCGCAAGGGGATGCTCAGCCTGAACGCTTCAACAGGACTTTACTTGACATGCTGGGGACGTTGTCTATTGAAAAAAAGAGTCATTGGAGTAGACATGTGGCAACAGTGGTGCATGCCTATAACAGTACAAAAAATGATGCCACGGGGTTCTCGCCTTACTTTTTAATGTTTGGGCGAGAAGCTCGTCTCCCTGTCGATCTGACATTTGGAGTCTCTGCTGATGACACTCCGGTGAACTCTCACACTAGCTATGTGGAGAGACTCAAGAAAGGTCTTAAGCAAGCGTATGAGTTGGCTGAAATCTCTTCAGGACTGCAACATCAACAGAATAAGGCTCGCTATGACAAGAAAGTGAAAGTACATGATCTTCAGCCAGGGGACCGAGTTCTTTTGAGGAATGTGGGCCTACAAGGCAAGCACAAATTAGCAAATCGATGGGGTTCTGATCTCTACATAATCTTCTCCCAACTGCTAAACATTCCAGTCTACCAGGTTTCGCCCTGAAGGAAAGGAAGGACCAATTAAGACTTGGCATCGCAACAACTTGATGCCCCTAGCGGAAACTGAGGATAATAAATTCTGAACCCAAACGTGTACAAGGAAAATCAAATTCCAGGCGGTCCAGCAGACTGCAGAAAAAAGGAGAGACTACCCCGTCAGATGAAGAACCAGTGACCTCCCTTGATGGGGAAGAAGACAGTAATAGTGAGTGGGGTATAGATGGACTTTTCTATGATAGTATGTACAACCCCATTGAAAGCGATCTGAATGCTAATGCTCTAGAGTTTGTCCCTTGTCAAGTTGACCAATCCAAAACAGGCATTCGTCTGGAGGGTTCTTTGTCCCTGAATGAACAACAAAATGAGAGTTTTCCTCTGCCTATTATGGACAATGACCTTTTGTTTGCTGTCAATTCAAGTGTGGGTGACTCCCAGGTTACTCCAGAAATAGAGGATGTGATTACCGCAGAAACAAAGTGTGAGTGTGCCAATGATGCACCACCTGTTGAAGCATGCTTCCCAGTCAACACCTCTGAACTAAGGCCACCTAGACAGATAAGGCCTCCACAGAGACTCACATATGACACTATGGGAAATAGTACTCAAGAACCTGTGAGCACTGCACATCGAGGAGTCTACGCTCATGTTCCCTTTGCTCTTTGCTCCAAAGGTGACCCTCTCCCCACAATAATGTGTACTAATGACACTCCATGGTGGAATGTCCCATTTGACTTTAGTGGCAATGTTCAGTTAGTAGTACACTAAGTGTTATATATCTAAAAAAAAAAAAATGTTAGATTTGAGCCATTCTTTGGGTGGACCCAAGACATTTTAGTGGGGGGAGAATGTAACACCCCATAGATTTTGTGCAATGATGATGTTTAATGCTAAACCTTTTCTTTTCTTTCCCTCATTAGTTGCAGTGCACAGTTCTGCCCACTAGGGGTGTTCTTAGGAAAGATTGCTGCTTCACACTAGGAACCAAGTTTGGAGAGGACAGTTCCCGAGGAGGAGGGTTTGTTGGGTGTGCGATAAAGGCTGGAAAGAAAGGATGCAGTGTATGCTGTTCAATATAGAGTTACTGGATTGTCTGGCCAGACAGAAGATCAAGCAGTATACTGCATTGGGACCAGAGAGAGAGTGGATTGTTTCTTGGAAGGAGAAAGACTGAATGGTAGTGAGCTGCTGTTTTTTCTGCTCTCAGAGGTAACAGATCTGCACACCATATTAAAGTATTATGAACATTGCATCCAGGAGAGTGTGAGATCAACACAAACTAATACCCTGCATTCACCTCCAGCTGCAGTTATAAAAGCTGTTTGTCTGGAAGACACTGTGTGGACTCTCCTAGTGTATATTTCTCATGCTGATTTTGAAATCTTCACAAGACAAATGCTTAGAGCCTAAGGACCCTGTTCTGAATTATATAACTTAGTAAAGTGCAGGGAATCATAGGTTCTGGACTTGGACACCAGTTAAGGATTTTCCTGCACAAGTGAGCTACACTGTCCGCCATTGCTATAAATATTTAACCGAGAAGACGGGCCCCAACTCATGCAGCTGCCAACTATTTTCCCTTTTTCTTTTCTGCTAACGCCGGGACTATATTTGTGTTTCCTTTGTGTATATTTAAGCGTTGGAAGCTTTGCACAGGGTTTAATATACTCAGCTGTTGTATTCTTATATGATTAGAGTCAATATCTAACTTTTATTTTATTCTGACCATAGTTTATCTTAGCAGTGAAACTTGTTAGAGAGAGACACCCTGTGGAGAAAAGTGTAATTGATTGAGATTTTGTGCAAGAAGCTGTTTGACCGCTCATTGCATGTAATACTGCAGTAATTTTATAACTAGTAATATTCTGTGCAAGTTTTACTGCTTACCATTATTTTGTTTAGGGTCACATTGTTCATATAAACTGTGTCTGAGCATTGGGGAAGAAAAAGGGAGTTCACCAGAGCAAAGAGAGATCTAAACCCACTATTCCACTTCTAAGGCACATTCACGGGTGCGCTACACAAGTAAATATACAGGAAAGAATGTTTCCTAACAATGTTTCCTCTAAAATTGATTTTATCTTCGGTTTTGTGCGTATTACTGTCAGTCTGTAAAAGTGGCACACTACTCGGACAACATCGTTCCCAGCAGCGACCTGGGAGTCCAAGATGCATCCAGACATCCTCCCCACGCTGTTCCTGAACCATTTTGGTGGTGTTTCCATCAATTTCTTACCTTTTTCTATGAACCAGGCCACCTCCCCCTTCAGAGCAGGGGGCGCCTGGTTTGATGCTCCGGTTCTCCCCTTGACTTCCATTAAACTCGGTAGAGCACCCGAGCATCCGGATGTGTTAGGCCCAAGCACCCGAGCACTATGGTGCTCGATTAACACTAATTCTGTGTCAAGCTTTCTGCTTGCATTGATATAAAGAGCATCAAAAAACTAGTGAGCTTCTTTTCCTCCCTACCTACTGTTCATTGAAATAAGAGACTGAGAGTTTTTTGGAAAAACTAATGGGGAAATATTATTAAAGAGGACCTTTCACCGATCCTGACATTATGATATAAATAGCTGGCAGGGTAGGGCATACTGATGACATATGATATCGCTAATTATTTTTTCTATAAGCGGCTCCATTCTCCCGCTCTGTCCCCCATTCCCCCATTATGGTTTCCTGCCTGGTATGTAAATCCATACCATCAGTACAGGGAGGAGGAGACGGACGTGTTTCTCAGTGGGCGTTTCCTTCTCCCTGGCTGTGAGTTGGCCAATCGCAGCGTGAGCTGGTCAATCGCAGCGGAGAGCATCACAGCGAGAAGTTTTAGCTTTTATTCCTCCCAAGCTGTGACCCTCTCCGCTGCAATTGGGCAGGTCACAGGAGAAGGAGATGCTCCTTGAAAAAAAGTACCGTCTCCTCCTCCCTGTACCGATGGTATAGATTTAGGTACAGGGTGGGAAACAAAAACTGGGGGCACAGCGGGGGAATGGAGCAGCTCATAGGTATAATAGTAAGTGCTGTAACATGACTTCATTATGCCCTACACTAGCTATATGATAATGTCAAGACTGGATGTGGTTCATGTGCCTTCCAACAGATTGACTTCAATGGGTCTGTGGTCCGCATTTTGCAGACCTGTCTATCTCCTTGTGGAATGGACATACAGATGATGAAAAGCACATGGATATTCCGTTTGCTTTCTGCATCCGTACATTCTTTCTGCAAAAACATAGGACATGTTTTGTTCTTGGCCACAAAATACAGATCACAGACTCAAGTCTATGAGTGTGTCTCACGGCTGTAAGTGAGCAACACACAGTGAATAGCAACTGACCGGACCCAAACTAGGAAGGATAAAGGGTGACCCCTGTCAGACCCTAAAAGCTCTCCCTAAACTGCTATGCACATGTCCGGATCCATATGGTGGATCGAGACATGCCTTAAGCTGATGACCACTGAAACCCCTACAATAGTGGAAGGGGCACGGCCACCGGTGCCCTGCTCAGTATATGGACGGAACCGGGGTCGCCTCGGATCCAGTCAGCAAAGAAACAGAAACACACAATGTCTGAACACTTAACTGAATGAGGTGCGGCTGCAGTGAAAACAGATCCAAAGTCAGCAGACAATATCCGAAGTACTTGCTTCAGCAGAACACAGATCCAGTGAAAAGATATCACACAGGTGAAGATACTCAAACGAGAGATACAGCTCAAATGAAAAGTATAATCCGCACCTCTACAAAGGAGGAGGGGTGATTTAAAGGCAGCGAAATCAAACACAGGAGAGACAGCTGGGAGGAAGGAAACAGAAGGTAAAGACCTCATCACTGGGGCGGAGAAACAGGGCAGAGGGAACTCCTCCAAGCTCTAATAGTGACATCATCACAGGGGTGGAGAAACAGAGCTGTGACAACGTCTCAAAGCTCTGGTAGTGACAGTACCCCCCCCCCCCCTCTACGGGTGGACTCCGGACACCCAGGACCCACCTTCTCAGGATGAGTGAGCCCTATGAAATGCCCTGATGAGACGAGTGGCTTTAATGTCCGACACCGGAACCCACATCCTCTCCTCAGGACCATAACCCTTCCAATGAACGAGGTACTGAAGAGAACTGCGGACAATGCGAGAGTCCACAATTCTGGAAACCTCAAACTCCAGATTGCCATCAACCAAAATTGGAGGAGGAGGCAAAGAGGAGGGTACCGTGGGCTGGACATATGGTTTTAAAAGAGCCCTGTGAAATACATTATGTATCTTCCAAACCCGTGGAAGATCAAGACGGAAGGCAACAGGATTGACGACTGACAAGATTTTATAAGGCCCAATAAACTTGGGACCCAATTTCCAGGAGGGAACCTTCAGTTTAATATTTCTTGTAGACAACCACACCAGATCACCCACATTCAGGTCCGGACCAGGCACACGTCTCTTATCAGCCACACGCTTATATTTCTCACTCATCTTTCTAAGATTACTCTGAATCTTTTGCCAAATGGTAGACAAAGATGAGGAAAATCTCTTCTCCTCCTCAGGCAAACCAGGGGAGCCCCTCCCGAGAATGTCCCAAACTGCGGATGGAACCCATATGCACCAAAGAATGGTGACTTATCAGAAGACTCCTGACGACGGTTGTTCAGAGCAAACTCAGCAAGAGGGAGAAATGAACACCAATCCTCCTGGTTCTCTGCCACAAAACTGCGCAAATATGTCTCCAGATTCTGGTTGACGCGTTCAGTCTGACCATTGGACTGCGGGTGAAAAGCAGAAGAGAAGGACAGCCGAACCCCCAGGCGAGAACAGAAAGCCTTCCAGAATCTGGACACAAACTGCGTGCCTCTATCGGAAACAATATCCGAGGGAATGCCATGCAATTTAACAATATGGTCGACAAAAGCTTGTGCCAACGTTTTAGCACTGGGTAAACCAGGGAAGGGTACGAAATTAGCCATCTTGCTAAAACGGTCCACCACCACCAGGATCACCGACTTCCCTGAGGAACGAGGAAGATCCGTGATAAAGTCCATGGAGAGGTGTGTCCAAGGACGGGAAGGTATGGGTAACGGGAGAAGGGGACCTGAAGGCCGTGAACGAGGGACCTTAGCGCTAGTGCACATCTCACAAGCAGCCACAAAACCCTCCACCGACTTACGAAGAGCCGGCCACCAAAATCTCTGAGCAATGAGATCTACCGTGGCTCTACTCCCGGGGTGACCAGCAAGAACAGTATCATGATGCTCCTTGAAGAGTTTGTGACGTAACTCAGGAGGCACAAACAACTTCCCAGGAGGACAACGGGCAGGTACCTCAGTCTGGGCAGCCTGGACCTCGGCCTCCAAATCAGAATACAGAGCAGAAACAACCACCCCCTCCGCCAAAATGGGACCCGGGTCCTCAGAGTTTCCTCCTCCCGGAAAAAAGCGAGAGAGAGCATCAGCCTTCACATTTTTGATCCCAGGGCGGAATGTAACGACAAAATTGAATCTGGAGAAGAACAGAGACCATCTGGCCTGTCTCGGATTCATACGCCTGGCCGACTCCAATTACGCCAGATTCTTATGGTCGGTAAAAACGGTGATAGGGTGCCTGGCCCCCTCCAACCAATGGTGCCATTCCTCAAAAGCCAACTTGATGGCCAACAACTCTCTATCTCCCACATCATAGTTTCTCTCTGCCAGGGAGAGTTTTTTAGAGAAAAAGGCACAGGGTCGCCACTTGGCAGGAGAAGGGCCCTGGGACAAAACCGCACCCACACCCACCTCGGAAGCATGCACCTCAACAATAAAAGGTAAGGAAACATCGGGATGCACCAAGACGGGAGCAGACGCAAAACTCTCTTTAATCTTAGAAAAAGCTGCAAGCGCCTCCTCCGACCAAGAGGAAAAATCCGCCCCCTTTTTTGTCATGTCAGTGAGGGGTTTGACAACAGACTCAGGAAGCTCCCACTCCAGCACAGCACGGACCTTATCCAGATCCATGCGAAAACCAGAAGCAGAGAGGAGAAAACCCAGAAATTGAATCTCCGATACCATAAAAACACATTTCTCCAGCTTGGCGTACAATTTATTCTCCCGCAGAATCCGCAGAACCTGAAAAAGATGATCCTGATGGGTCTGAACATCAGGGGAAAAAATCAAAATATCATCAAGATACACCAATACAAATTTCCCCATTAAATGGTAGAAAATACTGTTAACAAAATGCTGAAAGACGGCCGGAGCATTCATCAGGCCGAAAGGCATAACGAGATTCTCAAAATGCCCGTTAGGGGTATTATAGGCCATTTTCCATTCATCCCCCTCTCTGACCCTGACCAGATTGTACGCGCCTCTCAAATCCAATTCGGAAAAAACCTTGGCCCCAACAATTTGGTTGAAGAGGTCCGGGATCAGAGGAAGGGGATAGGGATCGCGAATCGTGATACTGTTCAGCTCCCTAAAATCTAGGCAAGGTCTCAGAGAGCCATCTTTCTTTTTAACAAAAAAAAACAGCGGCAACAGGTGATTTTGAGGGACGAATATGCCTCTTATCGAGACTCTCAGAGATATATGTTCGCATTGCGATTCTTTCCGGTTGTGAGAGATTGTAGAGGCGTGCTTTTGGCAGCTTGGCGCCGGGAATGAGGTTAATGGGACAGTCAAACTCCCGGTGAGGAGGTAGCTCCTGAACACCGCTCTCGGAAAAAACGTCAGAGAAATCAGAGAGAAATGATGGCACCGTTTTAGTAGACACCTCTGCAAAAATCGCTGTGAGACAATTCTCTCTACGAAACTCACTCCACTCATTTATTTGCCTTCCTTGCCAATCAATAGTGGGGTTATGTCTAGTAAGCCAGGGTAACCCCAAAACTAGAGGAGAAGGCAATCCGTTAATGACAAAACAAGATACTGTATATCCTCCACATGAGTGTCACCTACCGCTAACCGGATATTGTGAACAATGCCCTTCAGGGATCTCTGTGAGAGTGGAGCAGAGTCAATAGCAAAAACAGGTATATCCTTTTCTAATGTGCAAACCTGAAAACCATGCATGGCTACAAATTGAGTATCAATAAGATTGACGGCCGCTCCACTATCGACAAAAATTTCACAAGAAATGACTTTGCTCCCTAGCGCTACCCTGGCAGAAAGGAGAAAACGGGAACTGCAGGTCAGAGGAAAAGCATCAATTCCTACATCAACTTTGCCCAAAGTAGCAGATGAAGCAGAGTTTGATGATTTACCTTTTGAGGTTTTTCTCTTATTATAACTCTTAGTACAGTTCAAGAATTTCCTAGACGGACAAACATTTGCCAAATGACCTATGCCCCCACAACAAAAACACACCATTCTCTGAGGACTAAATCCTCTTTTATCAGAGGCAAGTCGACCTAGCTGCATGGGGTCCTCCACAGAGGGAACCGAGAGAGGATGAGGCCCCTGCACAGTGAATGAGTCCGCACCACTGCCCCTAGACTGAAAATGACTGGACAGAGAGGTCTCGTTTCTTTCTCGTAGACGCCTGTCAAGGCGTACCGCCAATGACATGGCAGACTCTAAGGACGTTGGTCTCTCATGGAAAGCAAACGCATCTTTCAATCTCTCTGAGAGACCATGAGAGAACTGACTCCGGAGTGCAGCATCATTCCAACCTGAATCAGCTGCCCATCTCCGAAATTCAGAACAATAAAGCTCCGCAGACAGTTTGTTCTGGCATAAAGAACGTAAGTTAGATTCGGCCAGAGCAACACGATCCGGGTCATCATATATCTGCCCCAGGGCCACAAAAAATCTTTCCACGGATCGAAGGGAGGGATCCCCCGATGGCAACGAAAAAGCCCAAGTCTGAGCATTACCCCTGAGCAGAGAGATGACAATCCTCACCCTCTGTTCCTCATTACCAGAGGAATGGGGACACAAGCAAAAATTGAGTTTGCATGCCTCTCTGAAACGAACAAAATTCTCACTGCCCCCGGAGAAAGTTTCCGGAAGTGAGACCTTTGGCTCGCAACAGACTCCATGGGCCGGAGCAGAGCCCAATGCTTGAAGCTGAGTCATAGATTGACGGAGATCCGCTACCTCCAAAGAAAGACCCTGCATGCGGTCAACCAGGTCAGAAAGCGGATCCATGTCAAAAAAGGACGGTTTGGCGGATTATAATGTCACGGCTGTAAGTGAGCAACACACAGTGAATAGCAACTGACCGGACCCAAACTAGGGAGGATAAAGGGTGACCTCTGTCAGACCCTAAAAGCTCTCCCTAAGCTGCTATGCACATGTCCAGATCCATATGGTGGATCGAGACATGCCCGCTTACCTTAGGCTGATGACCACTGAAACCCCTACAATAGTGGAAGGGGCACGGCCACCGGTGCCCTGCTCAGTATATGGACGGAACCGGGGTCGCCTCGGATCCAGTCAGCAAAGAAACAGAAACACACAATGTCTGAACACTTAACTGAAGGAGGTGCGGCTGCAGTGAAAACAGATCCAAAGTCAGCAGACAATATCCGAAGTACTTGCTTCAGCAGAACACAGATCCAGTGAAAAGATATCACACAGGTGAAGATACTCAAACGAGAGATACAGCTCAAATGAAAAGTATAATCCGCACCTCTACAAAGGAGGAGGGGTGATTTAAAGGCAGCGAAATCAAACACAGGAGAGACAGCTGGGAGGAAGGAAACAGAAGGTAAAGACCTCATCACAGGGGCGGAGAAACAGGGCAGAGGGAACTCCTCCAAGCTCTAATAGTGACATCATCACAGGGGTGGAGAAACAGAGCTGTGACAACGTCTCAAAGCTCTGGTAGTGACAGTGTGGAAACAAAGCAGATGTAACAAAGACGGTATCCATACTTTGCGATTTTGCCATTTTACAGACCACAAAATACACACTGGCATGTAAATGGGGCCTTTCATATGCCAGTGTAAACCTAAATAGTGCTGGAGCTCAGTGCCTATTGACTATGTGTAGGCGTAGATCTGTATCACATTCTGCATCTAATTTCTGGCATCAGTTATTAAGCATAACTGCCATAACTATATCTGTCATTCAGTGTAGGTCCACCCTCCTCCCGCTACAGTCCATCCGCTTTTCCCTCACTTTTGAATAGTGGTGATGGAAGCATAAAACAGCAAAAAAGTCACTTATTTTTGCACAAATGTTGCATGCACCTAAATGTTGCTTAAAATCACTTGGCTAACTCCTCTCAATGCTTTAATGATATCTGAGCAAATGAGAATGGACTTAATTTGCCCTTAATCTAGAAAGACTGCACTTCATAAAAGTAGTTCTTACTCAGTAAACACTGTATGGAATACTGGCAAATGACAATGCTTTTGATTTTTTTTTAACACCACGCAGTGATTTGCTAATACAAGGTCACAATGTTCATCTACATAATTTATGAATGGGATGCCTAAATCTCAAAGCTGTAAGGAGTTGTCTCACTTCTGAAAATTGTATCTATCATGTAGAGAAAGATAATACAAGGCACTTACTAATGTATTGGGATGGTTCATATTGCTTCCCTTGCTGGCTTGATTCACTTTTCAATCACATTATACACTTTTTGTTTTCAGGGGTTACGACCACTCTGCAATCCAACAGTGGTGGTCGTGCTTATACACAATAGAAAAAGGTGTTGTCCTCTCCGGTGGCTGGGACCGCGAGACGGGAGTGTGCATGGGCCTTAGCTTTTTTCTATAGTGTGCAAGCACGACCACCGCTGATAGATTGCAGGGTGGTTATGAACCCTGGATTTGAGCAGTGTATAATAGTATGAAAAAAAATAATCCAGCCAGCAAAAGAGGCAACATGGATAATAAGAGTACATTAGTGAGTGCCTTGTATTAATCTTGTCTGCATGATGAATGCAAAGGCCCAACTGTGTATGCCACAGTATACTGTAAATGCTATATAGCATACTGTGTAAGCTAGACGGTAGTTACTGAATAAAGACTACATTTATGGAAGGAATTTTGTTGTCAGTGTCTTTGTACATGGATTCAGCAACCAGATGTGATGCTTCTGGTTTTGGAGGTAAGTCACTCTTTCATTCCTGTTGGGTTTGTGTTGCTACTTTCACACAAAATTGGATTCATTTATCATTATTTTTTAAAGGCAAGGTTCACTGTCAAACATATTCTAACAGACATTGGCCCATATTTACCAATGGGAGTGCACCTAGACTTTCTCTTAAACTGCACCAAAATTTGGTGCAATTTATCACATTTTTGACACAATTTTATGGATCTACAGTCAGGTCCATAAATATTGGGACATCAACACAATTCTAACATTTTTGGCTCTATACACCACCACAATGGATTTGAAATGAAACTAACAAGATGTGCTTTAACTGCAGACTGTCAGCTTTTTTTTAAAAATAGATTATCTTTATTAATTAATATATCGAAACATTACAAATATAAGAAAAAATACAATTTCTCCCCAACCCCAATTCCCTAAAGGAACCCTCCCCTCCCCCCCTACCTGTGGTGCGTCAAAATAAAGACCTTTATCAATAAAGAAATTAAACACAATCAATCAAGTTCTCCAACCACCCCATATCTTAATCCACTTCTCCTCAGCTTCCCTCTGTTTATACATAATTTTCTCATAATTTTTTACCTTAACAATTAGATTTATCCATGTAATTATATCTGGAGTATATCGAGCAAACCAGGTCCGACTGACCAGCACTCTGGCCAACATCAATATCCTACTCAGGAGGATCTTTTGATACTTGTGATTATTTAATTTGGAAAGATCATTAAGCACGAATACTTGTGGTTCAAAAGGGATTCGTATTTTTAGTTTATACATAATACAATTATTTATAGTAGTCCAGAAGTTTATGAGTTCTGGACAAGTCCATATCATATGAAGAAAATCCGCTCCTACGATATTGCATTTAGGGCAGTTAGACGTGTCTCTTAATCCACATTTATTCATCCATAAAGGAGTAATATATAATCTATGGCAAATCTAAAATTGTATTAAAACATGGTTGAAGTTCTGGGATAGTGAGACTAGGTTCCCAAAAATATTCTCCCAACCCTTCTATTTGTAAATTCGGACAATCCACCTCCCACCCTTTTTGTCCTGGTGACTGTGTATCACTAAACCGTGCCTTAAGTAATGACATATATATTTGAAATTTTTATTCTAGACAGTGTACCCCCTACTAGGGATGAGCGAACTCGAACTGTATAGTTCGGGTTCGTACCGAATTTTGGGGTGTCCGTGACACGGACCCGAACCCGGACATTTTCGTAAAAGTCCGGGTTCGGGTTCGGTGTTCGTCGCTTTCTTGGCGCTTTTGTGACGCTTTCTTGGCGCTTTTTGAAAGGCTGCAAAGCAGCCAATCAACAAGCGTCATACTACTTGCCCCAAGAGGCCATCACAGCCATGCCTACTATTGGCATGGCTGTGATTGGCCAGAGCACCATGTGACCCAGCCTCTATTTAAGCTGGAGTCACATAGCGCCGCCCGTCACTCTGCTCTGATTAGCGTAGGGAGAGGTTGCGGCTGCGACAGTAGGGCGAGATTAGGCAGATTAACTCCTCCAAAGGACTTGATTAACTGATCGATCTGCAGCTGTGGATCATTGAGCTGCTGATCCTCAATTGCTCACTGTTTTTAGGCTGCCCAGACCGTTTGTCAGTCACATTTTTCTGGGGTGATCGGCGGCCATTTTGTGTCTTGTGGTGCGCCAGCACAAGCTGCGACCAAGTGCATTTAACCCTCAATGGTGTGGTTGTTTTTTGGCTAAAGCCTACATCAGGGTGAAGCTGTCACACCAAGTGCATTTAACCAGCAATAGTCTGTTTATTTTTTGGCCATATACTACATCAGGGGCAAGCTGCGCCTGTCACCAAGTGCATTTAACCCTCAATGGTGCGTTTGTTTTTTGGCTAAAGCCTACATCAGGGTGAAGCTGTCACACCAAGTGCATTTAACCAGCAATAGTCTGTTTATTTTTTGGCCATATACTACATCAGGGGCAAGCTGCGCCCGTCACCAAGTGCATTTAACCCTCAGTAGTGTGGTTGGTCAAGCTATCACACCAAGTGCATTTAACCAGCAATAGTCTGTTCATTTTTTGGCCATATACTAAATCAGGGGCAAGCTGCGCCCGTCACCAAGTGCATTTAACCAGCAATAGTCTGTTCATTTTTTGGCCATATACTACATCAGGGGCAAGCTGCGCCCGTCACCAAGTGCATTTAACCCTCAGTAGTGTGGTTGGTCAAGCTGTGACACCAAGTGCATTTAACCAGCAATAGTCTGTTCATTTTTTGGCCATATACTACATCAGGGGCAAGCTGCGCCCATCACCAAGTGCATTTAACCAGCAATAGTGTGGTTATTTTTTGGCCATATCCCAGTCTAATTCTGTCACTAAATCCATACCGGTCACCCAGCGCCTAAATACTAGGCCTCAAATTTATATCCCGCTAAATCTCTCGTTACCGCTGTCCTGTTGTGGCTGGGAAAGTTATTTAGTGTCCGTCAAAGCACATTTTTTGTTCTGGGTTGAAATACAATTCCCAATTTAGCAATTTAAAAATTTAGTGGTTTCTGCTGTATCAGAGCTATTTGAAATCTATCCCTAAAAGGGTATATAATATTCAAGGTGCATATAGGGTCATTCAGAATAACTTCACACACCCGCTACTGTGCATTTCCAAGTCTAATTCTGTCACTAAACCCATACCTGTCACCCAGCGCCTAAATACTAGGCCTCAAATTCATATCCAGCTAAATCTGTCATTAGTGCTGTAGCTGGGCGAGTTATTTAGTGTCCGTTCAAGCACATTTCTTGTTCTGGGTTGAAATACAATTCCCAATTTAGCAATTTCATAATTTAGTGGTTTCTGCTATATCAGAGCTATTTGAAATCTATCCCTAAAAGGGTAGATCATATTGAAGGTGCACATAGGGACATTCAGAATAACTTCACACACCCGCTACTGTGCATTTCCAAGTCTAATTCTGTCACTAAACCCATACCTGTCACCCAGCGCCTAAATACTAGGCCTCAAATTTATATCCAGCTAAATCTGTCCTTAGTGCTGTAGCTGGGCGAGTTATTTAGTGTCCGTTCAAGCACATTTCTTGTTCTGGGTTGAAATACAATTCCCAATTTAGCAATTTCATAATTTAGTGGTTTCTGCTATATCAGAGCTATTTGAAATCTATCCCTAAAAGGGTATATAATATTCAAGGTGCACATTGGGTCATTCAGAATAACTTCACACACACCCGCTACTGTGTATTTCCAAGTCTAATTCTGTCACTAAACCCATACCTGTCACCCAGCGCCTAAATACTAGGCCTCAAATTTATATCCAGCTAAATCTGTCCTTAGTGCTGTAGCTGGGCGAGTTATTTAGTGTCCGTTCAAGCACATTTCTTGTTCTGGGTTGAAATACAATTCCCAATTTAGCAATTTCATAATTTAGTGGTTTCTGCTATATCAGAGCTATTTGAAATCTATCCCTAAAAGGGTAGATCATATTGAAGGTGCACATAGGGACATTCAGAATAACTTCACACACCCGCTACTGTGCATTTCCAAGTCTAATTCTGTCACTAAACCCATTCCTGTCACCCAGCGCCTAAATACTAGGCCTCAAATTTATATCCAGCTAAATCTGTCCTTAGTGCTGTAGCTGGGCGAGTTATTTAGTGTCCGTTCAAGCACATTTCTTGTTCTGGGTTGAAATACAATTCCCAATTTAGCAATTTCATAATTTAGTGGTTTCTGCTATATCAGAGCTATTTGAAATCTATCCCTAAAAGGGTATATAATATTCAAGGTGCACATTGGGTCATTCAGAATAACTTCACACACACCCGCTACTGTGTATTTCCAAGTCTAATTCTGTCACTAAACCCATACCTGTCACCCAGCGCCTAAATACTAGGCCTCAAATTTATATCCTGCTAAATCTCTCGTTAACGCTGTCCTGTTGTGGCTGGGAAAGTTATTTAGTGTCCGTCAAAGCACATTTTTTGTTCTGGGTTGAAATACAATTCCCAATTTAGCAATTTCATAATTTAGTGGTTTCTGCTATATCAGAGCTATTTGAAATCTATCCCTAAAAGGGTATATAATATTCAAGGTGCACATTGGGTCATTCAGAATAACTTCACACACACCCGCTACTGTGTATTTCTAAGTCTAATTCTGTCACTAAACCCATACCGGTCACCCAGCGCCTAAATACTAGGCCTCAAATTTATATCCTGCTAAATCTCTCGTTAACGCTGTCCTGTTGTGGCTGGGAAAGTTATTTAGTGTCCGTCAAAGCACATTTTTTGTTCTGGGTTGAAATACAATTCCCAATTTAGCAATTTCATAATTTAGTGGTTTCTGCTATATCAGAGCTATTTGAAATCTATCCCTAAAAGGGTATATAATATTCAAGGTGCACATTGGGTCATTCAGAATAACTTCACACACACCCGCTACTGTGTATTTCTAAGTCTAATTCTGTCACTAAACCCATACCTGTCACCCAGCGCCTAAATACTAGGCCTCAAATTTATATCCTGCTAAATCTCTCGTTAACGCTGTCCTGTTGTGGCTGGGAAAGTTATTTAGTGTCCGTCAAAGCACATTTTTTGTTCTGGGTTGAAATACAATTCCCAATTTAGCAATTTCATAATTTAGTGGTTTCTGCTATATCAGAGCTATTTGAAATCTATCCCTAAAAGGGTATATAATATTCAAGGTGCACATTGGGTCATTCAGAATAACTTCACACACACCCGCTACTGTGTATTTCTAAGTCTAATTCTGTCACTAAACCCATACCTGTCACCCAGCGCCTAAATACTAGGCCTCAAATTTATATCCTGCTAAATCTCTCGTTAACGCTGTCCTGTTGTGGCTGGGAAAGTTATTTAGTGTCCGTCAAAGCACATTTTTTGTTCTGGGTTGAAATACAATTCCCAATTTAGCAATTTCATAATTTAGTGGTTTCTGCTATATCAGAGCTATTTGAAATCTATCCCTAAAAGGGTATATAATATTCAAGGTGCACATTGGGTCATTCAGAATAACTTCACACACACCCGCTACTGTGTATTTCTAAGTCTAATTCTGTCACTAAACCCATACCGGTCACCCAGCGCCTAAATACTAGGCCTCAAATTTATATCCTGCTAAATCTCTCGTTACCCACCGCTGTCCTGTTGTGGCTGGGAAAGATATTTAGTGTCCGTCAAAGCACATTTTTTGTTCTGGGTTGAAGTACAATTCCCAATTTAGCAATTTCATAATTTAGTGGTTTCTGCTATATCAGAGCTATTTGAAATCTATCCCTAAAAGGGTATATAATATTCAAGGTGCACATTGGGTCATTCAGAATAACTTCACACACACACGATTCTGTGCATTTCCAAGTCTAATTCTGTCACTAAATCCATACCGGGTCACCCAGCGCCTAAATACTAGGCCTCAAATTTATATCCTGCTAAATCTCTCGTTAACGCTGTCCTGTTGTGGCTGGGAAAGTTATTTAGTGTCCGTCAAAGCACATTTTTTGTTCTGGGTTGAAATACAATTCCCAATTTAGCAATTTCATAATTTAGTGGTTTCTGCTATATCAGAGCTATTTGAAATCTATCCCTAAAAGGGTATATAATATTCAAGGTGCACATTGGGTCATTCAGAATAACTTCACACACACACGCTTCTGTGCATTTCCAAGTCTAATTCTGTCACTAAATCCATACCGGTCACCCAGCGCCTAAATACTAGGCCTCAAATTTATATCCCGCTGAATTTGAATACAATACATTGGGCCAAATAATATATTTGTTGTTGTGGTGAACCATAACAATGAGAAAAACATCTAGTAAGGGACGCGGACGTGGACATGGTCGTGGTGGTGTTAGTGGATCCTCTGGTGCTGGGAGAGGACGTGGCCGTTCTGCCACATCCACACGTCCTAGTGTACCAACTACCTCAGGTCCCAGTAGCCGCCAGAATTTACAGCGATATATGGTGGGGCCCAATGCCGTTCTAAGGATGGTAAGGCCTGAGCAGGTACAGGCATTAGTCAATTGGGTGGCCGACAGTGGATCCAGCACGTTCACATTATCTCCCACCCAGTCTTCTGCAGAAAGCGCACAGATGGCGCCTGAAAACCAACCCCATCAGTCTGTCACATCACCCCCATGCATACCAGGGAAACTGTCTCAGCCTCAAGTTATGCAGCAGTCTCTTATGCTGTTTGAAGACTCCGCTGGCAGGGTTTCCCAAGGGCATCCACCTAGCCCTTCCCCAGCGGTGAAAGACATAGAATGCACTGACGCACAACCACTTATGTTTCCTGATGATGAGGACATGGGAATACCACCTCAGCATGTCTCTGATGATGACGAAACACAGGTGCCAACTGCTGCGTCTTTCTGCAGTGTGCAGACTGAACAGGAGGTCAAGGATCAAGACTGGGTGGAAGACGATGCAGGGGACGATGAGGTCCTAGACCCCACATGGAATGAAGGTCGTGCCACTGACTTTCACAGTTCGGAGGAAGAGGCAGTGGTGAGACCGAGCCAACAGCGTAGCAAAAGAGGGAGCAGTGGGCAAAAGCAGAACACCCGCCGCCAAGAGACTCCGCCTGCTACTGACCGCTGCCATCTGGGACCGAGCACCCCAAAGGCAGCTTCAAGGAGTTCCCTGGCATGGCACTTCTTCAAACAATGTGCTGACGACAAGACCCGAGTGGTTTGCACGCTGTGCCATCAGAGCCTGAAGCGAGGCATTAACGTTCTGAACCTGAGCACAACCTGCATGACCAGGCACCTGCATGCAAAGCATGAACTGCAGTGGAGTAAACACCTTAAAACCAAGGAAGTCACTCAGGCTCCCCCTGCTACCTCTTCTGCTGCTGCCGCCTCGGCCTATTCTGCTGCTGCCGCCTCGGCCTCTTCCTCCGCCTCTGGAGGAACGTTGGCACCTGCCGCCCAGCAAACAGGGGATGTACCACCAACACCACCACCACCACCTCCGTCACCAAGCGTCTCAACCATGTCACACGCCAGCGTTCAGCTCTCCATCTCACAAACATTTGATAGAAAGCGTAAATTCCCACCTAGCCACCCTCGATCCCTGGCCCTGAATGCCAGCATTTCTAAACTACTGGCCTATGAAATGCTGTCATTTAGGCTGGTGGACACAGACAGCTTCAAACAGCTCATGTCGCTTGCTGTCCCACAGTATGTTGTTCCCAGCCGGCACTACTTCTCCAAGAGAGCCGTGCCTTCCCTGCACAACCAAGTATCCGATAAAATCAAGTGTGCACTGCGCAACGCCATCTGTAGCAAGGTCCACCTAACCACAGATACGTGGACCAGTAAGCACGGCCAGGGACGCTATATCTACCTAACTGCACACTGGGTAAATGTAGTGGCAGCTGGGCCCCAGGCGGAGAGCTGTTTGGCGCACGTCCTTCCGCCGCCAAGGATCGCAGGGCAACATTCTTTGCCTCCTGTTGCCACCTCCTCCTTCTCGGCTTCCTCCTCCTCTTCTTCCACCTGCTCATCCAGTCAGCCACACACCTTCACCACCAACTTCAGCACAGCCCGGGGTAAACGTCAGCAGGCCATTCTGAAACTCATATGTTTAGGGGACAGGCCCCACACCGCACAGGAGTTGTGGCGGGGTATTGAACAACAGACCGACGAGTGGTTGCTGCCGGTGAGCCTCAAGCCCGGCCTGGTGGTGTGTGATAATGGGCGAAATCTCGTTGCAGCTCTGGGACTAGCCAATTTGACGCACATCCCTTGCTTGGCGCATGTGCTGAATTTGGTGGTGCAGAAGTTCATTCACAACTACCCCGACATGTCAGAGCTGCTGCATAAAGTGCGGGCCGTCTGTTCGCGCTTCCGGCGTTCACATCCTGCTGCTGCTCGCCTGTCTGCGCTACAGCGTAACTTCGGCCTTCCCGCTCACCGCCTCATATGCGACGTGCCCACCAGGTGGAACTCCACCTTGCACATGCTGGACAGACTGTGCGAGCAGCAGCAGGCCATAGTGGAGTTTCAGCTGCAGCACGCACGGGTCAGTCGCACTACAGAACAGCACCACTTCACCACCAATGACTGGGCCTCCATGCGAGACCTGTGTGCCCTGTTGCGCTGTTTCGAGTACTCCACCAACATGGCCAGTGGCGATGACACCGTTATCAGCGTTACAATACCACTTCTATGTCTCCTTGAGAAAACACTTAGGGCGATGATGGAAGAGGAGGTGGCCCAGGAGGAGGAGGAGGAGGAGGAAGAGGGGTCATTTTTAGCACTTTCAGGCCAGTCTCTTCGAAGTGACTCAGAGGGAGGTTTTTGGCAACAGCAGAGGCCAGGTACAAATGTGGCCAGCCAGGGCCCACTACTGGAGGACGAGGAGGACGAGGATGAGGAGGAGGTGGAGGAGGATGAGGATGAAGCATGGTCACAGCGGGGTGGCACCCAACGCAGCTCGGGTCCATCACTGGTGCGTGGCTGGGGGGAAAGGCAGGACGATGACGATACGCCTCCCACAGAGGACAGCTTGTCCTTACCCCTGGGCAGCCTGGCACACATGAGCGACTACATGCTGCAGTGCCTGCGCAACGACAGCAGAGTTGCCCACATTTTAACCTGTGCGGACTACTGGGTTGCCACCCTGCTGGATCCACGCTACAAAGACAATGTGCCCACCTTACTTCCTGCACTGGAGCGTGATAGGAAGATGCGCGAGTACAAGCGCACGTTGGTAGACGCGCTACTGAGAGCATTCCCAAATGTCACAGGGGAACAAGTGGAAGCCCAAGGCCAAGGCAGAGGAGGAGCAAGAGGTCGCCAAGGCAGCTGTGTCACGGCCAGCTCCTCTGAGGGCAGGGTTAGCATGGCAGAGATGTGGAAAACTTTTGTCAACACGCCACAGCTAACTGCACCACCACCTGATACGCAACGTGTTAGCAGGAGGCAACATTTCACTAACATGGTGGAACAGTACGTGTGCACACCAATCCACGTACTGACTGATGGTTCGGCCCCATTCAACTTCAGGGTCTCTAAATTGTCCACGTGGCCAGAGCTAGCCTTTTATGCCTTGGAGGTGCTGGCCTGCCCGGCAGCTAGCGTTTTGTCTGAACGTGTATTCAGCACGGCAGGGGGCGTCATTACAGACAAACGCAGCCGCCTGTCTACAGCCAATGTGGACAAGCTGACGTTCATAAAAATGAACCAGGCATGGATCCCACAGGACCTGTCCGTCCCTTGTCCAGATTAGACATTAACTACCTCCCCATAACCATATATTATTGGACTCCAGGGCACTTCCTCATTCAATCCTATTTTTATTTTCATTTTACCATTATATTGCGAGGCTACCCAAAGTTGAATGAACCTCTCCTCTGCCTGTGTGCTAGGCCTAAATATATGCCAATGGACTGTTGCAGTGGTGGCTGACATGAAGCCTGATTCTCTGCTATGACATGCAGACTAATTCTCTGCTGACATGAAGCCAGATTGTCTGTTACGGGACCTCTCTCCTCTGCCTGGGTGCTGGGCCTAAATTTATGACAATGGACTGTTGCAGTGGTGGCTGACGTGAAGCCTGATTCTCTGCTATGACATGCAGACTGATTCTCTGCTGACATGAAGCCAGATTGTCTGTTACGGGACCTCTCTGCTCTGCCTGTGTGCTAGGCCTAAATATATGCCAATGGACTGTTGCAGTGGTGGGTGACGTGAAGCCTCATTCTCTGCTATGACATGCAGACTGATTCTCTGCTGACATGAAGCCAGATCGTCTGTTACGGGACCTCTCTGCTCTGCCTGTGTGCTAGGCCTAAATATATGCCAATGGACTGTTGCAGTGGTGGGTGACTTGAAGCCTCATTCTCTGCTATGACATGCAGACTGATTCTCTGCTGTCATGAAGCCAGATTGTCTGTTACGGGACCTCTCTGCTCTGCCTGTGTGCTAGGCCTAAATATATGCCAATGGACTGTTGCAGTGGTGGGTGACGTGAAGCCTCATTCTCTGCTATGACATGCAGACTGATACTCTGCTGACATGAAGCCAGATTGTCTGTTACGGGACCTCTCTCCTCTGCCTGTGTGCTAGGCCTAAATATATGCCAATGGACTGTTGCAGTGGTGGCTGACGTGAAGCCTCATTCTCTGCTATGACATGCAGACTGATTCTCTGCTGACATGAAGCCAGATCGTCTGTTACGGGACCTCTCTGCTCTGCCTGTGTGCTAGGCCTAAATATATGCCAATGGACTGTTGCAGTGGTGGGTGACGTGAAGCCTCATTCTCTGCTATGACATGCAGACTGATTCTCTGCTGTCATGAAGCCAGATTGTCTGTTACGGGACCTCTCTGCTCTGCCTGTGTGCTAGGCCTAAATATATGCCAATGGACTGTTGCAGTGGTGGGTGACGTGAAGCCTCATTCTCTGCTATGACATGCAGACTGATTCTCTGCTGACATGAAGCCAGATTGTCTGTTACGGGACCTCTCTCCTCTGCCTGTGTGCTAGGCCTAAATATATGCCAATGGACTGTTGCAGTGGTGGCTGACGTGAAGCCTCATTCTCTGCTATGACATGCAGACTAATTCTCTGCTGACATGAAGCCAGATTGTCTGTTACGGGACCTCTCTCCTCTGCCTGGGTGCTGGGCCTAAATTTATGACAATGGACTGTTGCAGTGGTGGCTGACGTGAAGCCTGATTCTCTGCTATGACATGCAGACTGATTCTCTGCTGACATGAAGCCAGATCCTCTGTTACGGGACCTCTCTCCTCTGCCTGTGTGTGTGCTGGGCCTAAATATATGCCAATGGACTGTTGCAGTGGTGGCTGACGTGAAGCCTCATTCTCTGCTATGACATGCAGACTGATTCTCTGCTGACATGAAGCCAGATTCTCTGTTACGGGACCTCTCTCCTCTGCCTGTGTGTGTGCTGGGCCTAAATATATGCCAATGGACTGTTGCAGTGGTGGCTGACGTGAAGCCTCATTCTCTGCTATGACATGCAGACTAATTCTCTGCTGACATGAAGACAGATTCTCTGTTACGGGACCTCCCTCCTCTGCCTGGGTGCTGGGCCTAAATATATGCCAATGGACTGTTGCAGTGGTGGCTGACGTGAAGCCTCATTCTCTGCTATGACATGCAGACTAATTCTCTGCTGACATGAAGACAGATTCTCTGTTACGGGACCTCCCTCCTCTGCCTGGGTGATGGGCCTAAATATATGCCAATGGACTGTTGCAGTGGTGGCTGACGTGAAGCCTCATTCTCTGCTATGACATGCAGACTGATTCTCTGCTGACATGAAGACAGATTCTCTGTTACGGGACCTCTCTCCTCTGCCTGTGTGTGTGCTGGGCCTAAATATATGCCAATGGACTGTTGCAGTGGTGGCTGACGTGAAGCCTCATTCTCTGCTATGACATGCAGACTAATTCTCTGCTGACATGAAGACAGATTCTCTGTTACGGGACCTCCCTCCTCTGCCTGGGTGCTGGGCCTAAATATATGCCAATGGACTGTTGCAGTGGTGGCTGACGTGAAGCCTCATTCTCTGCTATGACATGCAGACTAATTCTCTGCTGACATGAAGACAGATTCTCTGTTACGGGACCTCTCTCCTCTGCCTGGGTGCCGGGGCCTAAATATCTGAGAATGGACTGTTCCAGTGGTGGGTGACGGGAAGCCAGATTCTCTGCTATGGAACCTCTCTCCAATTGATTTTGGTTAATTTTTATTTATTTAATTTTTATTTTAATTCATTTCCCTATCCACATTTGTTTGCAGGGGATTTACCTACATGTTGCTGCCTTTTGCAGCCCTCTAGCTCTTTCCTGGGCTGTTTTACAGCCTTTTTAGTGCCGAAAAGTTCGGGTCCCCATTGACTTCAATGGGGTTCGGGTTCGGGACGAAGTTCGGATCGGGTTCGGATCCCGAACCCGAACATTTCCGGGATGTTCGGCCGAACTTCTCGAACCCGAGCATCCAGGTGTTCGCTCAACTCTACCCCCTACCCAATCATTCAAAAAAGATGAATTATCTATATCCAGCACCAGTTTATCATCCAAACTGGATAGTACTGAGCGCAATTGAAAATACCTAAACCATGAAAGGTTTGTTATACTGTGTGTCATCTCTATAAACGGTTTAATTTCTCTATCTTTAACTACCTGTGAAATATACAGAATTTTATTCTTCTGCCAAAATGTGTCAGCTGCAATATCATCTAGCCTTTGTAAATACAGATTATGCCAGAGAGGCGTAAATGTAAGTGAACCCTTAACCTTCAACCATGTCCTAGTTGTAGCCCACACTTTCAGGAGTAATTTTATAGTCTCTCTGTAGCCCCGCTCATAACTCTTCAATAAACCAGATTCCAACAAGGTAAAAATATTATTGTGGGCATGGCTAATTACAATCTTCCCCAGCAGTGCACTGTTCTCTGATTCATAGCTCCTCAATAGCTGGGCTGCAATAAAATACCCTTTAAAGTAAGGGAGATTTAAACCCCCGCACTCCACTGATTTATACAAATATTCCAGCTTTATTCGAACTCGCTTTCTTCCCCATATTAAATCATAAATTATTCTTTCCATGAGTTTAAAATATTTGTCTTGTATCCAAATAGGTGTATTCCTGAGCACATAAAGAAATTGTGGTAGTATCACCATTTTAACTAGTGAAACTCGGTCAGCTCTGGATAGGGGAAGTCTCAGCCAGATCCCTATTTTAGCTCTAGTCCTTACCATTATGGGAATCAAATTGAGTTGTACAAAATTTTCAACCCGAGGTGATATAGTCAAACCCAAATATTGAAAAGTGTCAACAATGTCTAACTGTGTCACAAGAACCTCTTTCTGTGGCAGGGGGTCTATTGGCATCAAGCTGGTCTTGGCCCAGTTTATAAGAAGACCAGACACCTCACCAAATGCTTTAACCATTTGAATAATCCTAGGAAGAGTGATTTCCGTATGGTCTATAAAAAACAGAACATCGTCCGCATATAAGGAGATACGGTCTTGTACTCCTAATGTACCAAATCCTTTAACCTGATCATCCTGCCTGATGGCCATCGCAAGGGGTTCGATATAAATATCGAATAACAAGGGAGATAATGGACAGCCCTGCCGCGTGCCTCTATTTAAATCAATACTACTACTCAGGATTCCATTAAGACTCAATTTTGCCCTTGGAGATCTATACAATCCTTGCCAGAACCTTCCAGAGGAAGCGCCACTCCACCCTGTCAAAGGCCTTGGAGGCATCCAATGACAGGATGGAGCGAGCGGTCCCCCCAGGGGCCTGAATATTAGAAAAAAGCCGATGTAAATTATGATGTGTGCCCTTGTTTTGAATAAAGCCACTCTGATCCGGATGGACAATAGAGGAAATGACCCTAGAAAGCCTTGTAGCCAGGACCCTCGCAAGAAGCTTTACATCTGCATTAAGCAGTGAGATTGGTCTATAAGATTCTAAATCTAAAGGGTCCTTGCCTTTTTTTGGAATTAATATTATTACAGCCTCCATCATTGAGTCTGGCAGCTTCCCATCCTCCATTGATTCAGAAAAGACCTCCAACAGTCTCGGGAGAATACAATCCCTATATTTACTGTAGAATTCATATGGGAGCCCATCTGAACCAGGAGTGGAGTTAGCTGAGCATAATTTAATAGCTCCCTCAAGTTCCTCAATTGAGACCTCTAATTCAAGTGCTTTCTTTTGCGTCTCAGTAATAGTTGGAAAGATGATCCTGTCAAGATAAAAATCTATCTTATCATCTGTGATGTTAGATTCGGCTTTATACAAATCAAGGAAATAGTCAACAAAGGCCTTCTCTACCGGGCCCTGTCTAGTGACCATCCTACCATCAATCAGTCGAACCTTATCTATATATTTTTTAGATTGTTGACTTGAAATTACTCTGGACAAGAATTTACCGGGTCGCCCTGACTCGGTAAAGTATTTTTGCCCTTTAAAGAAAAGGCTCTGTTGGGCCTTGTCCAATAAAAAATTAGAATATATTTGTGTGGTTCTTTGCATATTTTCCCTGTTCTCCTCCGTCTTATTCATATAAAAGGATTCTGTCGCCAGTGCTACACGTTCTTCTAGATTTTTCTGTTTTTTCCCGTACTCCTTTCTAAGGTTCGCGATGTTACTAACCATCAATCCCCTCATATACGCCTTAAAAGTATCCCATACCACTTGAATTTTTGCTGAGCCATAGTTATTATCCCAGAATCGGCCAATTTCATTTTGGATTATTTCATGTGTCTTTATAACTGATAGCCAATGAGGATTTAGTCTAAAAGGAGGTTTTGATGTATATCCTTCCTGAGATAAGCAGAGTTCAAGTAGTAACGGAGAGTGATCCGATATTGACCTCGTTTCATATTTCATTCGCTTTACCAATTTCACATATTTACTACTTATCAATGCAAGATCTATTCTGGACATTGATTTACCTGCTTTACTAAAACATGAAAAAGCCCTTTTCCCCTGTCCTAGATATTCCCAAGCATCTTCAAAACCGGCCTCCAGGCAAAACCGTGCTAGGGGAGACCCCTGGAGCGGACTGTCACTCCTGGCACTCGTAGAGACCCTATCACGTACAGGATCAATGACACAGTTAAAGTCGCCAATAATCAGTGTTGGACACTCTGGCCATTTGTCCATAAATAATACCAAAGAATTAAGGACCGAAAAGGAAAATGGCGGTGGAATATAGACAAAGGCCAAAATACATATCTTCCCCCTTAACCTACAATATAAAAAAATAAATCTCCCCTGTTGGTCGACAGAGGATGCCTCGCAGACAAAATCAATAAGTCTATGTATCAAGACAGTAACACCTCTTGAGTAATTAGAGAAGGTAGAATGATAAGTGTGCGCAGCCCATCCCCTGTCGACCACCCTAGAGGTCTCCTCAGTGAGGTGGGTCTCTAGCAGACATACTATTGCTGGTAAGTGGACCTGAGTCAAGTCAAAAACCGCTTGTCTCTTTCCTCTATCCCCCAAACCACGTATATTCCAGGCAATAATTCTAGTCAACATTATCAACAGCGGTTAAATGGGAAAAGAGGAGATGGAGAGGAAGAGATACAACAACAAAAAAAAAACCTGTCAGCTTTAATTTAAGAATTGTGTCGATGTCCCAATATTTATGGACCTGACTGTTGTTTTAGAAAAATACACTGAACCTAGCTAAAATGGGGTATGACTTAACCGGAAAGTCCATGGCTTAGGCACCAAAATTGCAATAACATTCTGCCAGAAATTCTGTTGCAAAGCAAGCCAATAGAGATGATCAAAACGAACCTGACGAATTGGAATTCAATACGAATTTCAGGAAAAATTTGATTCGCACCGAAGCCAAATTTCCTGGCACTTCGTGGTAAAAAAAAACAATTTTTTTCCTAAAATGGCTGCTGCACGTGTGAGGACATGGAGAAAGGAAATGCAGCCATTCAGCAGCCAGCCAGCCCTGTAATGTCACAGCCCTATAAATAGCCTCAGCCATCTTGGATTCTGCCATGTTCCAGTGTACTTAGTGCAGGGAAAGACGTCAGCAGGTGCTAGGGACAGTGCTAGGAAAACTTCATTGTGCAAAAAAAACGATTTACAAGTGCAGGGAAAGATTATTAAAGGTGTAGGGAAAGGATAGGGAGGAATAATTCCACAGCTTTTATGTAGAACAGGGTTTTGTAGGGGAGGTTACAGCCTGTGTAATAGGAACAATCCTATTACACCTTGCTGAACTGACTGGGGATCCAAATGGCCATTATCCAGCTCTGCAATTCCAGCAAACCGTTCTTATTAGGGTGCAAGTGCTGATTGATACAGGCATTAACAAGGTTTATTACAAGGCAATATCTTTATGTCTTATTTGCCCTTGTGCGGTGCAGTTATATGTTCGAAAGCATTTTTTGGCTTGTATTAGTGGGGAAAAAAGGGCTTATTAGCCGTTGTGTGGTGAAGTGCTAAAATTACAGCCCGTATTGTCGTGTATTAGTGGCAAAAGTAAAATATATTTGCCGTTCAACAATGCAGTTATCTGTTGTAAAGCCTTTTGTGGGGCATGTTAGTGGAAAAAGAAAAATATATTTGCCGCTCAGTGGTGCAGTTATCTGTTCTAAAGCCTTTTGTGACGTGTATTAGCAGAAAAAGAAAAACACATATTTGCCTCTCTGCAGTGCAGTTATCTGTTGTAAAGCTTTTTGTGGTGTTTATTTGCAGAAATAGAAAAAATATATTTGCCTCTCAGTGGTGCAGTTATCTGTTCTAAAGCCATTTGTGACGTGTATTAGTGGAAAAAGAAAAAATATATATTTGCGGCTTAGCGGTGCAGTTATTTGCTGTAAATTCTTTTGTGACGTGTATTAGAGGAAAAAGAAAAAATATATTTGCCGCTCAGCGGTGCATTTATCTGTCCTAAAGCATTTTGTGATGTGTATTAGCAGAAAAAGAAAAAATATATTTGGCGCTCAGCGGTGCAGTTATTTGTTGTAAAGCCCTTTTTGCCCTGTATTAGTGGCAAAAGAAAAATATATTTGCTGTTCTGCGTTGCACTTATATGTTGAAAAGTCTTGTGTAGTGTAGAAAAATTAAGGGCCTATTTGCCGCTCAGCGGTGCAGTTATATGTGGTAAAGCCCTTTTTGCGGTATGGACCGAATTAAGAAATGGTGACATTTTTTATGTGAAACAGGCTTTTTTAGGAACATTGATGGGTCATTGTAGACCTCCTTTTGCTGTATGGACCAAATTACGTCATCGTGGGTCCTGCAGTAAACATAATGAAGACGCTGATGACAACACACCAGCAGACTTTGCGTTTACCATCTATTCACAAGTAAATCAAGCAGCTTCAGTAAGCATTCAATCTCCACAGCACACAAAAAATGACAGGAGAGCCTCTGCTTTGGAGTCCAACTCCAGTTTCTTAAAGGATAACTATCATTTTTTGTTTTTTTTGATAAAGTGTAGGGCAAGTGATAGGTAACAATTTTGCGATAGACTTTATTTAGCCAAAACGTTCATTTTGGGTAGAAAACTGGGGCTGAAATGACCCTTAGCAGCACTCTTTAAAAGAGCGTTGCTAAGGGCCATCCGTCTCCTATTAGCAAAGGGGAGACGGGCTGTGCCGACGCTATGCTTCAGCCTCCTGTGCTTCCCTGGGAGACAGAAGGCTGGGCACAGGAGTCTTAGGAGTTAAAATTACATTTATATTCCCCATTTCTATGCAATCTAATGCTCCGTTACATTCACTGACCTGCGATCCCTGTGATAATAATTCATCAAGCAGCAGCCGGCTCACTGCGCACAGTGCTTCTACTTCCGACGGCTGCTTCATGAATTATTAGCACAGAGATCGCAGGTCAGTAATTGTAACGGAGCATTAGATTGCATAGAAAGGGGGAATATAAATGTAATTTTAACTCCTAAGACTCCTGTGGACCGAATTACGTAGTGATTAAATTTTTTATGTGAAATTGGCTTTTTAGGGGAAAATTGATGGGTGACTGTACACCTCCTTTTGCTGTATGGGCCAAATTACCATATTTTTGCACTTTATAAGACACTTTTTTTCCTAAAAATTGGGGGGGAAATTGCAGTGCATCTTATAAAGAGAATGCTGCCATTTTTACTCTGGTGACGCTGATACATCGCCAGCCGCTATGCTGTACAGCGCGGCCTGCGATGTATCAGCAGGGAGGGAAGAGGTACTGGAGGCTGGCAACTGGTGTCAGAATCGTGTCTGGGCCCTATGCAGTCGCTGTAGTCTATTATACCGGGCCCCGCTCACAGCAGTCTTTATATGTAAAGTGTAGTCATGGTAGCTTTGTTAAAGGTATCGCAATCCTCTGCAGTAGCGCAATCCTCTGTAGTACTCACTATCAAACTGCCATAGCAGGCAGGCCGTCCGGCAGCGTAACATCACTCACTCTGTAACGCGCCTGCTCCTCCAACTTTATTAAATGGAGCATGCGCATAAAGTAGTGAGTGACGTTACGCTGCCAGCCGGCCTGCCTGCTACGGTAGTTTGATAGTGAGTACTACAGAGGTTTGCGATACTTTAACCCCTTAAGGACCAGGCTCATTTTCACCTTAAGGACCAGGCCATTTTTTGCAAATCTGACCAGTGTCACTTTAAGTGCTCATAACTTTAAAACGCTTCGACTTACCCAGGCCGTTCTGAGATTGTTTTTTCGTCACATATTGTACTTCATGACACTGCTAAAATTGGGTCAAAAAAGTTAATTTTTTTGCATAAAAAAATACATTTTTTACCAAAAATTTTGAAAAATTAGCAAATTTCAAAGTTTCAGTTTCTCTACTTCTGTAATACATAGTAATACCCCCAAAAATTGTGATGACTTTACATTCCCCATATGTCTACTTCATGTTTGTAGCATTTTGGGAATGATATTTTATTTTTTGGGGATGTTACAAGGCTTAGAAGTTTAGAAGCAAATTTTGAAATTTTTGAGAAATCTTCAAAATCCCACTTTTTATGGACCAGTTCAGGTTTGCAGTCATATTGTGAGGCTTAGATAATAGAAACCTCCCAAAAATGACCCCATTCTAGAAACTACACCCCTCAAGGTATTCAAAACTGTTTTTTCAAACTTTATTAACCCTTTAAGTCTTCCACAAGAGTTGATGGCAGATGGAGAAACAATTTTGAAATTTCTATTTTTTTGAAAATTTTCCAATATAATCAATTTTTTCCAGGAGTAAAACAAGGGTTAACTGCCAAACAACACTCAAAATGGGTTGCCCTGATTCTGTAGTTTGCAGAAACACCCCATATGTGGTCGTAAACTACTGTTTGGCCGAACGGTAGCACATAGAAGGAGGGGAACACCATATGGGTTTTGGAAGGCAGATTTTGCAGGACTGGTTTTGTTTATACCATGTCCCATTTGAAGCCCCCTGTTGCACCCCTAGAATAGAAATTTCAAAAAAGTGACTCCATCTAAGAAAGTACACCCCTCAAGGTATTCAAAACTGGGTTTACAAACTTTGTTAACCCTTTAGGTGTTCCACAAGAGTTAATGGCAGATGGAGAAACAATTTTGAAATTTCTATTTTTTGGAAAATTTTCCAATATAATCAATTTTTTCCAGGAGTAAAACAAGGGTTAACTGCCAAACAACACTCAAAATGGGTTGCCCTGATTCTGTAGTTTGCAAAAACACCCCATATGTGGTCGCAAACTACTGTTTGGCCGAACGGTAGCACATAGAAGGAGGGGAACACCATATGGGTTTTGGAAGGCAGATTTTGCAGGACTGGTTTTGTTTATACCATGTCCCATTTGAAGCCCCCTGTTGCACCCCTAGAATAGAAATTTCAAAAAAGTGACTCCATCTAAGAAAGTACACCCCTCAAGGTATTCAAAACTGGGTTTACAAACTTTGTTAACCCTTTAGGTGTTCCACAAGAGTTAACGGCAGATGGAGAAACAATTTTGAAATTTCTATTTTTTGGAAAATTTTCCAATATAATCAATTTTTTCCAGGAGTAAAACAAGGGTTAACTGCCAAACAACACTCAAAATGGGTTGCCCTGATTCTGTAGTTTGCAAAAACACCCCATATGTGGTCGCAAACTACTGTTTGGCCGAACGGTAGCACATAGAAGGAGGGGAACACCATATGGGTTTTGGAAGGCAGATTTTGCAGGACTGGTTTTGTTTATACCATGTCCCATTTGAAGCCCCCTGTTGCACCCCTAGAATAGAAATTTCAAAAAAGTGACTCCATCTAAGAAAGTACACCCCTCAAGGTATTCAAAACTGGGTTTACAAACTTTGTTAACCCTTTAGGTGTTCCACAAGAGTTAATGGCAGATGGAGAAACAATTTTGAAATTTCTATTTTTTGGAAAATTTTCCAATATAATCAATTTTTTCCAGGAGTAAAACAAGGGTTAACTGCCAAACAACACTCAAAATGGGTTGCCCTGATTCTGTAGTTTGCAAAAACACCCCATATGTGGTCGTAAACTACTGTTTGGCCGAACGGTAGCACATAGAAGGAGGGGAACACCATATGGGTTTTGGAAGGCAGATTTTGCAGGACTGGTTTTGTTTATACCATGTCCCATTTGAAGCCCCCTGTTGCACCCCTAGAATAGAAATTTCAAAAAAGTGACTCCATCTAAGAAAGTACACCCCTCAAGGTATTCAAAACTGGGTTTACAAACTTTGTTAACCCTTTAGGTGTTCCACAAGAGTTAATGGCAGATGGAGAAACAATTTTGAAATTTCTATTTTTTGGAAAATTTTCCAATATAATCAATTTTTTCCAGGAGTAAAACAAGGGTTAACTGCCAAACAACACTCAAAATGGGTTGCCCTGATTCTGTAGTTTGCAAAAACACCCCATATGTGGTCGTAAACTACTGTTTGGCCGAACGGTAGCACATAGAAGGAGGGGAACACCATATGGGTTTTGGAAGGCAGATTTTGCAGGACTGGTTTTGTTTATACCATGTCCCATTTGAAGCCCCCTGTTGCACCCCTAGAATAGAAATTTCAAAAAAGTGACTCCATCTAAGAAAGTACACCCCTCAAGGTATTCAAAACTGGGTTTACAAACTTTGTTAACCCTTTAGGTGTTCCACAAGAGTTAATGGCAGATGGAGAAACAATTTTGAAATTTCTATTTTTTGGAAAATTTTCCAATATAATCAATTTTTTCCAGGAGTAAAACAAGGGTTAACTGCCAAACAACACTCAAAATGGGTTGCCCTGATTCTGTAGTTTGCAAAAACACCCCAAATGTGGTCGTAAACTACTGTTTGGCTAAACGGCAGGACATAGAAGAAGGGGAACGCCATACGGTTTTTGGAAGGCAGATTTTGCTGGACTGGTTTATTTACACCATGTACCCTTTCAAGCCCCCTGATGCACCCCTAGAGTAGAAACTCCATAAAAGTGACCCCATCTAGGAAACTACGGGATAAGGTGGTTGTTGTTTTGGGACAATTTTTGGGGTAAATTAGATTTTTGGTTGCTCTATATTACTCTTTTTTGAGGCAATGTAACAAAAAAATTTAATTCTAAAATTGTTTCTACATTCGCTATTTAGTTTTGTGGAACACCTAAAGGGTTAACATAGTTTGTAAAGTAATTTTTGAATACCTTGAGGGGTGTAGTTTCTTAGATGGGGTCACTTTTTTGGAGTTTCTAGTCTAGGCTACATCAGGGGGGGCTTCTAATGGGACATGGTGTAAAAAAAAAAACTGTCCATCAAAATCTGCCTTCCAGAAACCATATGGAGTTCCCTTCGTTCTATGCCCTGCCGTGCGGCTATATAGCCATTTACGACCACATATGGGGTGTTTCTGCAAACTACAGAATTGGGGCAATAAATGTTTAGTTTTGTTTGGCTGTTAACCCTTGCTTTATTACCGGCAAAATGGATTTAAATTTAAATTTTGCCCAAAAATAGGTGTTTTGGCACCGTTTTTATTTTATATTTTTAACACCGTTCATCCGAGGCGTTTGGTAAAAAGTTATTTTTATAGCGACGACTTTTACGCACGCGACGATGCCCAATATGTATGGCTCTCAGACTTTGGAGACACTAAGCAGGCATCCTAAAACTGCGGCCCTCCAGATGATGTAAAACTACAATTCCCACCATGCCCTGATGATGGCTGTAGGTTGTCTGGGCATGCTGGGAGTTATAGTTTTACAACATCTGGAGGGCCGCAGTATGAGGATGCCTGCACTAAAACTAATATTTTTTGGGGAAAGAAAAATTGTTTTCGTGTCTCCAAAGTCTGAGAGCCATAGTGTTTTATGTTCTCTAGTGAACTGTTGGGGATTATAAAAATTTAGTACTCCATGGAAGTGTGATACTCCCTGAAGCAATCGATAATGCAGAGGCCCGGATGATCGGGGCACGTGTCACATTGAGTTGTGGTGTCCTTCCGTATCCCCCTCTTGTGACACACTCTGCACTTTTTTTGGGTTCGTCCCTTCTTTCCAGTATGGGGGACCACACCTGGAAAGTGTTGGCCAGGGACGATCCGGGCGCCTCCAGTTCCCGAGGTACTCCGGCCTGCTCTTTCCCGGTCCGAAAAGATCAGGTCTTTGAGGACTGCCTCATAGAATTGGAGGAATGTCCCTGTGCTGCCAGCGCTTCGGGATAGTACAAAAGAGTTGTACATGGCAACCTGCACCATGTAGACCGCAACTTTTTTGTACCATGCCCGGGTTTTGCGCATGGCGTTATATGGCGTGAGGACTTGATCAGAGAGATCAACTCCTCCCATATACCGATTGTAGTCGACGATACAATCGGGCTTGAGGACCGTTGCCGCGGTACCTCGCACAGGGACTGGGGTGGTGCTGTTACCGTGGATTGTGGACAGCATAAGGACATCCCTCTTGTCCTTATACCTGACCAGCAACAGGTTTCCACTGGTAAGTGCACGGGTCTCACCCCTGGGGATAGGTACCTGGAGGGGGTAGGCAGGGAGGCCGCGTTGATTTTTCCGCACGGTCCCACAAGCGAACGTGGATCTGGCGGCAAGGGACCTGAACAAGGGAATGCTGGTATAAAAGTTGTCCACGTACAAGTGGTAACCTTTATCCAGCAGTGGGTACATAAGGTCCCACACGAGTTTCCCGGTAACACCCAGAGTGGGGGGACATTCTGGTGGTTGAATCCGGGAATCTCGCCCCTCGTACACACGAAATTTGTAAGTGTACCCTGAGGTACTCTCACAAATTTTGTATAGCTTCACGCCATACCTCGCCCGCTTTGTGGGAATGTATTGGCGGAAACTGAGTCTCCCCTTGAACGCAACGAGAGACTCATCAACCGCGACCTCCCTTCCAGGTACGTAGGCCTGCTGAAATGTGGCCCCAAAGTGATCGATGACCGGCCGTATCTTGTACAGCCGGTCATAGGCAGGATCACCTCGGGGTGGACATGCTGCATTATCGGAATAATGCAGACATTTCCGGATGGCCTCAAACCGGTGACGTGTCATGACCATACTGTACAGTGGGGTCTGGTACAGGACGTCCCCACTCCAGTATTGCCTGACACTGGGTTTTTGGACTAGACCCATATGCAGCACGAGGCCCCAAAATGTCCTCATTTCGGCTGCACTGACCGGCGTCCAGCCACCGGGTCTAGCCAAAACTGAGCCTGGGTTTTGAGCGACGAACTGTTGGGCGTACAGATTCGTCTGCTCCACCATCAAATTCACCAGTGGGTTACTGAAAAAAAAACTAAAAAAGTCTATTTCAGTAAACCCCACTGTGGGAATCTGGATTCCAGGATTGCCAGCGAAATCCGGAATCTCAGGCTCAAAGTCCACTGGGGGACACCAGCTAAGTTCATCGGCAGGGGGCTCCGGTGAACTTATTTGGTGGGCCGGGAAACCAGTACGAACCCCAGGGCGGCTCGTACTAGGGTGGGCCACAGGATCCCTAGCATGTGTGGCCCCTGGCTCCGCCTGGCGGCGTCTCCGCTGCCTTGGTGGCTCATCGTCATCCGATGATGATGAGGAGGATGCGGATGACAAAAGGAACGTGGGGTCATCCTCATCCTCACTGGGGCTCTCAGAGTCGGAGGCAATCTGGGCATATGCCTCCTCGGCCGAGAACACCCGGCGGGCCATGGGTGTGTGTGTGTGCGTGTGTATGTGCGTGCGTGTAAAACTTTATTCTATGTGCGTGTGTGTGGGGGCACGGGTGTTCACGTACTAAAAAGTCCAGGCAAAAAAAAGTGTTAGGAAAAAAAAAAAAAAAAAAGTTCAAACTTGCTGATCTGCGGTTCAACGCTGATCAGCGGTCGGTGGGGTGGTGGGGCGGGCGATGCGCTAACAGTGGACGGACGCTAAAAAGTGCCGGCCAGTCAGCGCACGCAGAAAAAAAAAAAAAGTGAAGGGTCTGGTGGGGGGGGGAGGGGGTTGGTGGGTGGGGGGGGGGCTGGTGGTGGGGGGGATGCGGGGGGGGGCTGGTGGTGGGGGGGATGCGGGGGGGGGGCAAAGTGGCAGGGGGGATCTGGGGTCTGAAAGTTGAAAAAAAAAAGTTTGGAATAAATGTGCTTTTTTTTTTTTTTTTTTTCTAACTTTTCCCTTCTATCCCTGCCTAAAGGTGCCTCTCCCTCACTGACCCTAACCTACCTGGGTGGCGATGGGTGCAGGAGGGTGATGGATGCCGATTTAGGGGGACACAGGAGCTGGTGCTGGACGATGCTGCACGGTCAGGGTGCTGGACAGGAAGAGGAGGGGAGAGAGGAGCGCAGGAAGTTTGAATCTCGCGCCTCTCTCCCCTGCACCAATCAGCACCCTGGACAGCGGCGTTCAGCACCAGGGCCAGCTCCACCTCTGCAAATCCTCGGACTGCGATTGGTGGTGTAAAATTACGCCACCGATCGCAGTCTTTTTCCGGTTCATCGGGTCACAGGACACCCGAATGGACCGGAAACGCAGAAAACCGCAGGTCTGAATTGACCTGCGGTTTTCTGCGATCGCCGATACGGGGGGGTCCAATGACCCCCCCCTGCGTTGTTACGGGATGCCGGCTGAATGATTTCAGCCGAAATCCCGTTTCGATTAACCCCCGCGGCGCCGGAATTCAGATTTTAAGTCAGGACGTACCGGTACGTCCTCGGTCCTTAAGGACTCGGGAAATAGGGCGTACCGGTACGTCCTCGGTCCTTAAGGGGTTAACAAAGCTCCCATGACTACACTTTACATATAAAGACTGCTGTGAGCGATTCCAACAGCAGTTGCTGGCCTCCACCCCCACTATTTACACAGGGACACTGTTATGGGGGTGATCTGTGGATGACGCATATATAGAATCTTATGCTATATATGTGTGATCCACAGATCCCCTCAATAACAGTGTCATACTCAGATCCCCCATAGCAGTGTCATCCACAGATCCCCCCATAACAGTGTCATCCAGAGATCCCCCATAACAGTGTCATCCACATATACCACATAACAGTGTCATCCACAGATCCCCCCATAACAGTGTCATCCACAGATCCCCCCATAACAGTGTCATCCACAGATCCCCCCATAACAGTGTCATCCAGAGATCCCCCATAACAGTGTCATCCACATATACCACATAACAGTGTCATCCACAGATCCCCCCATAACAGTGTCATCCACAGATCCCCCCCAAAACAGTGTCATCCACAGATCCCCCATAACGGTGTTATCCACAGATATCCTCATAGCAGTGTCATCCACAGATGCCCCCATAAGTGTGTCATCCACAGATGCCCCCATAACAGTGCCATCCACAGATCCCCATAACAGTGTCATCCACAAATCCCCCATAACAGTACGTCATCCACAGATGTCCCCATAACAGTGTGTCATCCACAGATCCCCATAACAGTGTCATCCACAGATCCCCATTACTTAGTGGTGAAAGTTTTTATGCGAAATAGGCTTTTTTGCGGAAAATGTATGGGTGTTTGTACACATCCTTTTGCTGTATGTGCCGAATTACGTAGTGGTGAATTTTTTTTTTTTCAAACGTGTTTTTTCAGGAAAATTGATGAGTGATTGTACACCTTTTGCTGTATAGGCCGAATTATGTAGTGGTGATTTTTTTTTATGCGAAATAGGCTTTTTTGCGGAAAATTGATGGGTGACTGTACACCTCCTTTTGCTGTATAGGCCGAATTACGTAGTGGTGAAATTTTTTATTTCAAACATGTTCTTTGGGGAAAATTGATGAGTGATTGTACACCTCCTTTTGCTGTATGGGCCGAATTACATAGTGGTGAAATTCGTTATGTGAAACAGGCTTTTTTGGGGAAAATTGATGGATGACTGTACACCTCCTTTTGCTGTATTGTGTTGAATTACATAGTGGTGAAATTGTTTATTTCAAACATTATTTGAAAGTTTTTATGCAAAATAGGCTTTTTTGCGGAAAATTGATGGGTGATTGTACACATCCTTTTGCTGTATGTGCCAAATTACAAAGTGGTTAAATTTTATATTTCAAACATGTTTTTTTTAAGGAAAATTGATGGGTGATTGTACATCTTTTGCTGTATGGGCCGAATTATGTAGTGGTGATTTTTTTTTTAATGTGAAACAGGCTTTTTGGGGGAAAATTAATGGGTGATTGCACACCTCCTTTTGCTGTATGGGCCGAATTACGTTGTGGTGACATTTTTATGTGAAACAGGCTTTTTGGGGGAAAATTAATGGGTGATTGCACACCTCCTTTTGCTGTATAGGCCGAATTACGTAGTGGTGACATTTTTTATTTCAAACATGTTTTTTCGGGAAAATTGATGAGTGATTGTACACCTCCTTTTGCTGTATGGGCCGAATTACATAGTGGTGAAATTCGTTACGTGAAACAGGCTTTTTTTGGGAAAATTGATGGATGACTGTACACCTCCTTTTGCTGTATGGGCCAAATTACGTAGTGGTGACATTTTTAATTTCAAACATGTTTTTTTCAGGAAAATTGATGGATGATTGCACACCTTTTTCTGCATGGGCCGAATTACGTAGTGGTGAAATATATTTCGTGAAAAAGGCTTTTTTGAGAAAATTGATGTGTGATTGTACACCCCTTTTTGCTCTATGGGCCGAATTAAGCAGTGGTGAAATTTTAAATTTCAAAGCAAACTCCACTGCTCTGTATCTCTTGTGAAGTCTATTTCTATAAACTATGCCCCTGTTGCGTTTTACACCAAATACAACATTTTCATGTAGAGATCCAAGAATTATTTGGAGGCATGTAGTGTATGCAGGCCATGTGTGACCACTCTCATCACGCTCACACTGTTCTGCACCTAGTATGCCTGGGCGAACGGGGTCACACAGGGGAGGAACTTCTCCGTGTCCTTCATCAAGAAATTGAATCCTGGCTTTCTCTGCGACAACTGAAAATCGGAACCATGGTAACCGACAATGGGAAGAACATGGTGTCGGCGCTACGTCAAGGAGGGCTGAGTCATGCACCCTGCATGGCTCATGTGTTCAATCTGGTTGTCAAGCGGTATCTAAGTCTTCCACCCTAAGACATCCTAAAAATGGCCAGGAAACTTTGCATGCACTTCAGCCACTCATACACCGCAAAGCACACCCTCCTTGAGCTGTAGAGGCAGAATGGCATCCCCCAACATAGGATGATATGCAACGTTTCCACCAGTTGGAATTAGAGATGAGCGAATGTTTAAAAAATTTGATTTGCTGGTTCACCTAATTTTTCGGGAAAAATTTGGATCGATCAGAATATATTCATGGCAAATTACGTTTAAAATTATTTTTTTTCCTGACTGCTGAGCGCCTTTAGAGTGGTGTAGAACACTGTGCCTTGTAGTAACACGCATAGGGAGTCTGCCTTGGTAGTGAAATAATACTGTGAGTCCGTATGACATGTTTTTAAAAAACAGTATTTTCCAGATCTGCAAGTGTTAAATTCAAGTTTAACCACTCAAGGACCACAGGTTTATAACGCCCTAGTGACCAGGCCCTTTTTTACAAATCGGCACTTCACAACTTTAACAGTTTATTGCTCGGTCATGCAACTTGGCACCCAAATTAATTTTACCTCCTTTTCTTCTCACAAATACAGCTTTCTTTTGGTGGTATTTGATTGCTGCTGACATTTTTCGTATTTCTGATATTAATCAAAATAGACCGCAATTTTCTCAAAAAAGTATTTAAAACTTTTTCTGGTAAAATTTTTCAAATATAATTACATTTCTATACAAGTTTGTGTCAGAATTTATTGTGCTACATGTCTTTGATAAAAAAAAAATCCAATAAGTGTATATTTATTGGTTTGCGCAAAAGTTAAAGCGTTTACAAACTATGGTACAAAAAAGTGAATTTCCGCATTTTGAAGCAGCTCTGAATTTCTGAGCACCTGTCATGTTTCTTGAGGTGCTAGAATGCCAGGATAGTATAAATACCCGCCAAATTACCCCATTTTAGAAAGAAGACACCCCAAAGTATTCGCAGAGGGGCATGGTGAGTTCATGTATGATTTAATTTTTTTTCACAAGTTAGCGGAAAATGACACTTTCTGAGGGAAAAAAATAATAAAGTTTCCATTTCTGCTAACTTCTGACAAAAATAAATAAAATCTCCCATGGACTCACTATGCCCCTCAGTGAATACCTTGGGGTGTCTACCTTCCGAAATGGGGTAATTTGTGGGGTTTGTGTACTGTTCTGGCATTTTGGGCGGGGCTAAATTGTGAGCAACCCTGTAAAGCCTAAAGGTACTCGTTGGACTTTCGGCCCCTTTACGCACCTAGGCTGCAAAAAAGTGTCACACATGTGGTATCGCCGTACTCAGAAGAAGTAGGGCAATGTGTTTTGGGGTGTATTTTTACATATACCCATACTGTGTGTGAGAAATATCTCTGTAAATGACAACTTTTTAACTTTTTTATACAAAGTTGTCAATTTACAGATATATTTCTCTCACCCAGCATGGGTATATGTAAAAATACACCCCAAAACACATTGCCCTACTTCTGAGTACGGCGATACCACATGTGTGACACTTTTTTGCAGCCTAGGTGCACAAAGGGGGCCCAAATTCCAATTAGTACCTTTAGGATTTCACAGGGCATTTTTACGCATTTGGATTCCAAACTACTTCTCACGCTTTAGGGCCCCTAAAATGCCAGGGCAGTATAAATACCCCACAAGTGACCCCATTTTGGAAAGAAGACACCCCAAGGTATTCCGTGAGGGGCAAGGCGAGTTCATAGAAGATTTTTTTTTTTTTTTGCACAAGTTAACGGAAATTGATTTTTCTTTTTTCTTTTTCTTGCAAAGTCTCATATTCCACTAACTTGTGACAAAAAATTAAATCTTACATGAACTCACCATACCCCTTACGGAATACCTTCTTTCTAAAATGGGGTCACTTATTTTATGCCAATAGGCGTCGCTGAGACCTGAGAGCGCTACCGCCCGTACGCCTATCGGCGTTACAGTGGCGGCAAGCGGTTTATATATACAGCTATACAGCTTTCATATTCTGTTACAAATAAAATACAACATCTGTATTAGTCAGTGTGCAATTTAAGGTAGAAATACACCCATCATTTTCTGTGGTTTGAAAAACACACTTTTATTTTCCAGATCTGCAAGTTTAACCCCTTTGGGACACAGCCTTATTTCACCTTAAGGACCAGGCCATTTTTTGCAAATCTGACCAGTGTCACTTTAAGTGGTGATAACGCTTTGACTTATCCAAGCCACTCTGAGATAGTTTTTTCGTCACATATTGTACTTCATGACACAGGTAAAATGAAGTAAAAAAAATGTTCAATTTCTCTACTTCTATAATACATAGTAATACCTCCAAAAATAGTTATTACTTTACATTCCCCATATGTCTACTTCATGTTTGGATCATTTTGGGGATGATATTTTATTTTTTGGGGATGTTACAAGGCTTAGAAGTTTAGAAGCAAATCTTGAAATTTTTCAGAAATTTTCAGAAACTCTATTTTTAGTGACCAGTTCAGGTCTGAAGTCACTTTGCGAGGCTTACATAATAGAAACCCCGCAAAAATGACCCCATTCTAGAAACTACACCCCTCAAGGTATTCAAAACTGATTTTACAAACGTTGTTAACTAGGAATGAGCGAACTCGAACTGTATAGTTCGGGTTCGTACCGAATTTTGGGGTGTCCGTGACACGGACCCGAACCCGGACATTTTCGTAAAAGTCCGGGTTCGGGTTCGGTGTTCGTCGCTTTCTTGGCGCTTTTTGACGCTTTCTTGGTGCTTTTTGAAAGGCTGCAAAGCAGCCAATCAACAAGCGTCATACTACTTGCCCCAAGAGGCCGTCACAGCCAAGCCTACTATTGGCATGGCTGTGATTGGCCAGAGCACCATGTGACCCAGCCTCTATTTAAGCTGGAGTCACATAGCGCCGCCCGTCACTCTGCTCTGATCAGCATAGGGAGAGGTTGCTGCTGCGACAGTAGGGCGAGATTAGGCAGATTAACTCCTCCAAAGGACTTGATTAATTGATCGATCTGCAGCTGTGGATCATTGAGCTGCTGATACTCAATTGCTCACTGTTTTTAGGCTGCCCAGACCGTTTGTCAGTCACTTTTTTCTGGGGTGATCGGCGGCCATTTTGTGTCTTGTGGTGCGCCAGCACAAGCTGCGACCAAGTGCATTTAACCCTCAATGGTGTGGTTGTTTTTTGGCTAAAGCCTACATCAGGGTGAAGCTGTCACACCAAGTGCATTTAACCAGCAATAGTCTGTTTATTTTTTGGCCATATACTACATCAGGGGCAAGCTGCGCCTGTCACCAAGTGCATTTAACCCTCAATGGTGTGGTTGTTTTTTGGCTAAAGCCTACATCAGGGTGAAGCTGTCACACCAAGTGCATTTAACCAGCAATAGTCTGTTTATTTTTTGGCCATATACTACATCAGGGGCAAGCTGCGCCCGTCACCAAGTGCATTTAACCCTCAGTAGTGTGGTTGGTCAAGCTGTCACACCAAGTGCATTTAACCAGCAATAGTCTGTTCATTTTTTGGCCATATACTACATCAGGGGCAAGCTGCGCCCATCACCAAGTGCATTTAACCCTCAGTAGTGTGGTTGGTCAAGCTGTCACACCAAGTGCATTTAACCAGCAATAGTCTGTTCATTTTTTGGCCATATACTACATCAGGGGCAAGCTGCGCCCGTCACCAAGTGCATTTAACCCTCAGTAGTGTGGTTGGTCAAGCTGTGACACCAAGTGCATTTAACCAGCAATAGTCTGTTCATTTTTTGGCCATATACTACATCAGGGGCAAGCTGCGCCTGTCACCAAGTGCATTTAACCCTCAGTAGTGTGGTTGGTCAAGCTGTCACACCAAGTGCATTTAACCAGCAATAGTGTGGTTATTTTTTGGCCAAATCCCAGTCTTATTCTGTCAGTAAATCCATACCGGTTACCCAGCGCCTAAATACTAGGCCTCAAATTTATATCCCGCTAAATCTGTCGTTACCGCTGTACTGTTCTGGCTGGGCAAGTTATTTAGTGTCTGTCAAAGCACATTTTTTGCTCTGGGTTGAAATACAATTCCCAATTTAGCAATTTCATAATTTAGTGGTTTCTGCTATATCAGAGCTATTTGAAATCTATCCCTAAAAGGGTATAGAATATTCAAGGTGCACATAGGGTCATTCAGAATAACTTCACACACACGCTACTGTGCATTTCCAAGTCTAATTCTGTCAGTAAATCCATACCGGTCACCCAGCGCCTAAATACTAGGCCTCAAATTTATATCCCGCTAAATCTGTCGTTACCGCTGTACTGTTCTGGCTGGGCAAGTTATTTAGTGTCCGTCGAAGCACAATTTTTGTTCTGGGTTGAAATACAATTCCCATATTAGCAATTTCATAATTTAGTGGTTTCTGCTGAATCAGAGCTATTTGAAATCTATCCCTAAAAGGGTATATAATATTCAAGGTGCACATAGGGTCATTCAGAATAACTTCACACACACGCTACTGTGCATTTCCAAGTCTAATTCTGTCACTAAATCCATACCGGTCACCCAGCGCCTAAATACTAGGCCTCAAATTTATATCCCGCTAAATCTCTCGTTACCGCTGTACTGTTCTGGCTGGGCAAGTTATTTAGTGTCCGTCGAAGCACAATTTTTGTTCTGGGTTGAAATACAATTCCCAATTTAGCAATTTCATAATTTAGTGGTTTCTGCTGTATCAGAGCTATTTGAAATCTATCCCTAAAAGGGTATATAATATTCAAGGTGCACATAGGGTCATTCAGAATTACTTCACACACACTACTGTGCATTTCCAAGTCTAATTCTGTCAGTAAATCTATACCGGTCACCCAGCGCCTAAATACTAGGCCTCAAATTTATATTCAGCTGAATTTGAATACAATACATTGGGCCAAATAATATTTTTGTTGTTGTGGTGAACGATAACAATGAGGAAAACATCTAGTAAGGGACGCGGACGTGGACATGGTCGTGGTGGTGTTAGTGGACCCTCTGGTGCTGGGAGAGGACGTGGCCGTTCTGCCACATCCACACGTCCTAGTGTACCAACTACCTCAGGTCCCAGTAGCCGCCAGAATTTACAGCGATATATGGTGGGGCCCAATGCCGTTCTAAGGATGGTAAGGCCTGAGCAGGTACAGGCATTAGTCAATTGGGTGGCCGACAGTGGATCCAGCACGTTCACATTATCTCCCACCCAGTCTTCTGCAGAAAGCGCACAGATGGCGCCTGAAAACCAACCCCATCAGTCTGTCAAAATCACCCCCATGCATACCAGGGAAACTGTCTGAGCCTCAAGTTATGCAGCAGTCTCTTATGCTGTTTGAAGACTCCGCTGGCATGGTTTCCCAAGGGCATCCACCTAGCCCTTCCCCAGCGGTGAAAGACATAGAATGCACTGACGCACAACCACTTATGTTTCCTGATGATTAGGACATGGGAATACCACCTCAGCATGTCTCTGATGATGACGAAACACAGGTGCCAACTGCTGCGTCTTTCTGCAGTGTGCAGACTGAACAGGAGGTCAGGGATCAAGACTGGGTGGAAGACGATGCAGGGGACGATGAGGTCCTAGACCCCACATGGAATGAAGGTCGTGCCACTGACTTTCACAGTTCGGAGGAAGAGGCAGTGGTGAGACCGAGCCAACAGCGTAGCAAAAGAGGGAGCAGTGGGCAAAAGCAGAACACCCGCCACCAAGAAACTCTGCCTGCTACTGACCGCCGCCATCTGGGACCGAGCACCCTAAAGGTAGCTTCAAGGAGTACCCTGGCATGGCACTTCTTCAAACAATGTGCTGACGACAAGACCCGAGTGGTTTGCACGCTGTGCCATCAGAGCCTTAAGCGAGGCATAAACGTTCTGAACCTGAGCACAACCTGCATGACCAGGCACCTGCATGCAAAGCATGAACTGCAGTGGAGTAAACACCTTAAAACCAAGGAAGTCACTCAGGCTCCCCCTGCTACCTCTTCTGCTGCTGCCGCCTCGGCCTCTTCTGCTGCTGCCGCCTCGGCCTCTTCCTCCGCCTCTGGAGGAACGTTGGCACCTGCCGCCCAGCAAACAGGGGATGTACCACCAACATCACCACCACCTCCGTCACCAAGCATCTCAACCATGTCACACGGCAGCGTTCAGCTCTCCATCTCACAAACATTTGAGAGAAAGCGTAAATTCCCACCTAGCCACCCTCGATCCCTGGCCCTGAATGCCAGCATTTCTAAACTACTGGCCTATGAAATGCTGTCATTAAGGCTGGTGGACACAGACAGCTTCAAACAGCTCATGTCGCTTGCTGTCCCACAGTATGTTGTTCCCAGCCGGCACTACTTCTCCAAGAGAGCCGTGCCTTCCCTGCACAACCAAGTATCCGATAAAATCAAGTGTGCACTGCGCAACGCCATCTGTGGCAAGGTCCACCTAACCACAGATACGTGGACCAGAAAGCACGGCCAGGGACGCTATATCTCCCTAACTGCACACTGGGTAAATGTAGTGGCAGCTGGGCCCCAGGCGGAGAGCTGTTTGGCGCACGTCCTTCCGCCGCCAAGGATCGCAGGGCAACATTCTTTGCCTCCTGTTGCCACCTCCTCCTACTCGACTTCCTCCTCTTCTTCTTCCACCTGCTCATCTAGTCAGCCACACACCTTCACCACCAACTTCAGCACAGCCCGGGGTAAACGTCAGCAGGCCATTCTGAAACTCATATGTTTGGGGGACAGGCCCCACACCGCACAGGAGTTGTGGCAGGGTATAGAACAACAGACCGACGAGTGGTTGCTGCCGGTGAGCCTCAAGCCCGGCCTGGTGGTGTGTGATAATTCGCGAAATTTCGTTGCAGTTCTGGGACTAGCCAGTTTGACGCACATCCCTTGCTTGGCGCATGTGCTGAATTTGGTGGTGCAGAAGTTCATTCACAACTACCCCGACATGTCAGAGCTGCTGCATAAAGTGCGGGCCGTCTGTTGCGACGTGCCCACCAGGTGGAACTCCACCTTGCACATGCTGGACAGACTGTGCGAGCAGCAGCAGGCCATAGTGGAGTTTCAGCTGCAGCACGCACGGGTCAGTCGCACTACAGAACAGCACCACTTCACCACCAATGACTGGGCCTCCATGCGAGACCTGTGTGCCCTGTTGCGCTGTTTCGAGTACTCCACCAACATGGCCAGTGGCGATGACGCCGTTATCAGCGTTACAATACCACTTCTATGTCTCCTTGAGAAAACACTTAGGGCGATGATGGAAGAGGAGGTGGCCCAGGAGGAGGAGGAGGAAGAGGGGTCATTTTTAGCACTTTCAGGCCAGTCTCTTCGAAGTGACTCAGAGGAAGGTTTTTGGCAACAGCAGAGGCCAGGTACAAATGTGGCCAGCCAGGGCCCACTACTGGAGGATGAGGAGGACGAGGATGAGGAGGAGGTGGAGGAGGATGAGGATGAAGCATGGTCACAGCGGGGTGGCACCCAACGCAGCTCGGGTCCATCACTGGTGCGTGGCTGGGGGGAAAGGCAGGACGATGACGATACGCCTCCCATAGAGGACAGCTTGTCCTTACCCCTGGGCAGCCTGGCACACATGAGCGACTACATGCTGCAGTGCCTGCGCAACGACAGCAGAGTTGCCCACATTTTAACGTGTGCGGACTACTGGGTTGCCACCCTGCTGGATCCACGCTACAAAGACAATGTGCCTACCTTACTTCCTGCACTGGAGCGTGATAGGAAGATGCGCGAGTACAAGCGCACGTTGGTAGACGCGCTACTGAGAGAATTCCCAAATGTCACAGGGGAACAAGTGGAAGCCCAAGGCCAAGGCAGAGGAGGAGCAAGAGGTCGCCAAGGCAGCTGTGTCACGGCCAGCTCCTCTGAGGGCAGGGTTAGCATGGCAGAGATGTGGAAAAGTTTTGTCAACACGCCACAGCTAACTGCACCACCACCTGACAAAAGTACGTGTGCACACCCCTCCACGTACTGACTGATGGTTCGGCCCCATTCAACTACTGGGTCTCTAAATTGTCCACGTGGCCAGAGCTAGCCTTTTATGCCTTGGAGGTGCTGGCCTGCCCGGCGGCCAGCGTTTTGTCTGAACGTGTATTCAGCACGGCAGGGGGTGTCATTACAGACAAACGCAGCCGCCTGTCTACAGCCAATGTGGACAAGCTGACGTTCATAAAAATGAACCAGGCATGGATCCCACAGGGCCTGTCCGTCCCTTGTCCAGATTAGACATTAACTACCTCCCCTTAACCATATATTATTGTACTCCAGGGAACTTCCTCATTCAATCCTATTTTTATTTTCATTTTACCATTATATTGCGAGGCTACCCAAATTTGAATGAACCTCTCCTCTGTCTGGGTGCTGGGCCTAAATATATGCCAATGGACTGTTCCAATGTTGGGTGACGTGAAGCCTGATTCTCTGCTATGACATGCAGACTAATTCTCTGCTGACATGAAGCCAGATTCTCTGTTACGGGACCTCTCTCCTCTGCCTGGGTGCTGGGCCTAAATATATGCCAATGGACTGTTGTACTGGTGGCTGACGTGAAGCCTGATTGTCTGTTACGGGACCTCTCTCCTCTGCCTGGGTGCTTGGCCTAAATTTATGACAATGGACTGTTGCAGTGGTGGCTGACGTGAAGCCTGATTCTCTGCTATAATATGAAGACTGATTCTCTGCTGACATGAAGCCAGATTGTCTGTTACAGAACCTCTCTCCTCTGCCTGGGTGCTTGGCCTAAATTTATGACAATGGACTGTTGCATTGGTGGCTGACGTGAAGCCTGATTCTCTGCTATGACATGCAGACTGATTCTCTGCTGAAATGAAGCCAGATTCTCTGTTACGGGATCTCTCTCCTCTGCCTGGGTGCTGGGCCTAAATTTATGAATATGGACTGTTACAGTGGTGGGTGACGTGAAGCCTGATTCTCTGCTATGACATGAAGACTGATTCTCTGCTTACATGAAGCCAGATTCTCTGTTACGGGACCTCTCTCCTCTGCCTGGGTGCTGGGCCTAAATTTATGAAAATGGACTGTTACAGTGGTGGGTGACGTGAAGCCTGATTCTCTGCTATGACATGCAGACTGATTCTCTGCTGACATGAAGCCAGATTTTCTGTTACGGGACCTCTCTCCTCTGCCTGGGTGCTTGGCCTAAATTTATGACAATGGACTGTTGCAGTGGTGGCTGACGTGAAGCCTGATTCTCTGCTATGACATGCAGACTGATTCTCTGCTGACATGAAGCCAGATTCTCTGTTACGGGACCTCTCTCCTCTGCCTGGGTGCTGGGCCTAAATTTATGAAAATGGACTCTTACAGTGGTGGGTGACGTGAAGCCTGATTCTCTGCTATGATATTAAGACTGATTCTCTGCTGACATGAAGCCAGATTGTCTGTTACGGGACCTCTCTCCTCTGCCTGGGTGCTTGGCCTAAATTTATGACAATGGACTGTTGCATTGGTGGCTGACGTGAAGCCTGATTCTCTGCTATGACATGCAGACTGATTCTCTGCTGACATGAAGCCAGATTGTCTGTTACGGGACCTCTCTCCTCTGCCTGGGTGCTGGGCCTAAATTTATGAAAATGGACTCTTACAGTGGTGGCTGACGTGAAGCCTGATTCTCTGCTATGACATGCAGACTGATTCTCTGCTGACATGAAGCCAGATTCTCTGTTACGGGACCTCTCTCCTCTACCTGGGTGCTGGGCCTAAATTTATGAAAATGGACTGTTACAGTGGTGGCTGACGTGAAGCCTGATTCTCTGCTATGACATGAAGACTGATTCTCTGCTGACATGAAGCCAGATTGTCTTTTACGGGACCTCTCTCCTCTGCCTGGGTGCTTGGCCTAAATTTATGACAATGGACTGTTGCAGTGGTGGCTGACGTGAAGCCTGATTCTCTGCTATGACATGCAGACTGATTCTCTGCTTACATGAAGCCAGATTCTCTGTTACAGGACCTCTCTCCTCTGCCTGGGTGCTGGGCCTAAATTTATGAAAATGGACTCTTACAGTGGTGGCTGACGTGAAGCCTGATTCTCTGCTATGACATGCAGACTGATTCTCTGCTGACATGAAGCCAGATTCTCTGTTACGGGACCTCTCTCCTCTGCCTGGGTGCTGGGCCTAAATTTATGAAAATGGACTGTTACAGTGGTGGTTGACGTGAAGCCTGATTCTCTGCTATGACATGAAGACTGATTCTCTGCTGACATGAAGCCAGATTCTCTGTTACGGGACCTCTCTCCTCTGCCTGGGTGCTTGGCCTAAATTAATGAAAATGGACTGTTGCAGTGGTGGCTGACGTGAAGCCTGATTCTCTGCTATGACATGCAGACTGATTCTCTGCTGACATGAAGCTAGATTCTCTGTTACGGGACCTCTCTCCTCTGCCTGGGTGCTGGGCCTAAATATATGCCAATGGACTGTTGCACTGGTGGCTGACTTGAAGCCTGATTGTCTGTTACGAGACCTCTCTCCTCTGCCTGGGTGCTGGGCCTAAGTATCTGACAATGGACTGTTGCATTGGTGGCTGACGTGAAGCCTGATTCTCTGCTATGATATGAAGACTGATTCTCTGCTGACATGAAGCCAGATTGTCTGTTACGGGACCTCTCTCCTCTGCCTAAGTGCTTGGCCTAAATTTATGAAAATGGACTGTTGCAATGGTGGCTGACGTGAAGCCTGATTCTCTGCTATGACATGCAGACTGATTCTCTGCTGACATGAAGCCAGATTGTCTGTTACGGGACCTCTCTATTCTGCCTGGGTGCCGGGGCCTAAATATCTGAGAATGGACTGTTCCAGTGGTGGGTGACGTGAAGCCAAATTCTCTGCTATGGGACCTCTCTCCAATTGATTTTGGTTAATTTTTATTTATTTAATTTTTATTTTAATTAATTTCCCTATCCACATTTGTTTGCAGGGGATTTACCTACATGTTGCTGCCTTTTGCAGCCCTCTAGCCCTTTCCTGTGCTGTTTTACAGCCTTTTTAGTACCGAAAAGCTCGGGTCCCCATTGACTTCAATGGGGTTCGGGTTCGGGACGAAGTTCGGATCGGGTTCGGATCCCGAACCCGAACATTTCCGGGAAGTTCGGCCGAACTTCTCGAACCTGAACATCCAGGTGTTCGCTCAACTCTATTGTTAACCCTTTTTTTCCAATGACAAAGCAAGAGTTAACAGCTAAACAAGACTGTATCTTTATTGCCCTGACTCTGCCATTTACAGAAACACTCTATATGTGGTCGTACACTACTGTACGGCCACAAAGTAGGGCGTAGAGGGAAAGATGCACCATATGGTTTTTGGAAGGCAGATTTTGCTGGACTGGATTATTTACAACATGTTCCATTTAACCACCTCCGGACCTTCTAACGCAGATGTGCGGTCCGGAGGCGGCAGCGCTGCGCACAGTCACGCATATACGTGTCATCTCGCGAGACGCGAGATGACGCGCTATGCCGGCCCGCGCATGCGCAGTTCGGGCCGGCATTTCGTCAAGGAGTAAATCGTCATCAGCTTGCCAGCCAATTTTTTAAAAATCCAATCACAGTGGCAGATAGCAGATCATATTTGTAAATATGATCTGTTACATGGCTGCCTGCTCCTCTACTGGTTCTTTTCGTCGGTTGGATCCAGCAGAGGAGCAGGCTACACAGTTAGTACACCAAACACCTCATACTAGCCCCAGATCACCCCCCTGAACCCCAATTAACCCTTTGATCACCCCTTTGTCAATCACTAGTGAAAGGAAAAAAGTGATCAGTGTAAACTGTCACTTTTTTTTTCTCACTGGTATTGACCGTTAGGTTTTAGGTATAGTTTAGGCCCCTTGGTTAGGTAGTTTAGGTATCGGTTAGCGCCCAGCCCACCGCACCGCAGTCACTGATTCGCTGATTAGCGTATCGCTAATCAGCATTTGTACTTTTATAGTATCTGGAAGTGATCAAAACTGATCACGGTCAGATCTATAATTGTATTAGTGTCACTTTAGTTCGCCCTCCAACCAAAACGCAGTGTTTGCCCGATCAGGCCTGATCGGTCGCCCACACGTGCGTTCACCCACGCCCGCCCCACCGCAGTGACAAAAAAAATTATTATTTTTTGATCACTGCACAATCACTTTACACGCGCTGCGGCGATAAAAAAATCAGTTTTGATATTTTTTATCAACCGCAGCAGCCTCCGGTACCTCGCTAGCCTCCCCTTTGTAAGACAGGCTTGCTTTTTTTTCTTGGGAAGTCTCAGGGAATACCCCTAAATTTAGTTGCCCAAAATGTCAAGCAGGGGGTATTCTTCTGAAGAGGCCTACAGGCTTCTGAACCAGTCGGATGAGGAATGGGAACCCTCATCTGATGAATCCAGCGGGTCAGAATACGAACCTGTAGAAAGCAGTGGCTCTCTGACCCAAAGTTCGGACGAGGAGGCTGAGGTCCCTGATAGCACCAGGCGTACCCGGCCCCGTGTCGCTAGACCACAGGTTGCGCAGGATCCGCTTCAAGAGCAGCAGAGTGGGGCTGTTGCTGTCGGATTACGTGGTGAGGCATACACCAGCAGCCCAGCCCTCCCTGGACCTAATACCAGCACTGCCGTAGAACATGGTGAAGTAGCGAGCACCAGAAGGGCAGTTGAAGCTGGTACGGTGGCACGTGCAGTAGTGACCCCGTCGCAGCCACCGCAAAGACGTGCCCGTAGAGCCCCTAGAATCCCAGAGGTGCTGGCAAACCCTGATTGGCAGTCCCCAACTTCAGCCGCACCTGTAGTTTTCCCTTTCACTGCCCAGTCTGGAGTTCGGGTTGAGACAGCTCAGATCGGTTCGGCCCTGGGATTTTTTGAGCTGTTCTTGACTGCGGAGCTCTTAGACATAGTTGTGGCCGAAACAAACAGGTATGCCACACAGTTTATAACCGCTAACCCGGGAAGCTTTTATGCCCAGCCTTTCCGGTGGAAACCAGTCCAAGTTTCCGAAATTAAAACTTTTCTGGGCCTCCTCCTCAACATGGGTCTAACTAAAAAGCATGAATTGCGGTCATATTGGTCCACGAACCCAATTCATCACATGCCCATGTTCTCTGCTGCTATGTCCAGGGCACGTTTTGAGGCCATCCTGCGTTTCCTGCACTTTAGCGACAACACCGCCTCCCGTCCCAGAGGCCACCCTGCTTTTGACCGCTCCACAAAATTCGGCCCCTCATAGACCATTTCAACCTGAAATTTGCAGATTTGTATACCCCAGAGCAAAACATCTGCGTAGACGAGTCCCTGATACATTTTACCGGGCGCCTTGGCTTCAAACAATACATCCCAAGCAAGCGCGCCCGGTATGGGGTCAAATTGTATAAGCTCTGTGAAAGGGCCACAGGCTATACCCACAAATTTCGGATCTATGAGGTAAAAGATCAGACCCTGGAGGCGGTCGGTTGCCCTGACTACCTGGGGAGCAGTGGGAAGACAGTTTGGGACTTGGTGTCACCCTTATTCGGCAAGGGGTACCATCTTTATGTGGACAATTTTTACACAAGTGTGGCCCTCTTTAGGCATTTGTTTCTAGAACGGATTGCGCGGGCTTCCCCCAACGGCTCGTTACCACTTGTCTTGCAAGGGGGCAGAGGGCCGCACTGTGTAACGAAGAACTGCTCGCGGTGAAATGGAGAGACAAGCGTGACGTTTACATGCTCTCCTCCATTCACGCAGACACGACAATACAAATTGAGCGAGCAACCCGTGTCATTGAAAAGCCCCTCTCAGTCCACGACTATAACCTTCACATGGGAGGGGTGGACTTCAATGACCAGATGTTGTCTCCGTATTTAGTTTCCCGCAGAACCAGACGCTGGTATAAGAAGGTGTCTGTATATTTAATTCAATTGGCTTTGTATAATAGTTTTGTTCTCTACAGTAAGGCTGGGAGAACTGGATCCTTCCTCAAATTTCAGGAAGAGATCATCGCGAACCTCCTGTACCCAGGAGGTTCCATGGCCCCATCCACCAGTGGACTTTTCCCCAATGTCGTTCCTGGTACCTCAAACCAACCGTCACCCCGAAAAAGATGTCGTGTCTGTAGCAGGAGTGGAATAAGGCGTGACACCCGCTATTTCTGTCCTGACTGTCCTGACCACCCTGCCCTATGCTTTGGACAGTGTTTCCGGAAGTACCACTCACAGGTACACTATTAGCACAGGGATCATCTCACCAGGACAGGCACACAGGGCTATTAGGGCCCATTCACTCACACAGCTGCTGCAAACGTCTCCTTTCACCTGGGACAAAGTGCATAACGCACTTCGCCACATCTTTGGGCGATTTGCGCTTTGCACATTGACCCATGGGGAAGGAGAGGTTTGTTCTATAAAGGTAAAAAAAAAAAAAACACCAGTAAGCAAAAAGGTTAATGTTCAGTTAAAAAAGTTAAAGTTTATATAATTCTGTTCCAAAGTTAATAAAATTATTGCGTTGCGGCCTGGTTTTTTCTTTTTTTTTTTTTTACCTTCCAGGTGGACCAACCGATCGACTAGCTGCAGCACTGATGTGCATTCTGACAGAAGCATTGCGCTGCTGTCAGATTACACGCAAGTCGGTGTATGCGGCGCTGCAAGACGGGATTTCTCCTCTGCAGTAACAGATACGTTTGCCAAGGCATACGAGCTGAAGAGGAGGCGGCGTTCCTATGCTTTGGCAAACACTTTGTATATATAAAAAAAAATAAAAAATCCCGGCAATGATTTATTCATCCACATCGATTGATGTGAATGGAGAAATCTGGTTTGCCAGGGAATACGAGCTAAGTGGGTATGGATGTTGGGCGGAGCTCCTATGTCCTGGCAGACGCCTTTCCCCTCCTTTTTTTTTTGGCAGAGATTTTTTAATCCACATTGATCGATGCGAATGAAGAAATCTGTGCCGTTCATTTTTTTCTTTCAGCCCAGAGGCTGAACGGAAAAAAAAATCTCATTACCTGTATGCTCAATATAAGGAGAATAGCCGAAACTCCTAATGCTGGCCATACATGTAATGATTGCGGAGACCCTCAAATGCCAGGGCAGTACAAACACCCCACAACTGACCCCATTTTGGAAAGAAGACACCCCAAGTTATTCGCTGAGGGGCATATTGAGTCCATGAAAGATTAAAATTTTTGTCCTAAGTTAGCGGAAAGTGAGACTTTGTGAGAAAAAACAAAACAAAAATCAATTTCCGCTAACTTATGCAAAAAAAAAAAAATTGGGGAATGTGTTTTGGGGTGTCATTTTACATATACCCATGCTGGGTGAGAAAAATATATTGGTCAAATGCCAACTTTGTATAAAAAAAATGGGAAAAGTTGTCTTTTGCCAAGATATTTCTCTCACCCAGCATGGGTATATGTAAAATGACACCCCAAAACACATTGCCCAACTTCTCCTGAGTACGGCGATACCACATGTGTGACACTTTTTTGCAGCCAATGTGGGCAAAGGCACCCACATTCCAAAGTGCACCTTTCTGATTTCACCGGTCATTTTTTACAGATTTTGATTGCAAAGTACTTCTCACACATATGGGCCCCTAAATTGCCAGGGCAGTATAACTACGCCACAAGTGACCCCATTTTGGAAAGAAGACACACCAAGGTATTCTGTGAGGGGCATGGTGAGTTCCTAGAATTTGTTATTTTTTGTCGCAAGTTAGTGGAATATGAGACTTTGTAAAAAATAATAATAATAATAATAATAATCATCATTTTCCGCTAACTTGTGACAAAAAATAAAAAGTTCTATGAACTCACTATGCCCATCAGCGAATACCTTAGGGTGTCTACTTTCCGAAATGGCGTCATTTGTGGGGGTTTTCTACTGTTTGGGCATTGTAGAACCTCAGAAATCATGACAGGTGCTCAGAAAGTCAGAGCTGTTTCAAAAAGCGGAAATTCACATTTTTGTACCATAGTGTGTAAACGCTATAACTTTTACCCAAAGCATTTTTTTTTTTGCCCAAACATTTTTTTTTTATCAAAGACATGTAGAACAATAAATTTGGCGAAAAATTTATATATGGATGTCGTTTTTTTTTGCAAAATTTTACAGCTGAAAGTGAAAAATGTCATTTTTTTGCAAAAAAATCGTTAAATTTTGATTAATAACAAAAAAAGTAAAAATGTCAGCAGCAATAAAATACCACCAAATGAAAGCTCTATTAGTGAGAAGAAAAGGAGGTAAAATTCATTTTGGTGGTAAGTTGCATGACCGAGCGATAAACGGTGAAAGTAGTGAAGTGCCGAAGTGTAAAAAGTGGCCTGGTCATGAAGGGGGTTTCAGCTAGCGGGGTTGAAGTGGTTAAAGTCCTCCTGATGCACCCATAGAGTAAAAACTCCATAAAAGTGATCCCATCTAAGAAACTACACCCCTTAAGGTATTCAAAACTGATTTTACTAACTTTGTTAACCCTTTAGGTGTTGCACAAGAGTTATTGGCAAATGGGGATGAAATTTGAGAATTTCATTTTTTTGCCAAATTTTCCATTTTAACCCATTTTTTCCACTAACAATGCAAGGGTTAACAGCCAAACGAGACTGTATCTTTATTGCCCTGACTCTGCAGTTTACAGAAACACCCCATATGTGGTTGTACAGTGCTGTACGACCACACGGCGGGGCGTAGAGGGAAAGGAGCGCCGTGTGGTTTTTGGAGGGCTGATTTTTATGGACAGGTTTATTTACATTGTGTCCTGTTTCACCCCCCTGATGCACCCCTGGAGTAGAAACTCCCTAAAAGTGACCCCATTTTGGAAACTACAGGATAAGGTGGCAGTATTGTTGGGACTATTTTTAGGGTACATATGATTTTTGGTTGCTCTATATTACATTTTTGTGAGGCAAGGTCACTGAAATTTCATCTCCATTTGCCATTAACTGTCGAGGAACACCTAAATGGTTAAAAAAGTTTGTCAAATCAGTTTTGAATACCTTGAGGGGTGTAGTTTCTTAGATGGGGTCATTTTTAGGGAGTTTTTACTCTAGCGGTGCATCAGGGGGGCTTCAAAAGGGACATGGTGTCAATAAAAAAGACTATCAAAATTGGCCTTCCAGAAACTATGTTGGTCCTTTCCTTTTGCGCCCTGCCTTTTAGTGATACAGCAGTTTACGACAACAAATGTGGCGTTTCTGTAAACTGTAGTATCAGGGTAATAAATACACATTTTTTGGGGGGTTTTAACCCTTGCTTTGTTACCGGAAAAAACGGATTGAAATGGAAAAGTGCCAAAAATAGCTGTTTTGGCACCGTTTTAAAAAAAATTCGGACCGTGTTAATCTGGGGGGTTAGGTCATGGGGTATTTTTATAGAGGAGATTCTTACGGACGTGGCGATACCTAATAAGTGTACATTTTTTACAATTATTTAGGTTTTAGACTATATTATCCTTTTTGATTAGAGTTGAGCGAACACCTGGATGTTCGGGTTCGAGAAGTTCGGCCGAACATCCCGGAAATGTTCGGGTTCGGGATCCGAACCCGATCCGAACTTCGTCCCGAACCCGAACCCCATTGAAGTCAATGGGGACCCGAACTTTTCGGCACTAAAACGGCTGTAAAACAGCCCAGGAAAGGGCTAGAGGGCTGCAAAAGGCAGCAACATGTAGGTAAATCCCCTGCAAACAAATGTGGATAGGGAAATTAATTAAAATAAAAATTAAATAAATAAAAATTAACCAAAATCAATTGGAGAGAGGTTCCATAGCAGAGAATCTGGCTTCCCGTCACCCACCACTGGAACAGTCCATTCTCAGATATTTAGGCCCCGGCACCCAGGCAGAGGAGAGAGGTCCCGTAACAGACAATCTGGCTTCATGTCAGCAGAGAATCAGTCTTCATGTCATAGCAGAGAATCAGGCTTCACGTCACCCACCACTGTAATAGTCCATTTTCATAAATTTAGGCCCAGCACCCAGGCAGAGGAGAGAGGTCCCGTAACAGACAATCTGGCTTCATGTCAGCAGAGAATCAGTCTTCATATCATAGCAGAGAATCTGGCTTCCCGTTACCCACCACTGGAACAGTCCATTCTCAGATATTTAGGCCCCGGCACCCAGGCAGAGGAGAGAGGTCCCGTAACAGACAATCTGGCTTCATGTCAGCAGAGAATCAGTCTTCATATCATAGCAGAGAATCAGGCTTCACGTCAGCCACCACTGCAACAGTCCATTGTCATAAATTCAGGCCCAGCACCCAGGCAGAGGAGAGAGGTCCCGTAACAGACAATCTGGCTTCATGTCAGCAGAGAATCAGTCTGCATGTCATAGCAGAGAATGAGGCTTCACGTCACCCACCACTGCAACAGTCCATTTTCATAAATTTAGGCCCAGCACCCAGGCAGAGGAGAGAGGTCCCGTAACAGAGGATCTGGCTTCATGTCACCAGAGAATCAGTCTGCATGTCATAGCAGAGAATCAGGCTTCACGTCACCCACCACTGCAACAGTCCATTTTCATAAATTTAGGCCCAGCACCCAGGCAGAGGAGAGAGGTCCCGTAACAGAGGATCTGGCTTCATGTCACCAGAGAATCAGTCTGCATGTCATAGCAGAGAATCAGGCTTCACGTCAGCCACCACTGCAACAATCCATTGGCATATATTTAGGCCTAGCACACAGGCAGAGGAGAGAGGTCCCGTAACAGACAATCTGGCTTCATGTCAGCAGAGAATCAGTCTTCATATCATAGCAGAGAATCAGGCTTCACGTCAGCCACCAATGCAACAGTCCATTGTCAGATATTTAGGCCCAGCACCCAGGCAGAGGAGAGAGGTCCCGTAACAGAGGATCTGGCTTCATGTCAGCAGAGAATCAGTCTTCATGTCATAGCAGAGAATCAGGCTTCACGTCACCCACCACTGTAAGAGTCCATTTTCATAAATTTAGGCCCAGCACCCAGGCAGAGGAGAGAGGTCCCGTAACAGACAATCTGGCTTCATGTCAGCAGAGAATCAGTCTTCATATCATAGCAGAGAATCAGGCTTCACGTCACCCACCACTGTAACAGTCCATTTTCATAAATTTAGGCCCAGCACCCAGGCAGAGGAGAGAGGTCCCGTAACAGACAATCTGGCTTCATGTCAGGAGAGAATCAGTCTTCATGTCATAGCAGAGAATCAGGCTTCACGTCACCCACCACTGCAACAGTCCATTTTCATAAATTTAGGCCCAGCACCCAGGCAGAGGAGAGAGGTCCCGTAACAGACAATCTGGCTTCATGTCAGCAGAGAATTAGTCTGCATGTCATAGCAGAGAATCAGGCTTCACGTCAGCCACCAATGCAACAGTCCATTGTCAGATATTTAGGCCCAGCACCCAGGCAGAGGAGAGAGGTCCCGTAACAGAGGATCTGGCTTCATGTCACCAGAGAATCAGTCTGCATGTCATAGCAGAGAATCAGGCTTCACGTCACCCACCACTGCAACAGTCCATTTTCATAAATTTAGGCCCAGCACCCAGGCAGAGGAGAGAGGTCCCGTAACAGAGGATCTGGCTTCATGTCACCAGAGAATCAGTCTGCATGTCATAGCAGAGAATCAGGCTTCACGTCAGCCACCACTGCAACAATCCATTGGCATATATTTAGGCCTAGCACACAGGCAGAGGAGAGAGGTCCCGTAACAGACAATCTGGCTTCATGTCAGCAGAGAATCAGTCTTCATATCATAGCAGAGAATCAGGCTTCACGTCAGCCACCAATGCAACAGTCCATTGTCAGATATTTAGGCCCAGCACCCAGGCAGAGGAGAGAGGTCCCGTAACAGAGGATCTGGCTTCATGTCAGCAGAGAATCAGTCTTCATGTCATAGCAGAGAATCAGGCTTCACGTCACCCACCACTGTAAGAGTCCATTTTCATAAATTTAGGCCCAGCACCCAGGCAGAGGAGAGAGGTCCCGTAACAGACGATCTGGCTTCATGTCAGCAGAGAATCAGTCTGCATGTCATAGCAGAGAATGAGGCTTCACGTCACCCACCACTGCAACAGTCCATTTTCATAAATTTAGGCCCAGCACCCAGGCAGAGGAGAGAGGTCCCGTAACAGAGGATCTGGCTTCATGTCACCAGAGAATCAGTCTGCATGTCATAGCAGAGAATCAGGCTTCACGTCACCCACCACTGCAACAGTCCATTGTCATAAATTCAGGCCCAGCACCCAGGCAGAGGAGAGAGGTCCCGTAACAGACAATCTGGCTTCATGTCACCAGAGAATCAGTCTGCATGTCATAGCAGAGAATGAGGCTTCACGTCAGCCACCACTGCAACAATCCATTGGCATATATTTAGGCCTAGCACACAGGCAGAGGAGAGGTTCATTCAACTTTGGGTAGCCTTGCAATATAATGGTAAAATGAAAATAAAAATAGGATTGAATGAGGAAGTGCCCTGGAGTCCAATAATATATGGTTATGGGGAGGTAGTTAATGTCTAATCTGGACAAGGGACGGACAGGTCCTGTGGGATCCATGCCTGGTTCATTTTTATGAACGTCAGCTTGTCCACATTGGCTGTAGACAGGCGGCTGCGTTTGTCTGTAATGACGCCCCCTGCCGTGCTGAATACACGTTCAGACAAAACGCTGGCTGCCGGGCAGGCCAGCACCTCCAAGGCATAAAAGGCTAGCTCTGGCCACGTGGACAATTTAGAGACCCAGAAGTTGAATGGGGCCGAACCATCAGTCAGTACGTGGAGGGGTATGCACACGTACTGTTCCACCATGTTAGTGAAATGTTGCCTCCTGCTAACACGTTGCGTATCAGGTGGTGGTGCAGTTAGCTGTGGCGTGTTGACAAAAGTTTTCCACATCTCTGCCATGCTAACCCTGCCCTCAGAGGAGCTGGCCGTGACACAGCTGCCTTGGCGACCTCTTGCTCCTCCTCTGCCTTGGCCTTGGGCTTCCACTTGTTCCCCTGTGACATTTGGGAATGCTCTCAGTAGCGCGTCTACCAACGTGCGCTTGTACTCGCGCATCTTCCTATCACGCTCCAGTGCAGGAAGTAAGGTGGGCACATTGTCTTTGTAGCGTGGATCCAGCAGGGTGGCAACCCAGTAGTCCGCACAGGTTAAAATGTGGGCAACTCTGCTGTCGTTGCGCAGGCACTGCAGCATGTAGTCGCTCATGTGTGCCAGGCTGCCCAGGGGTAAGGACAAGCTGTCCTCTGTGGGAGGCGTATCGTCATCGTCCTGCCTTTCCCCCCAGCCACGCACCAGTGATGGACCCGAGCTGCGTTGGGTGCCACCCCGCTGTGACCATGCTTCATCCTCATCCTCCTCCACCTCCTCCTCATCCTCGTCCTCCTCGTCCTCCAGTAGTGGGCCCTGGCTGGCCACATTTGTACCTGGCCTCTGCTGTTGCCAAAAACCTCCCTCTGAGTCACTTCGAAGAGACTGGCCTGAAAGTGCTAAAAATGACCCCTCTTCCTCCTCCTCCTCCTCCTCCTCCTGGGCCACCTCCTCTTCCATCATCGCCCTAAGTGTTTTCTCAAGGAGACATAGAAGTGGTATTGTAACGCTGATAACGGTGTCATCACCACTGGCCATGTTGGTGGAGTACTCGAAACAGCGCAACAGGGCACACAGGTCTCGCATGGAGGCCCAGTCATTGGTGGTGAAGTGGTGCTGTTCTGTAGTGCGACTGACCCGTGCGTGCTGCAGCTGAAACTCCACTATGGCCTGCTGCTGCTCGCACAGTCTGTCCAGCATGTGCAAGGTGGAGTTCCACCTGGTGGGCACGTCGCATATGAGGCGGTGAGCGGGAAGGCCGAAGTTACGCTGTAGCGCAGACAGGCGAGCAGCAGCAGGATGTGAACGCCGGAAGCGCGAACAGACGGCCCGCACTTTATGCAGCAGCTCTGACATGTCGGGGTAGTTGTGAATGAACTTCTGCACCACCAAATTCAGCACATGCGCCAAGCAAGGGATGTGCGTCAAATTGGCTAGTCCCAGAGCTGCAACGAGATTTCGCCCATTATCACACACCACCAGGCCGGGCTTGAGGCTCACCGGCAGCAACCACTCGTCGGTCTGTTGTTCTATACCCCGCCACAACTCCTGTGCGGTGTGGGGCCTGTCCCCCAAACATATGAGTTTCAGAATGGCCTGCTGACGTTTACCCCGGGCTGTGCTGAAGTTGGTGGTGAAGGTGTGTGGCTGACTGGATGAGCAGGTGGAAGAAGAGGAGGAGGAAGCCGAGAAGGAGGAGGTGGCAACAGGAGGCAAAGAATGTTGCCCTGCGATCCTTGGCGGCGGAAGGACGTGCGCCAAACAGCTCTCCGCCTGGGGCCCAGCTGCCACTACATTTACCCAGTGTGCAGTTAGGGAGATATAGCGTCCCTGGCCGTGCTTACTGGTCCACGTATCTGTGGTTAGGTGGACCTTGCCACAGATGGCGTTGCGCAGTGCACACTTGATTTTATCGGATACTTGGTTGTGCAGGGAAGGCACGGCTCTCTTGGAGAAGTAGTGCCGGCTGGGAACAACATACTGTGGGACAGCAAGCGACATGAGCTGTTTGAAGCTGTCTGTGTCCACCAGCCTAAATGACAGCATTTCATAGGCCAGTAGTTTAGAAATGCTGGCATTCAGGGCCAGGGATCGAGGGTGGCTAGGTGGGAATTTACGCTTTCTATCAAATGTTTGTGAGATGGAGAGCTGAACGCTGGCGTGTGACATGGTTGAGACGCTTGGTGACGGAGGTGGTGGTGGTGGTGTTGGTGGTACATCCCCTGTTTGCTGGGCGGCAGGTGCCAACGTTCCTCCAGAGGCGGAGGAAGAGGCCGAGGCGGCAGCAGCAGAATAGGCCGAGGCGGCAGCAGCAGAAGAGGTAGCAGGGGGAGCCTGAGTGACTTCCTTGGTTTTAAGGTGTTTACTCCACTGCAGTTCATGCTTTGCATGCAGGTGCCTGGTCATGCAGGTTGTGCTCAGGTTCAGAACGTTAATGCCTCGCTTCAGGCTCTGATGGCACAGCGTGCAAACCACTCGGGTCTTGTCGTCAGCACATTGTTTGAAGAAGTGCCATGCCAGGGAACTCCTTGAAGCTGCCTTTGGGGTGCTCGGTCCCAGATGGCGGCGGTCAGTAGCAGGCGGAGTCTCTTGGCGGCGGGTGTTCTGCTTTTGCCCACTGCTCCCTCTTTTGCTACGCTGTTGGCTCGGTCTCACCACTGCCTCTTCCTCCGAACTGTGAAAGTCAGTGGCACGACCTTCATTCCATGTGGGGTCTAGGACCTCATCGTCCCCTGCATCGTCTTCCACCCAGTCTTGATCCCTGACCTCCTGTTCAGTCTGCACACTGCAGAAAGACGCAGCAGTTGGCACCTGTGTTTCGTCATCATCAGAGACATGCTGAGGTGGTATTCCCATGTCCTCATCATCAGGAAACATAAGTGGTTGTGCGTCAGTGCATTCTATGTCTTTCACCGCTGGGGAAGGGCTAGGTGGATGCCCTTGGGAAACCCTGCCAGCGGAGTCTTCAAACAGCATAAGAGACTGCTGCATAACTTGAGGCTGAGACAGTTTCCCTGGTATGCATGGGGGTGATGTGACAGACTGATGGGGTTGGTTTTCAGGCGCCATCTGTGCGCTTTCTGCAGAAGACTGGGTGGGAGATAATGTGAACGTGCTGGATCCACTGTCGGCCACCCAATTGACTAATGCCTGTACCTGCTCAGGCCTTACCATCCTTAGAACGGCATTGGGCCCCACCATATATCGCTGTAAATTCTGGCGGCTACTGGGACCTGAGGTAGTTGGTACACTAGGACGTGTGGATGTGGCAGAACGGCCACGTCCTCTCCCAGCACCAGAGGGTCCACTAACACCACCACGACCATGTCCACGTCCGCGTCCCTTACTAGATGTTTTTCTCATTGTTATGGTTCACCACAACAACAAATATATTATTTGGCCCAATGTATTGTATTCAAATTCAGCGGGATATAAATTTGAGGCCTAGTATTTAGGCGCTGGGTGACCGGTATGGATTTAGTGACAGAATTAGACTTGGAAATGCACAGAAGCGTGTGTGTGAAGTTATTCTGAATGACCCTATGTGCACCTTCAATATGATCTACCCTTTTAGGGATAGATTTCAAATAGCTCTGATATAGCAGAAACGACTAAATTATGAAATTGCTAAATTGGGAATTGTATTTCAACCCAGAACAAAAAATGTGCTTTGACGGACACTAAATAACTTTCCCAGCCACAACAGGACAGCGGTAACGAGAGATTTAGCGGGATATAAATTTGAGGCCTAGTATTTAGGCGCTGGGTGACAGGTATGGGTTTAGTGACAGAATTAGATTTGGAAATGCACAGTAGCGGGTGTGTGAAGTTATTCTGAATGACCCTATGTGCACCTTGAATATTATATACCCTTTTAGGGATAGATTTCAAATAGCTCTGATATAGCAGAAACCACTAAATTATGAAATTGCTAAATTGGGAATTGTATTTCAACCCAGAACAAGAAATGTGCTTGAACGGACACTAAATAACTCGCCCAGCTACAGCACTAGGGACAGATTTAGCGGGATATAAATTTGAGGCCTAGTATTTAGGCGCTGGGTGACAGGTATGGGTTTAGTGACAGAATTAGACTTGGAAATACACAGTAGCGGGTGTGTGTGAAGTTATTCTGAATGACCCAATGTGCACCTTGAATATTATATACCCTTTTAGGGATAGATTTCAAATAGCTCTGATATAGCAGAAACCACTAAATTATGAAATTGCTAAATTGGGAATTGTATTTCAACCCAGAACAAAAAATGTGCTTTGACGGACACTAAATATCTTGCCCAGCAACAACAGTACAGCGGTAACGAGAGATTTAGCAGGATATAAATTTGAGGCCTAGTATTTAGGCGCTGGGTGACAGGTATGGGTTTAGTGACAGAATTAGACTTGAAAATACACAGTAGCGGGTGTGTGTGAAGTTATTCTGAATGACCCAATGTGCACCTTGAATATTATATACCCTTTTAGGGATAGATTTCAAATAGCTCTGATATAGCAGAAACCACTAAATTATGAAATTGCTAAATTGGGAATTGTATTTCAACCCAGAACAAAAAATGTGCTTTGACGGACACTAAATATCTTGCCCAGCAACAACAGTACAGCGGTAACGAGAGATTTAGCAGGATATAAATTTGAGGCCTAGTATTTAGGCGCTGGGTGACAGGTATGGGTTTAGTGACAGAATTAGACTTGAAAATACACAGTAGCGGGTGTGTGTGAAGTTATTCTGAATGACCCAATGTGCACCTTGAATATTATATACCCTTTTAGGGATAGATTTCAAATAGCTCTGATATAGCAGAAACCACTAAATTATGAAATTGCTAAATTGGGAATTGTACTTCAACCCAGAACAAAAAATGTGCTTTGACGGACACTAAATATCTTTCCAAGCAACAACAGTACAGCGGTAACGAGAGATTTAGCAGGATATAAATTTGAGGCCTAGTATTTAGGCGCTGGGTGACAGGTATGGGTTTAGTGACAGAATTAGACTTGGAAATACACAGTAGCGGGTGTGTGTGAAGTTATTCTGAATGACCCAATGTGCACCTTGAATATTATATACCCTTTTAGGGATAGATTTCAAATAGCTCTGATATAGCAGAAACCACTAAATTATGAAATTGCTAAATTGGGAATTGTACTTCAACCCAGAACAAAAAATGTGCTTTGACGGACACTAAATAACTTTCCCAGCTACAACAGGACAGCGGTAACGAGAGATTTAGCGGGATATAAATTTGAGGCCTAGTATTTAGGCGCTGGGTGACAGGTATGGGTTTAGTGACAGAATTAGACTTGGAAATACACAGTAGCGGGTGTGTGTGAAGTTATTCTGAATGACCCTATGTGCACCTTCAATATGATCTACCCTTTTAGGGATAGATTTCAAATAGCTCTGATATAGCAGAAACCACTAAATTATGAAATTGCTAAATTGGGAATTGTATTTCAACCCAGAAGAAAAAATGTGCTTTGACGGACACTAAATAACTTTCCCAGCTACAACAGGACAGCGGTAACGAGAGATTTAGCAGGATATAAATTTGAGGCCTAGTATTTAGGCGCTGGGTGACAGGTATGGGTTTAGTGACAGAATTAGACTTGAAAATACACAGTAGCGGGTGTGTGTGAAGTTATTCTGAATGACCCAATGTGCACCTTGAATATTATATACCCTTTTAGGGATAGATTTCAAATAGCTCTGATATAGCAGAAACCACTAAATTATGAAATTGCTAAATTGGGAATTGTACTTCAACCCAGAACAAAAAATGTGCTTTGACGGACACTAAATAACTTTCCCAGCTACAACAGGACAGCGGTAACGAGAGATTTAGCGGGATATAAATTTGAGGCCTAGTATTTAGGCGCTGGGTGACCGGTATGGATTTAGTGACAGAATTAGACTGGGATATGGCCAAAAAATAACCACACTATTGCTGGTTAAATGCACTTGGTGACGGGCGCAGCTTGCCCCTGATGTAGTATATGGCCAAAAAATGAACAGACTATTGCTGGTTAAATGCACTTGGTGTCACAGCTTGACCAACCACACTACTGAGGGTTAAATGCACTTGGTGACGGGCGCAGCTTGCCCCTGATGTAGTATATGGCCAAAAAATAAACAGACTATTGCTGGTTAAATGCACTTGGTGTGACAGCTTCACCCTGATGTAGGCTTTAGCCAAAAAACAACCACACCATTGAGGGTTAAATGCACTTGGTGACAGGCGCAGCTTGCCCCTGATTTTGTATATGGCCAAAAAATGAACAGACTATTGCTGGTTAAATGCACTTGGTGTGACAGCTTCACCCTGATGTAGGCTTTAGCCAAAAAACAACCACACCATTGAGGGTTAAATGCACTTGGTGACAGGCGCAGCTTGCCCCTGATTTTGTATATGGCCAAAAAATGAACAGACTATTGCTGGTTAAATGCACTTGGTGTGACAGCTTCACCCTGATGTAGGCTTTAGCCAAAAAACAACCACACCATTGAGGGTTAAATGCACTTGGTCGCAGCTTGTGCTGGCGCACCACAAGACACAAAATGGCCGCCGATCACCCCAGAAAAATGTGACTGACAAACGGTCTGGGCAGCCTAAAAACAGTGAGCAATTGAGGATCAGCAGCTCAATGATCCACAGCTGCAGATCGATCAGTTAATCAAGTCCTTTGGAGGAGTTAATCTGCCTAATCTCGCCCTACTGTCGCAGCCGCAACCTCTCCCTACGCTAATCAGAGCAGAGTGACGGGCGGCGCTATGTGACTCCAGCTTAAATAGAGGCTGGGTCACATGGTGCTCTGGCCAATCACAGCCATGCCAATAGTAGGCATGGCTGTGATGGCCTCTTGGGGCAAGTAGTATGACGCTTGTTGATTGGCTGCTTTGCAGCCTTTCAAAAAGCGCCAAGAAAGCGTCACAAAAGCGCCAAGAAAGCGACGAACACCGAACCCGAACCCGGACTTTTACGAAAATGTCCGGGTTCGGGTCCGTGTCACGGACACCCCAAAATTCGGTACGAACCCGAACTATACAGTTCGAGTTCGCTCATCCCTATTTTTGATACAAAAAATTGTGCTTGTATCTCTAAAGTCAGTCATTTTTTGCGGAATGAGACGACGGTTTTATTGGCACTATTTTAGGGGCTATATGACTTTTTGATCGCTTGCTATTAAACCTTTTGTTATGTAAGGTGTTTTTGGGGGGGAGGACCGTGTTAATCTGGGGGGTTAGGTCATAGGGTATTTTTATAGAGGAGATTATTACCGACGCGAGATACCTAATTTGTCTACTTTTGTTAAATTATTTTAGTTTTTAATTTTTTTTGGGGTGTCTCAAGTCTGAGAACCATAGTTTTTTATCCGATTGTCAGTGGCTACATTGGGATATAAATTTAGTACTCCATGGAAGTGTGGTACTCCCTGAAGCAACCAATAATGCAGAGGCCCGGATTATCGGGGCACGTGTCACATTGAGTAATGGTGTCCTTCTGTATCCCCCTCCTGTGACACACTCTGCACCTTTTTTGGGTTCGTCTCTTCTTTATAGTATGGGGGACCACACCTGCAAAGTGTTGGCCAGGTACGATCTGGGCGCCTCCAGTTCCCAAGGTACTCCGGCCTGCTCTTTCCCGATCCGAAAAAAACAGGGCCTTGAGGACTGCCTCATAGAACTGAAGGAAGGTCCCTGTGTTGTCAGCGCTCTGGGACAGCACAAAAGAGTTGTACATGGCAACTTGCACCAAGTAGACCACAACGTTTTTGTACCATGCCTGGGTTTTGCGCATGGCATTATATGGCTTGAGAACTTGATCAGATAGATCAACTCCTCCCATATACCGATTGTAGTCGACGATACAATCTGGCTTGAGGACCGTTGCTGCGGTACCTTGCACAGGGACAGGGGTGATGCCATTACCATGAATTGTGGACAGTACAAGGACATCCCTCTTGTCATTATAGCTGACCAGCAACAGGTTTCCAGTGGTATGGGCACAGGTCTCACCCCTGGGGACAGGTACCTGGAGGGGGTGGGCAGAGAGGCTGCGTTGATTTTTCTGCACAGGGACTCGAACAAGGGGATACTGGTATAAAAGTTATCCATGTAAAGGTGGTAACCCTTATCTAGCAGTGGGTGCATAAGGTCCCAGACAATTTTCCTGCTAACACCCAGACTGGGGGAACATTCTGGGGGTTGAATACCGGAATCTTGCCCCTCGTACACACGAAACTTGTAAGTGTACCCTGAGGTACTCTCACAAAGTTTGTACAGCTTCACGCCATACCTCGCCCGCTTTGAGGGAACAAACTGGCGAAAAAAGAGTCTCACCTTGAACGCAATGAGAGACTCATCAACCGCGACCTCCCTTCCAGGTATATAGGCCTGTGCAAATTTGGCCCCAAAGTGATTGATGACCGGCCATATCTTATACAGACGGTCATAGGCAGGATCACCTCAGGGGGGACTTGCTGCATTATCTGAATAATGCAGGCATTTCCGGATGGCCTCACACCGGGAGCGTATCATGGCCGTACTGTAAAGTGGGGTCTGTTAGAGGAGGTCCCCCCTCCAGTAATGCCTGACACTAGGTTTCTTGACTAGGCCCATATGCAGCATGAGGCCCCAAAATGTCCTCATCTCGGCTGCACTGACCGGCGTCCAGCCACCGGGCCTAGCCAAAAAGGAGCCTGGGTGTTGAGCAACGAACTGTTGGTCATACAGGTTTGTCTGCTCCACCATGAGATTTACTAGTTGGTCACTGAAAAAAATGACTAAAAAAGTCATAATCCATGAAGCCCACTGTGGAAATCTGGATTCCTGGTTGGCCTACAAAATCAGGAATTACGGGCTCAAATCGCTCTCGGGGGTAAACCAGACAAGTTCACCGTCAGGGGGCTCCGGTGGATTTAACTGGTGGACCGGAAAACTAGTACGAGCCCCAGAGCTGCTCGTACTAGGGTGGGCCACAACTTCCCTAACATGGCGGTCCCCTTGCTCCACCGCCTTTAGGGGTCATCATCATCGCTAGATGATGAGGAGGACGCGGATGAAAACAGGGAAGTGGGGTCACATCCTCATCCTCACTGGGACTCTCGGACTCGGAGGAAAGCTGCGCGTATGCCTCCTCGGGCGAGAACATCCGGCGGGCCATAGGGGAGTGTGTGTCTGCGTGTGTATTAGTGTGTGTCTGTGTGGGGGCACGGGTGTTCGCGGACTTATCCCTAAAACGAACAGAAAAAAAATAAAGACTAAAAAATAAAGACTAAAAAAATACAACATCTATATTAGTCAGTGTGCAATTTAAGCTAGAAATACACCCATCATTTTCTGTGGTTTAAAAAAAACACACTTTTTTTTCCCAAAAACTGTATTTTCCAGATCTGCAAGTGTTAAATTCAAGTTGAATATATACAGTTTTCAAATTCTGTTACCAAAAAAAGATGTTTTTGGCAATCTACAACATCTGTATTAGTCAGTGTGCAATTTAAGCTAGAAATACACCCATCATTTTCTGGGGTTTAAAAAACATACTTTTTGACAAAAATTAGCACGTGAGAATTTACAGGCTTATATATTGCTGTCAAATTAAGTTGTTAAACAAACACTTTGGGCACAATATATTTAGTTGGCAGCCTTTGATGCAGATGTCATTGTGAGATACACCATTAATACATTTGGGTTACATTTGGAGATTTTAAAAACCGCCATTTGGTGCACCAATATTGAATTCAGGCCTACACTGGTTCAGGCCGTGTGAGATACCCCCTCTATATACAGGGGTTTGAATCAGGCATTAGAAATACAGCCATTTGAAATACAGCCATTTTGGGCAAAGAAATATTGAATTCAGGCTTACAGTGGTTCAGACCGTGTGAGATACTCCCTCTACATACAGGGGTTTGATTCAGGGATTTAAAATACAGCCATTTAAAATACAGCCATTTTGTGCAAAGATATATTTACTTCAGGCCTACAGTGGTTCAGACCGTGTGAGATACACCCCTCTACATACAGGGGTTTGAATCAGCCATTTGAAATGCAGCCATTTTGTGCAAAGATATATTTACTTCAGGCCTACAGTGGTTCAGACCGTGTGAGATACCCCCCTCTACATACAGGGGTTTTAATCAGGCATTTGAAATACAGCCATTTGAAATATAGCCATTTTGTGCAAATAAACATTTACTTCAGGCCTACAGTGGTTCAGACCATGTGAGATACCCCCTCTACATACAGGGGTTTGAATCAGGCATTTGAAATATAGCCATTTGAAATATAGCCATTTTGGGCAAAGAAATATTTACTTCAGGTCAACACTGGTTCAGGCCCTGTGAGATACCCCCTCTACATACAGGGGTTTGAATCAGGCATTTGAAAAACAGACATTTGAAATACAGCCATTTTGTGCAAAGATATATTTACTTCAGGCCTACAATGGTTTAAACCGTGTGAGATACCCCCTTTACATACAGGGGTTTGAATCAGCCATTTGAAATACAGCCATTTGAAAAAAAGCCATTTTGTGCAAATAAACATTTACTTCAGGCCTACAGTGGTTCAGGCCCTGTGAGATACCCCCTCTACATACAGGGGTTTGAATCAGGCATTTGAAATACAGCCATTTGAAATACAGCCATTTTGGGCAAAGAAATATTTACTTCGGCCCTGTGAGATAACCCCTCTGCATACAGGGGTTTGAATCAGGCATTTTAAATGCAGCCATTTGAAATATAGCCATTTTGGGCAAATAAATATTTACTTTAGGCCTACAGTGGTTCAGACCGTGTGAGATACCCCCTCTATATACAGGGGTTTGAATCAGGCATTTGAAATATAGCCATTTGAAATAAAGCCATTTTGTGCAAAGAAATATTTACTTCAGGCCTACAGTGGTTCAGGCCCTGTGAGATACCCCCTCTACATACAGGGGTTTGAATCAGGCATTTGAAATACAGCCATTTGAAATACAGCCATTTTGGGCAAAGAAATATTTACTTCAGGCCTACAGTGGTTCAGGCCCTGTGAGATACCCCCTCTATATACAGGGGTTTGAATCAGGCATTTGAAATACAGCCATTTGAAATACAGCCATTTTGGGCAAAGAAATATTTACTTCGGCCCTGTGAGATACCCCCTCTATATACAGGGGTTTGAATCAGACATTTGAAATACAGCCATTTGAAATACAGCCATTTTGGGCAAAGAAATATTTACTTCAGGCCTACAGTGGTTCAGGCCCTGTGAGATACCCCCTCTATATACAGGGGTTTGAATCAGACATTTGAAATACAGCCATTTGAAATACAGCCATTTTGGGCAAAGAAATATTTACTTCAGGCCTACAGTGGTTCAGGCCCTGTGAGATACCCCCTCTATATACAGAGGTTTGAATCAGGCATTTGAAATACAGCCATTTTGTGTAAATAAATATTTACTTCAGGCCTACAGTGGTTCAGGCCCTGTGAGATACCCCTCTATATACAGAGGTTTGAATCAGGCATTTGAAATACAGCCATTTTGCGCAAATAAATATTTACTTCAGGCCTACAGTGGTTAAACGACAGGGGTAAACGACAGCAGGCAATAAATATTTACTTCAGGCCTACAGTGGTTAAACGACAGGGGTAAACGACAGCAGGCAGTTTTAAAACTTATCTGTTTGGGGGACAAACCACACACCACGCCTGAGCTGTGGACGGGCCTTGAAAAACAGACCGATGAGTGGTTTGTGACAGTCAGCCTCAAGCCCGGCCTGATGGTGTGCGATAATGGGCGAAATCTCGTAGCAGCTCTGGGACTAGCCGGTTTGACGCACATCCCTTGCCTGGCGCATGTGCTGAATTTGGTGGTGCAGAGATTCCTTAGAAATTACCCCGACATGCCAGAGCTGCTGCATAATGTGTGGGCCGTCTGTGCGTGCTTTAGGCGTTCTTATCCTGCTGCTGCTCGCCTGTCAGCGCTGCAGCGTAACTTCGGCCTTCCCGCTCACCGTCTTATATGCAACGTGCCCACAAGGTCGAACTCCACCTTGCACATGCTGGCTAGACTGTGCGAGCAGCAGCAAGCGATAGTGGAGTTTCAGCTGCAGCACGCACGGGTGAGTCGCTCGGCGGAACAGCACCACTTCATCACCAATGACTGGGCCTCCATGCGAGACCTGTGTTCCTTGTTGCGCTGTTTCGAGTACTCCACCAACATGGCCAGTGCCGATAACACCATTCTCAGCGTTACTATCCCACTTCTATGCCTCCTTGAAAAAAACGCTCCTGGCGATGATGGAAGAGGATGTGGCACAGGAGGAGGAGGAGCAAGAGGGATCATTTCGTAGGGTTTCCAGCTAGTCATTCCCAAGTGGCTCAGAGGCCGGGTTTCTGCACCCACAAACCCAAGGTGCACAATTGTCCATCAAGGGCACAGTTCTGGAGGATGAGGAAGTGGAGGATGAGGAGGAGGAGATGGAGGAGAAGGAACCATGTTCACAGCAGGGTGGCACCCAGACCAGCTCATTACCCTCACTGGTGCGTGGATGGGTGGATACAGAGGACACAGACGATACACCTCCCACAGAGGACAGCTTTTCGTTGCCTCTGGGCAGCCTGGCACACATGAGCGATTACATGCTGCAGTGTCTCTGCAACGACCGCCAAGTTGGCCACATTTTAACTTGTGCCGATTACTGGGTGGCCACACTGCTGGATCCCTGTTACAAGGACAACGTACCATCCTTAATTCCCTCACTGGAGCGTGATCGTAAGATGCGTGAGTACAAGCGCACGCTGGTAGACGCGCTGCTGGTGGCATTTCCACCTGACAGTGGTGGCACAGTGGAAGCAGAAGGCAAAGGACGAGGAAGAGGTCACCAACGCAGCTGCGGCACCGCCAGCACCTCAGAAGGTAGGGTTAGCATGGCCGAAATGTGGAAAAGCCTTGTCAGCACGCCACAACAACCAGCACCACCAGCTGATATGGAACGTCTTAGCAGGAAGCAGCATTTCACCAACATGGTGGAGCAGTATACACCTACATGTATTGAATGACGGGTCTGCCCCCTTCGACTTCTGGGTCTCCAAATTGTGCACATGGCCTGAGCTTGCCCTTTACGCCTTGGAGGTGCTGGCCTGCCCTGCAGCCAGTGTATTATCTAAACGTGTGTTTAGCACGGCAGGGGGCGTCATCACAGACAAGCGCAGCCGCCTGCCCACAGCCAATGTGGACAAGCTCACGTTCATTAAAATGAACCAGGCATGGATCCCTCAGGACTTGTGAATAAACCCCTGCTCTGCATAGGTGACAGGGAATACAATTTTTGAAATGTTTCTCTAATTGATGCGCCCCACCTCCTTAGATTCAATGCTTAAACTTAAGCAAGTTGTACTACATTTAAGCTTCAATACTTTGTCCCACATTTACGCTATACTCTTTTGGCCAACATTTGCGCCTCAATAGCTTTTCTCACAATTCCGCTTGACTCTTTTGGCCCACATTTGGGCTTCTGTAATTTGTCCCACATTTGTGCCTCAATAACTTTTCCCACATTTCTTCTTGATCCCAAATTTTTTAAATAAATTTATCTCCCTTAAATTTGGTCTCTTTTTCTCACACTTCCTCTCCGGCCTGGAACTCTGATTCCCCACCACCCGTAATCACCATTATAGGCGCATAAGAGAACATCGAAAGTTGATAGAGCAGATATCAAATTGGATCGTGAACATCACAGGGACATGTGACATGGTGGGTGGGGCAGTAAGTATGCACACGCCTACACGAACTGACAGGCGTCAGCCCCTGCAACTTCTCGGTCTCCAAATTGGGCACATGGCCTGAGCTTGCCCTTTACGCCTTGGAGGTGCTGGCCTGCCCTGCAGCCGGTGTATTGTCTGAACGTGTGTTTAGCACGACTGGAGGGTTATATTTACCAATGTTTTGGGGTGTACCCTAATTTAAAAAAATAAAAATAAATTTAAAACCAAAAAGCAGTGTAGGCTACCTCCTCCTCCTCCACCGCCACTTCCATCTACACCGCCACATCCAAAGCCTCCTCAACCTCCTTCTCCATATGGACCTGGTCCTCCTAGATCGTTTATTATTTTTTATTTGTACGTATTTTATGTTATTTTAAGTCATTTCCCTATTCACATTTGTTTGCAGAGCACTTGCCATGCTCTTAACCACATCTTGACGCCATTTGCAGCCCTCTAACCCTTTCCATGACATTTTTACAGGCATTTTAGTGCTCAAAGGTTCAGGTCCCCATTGACTTCGATGGGGTTTGGGTTCGGGGTCAAGTTCAGGTCAAGTTTGGGTCCCAAACTCGAACTTTTTTCCGAAGTTCGGCCGAACCCGTCGAACCCGAACATCCAGGTGTCCGCTCAACTCTAATTGTAAACAAACAAATCTTACTTGTTTTGTTGTATCCACCTCCAAATTACCTCCTGAGTATCTCCAATGCACTTGTAAAAATAAGCACTTGGAAAAATCAGCAAGCTATAATTAGGCAAGCTAATACTATGTGGCTATATATACACATACTCCCACAAAAGCTTCTCCCCCAACAACAAATTTAACACCTTAATCACCTATGCTCATTTGCAATCAGACAATAGTGATAACCTGTCTAACAAATTCCTCACCTGTTTTGAAACACAGTGTCTGAGTATCCACCAGAAACACTGTTGAAGTTCTGCTACAGTGGAAAAGCTCTGGGTTAATCTAAGTTAGTCTCCTGAATATCTCCAATGCACTTATAAAAATCAGCATTTGGAAAAATCCGCAAGCTTTAACCTCTTAAGGACATAGGGCGTACATGTACGCCCTTGTGCCCTGGTACTTAAGGACACAGGGCGTACATGTACGCCCTGTGCATTTTCGATCACCGCCGCACGGCGGGCGGTGATCGGAACCCCGTGCCTGCTCAAATCATTGAGCAGGCACTTGGAGCAAATGCGCCGGGGGGTCCGGTGACCCCCCCATGTATGCGATCGCAGAAAACCGCAGGTCAATTCAGACCTGCGGTTTTCTGCGTTTCCGGGTTCTTTGGGTCTCTGAAGTCCCGATAACTCGGAACAGGATGGTGATGGTGGTGTGATTTCACCCCACCAATCACCATCCAGCGATCCTGAGTGGTGATGGTGACATCACCACTCAGGATCGCTTTCTGTGGGCGGTCCGGCGGCAGATTCAAAAGAGGCAGGCGCTCCTCTCCTCCTCCTTTTGTGTTCCGGAGCCGGAGGAGAGAGGAGCTGCCTGAACGTGTCTGCTGCACCGCTGCCTGCACCCGATCTGTGCCCCCCAGGACCCGATCTGTGCCCCCCAGGACCCGATCTCTGCCCCCAGCACCCCATCAGGTACATAGGGACAGCTAGGGAAAGTTTGGTTTAGGCAGGGGAAAAAAAGGGAAAGTTAGTTTCTGAACTTTGATTGCATCACCCTAAGTTAGGGTGTCTGGGGTCCACAGCACAGCTGTGGGACCCTAGACCCCCCAGGGGTGCTGCCACTTGCCCCACATTCCTGTTGTCATCCGCATCCTCCTCATCATCTAGCGATGATGATGAGCCCCCAAGGCGGCGGAGACGCCGCCAGGCGGAGCAAGGGGACCGCCATGTTAGGGACCCTGTGGCCCACACTAGTACGAGCAGCTCTGGGGCTCGTACTGGTTTCCCGGCCCACCAGTTAAATCCACCGGAGCCCCCTGCCGGTGAAATTGTCTGGTGTAGCCCAGAGCGATACGAGCCTGTGATTCCTGATTTTGTAGGCCAATCAGGAATCCAGATTTCCACAGTGGGCTACACTGAATATGACTTTTTTTGTCATTTTTTCAGTGACCCACTGGTAAATCTGATGGTGGAGCAGACGAATCTGTACGCCCAACAGTTCGTCGCTCAACACCCGGGCTCCTTTTTGGCCAGGCCCGGTGGCTGGACGCCGGTCAGTGCAGCCGAAATGAGGACATTTTGGGGCCTCGTGCTGCATATGGGCCTGGTCAAAAAACCCAGTGTCAGGCTGTACTGGAGTGGGGATGTCCTATACCAGGCCCCACTTTACAGTACAGCCATGACACGCTCCCGGTTTGAGGCCATCCGGAAATGTCTGCATTATTCCGATAATGCAGCATGTACCCCCCGAGGTGATCCTGCCCATGACCGTCTGTAGAAGATACGGCCGGTCATCGATCACTTTGGGGCCAAATTCATGGAGGCCTATGTACCTGGAAGAGAGGTCGCGGTTGATGAGTCTCGCTTGTGGGACCGTGCGGAAAAATCAACGCGGCCTCCCTGCCCACCCCCTCCAGGTACCTATCCCCAGGGGTGAGACCCGTGCCCTTACCACTGGAAACCTGTTGCTGGTCAGGTATAAGGACAAGAGGGATGTCCTTATGCTGTCCACAATTCATGGTAACGGTATCACCCCTGTCCCTGTGCGAGGTACCGCGGCAACGGTCCTCAAGCCCGATTGTATCGTCGCTTACAATCGGTATATGGGAGGAGTTGATCTCTCTGATCAAGTCCTCAAGCCACCAGGTGTGGTCCCCCATACTGGAAAGAAGGGACGAACCCAAAAAAAGTGCAAAGTGTGTCGCAGGAGGGGGATACGGAAGGACACGACTACTCAGTGCGACACTTGCCCCGATCATCCGGGCCTCTGCATTGACGGTTGCTTCAGGGAGTATCACACTTCCATGGAGTACTAAATTTATATCCCAATTTAGCACTGACATCGGATAAAAAAAAACTGGTTCTCAGACTTGACACCCAAAAAAACTAAAATAATTTATTAAAAGTAGACATATTAGGTATCGCCGCGTCGGTAATAATCTCCTCTATGAAACTACCCCATGACCTAACCCCCCAGATTAACACGGTCAAGGAAAAAAAAAAAAAAGGTGCAAAAAAAGTTTTTTTTTGTCACCTTACATAATAAAAAGTTTAATAGCAAGCGATCAAAAAGTCATATAGCCCCCCAAAAAGTGCCAATATAGCCGTCCGCTCATCCCACAAAAAATGAGCCCCCACATGAGATAATTGGATAAAATTTGTTTTTTAAAAATGACCCTTAGACTTTAGAGATACCCCCAAAAAAGATTTGTATCAAAAAAGATAATATAGTCAAAAACCTAAATAATTGTAAAAAAAAAGTAGACTTATTAGGTATTGCCGCGTCTGTAAGAATCTCCTCTATAAAAATATCCCATTACCTAACCCCCCAGATTAACACAGTTAAAAAAAAAAAAAACGGTGCCAAAACCGCTATTTTTGGCACTTTTCCATTTCAATCAGTTTTTTTGGTTAAAAAACAAGGGTTAACAACCAAACAAAACTTAATATTTATTACCCTGATACTGCAGTTTACAGAAACACCACATTTGTGGTCGTAAACTGCTGTATCAGTAAAAGGGAGGCCGCAAAAGGAAAGGACCGACATGGTTTCTGGAAGGCCGATTTTGATGACCTTTTTTATTGACACCATGTCCCTTTTGAAGCCCCCCTGATGCACCCTAGAGTAAAAACTCCCCAAAACTGACCCTATCTAAGAAACTACACCCCTCAAGGTATTCAAAACTGATTATACAAACTTTATTAACCCTTTAAGTGTTCCTCAACAGTTAATGGCAAATGGAGATGAAATTTCAGAATTTCAATTTTTGGTAACCTTGCGTCACAAAAATGTAATATAGAGCAACCAAAAATCATATTTACCCTAAAAATAGTCCCCAAAAAAATGCCACCTTATCCCATAGTTTCCAAAATGGGGTCACTTTTTAGGGAGTTTCTACTCCAGGGGTGCATCAGGGGGCTTCAAATGGGACATGGTGTAAATAAACCAGTCCATAGAAATCGGCCCTCCAAAAACCAAACGGCGCACCTTTCCCTCTACGCCCCGCTGTGTGGCCGTACAGTAGTTTACGGCCACATATTGGGTGTTTCTGTAAACGGCAGAGTCAGGGCAATAAAGATACAGTCTTGTTTGACTGTTAACCCTTGCTTTGTTAGTGGAAAAAATGGGTTAAAATGGAAAATTAGACAAAAAAATGAAATTTGCAAATTTCATCCCCATTTGCCAATAACTCTTGTGCAACACCTAAAGGGTTAACGACGTATGTAAAATCAGTTTTGAATACCTTGAGGGGTGTAGTTTCTTAGATGGGGTCACTTTTAGGGAGTTTCTCAGAACGGCCTGGATAAGTCAAAGCGTTTTAAAGTTATCAGCACTTAAAGTGACACTGGTCAGATTTGCAAAAAATGGCCTGGTCCTAAGGTGTAAAAAGGCTGTGTCCTTAAGGGGTTAAATTAGATAATATTATACAACAGTCCCTGCTGTCATTCCTAATACAGATGCCGGCCCCAGCCTCTCCTCCCTCCGTGTATAGGTAATGGCAGCATTTTTGGGTTTGCCAAATCGCCATATCGCAATCATCGATTATCGCAATACGATTGCTTTGTCGATATATCGTGCAGGCCTAGTATATAGCACCCCTCAATCAGAGTTTGGCAGAAACTGGTATATAGCCCTCTCTCAATCAGTATTTGGCGGAAACAGGTATATAGCACCCCTCAATCAGGATTTTGTGGAAGCAGGTGTATCGTAGCCCTCAAAATGTATTTTGTGTAAGAAGGTATATAGCAATATCACCCCTCAATCAGTATTTAGTGGAAGAAGGTATATGGCACCCCTCAATCAGTATTTGGCGGAAATAGGTATATAGCACCCCTCAATCAGTATTTGGCGGAAACAGGTCTATGGTACCCCTCAATCATTATTTTGTGGAAGCAGGTGTATCGCAGGCCTCAAACAGTATTTAGTGGAAGAAGGTATATAGTAATGGCACCCTTCAATCAGTATTTTGTGGAAAAATGTATATGGCACCCCTCAATCAGTATTTGGCGGAAACAGGTATATAGCACCGCTCATTCAGTATTTGGCAGAAACAGGTACAGTTGCAAGAAAAAGTATGTGAACCCTTTGGAATGATATGGATTTCTGCACACATTGGTCATAAAATGTGATCTGATCTTCATCTAAGTCACAACAATAGACAATCACAGTCTGCTTAAACTAATAACACACAAATAATTAAATGTTACTATGTTTTTATTGAACACACCATGTAAACATTTACAGTGCAGGTGGAAAAAGTATGTGAACCCCTAGATTAATGACATCTCCAAGAGCTAATTGGAGTGAGGTGTCAGCCAACTGGAGTCCAATCAATGAGATGAGATTGGAGCTGTTGGTTACAGCTGCCCTGCCCTATAAAAAACACACCAGTTCTGGGTTTGCTTTTCACAAGAAGCATTGCCTGAAGTGAATGATGCCTCGCACAAAAAAGCTCTCAGAAGACCTACGATTAAGAATTGTTGACTTGCATAAAGCTGGAAAGGGATATAAAAGTATCTCCAAAAGCCTTGCTGTTCATCAGTCCACAGTAAGACAAATTGTCTATAAATGGAGAAAGTTCAGCACTGCTGCTACTCTCCCTAGGAGTGGCCGTCCTGCAAATATGACTGCAATAGCACAGCCCAGACTGCTCAATGAGGTGAGGAAGAATCATAGAGTGTCAGCTAAAGACTTACAAAAGTATCTGGCAAATGCTAACATCCCCGTTAGTTAATCTACGATACGTAAAACACTAAACAAAAATGGATTTCACGGGAGAATACCACAGAGGAAGCCACTGCTGTGCAAAAAAAAACATTGCTGCACGTTTACAGTTTGCACAAGAGCACCTGAATGTTCCACAGCAGTACTGGCAAAATATTCTGTGGACAGATGAAACCAAAGTTGAGTTGTTTGGAAGAAACACACAACACTATGTGTGGAGAAAAAGAGGCACAGCACATCAAGATCAAAACCTCATCCCAAATGTATGGTGTTGGGGGCATTATGGTTTGGGGCTGCTTTGCTGCGTCAGGGCCTGGACAGATTGATATCATCGAAGGAAAAATGAATTCCCAAGTTTATTAAGACATTTTGCAGGAGAACTTAAGGCTATTTGTCCACCAGCTGAAGCTCATCAGAAGATGGGTGTTGCAACAGGACAACGACCCAAAGCATAGAAGTAAATCAATAACAGAATGGCTTAAACAGAAGGAAATACGCCTTCTGGAGTGGCCCAGTCAGAGTCCTGACCTCAACCCGATTGAGATGCTGTGGCATGACCTCAAGAAAGCGACAGACATCCCAAGAATATTGCTGAACTGAAACAGTTCTGTAAAGAGGAATGGTCAAGAATTACTCCTGACCGTTGTGCACATCTGATCTGCAACTACAGGAAACGTTTGGTTGAAGTTATTGCTGCCAAAGGAGGTTCAACCAGTTATTAAATCCAAGGGTTCACATACTTTTTCCACCTGCACTGTGAATGTTTACATGGTGTGTTCAATAAAAGCATGGAAACATTTAACATTTGTGTGTTATTAGTTTAAGCAGACTGTGATTGTCTATTGTTGTGACTTAGATGAAGATCAGATCACATTTTATGACCAATTTGTGCAGAAATCCATTTAATTCCAAAGGGTTCACATACTTTTTCTTGCAACTGTATATGGCACCCATTAATTGTATTTTGTGGAAGCAGGTGTATCGCAGCCCTCAATCAGTATTTGGTGAAAGAAGGTATATAGCAATAGCACCCCTCAATCAGTATTCAGTGGAAGAAGGTAAATGGCACCCCTCAATCAGTATTTGGCAGAAACAGGTATATGGCACCCCTCAATTAGTATTTGACGGAAACTGGTATATTCCAACCCTCAATCAGTATTTGGCGGAAACAATTATATAGCACCCTTCAATCAGAATTTTGTGGAAGAAGGTAAATAGTAGCCCTCAAGCAGTTTTTTTGTGGGCAACAGGTATATCACACAAATTGCAATTAGTTACTTCAATAGCGTTTGTCCGTCTATCTAGCTGTGGTATTGCAGCAGAACCGCACACAACTGCTGCACAATACAAATACACTATAATATATTTTCTATGTTAGAAAGTATATTATAAGTACAGATACAACATCGTTAGTGCTCCCCAATGAGCGGCAGTACAGTCAGTGCTTTACACAGCCAAATTGGCAGCACCGACCTGACCGCTTCAAGAATACAGCAGTGAATATTCAACAAACTGTTCAAACAAGCAAAGGAACATTCAGTAAACTTAAGAGATAAATACACAGACAAAGTGCATTTTACAGCAGACACATATTGGAGTTTTTAGATCAGGATTAGTCAGGGGATTGTATTGCGAGCAGGGAGAGACCCCAGGGACTCCACTCCTTCTCAAACGTAGCGGATGAGTGTCCAGCTCTCGCCAACACTTTCTCATGTATATATGTGGAATTGAGCTTGCGGGTAATATCTGCCAAGCTGGGGATATTCTGGGATTTCCAATTTTGTGTAATAGCCACTTGGCTTAGAGGAAAAGGTGGCCCAGCACTATTCTTACATTGCAGGGTAGTTTATCAAGATCAATGAAAAGGAGGACCAGTGAGGGGGAAGGCAAGAGCTGGCTACCCAATAGATCCGAAGCAAGAGAAAAGGTGGTTTTCCATATATCTTGTAACAGAGGGCAAGACCATAGTATATGACATAGTGTGCCTCTCTGGCCACAGCCCCTCCAGCACAAATGTGAAGTCCCCGGAAAAATGTGTCTTAGGCGGTCAGGTGTGTAGTACCAGCATAATGTAGTTTTCATTAGAGATTCGTAATGCAAGGCACATCTAAGATTCTTTGAGATAAAGGAAAAGGCTGAGGACCATTGCTCATCTGAGAACGTTAAGCCGATATCTTTTTTCCAGGTGTGCAATGGGGTCGATTTAACAAATGATCCTTTGTCTCTAAGCATCATGTACAAAGGGCGGAGGCGTGTACAGGCGTGGCCAAAAGTTTTGAGAATGACACAAATATTAGTTTTCACAAAGTTTTCTGCTAAACTACTTTTAGATCTTTGTTTCAGTTGTTTCTGTGATGTAGTGAAATATAATTACACGCACTTCATATGTTTCAAAGGCTTTTAACACCTTAACAACCCAGGATGAGATAGCTCGTCCTCAAACGCCGGCACTTAGCGCTCAAGGACGAGCTATCTCGTACTCGAGTCGGTCCCCCTGGTCAGCAGCCCCGGATCCCTGCTGCATCCACCAGCATCGGCAATAACTGCGATGCCGGTAGATTAACCCCTCATATGCCGCGATCAGCGCTGACCGCGGCATATGGGAGGTTTGCGCTCCCTCACCTGATGGATCGGGTCCCCGCTGTGCTGTGGCGGGGATTCGATCGTTGCCATGGCAGCCCAAAGCCATTCCGAGGCTTGGGGCCTGTTAACTACGGAAGCCTAAGAGGCCCAGCCCCATGCTGGGTCTCCTAAACAACTGTTAGTGTCTTACAGTGTAAGACACTAACAGTTCAATACAGCACAATGCAGATGTATTGTGCTGTATTGAAACAAGGATCAGACCCTGTAATGTTGAAGTCCCATAGTGGGACAAAAAAAAAGTTAAAAAAAAGTTAATAAAAATAAAGTTTGAAAAAAAAAAAAAGTTTCAAGTAAAAAAAAAAAGTTTAATTTTCCAAAAATAAAGTAAAAAAAGGGAAAAGACATATAGACATATTAGGTATCGACCAGCTCTATAAACATATCACATGACCTAACCCCTCAAAAATCATATGTACCATAAACTAGTACCAACAAAACTTCCACTCTATCCCGTATTTTCTAAAATGGGGTCCCTTTTTTCGAGTTTCTACTCTAGGGGTGATGCACTAGGGGGGCTTCAAATGGGACATGATGTAAAAAAAAAACAGTCTAGCAAAATCTGCCTTCCAAAAACCATATGGCATTCCTTTACTTCTGCTCCCTGCCGTGTGCCCGTACAGCGGTTTACGACCACATATAGGGTGTCTTTCTGTAAACTACAGAATCAGGGCCATAAATATTGAGTTTTGTTTGACTGTTAACCCTTGCTTTGTTACTGGTAAAAATGGATTAAAATTGAAAATTTGCCCAAAAATTGAAATTCAGAAATTTCAACTCTATTCGCCAATAACTCTTGTGGAACACCTAAAGAGTTAACAACATTTGTAAAATCAGTTTTGAATACCTTGAGAGGTATAGTTTCTTAGATGGGGTCATTTTTATGGAGTTTCTAATCTACGGGTGCATCAGGGGGGCTTTAAATGGGACATGGTGTCCAAAAAAAAAACTGTCTAGCAAAATCTGCCTTCCAAAAACCGTATGGCATTCCTTTCCTTCTGTGTAGGGATGAGCGAACTCGAACTGTATAGTTCGGGGTTCGTACCGAATTTTGGGGTGTCCGTGACACGGACCCGAACCCGGACATTTTCGTAAAAGTCCGGGTTCGGGTTCGGTGTTCGTCGCTTTCTTGGCGCTTTTGTGACGCTTTCTTGGCGCTTTTTGAAAGGCTGCAAAGCAGCCAATCAACAAGCGTCATACTACTTGCCCCAAGAGGCCATCACAGCCATGCCTACTATTGGCATGGCTGTGATTGGCCAGAGCACCATGTGACCCAGCCTCTATTTAAGCTGGAGTCACATAGCGCCGCCCGTCACTCTGCTCTGATTAGCGTAGGGAGAGGTTGCGGCTGCGACAGTAGGGCGAGATTAGGCAGATTAACTCCTCCAAAGGACTTGATTAACTGATCGATCTGCAGCTGTGGATCATTGAGCTGCTGATCCTCAATTGCTCACTGTTTTTAGGCTGCCCAGACCGTTTGTCAGTCACATTTTTCTGGGGTGATCGGCGGCCATTTTGTGTCTTGTGGTGCGCCAGCACAAGCTGCGACCAAGTGCATTTAACCCTCAATGGTGTGGTTGTTTTTTGGCTAAAGCCTACATCAGGGTGAAGCTGTCACACCAAGTGCATTTAACCAGCAATAGTCTGTTCATTTTTTGGCCATATACAAAATCAGGGGCAAGCTGCGCCTGTCACCAAGTGCATTTAACCCTCAATGGTGTGGTTGTTTTTTGGCTAAAGCCTACATCAGGGTGAAGCTGTCACACCAAGTGCATTTAACCAGCAATAGTCTGTTCATTTTTTGGCCATATACAAAATCAGGGGCAAGCTGCGCCTGTCACCAAGTGCATTTAACCCTCAATGGTGTGGTTGTTTTTTGGCTAAAGCCTACATCAGGGTGAAGCTGTCACACCAAGTGCATTTAACCAGCAATAGTCTGTTCATTTTTTGGCCATATACAAAATCAGGGGCAAGCTGCGCCTGTCACCAAGTGCATTTAACCCTCAATGGTGTGGTTGTTTTTTGGCTAAAGCCTACATCAGGGTGAAGCTGTCACACCAAGTGCATTTAACCAGCAATAGTCTGTTCATTTTTTGGCCATATACAAAATCAGGGGCAAGCTGCGCCTGTCACCAAGTGCATTTAACCCTCAATGGTGTGGTTGTTTTCTGGCTAAAGCCTACATCAGGGTGAAGCTGTCACACCAAGTGCATTTAACCAGCAATAGTCTGTTTATTTTTTGGCCATATACTACATCAGGGGCAAGCTGCGCCCGTCACCAAGTGCATTTAACCCTCAGTAGTGTGGTTGGTCAAGCTGTGACACCAAGTGCATTTAACCAGCAATAGTCTGTTCATTTTTTGGCCATATACTACATCAGGGGCAAGCTGCGCCCGTCACCAAGTGCATTTAACCAGCAATAGTGTGGTTATTTTTTGGCCATATCCCAGTCTAATTCTGTCACTAAATCCATACCGGTCACCCAGCGCCTAAATACTAGGCCTCAAATTTATATCCCGCTAAATCTCTCGTTACCGCTGTCCTGTTGTAGCTGGGAAAGTTATTTAGTGTCCGTCAAAGCACATTTTTTGTTCTGGGTTGAAGTACAATTCCCAATTTAGCAATTTCATAATTTAGTGGTTTCTGCTATATCAGAGCTATTTGAAATCTATCCCTAAAAGGGTATATAATATTCAAGGTGCACATTGGGTCATTCAGAATAACTTCACACACACCCGCTACTGTGTATTTTCAAGTCTAATTCTGTCACTAAACCCATACCTGTCACCCAGCGCCTAAATACTAGGCCTCAAATTTATATCCTGCTAAATCTCTCGTTACCGCTGTCCTGTTGTAGCTGGGAAAGTTATTTAGTGTCCGTCAAAGCACATTTTTTGTTCTGGGTTGAAGTACAATTCCCAATTTAGCAATTTCATAATTTAGTGGTTTCTGCTATATCAGAGCTATTTGAAATCTATCCCTAAAAGGGTATATAATATTCAAGGTGCACATTGGGTCATTCAGAATAACTTCACACACACCCGCTACTGTGTATTTCCAAGTCTAATTCTGTCACTAAACCCATACCTGTCACCCAGCGCCTAAATACTAGGCCTCAAATTTATATCCTGCTAAATCTCTCGTTACCGCTGTACTGTTATTGCTTGGAAAGATATTTAGTGTCCGTCAAAGCACATTTTTTGTTCTGGGTTGAAGTACAATTCCCAATTTAGCAATTTCATAATTTAGTGGTTTCTGCTATATCAGAGCTATTTGAAATCTATCCCTAAAAGGGTATATAATATTCAAGGTGCACATTGGGTCATTCAGAATAACTTCACACACACCCGCTACTGTGTATTTTCAAGTCTAATTCTGTCACTAAACCCATACCTGTCACCCAGCGCCTAAATACTAGGCCTCAAATTTATATCCTGCTAAATCTCTCGTTACCGCTGTACTGTTGTTGCTGGGCAAGATATTTAGTGTCCGTCAAAGCACATTTTTTGTTCTGGGTTGAAATACAATTCCCAATTTAGCAATTTCATAATTTAGTGGTTTCTGCTATATCAGAGCTATTTGAAATCTATCCCTAAAAGGGTATATAATATTCAAGGTGCACATTGGGTCATTCAGAATAACTTCACACACACCCGCTACTGTGTATTTTCAAGTCTAATTCTGTCACTAAACCCATACCTGTCACCCAGCGCCTAAATACTAGGCCTCAAATTTATATCCTGCTAAATCTCTCGTTACCGCTGTACTGTTGTTGCTGGGCAAGATATTTAGTGTCCGTCAAAGCACATTTTTTGTTCTGGGTTGAAATACAATTCCCAATTTAGCAATTTCATAATTTAGTGGTTTCTGCTATATCAGAGCTATTTGAAATCTATCCCTAAAAGGGTATATAATATTCAAGGTGCACATTGGGTCATTCAGAATAACTTCACACACACCCGCTACTGTGTATTTCCAAGTCTAATTCTGTCACTAAACCCATACCTGTCACCCAGCGCCTAAATACTAGGCCTCAAATTTATATCCTGCTAAATCTCTCGTTACCGCTGTACTGTTGTTGCTGGGCAAGATATTTAGTGTCCGTCAAAGCACATTTTTTGTTCTGGGTTGAAATACAATTCCCAATTTAGCAATTTCATAATTTAGTGGTTCCTGCTATATCAGAGCTATTTGAAATCTATCCCAAAAAGGGTATATAATATTCAAGGTGCACATAGGGTCATTCAGAATAACTTCACACACACGCTTCTGTGCATTTCCAAGTCTAATTCTGTCACTAAATCCATACCGGTCACCCAGCGCCTAAATACTAGGCCTCAAATTTATATCCCGCTGAATTTGAATACAATACATTGGGCCAAATAATATATTTGTTGTTGTGGTGAACCATAACAATGAGAAAAACATCTAGTAAGGGACGCGGACGTGGACATGGTCGTGGTGGTGTTAGTGGACCCTCTGGTGCTGGGAGAGGACGTGGCCGTTCTGCCACATCCACACGTCCTAGTGTACCAACTACCTCAGGTCCCAGTAGCCGCCAGAATTTACAGCGATATATGGTGGGGCCCAATGCCGTTCTAAGGATGGTAAGGCCTGAGCAGGTACAGGCATTAGTCAATTGGGTGGCCGACAGTGGATCCAGCACGTTCACATTATCTCCCACCCAGTCTTCTGCAGAAAGCGCACAGATGGCGCCTGAAAACCAACCCCATCAGTCTGTCACATCACCCCCATGCATACCAGGGAAACTGTCTCAGCCTCAAGTTATGCAGCAGTCTCTTATGCTGTTTGAAGACTCCGCTGGCAGGGTTTCCCAAGGGCATCCACCTAGCCCTTCCCCAGCGGTGAAAGACATAGAATGCACTGACGCACAACCACTTATGTTTCCTGATGATGAGGACATGGGAATACCACCTCAGCATGTCTCTGATGATGACGAAACACAGGTGCCAACTGCTGCGTCTTTCTGCAGTGTGCAGACTGAACAGGAGGTCAGGGATCAAGACTGGGTGGAAGACGATGCAGGGGACGATGAGGTCCTAGACCCCACATGGAATGAAGGTCGTGCCACTGACTTTCACAGTTCGGAGGAAGAGGCAGTGGTGAGACCGAGCCAACAGCGTAGCAAAAGAGGGAGCAGTGGGCAAAAGCAGAACACCCGCCGCCAAGAGACTCCGCCTGCTACTGACCGCCGCCATCTGGGACCGAGCACCCCAAAGGCAGCTTCAAGGAGTTCCCTGGCATGGCACTTCTTCAAACAATGTGCTGACGACAAGACCCGAGTGGTTTGCACGCTGTGCCATCAGAGCCTGAAGCGAGGCATTAACGTTCTGAACCTGAGCACAACCTGCATGACCAGGCACCTGCATGCAAAGCATGAACTGCAGTGGAGTAAACACCTTAAAACCAAGGAAGTCACTCAGGCTCCCCCTGCTACCTCTTCTGCTGCTGCCGCCTCGGCCTATTCTGCTGCTGCCGCCTCGGCCTCTTCCTCCGCCTCTGGAGGAACGTTGGCACCTGCCGCCCAGCAAACAGGGGATGTACCACCAACACCACCACCACCACCTCCGTCACCAAGCGTCTCAACCATGTCACACGCCAGCGTTCAGCTCTCCATCTCACAAACATTTGATAGAAAGCGTAAATTCCCACCTAGCCACCCTCGATCCCTGGCCCTGAATGCCAGCATTTCTAAACTACTGGCCTATGAAATGCTGTCATTTAGGCTGGTGGACACAGACAGCTTCAAACAGCTCATGTCGCTTGCTGTCCCACAGTATGTTGTTCCCAGCCGGCACTACTTCTCCAAGAGAGCCGTGCCTTCCCTGCACAACCAAGTATCCGATAAAATCAAGTGTGCACTGCGCAACGCCATCTGTAGCAAGGTCCACCTAACCACAGATACGTGGACCAGTAAGCACGGCCAGGGACGCTATATCTCCCTAACTGCACACTGGGTAAATGTAGTGGCAGCTGGGCCCCAGGCGGAGAGCTGTTTGGCGCACGTCCTTCCGCCGCCAAGGATCGCAGGGCAACATTCTTTGCCTCCTGTTGCCACCTCCTCCTTCTCGGCTTCCTCCTCCTCTTCTTCCACCTGCTCATCCAGTCAGCCACACACCTTCACCACCAACTTCAGCACAGCCCGGGGTAAACGTCAGCAGGCCATTCTGAAACTCATATGTTTGGGGGACAGGCCCCACACCGCACAGGAGTTGTGGCGGGGTATTGAACAACAGACCGACGAGTGGTTGCTGCCGGTGAGCCTCAAGCCCGGCCTGGTGGTGTGTGATAATGGGCGAAATCTCGTTGCAGCTCTGGGACTAGCCAATTTGACGCACATCCCTTGCTTGGCGCATGTGCTGAATTTGGTGGTGCAGAAGTTCATTCACAACTACCCCGACATGTCAGAGCTGCTGCATAAAGTGCGGGCCGTCTGTTCGCGCTTCCGGCGTTCACATCCTGCCGCTGCTCGCCTGTCTGCGCTACAGCGTAACTTCGGCCTTCCCGCTCACCGCCTCATATGCGACGTGCCCACCAGGTGGAACTCCACCTTGCACATGCTGGACAGACTGTGCGAGCAGCAGCAGGCCATAGTGGAGTTTCAGCTGCAGCACGCACGGGTCAGTCGCACTACAGAACAGCACCACTTCACCACCAATGACTGGGCCTCCATGCGAGACCTGTGTGCCCTGTTGCGCTGTTTCGAGTACTCCACCAACATGGCCAGTGGCGATGACACCGTTATCAGCGTTACAATACCACTTCTATGTCTCCTTGAGAAAACACTTAGGGCGATGATGGAAGAGGAGGTGGCCCAGGAGGAGGAGGAGGAGGAGGAGGAAGAGGGGTCATTTTTAGCACTTTCAGGCCAGTCTCTTCGAAGTGACTCAGAGGGAGGTTTTTGGCAACAGCAGAGGCCAGGTACAAATGTGGCCAGCCAGGGCCCACTACTGGAGGACGAGGAGGACGAGGATGAGGAGGAGGTGGAGGAGGATGAGGATGAAGCATGGTCACAGCGGGGTGGCACCCAACGCAGCTCGGGTCCATCACTGGTGCGTGGCTGGGGGGAAAGGCAGGACGATGACGATACGCCTCCCACAGAGGACAGCTTGTCCTTACCCCTGGGCAGCCTGGCACACATGAGCGACTACATGCTGCAGTGCCTGCGCAACGACAGCAGAGTTGCCCACATTTTAACCTGTGCGGACTACTGGGTTGCCACCCTGCTGGATCCACGCTACAAAGACAATGTGCCCACCTTACTTCCTGCACTGGAGCGTGATAGGAAGATGCGCGAGTACAAGCGCACGTTGGTAGACGCGCTACTGAGAGCATTCCCAAATGTCACAGGGGAACAAGTGGAAGCCCAAGGCCAAGGCAGAGGAGGAGCAAGAGGTCGCCAAGGCAGCTGTGTCACGGCCAGCTCCTCTGAGGGCAGGGTTAGCATGGCAGAGATGTGGAAAACTTTTGTCAACACGCCACAGCTAACTGCACCACCACCTGATACGCAACGTGTTAGCAGGAGGCAACATTTCACTAACATGGTGGAACAGTACGTGTGCACACCCCTCCACGTACTGACTGATGGTTCGGCCCCATTCAACTTCTGGGTCTCTAAATTGTCCACGTGGCCAGAGCTAGCCTTTTATGCCTTGGAGGTGCTGGCCTGCCCGGCAGCCAGCGTTTTGTCTGAACGTGTATTCAGCACGGCAGGGGGCGTCATTACAGACAAACGCAGCCGCCTGTCTACAGCCAATGTGGACAAGCTGACGTTCATAAAAATGAACCAGGCATGGATCCCACAGGACCTGTCCGTCCCTTGTCCAGATTAGACATTAACTACCTCCCCATAACCATATATTATTGGACTCCAGGGCACTTCCTCATTCAATCCTATTTTTATTTTCATTTTACCATTATATTGCGATGCTACCCAAAGTTGAATGAACCTCTCCTCTGCCTGTGTGCTAGGCCTAAATATATGCCAATGGACTGTTGCAGTGGTGGCTGACATGAAGCCTGATTCTCTGCTATGACATGCAGACTAATTCTCTGCTGACATGAAGCCAGATTGTCTGTTACGGGACCTCCCTCCTCTGCCTGGGTGCTGGGCCTAAATTTATGACAATGGACTGTTGCAGTGGTGGCTGACGTGAAGCCTGATTCTCTGCTATGACATGCAGACTGATTCTCTGCTGACATGAAGCCAGATCCTCTGTTACGGGACCTCTCTCCTCTGCCTGTGTGTGTGCTGGGCCTAAATATATGCCAATGGACTGTTGCAGTGGTGGCTGACGTGAAGCCTCATTCTCTGCTATGACATGCAGACTAATTCTCTGCTGACATGAAGACAGATTCTCTGTTACGGGACCTCCCTCCTCTGCCTGGGTGCTGGGCCTAAATATATGCCAATGGACTGTTGCAGTGGTGGGTGACGTGAAGCCTCATTCTCTGCTATGACATGCAGACTGATTCTCTGCTGTCATGAAGCCAGATTGTCTGTTACGGGACCTCTCTGCTCTGCCTGTGTGCTAGGCCTAAATATATGCCAATGGACTGTTGCAGTGGTGGGTGACGTGAAGCCTCATTCTCTGCTATGACATGCAGACTGATTCTCTGCTGTCATGAAGCCAGATTGTCTGTTACGGGACCTCTCTGCTCTGCCTGTGTGCTAGGCCTAAATATATGCCAATGGACTGTTGCAGTGGTGGGTGACGTGAAGCCTCATTCTCTGCTATGACATGCAGACTGATTCTCTGCTGACATGAAGCCAGATTGTCTGTTACGGGACCTCTCTCCTCTGCCTGTGTGCTAGGCCTAAATATATGCCAATGGACTGTTGCAGTGGTGGCTGACGTGAAGCCTCATTCTCTGCTATGACATGCAGACTAATTCTCTGCTGACATGAAGCCAGATTGTCTGTTACGGGACCTCTCTCCTCTGCCTGGGTGCTGGGCCTAAATTTATGACAATGGACTGTTGCAGTGGTGGCTGACGTGAAGCCTCATTCTCTGCTATGACATGCAGACTGATTCTCTGCTGACATGAAGCCAGATTCTCTGTTACGGGACCTCTCTCCTCTGCCTGTGTGTGTGCTGGGCCTAAATATATGCCAATGAACTGTTGCAGTGGTGGCTGACGTGAAGCCTCATTCTCTGCTATGACATGCAGACTAATTCTCTGCTGACATGAAGACAGATTCTCTGTTACGGGACCTCTCTCCTCTGCCTGGGTGCCGGGGCCTAAATATCTGAGAATGGACTGTTCCAGTGGTGGGTGACGGGAAGCCAGATTCTCTGCTATGGAACCTCTCTCCAATTGATTTTGGTTAATTTTTATTTATTTAATTTTTAATTTAATTCATTTCCCTATCCACATTTGTTTGCAGGGGATTTACCTACATGTTGCTGCCTTTTGCAGCCCTCTAGCTCTTTCCTGGGCTGTTTTACAGCCTTTTTAGTGCCGAAAAGTTTGGGTCCCCATTGACTTCAATGGGGTTCGGGTTCGGGACGAAGTTCGGATCGGGTTCGGATCCCGAACCCGAACATTTCCGGGATGTTCGGCCGAACTTCTCGAACCCGAACATCCAGGTGTTCGCTCAACTCTACTTCTGTGCCCTGCTGTGTGCCCGTACAGCGGTTTACGACCACATATGGGGTGTTTCTGTAAACTACAGAATCAGGGCCATAAATATTGAGTTTTGTTTGACTGTTAACCCTTGCTTTGTTACTGGCAAAAATTGATTAAAATGGAAAATTTGCCCAAAAATTGAAATTCTGAAATTTCATCTCTATTTGCCAATAACTCTTGTGGAACACCTAAAGGGTTAACGATGTTTGTAAAATCAGTTTTAAATACCTTGAGGGGTGTAGTTTTTTAGATGGGGTCACTTTTATGGAGTTTCTACTCTAGGGGTGCATCAGGGGGGCTTCAAATGGGACATGGTGTAAAAAAAAAAAACATTCTAACCATATGGCATTCCTTTCCTTCTGCGCCCTGCCCGTACAGCAGTTTACGACCACATATGGGGTGTTTCTGTAAACTATAGAATCAGGGCCATAAATAATGAGTTTTGTTTGGCTGTTAACCCTTGCTTTTTAACTGGAAAAAAATACTAAAATGGAAAATCTGCCCAAAAAATGAAATTTTGAAATTGTATCTCTATTTTCCATTAATTCTTGTGGAACACCTAAAGGGTTAACAACATTTTTAAAGTCAGTTTTGAATACCTTGAGGGGTGTAGTTTCTTAGATGGTGACTTTTATGGAGTTTCTACTCTAGGGGTGCATCGGGGGGGCTTCAAATGGGACATGGTGTCCAAAAAAACAGTCTAGCAAAATCTGCCTTCCAAAAACCGTATGGCATTCCTTTCCTTCTGCGCCCTGCCGTGTGCCAGTACAGCAGTTTACGACCACATATGGGGTGTTTCTGTAAACTACAGAATCAGGGCCATAAATAATGAGTTTTGTTTGGCTGTTAACGCTTTTTAACTGGAAAAAAATTATTAAAATGGAAAATCTGCCCAAAAAGTGAAATTTTGAAATTGTATCTCTATTTTCCCATTAATTCTTGTGGAACACCTAAAGGGTTAACAACATTTATAAAAATTTTAAATTTGCTATTTTTTTATAAGTAAAAATGATTTATTTTGTTTACTCCATTTTACCAGTGTCATGAAGTACATTATGTGACGAAAAAACAATCTCAGAATGGCCTGGATAAGTCAAAGCGTTTTAAAATTATCACCACATAAAGTGACACTGGTCAGATTTGCAAAAAATGGCTTGGTCCTTAAGGTGAAAATAAGCCCAGTCCTTAAGGGGTTAATCGACAATTACATGACATTTATGCAAAGAGTGAGTATTTGCAGTGTTGGCCCTTCTTTTTCAGGACCTCTGCAATTCTACTGGGCATGCTCTCAATCAACTTCTGGGCCAATTCCTGACTGATAGCAACCCATTCTTTCATAATCACTTTGTCAGAATTAGTGGGTTTTTGTTTGTCCACCCGCCTCTTGAAGATTGACCACAAGTTCTCAATGGGATTAAGATCTGGGGAGTTTCCAGGCCATGGACCCAAAATGTCAACGTTTGGTCCCCGAGCCACTTAGTTATCACTTTTGCCTTATGGCACGTTGCTCCATCGTGCTGGAAAATGCATTGTTCTTCACCAAACTGTTGTTGGATTGTTGGAAGAAGTTCCTGTTGGAGGGTGTTTTGGTACCATTCTTTATTTATGGCTGTGTTTTTGGGCAAAATTGTGAGTGAGCCCACGCCGTTGGATGAGAAGCAACCCCACACATGAATGGTCTCAGGATGCTTTACTGTTGGCATGACACAGGACTGATGGTAGCGCTCACCTTTTCTTCTCCGGACAAGCCTTTTTCCTGATGCCCCAAACAATCGGAAAGAGGCTTCATCGGAGAATATGTCTTTGTCCCAGTCCTCAGCAGTCCATTCACCATATTTTCTGCAGAAGATCAATCTGTCCCTGATGTTTTTTTTGGAGAAAAGTGGCTTCTTTGCTGTCCTTCTTGACACCAGGCCATCTTCCAAAAGTCTTCGCCTCACTGTGCGTGCAGATGCGCTCTCACCTGCCTGTTGCCATTCCTGAGCAAGCTCTACACTGGTGGCACTCTGATCCCGCAGCTGAATCCTCTTTAGGAGACGATCCTGGCACTTGCTGGACTTTCTTGGACGCCCTGAAGCCTTCTTAACAAGAATTTAACCTCTTTCCTTGAAGTTCTTGCTGATCCTATAAATTGTTGATTGAGGTGCAATCTTAGTAGCCACAATATCCTTGCCTGTGAAGCCATTGATATGCAACGCAATGATGCCTGCACGCGTTTCTTTGCAGGTCACCATGGTTAACAATGGAAGAACAATGATTTCAAGCATCACCCTCCTTTTAACAGGTCAAGTATGCCATTTTAACCCAATCAGCCTGACATAATGATCTCCAGCCTTGTGCTCGTCAACATTCTCACCTGAGTTAACAAGACGATTACTGAAATGATCTCAGCAGGTCCTTTAATGACAGCAATGAAATGCAGTGGAAATGTTTTTTTGGGATTAAGTAAATTTTCATGGCAAAAAAGGACTATGCAATTCATCTGATCACTCTTCATAACATTCTGGAGTATATGCAAATTGCTATTATAAAAACTTAAGAAGCAACTTTTCTAATTTTCTATATTTATGTAATTCTCAAAACTTTTGGCCACGACTGTACAATATGGTGAGGAAAGTGACCAGAATTTGAATATTTCCTGATTGCCCAGTAACTTAATAGCGGCGTTAGCTGTGATAAAGTGTCTAATACATAGATACTTATAGAAATCAGTGTTGGTATCAGGTATTGCTTATGTAGGATTTCAAAGGAGCAAAAGGTATCTGAGACAAACAACTTTGATAGTAGGTCTAGACCGCTTGCCGCCCAGGGAGAGACCGTTACATTGGGAACTAGAAGATTGAGCACCGTTATGGGTGTGGAGGGTGGGAAGGGCCTGGGCACATGAGGGCACAATTTATGAAATTGAGACCAGTTTTCCAATGCCATGGATACCAGCATTGGGACTGGGGGTCGGATGAACGCTGGATGGAGAGCAGCTAGTAAAAGGGACTTAAGGCTACATACAGAGGACAGTGTTGCTTCCATATGGACCCATTGTTTAGAGTGGTTGTGCACCAACCATTCTCTCAGTTGGGAGATTTGCAAAGCCAAGAAATAAATTGTATACATGCGGAAGGCCTAGCCTCCACCCCCCCCCCCATGTCATTTAGCTCTTTGCATTATCGTAGTTGCTATTCTAGGTCTGTGTTGTTTCCAGACTAAGGTGTTGATCAGCTCGGTGCACTTCCTAAAGAAACTGGTTGGTGGAGTAATTGGCAGCGTCTTGATTAAAGAGCTTGGGAAGTATGAACATCTGAAAAGATGCAATATGGCCTACCCAAGACATCTCACATTTAGCCAAATTGGAGAGATCTTTCTCCATTGTACCTAGGAATGGGAGGTGATTCGCGGCATGCAGGTTAGCGAATTATGTCGTTAGCTTTATCACCAGATAATCGATTTGGCTATCCTGCCAGTCCAGGTCAAAGGCCTCTTTAAGCGTCTCCACCTGGCCAGGAAGGATATTGAGTGGGAGGGCTTGGGACTTAGTGGCATTAAGTTTATAAAAGGAAAGCTTGCCAAATTGAGATATAATGTCGATATCAGCTTTGAGAGATGTTTGGGGGTTTGTCAGTGTTAGGATGATGTCGTCAGTGTACAGGCTAACTGTGTGTTCCTTGTCTTCTATAGTAATTCCCGTTATCTCAGAGCATTGTTGCAAGGCTTGGGCTAGCGGCTCAATCGTCAGTATGAATATCAAGGGGGATAGGGAGCAGCCCTGGCGGTTACCTTTGGTGATATTAAAGGGATCTGAGAGAGCCCCGTTATCCCAAACTCTTGCGCTGGGTTGGGTATATAGTGCTTTGATAGCCGCCAGGATCGCCACAGAGAATCCCTTCCTCGATAAGACCGCAAATGCAAATTACCAGTTAATGCGGTCAAATGCCTTCTCGGCATCCAGGGTGACCAACAAGGCAGGGATTTTCGATCTTTGCACATGATCAAGTATATTTAACGTGCGTCTGGAGTTATCCTGTAGTTGTCTGCCTCTTACAAATCCCACTTGGTCTACATGGGTGAGGGCTGAAATGTAGGGGGCCAGGCAGTTTGCTAGAATTTTTGCGTATATTTTCGTATCTGTGTTCAATAGCGAGATCGGGCGGAATTTCTTTGTATCGTCCAAGGGGGGGGGGGGGGGGCAGTTTTAGGGATAGTGACTATTGTCGTCTCCAACATCTCTTTCGGGGGACAGCTTGTGGTCACTAATTGTTGAAAGATTTGACATAAATATGGGGAGAGCTTCTTTCAGAATGCTTTGTAGTATGCATTCGAAAACCCATCTGCGCCGGGGGCTTTATTATTGGGTAGTTTTGTAATAACCCCTAGAATCTCTTCCTCCTTCACAGGGGAGTTTAGGTCCACTGATTGTGTGTTGGTGAGACTTGGGAGTTCTAGGGAACCTAAAAATTGATCAATAGCTACTGCCGTTTGAGGAGATGGTTCCGACTGTGGCGTCAGGTTGTAGAGGGCTTCATAAAAGCTCCTAAAGGAATTTGAAATTCCTTGCTGGTCCATTACCTTCTTACCCGATGGCTACGACGTGAGAAAGGGGATCTTAGCTTTAGAGGCCCTTTCCTTCAGTCTACGGGCTAATAGTTTCTCTGATTTATTGTCTTGTGCATAGTAGGACGCATTTACTGATTTTAGGCGTTTCTCATAATTATAGAGCAGACAATCTTTTAATTGGAGGCGTAACTTTTGTAGTTGGGTCGCTATATTAGCGGAGGGGTTGGTTTTGTTGCTAGACTCCAAGGATCTGATTTGTGAAGTCAACGCAGTTATGCGTTCCTCTCGGTCTCTCTTTGTTTTATGCCCAGATTTAATGAACAAGTCCCTCATGAACGCTTTGTGGGCGTTCCACAGAGAGAAGGGGTTTGACACAGAGCCATCATTTATGTGGAAGAATTCCTCTAGCCCCTCTCGTAATGTTATCTTATGTTTGGAGTGTTCCAACAGAAATGTGTTATTGCGCCACGGGGAGTAAGGGGGTCTGTTATTAGTTTCGCTGATGGTCAGTGTGATGGGCGCATGGTCAGACCATGTGATTAGTTCTATAGAGGAATGTGTGGCATTACGTAAGAGGTTGCGGTCCGAAAAATATCTATTCTGGAGTAAGTTTAATGGGCGCTAGAAAAGAAGGAGTAAACCTGGCGTCCTCTCCCCTCTCTCCCTGCCTCCGGCTGTGATGTGAACAGTGGAGGAACGCCGATTCCAGCACAGCCGCGCGTAGCCGAGCCCTGCCGCCTTCTGCTTCTAGAGGGGTTCGACTGGGTGCCGATGCAGGCATGCTCCCTGAGACCCTGAGACGCTGGAACGTGGTTCTTGCTGCTGGGGCAGGTGTGCCACGGGTACTTACCTTTATCCTGTGATAGGAGAAGTGGATCTGTGCCCTCGGCATCGGCTGATGCAGGGCGCTTCCTTCCTTCTCCTTCCTGAGGCATGAGTGAAGTGCGTTTGTAGACCGTGCGATGTCGCGATGACCTGATGACCTGCTGCGATGTGTGAACTCCGGGTGCACCTGCTGTGAAGCCTGTCGTGGAGGTCGGTGGTCGTCGTCAGCCCAGAATTGTGAACTCTGGCTGTACTAGAGGTGAAGCATTCCATGGAGGTTGGTGGCTGATTTCAAGGAGCTTGAGGTACTTGTTCCTTTCTGCGGCCCCCAATGATCTCCTGTGATTGATAGACGCCCTGGTGTACACCTTTGTCCGGACTTACCCCCGTAAAGCATTTGGTGCTGGGGGGGGCATTTAGTCGGGCCTGCGGACAAATCAGTTGTTTCGGGTGGAAAGATTATATTTGGGGGGCCTTTTCTGGCAGCTGGACGGGGACCTTTGTAAAAAGACTGCTGCTGCATCTATTGCATCTGACTTTTATGATAAAACATTTACTCCAACAAGTTACCTGCATTTACTGCGGCTATGCCTGTCTCCGCCTGCATGATTTAATCTCTGACAAGACGAATCATCCTGTTATTTGGAGGGTTTATGTATTCAGCATTTCTTGTCATTTATTAAACTATTTTCTTCTGTCACCGCCAGATCTCTGGGAAGTTCTGATAGACATTCTTCAGTACCTCCTGCATGATGTTCTTGTGCTTTGGTTTCACTTTGACATCTCTTCTCCCTCTCCCAGCTGTCATCTATTAGCAGTGATTGCCTCCCTTTATATCCCCTCCCATACTGCCTCACTTTGCGGTTTATACAACTTCCTAGATGGTGCTCACTGCTAGATGCTGCAACTGTTGGCTCTTCAGATAAGTCTGTAACTTTATTTGTGTTTTCCTGTTGGCTTGATCCTAGGTGACCCTGACTCCCTCCGTATTAAGTGCAGGGAGCCGGTGGTTGTATCCCCTCACTATTATAGGGGTTTCAGGTGTCACTCAGTCTAGGTACGTGGACATGCAACTTTCTATCACAGAGATCTTTGCATGGGCTAAAAAGCCAGGGCGAGCTATAGGGCTTTAATAGGGCTCACCCTTTTGTTCCTTAGTTTTGGGATCAAGTCAGTTGGATCTTTATTTGTTACTTCTTGTTTTCTGCAACACCATCCATGACATTATAAACCGCCGAAACCGTCTTAAGCATGGTTCAGCCTTGACGGACCGCATGCGGGCTCTTTCACTGGAGGTCGCAGAGCTCCGTAAAACTGTGTCTCAGTTTCAGGCGACCGGTTCTGCTTGCGTTCATGGAGTTTGTTCTCAGCCTAAAATCTCGCTTCCGGATACCTTCTCTGGGGGTAGTGAGAATTTTGTTAGTTTCAGAGAGGCTTGCAAACTCCATTTTCGCCTACTTCCCCTTCCTCTGATGATGAGGAGCAGAGGGTGGGGATCATATCACTGCTCATGGATAACGCTCAGTCTTGGGCCTTTTCGCAGAGATATACTGTTCAGAATTCCGGAGATGGGCAGCTGATACTGGTTGGAATGATGCTGCACTCCGAAGTCAATTTTGCCATGGTCTTTCAGAGGGTTTGAAAGATGCATTTGCCTTTCATGAGAGACCTACCTCCTTGGAGTCTGCCATGTCTCGGGCCGTTCGTATTGACAGGCGTCTTAGAGAGAGAGGAGAGATCACTCCTTCCTGTTATACTCAGTCCAAGGACAGTGGGACGGTCTCATTCAGTGCGCAAGGGTCTCAGTCTCTCTCAATCCCCTCTGAGGAGAAGCCCATGCAGCTGGGTTTGCTTGCCTATAACAACATAGGATTCAGCTCTCAGAGGAGGGTTTGTTTCTGTTGTGGAGGTATAAATCATTTGGCAAATGTTTGTCCCTCTAGAAGATTCAGGGAGAGTTTTGAGGGTAATATAGAAACTAAAAGGAAAAAATCCTCTAAAAACTTTCCATCTGTTATCATTGGCAAGGTTGATGCGGAAATTGAAGATTTTCCGTTTGCTTGTAGTTCCCGTTTTGCCCTACCTGCCAGGGTGGCGCTAGAGAGCAAGAACATTTTTTGTGAGATTTTTGTAGATAGTGGAGCAGCTGTCAATCTCATTGATAATCAATTTGCTATAACACATGGTTTCCAGGTATGCACTTTGGGAAAGGACATACCTGTTTTTGCTATTGATTCCACTCCACTTTCTCAAAAACCGTTAAAGGGCATAGTTCAAAATATCCGTTTGATTGATTGGAAAGCGAGGCAAATAAATGGTTGGAGTGACTTTTGCAGAGAGAATTGCCTCTCGACGTCTCTTTCAGAGGTTTCTACTAAGACGGTACAATCTTTTCTCTCTGAATTTTCGGATGTGTTTTCTGAGAGTGGTGTTCAGGAGCTGCCCCTTCACCGGGAGTGTGATTGCCCTGTTAATCTCATCCCAGGCGCCAAGCTGCCTAAATCTCGTTTATACAATCTCTGCCAACCTGAAAGGGTCGCTATGCGTACTTATATCTCTGAGAGCCTGAGAAAGGGACACATAAGACCCTCGAAGTCACCTGTTGCCGCATTTTTTTTTTTGTTAAGAAAAAATATGGTTCATTAAGACCTTGTCTGGATTTTAGGGAGCTGAACCGTATCACGATTCGTGACCCATATCCGCTTCCTCTGATCCCCGACCTGTTTAACCAGATTGTTGGGGCTAAAGTTTTTTCCAAGTTGGATTTAAGAGGGGCATACAACCTGGTCAGGGTCAGAGAAGGGGACGAATGGAAGATGGCCTTCAATACCCCTGAGGGCCATTTTGAGAATTTGGTTATGCTTTTTGGTTTGATGAATGCTCCAGCCGTCTTTCAACATTTTGTCAACAGCATTTTTTAATCATTTAATGGGGAAATTTGTACTAGTGTATCTAGATGACATTTAAATTTTTTTCTCCTGATTTCAAAACTCATAGGGACCACCTACGTCAGGTCTTGCTCATTCTGCGGGAGAATAAATTGTACGCTAAACTGGAAAACTGTGTATTTGTGGTTCCAGAAATTCAATTTCTGGGTTTTCTCCTCTCCGCTTCTGGTTTTTCGCATGGACCCCGAGAAGGTCCGCTCTGTGCTTTATTGGGAGCTTCCTGAGAATCAGAAGGCGCTGATGTGCTTTTTGGGTTTTGACAATTATTACAGGAAGTTCATTTTTAATTATTCCTCTGTTGTTAAGCCACTCACTGATATAACTAGAAAGGGGGTAGATTTTTCCTCCTGGTCGGTAGAGGAGCGTAAGGCCTTTTCTAGTATCAAAGAGAGTTTTGTTTCCGCTCCCATCTTGGTATAACCTGATGTCTCTTTGCCCTTCATTGTTGAGGTGGACACTTCTGAGGTGGGTGTGGGTGCGGTTTTGTCTCAGGGTCCCTCTCCTGCCAAATGGCGTCCGTGTGCCTTTTTCTCGAAGAAACTCTCCCCCGCAGAGAGAAATTACGATGTGGGAAATAGGGAGTTGTTGGCCATCAAGTTAGCTTTTGAGGAATGGCGCCATTAGATAGAGTGAGCCAGTCACCCTATTACCGTGTTTACCGACCATAAGAATCTGGCCTACTTGGAGTCAGCCAAGCGTCTGAACCCGAGACAGGCCAGATGGTCTTTGTTCTTTTCAAGGTTTAATTTTGTTGTCACGTTCCGCCCTGGGGTTAAGAATGTGAAGGCGGATGCCGTCACGTTGTTTCTGTCACGGCTGTAAGTGAGCAACAAGAGCCTACACAGTGAAAAGCAACTGACCAGACCCAAACTAGGGAGGATAAAGGGTGACCCCTGTCAGACCCTAAAAGCTCTCCCTAAGCTGCTCAGCCTATGCAAACACCCCAATGGTGGATGATCGCATATCCTCGTACCTCGACTATATAACACCAGAACACTCTACAATAGTGTTATACTCTGTGAATTTATAGTGTTGTTTATAGTTTGCGTATGGATCATTTGTTCTTTTTTATAGGGTAGCTGATGACAAATGGCTACCCTGTTTGGATTGTTTTGTACACTATAACTGCACTGCTTATTTATATTGCTGTGAATTTTTTTTCATAAAAATAAATATAATTTTTTTTAAATAAAAATAAATATAAAAAAAACGCAAAGTTAAAATCTCCCCCCCACAAGACCAGGCCCTTCTTAACTGCGTTCACCTTGTTCATTAGCTTACGTAAGAAGTGCAGTTGGTGCTTATTCGGGACATATACAAAGACCATATTTATGGATGCTATCAGGATAATGTATCGACCATTCTGGTCTTCTATAGATCTGGACAACTGAAACGCTACTGTGTCTTTAATGGCAACCATAACTCCCCTCTGCTTTTTTGTATAATGGAAGTGGAAAATATGAGGGAAATGAAAGTTTTTTAGTCTATGGGCATCATCTTTCAACAGATGCGTTTCAGTTGCGCAGATGACGTCCCCTCCCAGCGCCCTTGCCTCCTTCTACAGCATAGACCTCTTAAATGGGCTATTCAAGCCTTTAGTGTTCACAGCAACTACTTTAAAGACCATAAGAAGAGGGTGTCTACGCTGTGAAAGCATAGCGCAGTATTTAAACGTAGTGCACTGCAAATGGGGGGTTTCCGGTAGCAATAAAGCCTGCAAGCGGCACATCCTGCAAGTGTACCGAGTAACATAACAAATTAAGAGAGCAATTCTGGACAACTTAACTGAAAAACATAACAAAGGAGAAATAATAGATCGGCATGTATAGCCGATGATTACTTGGTAGGGCATATACTACTCCTGGCCGGAGGAGCTGCACAGCGCTACCATGACATAACATTAAACCTGCTAACCACAAAACCACATATCACATATCAGCGGTGGCATTTCCTCTTCTGGGACACCAGTTGCCACCCAGAATCTAGGTGAGTAGGTGAGCCGGGGCCTTGGTCAGAGACCTCCATTATGATGTTCCAAGAGTCCAGAAGCTTCTTCCCGGATTCTAGGAAAGTGATAACATGTACGGCACCCTGATGGTGGATCAGTACTCCGGGTGCGGGGCAGGCAGTGGCACCAGTAAGCACAGCACCGATAGCAGTACCCTTGAGAGCCGCGGGGACACCTTCAGCTGGTGAGTTATCTTGCAGTCAGGCATGGTGCGATACTAATTCTAGTAATTCAGATTTTTCTGTTGTGGAGCGTCTGGATGCGGGGGATGAAACATCTGTGCTGCTTCCTGCGTCGGGCATGTCACAAGCGGTATCGGGTCAGGCCCATAGTGCTGGTTTATCATTTAGGGATTCTATGTTTTGTGGTGTGGCGCCTCTAGACACTCACCTGTCCACTGAGGTCAAGAAGAGTATTTGGAACAACGAGTTTGTGGATATATTGTCCTTGATATTAGTGAATCATGTGACTGTTGACAAAGAATGATTCTTTGAGAAGAGTTCTGAAAAAAAAGCTAAGCCAGCGAAAACTTTCGGGAATTGGCTGCAAGGCTTTGCAACGCTGGTGCACGTTATTTGTAAGCGTTTTCCTAATAAAGGGGTGGAGTTGTTTGTTTACATGGATACCATTTTTAGCTTGCACAAGCTGCACAGAGGTACGGCTTGGTGGCGCTAGGATAATGAATTTCGCAGTCGGCACTATCCCCAGACATCGTTTGGGCTTTAAAAGCAACAGATGTTTGGATTCAGTTGATAATGGCACAAAAGCGTCAGCACCGGTTACTTCCACCGGAGGTGCAGCCCATCGTCCTACTGGAGAGTGTTGGCTGTTCAATGAGGGACATTGCCGATTTTTCTCTTCATGTAAATTCCACCACGATTGCTCCATTTGCGGCGGCTCACATCCAGCCATTCTGGGTTTCCGGTTTCCACTTCTGAGAACCCTTGTGAGTGTACGCGAGATGGAGCCGTGGCTAAGGCTTTATCCCAGGAGGCGGGAAGCAAAGCTCATACTTGATGGATTCAGTGCGGTCTTTCATATTCCCTATGAGCATTCCGCTGTTGCGTAATTTGCTGATGATTTAAAATCAGTTCATGAAAATATGGTTGTCGCTAGAAGGAAACTGGACACTGAAGTCACTTTGGGTCGGGTGTTGGGTCATTTCAGTGACCCTCCATATCCCAATTTGCTGGGCCTGATTCATATAAAACAGACGGGTAAGTTTTGGTTAATACACCATTTATCTTTTCCCAAAGGCGAATCGGTCAATGATGGGATTCCAAAAGAGGAGACAGCAGTATGGGGGGCTTTGCGTGGTTGCCAAAATCAGACATCAAGTCCGCATTTCGTCTGCTACCAGTACATCCTGATTGCCATCATCTGTTGGGTTGCAGTCTGGATGGGAAGTTTTACGTTAATACATGTTTACCGATGGGCTGCTCAATATCATGTCATTATTTTGAGATTTTTAGTTCCTTTCTAGAGTGGGTTGTGCGACGGGAGGCGGTCGCTCACTCAATTATACAGCGGGTGAAACGTGTTTTTCCACAGCGGTTGTCTTTGGCAATAAAGGGTGTTCGCAACACCCAGCATTTTGTTAGAATGACACGAAGCATGCGAGAGGATTTACGCATTTGGCAAGAATTTTTATGCGATTTTAATGGTAGGGCAGTGTGCTAGGCTATTTAACTTTCCAGTGTGGATTTTGAGCTGTTTACCAACGCAGCGGGTGTGGTTGGTTTCAGGGCAGTGCTGGGCAGGGAATGGTGTGCAGCGCTGTGGCCTGACCACTGGCATGATGTGGGTTTGACAAAGAATGTTGCGAAGGTCCAGGTGCAGGGCGGGAGGCATCCTCGCCTGCGCCTTTGACAGGCAATTGGCCAGCACTTACCATAGGGGATGAGGAGGCAGTGGTGTGACTCGCAGACACAGATTGTGGACCCAGGCGTTTGTCCCACTTATTATGGTGCTTGGATGCCATGTGGCGGATCATGCTGGTGGTGGTGAGGTTGCTAGTGTTCACGACCCGGCTCATTTTGGTGTGGCACAGGTTGAAAACTACTATTCTTTTGTCATCCGCACTTTCCTCAAAAAAGCACCATACTGCGGAACACCTACCCATTGGAAAGGGAGATTTCTGCAAGGGGGTGCTCCGTAGAACAGTTGCGGGCCTGTGTGGTGTGGCCTGCCTTCTCCCTTTTTTCCACCCCACTGCCTCTTCCAGCCTGTTGCAGTGCTGCAGATCCCTCCCCCTCTGTACTGCTGTCCTCACCCGGCTTTCCACCTTCCCAGGTTGGGTCAGTGACCTCATCATCCACCACCTCCTCTTCCACTTCCTCACTCTGATCATCCTCTTGATTTTTTTACTTAACCACAACCTCAGTGATTGACAGTTGTGTCTCATCCTCTTCATCAACCTCTTGAGACAGTAATTGTGGTTGACTCATTGGCAACTGTGTCTCATCATCATTTACCTCATTAAACACTAATTGCAGTTCCCCACTGTCATGTTCTTGTGACTTTGGATGCTCAAGAGGTTGGGAATAAGGGCACAAGATCTTATGTCCCTCTTCAAGCGTGCTTGGCGAGAGGGCCAAATCAAGTAATGCCGATGAAAAGAGATCCTTGGAATTTCTGAGTGTGGGATCACTTGTTTGGCCATACTCTCCATGGTGGTTGGAAGGAGGATCAGGGTGAGGATTGGGTTGAGCAGACTCTTGGCTACTAAGACTGGACTTGGTAGAAGACAGGGTGGTGCTTAACTGAATGAAAGCATTATCTGCTGCGATCAAACCACCCACCTGGTTGCACTGGTCTGACTTCAAGAGTTTTGTCCTGCAACGCCCTGCAAACTTGGACATGAAACTAGGCATCATGGATGATTGTTTTTCTTGTGCTCTGGCAGCAGGCACAGTTTCAACACGCCCAGGGCCACGGCCTCTGAGTGAACCATCAGCATCACGGCCACTTCTCCGTCCCTTAATGCTCGCCTTCTTCATAATAAATGTTATATTCACGCTTGACACACAAGATGTGGCACGGATGTCACAGTTCACAGCAAGCACAGTATATGGAAAAAGTATGGAAAAAGTGAAATAGACTTCACATTATATTTTTTCTATTTCTGGCCCTGACACACAGAAGGTATTGCACAGATGTCACAAGTCACTGTAGACACCCACTATAGAAAAATTATTGAAAATGATGGAAAAAATATACTAGTATACACTTATATTTTTCCTATCTCTGGCCCTTACACACAAGGTATTGCACAGATGTCACAAGTCATTGCAGACACCCTCTATAGAAAAAGTATTTAAAATGACTACACACAATAGTCCTTAAAAGGACTATTGGGTCTTTGAAAAATTTTTCAACTAAATAGATGCGATCACACTATCTGTCCCTTCCTAAGCGCAGCTCTCCCGGACTAAAAATGAGCCGAACATGCGTCATTGGGTGCTATATATCACACAATGACGTGTTCCCGCCAGCCAATCACTGTAATGCTAGTAGCCAACATGGCTACTGACATTACAGTGAGGGCAGTACTTACCTGCACGTTTATTGGCTGGATAGCAGACACAAAACTTTCGGGGAGGAGACTCGAGCATGGCGCTCGAGCACATGCGGTACTCGGCCGAGTACCGCCATGTGCCGAGCATAGCGATGCTCGAGCCGAACAGCAGTTCGGCCGAACATGCTTGCTCAACACTAGAGCAGACTTCGTCCAACACCTGAACTAGTTGAGTGAGAACCTGATATGAATGGGGTGCCTGCATTTCCTCCGAACATAATCTTTTTGCCACCCTTTAAGGGCTTGGCGAACTATGAAAAACTTGGTAACATCCGACCACCCTTCAGTTGGAGGTGAATACTAATTCCCGACAACCGGCACAGAGCAACCACCACTGAAACCCCCGCAGCATGTAAGTGTAGCAAATAATCAACAGTAACTTGGAGTTGAGAAGAAACAGATCTGAATCGGCAGGTCAGCTGCCAATGCTATCAAGTCTGCCCATGCCTTACCATAACCAGACCAGGTCCTGGGTTCCACTGAAGCTTGAACAAGGGGCATCAGGCGTTCATCGGTATCTGCCATAGCTGAGTAGGGCAGGGAAGACTTTCTGGTGCCGCGTCCGACACGAGCTCCTCGAATTCCTGACAACGTAAACGTGAGAGAGCGTCAGCGGCAATATTGGCAACTCCTGGAACATGAGAAGCCCAAAAATAGATGTTAAATTGCAAACATAGGAGAACGAGGTGGCGTAACAAAGACAAAACTGGGAGGGAGCAAGAGGTAAATGTATTAATACAGTGCACAACCGCCATATTATCCGACCAAAAGCAGACACGCCTGTTTCTTATGCTGGAACCCCACAAGTCAATAGCAACGATAACGGGAAATAATTCTAACAAAGTAATGTTAGAGCAAAGACCAGCCATGCGCCACTGATATGGCCAGGAGGCTGCGCAATAGTCTGTGCCCAAATTAACACCGAAACTGGTAAATCACGCATCGGTGAAGAGGTACAGATCAGCGCTAGAAATTTCGGGAAGCTGCCAGCAAGTGTGGCCATTATAACAATGGGAGAATTCCCTCTACACACTCCACACATAGAGGTCACGCTTAAGATGCATGGTTAACCGGACATGATGGTGGGGATTTGAAACTCCTTGCGTAGCCAGGGATAAATTTCTTGGGAAAATCCAGCCCATGGGCATAACCCAACAAGCAAAAACCAGGAGCCCAAGGAGAGACTGGAGCTGCTTGAGGGTGACAGTTTTTACCGAGCAAAAACCTTCAATAAGGGCAAGGAGTATCGACAACTTGTCCTGGGGGAGACGATAAACCATTGAAGATGAGTCAATCTCGATGCCTAAAAAGCTGATGGAGGTGGAAGGGCCAAAGGTTTTATCAACAGAAAGAGAGACGCCAAAACGGGACATGAAAAAACAAAACGAGTTCAAAAGGAATTGACATTGGGAAGAATCTCCTGGGGACACAAAGAAAATCATCCAGGTAATGACTGATGGACCGGGAAACAGTCTCATAGCAAATGACCCATTACAGGAAGGAACTAAATAATTTTAAAAAGTGGCAGGAAATGAAGCAACCCATGGGGAGACAGGTGTCAAAATAAAACCACTCTTCTACCATGCAACCCAGCAGTTGGTAACAATCCAGATGCACCGAGAGAAGCCGGAAGACCGCTTCAATATCCGATTTTGCCATCAAAGCCCCTTTACCTGCCTTCCTGACCAAAGTGACCGCTCTGTCAAATGAAACGTAGGAAGCAGAGGTGTTGTAAATGGGCCAACTATTCTCTCCAAATCATCCAATTTTTTACCGCAAAACATCTGGGTAGCATTTGGCGGAGGACAAATTATCGGTATGAGTGGGGGAACTGGAAAAATGAAAAGGGATAAAAAACAAAGGAAAAACTGAAACACAGTTGAGCAGCAGCACGTTTATTGGGGTACTGGTCGAGCCACAGGGACGTTGCAACTACGCTCACCAGAGTCTTTCCCACTAGTGGGCTCTGAGGGTCTGAAGGCTGCATGTCGTGAACATGGAATGGCCGGATGGGAACTGCCTGTAGCTGGCCAGCTAAGACCTGTCCTAGGTTGCTAGTATAGCTTATATATGTATACAGCTAAACCTGCCAATAGCCTTAATACAGTTACTATGTTTATGTGTTAAAGACAAAATCAGAGTTTTTTACTGTGAAATCATGTTTTGGATGTCATATAACTGTTATATTTTGTGTTCACAGAAACAGAAAAAGATAATATGCCTTTAAGATTTATTTTGTAATGTAAGGTAAACTCAGTGACACACCAGAAACAACAGAAAGCATAGTGTTAATCTGTTGTTACTGGGCAGAAATCTAGACCAATCATAGCCAGCTTCTCATATAGCAAGAGTTTTCACCAATCACAGCCAGCCTCACAGACAGCCTGTCTGAGAATTCCCCCATCTCCTGCTGCTAGAATCATTATTCACCAGAGACAGGAGCTGAAGAGACATTCACTATACTGAGAGCTGTTTTATGGGTACAAGAGGCCAATATAAGTATTAAAAACAAGTTATATAATGTTCATATTGTTAGTATTGTGTTTAGAAATGTATACTGAACTAGATATATATGTGTTTACTTACAGTTCCACCATACTGAGCCATACAATCATACAATCCATACAAATTGCAAAAGCAAACTGCAATCTGCAGTAGAACTATTAGTTAGACCTCAGAGAAATCATAAAGTGCTTAAATAACTCAAAGTGAGAGAACAGATACTCAAGAGAGAAATATATCCACCATTTTATGCTGAATGACAAGATTGAACAGTTGAACCATAATGTATACCGCAATTTTGTGATATCTTTTCAACACGTGTTTTGTACATGGACTATCTGCTGCGGAGGTGGCAGTGTTATATATGAAGAAATGTTGAAGTTAATAAAGAAGTTATTTGAAGCATTAGGTGTGCTCTTTAAACCTACTGTTTATATAGAACGGCGCTAGAGGAATTACAGAGCAATAGACAGTCTGGTTAGACTAAAAGTCAGAGATATAAAAATTCTTCCAATGCCACAGCGCAAAAGGCACTTGATAGTGCTGTGCCTGCCACACCGCCCCATGCAGAGAATTCATTTTTGTACTTACACAGTGCAAAGAATTTGCAGTAACTCTCGTTATAGAGCCAGCAAGCTCCAGGTCTGCGAATGACCACAGGCCCCTGAGCACTGGAGGAGGAGACAGGAGCCGCGGCTAGAAAGGGGTGGACTCTCTGAGACATCATCAGACGTAGCCAAAGATCCATGGCTTTTACTCCCCAACCGATTTCCGGGTGAAGTAAAACATCTACGGAATTCTTCATCATACCGCAACCAAGCTGACCCGCCATGTGACTTATAGGCACTGTATATAGAATCCATGTACCCATTCTGAACAACATTCTGGATGTTGCTGTCCCATACCATACGGAAATCGCTTGTAACCAATTACCCATAGTGTGAGCCACCTTGGGCCTGCGATCAATAAATCTATTGGAGTTGGGCCTGCGCTCCTTGTCGACCGTGTATTGGTCTACTATAACCAAGGACCAAATGTCAACATAATGTATGTTCTAAATTTTATTTTTTTGTCTCTATCTCCAAATGGGCTCCCAGGGGGGAGAGACCACAAAATAGAGATTATTTGTGATCACTGGCCCTAGGCGGCGGAACAACCGAGGTAGTGGGCTTAGGGGGAATATGAGAATCCCCCGGGTCATTTTGAGATAGCAAAGCTTTAAGAACAGGAACTTACTGCTGACTCATAGAAGCCGAACCCCAGGCCCCAGTGAAATTAAACTCAACACCAGAGGAAGTCGATAGTGGCTCCATAGGAACAACCAGAGGATCTGACTCCTGGACCCCGCAGACCCGACTGGCTCTGCGAGATGACCTTCTGGCCAGAGCTAGTGCTGCAGGAACTGACACCCAAAGAAGAAGGCGACCGCCAATGTGAGGACCTGGAGCAGACATCTCTACAGTGCCGCTGAGAGGATCATGAGCGGTGACGGGAACAGCTGTCATGATGGCTTACCGACCTGCACCTGGCGTGGCGGTCGGAGCAACCCCCCAGGTTGGTGGAGGGAGAGCGCCTGCGTGGGGTGGCAGGAAGGCCTGAGTGTACAGGGTGAATGGGGACAGAAGGTGTGTCAGGCTGCTGTGACACTGAAGCCCTGAGGAGGGTTACACCATTTGCCTCTACTGGGACAAAAGTGGGGGCTAAAGTGGGGGTGACATTAGCACATTGGTGGGCAGTGTCAAATCCCAAGCAGCCTGCTCAACAGCAGCTGGGGTCGCCAGAGGATCCTCCGCAGAGGAGAAGGCTGTGGGATTATTACCCATAATTGATGCAGGGGCAGAGAAATAAAGGGTGGATGTGCTGGTAACTGCCGAGCGCACCAGAGCGGGAGCGCATGAGGCAGGAGTGGGGGCGGGGCCACAGAACGCTTGGCCAGAAGGACGGCCAGAGCGCTGGAAACTGCGAACCTCGCTTAACAGAAAGGTTACTGAGGGAGGGGGGGTATGAGTAACCATCGGGCTGGTTCCTGCAGAGCGCTTAGTAGCTGAAGCGCGTGAGGCAAGAGCGGGGGGCAGGGGCACAGAAAGCGCTGCAGGGAGGCCAGCAGAGGTCCCGGCAGGTGTGCTGGACACAGCGTCCCCCCACTTACCAGCACGAGTTAATCTATTAATGGAGGAGGAAGAGGGAGTGTGGCTGGGGCTTAGGCGACATGGAGGGCGGGTGTACTGTGCAGTCCGCCTGCCCCCAACTGAGGAAGATGCTGGCGGAGCAGGAGGGGGCTCCCGCAAGTCAGCCAACAAGAGGGATATGAATCCCGGACCCTCAGCTTGAAGTTTGGCAGAAATAGCTGCCAAAACAGCTTTTTTGTTGGCTATACCTGCAGGAGTGAACATTCCTGGTAAAGGTGCCGGTGAAAGAGGGAACAAAGGGGGAAAGCCCTTCTATTCATTAACTCTAGGGGAGGGACAGGAGGCACCCATCTAAATTGCACCAGAAGGAAGAGGAGGGGGAGGGGGAAGAGTGATAAGAGGAGGGGCGACCAGCACACAAAATGGGCAGAGCTGTGACTGTAGGAAAAAAACACCCCTGCAGGCTTAACAACCATTCCTCGGCAGGAAGACATGGTGATTTAACCCATGGGCTACCAATTCAGTCTCAGCAGTCAAAAGCGCCCTTGCTATGTACTGCGGCGCTTACTATGTACATAATTTGCATTAAAGGGATGCATGGAGTTGGCTCACCAGCTGCCGCAGACATCCACTGGCAATGACTGGGATTGGAGATTACGCTCATCCCAGTCATTTAAAACACTCAGATACAGTCGTGAATAGTGACCTGGCACCCTCTGGCGTTATATCAGGGCCTAAGTGGCATAATCATTAAAAAAAAATCTGAAAAATATGGTGGCATTGTATATTTTTTTCCAATTTCATCCCACAAAGAATTTTTTTCCCATTTCCAATACATGCTATGGTAAATTAAATGGTGCAATTAAAAAATAAAACATGTCCTGCAACAAATGTGCACTGTTATGGCTATGTGTACAGAAAATGTAAAAATGTATGGCTCTTGGAAAGCTGAAATGAAAAAGTGAAAGCACAAAAGTGAAAATGTGACCGGTCTTTAAGGTGTTGAACAAGTGTTTGTTCAACACCTTAAGGAATGGTCAGGTTTTGCTGTAACATCTTAATCCAGCCCTGAGGGTGCCAGATCCTTGGTCAGAGCGGCAGCGAAATAAATTCATCCCCGACAGAAAATGGAAAAAGAAAGTTGGCCAAGTCTGTGCACACATGTGCAGAGACTTCATATGTGCTTATACAAATAGTGATTTGGAAGCAGCACTGTGCGGTCTCTCGATGGTGCGTATGTTCAATGCAACAGCCTCACCGTAGGCCCTTGATCCATCAGGCCATGTAGTATACATAAAGAAGAAGAAATGGCTCCAGCAGCATTCCGCGACATCCAATATTCTTTTATTGTAACCTCAAGACACAATACAGCAACGTTTTGACTGCAGAACAGTCTTTGTCAAGCCTAATGACATCAATAACCATAGGCATATATATACCCCCCACATAAAATGCACGCCCCTTTACATCATCAATATAAATCAATGTATAATAGAATGCACATGTCCACAAACTACCTTACACCTGGTTGTAAGCCCGCCAAAGCCGTGTTGTTCAAGTCGGCGTTCTCCAATGTGTAGTGCGCAGCCGCGTCTCAATACATTTGCGTGACCGGATGTGTCAGTCGTCTCCATGGTGACCGACAGCGCTCGTACCTTAAACCAATCAGTAATCGTGAATAGCCGCTGACATCATTAGTAGTGCGTCCACGCCACAGACGTCATCCGAATGTGCACGTCTGTGCGTCACCTACATGAATCACGTGGGTACCCGCATCAAATATCAATACAGCGCAAGCGCCGGTGGCATGGTAACGATGACGCATCCATAGGGACAACATCCTATCCTCATAGGTGATCAAATCTACATCCTTATAAAGCAAATATATATGCGATCCTTCCGATCAGTAATACTATGAGCTACACGTCCTCGACACAATCATATACTCTGCAAAAAAATATATATCGCAGTTCATCGCATATAACAGCACATGTGGCAATGATGGAAGAGGTGTATGCCACACCAAATCTGGTGCACATCAATCATATATATCGAAGATGCAGGTAGTATGATACATATACATTCCATATTAATGCATTGATAAATATAATATATAATATATAATTACCATATAGATGGGGGATGAGTCCCACAAGGATGTGCTACATATATGTTAAAAACATGATATCCCTATACCTGGAGGACATACCAGCTACTCATATTAGTCAATGGATGTGACATTGAATTCTATATTAAGGCCAAAAGGTTGTAGGGACCTAAGGGTGTGGATCCATTTAAGCTCCTTTTTCCTCAGGATTCCCTTTCTGTCACCCCCCCGTCTTAAATATCCCACGCTGTCAATAGCACGGAATCTCAATTGATTAATAGAATGTTTGCATTCAATAAAATGTTTTGCAACCGGTTTATCGAGTGCACCTGTTCTTATTGTACTTTTATGTTTATTAATTCTTTCCCTCAATTCCATCGTGGTCTCCCCCACGTATATCAAACTACACGGGCACTGTATCATGTACACCACGTCAGTGGATCTACACGTATAGTGTCCTTTAATTTTGAACCGTTTACCGCTGTATGGATGTGTAAAACCGTCACCTTTCATGATGCAACTGCAGTTGCAGCATGAAAGGCAAGGGAAGTTACCACTCCTCAGCGGTGCCAACCTTTTCTGTCTCTCAGTATCCTTACCCCCTATGTCAGCCTTCACTATTCTGTCACACAGATTCGGACTCCGTTTGTATGCCATCATTGGGGGAACTGTAAATTCAGTGACTGTGGGTAATCCTTTCTGTAAGATCTGCCATTCCTGTCTGAGGATGGTGGCAATATTGCCGCTTTCACTCCCAAAGACGGAAACAAACGGAATCCGAGGGGTATTCTGCTTCTGTAGTTTTCTTGTAAAGGTGGAACTACGTTCAATAGATACAATCTTTTGTTTGGTGCGGTTAATCAATTTTTTGGGGTACCCCCTACAAAGACTGTTCTGCAGTCGAAACGTTGCTGTATTGTGTCTTGAGGTTACAATAAAAGAATATTGGATGTTGCGGAATGCTGCCGGAGCTAATTATTCTTCTTCATATGTGCTTAGTCAGAGCCAGAGCCCAGCAGCATGAGAGAAAAATTTATGCCCTTGTGGTCCTGGTACATAGTATTGTCAGTAGAAATGGCATTGCGGTTCGCCCTGCGGTCGTTTCGTGGCGAACTTTGCTCGTTCGCTGGTCGCCGAATGGGAGAACATATGGCGATATTCACGCCCACCATATTCTTTTACATTGTGAAGAACTTTGACCCACGACACATCCATCAGGTGGTACAGGAGAGCCAATTGAGACATGTTAGCACATGGACCTCATAAATAAACCTGATCTGGGTGCCATTTTACATTCAGTCTTTTGCCAGTGTAGTGAGAGGTTGCTGTGTGGAGCAGGGGCAGACTGTTAGGGACACAAAATGCTAGCTAATAGGGCCACAAAAGTCCTTTTAAGGACTGGTATAGGTGTGCTATTAATAGGTGTGACTTAATGAGGGGTGTGATATACTTATAATATACTATCTAACATAGAAAGTATATTATAGTCCAATTGTATTGTGCAGAAGTTGTGTGCGGTTCTGCTGCGATACTGCAGGCACACAGAGTGCCAAACGCTATTGGAACAAATAATTTCTACTGGTGTGATTTACCAGTTGCCCCCCAATAAAACTGATTGAAGCAGGGGTGCTATATACCAATAATATAGTGCATTTAGGTAGTGCAGCATTTGTCTGGGGTTTTGCTGCGCTACCGCATCTAGACAGAGTGAAAAACACTATTTGAAGAAATAATTTCTACTGGTGTGATTAATAGTGATGTCCCGAACTATTCGCCGGCGAATAGTTCCCGGCGAACATAGCATTACTGCGGGCGAACATATGCGATGTTCGGTCCGCCCCCTATACATCATCATTGAGTAAACTTTGACCCTCTACCTCACAGTCAGCAGACACATTCCAGCCAATCAACAGCAGAACCTCCCTCCCAGACCCTCCCACCTCCAGGACAGCATCCATTTTAGATTCATTCGGAATCTGCATTCACAGAGAGAGGAGGGAGAGTGTAGCTGCTGCTGATTCAATAGGGAAAGCGTTAGCTAGGGCATTGTTCTGTGTCCACAGACTCATCTGCTGTAAGGACAGCATCCAGACAGCACCCCAAAAAGCCCTTTTCAGGGCTGGTACATCAGTCTGCTTTTGCGTGTGAGAGGCTGCAGGCTCAGTCATAGACAGCACTGTGTGCACAGTGCACACCATTCATACAGGGTGTGACAGAAAATACCTTGCAGATAAAAAAAATTATATTTAATATTTTTCTGTGATCTAATCACATTTGCAAGCCCTTGTGTGTCAGGCGCCCACACATACTGTATTGTGGCCACTGGCTAAGTGGCTAGTGGCTGGCTAGGCCTGCACTCATACCGTTACAGGGTGTCATTCAGTCAAATACCTTGCAGGAAAAAAAAATTATATTTAAAATTTTACTGTGATCTAATCACATTAGCAAGCCCGTGTGTGTCAGGCGCCCACACATACTGTATTGTGGCCACTGGCTAGTGGCTGGCGAGGCCTGCACTCATACCATTACAGGGTGTCATTCACCCAAATACCTTTCATAAAAAAATATTCTATTTAAAATTTAACTGTGATCTAATCACATTAGCAAGCCCGTGTGTGTCAGGCACTCACACATACTCTATTGCGTCCACTGGTTAGGCCTGCACTCATACCGTTACAGGGTGTCATTCACCTAAATACCTTTCAGAAAAAAAAGAATTCTATTTAAAATTTAACTGTGATCTAATCACATTAGCAAGTCCGTGCGTGTCAGGCACCCACACATACTCTATTGTGTCCACTGGCTAGTGGCTGGTTAGGCCTGCACTCATACCATTACAGGGTGTCATTCGCCCAAATACCTTTCAGAAAAAAAAATTCTATTTAAAATTTAACTGTGATCTAATCACATTTGCAAGCCCGTGTGTGTCAGGCCCCCACACATACTGTATTGTGTCCACTGGCTAGTGGCTAGGCCTGCACTCATACCGTTACAGGGTGTCATTCACCCAAATACCTTTCAGAAAAAAAAATCTATTTTAAATTTAACTGTCTAATCACATTTGCAAGCCCGTGTGTGTCAGTCAGGCCCACACAGACTGTACTGTGCCCACTGCCCACATCTTATATAGAGTGGCACAGTACCTTGCACGCATAGTAACACTTATCTAATAAAAAATGACAGGCAGAGGCAGGCCACACCGTCGTGTTCGTGGTGCTGTGATTTCCACTGGCCCTGGAATAATGCCCAGTGTTCAGAGGCCACGTACCCTGAACCCCAAAAATTCTGAGAAAATAGTTGACTGGCTTACACAGGACACCCAATCTTCAACAGCTTCCGCTAAGAACCTTGACGCACCATCCTCCTCCAGCTCAGCTTTGGTCACCATTCTCCCGCCCGCCGCCACCACCACCACTACCACCACAGCCACCACAGCCGCTTCACTTGATCCGTCAGAGGAGTTATTTACACATCGGTTGGATGAAATTAGTGATGTGCAACCATTATTGCCAGGGGATGTAGATAACAGGGATATGTCTCAGTCAGGCAGCATTACACACATGGACGTACAGTGTGATGATGATGATGATGTTGTACCCGCTGCTGCTTCCTTTGCTGAGGTGTCAGATACAAGTGAAGTGGTTGATGATGACAATGTGTCCATGGATGCCACGTGGGTGCCTGCTCGATAAGAAGAAGTAGAGGGGAAAAGTTCAGAAGGGGAGACAGAGAGAAGGAGGAGACGAGTTGGAAGCAGGGGGAGGTCGTCGCAAGGAGCTAGTGGCACAGTCAGACAGCATGTATCGGCACCCAGGGTCAGCCAGACAGCACGCCAATCAACGCATGCTGTTGCCACCACCAGAATGCCGTCATTGCAAAGCTCAGCAGTGTGGCATTTTTTGTGTGTGTCTGCCTCTGACAACAGCGATGCCTTTTGCAACCTGTGCCAAAAGAAACTGAGTTGTGGAAAATCCAACACCCACCTAGGTACAACTGCTTTGCGAAGGCACATGATCGCACATCACAAACGCCTATGGGATCAACACATGATGACGAGTAGAAGCAGCACACAAGCTCAAAGCCACCATCCTCCTCCTGGTCCAGCATCTTCAGCCACGTCAACCACTGCTGTCCTCCTTGCCCCCTCTCAACCACCCGCCACTCACCTTGAGCAGTTCCATATCATCTGCCGACAGTCAGGTGTCTGTTAAGGAAATGTTTGAGCGTAAGAAGCCAATGTCACAGAGTCACCCCCTTGCCCGGCGTCTGACAGCTGGCTTGACGGAACTCTTAGCCCGCCAGCTGTTACCATACCAGCTGGTGGAGTCTGAGGAAAAAAAATTCACTATTGGGACACCACAGTGGAAGGTACCCGGACGATTTTTTTTTTCTAATAAGGCAATCCCAAACCTCTACTTGGTGATTGAAAAGGGAGTCATGGCATCTCTGGCATACAGTGTTGGGGCAAGGGTCCATCTGACCACTGATACCTGGTCTGCAAAGCACGGTCAGGGCAGGTATATCACCTACACTGCGCATTGGGTCAACCTGCTGACGGATGCCAAGCATGGAATGCGTGGCTCTGCAACGGAGTTGGTGACACCACCACGACTTGCAGGCAGGCCTACTGCCACCTGCTCTACTCCTCCTACTCTATCCTCTTCAATAACCTCCTCGGCTGAGTCCTCTTCTGCTGCGGCGTCTGGCTGCACATCAACTAAACCCCCCCAGCTCCCCAGGGGCTATTCCACATCCCAGATACGACAGTTTCACGCTGTCTTGGGGTTGACTTGCCTGAAAGCAGAGAGCCACACCGGACCAGCACTCCTGTCCGCCCTGAATGCACAGGTGGATCAGTGGCTGACCCCGCACCAACTGGAGATCGGCAAAGTGGTGTGTGACAATGGAAGCAATTTGTTGGCGACAAGTTGTCACATGTGCCGTGCATGGCACATGTGTTGAATCTCATCGTACAACACTTTGTGTCTAAGTACCCAGGCTTACAGGACGTCCTCAAGCAGGCCAGGAAGGTGTGTGACCATTTCAGGCGTTCCTACACGGCCATGGCGCACTTTGCAGAAATTCAGCGCCGAAACAACATGCCAGTGAGGAGCTTGATTTGCGACAGCCCGACACGTTGGAATTCAACACTCCTAATGTTCGACCGTCTGCTCCAACAAGAAAAAGCCATCAACGAGTATTTGTATGACCGAGGTGCTAGGATAGCCTCTGCGGAGCTGGGAATTTTTTTGCCACGTTACTGGAAGCTCATGCGCAATGCCTGTAGGCTCATGCATCCTTTTGAGGAGGTGACAAACCTAGTCAGTCGCACCGAAGGCACCATCAGCGACCTCATCCCATTTGTTTTCTTCCTGGAGCGTGCCCTGCGAAGTGTGCTGGATCAGGCTGTAGATGAGCGTGAAGAGGAAGAGGAAGAGTTGTCACCATCACCACCAGAAACAGCCTTGTCATCATCGCTTGCCGGACCTGCGGCAACGCTGCAAGAGGAGTATGAGGAAGAGGAGTCAGAGAAGGAATCTGGCTTTAAGGAGGAGGAAGACTATCCACAGCAGGCATCCCAGGGTGCTCGTTGTTGTCACCTATCTGAGACCCGTGGTCTTGTACGTGGCTGGGGGGAAGAACGGACCGTCAATGAAATCAGTGAGGAGGAGGAACGGGAGATGAGTAGATCGGCATCCAACCTTGTGCAAATGGGATCTTTCATGCTGTCATGTCTGTTGAGGGACCCTCGTATAAAAAGGATGAAGGAGAACGACCTGTACTGGGTGGCAACGCTACTAGACCCCCGGTATAAGCAGAAAGTGGCTGAAATGTTACCAAATTACCGGAAGTCAGAAAGGATGCAGCAGTTCAAAACCAAACTAAAAAATATGCTTTACACAGCTTATAAGGGGCATGTCACAGCACAACGGGAATCTAACTGGGGAAGAGGTGAAAGTAATCCTCCTCCTACCACGACCACGGCGGCAAGGACAGGACGCTTTCCAGATGTGTTGTTGATGGAGGACATGCAGAGCTTTTTCAGTCCTACACATCGCCACAGCCCTTCGGGATCCAGCCTTAGAGAACGACTCGACTGACAGGTGGCAGACTACCTCGCCTTAACTGAAGATATCGACACTCTGAGGAGCGATGAACCCCTTGACTACTGGGTGTGCAGGCTTGACCTGTGGCCTGAGCTATCCCAGGTTGCGATAGAACTTCTGGCCTGCCCTGCTTCAAGTGTCCTGTCAGAAAGGACCTTCAGTGCAGCAGGAGGCATTGTCACTGACAAAAGAAGTCGCCTCGGTCAAAAAAGTGTTGATTACCTCACCTTCATTAAGATGAATGAGGCACGGATCCCGAAGGGACTGACAGTGCCTTGGCCTCAAAATGGTCCCCACGCTGCTGTATTTAATGTCTGCATACTGGATGACTTTCGTGAATTCTCCGCCACCAACTAGGGTTCAAGCCGCAATGTTTTAGTCACCTTTCTGCCTTGAAAACATAAATTTTTCCGGCCGCTGCTACAACAGCGGCTGCAACAATAACATTTTTTTTTAGGCATGTGTACATGCCAAATTTTTCTGGCCTCTGGTGCTGCACTGTGGCTGCAAAAACAAAACAAAAAAAAGGCACATACAAGTGTCAATTCTCCTTTTGTGGTCGTTACCTTGTTGTGGTGAAGGGGCTTGCGTATCACAATGAAGCGATCATCACCTCTATGAGTGTGTTGGCAATGTTGACACGCCCCAGATGATAAGGCCGTTGCTTCATTATGATCAGACCAAAAGCGATCGGGACGGCTGGATGTTTTTGTCATAGAAAAAACTTTATTTTTTTTATTTATCTTTTTTTAAGTTGTATGGGTGGGTTTTTAATACATAAAATAAAAAAAAACATAATAAAGTCTCTTAATAGTTTATTAGAAATAATGCAGACAATTTAAAAATTCCCCAACAATTCCAATACAAATCAAGTACAAAGCTCAGAGCTAAATTATTCCAGGATTTCGTAATTGTTCGTTAATTCGAAAATCGTTAATCAATTCGACACACGTCCCCGGATAGGGGACGTAACAGGCATTAAACTGATAGGAATAGGACTAGTTAAGACACCACTCATATAGGGTGTCACAGCACATTGCTCCATGCACGCGCAGTGCCCCAACTTGGGAGTAAGAGGACCGACCAAGCTGCTTTTTCCATCTCCCGGTTCCTAAAATCAATTCAGTTTGGTGTATCAGAGTTTGGTCTGTCATTGTGAACGCAGTCGAAGATACCCGGCCTAAATTTTTTTCACAAAAGGCAATCCCACCCTGATATGGGACGTAACAGGGATTAAACTGATGAGAATAGTACTACAGAAAATAGCACTCATATCGGGTGTGACAGTAAATTGCACGGCGCAGACGCAGTGACTGTGGCGTGGATTCAAACAAAGGGGAGGGAGCCAGCAATTTTTTAACCATCTCCCCGTTTGAAAATTCTATTTAATAAATGGACCCCAGATTGGGGACGTAACAGGGATTAAACTGATGAGAAGAGAGAACTACAGGAAATACCACTCATATCGGGTGGGACAGTAAATTGCACGGCGCAGACGTAGTGACCGTGGCGTGGATTCAAACAAAGGGGAGGGAGCCATCAATTTTTTAACCATCTCCCCGTTCGAAAATCTATTTAATAAATGGACCCCAGATTGGGGACGTAACAGGGATTAAACTGATGAGAAGAGAGAACTACAGGAAATACCACTCATATCGGGTGGGACAGTAAATTGCACGGAGCAGACGCAGTGACCGTGGCGTGGATTCAAACAAAGGGGAGGGAGCCAGCAATTTTTTAACCATCTCCCCGTTCGAAAAATCTATTTAATAAAAGGACCCCAGATTGGGGACCTAACAGGGATTAAACTGATGAGAAGAAAGAACTATAGGAAATACCACTCATATCGGGTGGGACAGTAAATTGCACGGCGCAGACGCAGTCACCGTGGCGTGGATTCAAACAAAGGGGAGGGAGCCAGAGTTTTTTTTAACCATCTCCCCATTCGAAAAATCAATTCAATTCACCTTTCCGGATATTCCCCCTGTGGTTTCATTGTGGATCTCCCTCATCCAACTCAAAGGGGGTTAGCATAGGGTTCCACAAAAAAGTCCCTTTCCTTGTAAAGGATCAATTATGTGACCCGGAGGGTAGGTATCTCATGGTAAAAGGCACTATAGGTCAGCACCTATTCACTTTTATTAATATATATGCACCCAATTCTAACCAAATTAATTGGCTTACTGATATCTTGAGGAGATCAGAAGAATTCAGGGAAGGTATCACATTTCTCGGGGGGGACTTTAATTTAGTTTTTAATCCGTTTTTGGACTCCTCATCTAATAAATTAGCTCAATCCCGAAAAGCCCTAAGATCTGTCTGTAAAGGACTATACCTTCTTTTCCCAGGTTCATGGTTCATACCAGCGGTTGGACCATCTATTTATTTCCAGAGAACACCTCCAGCACTGTTCTGAGGCAGAAATTGGTTCAATCACCATCTCTAACCACGCTCCTATCTCACTTACTTTTATATCCCCACCAGACAGGCATCCCTTTAGTAACTGGCGCCTTAACGAAAACCTCCTAGGCCTTCCGGACACTAAAATCCGCCTGCAGACCTTACTAAAGGACTACTTTGACACTAATTGCACCCCCGACGTAACACCACATACAATTTGGGATGCCCACAAAGCCTTCATTAGAGGGCACTGTATAAGCATAGGAGCTCACATTAAAAAAGTCAGATCGAAACAGTTAGATGACCTGCTTGAGAAAATTAGTGCTCTTGAAACCTCCCATAAAAATTCTCTCCTTCAGGCTCATCTAGATGAGCTTTCAACTTGTAGAGCTTCTCTTAAAAATCTTTTGAACGATTCGTCTGCAAAATATTATCTGCTTTCACAACAAAAGATCTTTGCTCATGGCAATAAAGCTTCTAGGTTTATGATGCAAAGACTTAAACGTAGGAGACTCAACAACTTCGTTCATAAGATGAAAACCCCAGATGGCCCAGATACTTTTGATCCAGGCAAGATAGCCTCTCTTTTCAAGAACTTTTACGAATCGCTCTATAACCTGCACCCCTTGTCCCAGACTAAGAATGTCCCGGAGGCTGTTCCAGAACATCTGACCTTCCTAAAAAGCCTTGGGCTTCCACAGCTCTCGGCCTCAGATGGACTCCTTCTCTCTGCCCCTTTCACCCCAGAGGAACTTTTGAAAGTCATCAGAGAAGCCCCTAAAGGGAAATGCCCTGGCCCGGACGGGCTACCCATCCCCTACTACAACGCTTTCCATGATATATTAATCCCTCACTTATTACCTATTTTCAATGCCTCTCTACAGGGTGTCCCTTTAACCGGAGATATGTCCAGAGCAGTTATCACAGTGATCCCTAAAGAGGGCAAAGACCACACTGTTTGTCCTAATTTCAGGCCCATCTCCTTACTCAATATAGACATGAAACTTTTGGCTAAACTCCTCGCCAACAGGTTAGCTAAACTCCTCCCAAACTTGATCCACAGAGATCAAGTTGGCTTTATCAAATACAGAGAAGGTAAGGACAACACGGCTAGGGTTCTCAACATCCTTCACCACGTCAAGAAACGGGCTCTGCCCCTAGTCCTTCTCAGCACAGACGCTGAAAAGGCCTTTGATAGGGTTAGTTGGCCATTTATGTATTCTGTTCTCCACTCCTTTAACTTCCCTCCTTACTTCATTAAAGCCGTACATGCCATGTACTTTAACGCGTCGGCCTCCGTTACCGTTAACGACACCTTGTCAACTCCCTTCCGGATAAGCAATGGCACACGCCAAGGGTGCCCCCTGTCACCCCTCCTATTTGTTTTGACCTTAGAGCCTTTATTGCAGTCTATTAGGTTGGATGAAGACATCCGAGGAATAGCCCTTGGAGACCAGCAACATAAAATACCCGCATTCGCGGATGACATGCTAATTATGATCCATAATCCCTCCAAGGCCCTTCCTAAGGTCTATAAGCACCTAGAATTCTTTGGCTCTTTATCTAACCTAAAGATCAACCACAACAAATAATTTATTATTTCCACGGGCATTTCCAGTGCCTTAAAGAAGGAGCTATCCCAAACTTCGCCATTTAACTGGTCCTCCCCTCACTTAACGTTTTTAGGAGTCAAACTCGGTACAGATCCTGGCCAATTTTTCAATCTAAACTATCTTCCCCTGCTCCAGAAAATTAAATCAGAATTGGGAACCTTGGATATTCCTATCCTCTCCTGGTTCGGGAGAAAGAATATACTAATGTCCCTAGTCATACCAAAACTGACTTACCTCCAACAGGCCCTACCGATACCTGTTCCATCTGCCTACTATGCGTCCCTCCGTTCTCTTTTTAGGTCCTTCATTTGGTCCGGTAAAAGGGCTAGGATAGCATATAAGGCTCTATCCTACTCAAAAGAAAGAGGGGGTATCGCACTACCGGATCCAGAATTATATGGTAGAGCTGTCCTGTTGGCGAGGATCGTGGATTGGGTGCGATGCCCTCCGCACAAATCGTGGGTTGCAATGGAGCAAGCCCTCCTTGGCCTAAATTTCTCAGCCTATCTGCTGGGCAAAATTTCCCCTGCACCTCTCAGTTCGGGCATATCTCCGGTTATAAAAGCTACTCTTCAGGCTTGGAACGCTTTGCAGAGATCCCCCTTTAGTATACCCCTTCCCTCTCCTATCCTGACAGTGGGAGATGTATTTAACTTAGCTCCTCCAGCACTAAGAGACAGTATACCACCCAAGATTAGACTTTCTAACATAAAAATTATTGACTTGTATCATGAAGGTTCCCTAATCTCCACAAATGAGATGCTCAAGCTACTGGACGTCTGCCCCTCACGATTTAACTTGATAGGTTATCTTAAATCTTATATGACCCGTCATGGGAGCTTGCAAAATCTCTTTAGACCCCTTACGTGGTTCGAGAGCTTCATTTCCCAGACAAAACCCCCACTTAAAATTATCTCCCAACTTTATAAAAAATTAAGAGACCCCCCTGCCTCACTGGTCCTTGCCTTTATCCGATTATGGGAGAAAGATCTACATAGGACCTTTCAGGAGGATGAAATTCAGAAAATCTATGTTTCTCCTCATACTGTTTCCAGATGCGTGAGGATACAAGAGAATAGTTTTAAAATTATCTCCAGGTGGTACAAAACCCCTGATAAAACGTGTTTGTTCTCTACCTCTGCTTTGGACATGTGCTGGAGGTGTTCGACAGAAAGGGGCACATACCTTCATATTTGGTGGTACTGCCCTAAAGTTCTCTCTTGGTGGGAATATATTTTCAGGCAAAGCAATCTGATTTGCGGAACCAACTACCCTGCCTCTCCAGAAATTGCCCTTCTGAACCTCTTCCCCAAAGCCCCTCACACTCCCCAGATAAAGCTCTTTAGATACCTATTATGTGCGGCCAAACTTCTTATCCCAACTATGTGGCTCTCTCAGGATCTTCCTTCCTGGGAACAATGGCTCCTCAGGATTGACCAGATCTATAGATTCGAGGAAATATCTTCCTGGGAGGAACGTTCCCACCACAAGTTTGAGAAAGTGTGGAAGGACTGGAAACACTTCAGAGGTTATATCCCCTGATTCCTCTCATTTATCTCTCTTCCCTCACGGGAATTCAGTGTTGGATCTGTTATGTAGATGCTGGGACAGCTTGTCTTCCTGCTTCAGGGTTGGATCTCAACCTCAATACTATACAGGATGTCCGTATTGATATAGATAGTCCATTACTTCTGTTCTCTGCCCCATATAGCTGTCATAGCTGTCAAAAAATGACCATTTGTTGTTTGTTCTCCCTCCCCCACCTCCCCCCCTTTATTGATGTAAAGCCTTCTGTTAATAGTAATGTACTATATCTGATGAACCTACTTTGAAGGCTACTGGTAGCTGTTGACTTTTCTTATTTGCTGATCATATGTAACGATAATTTTACTCAATAAAGAGTTGAACTTAAAAAAAAAAAAAAAAAATTCACCTTTCCGGGACCCTTGGTGTTGTACGTGGCTGGGTGGAGGAAGAAACCTTCAATGACATCAACGGGACATGGCTAGCTTGGTATCCAACCTTGTGCAAATGGAAAGTTTGTGGTTGGGCAAATGGACTGTTTGCGGTGGTTTGCGGTGCATTAAAAGGGGAGTTTGGTCTGTCAATATCTGTGAAGCGGGCGTAACCCTTACACTACCTGATTGATACAACATCATACCTGATTGTATACACACACTGGATGTTTTAAACCACGTTGTTAAAAAAAAATAAAAATGATTGTTAGGTGATTTATGCCCTTTATGGATTAAAATCCAACTCTGCGTCAACTATGTAATTTTCCATGGGAGTTTTGCCATGGATCCCCCTCCGGCATGCCACAGTCCAGGTGTTAGTCCCCTTGAAACAACTTTTCCATCACTATTGTGGCCAGAAAGAGTCCCTGTGGGTTTTAAAATTTGCCTGCCCATTGAAGTCAATGGCGGTTCGTCCAGTTCGCCCGTTCGCGAACATTTGCGAAAATTCGCGTTCGCTGATCGCGAACGGAAAATTTTATGTTTGCAACATCTCTAGTGATTAACCAGTTGCCCCCAAAAAACTGATTGAAGCAGGGGTGCTATATACCAATAATATATTTTCTATGTAGTGCATTTAGGTAGTGCAGCATCTGTCTGCGGTTTTGCTGCGTTACCGCATCTAGACAGATTGAAAAAAAACTATTTGAAGAAATTATTTCTACTGGTGTGATTAACCAGTTGCCCCCCAAAAAATGATTGAAGCAGGTGTGCTATATACCAATAATATTCTTTCTATATAGTGCATTTAGGTAGTGCAGCATCTGTCTGCGGTTTTGCTGCGTTACCGCATCTAGACAGAGTGAAAAACACTATTTGAAGAAATAATTTCTACTGGGGTGATTAACCAGTTTCCCCCAAAAAAACTGATTGAAGCAGGGGTGCTATATACTACTTATATACTTTCTATATAGTGCATTTAGGTTGTGAGGCATTTGTCTGTGGTACTGCTGTGTTACCGCATCTAGACAGAGTAAAAAACACTATTTGAAGAAATAATTACTACTGGTGTGATTAACCAGTTTCCTCCCCAAAAACTAATTAAAGAAGGGGTGCTATATACCAATTATATACTTTCTATATAGTGCATTTAGGTAGTGCGGCATTTGTCCGCGGTACTGCTGCGTTACCGCATCTAGACAGAGTAAAAAACACTATTTGAAGAAATAATTTCTACTGGTGTGATTAACCAGTTGCCCCCCCCAAAAAACTGATTGAAGCAGGGGTGCTATATTTTAATAATATACTTTCTATACAGTGCATTTAGATAGTGCAGCATTTGTCTGCGGTTTTGCTGTGTTACCGCTTCTAGAGAGAGTGAAAAACACTATTTGAAGAAATAATTTCTACTGGTGTGATTAACCAGTTGCCCCCCAAAAAACTGATTAAAGCAGGGGTGTAATATACCTTCTTCCACAAATACTGCTTTTCTATAGGGACTTTTGTCACAGGGTCATTTTGAAAATGACAGGCAGAGGAAGAGGCAGGCCATTCCGCAGGGATGGTAGGAGTCGGGCAGGTGCACCAGGCCGCAGCCTAAGTGGGAAGTTGCAGAAGGTGCGTGCAATTACATCAAAGAACGCACCAGACTTGGTTGAGTGGCTCACTCAGCCTTCTGCTTCTGCACCCTCATCATCCTCTCTATCTGCACCCTCTTCACTCTCTGCTGTGTGCACCCCCAAATACACCACCATCCTATCCCCTCTGCTCGAGTCAGAGGAATTATTTTTCCATCCATTACAAGACCTTACCGATGCACAGCCATTCTTGGCATCAGATCAGGAAGAGGAGGTAGCAACAGCCACCACCCAGCGGTCTGACGACAGTACCCAGATGAGCCCAAGGGGGTGGTCCCTGCTGTTGCTGCCTACTCCGAGATCTCTAATGTTAGTGGTGGCGAAGGTGACGAATCCGATGATGACCTGTCGATGGACGTCACATGGGTGCCCACAAGAGAGGAAGAGGAGGGGAGTTCAGAGGTAGAGACGGAGCAGCAGATAGGAAGGAGAAGGAGCAGAAGCAGGCAGAACTTACAGTGCACAGGAGGCAAAAAGCAGACTGCTAATGTATCTGGAAGAAGCAATCCACCATGCACGGTCACATCTGGCGCTCCCAGGACGCCAGCACATGGCTCCGCAGTGTGGGCTTTTTTTAACGTGTCAGCTGCTGACAATAGTGTTGCCATCTGCAGCCCGTGCTGTCAATGCATAGGTCTCGGTAAGCCCAAAACTCACCTAGGGACGACCGCCTTAAGAAGGCACCTGTCCTCCCATCACCGAGCCCAGTAGAAGCAATACTGTTAGAACCCACAAATCCACACTCCCGTTCCTGCCTCTTCTCCTTCTCCTCTCTCCTCCCAGTTGTCCTCTACTCCACCTTCCACCGTGCCATCATCGCGTTCATGTGGCAAAAGGCAGGCCTCCTTGCCACAAATGTTCGAGCGAAAAAAGATGATGACCCTGGATAACCCTCTTGCCCAGCGGCTGATCGCTGGCTTGTCAGAACTGCTAGCCCGCCAACTACTGCCATATAAACTGGTGGACTTGGAGGCCTTTATAAAATTTGTGGCCATAGGAACACCACAATGGAAGGTCCCCGGAGGGAAATATTTCTCCCAGAAGGGCATCCCAGAGCTATATGGCCACGTTCAGCGGCAAGTGAATGTATCTCTGGCACACAGTGTCGGTGCCAAGATACATCTGACCACAGACACATGGTCTAGCAAATACGGGCAGGAAAGGTACATAACTTTTACTGCCCATTGGGTGAACCTTCTGGCGGCTGTCAAGCATGTAACCCGTGGCACCCATGTGGATTTGGTGTTACCGCCACGGATTGCATGCAGGCCTGCCTCTTCTTCTCCTCCTACTCCATCCTCCGTCTCCTCCTCGACTGACTCCTCCTTTTCCACTGCTACCGTCTCTTCTGCTGCGCCCCACAAGCTCCCCAGAACCTATTCGACGTGCCAGGTGAGACGTTGCCATGCTGTGCTGCGGCTGTTGTGCCTGGAAGCCAAGAGCCACACCGTTCCTGCACTGCTTTCAGCTCTGCAGTCACAGGCCGATCAGTGGCTAACCCTGCTCAATTTGACAGTTGGTAAAGTGGTGTGCGACAACGGTGCCAATATGCTGAGCGCGCTGAAACAGGGCAAAATGACACACGTGCCGTGCATGGCTGTCATGGAACCATGAACCAGACGTACAACAAGAGATAAGTGGAAAATAAGAAGGTTTTATTAAAGAGCAAGCCGTAGCAAAGTCCGAACGGATGGCTAAACCGAAGCAGGGTCTTGCGGAGACAGAGGTCAGGAACCAGAAGGGTAGTCAGACGAAGCCAGGAACAGGAACCAACGGGGTAGTCAGACGAAGCCGGAATCAGGAACCAACGGGGTAGTCAGACGAAGCCGGAATCAGGAACCAACGGGGTAGTCAGACGAGGCCAGGATCAGGAACCAGAAGCAGCAGCAGTCTTGGAAGCATGTGAACACAGGAGGACCAAGCAAGGAACTGAAGCCACAGACCTCCTATATATATGAGCTAGGCATCCAGCTCCTCCCAGTGGGAAGGAGGAGCCGCAGGGTGGGAGGCTACAAGAAAACCCAGAAACCAAGATGGCCGCCAGCACATGTCAAACGAAGGGAACAGCAAGGAGGTAAGACCATGACAGTACCTCCCCCTCAAGGGCCCCTCCTCCGCGGAGTAAGGAACGGTTTCTGAGGGAAGCGTGCGTGGAAGGCTCGGAGCAAGACAGGAGCATGGACATCTGCGGAGGGAACCCAGGAACGCTCCTCTGGACCATAACCACGCCAATGGACCAAAAACTGCACCCGGCCGCGGACCAGGCGTGAGTCCAGGATATTGCTCACCTCATACTCCTCACGATTGCCCACTTGGACCGGACGAGGCCGAGGAATCGAGGAAGTGAAACGATTACACACCAGTGGCTTCAACAGGGAGACATGAAACACGTTGGAGATCCGCATGCCAGGAGGAAGCGCAAGGGCATAGGCTACCGGGTTTACCCTGCGAAGCACTCGGAAGGGACCAACAAAGCGAGGCGCCAGCTTGGGAGTGGGCACTCGAAGGTTGAGGTTGCGGGTGGACAACCATACGCGGTCTCCGACCTGGTAGGAAGGAGCGGGCGCTCGTCTGCGATCAGCCTGGAGTTTCTGGCGCTGCGCAGAGACCTCAAGGGACCTCTGGATCTGTACCCAAGAAGCACGTAGGACGGAAAGGTGATCCTCCACAGCCGGAATATCCTGGGGAGAGAATACCTCCGGTAACACGGCAGGTTGGAACCCATAATTGGCCATGAAGGGAGACGTCCCAGAGGAAGAGTTCACCGCCGTGTTCCTGGCAAACTCAGCCCAAGGCAGGAGGTCAACCCAATTGTCTTGGTGATCGGAGACATAGCAACGAAGGAATTGCTCCAAGGCCTGATTGGATCGTTCTGCGGCCCCATTGGACTGAGGGTGGTAGGCCGAGGAGAAAGAGAGATGAATCCCCAACTGGGAGCAAAAGGCGCGCCAGAACCTGGACACAAACTGACTCCCCCGATCCGACACAATCTCCTTGGGCAAACCGTGCAACCGGAAGACCTCCCTGGCAAAAATCGAGGCCAACTCTTGTGCAGAGGGTAACTTCTTGAGAGGAACACAGTGGCACATTTTGGAAAACCGATCCACAATCATGAGAATGACCGTATGGCCTCGGGATGCAGGGAGGTCCACAATGAAATCCATCCCCAGGTGTGACCATGGACGCTCCCCGGTGGCTATGGGTTGCAAAAGGCCCAACGGAAGGTGCCGAGGGGACTTACTCTGGGCACAAACGGAGCATGCCGCTACATATGCGGCGATGTCGGAACGTAGAGAAGGCCACCAGAACAGACGTGAAACCGCCCAGGACAGCTGATTCTTTCCAGGGTGCCCCGCGGCCTTGGAGTTATGGTAGGTTCGCAACAACCGAGTGCGCAACTCCTCAGGCACAAAACATCTGCCGTTGGGTCTCCCAGAGGGAGCACCAGATTGAGCCGCCAAAATCTGCTCACCCAGAGGAGAAGTCAGGCTGGTGCGAATAGCGGCCAGGATCTGATTCGGGGGTATGACCGTAGTCGGAATCGACTCCTCCCCGGACAGCTCGGAGTACTGCCGTGATAAGGCATCCGCTCTGATGTTCTTGGAGCCGGGTAGGTAGGAGACCACGTAATTAAAACGTGACAAGAACAGAGCCCATCTGGCCTGACGTGGTGTCAATCTCTTGGCCTCAGAGAGGTAGGTCAGATTCTTGTGGTCCGTCAGGATGAGAACCGGAACCACCGAGCCCTCGAGCAAGTGCCTCCATTCTTTAAGGGCCTGCACAATGGCCAATAACTCCCTGTCACCAATCTGATAGTTGCACTCCGCGGAAGACAGTTTCCGGGAGTAAAACCCACAAGGAAGCAGAGGACCCTCTGGTGTTCTACGCTGAGACAGGAGGGCGCCTACTCCCGTCTCAGACGTGTCCACCTCGAGGACAAAAGGCAACCCAGGGTTGGGATGCGACAGAATCGGAGCCGACACAAAGGCGGACTTTAGAGCCTCAAAAGCTCGGATGGCCTCGAGCGGCCAGACCTGAGGATTACTGCCCTTCCTGGTCAGATCCGTGAGAGGCTTGGCTAGCATGGAAAAGTCCCTGATGAACTTCCGATAATAATTGGCGAAGCCCAAAAAGCGCTGCAGGGCACGAAGCCCACTGGGCTGGGGCCACTGTAAGACAGCCGAAACCTTCTCAGGATCCATGGAGAACCCCTCAGCGGAAATGATGTAACCTAAGAAGGTTACCTGGGATCGGTGAAATTCGCATTTCTCAAGCTTACCGAACAGCTTGTTCTCTCGTAAGCGTTGCAACACTCGTCTGACATCCAGAATGTGGGCCTCCATGGATGCAGAATATACCAAGATGTCATCCAAATAGACCACCACACACTGCTGCAACAGGTCACGGAAAACATCGTTGATGAATTCCTGGAAGACTGCGGGCGCATTGCACAACCCAAAGGGCATAACCAAGGATTCATAATGACCGGTCCTGGTGTTAAACGCGGTCTTCCACTCATCGCCCGCCTTGATCCTTACCAGGTTATATGCCGCCCTCAGGTCGAGTTTGGTAAAGACCGTGGCCCCTTTGAGGCGATCGAACAGCTCGGAAATCAAGGGTATCGGGTAAGCGTTCTTGATCGTGATGCGATTGAGACCCCTGTAATCGATGCAAGGCCTCAACTCGCCGCCCTTCTTTTTCACAAAGAAAAATCCAGCCCCTGCCGGGGACGAGGATTTGCGAATGTGTCCGCGTGAAAGCGCCTCCCTCACGTACTCCTCCATGGCCTCATTCTCCGCTACCGACAGTGGATAGACTTTGCCACGAGGAGGAACGGCACCTGATTGTAACTCTATGGCACAATCGTATGGGCGGTGCGGAGGTAGGGCAACCGCGCGCACCTTATCGAATACATCCCGGTACTCTTCGTATTCAGGAGGCAACAGAGAGTCCGAGGAAGTACACAGCAACTTGACAGGCCCATGGATGCAACTAGCCCCACACTGCGGTGACCACGAGAGGATCTCGACCGATCTCCAATCGAAAGTCGGATTATGCTTCTGGAGCCAGGGGTACCCCAAGACCACCGAGTAGTGTGGAGACGAAATAACCTGGAGACAGACCGACTCTCTGTGAACGGCACCAATGGCCATCCCCACTGGAAGGGTCTCATGAGTCACGTGTGGCGGCAGAAGGGGTCTGCCGTCTATCGCCTCAAGAGCCAGTGGGGAACCTCGAGGCTGCAGAGGAATGGAATTGGCGGCAACGAACACTCTATCAATGAACAAACCACCAGCACCAGAGTCCACCAACGCCTGGGTCGTCACCGAGCCCCCGACCCAGGAGAGGACAACCGTGATCAGTGGTTTGTCAACACGGGAAATCGGGGACGAGGAGACTCCACCCAAGATCTGCCCCCGACAGGACCTCAGGTGCGAGCGTTCTCCCGGACGGTTCGGACATGCCAACCGAAAATGCCCACCGAGACCACAGTACATGCATCGGCCCTCGCGTCTCCGGAGTACCCTCTCCCCCTCAGACAGGCGAGCAAACCCCCGCTGCATGGGTTCACCCCCAGACAAGTCATCCCCAGGAGGCGTGGGAGGAGAGGGAGGCACGGGTGGGACAGCAAACGTAGGCGCCAATCTGTTAGGAGACCTCCGCAGGCTCTCCTTAAAGGAAGGTCTCTCCCTGAGTCTGGTGTCAATCAAAATCAGGAAAGAAATAAGAGACTCGAGCTCCACTGGTAGGTCCTTAGCTGCAACCTCATCCTTCAAGGCATCCGAGAGACCATGAGAGAAAGCAGCGACCAGAGCCTCATTATTCCAGCCCACCTCTGCTGCCAGGGTACGAAACTCAATGGCGTATTCAGCTACGGATCGTGAACCCTGTCTGATGGACATAAGGAGCTTCGCAGCAGAGGCAGCACGAGCCGGCACATCGAATACCTTCCGAAGAGAAGCAACAAAACCGGAAAACTCGGCAACCACCGGATTGTTGTTCTCCCATAAAGGGCTGGCCCAGGCCAAGGCCTTGTCCGAGAGCAGCGAGATCAAGAAGCCCACCCTTGATCTCTCAGTAGGAAAGGCATGTGGCAGCAACTCGAAGTAAATGCCCACCTGGTTAAGGAAACCTCGGCACTGAGTTGGCTCTCCCCCAAAGCGCTGTGGAAGGGGGGCAGAACCGGTCATACCCTGAAACACCACAGGCGCAGCAACAGGTGTCAGGGTAGACTCTGGCGCAACAACCGGAGCGGCAGTAGGAGCGGGCCCAGGAGCGACAACCGACCCATCGGCAACGGAAGCTAAATGAGCCGTGCGTTCAAGCAGGGTTTGCAACGCCACAGCGAACCGACCCAACAGGTGATCCTGCTGATCAAGTCTGGCAACCAGCGTAGGTAGCGAGGGTGGCCCTGTACCGTCAGAATTCATGGCTTGGTCCTAATGTCATGGAACCATGAACCAGACGTACAACAAGAGATAAGTGGAAAATAAGAAGGTTTTATTGAAGAGCAAGCCGTAGCAAAGTCCGAACGGATGGCTAAACCGAAGCAGGGTCTTGCGGAGACAGAGGTCAGGAACCAGAAGGGTAGTCAGACGAAGCCAGGAACAGGAACCAACGGGGTAGTCAGACGAAGCCGGAATCAGGAACCAACGGGGTAGTCAGACGAAGCCGGAATCAGGAACCAACGGGGTAGTCAGACGAGGCCAGGATCAGGAACCAGAAGCAGCAGCAGTCTTGGAAGCATGTGAACACAGGAGGACCAAGCAAGGAACTGAAGCCACAGACCTCCTATATATATGAGCTAGGCATCCAGCTCCTCCCAGTGGGAAGGAGGAGCCGCAGGGTGGGAGGCTACAAGAAAACCCAGAAACCAAGATGGCCGCCAGCACATGTCAAACGAAGGGAACAGCAAGGAGGTAAGACCATGACAATGGCACACGTCCTGAACTTAGTTGTGCAGCGATTCGTTGCCAAATACCCCGTGGTCCATGACGTCTTGCGGCAGGCCAGGAAAATCCCTGGCCATTTTAGAAGATCTTACACGGCCATGGCTCGCCTTGCTAACATTCAGAAGTACACGACCTGCCAGTCAGACATTTGATTTGTGACTTCCCAACGCGATGGAACTCCACCTTTTTTATGCTTGATAGGTTGCTCCAGCAGAAACATGCAGTTAATGACTACCTGTACAAACTCTGCGGCAGGACAGGTTCTGGGGTGGCAACATACTTAGACCCCCGGTACAAACACAAAATGTTACCACCATCACAGAGGGCTGATAGAATGCCGCACTTCCAGACTTTACTTCGAGAAATGCTGCATTCTGCTTTTGAGGGCACTGGCAGAGGAATTTCCACTCATAGAGAAACAGTTGCGGGGGTACCAATCCAACAGCACATGCAAGAATAGAGCGTTTTGAAATGTGTGTGAGATCATTCTTGCAGCCAACCCATCGATAGCTGTCTTCCGGATCCAGCCTCAGGGAATGCCTAGACAGACAGGTGTCCGACTATATCGGGTTAATGGCTGATGTGGACGCTCTGAGAAGCGATGAACCTCTGGACAACTGGGTGTGCAGGCTTGACCTGTGGCCAAAGCTGGCACAATTTGCCATGGAACTGTTGGCTTGCCCCTCATCCAGTGTCCTGTCTGAAAGTATATTCAACGCAGCAGGGGGGATCGTGACCGATAAGCGCACTCAACTAGCTCATGACAGTGTAGACACCTCACATTTCTAAAAATGAATGAGGCATGGATCTTGAAGAAATTCAACATATGTGACGAGTCAACCACGTTTGATTGAATTTCCTCATGACGGCCCACAAGTAATCGCCACCACCCAGAACAAATCATGGTCCCTGTCTTTGGTAAATTCAACGGCATAAAAGGCCTTTTATGTCCGTTGAATGCCTAATTTTTGTGGCCTGTACTGGCCAACAGTTACATATTTATCCTGTGACCGCCTAATGTACCTCCAGCCACAGAATCCAAAGTTCTTTCCTGTCAAGTAAATGCCTATTGGATAATTTTTGGGGCCTGTACTGGCCGACAGTTACATTTTAATCCTGTGACCGCCTAATGTACCTACAGCCACAGTATCCAAAGTTTTTTGCTGTCAGGTGAATGCCTATTGGCTAATTTTTGGGGCCTGTTCTGGCCAACAGTTACATTTTAATCCGATGACTGCCTAATGTACCTCCAGCTAGGGGTAGGCCATATGGCCTAAAATCTATATTGCGATATAATTTTAAGCATGTGCGATATATATCGCAATATATTCTATATTTCGGGGTGGTAAACTTTTTATTTTTTATTTTTTTATTTAATAACTATTAGCCTCCTTAGGGGCTAGAACTCTTGTCCTATTCACCCTAATATATCTCTATTAGAGTGACTAGGATCTCACACTCTCCCTGCTGCTCTGTGCATAGTACACACAGCAGCAGGGAGCCGACTATGGCAGTCAGGGCTTCGGTAGCGACCTGGCTGCCATGGTAATCGATCGGAGCCCCGTGATTACACTGCTGGGGCTCCGATCAGAAGCTGCCATCCTGGGGCCACTGCCACCAATGATTTAATCGTGTTGAGGGGGGGAGCAATTAATATAATACTTCGAAGAGGGGGAGTAGAAGGGAGGGGCTGTGGCCACTGCGCCACCAATGAATATAGTTAATATGCCCGAATACAAACGTAGCCTGCATGTGCCCGCCATATCCCATACCTAGCCTCTAATACTGCGTGCCGTGATCCGCCGCAGTTAACCCCTCAGGACCTGAGGGGTTAATTGCGGCAGATCACGGTGCACAGTAATAGAGGCCGGGTATGGTATATGGCCGGCATATGCAGGCTACGTTTGTATTCAGTCCCTCCCCTCCTTCTCCTCTCTGTTCTCATTGGTGGCGCAGTGGCCACAGTCCCTCCCCTCCTCCTCCTCTCTGTTCTCATTGGTGGTGCAGTGGCCACAGTTTCTCCCCTCCTCCTCCTAGTCTGTTCTCATTGTTGGTCAGCGGCAGTCGCACACAGTGGGGAGGGAGGGACTCTCTCCTTCTCCACTGTGCCGGCTCAGGAGAACATGGTGAGTGCCGAGAGCGGCGCATGCCATGTTCTACTGCGATCTGCCATATGGCGATATAAACGAAATCTCTATCGTTGGCCAGATTTATATTGTTTATATTGCATATCATCTATATCGCCCACCCCTATTTCCAGCCAAAGAATCCAAAGTTCTTTGCTGTCAGGTGAATGCCTATTGGCTCACTATGCAGAGGTGTTTTCCGGTCAATGTATGGCGGTGGTATCTAATATCTGTTGGCCATAACTGCATCCCTTTCCCTGCCTACGACATCCTTTTTTAGACCTGGCATGAGCGGGAAAATATGAAGATTGTGGTGCTAAGGACCTGTGCGCCACAATCTGTGCCAGAAATACGCCTAAGGGTACTTTCACACTAGCGTTTTTCTTAGGGCCCTTTCACACTTGCGTTGTCCGGATCCGGCATAGCGTTCCGTCGTCGGGGCTCTATGCCGGAAGAATCCTGATCAGGATTATCCTAATGCATTCTGAATGGAGAGAAATCCGTTCAGGATGCATCAGGATGTCTTCAGTTCCGGACTGGAACGTTTTTTGGCCGGAGAAAATACCGCAGCATGCCATCCGTGCGGCTCCCCGGGCGCTCCAGAGTGACGTCAGGGCGCCCCAAGCGCATGGATCACGTGATCACATGGAACACGTCATCCATGCGCACGGGGCGCTCTGACGTCATTCTGGAGCGCCCCGGGAGCCACACGGACTGTAAGTATACCGCTCCCCGCTCCTACTATGGCAACCAGGACATTAATAGCGTCCTGGGTGCCATAGTAACACTGAACGCATTTTGAAGACGGCTCCGTCTTCAAATGCTTTCAGTACACTTGCGTTTTTCCGGATCCGGCGTGTAATTCCGGCAAGTGGAGTACATGCCGGATCCGGACAACACAAGTGTGAAAGGGCCCTTATCCGGCGCTGAGTTCCGTCCTCGGGGCTCAAATCCGGAAAATAACTGATCAGTTTTATCCTAATGCATTCTGAATGGAGAGTAATCCGTTCAGGATGCATCAGGATGTCTTCAGTTCAGTCTTTTTGACTGATCAGGCTTTTCAGAAAACCGTAGCATGTTGTATTTTTACCTCCGGCCAAAAATCCAGAACACTTTGACTGAACGCCGGATCCGGCTTTTTTCCTATTTACTTGCATTAACGCCGGATCCGGCACCGTGTGTTCTGCCAAACCGGATCCGGCTTTTGCATGTTAAACCCGAAAAAAGTGAAAGAAAGTTAAAGTCCATAAATGGCGGATCCGTTTTTTCCAATGCATTTTTTCATTGTGATCAAAATCCTGATCAGGATTCAAATGTAATCCGTTTTCACACGTTTTTCCGGATCCGGAGGGCAGTTCCGGTGTCGGAATTGAATGCCGGATTCAAACAATGCTAGTGTCAAAGTAGCCTTACATAGACGTATTTATATATAATAAATGATCACCTAATTGTATTATCATTCGGGGGTAGGGATAATATCTTTATATTATATAGATTCTAGTGTATTATACTGTGCCCTGTATTTCCCAGTAGAAAATGATCCTTGGGAAACACAGTCCTCATCCCTGACCACCAGGACCAGGTAGGGATCTGTCAGTACATGGCGACCTCCCCTCTCCGCCACGCTGCTCTGCTGTGTACTGGTGCTTATTCTAACACTAGGGCTGGGTTCACATCCTATTTTTGTTATCCATTTAATGCATAGCAAAAATGTATGCGTTAACAGATGCATCAGACTGATGCCGTACAGTTGCGTTCGTTCACCATACAGTTCCATGGTAGAAATAAAATTTACGTTAACGTATGCATTTTTTTTAAATAGACTCTGCAGGATACAAAAACGTGGAGTGATGCACATTTGTATACCTCAAACCGATAGGAAATAACATTTTTCTAGGCTCCAGCAGGGCACATTTTTGAGAATTTCCCATTAAGACGCATAAAAATGGCTCCTGATTAAAATACATATTTTTTGTGGGAATTTTTGCCAATGATTCCCCTCTGGCATGTCACTGTCCATGTTGTGGGACTATTTGTGCACTTCTGCAAAGTATTTGGTGACTGCAAATCTGACCTGAAGGTTTTTCAGGTTTGCCTGCCATTAAAGAGAATGGGGTTCGCCGCAAACTTGCGGTTCGCAAACATTTGATCGCGTTTGCAAACCGTCCCAGCCAATGTTCTTCCATGACTAATCTTCAGCAGTGTGTCACACACCATAGCACATAGCAGCAAGGCGATTTAAAGGGTTTGTCCCAAGATTGAAACATATGCCTTATCTACGGGATAAGGGATAAGTGTCTAATCTGTGGGTTCTAAACTGGAAGTAAAGCAGGACCGGCACTAATAGTAGAACCATTATGGTATAGAAAGTATATTAGATAGGCCGAATGCACACGGCCGTTTTTCACGGCCGTGAGCGGTCCGTAGAACCGCGGCCTGGATTCCTGGTCAGAGCAGGAGCGCACGGCGTCATTGGTTGCTATGATGCCGTGCGCTCCCTGCTGCCGCCGCAATGCAGTAATACACTGGTATGATCTATACCAGTGTATTACTGTACTGTGCCGGCAGCAGGGAGCGCACGGCGTCATAGCAACCAATGACGCTGTGCGCTCCTGCTCTCAGCAGGAATCCAGGCCGCGGTTCCACGGACTGCTCACGGCCGTGAAAAACGGCCGTGTGCATTCGGCCTAAGTGGAATCAATTTTAATTTCCAGCACCAAACAACTTTTTATCTGGCAAACTGACTCCTTTAAGATTAGCACAGTCAAAAAGTCATATAGGCTGCAGATAGTCTACTTATACTGAGAAAACCTGGAGGAACAAGAGTTGTAGGAATGTGATTAAAAGTTAGTTAATTTAATTTAAAATACAATGGAAGCAAAATACTGGTGAATTTAACTCTAAATAATCCTGTTATATCAATAGCAGTAATCAACAATAGCAAAACATTCATCAAAAAAGTATCTGCCCCCACAGTCCCATACCATGGTGCCATCCATGCTTATCATTTATAACAATCAGGTACAACGTAAAGAAGAGCACAGACATATTAGTGTGCATGTTGTCAGTCTAATACCTTAGGGATACAATTACTCTACCATCCCTTTGAGTGCAGAAATCTTACGTATATGATTGGGAGTGAAAGATTGAAAATTGCAGGCACTGTTGTCCTCAATTGTACCTGATGGATAAACCACATTCTGGAGGAAGATGGATTCTTGTCTCTAATGGACTTTTAGAGGCCTGTCATTCTTTCCCTCCCACTGATGTTCTCTGTCAGCACCGATTTTCTCCCCAGCAGTACTGTCTATAGGACCAGAGCGTCTCAATAGTAATTTAGAGGACATAAAACACCACATAAACCAAACTCATATACCCCCACCCCTGTATTCCTACCAGAACAAATTTTATCATTGCATATACAGTATTTATCCTTGTGGGGCTCCAGTTTCATGAAATTCTAAGAAAAAATTAACTTTAGAATCCAACATTTCCAGTAGCAAGAACTAAGGAACATACAAATGCATACATTTTTTTCCCCCTAATAAACGGTGCAGTAAAAGCTAACATTTTTCACCATCAAACTGCATCCTCCATAATAACAGTCAAAACTGAATGTTTGACATCTTTGCTAACTTTTTTAAGGCGTTTTTATTAACAAATTTTTAATGTTACATACAGAAAACCCCAACGTCCCCTTTCCCTCTCCCTACATAATATCCTGAAGATGCTCTCCATCCGCCACACCCCTCACCTCCCGACCACACCATCATTTCAGCATGCCAAATACATGCCCCTCCCCCCCAGAGCTCCCATCAATGCGCTTGAATGAAAACATTGATCTTATTGATAAGCGTACTTTTGTTATCCGACCCGTCTTCCCTTAATTAAAAAGTGTATTGACATTCCCTAAGCCCCACAAGAGGCCGCCAATCATGGAGCCAAATGCACACATCAGGCATTAGTACCCTCACACCAGTCCCAAGCGTTATCTCTGAAGTTTCCTGGACGCCAGCCCTGGGGCATCAATCCAGGTAGCCCAGAGCTTTTCAAATTTGGTTAGAGCATCCCTTTTTCTATAAACCCCACGTTCCAAATTGACTAGCCAATTAATCTTGGCTATATATTCAGTTCTACTAGGACTACACTCGTCCAGCCAATGCTGGGCAATCAGTTTACGAGCCATATATAACATTCTGGCCACAGCTACTTTTCTAGGCTCAGTGATTGGCAGGTCTTCCACGTATCCCAACACACAAACAAATAGGGTCACATCCAATGTAACTTCATATAGAGAATCAATAAGATGCAGCACAGCATGGCAAAAGCCTTCCATGGCTGAGCACTACCACAGCATGTGTAATTTGCCCGCATCCTCCTCCCCTCATGGAGGAAATTTGGAGTCCAAACGGAGTCCTATATTAAACAGAAACTCAGGGGTTTTATAAACCCCATGGATCAGGTGGGCTTCACAGAATGAGAGCTGTGGAGTCCTTTCCAATATCTCCTCCATTGGTTTTTCTCTAATGGCCCCATCTCTACTTCCCACTTTGTCCTACTGTTCATTTGGTATTCTTGCAGAAATTGGTCCAATATAGCCTGATAGAGCAGGGAAATAACTCCAGATGAAGAATTCCTCCAGTCTACCAGGGCAATAATTTTTTGATGTACAGAGCTCAACATCCCATCATCATAGTCAGCCCGGAACGCATGGCGCAACTGTGAGTACCTATAAAAGTCTGATGATGGTAAGCCAGTTTCCCTCTGAATTTGGTCATAAGTTTTAAGATCATTTTGATCAATAAGTTGATGAACTCTGGTAATACTTCTATGACGCCACCCCCATACCCTGCAGGGAGCCCAGATGTGGCAACCATGGAGTGTCCCATATGAAAGTATACTGTGTGATGCCCTTATGCCTTGTATGTCCCTCACTTTCTGCCACGTCTTATGTAGGAGGAGTAGTGTAGGGAGTGCCAGACCTGACATTTTCAGCTTATCTGCCTCTAATGCTTCATACAGGAATCCTCTTAGTAACCTATTTTAGGTATCTCCCTCCCCCTTTCCCAACCCTGCATATGCAGAAGTTGAGAGGCTAGAAAGTGCACCCATGAATTTGGAAGAGCCAATCCCTCATCAGTTTTACTCCTTCGCAGTGTCTCCAGCGCCAAGCCCCCTTTCCATATGAGCTCCCTAAACAATTTATTTATTGAGTGAAAAAACCTGAGAGGTAACCATATGGGGGAATTATGCAGCAGATAAAGTAGCTGTGGCATCCAGATCATCTTAATAAGATTTATTTGTTGTACCACTGACAGCAGTAGCTTGGACCATACATGCATTTTCTGTTTAAATCTGCCTATGAGGGTGGATAAATTCAGCTTCTCATATTCTGTGAGTCTCCTAGACACCACCACCCCTAAATACTTAAATTCACTTACCACTTGCAGTCCTGTCTGAGTATAAGTCACAGAATCGTGCACATTATCTATAGGGAGGAGGGACGATTTGCTCCAATTTACAACCAAGCTGGAGTAGCGCCCAAAAGCACCAATCAACTCCATAACCTCCAGTAGGTACTCCCTAGCCTCGGCCAGGAACAGCAAGGCATTGTTTGCATATAATGCAATTTTCTCCTGTGACCCGTCTTGGCTAAACCCTGTAATCCCGTCAATACTCCTGATAATAGCCGCCAAGGGCTCAATGGCCAGGGCAAACAGTAACGGAGATAAAGGGCAACCTTGCCTGGTTCCCGTGTGTAGACGGAATCCCTCTGATAAACATCCGTTTACCTGTACCCGCGCTGTAGGCATGCCATATAGCAGCCGCACCCAAGCTATAAAACTATTCCCCATCCCCAACCCAAACTTCTCTAGCACCTTCCACAGATACTCTCACTCAATTTTATCAAATGCCTTAGTGGCATCCAGGGAACAGATTACCCTATCCCTTGGGTTGTCCACTGGAATCTGCATATTAAGATTTAGACGTCTGATATTAACCACCGTGGACTTATCTCACAAAAATCTAGACTGATCCATCTGTATAATGGAGGATATGACCTTAGAGAGGTGCATAGCCAGCACCTTAGCCAATATCTTTATGTGTGTGGGCAACAATGATATAGGTTGGTAGGAATCCAGGAGGAGAGGGTTTTTTCCCGGCTTAGGGAGAACAAATATAATAGCCTCCTGCATGGATGCCAGAAGCGCCCCCTTCTCCAAAGCTCCTGATAAACTTCAGCAACTGAGGTAGTAAAATATCTTCAAACTTCTTTCTACCGCAGCCCATCAGTACCCGGTGATTTATTATTAGCGATGGAAGATACTGCTTCCTCAATTTCTATCAGTTGTAGCAGACCATTAAGGTACGCTCTATCTGAATCTGACAGCCTAGGCAAGGGTACTCCATGTAAATATGATGCTATGTCATCTCTATTACAACCTATACATGCCTGATACAAATTGACATAAAGGAGCCAAGACAGACACTATTGCCTGGCTATCCACAATTCCGTTCCATCCACCCCCCTGTAAAGCAGTTACATATGCCGACGTGGACTGTGCCCTAGCCACAAGGGCTAGTAGGTGGCTCGCCTTCTCCCTTTATCATAATACTTCTGTCGCTGAAAGGATTGCTTTGTACGGGCAAGTTCCACAACATGTGAGTTATATGCATCCTGTGCCTCCTTCCAGACAGATAAAGACAGCTGATCGCACTTCTCCGCAAAGTTCACCTCTGTCACCCGAACCCGGTCCCTCAATAATTCTCCAAACTGTCGACTTTTAAGTTTGGCTCTACTAATTCCCTGAATGGGCAAGCCTTCATGGCGTCCCATACCACTCCGCCCGCGGCTGAGCCTGCATTCAAATTAAAATACTCCTGGATAGTAGAACAAATATATGAACAGTCAATTACCTGTAACCAGAAGGAATTAAATGTCCATAGCCGTTGAGAGATGGGAACCACGGGTGAGGCGGACAGACGCAGGAGCAAAGGGGAATGGTCAGACAAAGCCCTAGCCAAGTACTTCACCACCTGTCTGCCCACCAACTCAGATCAATGCATGATAAAGCCTCGTGTGATCTGGTATAGCAAGAGAACTAGTGTACATTCGCATGTTGGGTGCGCCACAAATCTATCAGAGCCACCCCTCCAACAATCTACCAAAGTCTGATAAAGGACCATCGGCATCCGCCCGTGCCCACCTATATCGATCCCAGTAGGGGTGAATAGTATTGTTAAAGTCTCCCACCATAATAACAGGTATATCAGGGTTACCATTAATAAATGTCAAGGTACCTCTTAACGCCACACTACTATAAGGTAGAGGTATATATATATATCAATACTAACAGATATTCCTGCGTGAAGATAGTACAGTGTATGCAAATAAAGAGACCTTCAGGGTCGATACTGGACGACTAAACCTGGAAGGGAATTGATTTATTGACCAGGACGCTGTCCACTCAGGAATAGCTAGATAACGCTGATGGGAAAGTATGACCCATCCATGCCTTATGGAATGCCTGTGCCCCCTCCTTCGTAAAATGGGTTTCTTGCAAACATCAATAGCGGGAAAATACGGGCGCAGATAATCCATCACAGCAAATCGTTTTAATGGGTCACCCAAGCCACGCACATTCCAGCTCACAATATTAAATACATTAGCCATACTTAGACATCAGAACTATGACCCAGCTCATAACATAATAGGAGCATTGTAGATGGTAGCAATACAATGGCGATGCAGTTCAAATTGGCAGGCATGATATCAGAAATACAGATCATAAATATGGACATGCTATAAAAAGTCCCATTTAAGAGAGAGTAACAAAAGCAAAAAACAAAACCAAAAAATCGTGCCTGCATCATAGCATCCAACAGGCCGAGGCACAAGTCCTCCTTGAAACCGGACATACTGTATAAGCAACGTTTCAAACTCTCTACTGCTGCTGAGCGAGATTGTCCCCCCGCCATAAAAGGATACACATGCTCCGTGGGCAGTTCAGTAGTAGAACATTAGAAGGGTAACCTCCCAACAGGTCGCAGGTGATAACCGAGGGTACAAACTTGAAATAAACAGACGTCCATCATCTCTCCTCTTGTCGCAGCTGCCGCCCATGCTGGTCAATTCATGAGGCTGCATCTTTCAGTGTACTGAAGAAATTAAAAGATCCCAGAGCAGCCACCCGCAGACATGCCGGGTACATCATAAAATAGGATACTTGCAAGGAACGAAGTCACCGCTTCATATCCAAGAACTTTTGATGTACCTCTGAGGTAAAGTCATGAAAAAACGCAATTGTTTGCCCATTAATGGTGATTTCTGGCTGCCCATAAAATTGCATACTGGTCTCTGTAGTGAAGTAATTTAATCAGAACGGATCGTGGAGGCGATCCCGGTGGCAGCGGTCTGGTTGGGACTCGATGCGCCCTTTCCACCGCATATAGTGGGGAAAGCACCTGATTGCCGAAAACTTCTTTAAGCCAGCTTTCAAAGTAGGATGTAGGATCTCAAGAAGTCGTACATTGTTGCATCTAAGGCGGTTCTCTAGATCGTCAGTCTTGGCGATTAATGCTGAGATCTGCTGTTCATGAGTGCAGGATGCCCTGGTCAGAGGGGGCAACTTATCTTCCACCTCACTGATACGGCCCTCCGCCTCTACAATTTGTTCATTAACTTTCTACAAGTCATGGCGAATAAAGGAGAACTCTTGCTTCAGGGACCCCATTTGCTGTTGTAACGCTGTCAGCACCACTCCACACTGGGTAACTGCCCTGAAGACATCTTTTAAGGTTGGCTCTGCACTCTGGGGGGATATGGATCCCTCCTCCTCTGCCACAACTGCCTCCTCAGCCCCTGCTGTACCAACCTCCATATTGTCATCTTGGGCTCCTCCTACAGTAGTCTTCTCCTCAGTAGGAATCGCCTCCTCCACCTCCAAATCCTCTGCCATATAAGGCCTCTTCAGCTCTGGCATCTTCTGTGGTGCCCTGGAGCTCATCATACTTTGTGCCGGCACACCTCACACTCTGCTATGCTTTCTCCCAGTGAGGAGCGCGCCGGAGCCATCTTGCGCACCGCGTTCGGCACCTCCCACCGTCTCCCTGCTCTTTTTGGCGGCGCCTCCGGCCAAGGAACCCCTCCAGAGTGACACTGGGCTACAAACGCCGAAATGGAGGTGCTGGGGTCAGCCCCAGGAAGGCTCAGGAAAGCCCACGGAGCAGGCTTGTGAAGTAAGGTGGCTGGAGCTAACTTGCTCCACTGCCGCTCACATCCCGGTCAGGCCACTCCTCCTTGACAAACGAAAAACTAAATATTGGATTCATAAAGTGAAAAAAATGCAAGCACTCCAAAGGATGACATTGGAAATAGTGATTTATTTTAATGCGGCTAGACATGCAACATTTCGGTCTCAATAGACCTTTATCAAACTATTGCTGCTAGAGAAAAGTAGAGCAAAAGAACAGAGCTAGAAGAAATGTGGATTCAGAACAGGAATGCACATCTCTTTTAGAGCAGATATCTCAATCTGTTGATAAAGGTCTACAAACCGGATTCCAAAAAAGTTGGGACACTATACAAATCGTGAATAAATACTGAATGCAATGATGTGGAGGTGCCAACTTCTAATATTTTATTCAGAATAGAACATAAATCACGGAACAAAAGTTTAAACTGAGAAAATGTACCATTTTAAGGGAAAAATATGTTGAATCAGAATTTCATGGTGTCAACAAATCCCCAAAAAGTTGGGACAAGGCCATTTTCACCACTGTGTGGCATCTCCCCTTCTTCTTACAACACTCAACAGACGTCTGGGGACCGAGGAGACCAGTTTCTCAAGTTTAGAAATAGGAATGTTCTCCCATTCTTGTCTAATACAGGCTTCTAACTGTTCAATCGTCTTGGGCCTTCTTTGTTGCACCTTCCTCTTTATGATGCGCCAAATGTTCTCTATAGGTGAAAGATCTGGACTGCAGACTGGCAATTTCAGTACCCGGATCCTTCTCCTACGCAGCCATGATGTTGTGATTGATGCAGAATGTGGTCTGGCATTATCTTGTTGAAAAATGCAGGGTCTTCCCTGAAAGAGATGACGTCTGGATGGGAGCATATGTTGTTCTAGAACCTGAATATATTTTTCTGCATTGATGGTGCCTTTCCAGACATGCAAGCTGCCCATGCCACATGCACTCATGCAACCCCATACCATCAGAGATGCAGGCTTCTGAACTGAGCGTTTGTAACAACTTGGGTTGACCTTGTCCTCTTTGGTCCGGATGACATGGCGTCCCAGATTTCCAAAAAGAACTTTGAATCGTGACTCGTCTGACCACAGAACAGTCTTCCATTTTGGCTCACTCCATTTTAAATGATCCCTGGCTCAGTGAAAACGCCTGAGCTTGTGGATCTTGCTTAGAAATGGCTTCTTCTTTGCACTGTAGAGTTTCAGCTGGCAACGACAGATGGCACGGTGGACTGTGTTCACTGACAATGGTTTCTGGAAGTATTCCTGAGCCCATTCTGTGATTTCCTCTACAGTAGCATTCCTGTTTGTGGTGCAGTGTCGTTTAAGGGCCCGGAGATCACGGGCATCCAGTATGGTTTTACGGCCTTGACCCTTACGCACAGAGATTGTTCCATATTCTCTGAATCTTCGGATGATGTTATGCACAGTTGATGATGATAGATGCAAAGTCTTTGCAATTTTTCGCTGGGTAACACCTTTCTGATATTGCTCCACTATCTTTCTGCGCTCCTTCAAAATGATACATTTACTCGGATTAAACGTTTGATCTGTCATCTACGTTCTATTACAAATAAAATATTGACATTTGCCATCTCCACATCATTGCATTCAGTTTTTTTTCACGATTTGTATAGTGTCCCAACTTTTTTGGAATCCGGTTTGTACTAAGATTAATATGTCACTTGCATATCCGCATTCAAATAAATCACTATTTGCATTTACATCCTTTGGAGTGGTAGAATCTCTCCACTTATGATTTTTTTGGGTGGGAACCATATTCCAAGCACCAGCCAATATAACAGAGAGTGCCATGAGTATTTCTTTAAATATTGCATTGACATAAGTACTCAGATTCAGACCCTTTACTCAATACACCAAACACAAAAGGAAAAAGAAAAAAGTCCAGCTCACCAATTCTCCACCGTGCAACGGGCAAGCCCAGGCCAGCTCTGTGCAGTAACCCTTGAAAGAAAAAAACTTCTCCAGCACATATCGAATATAAAAGATTGCTTTGTCTTTATTCCATAGCACTCGCAACAAACATAACATCCTGATACCTCCCGTTGGATCGACATGTTTCGTACCATAAGCACCAGCCAATATAATAGAGAGTACTATGAGTATTTCTTTAAATATTGCATTGACTTAAGTACTCAGATACAGAGCCTTTACTCAATACTTAATTGAAGCACCTTTGGCAGTGATTACAGCCACCAGTCTTCTCTGGTATGATGCCACAAGGTTTGCATATCAGGTTGGTTGGGGCCATCAGTGGACTGTGCAGTACCCTAGATCTGGGAGTATCTGCAAATGTATATAGTTTTGTATTGTAATGTTATGTATTTTCATGCTTATGCCTGTAGTCCAGCAAGAGAAGGTATGATTGGCAATGGTTGGCAAGAACCTGGCTAAGTGCCCTGTTCATCTCCTCTTGGGAGGAGTGGGCCTGTCCGGCTTCCTGCCAGAAGGGAGAGTTTCAGTTCAGACAGCAAGGAGTAAGGAAGCAATTTTAGACCTGGCATGGGCAGGGAAAAGTCACAGATAGCAGCGCAATAAACCATGGTGTCGCCATCTGTGTCTTATTAAGGCATATTTCAGATTAGTAAATGACTCCCATAATGTTTATTGTTATTAAGATAAAAACTGAACTTTATGATAAAACTAAAGTCATAAACATGCGTGGTTTCAGAATGGAATAGTGAACAAGAGTTTAAATATTGTTCCTTAAATAGCACCATAGCTGGGTCCATACAACATCCTTAGCTGTGGATTGCAGGTGATTTTCTAAGCCGTATAGCCAGACATAAGCGGAGCACCCGTCCTGAGAATGGTGACCCCTGAAGTGATGCTGGAACCTAATCCGTATACCTGAACATGCTTGCCCTATATGCTGAGACCCAGATGGGAGGTGCTCACATCCCCCCTGGCCAATCCCTACACATCAGTGCTAAAGGGCTGTCCTCCCAGTGACACCTGCACCTGAATGGACAGATTTAGGAAAGCCTCCAGTGGGTGTGTAAGATGAGTGAAGGAGACCTGTCAGTGCATCTCCATGCCCAGGAAAAATAATGTCAGACATCAATTAAGGCAAGAAAATTTAGACTAGAACCTTCAGAATCACGGGTGCATATCCATGAAGCAAACATAATTACAAAAAACAAAATGGCTGTACATTCCGTTATATATACAAACAATAGAGCTAAGAAATGGGGGTCATTCTAGATAAAAGTGGTACAATACCGACTAAAAAATGAGTAATGGAAGCTCTTAGCGCACATACGTGTCGGGCCCATCTACCAGGTGTCAAGGTGGCTTCCGCAGACTGAACACACCCATCTACCTGGGACTTCTGAGCAAAGTATGTTTGTAGCTGGTTCCTACACTGCCCTGAATATTGTAGGCTTAAGTAAGTCCAAAGTGAGGCAGTATATTTAGTGTTAGGGACCCATCTGCGGAAGCTACCTTGACGCCTGGTAGATGGGCCTGACGCGTATGTGCGCTAAGAGCTTCCATTACTCATTTATAGTCTGTATTGTTCCCCTTTTATCTAGAATGACCCCCATTTCTTAGCGATGAGTAAACAGATTTACTGGCCTGCGTCCATTCTGTGTCAGAGAATGCCTCTTAACCGAGATGGCCACCAGTCCCTTATAGCACACGCGGCCTTGCTTGGTAGATAGACTTCTGTCCAAACACTGTAGCAGTCCTCCTGAAACAATCCCTCTTCCTAAGGGACGGATCTAGGTGAGGGACTAGTCCCCCTCCACTGCGTCCCCAATTACTCCAGGACATACAGTCTCACACAAAAAATCCTTCCAGCGTGTTAGCTCTCTCTCTCTCACATTTCCTGGTTCTTCTTCTAGCAGCAGCAGCAGCATAAGTCATCGGCTCCACCTCTTAAGCATATTCAATCACTTAGCAAAACTTAACTGTGTGAAGGAACAGCGGCATCTAGTGGTTAAAACTGCACAATGACAAATAACAAGTAAAAAATTCACACCAACAGAATTAGAAACAGTATTTAAGCAATGGTGGATGTTTTACCCGCTTACAATCCGTCCCTGCTTCTTGCTTGTGGGCCAATGAGAAGGCTGCAATGTATTTGTCTGAGCTTAGCAACATCTCTAGCAACCAATAGGAAAGTTGCCTACCCCCTTACTATATAAGAACCTCCCCAGCAGCCATTTTCTACCGTTTTTTTAAGTTTTGAGAGAGACAGCAGTGTCATTGCTGTGCTCTGTGTTTTCCACTCATTACATTAGATAGATAGTTAGATAGCTTATATATATATATATATTACAGATAGTTAGTGGGACATAGTCAGTGTAGGTTATATCCTGATATACAGATGTAGCGACGTTAGCGATCCCTTTTTTCGCATAATGAAAGCAACGAATCTCGATACTAACCTGCAATTCTATATCCCTGATTAGTTATCCTACTAAAACGTAACTTTTATATTGATCATTTGTTAAAATAAGTCCCACAAAGTAATTGTAGATGACTGCATACGATTGATCAGGCTAATGCACAAATATACAATAGTATAGGGCACTGAATAAACAGATGAACATACAGTTTAAAGAGGTAGTCTTGTTGGATCCGCAGGTGTTGCTTTATCCGCTGTAAATATGGTCCAAGCATGGGTTATTTCCTAACCAGCATTCTTTGTAAAGATAAGGTAAAAAAAAGGGGAGATATATCCCTAACAGACTATTTGAACCCTGCTTGAAAGCAGAGAGGTCTCCTGCCTATATGTGGGAGAATCACCCTCTAGGGAGCGACCCCACTTATCGGTGGCCGACCCTGTTATTCTCACCCTATATTAAGGTCTCCCAGTGCCTGCATAGCCAGATATTTCATATTATTCCTGACACGTTTCCTCTGTCAAGCGGTATTGTCAGATTCATCAGGGGATGCAAAAAATTATAAAAATGCGGCTCAATAGCCGTTAGCTCAATCGCTCTATGTTGATATCCCAGCTGAATAGATGCAGTCCAGAATGATATCTGCGACTATCACCCTAAAATACCCAGTCAAATTACTTTAATTAGATACAAGTGGATAACTCACATGGTGTCCTGGCGTGCGTTCCACCTCGTCAGTAACGCCAAAGCATACAGGTGTCCGCTGTGGAACGCATGATGTGGAAATAATGCGTCCAGATCCGAGCCAACAGGAAGAGCGGCGCATGTACCGGAAGTGACGATGTAGTCTGTGGAACGCATTGACGTCATATTTATGCGTCTAAAGCGGCATCACAGAGACATAGCCAGGTCGGAACGCATTCTAGTGCGCTTGCGCTTGGCGATCCGGTCCACAGTATGAATAATTGGATAAGGAGAAATTTGCCAGTTATGTATGCAAAAGAAATAGATATATATTTAGTTTTAAACATTTATATTTCAGATGCCATTAGTTGTGTTTTTATTTTTATGTAAGATAGAAATAATATTTAATATATCAAATATTTCCCTGCATGTCTATATCACTTATATACAGGCTATGCAAGATCATTTATATAGGATACGGGTATATAGTATTAGGGCTTCAGTGGTTAGATTGAAAAAAAGAGTGAAGAATAGGGTCATAGTATTATATAAAAAATTCATGATATACCCCATCAGAGATAGTGATTTCCACTTATTTATTGATACATAATTATATGACCTGTCACGGTCTGATATATTATTTTTTCTGCCTAGTCCAAATGTATTATGTCTGTGTTATCAATTAGTCTAGAGTAATTAGATACATCGGAGATTATATGAAGCATCCAAAGGACAATACTTCATTGAGGCCTAGTGGGCTCACTGTCCACTCTGCCTCTTTTGGTAGTATTTTTCTGTTTAAATCGCCTCCTCTAGGGGACCGACGTATCACCTCAATTACACAGAACTTTAATGATTTTGTATTTCCTTCATGGAAGTTCTGTATATGTCTCGAGATAGTGGTGTCTATTTTATGTTTGATGTCTCCTAAATGGTTCCTGATCCTTCTCCTAAATTCCCTTTTAGTCTTGCCCACATACTGAAGTTTGCATGCACATGTACATAGATATACTACTCCTGTTGTTTTGCAATTAGCAAAATCTTTGATGGTATATGTTTTATTGGTAGTATTACTGGTAAAAGTTTTAGTTTGACAGATATGTGGGCAAGCTATACAGGATCCACACCTAAAGGTGCCAAGAGGTTTTCTGTCCAGCCAAGTTCCAGGTTTCTTAATGGGTGTATAGTGGCTATGGACAAATCTATCATCTAGAGGCCTTCCCCTTCTATACGTTATGGCCGGATATGAGGGAAGAATGTCCTGAATATCAGGGTCCATCAGCAGAATATACCAATATTTTTGAAAGATGTCTCTAACCTCTCTGTTACAGTTATCGAATGTCCCTATCATATGGAATATTGGGTCCATTTCTGATTTCATCACTTTTTTTGGAGACAATAGGTCTGTTCTCTCTGTGTTTAAGGCTGATTTAAAGGCTTTTTGTAATGGGCGGTCCGGGTATCCTCTTTGGTTGAATCTGGTCTTCAGATCTCTGGCTTGATTAAAGAAATCTTTTTTTGGTGGTACAATTTCTGCGGATTCGAAGGTACTGTGGGTTTTCTGTAGGTTTTAGTGGTGATCGTGCTATTACTCAGAGTGATATATAGATCCAGAAAAGCCAAACCTTGTTCATTTGCCTCTGATGTAAAGTGCATGCCTATCTGATTATTATTTAAATCAGCCAAAAAGTCAGAGAATAGTTTTCTGGAGCCACTCCAGAATATCAATATATCATCGATATAGCGGCCCCAGTAAACTACCCTCGACGTCCAGACACTCTCCTCAGTGAATACCAGTGTGTCCTCCCACCAGCCCAGGAAAAAATTAGCATAAGTTGGGGCACAGGCACTCCCTATTGCTGTGCCCCTGAGCTGGTGGAAGAACTTGGAATCAAAGAGGAAGTAGTTATGTCTTAGGACGAAATCCGTTAATTTGAGAACAAATTGATTATGAGCTGTGAACTGAGTTCCCCTACTTTTTAGAAAATGATTTACAGTACATAACTTTAGATCATGGGGAATATTGCTATAGAGCGCCTCTACGTCTATAAAGGCTATTAGGATACCATCTTCAAGTTGTAAACCATCAATTTTAGTTAGTAGATCGGAGGTGTCTCTAATATATGATGAGAGTGCCGTAACAAAGGTCCTCAATATCTTATCAATATATATACCTGCATTTGTGTTAATGAATTGATTCCTGCCACTATTGGACAACCCTTAAGCGGTGTAAACCTGCAATTCATAACAAAACCAGTAGATGGCAGCATTAATCAATCTTAATTAAAACCTCCGTAACTGTTTTAACTAAATTACATCTACCTCTTTTTAACACATTAAGTTATATCTTAAAGGATATTTTAACAGTTAAATTTTTTTATTATTATTATATACTTTTAATTATTTATAAATAATATTTATAACTCACAGAACAAATAAACACACAGGCTATAGGCCAAAAGCTAGCCAGCACCTATTCATAAAACAGGCAACTGGGATACCTTACAATGGCAGCCTGGCGCACGACAGGACATTTAAAATCACTGTGTATGGATGTAGCAGAGCTGGGTGTGTTGGGGCAGCTGTCATGTGTATGGTTGTACAGTAGGTATCAGTAAACTAGGTATCAGTAGAAGTCTTATAAAAAATAAAAAATAAAACACTTTTAGAAAAGTTTGTCCTGGGATTCGAACTCATGACCTCTACACATCAGAGGCAAGGCATTTACCCTCACAGCCATAAAAGCTGTCTAGCTAGTTGCTTAAAAAAATAAAATAAGACTTCTACTTATACCTAGTGTACTGATACCTAGTGTACAACCATACACATGACAGCTGCCCCAACACACCCAGCTCTGCTACATCCATACACAGTGGGCAGCTGTCATGTGTATGGTTGTACACTAGGTATCAGTACACTGGGTATAAGTAGAAGTCTTATATTTTTTTTTTTTTTTTTTTGTAAGCAACTACCTAGACAACTTTCATGGCTGTGAGGGTAAATGCCTTCCTCTGATGTGTAGAGGTCGTGAGTTCGAATCCCAGGACAAACTTTTCTGAAAGACATTCTAAATGATCTCGTAGCTATGTGTCAGCTGTGAACGCTCTGCCCGAAGTGAGTGAACATACTCGCAGCGTATCTGGCCAACAGAAGAAGTGAAGGAGATGATGTCAGAAGGGGGTGGGGCGCCATGAGAGGAGTCACAGTGAGGCAGTCGCAGGCAGCAGCACCACACAGACAGCTTTCTCTCAACTGAAGCCGCTCCTCCTCCCTTAGCCTGCCCTGCACAGTGCGCTCCGTCTCCCCCTGTGAATCTGATTCTGATTCAGCTGCGTTCTCCTGGCTTGAGGCTGAAAGGGAACGGTGTTCCTGTCATGAAAAAAGTGCAGGAACGCTGTTCCCACGCGTTCCCCCTCCACTCGACCCCTGCTCCTTCACCATCTTCCAAAATGTTTTCCCTCCTTGTGACACTAGGTCACGCATCAGGTTGAGGGTGCTGGCGGGGTGTCATAAAACTGTCCCAGGCCTTGAAGAATGTTTCCCTGCCTATGGTGGAACTGCTGTGTGTTCCCCTCCTCAGTTGGCCAAGGAACTATGTACTCTGCAGCCAAAATTTTTGGAGCAATTTTTCAACAAGGATCTTCCAGTATTGCACCATTTTGCTCGTCCTCTCCACCATAGGAATGAGAGATAAGAAGTTCTATTTGTAGCGGGGGTCAAGTAGGGTGAAGAACAAGTAATCGGTGTTGGCCAAAATGCATACAACACAAAGGTCACGGGAAAGGCAGCCTGACATAAAGTCAGCCATGTGTTCCAAATTCCGAACAGACAAGACTTTGCTGTCCTCATCAGGAGGATGACTCTCAATGTCCTCATCCTCTTCCACCCAACACCGCTGAACAGATGGAATAAAACTCCATGGGTACTATCTCCTGCTCCTCCTCCTTATCATCATCTAATTTGTGCTGAGAAGATGAACTGAGGGTGGTCTGGTTATCACCCTGTGTACTTTCTTCCACCTCTTTCACATGCATATGCAAAGCGTCCGCCTAAATTGTGAGCAGCAAGCGTTTGAGTAGACACAGAAGTGGGATGGTTACTCTGATAATAGCGTTATTGCCTCTCAGCATCTGTGTTGATTCCTCAAACTTGCGTAAAACCTCAAAGAGGTCAGACATCAATGCCCACTTGTCGCTTGTGAAGAGCGGAAGCTGACTGGATAGCGATGACCATGTTGCCACTGGTATTCCACGACTGCCCTCTGCTGCTCAAAGCCTGGCCAACATGTGGAACGTGGAGTTCCATCACACAACAGTCAGTGAGCTGGCAATTGCAAGTGCTGCTGCAGCATTGCCAGACCGGCGGAAGCTGTCGAAGACTTGCAGAAATGGGCACACATGCAGCGCACCTTCACCAGTAGCTCAGGCAAATTGGGGTAGGTTTTGAGAAACCGCTGAACCACTAGGTTGAACACGTTGGCTAGGCATGGTATGTGTGGGAGCTTGTCGAGCTCCAAAGCCACCACCAAGTTACGGCCATTATCAGACACAACAATGCCTGGTTCTAGGTTGAGGGGCGAGAGCCACAGCTCAGTCTGGTCCCATATCCCCTGCCACAGCTCTGCGGCGGTGTGCTGTTTGTCACCTAAGCAAATCAGTTTAAGCACGGCCTGTTGCCGCTTCCCTACTGCAGTGCTACACTGCTTCCAGCTACTGACTGATGTTTGATTGGTGCTGCAAAATGATAATTCAGAGGTGGAAGTGGAGGATGAGGCAGAAGAGGAGAAGGGGGGGAACCCTGATGAAAGTAGGGCCCGCAATCCTTGGCGTCTGTAGCACCTTTGCCATCCCAGGGTATGACTCGCTCCCAGCCTCCACAACGTTCAACCAGTGTGTCGTCAGGGAAATGTACACATATACAGTCCTGATCAAAAGTTTGAGACCACTTGAAAAATGGCAAAAAAATCATATTTAGCATGGCTGGATCTTAACAAGGTTCCAAGTAGAGCTTCAACATGCAACAAGAAGAAATGGGAGTGAGACAAAACATTTTTTGAGCATTCAATTTAATGAAAACAACGAATAAACTGAAACAGGCTGTTTTGCAGCTGATCAAAAGTTTAGGACCATATGCCTTTAAAAGGCCAAATCTGTGCAAAGATGTGGATTCATTGTCATTTTCTGTCAGGTAGTCACATGTTGTGATGGCAAAGGCAAAAAAGCTCTCCCTTTTTGAACGTGGTTGGGTAGTTGAACTGCATAAGCAGGGTCTCTCACAGCGCACCATCGCTGCTGAGGTGGGACGCAGTAAGACAGTCATTTGGAGTTTATTAAATGATCCTGAGGGTTATGGAACAAAAAAGTCAAGTGGAAGACCCCAAAAAAATTCATCAGCACTGAGCCGCAGGATCCAATTGGCTGTCCGTCAAGACACTGGACGATCCTCGACCCAAATTAAGGCCCTTACTGGTGCTGACTGCAGCCCCATAACCATCAGACGGCATCTGAGACTGAAGGGCTTCAAAAACAAAAAACGTCTTCAAAGACCTCGTCTCCTTGAACGCCACAGAACTGCTCGTTTGGACTTTGCAAGAGAGCACCAAACATGGGACATTCAAAGGTGGAAGAAAGTTTTATTCTCTGATGAGAAAAATTTTAACCTTGATGGTCTTGATGGTTTCCAACGTTACTGGCATGACAAGCAGATCCCACTTGAGATGTTTTCTATGCGCCACAGTGGAGGGGGTGCCATAATGGTCTGGGGTGCTTTTTCCTTCAGTGGAACAATGGAGCTTCAGGAAGTGCAGGGGTGTCAAACGGCCGCCGGCTATGTCCAGATGTTGCAGAGAGCATTCCTCATGACTGAGGGCCTTCGTTTGTGTGGTAACGACTGGGTTTTTCAACAGGACAACGCTACCGTACACAATGCCTGCAGGACAAGGGACTTCTTCCAGGAGAATAACATCACTCTTTTGGCCCATCCTGCGTGTTCCCCTGATCTAAATCCAATTGAGAACCTTTGGGGATGGATGACAAGGGAAGTTTACAAAAATGGTCAACAGTTTCCAGACAGTAGATGGCCTTCGTGTGGCTGTCTTCACCACTTGGAGAACTGTTCCCACTCACCTGATGGAAACGCTTGCATCAAGCATGCCAAAATGAATTTTGGAAGTGATAAACAATAACGGCGGAGCTACTCATTACTGAGTTCATGTTTGGAAGTTGGATTTCTGTTTTGGGGGGGTTTCGTATTTTCGTGTGGTCCTAAACTTTTTATCAGCTGAAAAACAGCCTGTTTCAATTTATTCGTTGTTTTCATTAAATTTAATGCTCAAAAAATGTTTTGTCTCACTCCCATTTCTTCTTGTTGCATGTTGAAGCTCTACTTGGAACCTTGTTAAGATCCAGCCATGCTAAATCTGATTTTTTGCATTTTTCAAGTGGTCTTAAACTTTTGACCAGGACTGTATATTAATGCCAATAATGACCTAGACCTATCTTGACCCAGGAATAAAGTGTGTATGTGTGTCTTTGTTTGTGTACCTTTGGGATGGCATATAGAGTTGCTATCGTGGGATGTGCTTTATAAATAAATCTATACTCATCCTTGGAAATAAAATTGTCAGCTCTGGCTTGAGTAAGCAGGATTTTTAATTCACCCAGATAAGTTTTGGTAGGGTTACTGTCAAATTTTTTATAGGTGTCTGTCTTAATAAACAGGTCCCTCACCATCCCCTGATAGGCAGACCTGTCCATGAGTACAACATTGCCTCCTTTATCAGAAGGTTTTATAACTAAGTTGTCATTCTGAGATTGTTCCTGTAGGGCCTGTATCTCATCTCTATCCAAATTAGAAGCACCAAGCAACAACTTCTTAGTCATCAGTTTTAGGTCACGGGTTACGAGCTGGATGAAGGTGTCAATATTCCCATACTGGGAAAAAGGTGGGGTAAATTTCGACTTAGGCTTAAATGAGGAAAAAGGTGGCTCAATGACATCTCGTATGCTGGGGTCCAATGTTTCAAGGATTTCAGAATAGTCAAAGCATAATTTTCTTGTCTTAGTAGGCGTCGATGATCCCCGTCTTGTTGTTTAAATGACTTGTGTAGGGCCAACTTGCGGGCGAAGAGATTTATATATTTTAACCATGTAAAACTTTCAAAGACAGGGGTAGGGGTAAGCGAAAGATGTCTACTAAGTAATTTAACATGTCTTTCCTGTAGGGAGGCACTGGAAAGATTTACAATCCTAAGGGTGTCCGCTAGGTCTTGGCATTGTATGCCCATTTGTCCCTGTCTCTCAGGGAGAGGCCCTGACCTAAAAAAGGTACAGATGTTTTCATTGGCACTGATGTTACTGGTGTGGTAGAGGCAAAGCTGAAGCCATATGACAAGGAAGAGGGTTGTGTACTGGACAAAAGGTTGGTTTGAATGACATTCCCTTGCAGGAGCATCATACCACTCGTGTTGCAAACCCCTTTCAAGGGATGTGTGCCTTCCCATGTTTGTAGGACGAATGTCACTGATGTAGGTTGAGGGACAGGTGCCTTCCTCTGTGTATAGGTACTTCGGCCTAGACTTGCAACTAGAGATGGCCTTGCAGTTCGCCCGGCGGTTGTTTCGCAGCGAACTTTACTCATTAGTCGTTCGCCGAACATGTGAACATATGGCGATATTCGCCGGTGCCATATTCTTTAACATTGTGAAGAACTTTGACCCATGACACATCCATCAGGTGGTACAGGACAGTCAATTGAGACGTTTCAGCACATTGACATACCCCCTACCTTATAAATAGACCTGATCTGGCTGCAATTTTACATTCTGTCTTTTGTCAGTGTAGGGAGAGGTTGCTGTGTGGAGCAGGGACAGGAGGTTAGAGTGTTAATAGTGACACAAATCGCTAGCTAATAGGTCCACAAAAGTCCTTTTAAGGACTGGTAAAGGTTTGCTATTGATTGGTGTGCAGTACAGAGGGATGTAATATACTTTCTAATATAGAAAGCATATTATAGTGGATTTTTATAGTGCAGCATTGTGACTGGTGATCGGTTCTACAGCGATACTACAACAGAGTGACAAACGCTATTAGAAAAAAGTATTATAACTGGTGTGATAGACCAGTGGCCCCCAAAACAACATATTGAAGCGGGGTGTTATCTAAGAATATACTACTCAAATAGTGTATTTGTGTGCTGCAGAAATGTATCCTCTTTCACTGCTTTACCTCTGATACACACAGTGCGAAAATTTAGAGGAAAACCTAAACTGGTGTGAAAGACCAGTGAGCCCCAAAACAACATATAGAAGTGGGGTGTTATCTAAGAATATACTACTCAAATAGTGTATTTGTGTGCAGTGTATTTGTGTGCTGCAGAAATGTATCCGCTTTCACTGCTTTATCTCTGCTACACACAGTGATAAAATGTAAAAGATTATTATTCTTTTTTTTAACTGGTGTGATTATAGACCAGTTGACACCAAAACGACATATAGAAGCAGTGTGTTATCTAATAATACACTACTGGAGAAAATTAGGCCGCTTTCACTGTGTTACCTCTGCTACACACAGTGATAAAATTTAAAATACATTTTTTGTTTAACCACCTCAGCTCCCCTAGCCTAAACCCCCTTAATGACCAGACCATTTTTTTTACAATTCTGCACTACACTAATTTCACGGTTTATTGCTCGGTCATACAACTTACCACCCAAATGAATTTTACCTCCTTTTCTACTCACTAATAGAGCTTTCATTTGGTGGTATTTCATTGCTGCTGACATTTTTACTTTTTTTGTTATTAATCGAAATTCACTTTCAGTTGTAAAATTTTTCAAATAAAACTACATTTCTATATAAATTTTTCTCTAAATTTATTGTTCTACATATCTTTGATAAAAAAATGCAATAAGTGTATATTTATTAGTTTGCGCAAAAGTTAGTGTTTACAAACTATGGTACAAAAATGTGAATTTCCGCATTTTGAAGCAGCTCTGACTTTCTGAGCACCTATCATGTTTCCTGAGGTTCTACAATGCCCAGACAGTAGGAACACCACACAAATGACCCCATTTCAGAAAGTAGACACCCTAAGGTATTCGCTAATGGGCATAGTGAGTTCATGGAAGTTTTTATTTTTTGTCACAAGTTAGCGGAAAATGATTGTAAGGAAAAAAAAAGAATAAAGTCTCATATTCCACTAACTTGTGACAAAAAAATTAAATTTTACATGAACTAACCATACCCCTCATGGAATATGATTATTATTATTTTTTTTTTTTTCCTTACAAAGTCTCATATTCCACTCACTTGTGACAAAAAAATCTAATTTTACATGAACTCGTCATGGCCCTCACGAAATACCTTGGGGTGTCTTCTATCCAAAATGGGGTCACTTGTGGGGTATTTATACTGCCCTGGCATTTTAGGGGACCTAAAGCGTGAGAAGTAATTTGAAATCCAAATGCGCAAAAAATGCCCTGTGAAATCCTAAAGGTGCTCTTTAAAATTTGGGCCCCTTTGCGCACCTAGGCTGCAAAATAGTGTCACACATGTGGTATCGCCGTACTCAGAAGAAGTAGGGCAATGTGTTTTGGGGTGTATTTTTACATATACCCATACTGGGTGAGAGAAATATCTCTGTAAAAGTCAACTTTTCACCCAGCATGAGTATATGTAAAAAGACACCCCAAAACACATTGCCCTACTTCTCCTGAGTACGGCGATACCACATGTGTGACACTTTTTTGCAGCCTAGGTGCGCAAAGGAGCCCAAATTCCAATGAGTACCTTTTAGGAAGGCATTTTTAGACATTTGGATTCCAGACTTCTTCTCATGCTTTAGGGCCCCTAAAATGTCAGGGCAGTATAAATACCCCACATGTGACCCCATTTTGGAAAAAAGACACCCCAAGGTATTTTGATAGAGTCTCCCTTTCCGCTAACTTGGGACAATCTTTCATGGACTCAATATGCCCCTCAGCGAGTACCTTGGGGTGTCTTCTTTCCAAAATGGGGTCATTTGTAAGGTGTTTGTACTGCCCAGGCATTTGAGGGTCTCCACAATCATTACATGTATGGCCAGCATTAGGAGTTTCTGCTATTCTCCTTATATTGAGCATACAGGTAATGAGATTTTTTGTTTTCCTTTCAGCCTCTGGGCTGAAAGAAAAAATGAACGGCACAGATTTCTTCATTCGCATCAATCAATGTGGATGAAAAAATCTCTGCCCAAAAATGTGCAAAAAAAAAAGGAGGGGAAAGGCATCTGCCAGGACATAGGAGCTCCGCCCAACATCCAAACCCACTCAGCTCGTTATGCCCTGGCAAACCTGATTTCTCCATTCACATCAATCGATTGCCGGAATTTTTTTTTACTTTTTATAAAAAATGTTTGCCAAAGCATGTGAACACCGCCCCTCAGCTCATAAGCCTTGGTAAACATCTTTTTTACTGCAGAGGAGAAATCTTGTCTTGCAGTGCCGCATACACCGACTTGTGTGTAATCTGACAGCAGCGCAATGCTTCTGTCAGAATGCACATCAGTGCTGCAGCTGGTCGATAGGTTGGTCCAACTAGAAGGTAAAAAAAAAAAAAAAACAGGCCGCAACGCAATAAATTTATTAACATTAACTTTATATAACATTTGAAACAGAACATTAACTTTTATAAACTTTATTGAACTTTAGGAACATTAACTTTTTTGCTTTCCTGTGATTATTTTTTTTAACCTTTATAGGACAAACCTCTCCTTCCCCATGGGAGAATGTTCAAAGTGCAAATCGCCCAGAGATGTGGCGAAGTACATTATTCACTTTATCCCAGGTTAAAGGAGAGGTTTTCAGCAGCTGTGAGTGAAAGGGCCCTAAGAGCACTGTGTGCCTGTCCTGTGTCACGCAATCCCTATACTAATAGTGTACCTGTGTGTGGTACTTCTGAAAACACTCCCCTAAGCATAGGGCAGGGTGGTCAGGGCACTCAGGACAGAAATAGCGGGTGTCACGCATTATTCCACTCCTGCTACAGACACAATTTTTTTTTCGGGGTGGCGCTTGGTTTGAGGTACACAAATCAAGAAACAAATGCCTGAAGAGGGGCACACTTGTGTAGAAATTGTCCATATAAAGATGGTACCCCTTGCCAAATAAGGGTGACACCAAGTCCCAGACTGTCTTCCCACTGCTCCCCAGGTAGTCAGGGCAACCGACCGGCTCCAGGGTCTGATCTTTACCCTCATAGACATGAAATTTGTGCGTATAGCCTGTGGCCCTTTCACAGAGCTTATACAATTTGACCCCATACCGGGCGCGCTTGCTTGGGATGTATTGTTTGAAGCCAAGGTGCCCGGTAAAATGTATCAGGGACTCGTCTATGCAGATGTTTTGCTCAGGGGTATACAAATCTGCAAATTTGGTGTTAAAGTGGTCTATGAGGGGCCGAATGGCAGCAGAGAACATGGGCATGTGATGAATTGGGTTCGTGGACCAATATGACCGCAATACATGCTTTTTTGTCAGGCCCATGTTGAGGAGAAGGCCCAGAAAAGTTTTAAATTCAGAAACTTGGACAGGTTTCCACCGGAAAGACTGGGCATAAAAGCTTCCCGGGTTGGCGGCTATAAATTGAGTGGCATACTGGTTTGTTTCTGCCACGACTAAGTCCAAGAGCTCCGCAGTCAAGAACAGCTCAAAAAACCCCAGTGCCGATTCGATCTGAGCTGTCTCAACCCGAACTCCAGACTGGGCGGTGAAAGGGGGAACTACTGGTGCGGCTGAAGTTGGGGGCTGCCAATCAGGGTTTGCCAGCACCTCAGGGACTCTAGGGGCTCTACGGGCCTGTCTGTGCGGTGGCTGCGACGGGGGAACTAATGCACGTGCCATCGTACCAGCTTCAACTGCTTTTCTGGTGCTCGCCACTTCACCATGTTCTACAGCAGTGCAGGTATTAGGTCCAGGATGGGCTGCGCTGCTGGTGTATGCCTCACCACGTAATCCTACAGCGCCAGCCCCACTCTGCTGCCCTTGAAGCGGATCCTACGCAACCTGTGGTCTAGCAACACTGGGCCGGGTACGCCTGGTGGTATCAGGGACCTCAACCTCATCGTCCGAACTTTGGGTCAGACTGCCACTGCTTTCTACAGGTTTGTATTCTGACCCGCTGTATTCGTCAGATGAGGGTTCCCATTCCTCATCCGACTGGGTCAGAAGCCTGTAGGCCTCTTCAGAAGAATAGCCCTTACTTGCTATTTTGGTCAACTAAATTTAGGGGGTATTCCCTGAGACTACCCAAGAAAAAAAGCAAGCCTGTCTTACAAATGGGAGGCTAGCGAAGTACAGGAAGCTGCTGCGATTGATAAAAAATATCAAAACTGATTTATTTTTATCGCCGCATCGCTTGTGAAGTGATTGTGCAGTGATAAAAAAAAAAAATTTGTCACTGCGGCGGGGCGGGCGTGGTTGAACGCACATGTGGGCGACCGATCAGGCAAACACTGCGTTTTGGGTGGAGGGCGAGCTAAGGTGACACTAATACTATTATAGATCTGACTGTGATCAGTTCTGATCACTTACAGATACTATAAAAGTACCAATGCTGATTAGCGATACGCTAATCAGCGAATCAGTGACTGCGGTGCGGTGGGCTGCGCGCTAACCGACGCTAACTACCTACCAAAGGGGCCTAAACTAACCTAAAACCTAACAGTCGATACTGGTGAAAAAAAAAGTGACAGTTTACACTGATCACTTTTTTCCCTTTCACTAGTAAATTGACAGGGGTGATCAAGGGGTTAAATGGGGTAATGGGGGGGTGATCTGGGGCTAAGTGTGTCACCAAAATGACTTATTGAAGTAGGGTGTTATATAAATTACTAACAGCATTAAAGTTTTCTTAGAAGATACTTTGTCACAATCGTTTTAGAAGTAAATAGCATATATGAAAAGAGTGACTTTTAAAATTACCTTTATTTAATATTTAAGCGGGTATAGGTATGTATATACCAACAGTGGTGTACTACAGTTACCAAAATTAATCAGTGGGGGAGTAGTGGCCCCCAAAAAGAAAAACATACATGGTGACGGGGTAGACACTCGGCTACGGGTAAAGGGAAGTAAGTTCTAGCCCAAAAAAGATTACATGGCTGAAGGAAAAAACTTACCCTAGAGGCCCTAGAGCAGTGTTTCCCAACCAGTGTGCCTCCAGCTGTGGCAAAACTACAACTCCCAGCATGCCTGCACAACCAAAGGCTGTCCGGGCATGCTGGGAGTTGTAGTTTTGCAACAGCTGGAGGCACACTGGTTGGGAAACACTGCCCTAGAGGACTGCTAAGCCCAGGGCGACCCCCTGATGGTGGAGGTTCCCTGTCCCCGAACCTAATGCTACCCGGTCCCTAGAAATCCCTAAACAGGAGGATACTAAATGATGATACGGTGGAGAGTGGCTGGTAATCCTAATGAATGAATGTCACCATTACTCTCTTAAACCAAAGAACAATTATTTATATACACAAAGCCCCGACGCGTTTCGCCTAACATTTATCAGGCTCATCAGGGGGTAAAGGAATAAATAAACACAGTGTGATACAATTGCGATACTTAGCTTTGCAGCCAGATGTCAAACCACAAGGTGTTTTTTTTCAGGTCACCAAAGGAAAGAGGAGAGAAATAAGACTCTTTATTCCGCTAAAGGTGCCTAGAAATAAGTATATATATATATATATATATATATAAAAAGAAGCATATCAGTAGGAGGCCAAACATGCCTAAATGCAGCATAAGGACACATATGTAACTCTGAAAAAGGCCCACAGCGTTATACATGTCAGATAATTGAATCAGGCTGGACGATTAAATTAAGCATATATTAAAAGAAGCATGTCGGTAGGAGGTAAAACATGCCTAAAAGCAGCATTTAAACACACACAAGCTCTAAAAGAGGCCCGCAGCATTACATATGTCAGATAGTTAAATCAGGCAGAGCAATCGAATTCAAGATTATTCCAGGATTACCCACAAAAAACTCAGGTTTTCCGGGCCCAAAGCTAGCCCTGGCTGTGGTGGGGCCAACTATTTAAAGCCGCGCTTGTCCAGATCCAATTTCCGGACGCCAGAGGACTCCTTCCGGCGTTTGGACCGCACACCAGAACGCAAATGGTCATAAACATGTCACTTCCGGTATCGTGATGCGCAAGGTGAAACGCATAATGAAGCTGGAAGTACTACGACGTCAGTTCCCGGCACCATGTGGAACGCAGCAATGGAACGCATCGTCAGATAAGGTACTCCCTCGATGCTTCCAACCATTTTAAGACCCTATAAAAAGGCCCCCATTAATTGGGATCATCAAATTGGATCTTTTAACGAATAGTTATAGTATATAGTGGCTCTCCACCCTCCAGCCAAGGCCAAAAAGACAGAAGGGGGACCTCATACACACAACCAGTTTTACTTAATAATAAGATATCAAAAGATTCATAATAAGGGAAAGGATAATGATCGCTTAGCTCATTCCCTATAAGATGAATACCATAAAAGGGGGATTGACACCAAAATTGGTAAGGATAAGGTGATCTGATACTAAAATCACCTATACAGGATGATGCTTTTCGCATCGATTTGTCCAGTTCAGGGGCTACATACCAAAGATAAATACAACTTATTCCTAACGGAGAGTGCATATTGGACAGACAGGGGATTATTAGATGAAGCATGTAAAATTTAGTCTTTCGTTCAGACCCAGTGGGGATTGGGACTGAAAACGATAAATCCAACAGGCCTCTTTTCTAAGAATCCTCTTATCCCAGTCACCTTTTCTTTCAGGTAAAAGGAGTACCTCGAGTACAGAAAAACGAGCAGAGGCCACATCGCCCCTATAGCAATTATTAAAATGATGGGCCACTGGTGTATCTTTTATTTTTTTTATGTTGTTTATATGCTCGCAAATCCTTCTTCTGAATTCTCTCTTGGTCTTGCCAATGTAGTCCATAGGACAATTACATTGGCAAATGTATACAACACCTTTTGTTTTACCATTGACAAAGTCCCGGATGGCATAGGGACGTTGTGTCACGGAACATATCACTGTTTTGGAGGTATTAATAAAATTTCAAGCCTTGCACGATCCGCATCTAAAAACACCCAGGGGCTTACGATCTAGCCAAGTGCCTTCTTTTTTGGGACCCTCATAGTGGCTATGGACTAAACGGTCCCGCAGACTTCTCCCTTTTCGATAGGTCACTTGGGGAAATTCCCTGATCGCCTGCGTTAGGTGTGGGTCCATTGTTAGTACTGGCCAATGTTTTTTCAAGATGGACATTATTTCCTTATTGCCAGAGTCGAAGGTGGATATAAGGCGAATCTGACCCTCATCCGAACTATCTTTATGCTTTGGCAGCAATAAGTCCTCCCTTCTCTGCACTTTGGAAGGACTCTCTCAGGAGGGGCAAAGGGTACCCTCTCTGTAGTAGTCTGTTTTTTAGTTTTTGTGATTCAGAATAAAAATTACTTCCTGAGGAGCAGTTCCTGCGAACCAGCAGGTACTGCCCCCTAGGGATTCCCCTCTCTACCGCAGGTGGGTGGTGGCTATCCCAATGAAGGATGCTATTGGTTGCCATCGGTTTATGATACACCAATGTGCTCAGGGTCCCCTCCTTTTTTTCACTACTACATCGAGGAACGTAATCTGCTCCATCTGCATCTCATAGGTAAAGCTCAAGCCAATATTGTTTTGATTGAGGGTATTAATGAACTTGTGGAAAGCGGACGTGCTACCCTCCCAGATCAGGAACATATCGTCGATGTAGCGAGTCCAAAAGGTGATATTCTCGCTCCACCAACGGTACTGATCTGGGAAGACATATTGGTCCTCCCACCAACCCAGGAGGAGATTGCCATATGCCGTCCCCCTGAGTTGGTGGTAAAAGGAACCATTAAACAGGAAAAAATTATGTGTTAAGGTATATTCCAAGAGCCGTAAAATGAAATCTTGTTAATACTTTTTTTTTTTTTATTAATTTTAAGAAAGGACATACATTGTTGTTCTTAAAAAGAAAGCAAAAAACACACAAATGGCTACATAGTTAGCACCATACATAATCACATTAGCAACACTGGTAGCCAATATACATACCACATTAAGGTACAAAAACAACAGAAATGAGTAACAGTACATCATAAAGAGAACATAAGACATAAAAAAAAAGAAAAAACAGACAAACATACAGTGCAGTCGTTGGGGTACATTTGTGCAGGCATAGTTTTATCAAATATAGACTCGTATACAGAACCTTAACTATACATATCAATTATACTTAAGTATATCAAACAGGGGATGGTGCAGCGAGCAGTGAAGCTCTCCATATGCTCCATTCCCTCTCGAATCTAACGGCCGCGTCGTCAGCTCCCGCCAACACACGCTCATATATATAAGTAGAATTTAGCCTTCGGATAACCTCCATTAGGCAAGGAACATACTGTGATTTCCAATTTTTGACTATGGCCAATTTGGTTGAAAGAAAAAGGTGTCCCAGTACCACCCTCCTCTCGCATGGTATCCCAGCCAGTTCAATCCATAGAAGGGCCAGTGAAGGGGATGGCGGAAGCTGGGAACCCAGTAAATCCGAGGCAAGAGAGAATGTAGCCCTCCAAATATCTTGCAGCCTCGGACAAGACCATAAAATGTGATACAATGTGCCTCTATTGCCACATCCCCGCCAACATAAACACGAAAGGTCCGGAAATATATGACTCAGGCGATCTGGTGTATAGTACCACCTTAGTATGGTCTTCATCAAGGACTCATAGTGCGAAGCACATCTAATATTTTTTTTTATACAAGAAAAGGCTGCCGACCACTGTTCATCCATGAACACCAACCCCAAATCCCTTTCCCATGTAAGCAGCGGAGTCGTTTTAACAAATAATCCCTTATCCCCCATCATCATATACAAAGGCCGCAGTCGTGTGCACTGTGGCGGAGCCAATAACCACAGACTAAACACCTCCCGATTGCACACCAGATTAAACGGACGATTAGCTGTAAAAAAATGTCTAATACACAAATATTTATAAAAATCTGTGTGTGGAATCAGGAACTGCTCATGAAGGTGTTCAAAGGGGTGGAGGGTGTCCGAAATAAATAATTTGGAGAGAAGGTCCAATCCGCCCCGCGCCCAGGACAACACTGAAATATTCGGGATAAGGAAATTAAGAATAGTTACTGGGGCGCTGGGCGGAAAGGATCCAGACTCCAAAGTACACAATCCATGGAATTGGACCCAACTTTTCAAAGCCATGTGTACTAACGTCGGAAGAGGTGGCCAATTAAATGCCGGGTGAAGAGCTGCGAGCAAAAGAGTTTTTAAGTTATTACCAGGTGATAATATTGTTTCTATATGTACCCACTGTTTCGCATAATTACCTACCCACCATTCCCTTAACTGTGATACCTGTGAGGCCAAAAAATACTCATGAATATTCGGAAGACCCAATCCCCCCCGAAGTTTAGGTCTCTGCATTATTGAAGTTGCTATTCTCGGTTTATGTCGTTCCCAGATTAAAGCATTAATCAGTTTGGAGCACTTCTGAAAAAAACTGCTTTGGGGGATAATAGGTAATGTCTTAAATATATACAGGAGTCTTGGGAGGATAAACATCTGAAATGATGCAATACGACCTACCCAAGACACCTCATATTTAGTCAGATTATCGAGCTCCTTCTCCAAAAGCTTCAATAATGGGACATAATTTACTACAAATAACTTCTTGAATGATGCTGTAAGCTTTATCCCCAGATAATCAATTTGGTTGTTTTGCCAATCTAAATCAAAGGTATCCTTCAACTTCTTTATCTGTACAGAAGGGATATTTATTGGGAGAGCCTGAGATTTAAGAGCATTCAATTTATAGGACGAGACATCTCCGAATCGGGTTATGACATCAATGGCAGTTTTTAAAGAGATTTGAGGATTTGACAATGTCAGAATGATGTCGTCTGCATATAAACTGATTTTATGTTCTGTACTCCCTATATCAACTCCCTTCACATCAGGACATTGACGAAGGGCCTGAGCCAGAGGTTCTATAGTCAGAACAAATATCAGGGGGGACAGGGGGCAACCCTGGTGGGTACCATTACTAATATTAAAGGGGTCAGAGAGTGCCCCATTGACCCACACTCTGGCACTTGGTTGAGAATAAAGTGCCCTGATAGCCGCCAGGATTGCCCCCGTAAATCCCATCTTCCCCAGCACCGAGAAGGCGAACCGCCAATTAATGCGGTCAAACGCCTTCTCGGCGTCTAGGGTAACCAAAAGCGTTGGAATTTTTCCTCTCTGGACATAGTCCATAATATTTAATGTCCGCCTAGTATTATCCTGCAGCTGCCTACCTCTTACGAATCCAACCTGGTCCGTATGAACAAGAGTAGTAATACACGGAGCCAGACGACTTGCCAACACTTTTGCATAGATTTTTGCATCTGTATTTAACAGTGATATCGGACGATAATCACTTACGTCATCCGAAAGAAGGTCAGTTTTTGGAATGGTGACTATCCTCGCCTCCAGCATCTCTTTTGGAGGATGACCGGTACTCACCATTTCCCCAAAAATCTGACATAGATAAGGGGAAAGTTCTTTTTGGAATAACTTATAATATGTGTTTGAAAAGCCGTCTGGCCCCGGTGCTTTATTATTCGGTAATGTTGTAATAATGTCTAGGATTTCCTGCTCTGTCATTGGGGAGTTTAATTTCCCTAACTGGGCCTCAGTAAGATTCGGAAGGTCAATGGAGTCTAGAAACTGATCTATGGCCACCGAGTTTACAGAAGACATATCCGGAAGGGATTCTAAATTATAGAGGGTTTTATAGAAACTCCGAAAGGAATTCGCTATGCCCTGTGGATCAATGATCTTTTTATTCGTAATTTTTGATGTTATATATGGGATCTTGTTTTTAGTAGTTCTCTCCTTCAATCTATGTGCTAATAATTTCCCTGATTTATTATCCTGTGCATAATATAGTGCACGGGTCTTTTTTAGATCGTTCTCATATCTATAAAGTAAATGCTCCTTCAATTGGAGACGTAGATTCTGCAACCTAGTTCCTATAATGGCGGTGGGATTGCTTTTGTTACTAGACTCCAGGGACCTAATCTGCAGGGTCAAGGCGGTTGTCCGTTCCTCTCTCTCCTTCTTTGCTATACATCCAATTTTTATATGCAGACCTCTCATATAGGCCTTGTGGGCATTCCAGAGAGAGAAAGGGTTAGACACTGATCCCTCATTAGTGCGAAAAAATTCCTTTAAACCCTCCTGCAATGTTGATCTATGTTTAGGGTGCTCCAGTAAGTGGATATTATCACGCCAAAGAAAGACTGGGGGTCTATTAGAGTCCTCGCCAATTGTTAAAGTAACAGGCGCATGGTCAGACCATGTAATCATCCCTATGGATGAACCTACTGCTATGTTTAACAAGTGGCGATCTACCAGGAAGAAGTCAATCCTAGAATATGTTTGATGGACATTTGAAAAAAAAGAAAAATCCTTTTCTCCCTCATGATGAAACCTCCAGACATCATAAAGATCCTCTCTCAATAAGAGGGAGTTGAGACCACGAATGGACCCACCAAACCCTGTTGACGAATCCATAGCTGGATCCAAAAGAGTTGAAGTCTCCACCCCAGAGGATCAAACCCCTCCTAATCATATTCACCTTAGTCACTAAATTACGTAAGAAGCGCAGCTGGTGTCTATTCGGAGCGTATACGAATACCATGGTGAAAATCACGCTATTTACGGATGCCACCATGATAATGTATCGCCCATTTTGGTCAACCATGGATTCAAGCAGTTGGAATACAACCGAATCCCTAATTGCTACCATCACACCTCTCAGTTTTTTCGTATAATGAGAATGGAAAACATGTGGAAAGTGAGCACTTTTAAGTCTAAATGCATCCTCCTTCAGGAGATGTGTCTCGGTTGCGCAGACTATGTCCCCTTTCATGGTCTCTACATCCCTCCACAGCATGGACCTCTTGAACGGGCTATTCAAACCCTTCACATTTATTAATTCCAAATATACGCAGAGCGAGAAAACGCCCGGTACATGCGCTGTTCTCGAGCGATTACGTGTTTTAAACCAAAACTGGACTCAGAACAGCTTAGTTTGAACAAGTACAAAAAACTTTTATTTAACTTACAATGATAAAAATTGTTACATATCCATACATATAAATGAGCAGCACAATGCCACACAGGATAACGTTATATTGGTCTGTTGTAAAACAAATAGCAGAAGATAATCCCAAACCGTGCAGAGTATATTCATACACGGCTAACAGTCAATACAATGTAAAGTGCATAGTGCAAATTGTAAACACTGACTACGGGAAATACAAAAATCAATACAGACCAAGTCCTCCTGGATCCCTACACGTGTTTCACGTTTTGCTTCCTCAGGGGATACTGATGGTGTGTGTTGCCTGTTCATATATAGTCTGCATGTTGATTAGAACCTAGATCACCTGAATTCCTCGTGTATGCCGAAAACCGGAAGTGCGGTGCGTTCCACGCTGGAACGCACGCCCACTTCCGGCTCAGTCGGTGTCCGGACACTCAATATAGCCCTGCATAGTCATTACACCCAGGACCAAACCTATCCCCGCAAGAATCAAGGTAAAACTAACCATTTATGCGCCCAGTATGGAGAGGGTGGAAGGAGGTAGCAGACGGAGGTGTGGAGAAGGACGCTCCACATACCGGAACCGGAAGTATGTCATGCGGTCCACAGTGGAACGCATCGGCCACATTAAACCAGGGTAGACTCCTCCCATGACTCCGCCCCAAATGATGTCACTCGCATGCAGATCTCCAGCTTGCAATGCGTTCCACCGTGGAACGCAAGCGGGGTACACACTTTCTGGAACACTGCAAGATCGATTGAATGGCCAATTAGTTAGATTTAATCCTGAAACTCCGTATACGTGCAAACCAGGGTTCTACATATACCTCCAGGGGGCGCCCTTAGGAACAATGGGGGAATAAAAAACATATTATGAAGAGATCAAAAAAATATAAACTAAATATAAATTCCAGACATTGACCACTTGGGGAGCTCTAACAATAACCAGAATAGTAATGTGTGATAAATAAGGTGAGAAAGTGGAGAAAGAGAAAAGAAAAATAGTAGATAAGTGAAGACACATGCAAAAAAAAAAAGGTGATAAAGTGTATGGTGAAGCAAAGTGCAGAAACAAAGTGGTGGAAGAGAAAGAAATTTATTTTTATAAATATAATTATAAATATATTATAACATACATATAAAATTGGGATAACTTCCATTTATAATATGTAGCACAGATGAAAACACTATTATTACAATGAGATCCATCAGGACCTCTCATTAAGTATCCTGGAATCATTAGTCGATTTTAATTTACATAACCGTAGATCAAGACCGTGGATAGATTACGTGAATGTCCAAGTCGTTATGCTCCGCATAAAGGGTACTCTTGTTGATATTTCCCATTGGACCATCTCTCGAAGATCCGCGTGGTCAACGCCTCCCCAGATGTTCATGTCAACCATATCCATGTGAATATATAGTAAACAGCCTCACGGAATAATGACTAGCAAGAATAAATATATAGTCCTATCAAAGCAGAAAAAAAAAAAAACGTGTTAAAAAACATAAAACCAAAAATTAAAAAGGTCACAGGTATACACATCACCTAGACTTACAGAGGAACTCACGAAGATGGATATTAATACATTTTATTAACTTAGCCCAAAAATGGCGAAAAACTCAAGGCCTCATTGAGGCCTGATGGTATAACAGTATTCAATTCGAAGATCCATTTGACCTCCTTTTGAGCAAGGACCTTCTTCCAGTTACAGCCCCTCCCACTTATCAAAACCCTATCGATGCCTCTTACCTTTAAAAGGGAGGCATCACAGTTGTGATGGGTCTTGAAATGTCGGGGGACCGTTTTCAAGCTCTGAATATCTTCCTCCTCTCTTGCACCCGAAATTCCGAGCACATGCTCACGTGTCCCACGTTTCAGCTGTCTTGATGTCATTCCTACGTAGGACAGGTTACAAGGACAAGTAGCTACATAAATGACTCCTGCTGTTGTACATGAGATCGTGTGTGTGATCTCATAATTTTTGCGTCCCGAAGAATCTGTAAAAGAATTTGTGCACAGTATGTTGGGACACGCCACGCATTTTCCGCACGGACGACATCCCCATTTGGGACCCTTAGAGCCAAAGAGATATCCTGCGGGTTTACCCTCGTAGTGACTGTGGACTAAAATATCCTTTAAATTCTTTTCACGTCGGAAGGTTACGGAGGGGTGTTGTGGTACATAACTCCGTAGGGTATGGTCCAGTCTCAGTATGTTCCAATGCTTCCGTAAAACTGAGGTAAGTTCTGAATGACCAGAGTTGTATGATGTAATGAACCTGACAACTTTACTCCCCTTTTCTTGTTTTGTTCGATCTTCCAATAATTTTGATCTTTTGCTATGCTTCGCTCGCAAATACGCCTTCCTCACTGAACGGTCGCTGTATCCACGGTCTTTAAATCTTTTGGCTAGATCCGTTGACCAGTTTTCAAAGTCCTCATCCTTGGAGCAGATTCTTTTCAACCTCAAAAACTGTCCCACCGGTATGCCATCGAGTAGTTTATTTGGATGGTAGGAGTCGGCACGGAGGAGACTGTTCACAGCGGTCGGTTTCCGATAAAGATCTGTGTGGATAGAACCATCATTATCAACATTCAGGGTAACATCCAGGAAGTCCATTTTCGATCTCCCCATCTTATAAGTAAGATGGATATTTATATCATTTGTATTTAGGAGTGTCATGAATTCCTGAAGATCTTCCATGTTGCCCTGCCAGATCATCAGGACGTCATCTATATAACGGCTCCACATATGGACCTTCTCAATATGTTTCACCGGATCGGTCAAGAAGATATTTCTCTCCCACAGCCCCAGGAAAAGGTTCGCATACGAGGGCGCACAAGACGCCCCCATCGCGGTTCCCTGGAGCTGTAGGTAGAAACACCCCTTGAACATGAAAAAATTGTGACGTAATGTGAAATCCAATAGTTCCAGAATAAATTCTGCATACTCACTTTGCGTATTGGAGGACATCAGATAGTGTGTTACAGCTCGAATCCCATCATCGTGGCGGATAGATGTATATAATGACTCAACGTCACATGTCACTAAGATCATGTCTTCATCCAGTAGCAGACCGTCGACCTTCCGTAATAAATCCCCGGTGTCCTTGAGATATGAAGGTAGACTATCAACGAACGGTCGTAAGACATGATCGATCAGTTTGCCCACGGCCTCACACATACTGCTGTTACCTGAGACTATCGGCCGTCCTTGTGGGACCTTCCGTGAGGCTGTTTACTATATATTCACATGGATATGGTTGACATGAACATCTGGGGAGGCGTTGACCACGCGGATCTTCGAGAGATGGTCCAATGGGAAATATCAACAAGAGTACCCTTTATGCGGAGCATAACGACTTGGACATTCACGTAATCTATCCACGGTCTTGATCTACGGTTATGTAAATTAAAATCGACTAATGATTCCAGGATACTTAATGAGAGGTCCTGATGGATCTCATTGTAATAATAGTGTTTTCATCTGTGCTACATATTATAAATGGAAGTTATCCCAATTTTATATGTATGTTATAATATATTTATAATTATATTTATAAAAATAAATTTCTTTCTCTTCCACCACTTTGTTTCTGCACTTTGCTTCACCATACACTTTATCACCTTTTTTTTTTGCATGTGTCTTCACTTATCTACTATTTTTCTTTTCTCTTTCTCCACTTTCTCACCTTATTTATCACACATTACTATTCTGGTTATTGTTAGAGCTCCCCAAGTGGTCAATGTCTGGAATTTATATTTAGTTTATATTTTTTTGATCTCTTCATAATATGTTTTATATTCCCCCATTGTTCCTAAGGGCGCCCCCTGGAGGTATATGTAGAACCCTGGTTTGCACGTATACGGAGTTTCAGGATTAAATCTAACTAATTGGCCATTCAATCGATCTTGCAGTGTTCCAGAAAGTGTGTACCCCGCTTGCGTTCCACGGTGGAACGCATTGCAAGCTGGAGATCTGCATGCGAGTGACATCATTTGGGGCGGAGTCATGGGAGGAGTCTACCCTGGTTTAATGTGGCCGATGCGTTCCACTGTGGACCGCATGACATACTTCCGGTTCCGGTATGTGGAGCGTCCTTCTCCACACCTCCGTCTGCTACCTCCTTCCACCCTCTCCATACTGGGCGCATAAATGGTTAGTTTTACCTTGATTCTTGCGGGGATAGGTTTGGTCCTGGGTGTAATGACTATGCAGGGCTATATTGAGTGTCCGGACACCGACTGAGCCGGAAGTGGGCGTGCGTTCCAGCGTGGAACGCACCGCACTTCCGGTTTTCGGCATACACGAGGAATTCAGGTGATCTAGGTTCTAATCAACATGCAGACTATATATGAACAGGCAACACACACCATCAGTATCCCCTGAGGAAGCAAAACGCGAAACACGTGTAGGGATCCAGGAGGACTTGGTCTGTATTGATTTTTGTATTTCCCGTAGTCAGTGTTTACAATTTGCACTATGCACTTTACATTGTATTGACTGTTAGCCGTGTATGAATATACTCTGCACGGTTTGGGATTATCTTCTGCTATTTGTTTTACAACAGACCAATATAACGTTATCCTGTGTGGCATTGTGCTGCTCATTTATATGTATGGATATGTAACAATTTTTATCATTGTAAGTTAAATAAAAGTTTTTTGTACTTGTTCAAACTAAGCTGTCCTTCACATTTATTGCAACGATTTTATAAACCATCTGTCCATGGGTCCATGCTGTGGAGGGATTGAACCCCCACCGAATCCGGTCTCCACCATATTAAAGCCTGTAAACAATGTATCTCATCTTTGCACTACGAAACAATACATAAATCACAGACAATTCTACATAAAAAAGAAAAAAAAAGAACAACAACATAAAACACAATTATTTTAAGACAAACAAAAACCCGGCATATAATGCCGTTAATCCTTTGAAGGGACATATATTTCAGCTCATGACCGGAAGGGGCTGCTCGGCGTTGCCCCCACACCCTCTACCCTGCTAAGTTCCCCTCAACTATGGGGCCTTTTCTCCTGGGTCACTAAATGCCATTCAGAGTCCAGGGGAGTAGGTGGGCTTTTATCCGGGATTTCCATCTTGATATTCCAAGAGTCTAACAATTGCTTCCCGGACTTCATGGAAATTACAACATGTACAGTTCCCTGGTGATGGATCAGGACTCTGGTCGGAAATCCCCATCTATAAGGAATATTATTCCGTCGCAACGCAGCGGTGAACGCACCCAGCTGACGACGCTGTTGCAGGGTGGTAGCAGATACGTCCGCAAAAATCTTAATCTGATGGTACGGGGAAGGCAAAGTACCTAATTTTCTGGATGCTGCTAATAGCACTTCTTTAACATGAAAAAAGTGAATCCGTACCACAGTATCCCTCGGTATTGAGCTAGGGAGATACTTAGGTCTCATCACCCTATGTGCTCTATCTAGGGTCAAGTCCTGTGGGGTGAGGTCAGGAGTCAGGATTTTCATTATGTTTTGTAGGTAGGGAGTCAGATCTTTTAATGCGATTTCTTCAGGGATCCCTCGGAATTTGAGGTTATTACGGCGTGATCTATCTTCTAGATCAACTACCTTAGCCTTAAGCCACGCTATTTCCCCTTTCATATCGCTGTGTGCCTCTTTAAGTTGGTTATAAGTTACAGCGTAATCCTCCATCCTCAATTCGATAGAATCCACCCTGCTCCCCACCTCTACCACCGCCATCTGCAACGGGCGAACCAGGGAACTTAAAGCATAAGCATAGAGTTGCTAAAGAGGACCAGCATGTCTTTTAGAAGGTTACCTGATGCAGGTTTATCATCAGTAGGTATCGCCTGGATTGTTGGGGTAGTAGAATCAATCACCTCGCTCATCTCATGCATTGGGGTTAGAGTTTCCCCTTCAAGCTGTACTCTTGCTTGTATCCGTCCCGCTCCAAGCGGCTCTGACGGTAAAGTCAGACAGCTGACATACCTCTGGGAGCTCTCCGTCTCCATCTGCAGACCACGAGGTTCTCCTGACCTTCCAGACCTGGTTTGAGAACGTGCCGCTCCAGATGGATGTGCCGCTTCAGATGGATGTGCCGCTCCAGATGGATGTAACCCCGATAGTGAGTTTACCACCGACTCACGTCTGGTCATATTCCGGGCCTCTACCTCTTCCGGATTGCGATCTTGGGGTGATAAAGGCAGCAGTGGAGATGAGGGAATATCTCCAGGTGGGGTTCCCTTTTCCATGAAGGCGTCCAGCTTCCCCTGTTTCTTCGCTGACCTCATGCCCCTGGTCATTTCCGCTTTTCACTTTCAGCCGTAGCGTAGCATAGACTTAGTCGCAGAATGTAAAGTCTGTTATACCGCTATCGCTGGGTAGTTATACCGCTGTCGCTGGGTAGTTGAGCAGGAGCACGCCGGAGCTCTCACCTCACACAGCCATCTTACTCAGCCAGCAAACTACGCCCCCTCCAGCCAGCAAACCACGCCCCCCCGTAAAACGAAATCATTGTGTTGGTTAAACTGAGTACCTCTGGTGTTGAGAAAGGAGGAAACAGCCCCAATTCCTTGGTCGTGTGGAATGGACGTGTAAATTGATTCCACGTCTATACTTGCCAGAATACTATTGGGGTTAACAGATAACGTTTCAATTTTACTGAGAAAATCCATAGAGTCCCTAGTAAACGATGGTAGGGTCAGTACAAAATCAGGAAGTACCTTATCAAGGTAGATTCCAGTGTGGTGTGTTAGGGAATCAATACCTGATACGATGGGCCATGCCCTAAGGGGGTGTACCCCTTATGTATTTTTGGCAAGCAATAGAAAGTAGCCGTTTGGGGGGTTTTAGGAAGTAGGAAGTCAAATTCGGTTTTATTCACAATACCCTGTTGCAAACCCTGGACCATGATTCTGGTCAGGCCTGCAAGAAAGCTCTCCATAGGATCAGAAGGGATTTTTTATAGCTTTTTTTATCATTTAATAGTGTGAGGCACATTTTTTGATACTTGTCATGATCGAGCAGTTCCAGATTGCCACCCTTGTCAGATTGTTTGATATAAGGTTTTTGTTATCCTCCAGGTTTCGTAATGCCTTAAATTCTGGCCCAGATAAATTAGAGTGATAGGGATCAATCGTTTGTAACTGTTCAATCTCAGAGGTCACCAGGCGCAAAAAATTTCAATATGCTCAGTATTGACTAATGGTGGCAACCTGGTAATTAGAGATCGTAATTCCATAAATGGACCTTAACCAGGTGTTTTTATGCCCTCCTCTCAGAGTTCCATGAGATTTTGAAAATCAGGGAAATCCTCTGAGTTGATCCCTAGGTCCAGGCACGTTTTTTTATAGCAATTTTGGAAAAATTTGTGCCACTTGAGCTTTCTCCCAAAAAGATTCAGATCTTTTATCCACGTAAAGGTATCATGTCTTGTCGTGGCCACAAATGATAATCCCTTCTGTAGGAGGGTCGTCTCGGCAGGAGTCAAACTGTAGTCAGAAAGGTTAATTACCTGCAGTTTGTCACTCAATTGTTTCAATTACGTCAAAGTCCCTTAGTTGATCTGCAAGAAAAGCACCTTGTGGTTTGACATCTGGCTGCAAAGCTAAGTATCGCAATTGTATCACACTGTGTTTATCTATTCCTTTACCCCCTGATGAGCCTGATAAATGTTAGGTGAAACACGTCGGAGCTTTGTGTATATAATTAATTGTTCTTTGGTCTAAGAGAGTAATGGTGACATTCAGCCATTAGGATTACCAGCCACTCTCCACCGTATCATCGTTTAGTATGCTCCTGTTTAGGGATTTCTAGGGACCGGGTAGCATTAGGTTCGGGGACAGGGAACCTCCACCATCAGGGGGTCGCCCTGGGCTTAGCATTCCTCTAGGGCCTCTAGGGTAAGTTTTTTCCTTCACCCCTGTAATCTTTTTTGGGCTAGAACTTACTTCCCTTTACCCGTAGCCGAGTGTCTGCCCCGTCACCATGTATGTTTTTCTTTTTGGGGGCCACTACTCCCCCACTGATAAATTTTGGTAACTGTAGGGTGTTAAATACCTTCTTCCACATACACTGTGCTTCTCTATAGACTTTTGTCAACAGGTCACTTAAAAAATGACAGGCAGAGGAAGAGGCAGGGCCTTCCGGAGGGGTGGTAGGGGTAGGGCAGGAGCACCAGGCCGGAGCCAAAGTGTGAAGTTGCAGAAGGTGCGTTCAATTACGTCAAAGGACGCACCAGACTTGGTTGAGTGGCTCACTCAGCTTTCCTCTTCTGTACCCTCCTCATCCTTTCTATCTGCACCCTCTTCACTCTCTGCTGTGTGCACCCCCAAAGACATCAACATCACCACCACCATATACCCTCCACTTGAGTAACAAGAATTATTTCCCGATCCATCACAAGACATTTCCGATGCGCAGCCATTCTTGGCATCAGATCAGGAAGAGGAGGTAGCAACAGCCGTCACTCAGCAGTCTGACGACAGTACACAGATCAGCTCAAGGAGGTTGGTCCCTGCTGCTGCTGCCTTCTCCAAGATCTCGAATGTTAGTGGTGGGGACGTTGATGATGACGTGTCTATGAGTTCAGAGGGATAGATGGACCAGCAGATAGGGACGAAAAGCAGGCCGAACTTACATTGCAAAGGAGGGATAAACCAGACTGCTAATGTATCAGGAGTGAGCCATCAACCATGTACGGTGTAAGAAGGAACAAGGAGCCGTCTTTGACGGAAGATACGTGTCACCGAGGTTCCTGGCCTCGGTGAGGTAAGAACCGTTTTTTTTCCTGAAGTGTCAGGTCTGTAGTGCAATCTGACACTTCAACTGTTAGAATGGCTGTAAAGCCAATCCGGGCCGGTTCTTATTGGGAGCAGCCAAAGAGCAGGGTGGGTGGCTGTTCCCCACGGTTCCAGGCCGGGTTTTGGCTTGAATATAAAAAACCCAGCCAGCATGTTCAGGTGGTGGATTATCCTCCATGACAGAGGAGCTGAGGAGTCTGTGGTTTGAGACACTGAGGGATCTGTTTGTGTGAGCCATAGGCTGGGGAAACAGGCCACTAAAGACTGCTGCGGACTCTGGGTGAAAATCATCTGCTGACCAGGTGACGTCTTTTTGCACTGTGAACTTTGTGTGGTGTGAACAGGCACCAAACCTGAACACTTTCTTTTGGCTTGTTTTATGGCTATGTGTGAATAAACACTGAACTTTGATTTGAACCTTGTTTTTTGCCTCTGTACTGCGTCCGCTTACCCTGCCTACCAAAGCGAATCCCCACATTTGGTGTCGGATGCGGGCAAACGCAGTGAGGCAGGCCTGAAGGCCGAAAAGTTTTTGTTTATCCGGGCACAAGTGCATGTCCTACATTAAGCCGGCAAGGTTACGACCCGTATCCCCTGACAAAATGGAGGCGGTCGTGAAGGCCCTCGTGGAGGCTAACTTGCAGCAGCGGGAGGCTAACAAGCAGCAACAAGAAACGAACCAGCTGCTATTGCAACATGTGATGGCGTTGCAGGCGTCAGGAGCGTCCCAGAATGTCCACGATGCCCGGAAAGCTGTCCGCGCGGCGATTCCGAAGATGACCCCCTCGGATGACGTCGAGACCTATCTGGCGGTCTTCGAAAAAGTGGCCGTGAGGGAAAAGTTACCCCGAGACCAGTGGGCTGAGGTCGTTGCTCCGTTCCTAGCGTCCGGTCCCCAGCAAGTATTGTTTGATCTCCCCGATGATCAGGCGGCCGACTACCCGACAGTAAAAGGTGAGATCCTGGCGAGACTCGGGGTGAATGTATTGGTCCGGGCCCAGAGGGTGCATCGGTGGGAATTTAACCCGGCTGAACCCGCTAGACCACAATATTATGATCTGCTGCACCGTTTGCAAAAATGGCTGCAGCCGGACATGTTGACTCCCACTGCTATGTTGGATCGGCTGTTGGCGGATGTGTTTTGGAGGGCTTTGCCGTACCCTCTCCAGCACTGGATCGGCCAGGTGTCTCCGAATAATGCCCTGGAGATGGTCGACCTGGTGGAGCGCTATGAGGCCACCAGAAATCTACAGGGGGGTTCTTTTGGGAGGGGGCCAGTCAAACCCCGGAAAACTCCGCCCCAGACCCGGCGGCCAGTGCCCGCTAGACCCGCCCGGGATGTACCCCCTGCCGACCTAAACCCGGTGGTCTGCTGGCGTTGTCAGGAGCCTGGACACATAAGGGCGGACTGTCCCCATCGGGGGGAACCCATGGACACCAACTATGGCTTCCGCCACTCATTATATGCCAGGATGTTGTGTGCCACAGGAACTTCAGAGACTATGGACAATAGCCACCTGTGCCAGGTGGAAGTGGGGGGCACTCTGGAGGTGGCTCTGCTGGATTCAGGGAGCCTGGTGTCCCTGGTAAGAGCTGCCCTGGTGCGGCCGGCTGAGTATACTGGCCGAAAAGTCGGAGTTGTTTGCATACATGGGGACTTAAAGGAGTATCCCACCGCCCGGGTCTCTCTGTCAATGGTGGCCGGCAGGTGGATGCATGAGGTGGCCGTCGCCACAAAGCTACCATATGAATTGATCATTGGGAGAGACTTCCCCGGGTTCCCGGCACTCTGGCCGGATACGAAAGTTACCCGGGAGACAGATGTACCCCTAGCAGAGTGGCCTGACTCAGGGGGGAGGCCAGAACCTTGGGAACCGGAGTCAGAAGGACCAGCTGTAGGGGTGACCGCCACTTCGGTGGAAGAGGGGGAGACAACCCCGTTAAGTGTGATGGTGGGAGACGTAGAGGATTTGCCGCCGGGTCCTGAGCTGGCAGACCTCAATGTCTCTAGGGATAATTTCGGTACAGCACAACACCAGGATCCGACTCTATCTCGAGCCTGGGAAAATGTGGTAGTAGTTGAGGGTGAGCCGCAACAACCGGGGGCCGAATCTATGTTCCCCCGTTTTGTGGTTCAACAGGAGATGCTGTACCGGGTAAATAAACTACGGGGTGAACATATTGAACAGCTGGTGGTGCCCCAGGCATATCGCAAGCTCGTGTTGAAATTAGCCCACCAACATGTTCTTGGGGGACACCTGGGCCAGCAGAAAACGCAGGACCGGATTTTACAGCGGTTTTACTGGCCCAGTGTGTTCAGAGAGGTAGAAGAGTTTTGCAAGTCTTGCCCAACCTGCCAGATAACCAGCCCCCAGCCACATTTCCGTAGTCCTCTGGTCCCTCTCCCGATTATTGAGGTTCCCTTCGAGCGGATCGCTATGGATCTTATAGGCCCAGTACCGAAGTCAGCTAGAGGGCACCAGCACATCCTGGTCATCCTCGACTACGCCACGCGGTACCCGGAGGCGGTGCCATTGCGTCATACGTCAGCCAAACTCATAGCTAAGGAGTTAATGGAAATGTTTTCTAGAGTGGGTCTGCCTAAGGAGGTTCTAACTGACCAAGGGACCCCATTTATGTCCAAGGTCATGAGGGAACTCTGTAAGTTGCTCCAAATAAAACAGTTACGGACATCCGTGTATCATCCGCAAACGGATGGCCTGGTAGAGAGGTTTAACCAGACGTTAAAAAATATGCTGAAAAGAGTGGTGTCTAAGGATGGGAGGGACTGGGACCTTCTTCTGCCCTATCTCATGTTCGCAGTGCGAGAAGTGCCCCAGGCCTCTACTGGGTTCTCGCCCTTCGAACTACTATACGGCAGACACCCTCGTGGTTTATTAGACGTCGCCAAAGAGGCGTGGGAACAACAAACCACACCGCACAAAAGTGTAGTTGAGTATGTCACCCAGATGCAGGGATGGATGGAAACAGTGTTGCCTCTGGTTAGGGAGCATATGGAGGCAGCGCAGCGAGCCCAGAGTAGGGTCTATAATCGGCAGGCTCGGGTCCGAAACTTTAACCCGGGTGATCGGGTTTTGGTTCTGGTACCAACGGTAGATAGTAAGTTCCTAGCTAGGTGGCAGGGGCCCTACGAGGTGCTAGAAAAAATTGGACCAGTAGATTACAAAGTACACCAGCCAGGGAGGCGAAAGCCGGAGCAGGTGTACCATGTGAATCTGCTCAAGCCGTGGAAGGAAAGGGAAACCTGTACGGAAGACAGCCCACGACCAGGGTTCCTAGGGGAAGCGGTTTTGGCCCCTCAGTCTGAAGCAGGGGATGCGGCTGTCACAGTGAAAATTGCTGACAGCCTCTCCTCTAAACAGGCTCAGGAAGCCAGGGAGTTCATTAGTCGGAATACGGATGTGTTCTCAGACCTCCCTGGATGCACGTCCGTAATCCGGCATGACATTGTCACTGAGCCTCAGGCGAAAGTCCGGTTAAAACCTTACCGGGTACCCGAGGCTAGGCGACAATCCATCACGGAGGAAGTGCAGCTAATGCTCTAGCTGGGTGTCATCGAGGAGTCAAAAAGTGAGTGGGCCAGTCCGATATAGTATTAATATAGTATTAATACCCAAGCCAGACGGGACATTGCGGTTTTGTAATGACTTCCGCAAACTTAATGAGGTGTCCAAGTTTGACGCGTATCCCATGCCCCGAGTGGATGAGCTTATTGAAAAGTTGGGCCAAGCCCGGTATTTTTCTGTGTTGGACCTCACCAAAGGGTACTGGCAGGTACCCTTGACGGAGGCTGCCAAAGAAAAAACGGCTTTCGTCACGCCAGAGGGGCTGTATCAGTACAAGGTATTACCCTTTGGTCTACATGGCGCTCCCGCCACGTTTCAAAGGTTAATGGATATTGTACTCCGTCCACATCGTCGATACGCTTCAGCGTACCTGGACGATATCGTTGTCCATAGCAACGACTGGGAAAGTCACTTACCTAAAGTCCAGGCTGTAGTGGACTCCCTTAGGAAGGCTGGCTTAACCGCCAACCCAAAAAAGTGCTCGATAGGGTTAGAAGAGACCAAGTACCTGGGGTATGTCATTGGGCGCGGAGTGATCAAACCTCAGGTGAACAAAATTGAGGCAATTAGGAATTGGCCCCGACCTGTCTCTATTCGGCAAGTAAAGTCGTTCCTGGGTATGGTGGGGTACTATATGAGGTTTGTCCCCAATTTTGCTACAGTCGCCGCACCATTGACAGGCCTTTTGAAGGGACGCAAGTCAGTGACGGTCCACTGGAATGAGCAGGCGGAAAAGGCTTTCTCCGCTTTGAAGTCGGCTCTGTGTGGGTCCCCGGTTTTGGTGACGCTCGACTTCAAAAGAGAGTTTATAGTGCAGACCGATGCCTCAGAGGTAGGTCTCGGTGCTGTACTGTCTCAAGATATTGACGGGGAGGAGCATCCCGTTGTTTTCCTCAGCCGGAAGCTCACCCCAGCCGAGACTAGGTACAGTATAGTGGAGAGAGAGTGCCTGGCCATCAAGTGGGCACTCGAGTCTCTCCGCTACTACCTTTTGGGGAGAAGGTTCCGTCTGGTGACCGACCACTCCCCTTTGAAATGGATGAGCCAGGCCAAAGAGAGGAATGCTCGGGTCACCAGGTGGTTCTTATCTTTGCAAAATTTTTAGTTTTCCGTGGAACACAGGGCAGGCAGGTTACAGGGAAACGCGGATGCCCTATCCCGCGTACACTGTCTGGCAAGTGTTCACCCCCTCAGGGTTGAACAAAGGGGGGAGGTATGTAAGAAGGAACAAGGAGCCGTCTTTGACGGAAGATACGTGTCACCGAGGTTCCTGGCCTCGGTGAGGTAAGAACCGGGTTTTTTCCTGAAGTGTCAGGTCTGTAGTGCAATCTGACACTTCAACTGTTAGAATGGCTGTAAAGCCAATCCGGGCCGGTTCTTATTGGGAGCAGCCAAAGAGCAGGGTGGGTGGCTGTTCCCCACGGTTCCAGGCCGGGTTTTGGCTTGAATATAAAAAACCCAGCCAGCATGTTCAGGTGGTGGATTATCCTCCATGACAGAGGAGCTGAGGAGTCTGTGGTTTGAGACACTGAGGGATCTGTTTGTGTGAGCCATAGGCTGGGGAAACAGGCCACTAAAGACTGCTGCGGACTCTGGGTGAAAATCATCTGCTGACCAGGTGACGTCTTTTTGCACTGTGAACTTTGTGTGGTGTGAACAGGCACCAAACCTGAACACTTTCTTTTGGCTTGTTTTCTGGCTATGTGTGAATAAACACTGAACTTTGATTTGAACCTTGTTTTTTGCCTCTGTACTGCGTCCGCTTACCCTGCCTACCAAAGCGAATCCCCACAACGGTCACATCTGGCGCTCCCAGGACACCGGCACATGGCTCCGCAGTGTGGGCTGTTTCTTTTTATGTGTCAGCTGCTGAAAATAGTGTTGCCATCTGCAGCCTTTGCAGTCAACGCGGTAAGCCCAACACTCACCTAGGGATGACCGCCTTAAAAAGGCAACTGGCCTCACATCACGAGCCCAGTGGGAGTAACGCCGTCAGAACCCACAAAGCCACACTCCAGGCTCTCACCGTCCAGCCTCTTCTCCTTCTCCTCTCTACTCCCAATTGTCCTCCACTCCACCTTCCATCATGCCATCCTCACGTTTGTCAGGAAAAAGGTAGGCTTCCGTGGCCCAAGTTATTGAGCGTAAAAAGATGATGACGCCAAATAACCCTCTTGCCCAACGGTTGACCGCTGGCTTGTTGGATCTGATAGCCCGCCAACTACTCCATATAAACTTATGGACTCTGAGGCCTTTCGAAAATTTGTGGCCATTGGAACAATGTAAGGTTCCAGGAAGGAAATATTTCTAGCAGAAGGTCATCCCAGAGCTATATGGCCATGTTCAGTGACAAGTGAATGTATCTCTGGCACACAGTGTCATGGTAAGATACATATTACCACAGATATGTGGTCTCGCAAACACGGGCAGGGAAGGTATATAACGTTTACTGCCCACTGGGTGAACCGTCTGACGGCCGTCAAGCATGTAACCCGTGTAGATTTGGTTTTACCGCCACCGATTGCATGCAGGCCTGCCTCTTCTTCTCCTCTTCCTACTCCATTCTCCCTCTCCTCCTCAGCTGACTCCTCCTTTTCTGCTGCTACGTCTCTTCCGCTGCGCCACCCAAGATCCCCAGAACCTATTCGACATGCCAGGTTAGACGTTGCCATTCTGTGCTGCGTCTGTTGTGCCTGGAAGCCAAGAGCCACACCGGTCCTGCACTTCTTTCAGTTTTGCGTTCACAGGCAGATCAGTGGTTAACACCGCTCAATTTGACAGTTGGTAATGTGGTGTGCGACAATGGTGCCAATCTGCTGAGCACGCTGAAACAGGGCAAAATGACACACGTGCCATGCATGGCCCACGTCCTGAACTTGGTCGTGCAGCGATTCGTTGTCAAATACCCCAGGGTGCAGGACGTCTTGCGGCAGGCCAGGAAAATCGCGGGCCATTTCAAAAGATCTTACACGGCCATGGCTCACCATGCTGAAATCCAGCGGCAACACAACCTGCCCATCAGACGTCTTATTTGGAACTCAATCTTGTATATGCTTGATAGGCTGCTCCAGCAGAAACGTGCAGTTAACGTCTACCTGTACGAACTCTGCGGCAGGACAGGTTCTTGGGAGCTTGGTTTTTTTTTCACCGCGCCAGTGGCTGCTCATGTACGACGCATGCAGACTTCTGCAGTCACTTGAAGAGATCACCAAAATGGCCAGTCGCAGCCAGAGCGCCATCAGTGACATCGTACCTTACACCTTCTTTCTGGAGCATGCATTGCATCGTGTCATTGATCAAGCCGTCGAGGAGCAGGAATTCCCAGGGGGTGCTACTCCATCTGAGACAAGTCAACAACAGGAGTCTGAAGAGGAGTCAGAGGAGGATAGTGCCGGGAAGGAGGATCAAGAGGAGCATGCTTTAAACTTTTCTGGGATCCCTCGTGTTGTCCGTGGATGGGGGGAGGAGAACTAGGACGACATTATCCTGGATGATGAGCAGGAACCAGGCCACTACAACGCTTCCAGTTTAGTGCAAATGGGGGCCTTCATGCTCCAGTCTTTTAAGAGGGACCCCCGTATAAAAAGCATCAAGGCCAAGGACCAGTACTGGTTGGCAATGTACTTAGACCCCCGGTACAAACAAAAAATGGCGGAAATGTTACCACCATCACAGAGGGCTGTCAGAATGCAGCACTTCCAGGCATTGCTTCGAGAAATGCTGCATTATGCTTTTTTGGGCGCTGGCAGAGGAGTTTCCACTCACAGAGAAATAGTTGTGGGTACCAATCCAACTGCCCTGCAAGAAGAGGGCGGTTTGAAGATGTGTTGTTCACTTCTGATATGAGAACATTCTTTCAGCCGACCCATCGACAGGTGTCCTCCGGATCCAGCCCCAGGGAACGCCTAGACCGGCAAGTGTCCAACTACATCGGGTTAACGGACGATTTGGACGCTTTGAGAAATGATGAACCCCTGGACTACTGGGTGGGCAGGCTTGACCTCTGGCCAGAACTTGTACAATTTGCAATGAAACTGTTGGCTTGCCCCTCATAAAGTGTCCTGTCCCAAAGGACGTTCAGCGCAGCTGGGGGGATCGTGACCGATAAGCAGACTCGCCTAGCTCACGACAGTGTTGACTACCTCACATTTCTAAAAATGAATGAGGCATGGATCTCGGAGGAATTTAACACATGTGAACAGTAGACCATGTTTGTTTAAAATTCCTCATGACAGCCCATATCTGCCACCACCCATAACAATTTATGGTCCCTATCTTCGGTAAATACAGCGGCATAAAATACCTTTTATGTCCGTTGAATGCCTAATTTTTGTGGCCTGTAATGGCCAACACTTACTTATGTATCCTGTGAATGCCTAATGTACCACTAGCAACAGAATACAAAGTTATTTTCTGTCAGGGGAACGCCTGTCAGCTTATATTTGAGGCCTGTAATGGCTGACACTTAGTTCTGTATCCTGTGAAAGCCTAATGTACCACCAGCAACAGAATACAAAGTTATTTGCTGTCAGGGGAACGCCTGTCGGCTAATTTTTGGGGCCTGTAATGGCCGACACTTAGTTCTGTATCCTGTGAATGCCTAATGTACCACCAGCAACAGAATACAAAGTTATTTGCTGTCAGGGGAACGCCTGTCGGCTAATTTTTGAGGCCTGTAATGGCTGACATTTAGTTCTGTATCCTGTGAGTGCCTAATATACCACCATCAACAGAATACAAAGTAATTTGCTGTCAGGGGAACGCCTGTCGGCTAATTTTTGGGGCCTGTAATGGCCGACACTTACTTATGTATCCTGCGAATGCCTAATGTACCAACAGCAACAGAATACAAAGTTGGTTGTTGTCAGGGGAACACCTGTCAGCAAATTTTTGGGGCCTGCAATGGCTGACACTTACTTCTGTAACCTGTGAATGCCTAATTTTTCAAACTGGAATTTAAAATCAATGGGTCTGTAAACGTTCATCCCAATTGTGGTATGCGGGCACATTTAACAGACTTGTGGATTGACCCTATATGTATTTGACATGTATTTACTGGCAGCTGTCAGTTCTGGCTGATTTAGGCCAAGCTATTACAATAAAACGGAGCAAGATTTAATAAAGAAAAATTAAAAATACACATTATAACTGTACAAACGATTTCTAAAACTTAGTAGAAAAAAATCAAATAAAAATTATGGCAACTTTTCCAAAAGCATGATCATCTCATGCGCCCCCTTCATGTCCTGGTGTTGCCTCTCCTACATGGCCTTCAAGCGCTCATGAACGGCCCGCATATCATTGAGATGCGCCCTTTGCATTTTTGCCAATTTCGCCTTCAATGTCTTCATTCCTGTTTGAAAATAAAAAATAAAATTAACATTATTTGCATCTCTTATTAAACCTTTAATTTGTGGCGCATATGACTTTATGATCGCTTGCTATTACACCTTTTTGTGAGAAAAGCTGTCCATAAAATTGCCTTTTTTAACTGTTTTAAATTTTTGTTTAAAAAGCTGTCCAACTATGGGGTTATTTGGTATGATATTTTTAGACAGCTGGTTGTTACAGGTGCGGCCAAACCTACTATTTTTCCTTATTTTATAGTTAATTGTCTTTTACACAATAAAAGCATTGTTGAACCAAAAAAAAATAATGTTTTACTGTCTCCATATTTTGAGAGCCAAATTATTGATTTTATGTGGCAATTGTATAACGGTTGGGTCTCATTTTTAGCAGAATGCACTGACTGTTACTTTTTTGGGGGCATATGCCTATTTTGATAGCTGGGTGTTGCACTTTTAGTGATGTTAGGTTGAATAAATTCATATTTTCGTTAAATAATTTTTTAAAATTTTATTTCAATTGTTCACCGGAGGCGTTATATCATAGGATATTTTTATAGAGACGGTCGATATGTAAGATAGCGGTACAAAATATGTCAAAATATGTTTGTCTATGGTTTACCTTTTTTTTTTTTCTTTAAAGTCTTTATACACATTGACGATTTAAATCTAAATACGTTAGTTAGTGATCTTTATGATCATTATATGGTTTATTAGTTAGTGATATTTCAGTACATTATAATTTTATTTTGTTTGTTAATTAATTATACTTCAATTGAGTTTAATAATATTTATTTGTTAAATCAATAGTTTTTATGTAGATTAACCACTTCAACCCCGCTAGCTAAAACCCCCTTAATGACCAGGCCACTTTTTACACTTCTGCACTACACTACTTTCACCGTTTATCGCTCGGTCATGCAACTTACCACCCAAATGAATTTTACCTCCTTTTCTTCTCACTAATAGAGCTTTCATTTGGGGGTATTTCATTGCTGCTGACAATTTTACTTTTTTTGTTATTAATCAAAATGTAACGATTTTTTTGCAAAACAATGAAATTTTTCACTTTCAGCTGTAAAATTTTGGCAAAAAAAAACGACATCCATATATACATTTTTCGCTAAATTTATTGTTCTACATGTCTTTGATAAAAAGAAAATGATTGGGTCTCATTTTTAGCAGAATGCACTGACTGTTACTTTTTTGGGGGCATATGCCTATTTTGATAGCTGGGTGTTGCACTTTTAGTGATGTTAGGTTGAATAAATTCATATTTTCATTAAATAATTTTTTAAAATTTTATTTCAATTGTTCACCGGAGGCGTTATATCATAGGATATTTTTATAGAGACAGTCGATATGTAAGATAGCGGTACAAAATATGTCAAAATATGTTTGTCTATGGTTTACCTTTTTTTTTTTTCTTTAAAGTCTTTATACACATTGACGATTTAAATCTAAATATGTTAGTTAGTGATCTTTATGATCATTATATGGTTTATTAGTTAGTGATATTTCAGTACATTATAAATTTATTTTGTTTGTTAATTAATTATACTTCAATTGAGTTTAATAATATTTATTTGTTAAATCAATAGTTTTTATGTAGATTAACCACTTCAACCCCGCTAGCTAAAACCCCCTTAATGACCAGGCCACTTTTTACACTTCTGCACTACACTACTTTCACCGTTTATCGCTCGGTCATGCAACTTACCACCCAAATGAATTTTACCTCCTTTTCTTCTCACTAATAGAGCTTTCATTTGGGGGTATTTCATTGCTGCTGACAATTTTACTTTTTTTGTTATTAATCAAAATGTAACGATTTTTTTGCAAAACAATGAAATTTTTCACTTTCAGCTGTAAAATTTTGGCAAAAAAAAACGACATCCATATATACATTTTTCGCTAAATTTATTGTTCTACATGTCTTTGATAAAAAGAAAATGATTGGGTCTCATTTTTAGCAGAATGCACTGACTGTTACTTTTTTGGGGGCATATGCCTATTTTGATAGCTGGGTGTTGCACTTTTAGTGATGTTAGGTTGAATAAATTCATATTTTCGTTAAATAATTTTTTAAAATTTTATTTCAATTGTTCACCGGAGGCGTTATATCATAGGATATTTTTATAGAGACGGTCGATATGTAAGATAGCGGTACAAAATATGTCAAAATATGTTTGTCTATGGTTTACCTTTTTTTTTTTTCTTTAAAGTCTTTATACACATTGACGATTTAAATCTAAATACGTTAGTTAGTGATCTTTATGATCATTATATGGTTTATTAGTTAGTGATATTTCAGTACATTATAATTTTATTTTGTTTGTTAATTAATTATACTTCAATTGAGTTTAATAATATTTATTTGTTAAATCAATAGTTTTTATGTAGATTAACCACTTCAACCCCGCTAGCTAAAACCCCCTTAATGACCAGGCCACTTTTTACACTTCTGCACTACACTACTTTCACCGTTTATCGCTCGGTCATGCAACTTACCACCCAAATGAATTTTACCTCCTTTTCTTCTCACTAATAGAGCTTTCATTTGGGGGTATTTCATTGCTGCTGACAATTTTACTTTTTTTGTTATTAATCAAAATGTAACGATTTTTTTGCAAAACAATGAAATTTTTCACTTTCAGCTGTAAAATTTTGGCAAAAAAAACGACATCCATATATACATTTTTCGCTAAATTTATTGTTCTACATGTCTTTGATAAAAAGAAAATGATTGGGCAAAAAAAAATGGTTTGGGTAAAAGTTATAGCGTTTACAAACTATGGTACAAAAATGTGAATTTCCGCTTTTTGAAGCAGCTCTGACTTTCTGAGCACCTGTCATGTTTCCTGAGGTTCTACAATGCCCAAACAGTAGAAAAACCCCACAAATGACCCCATTTCGGAAAGTAGACACACTAAGGTATTCGCTGATGGGCATAGTGAGTTCATAGAAGTTTTTATTTTTTGTCACAAGTTAGCGGAAAATGATGATTTTTTTTTTTTTTTTCTAGCAAAGTCTCATATTCCACTAACTTGCGACAAAAAAAAAAAATTCTAGGAACTCGCTATGCCTCTCACGGAATACCTTGGGGTGTCTTCTTTCCAAAATGGGGTCACTTGTGGCGTAGTTATACTGCCCTGGCAATTTAGGGGCCCAAATGTGTGAGAAGTACTTTGCAATCAAAATCTGTAAAAAATGACCGGTGAAATCCGAAAGGTGCACTTTGGAATGTGGGTCCCTTTGCCCACCTAGGCTGCAAAAAAGTGTGACACATCTGGTATCGCCGTACTCAGGAGAAGTTGGGGAATGTGTTTTGGGGTGTCATTTTACATATAACCATGCTGGGTGAGAGAAATACAACTTTTCCAATTTTTTTTTATACAAAGTTGGCATTTGACCAAGATATTTATCTCACCTAGCATGGGTATATGTAAAATGACACCCCAAAACACATTCCCCAGATTCTCCTGAGTACGGCGATACCACATGTGTGACACTTTTTTGCAGCCTAGATGCGCAAAGGTGCCCAAATTCCGTTTAGGAGGCATTTTTAGACATTTGGATCCCAGACTTCTTCTCACGCTTTAGGGCCCCTAAAAAGCCAGGGCAGTATAAATACCCAACATGTGACCCCACTTTGGAAAGAAGACACCCCAAGGTATTCAATGAGGGGCCTGGTGAGTTCATAGAAATTTTTTTTTTGGGCATAAGTTAGCGGAAATTATATATTTTTTTTTTCTCACAAAGTCTCACTTTCCGCTAACTTGGGACAAAAATGTAAATCTTTCATGGACTCAATATGCTCCTCAGTGAATACCTTGGGGTGTCTTCTTTCCAAAATGGGGTCAGTTGTGGGGTGTTTGTACTGCCCTGGCATTTGAGGGTCTCCACAATCATTACATGTATGGCCAGCATTAGGAGTTTCTGCTATTCTCCTTATATTGAGCATACAGGTAATGAGATTTTTTTTTCCGTTCAGCCTCTGGGCTGAAAGAAAAAAATGAACGGCACAGATTTCTTCATTCGCATCGATCAATGTGGATGAAAAAATCTCTGCCCAAAAAAAAAAAGGAGGGGAAAGGCGTCTGCCAGGACATAGGAGCTCCGCCCAACATCCATACCCACTTAGCTCGTATGCCCTGGCAAACCAGATTTCTCCATTCACATCAATCGATGTGGATGAATAAATCATTGCCGGGAATTTTTTATTATTTTTTTTATATACAAAGTGTTTGCCAAAGCATAGGAACGCCGCCTCCTCCTCAGCTCGTATGCCTTGGCAAACGTATCTTTAACTGCAGAATAGAAATCTCGTCTTGCAGCGCCGCATACACTGACTTGCGTGTAATCTGACAGCAGCGCAATGCTTCTGTCTGAAAGCACATCAGTGCTGCAGCTAGTCGATTGGTTGGTCCACCTGGAAGGTAAAAAAAAGAAAAAACCAGGCCGCAACGCAATAATTTTATTAACTTTGGAACAGAACATATAAACTTTAACTTTTTGAACTAAACATTAACCTTTTTGCTTACTGGTGTTTTTCTTTTTTCTTTTTTACCTTTATAGAACAAACCTCTCCTTCCCCAAGGGTCAATGTGCAAAGCGCAAATCGCCCAAAGATGTGGCGAAGTGCGTTATGCACTTTGTCCCAGGTGAAAGGAGACGTTTGCAGCAGCTGTGAGTGAATGGGCCCTAATAGCCCTGTGTGCCTGTCCTGGTGAGATGTGATCCCTATGCTAGGTGTACCTGTGTGTGGTACTTCCGGAAACACTCCCCTAAGCATAGGGCAGGGTGGTCAGGACAGTCAGGACAGAAATAGCGGGTGTCACGCCTTATTCCACTCCTGCTACAGACACGACATCTTTTTCGGGGTGACGGTTGGGTTGAGGTACCAGCAACGACATTGAGGAAATGTCGCTCGTGTAGACGGCTAACTACACTGGTGGATGGGGCCACGGAACCTCCTGGGTAGGGATGAGCGAACTCGAACTGTATAGTTCGGGTTCGTACCGAATTTTGGGGTGTCCGTGACACGGACCCGAACCCGGACATTTTTGTAAAAGTCCGGGTTCGGGTTCGGTGTTCGTCGCTTTCTTGGCGCTTTTGTGACGCTTTCTTGGCGCTTTTTGAAAGGCTGCAAAGCAGCCAATCAACAAGCGTCATACTACTTGCCCCAAGAGGCCGTCACAGCCATGCCTACTATTGGCATGGCTGTGATTGGCCAGAGCACCATGTGACCCAGCCTCTATTTAAGCTGGAGTCACATAGCGACGCCCGTCACTCTGCTCTGATTAGCGTAGGGAGAGGTTGCGGCTGCGACAGTAGGGCGAGATTAGGCAGATTAACTCCTCCAAAGGACTTGATTAATCGATCGATCTGCAGCTGTGCATCATTGAGCTGCTGAAATTCAATTGCTCACTGTTTTTAGGCTGCCCAGACCGTTTGTCAGTCACTTTTTTCTGGGGTGATCGGCGGCCATTTTGTGTCTTGTGGTGCGCCAGCACAAGCTGCGACCAAGTGCATTTAACCCTCAATGGTGTGGTTGTTTTTTGGCTAAAGCCTACATCAGGGTGAAGCTGTCACACCAAGTGCATTTAACCAGCAATAGTCTGTTTATTTTTGGGCCATATACTACATCAGGGGCAAGCTGTCACCAAGTGCATTTAACCCTCAATGGTGTGGTTGTTTTTTGGCTAAAGCCTACATCAGGGTGAGGCTGTCACACCAAGTGCATTTAACCAGCAATAGTCTGTTTATTTTTTGGCCATATACTACATCAGGGGCAAGCTGCGCCTGTCACCAAGTGCATTTAACCCTCAATGGTGTGGTTGTTTTTTGGCTAAAGCCTACATCAGGGTGAAGCTGTCACACCAAGTGCATTTAACCAGCAATAGTCTGTTTATTTTTTGGCCATATACTACATCAGGGGCAAGCTGTCACCAAGTGCATTTAACCCTCAATGGTGTGGTTGTTTTTTGGCTAAAGCCTACATCAGGGTGAAGCTGTCACACCAAGTGCATTTAACCAGCAATAGTCTGTTCATTTTATGGCCATATACTACATCAGGGGCAAGCTGCGCCCGTCACCAAGTGCATTTAACCCTCAGTAGTGTGGTTGGTCAAGCTGTCACACCAAGTGCATTTAACCAGCAATAGTCTGTTCATTTTTTGGCCATATACTACATCAGGGGCAAGCTGCGCCCGTCACCTAGTGCATTTAACCCTCAGTAGTGTGGTTGGTCAAGCTGTCACACCAAGTGCATTTAACCAGCAATAGTGTGGTTATTTTTTGGCCATATCCCAGTCTAATTCTGTCACTAAATCCATACCGGTCACCCAGCGCCTAAATACTAGGCCTCAAATTTATATCCCGCTAAATCTGTCATTACCGCTCTACTGTTGTGGCTGGGCAAGTTATTTAGTGTCCGTCAAAGCACATTTTTTGTTCTGGGTTGAAATACAATTCCAAATTTAGCAATTTCATAATTTAGTGGTTTCTGCTATATCATAGCTATTTGAAATCTATCCCTAAAAGGGTATATAATATTCAAGGTGCACATAGGGTCATTCAGAATAACTTCACACACACGCTACTGTACATTTCCAAGTCTAATTCTGTTAGTAAATCCATACCGGTCACCCAGCGCCTAAATACTAGGCCTCAAATTTATATCCCGCTAAATCTGTCGTTACCGCTGTACTGTTGTGGCTGGGCAAGTTATTTAGTGTCTGTCAAAGCACATTTTTTGTTCTGAGTTGAAATACAATTCCAAATTTAGCAATTTCATAATTTAGTGGTTTCTGCTATATCAGAGCTGTTTGAAATCTATCCCTAAAAGGGTATATAATATTCAAGGTGCACATAGGGTCATTCAGAATAACTTCACACGCACGCTACTGTGCATTTCAAAGTCTAATTCTGTCAGTAAATCCATACCGGTCACCCAGCGCCTAAATACTAGGCCTCAAATTTATATTCAGCTGAATTTGAATACAATACATTGGGCCAAATAATATTTTTGTTGTTGTGGTGAACCATAACAATGAGGAAAACATCTAGTAAGGGACGCGGACGTGGACATGGTCGTGGTGGTGTTAGTGGACCCTCTGGTGCTGGGAGAGGACGTGGCCGTTCTGCCACATCCACACGTCCTAGTGTACCAACTACCTCAGGTCCCAGTAGCCGCCAGAATTTACAGCGATATATGGTGGGGCCCAATGCCGTTCTAAGGATGGTAAGGCCTGAGCAGGTACAGGCATTAGTCAATTGGGTGGCCGACAGTGGATCCAGCACGTTCACATTATCTCCCACCCAGTCTTCTGCAGAAAGCGCACAGATGGCGCCTGAAAACCAACCCCATCAGTCTGTCACATCACCCCCATGCATATCAGGGAAACTGTCTGAGCCTCAAGTTATGCAGCAGTCTCTTATGCTGTTTGAAGACTCTGCTGGCAGGGCATCCACCTAGCCCTTCCCCAGCGGTGGAAGACATAGACTGCACTGACGCACAACCACTTATGTTTCCTGATGATGAGGACATGGGAATACCACCTCAGCATGTCTTTGATGATGACGAAACACAGGTGCCAACTGCTGCGTCTTTCTGCAGTGTGCAGACTGAACAGGAGGTCAGGGATCAAGACTGGGTGGAAGACGATGCAGGGGACGATGAGGTCCTAGACCCCACATGGAATGAAGGTCGTGCCACTGACTTTCACAGTTCGGAGGAAGAGGCAGTGGTGAGACCGAGCCAACAGCGTAGCAGAAGAGGGAGCAGTGGGCAAAAGCAGAACACCCGCCGCCAAGAGACTCCGCCTGCTACTGACCGCCGCCATCTGGGACCGAGCACCCCAAAGGCAGCTTCAAGGAGTTCCCTGGCATGGCACTTCTTCAAACAATGTGCTGACGACAAGACCCGAGTGGTTTGCACGCTGTGCCATCAGAGCCTGAAGCGAGGCATTAACGTTCTGAACCTGAGCACAACCTGCATGACCAGGCACCTGCATGCAAAGCATGAACTGCAGTGGAGTAAACACCTTAAAACCAAGGAAGTCACTCAGGCTCCCCCTGCTACCTCTTCTGCTGCTGCCGCCTCGGCCTCTTCTGCTGCTGCCGCCTCGGCCTCTTCCTCCGCCTCTGGAGGAACGTTGGCACCTGCCGCCCAGCAAACAGGGGATGTACCACCAACACCACCACCACCTCCGTCACCAAGCGTCTCAACCATGTCACACGGCAGCGTTCAGCTCTCCATCTCACAAACATTTGAGAGAAAGCGTAAATTCCCACCTAGCCACCCTCGATCCCTGGCCCTGAATGCCAGCATTTCTAAACTACTGGCCTATGAAATGCTGTCATTTAGGCTGGTGGACACAGACAGCTTCAAACAGCTCATGTCGCTTGCTGTCCCACAGTATGTTGTTCCCAGCCGCCACTACTTCTCCAAGAGAGCCGTGCCTTCCCTGCACAACCAAGTATCCGATAAAATCAAGTGTGCACTGCGCAATGCCATCTGTAGCAAGGTCCACCTAACCACAGATACGTGGACCAGTAAGCACGGCCAGGGACGCTATATCTCCCTAACTGCACACTGGGTAAATGTAGTGGCAGCTGGGCCCCAGGCGGAGAGCTGTTTGGCGCACGTCCTTCCGCAGCCAAGGGCAACATTCTTTTCCTCCTGACCACCTCCTCCTTCTCGGCTTCCTCCTCCTCTTCTTCCACCTGCTCATCCAGTCAGCCACACACCTTCACCACCAACTTCAGCACAGCCCGGGGTAGACGTCAGCAGGCCATTCTAAAACTCATATGTTTGGGGGACAGGCCCCACACCGCACAGGAGTTGTGGCGGGGTATAGAACAACAGACCGACGAGTGGTTGCTGCCGGTGAGCCTCAAGCCCGGCCTGGTGGTGTGTGATAATGGGCGAAATCTCGTTGCAGCTCTGGGACTATCCAGTTTGACGCACATCCCTTGCTTGGCGCATGTGCTGAATTTGGTGGTGCAGAAGTTCATTCACAACTACCCCGACATGTCAGAGCTGCTGCATAAAGTGCGGGCCGTCTGTTCGCGCTTCCGGCGTTCACATCCTGCTGCTGCTCGCCTGTCTGCGCTACAGCGTAACTTCGGCCTTCCCGCTCACCGCCTCATATGCGACGTGCCCACCAGGTGGAACTCCACCTTGCACATGCTGGACAGACTGTGCGAGCAGCAGCAGGCCATAGTGGAGTTTCAGCTGCAGCACGCACGGGTCAGTCGCACTACAGAACAGCACCACTTCACCACCAATGACTGGGCCTCCATGCGAGACCTGTGTGCCCTGTTGCGCTGTTTCGAGTACTCCACCAACATGGCCAGTGGCGATGACGCCGTTATCAGCGTTACAATACCACTTCTATGTCTCCTTGAGAAAACACTTAGGGCGATGATGGAAGAGGAGGTGGCCCAGGAGGAGGAGGAGGAGGAGGAGGAGGAAGAGGTGTCATTTTTAGCACTTTCAGGCCAGTCTCTTTGAAGTGACTCAGAGGGAGGTTTTTGGCAACAGCAGAGGCCAGGTACAAATGTGGCCAGCCAGGGCCCACTACTGGAGGACGAGGAGGAAGAGGAGGAGGTGGAGGAGGATGAGGATGAAGCATGGTCACAGCGGGGTGGCACCCAACGCAGCTCGGGTCCATCACTGGTGCGTGGCTGGGGGGAAAGGCAGGACGATGACGATATGCCTCCCACAGAGGACAGCTTGTCCTTACCCCTGGGCAGCCTGGCACACATGAGCGACTACATGCTGCAGTGCCTGCGCAACGACAGCAGAGTTGCCCACATTTTAACCTGTGCGGACTACTGGGTTGCCACCCTGCTGGATCCACGCTACAAAGACAATGTGCCCACCTTACTTCCTGCACTGGAGCGTGATAGGAAGATGCGCGAGTACAATCGCACGTTGGTAGACGCTCTACTGAGAGCATTCCCAAATGTCACAGGGGAACAAGTGGAAGCCCAAGGCCAAGGCAGAGGAGGAGCAAGAGGTCGCCAAGGCAGCTGTGTCACGGCCAGCTCCTCTGAGGGCAGGGTTAGCATGGCAGAGATGTGGAAAAGTTTTGTCAACACGCCACAGCTAACTGCACCACCACCTGATACGCAACGTGTTAGCAGGAGGCAACATTTCACTAACATGGTGGAACAGTACGTGTGCACACCCCTCCACGTACTGACTGATGGTTCGGCCCCATTCAACTACTGGGTCTCTAAATTGTCCACGTGGCCAGAGCTAGCCTTTTATGCCTTGGAGGTGCTGGCCTGCCCGGCGGCCAGCGTTTTGTCTGAACGTGTATTCAGCACGGCAGGGGGCGTCATTACAGACAAACGCAGCCGCCTGTCTACAGCCAATGTGGACAAGCTGACGTTCATAAAAATGAACCAGGCATGGATCCCACAGGACCTGTCCGTCCCTTGTCCAGATTAGACATTAACTACCTCCCCTTAACCATATATTATTGGACTCCAGGGCACTTCCTCATTCAATCCTATTTTTACTTTCATTTTACCATTATATTGCGAGGCTACCCAAAGTTGAATGAACCTCTCCTCTGTCTGGGTGCCGGGGCCTAAATATATGCCAATGGACTGTTCCAATGTTGGGTGACGTGAAGCCTGATTCTCTACTATGACATGCAGACTAATTCTCTGCTGACATGAACCTCTCTCCTCTGCCTGGGTGCTGGGCCTAAATATCTGACAATGGACTGTTGCAGTGGTGGCTGACGTGAAGCCTGATTTTCTGCTATGACATGCAGACTGATTCTCTGCTGACATGAAGCCAGATCCTCTGTTACGGGACCTCTCTCCTCTGCCTGGGTGCTGGGCCTAAATATCTGACAATGGACTGTTGCAGTAGGGCTGACGTGAAGCCTGATTTTCTGCTATGACATGCAGACTAATTCTCTGCTGACATGAAGCCAGATTGTCTGTTACGGGACCTCTCTCCTCTGCCTGGGTACTGGGCCTAAATTTATGACAATGGACTGTTGCAGTGGTGGCTGACGTGAAGCCTGATTCTCTGCTATGACATGCAGACTAATTCTCTGCTGACATGAAGCCAGATTGTCTGTTACGGGACCTCTCTCCTCTGCCTGGGTGCTGGGCCTAAATTTATGACAATGGACTGTTGCAGTGGTGGCTGACGTGAAGCCTGATTCTCTGCTATGACATGCAGACTGATTCTCTGCTGACATGAAGACAGATTCTCTGTTACGGGACCTCTCTCCTCTGCCTGGGTGCCGGGGCCTAAATATCTGAGAATGGACTGTTCCAGTGGTGGGTGACGTGAAGCCAGATTCTCTGCTATGGGACCTCTGTCCAATTGATTTTGGTTAATTTTTATTTATTTAATTTTTATTTTAATTCATTTCCCTATCCAAATTTGTTTGCAGGGGATTTACCTACATGTTGCTGCCTTTTGCAGCCCTCTAGCCCTTTCCTGGGCTGTTTTACAGCCTTTTTAGTGCCGAAAAGTTCGGGTCCCCATTGACTTCAATGGGGTTCGGGTTCGGGACGAAGTTCGGATCGGGTTCGGATCCCGAAACCGAAGATTTTCGGGAAGTTCGGCCGAACTTCTCGAACCCGAACATCCAGGTGTCCGCTCAACTCTACTCCTGGGTACAGGAGGCTCTCGATGATCTCTTCCTGAAATTTGAGGAAGGATCGTGTTCTCCCAGCCTTACTGTAGAGAACAAAACTATTATACAGAGCCAATTGAATCAAATATACAGACACCTTCTTATACCAGCGTCTGGTCCTGCGGGAAACTAAATACGTGGACAACATCTGGTCATTGAAGTCCACTCCTCCCATGTGAAGGTTATAGTCGTGGACTGAGAGGGGCTTTTCAATGACACGGGTTGCTCGCTCAATTTGTATTGTCGTGTCTGCGTGAATGGAGGAGAGCATGTAAACGTCACGCTTGTCTCTCCATTTCACCGCGAGCAGTTCTTCGTTACACAGTGCGGCCCTCTGCCCCCTTGCAAGACGGGTGCTAATGAGCCGTTGGGGGAAGCCCGCGCGACTAGTTCGCGTGGTGCCACAGGCGCCAATCCGATCTAGAAACAAATGCCTAAAGAGGGCCACACTTGTGTAGAAATTGTCCACATAAAGATGGTACCCCTTGCCGAATAAGGGTGATACCAAGTCCCAGACTATCTTCCCACTGCTCCCCAGGTAGTCAGGGCAACCGACCGGCTCCAGGGTCTGATCTTTTCCCTCATAGACACGAAATTTGTGGGTATAGCCTGTGGCCCTTTCACAGAGCTTATACAATTTGACCCCATACTGGGCGCGCTTGCTTGGGATGTATTGTTTGAAGCCAAGGCGCCCGGTAAAATGTATTAGGGACTCGTCTATGCAGATGTTTTGCTCTGGGGTATACAAATCTGCAAATTTCTGGTTGAAATGGTCTATGAGGGGCCGCATTTTGTGGAACCGGTCAAAAGCTGGGTGGCCTCTGGGACGGGAGGCGGTGTTGTCGCTAAAGTGCAGGAAACGCAGGATGGTCTCAAATCGTGTCCTGGACATAGAAGCAGAGAACATGGGCATGTGATGAATTGGGTTCGTGGACCAATATGACCGCAATTCATGCTTTTTAGTTAGACCCATGTTGAGGAGAAGGCCCAAAAAAAATGTAATTTTGGAAACTTGGACTGGTTTCCACCGGAAAGGCTGGGCATAAAAGCTTCCCGGGTTAGCGGTTATAAATTGTGTGGCATACCGATTTGTTTCTGCCACAACTAAGTCTAAGAGCTCCGCAGTCAAGAACAGCTCAAAAAATCCCAGGGCCGAACCGATCTGAGCTGTCTCAACCCGTACTCCAGACTAGGCGGTGAAAGGGGGAACTACAGGTGCGGCTGAAGTTGGGGACTGCCAATCAGGGTTTGCCAGCACCTCAGGGATTCTAGGGGCTCTACGGGCACGTCTTTGCGGTGGCTGCGACGGGGTCACTACTGCACGTGCCACCGTACCAGCTTCAACTGCCCTTCTGGTGCTCGCTACTTCACCATGTTCTACGGCAGTGCTGGTACTAGGTCCAGGAAGGGCTGCGCTGCTGGTGTATGCCTCACCACGTAATCCGACAGCACCAGCCCCAGTCTGCTGCTCTTGAAGCGGATCCTGCGCAACCTGCGGTCTAGCGACACGGGGCCGGGTACGCCTGGTGGTATTAGGGACCTCAGCCTCTTCGTCCGAACTTTGGGTCAGAGAGCCACTGCTTTCTACAGGTTCATATTCTGACCCGCTAGATTCATCAGATGAGGGTTCCCATTCCTCATCCGACTGGGTCAGAAACCTGTAGGCCTCTTCAGAAGAATACCCCCTGTTTGACATTTGGGCAACTAAATTTAGGGGTATTCCCTGAGACTACCCAAGAAAAAAAGCAAGCCTGTCTTACAAATGGGAGGCTAGCGAAGTACCGGAGGCCGCTGCGGTTGATAAAAAATATCAAAACTGATTTTTTTATCGCCGCAACGCGTGTAAAGTGAATGTGCAGTGATCAAAAAAATATATTTTTTGTCACTGCGGTGGGGCGGGCGTGGGTGAACGCACGTGTGGGCGACCGATCAGGCCTGATCGGGCAAACACTGCGTTTTGGGTGGAGGGCGAACTAAAGTGACACTAATACAATTATAGATCTGACCGTGATCAGTTTTGATCACTTCCAGATACTATAAAAGTATAAATGCTGATTAGCGATACGCTAATCAGCGAATAAGGGACTGCGGTGCAGTGGGCTGGGCGCTAACTGATCCCTAAACTACCTAACCAAGGGGCCTAAACTATCCTAAAACCTAACAGTCAATACCAGTGGAAAAAAAAAGTGACAGTTTGCACTGATCACTTTTTTCCTTTCACTAGTGATTGACAGGGGCGATCAAATGGGTGATCAAAGGGTTAATTGGGGTTCAGGGGGGTGATCTGGGGCTAGTATGCAGTGTTTGGTGTACTCACTGTGAAGCCTGCTCCTCTGCTGGATCCAACCGACGAAAATGACCAGCAGAGGAGCAGGGCAGCCATATAACAGATCAGATTTTCTAATATGATCTGCTATGTGGCTTCTGATTGTTTTTTTTTTAAAATCAGCAACCTGCCAGCCGCGATCATTGGCTGGCAGGTTGCTGACGAAATGCTCCTTGAACTTTTGCCGGCCCGCGATGCGCATGCGCGGGCCGGCTGTGACCGAAATCTCGCGTCTCGCGAGATGACGCACGGATGCGTCCAGGAGGAGTAAATCAACCACCTCCCGGACGCATCCGTGCATTAGGCGGTCGGGAGGTGGTTAAAGAGTTATTGTCCAGTGTTCTTTTTTTGTATTACTAGAGTGTATGTTGTCGCCTCATTGTTGTCCCTTTTAATTTTTATGTACATGTTATAGATACATAATCATATTGCTATGTGCACATATTTACCCTCCTGCCGGGGGCTGATGATCACCTCCTCTTCCTGAGATGGGGTGGTGCTGGAGGGTACAGCACTTTTCACCTCCTTCACTTCTCCCACATCTGGTGGGGGAGGCTCAATAGGCTGGGATGGTCCGGCCTCCACCTCCTCTTCCTCCTTTACCTCCACAACCTCCACCGGTCGCCTTCTCCGAATGGAGGGAATAGGAATGTCTGTGATCCCAAAATCTTAAGAACATTTGATATAAAGATATTCCAATATGGAGGGATCTATATATAATTGCAGTGGCTGCCAGCCTTATGACGCATAACTCAATTCAAAATTAACAGTAGGAAAAAATACATCTCCTCCACAGTGTCTTCATGGAACAATAGGGTGAGAGGAGACCCATGGGATGGGATTATCTCCTCAGTGTATCATAGGATGATCTAATTCTGTACACCAGAATTATATTTTCCCTTACTTTTTAGGCTACTTTCAAACTTGCATTCGGTGCGGATCCGTCTGGTATCTGCACAGACGGATCCGCACCTATAATGCAAACACTTGCATCCATTCAGAACAGATCCATCTGCATAACAGCTTTTTCAGATCTGAGTTTTCACGTCGTGAAAACTCAGATCCGACAGTATATTCTAACACAGAGGCGTTCCCATGGTGATGGGGACGCTTCAAGTTAGAATATACTAAGAACTGTGTACATGATTGCCCCCTGCTGCCTGGCACTACCCGATCTCTTACAGGGGGCTGTGATACGCAAAATTAACCTCTCAGGTGCCGCACCCTCCCTCCCCAGTATTAAATTCATTGGTGGCCAGTGCGACCCCCCCCCTCCCTCCCCTGTATTAAATTAATTGGTGGCCAGTGCGGCCTCCCCTCCCCCCTAATTAAAATCACCCCCATCATTGGTGGCAGCGGAGAGTTCCGATCAGAGTCCCAGTTTAATTACTGGGGCTCTGATCGGTTACCATGGCAGCCAGGACGCTACTGCAGTCCTGGCTGCCATGGTTACTTAGCAATTTTAAAAGCATTATACTTACCTGCGCTGTATGTGGCCGGCCGGTCGCTCCTCTTACTGGTAAGTGAAAGATCTGTGCGGCGCATTGCTTATTGCACAGACCTGTCACTTACCAGTAAGAGGAGCGCCCGGCCGGCCACAGACAGCGCAGGTAAGTATAATGCTTTTAAAATTGCTAAGTAACCATGGCAGCCAGAACTGCAGTAGCATCCTGGCTGCCATGGTAGCCGATCGGAGCCCCAGCAATTAAACTGGGAATCCGATCGGAACTCTCCGCTGCCACCAATTATGGGGGAGGGGGGTGATTTTAATTAGGGGGGGAAAGGGGAGGCCGCACTGGCCACCAATTAATTTAATACAGGGGAGGGAGGGGGGCCGCACTGGCCACCGATGAATTTAATACTGGGGAGGGAGGGGGGGCCGCACTGGCCACCAATGAATTTAATACTAGGGAGGGGGGCCGCACTGGCTACCAATGAATTTAAAAATGGGGAGGGAGGGGGGTCTGGCCCCTGCTGCCTGGCAGCACCTGATCTCTTACAGGGGGCTATGATACGCACAATTAACCCCTGAGGGGTTAATTGTGCTGATCACAGCCCCCTGTGTATTCTAACTTGAAGCGTCTCCATCACCATGGGAACGCCTCTGTGTTAGAATATACTGTCGGATCTGAGTTTTCATGATCTAACTCAAATCCGATGGTATTTTCTAACATAGAGGCGTTCCCATGGTGATGGGGATGCTTCAAGTTAAAATATACCATCGGATTGGAGAAAACTCCGATCCGATGGTATATTAATGGGGACTCCTGACTTTACATTGAAAGTCAATGGGGGACAGATCCGTTTGCAATTGCACCATATTGTGTCAACATCAAACGGATCCGTCCCCATTGACTTGCATTGTAAGTCTGGACGGATCCGTTTGGCTACGCATGAACTGGCGGACACGAAAATGCTGCAAGCAGCGTTCGGGTGTCCGCCTCCTGAGCGGAACGGAGGCCAAACGGAGCCATACAGATGCATTCTGAGCAGATCCGCATCCACTCAAAATGCATTGGGGCTGTACGGATCCGTTTGGGGCCACTTGTGAGAGCCTTCAAACGGAACTCACAAGCGGAACCCCGAACGCAAGTGTGAAAGTAGCCTTAGTTGGTGCACATGGGTAAAGGCACTTAGTGTCTCGGCTACTAGAGACTGAGTGCTCATGCACCCGCTGCCTGCGCAGGACATGCACTTTGGAAAGCATCATCTCAGTGACAGCTTGCGCATTATGTCAAAGGAGACCTCCTCTGTCCTGCTTTCATTTGTCAACAACAAAATAGGGGGGGCAGCTATCCCAAATATCTTGTGTTCTCATTTGTCACTTGGTGTAGCTTGCTTAACAGCAATTGGCTACCACACAAATCAATCACAGAATTGCAGCATATATACCACCATCATGTCTGTTGTCTTCAATTCTGCCCAAACCCCTGAAAAAGCTAGTGATCTGGTGAAACATGTTGGGGGGCAGTTGATTGTTTTAAACAATTGTTGTCCACTCCAATGTTGCTTATTAGCTTAGAAGTCCTTGTGTAGGACATTTTATTCAATATAGCAAGTTTTTTTGAGCTAGGTGGAGCACTTAGCAGCGTGTATGCAGTGTGTGAATGCATCTTGACAGCTACTTACGTAGTGTCAGACAAGTGTGCTGTGCTGTGAACGTTTGTGTGTAGGAGCACAGTTACCTATTCCATTTGATCAGTTTTTGCAGGCAACTACAGGTAGTTTGCTTACATTAGTCTATCCACACATTGCCCCCCTGTGTTTAAATTTTGCAGATATAGTTGTGGTGAATAGGAGATAGTGCACATCTCCCTCACCCTGGCAGAAAATAAGTCGTAAGTCTTTGGGGTGGAAACAAAGTGTTTTAATTGTTTGTTATGGCTCACAGCCATTTTATCATTATGTTGAATTAAAAGTGAAGTTTTAATACACACTTTATACCTGTGTCAAGATAGGTCTAGGGCATTCTTGGCAGTAATATATACACAAATACCTTTACCCAGGTGAGGCCCACCCCCCCCCCCCCCTTTTTGTGAACGTCAGGGAAATGTAGCGTCCCTGGCCAAAAGCACTTGTCCATGTGTCAGTCGTTAAGTGGACCATCCCAATAACTGTTGGTCAGCGCACGGGTGATGTTATAGGACACATGCTGGTGTAAGGCTGGGACTGCACACCATGAAAAATATTGGAAGCTGGGGACAGAGCACTGTGGGACAGCCGCCACCATCAGGCTGTGGAAAGCCTCAGTGTTCACAAGCCTAAAAGGCAAGATTTCCAAGGCCAGCAATTTGGAAAGGTGTGCATATAGTGTTATGGTCTGTGGGTGGGTGGGTGGCTGGGTATTTGTGCTTTTGTTCAAAGGCCTGAGGTATAGACATCTGTACGCTGCGCTGGGACACAGAAGTGGTTGTGCTAGCTGATGATGCTTGCGAAGGTCCAGGTGCATGGTGGGAGGCATCAGGGCCTGCGTCTTGGCTTGCATGTAACACAGGTGAAGAGGAGGCAGTGGTGTGACCTGCAGAAACTGATTGTGGACCCACGTGTTCGGCCCACCGATTAGGGTGCTTTGATGCCATGTGGTGGATCATGCTGGTGGTGGTGAGGTTGCTAGTGTTCACGCCCCTGCTCATTTTGGTACGGCACAGGTTGAAAATAACAATGGTTTTATCGTCCGCACTTTCCTCAAAAAAGCACTAGACTGCGGCACATCTACCCCTTGGCAAGGGAGATTGCCACAAGGGGGTGCTCCGGGGAGCAGTTGCAGGCCTGTTCGGTGTGGCTCGCCTTCTCTTTTTTGCCACCCCACCGCCTCTTCCAGCCTGTTGCAGTGCTGTGGATCTCTCCCCCTTTGTATTGCTGTCCTCGCTCGGCTTGCCACCTTCCTAGGTTGGGTCAGTGACTTCATCATCCAGCACCTCCACTTCCTCATTCTGGTCATCCTCCTGACTTGTTGACCTAACAAAAACCTCAGTTATTGACCACTATGTCTTATCTTCATCATGAACCTTTTGAGACACTAATTGCAGTTGACTTATTGGCAAGTGTGTCTCGTCATCATTATCCCCCTTGTGAAACACTAATTGCCGTTCTCCACCGTCATCTTCTGACTGTGGATGCTCCAGAGTTTGGGAATCAGGGCACAAGATCTACTAATGTCCCTCTTCAAACTCGCTTGGTGAGAGGCCCAAATTAAGGAATGGTGATGAAATCAGAGTGTGGGCTCACTTGTTTGCCAAGACTCTCCATGGTGGGTGGAAGGAATATCAGGGTGTGGATTCTGTTCACCAGACTCTTGGCTACTGAGACTGGACTTTGTGGAAGACAGGGTGGTACTTAACCGACTGGAAGCACTATCTGCTGCAATTCAACCAACCACCTGGTCGCACTGGTCTGACTTCGAGAGTAGTGTCCTGCACCGCCCTGCAAACTGGGACATAAAGCTAGGTATAGTGGATGAGTGTGTTTCTTGTCCTCTCCCAGCAGGCACAGTTTCACCACGCCCAGGGCCACGGCCTCTGCTTGCACCATCAGCACCATGGCCACTTCCCTGTCCCTTACTGCTCGCCTTGCGCATATTAAATGGTATATATGCTTGCAAGTATGTCCTACGTACAGTAGTGCAGGTTTTGTAAGTGTATGCGCAAATAAAGTACACAGAATGCCAGATAATTTTAGGATGCGCACGCGTTAAACAGGAGGTATAGCACAATGTCACTGTCACCACCGCCTAATAAAAATTTACACAGAATAAATGTCACTGATATATAAGCTGCGCACACGTTACACAGGAGATGCAGCGCAGATAATGTTGCGTCACCAGAGGCGACAAAAATGACACTGAATGTCACTGATATTTTGGATTCGCTAACGTTATGCCAGAGATGTAGCGCAGTCAATTTTGCTGCTACCAGCAGCAATTTTTTTTTACTGAATGTCACTGATATTTCGAATACGCAAACATTATACGGGAGATGTAGCGCAGGTAATGTAACTGTCCGCAGTGGACACCGTCTACGGAAAACGTACACTGGATGTCACAGATATTTTTAGGCTGTGCACACGTTATACAGAAGATGTAGCACAGATAATGCCGCTGTCTGCAGCGGCCAAACAATTGCAAGCAGGTTGTGCTAAAAATTTATATTGCTGCCAGATACAACTATAGTCCTTAAAAGGACTTTTGGGTCTCTAACAAGTTTTAGCAATTTAGTGCAGGTTGCACAAAAAATATATATTGCTGCCATACACAATAGTCCTTAAAAGGACTTTTGGGTCTATAACAAGTATAAAAACTAAAATATTGCTATTTCAATCCCTACACTATCTCTCCCTGACTAATGCGGAGCCAAACACGTGTCCAGCCTGCCAATCACTGTAATGCCAGCAGCCAACATGGCTACGGAATTACAGTGAATGCCAGCACTTACCTGCACGTTTATTGGCTGCGTAGCAGCCAACAAACATGCGGGGAGGAGACTCGAGCATTGCGCTCGAGCACACGCGGTATTCGGTCGAACACCGCGATGTGCCGAGCATCGAGATGCTCGAGCCGAACTAGTGTTCGGCCGAGCATGCTCGCCCAACACTAGTCATATTCAGAGTGAACCCTTGAAAAGTTTTACATTTTATATAAACCAATATGTCCTATGTTTATGCAAAACCCTGCTTCCACAGTTTTAGTATTTTCTCTTTTTGGATTAATAGTGTTTCTAAGCCCACATGTAAGACTAGGAGATTGTCCAAATAAATTATACCTTTTACTACTGATGTTCTCAAATGAGAAATTAGAACTTTCATTACTCAAGCAAAAGCATAAAGGGCATTGAAAATGCCAAACCCGATTTTGAATTGTAGTAGACGCCAGGAAGTAAAGAAACAAAAAAACCTTCTGATGGCATGCAATGTCAAGGACTCCCGTTCTGGAGGCCTCTTCATAACTTCGGCGGATCCTCCTCTAATTTGAAATGTAAGACAGTTTCCTTGCTGTATTACATTTTGACCTTTTTCATGCCAGGCGTAGAAAATGGTAAAGGATTTGGGCCTGCCGACCAGTTCCCTTCCCTGCCCACGCCACGCCCACAATTTTAGACCTGGCATTGTGCTGCAATCTGTGTCTAAAATACACCTAATATAGGTGTATTTTAGTATAATAAATGACCCCCATAATATGTAATTAATTGTATTGTAGAATTAAAACAAAGAAAAAAACATAATCACACAAAATGTTGTAATTGTATAAAATGGCTAGGTCAATAGGTATAAAAAAAGTACTACACATTCTCAGAGCCGTATTGGCCCCTTCTTCAGGTCCAAAATACTGCATGCTGTCTGAACGTAGTCCATAGTATACGTAGCACATATTGGCAGTAAAACCCATGGCAAGGGTCAAAGTTGAATCTACTCAATTTACCTCTTTAACATTTAAAATATACATATATAAATACATGACATGGTACCCAACCATAAGGAGAGGGCTAATAATTTCTTATATTGCAGTACTAAGTGAAGGTTTAATGTTTGGCACAGTAGTGCTGTATACATGTCCCTGCTGCAGACGCTTGCTCCCATGCTCCAGCCACTGCCTCGTTCAGCTGTTTCTTTACCCATTGCATTCTGTGCGAGTACTCACTGTGCTTTTTTATATGCACAGGACCTTTCACTGTGAATGTGGTTACATGACATGGAAATGAATGCAAAAGTTGCATAAAATGTACATAGCTCACAATTACTAACCTGTATTTTAACAGAAGATTATTAAACTGATATATGGCTGCAACATAACCTAAAGCTGATAATTACATATGACACGTATGATATATCGATTAGGTTTGATCAAGCACCAAAGTGCTCGTGTGCTCTGGCCGAGCACCCGAGTATAATGGAAGTCAATAGTAGAACCCAAGCATTAAACCAGGCCTCCCCTGCTCTGAAGAGGAAAGGGCCCCTGGTTCATAGGAAAAGGTCAGAGATTGATGGAAACACCAACAAAATGGTTCGGGAACAGCATGGGGAGGATGTATTGATGCTTCTTGAACTCCCAGGTCGCTGCTGGGAACCATATTGTCCAAGTAGTACACCACTTTTACAGACTGACAATAATACGCACAAAACCGAAAAAAATCTATTTTAGAGGACAAATTGCTAACATTCTTTCCTGTATATTTACTTGTATATAAAGTGCAAGTGCTGCCAAAAATTTCAAGGAAGAGGCACTCCGATACAACCTGTATATCATATAAAGGAGGGCCTCATTCACATTGTGGTACAATTTTTCAGGTAGTGGGACTCCTACACTCATAAAGCCTATGCACTAAGTGAAAGGGCTGCCAAAAATGACAAGGAACCGGCACTCCAAAACACCCTTTGTTACACATAAAGGAGGGCATCGTACACACCCTTGAAAAATTATGATTGATGGCCTGCTGGTGAACCTCAAAAACATTTGGAGCAAGGGCCTGCTGATCTGACCATCTAAAACATTAGGGGTGATGGCCTGCTGCCACATTGGTGACTCTAGATAACCTCTGGGTTATTGCAACATAACCTAAAGCTGATAATTACATATGACACGTATGATATATCGATTAGTGTTGATCAAGCACCAAAGTCCTCGGGCGCTCTGGCCGAGCACCCAAGTATAATAGAAGTCAATGGGAGAACCAAAGCATTAAACCAGGCCTCCCCTGCTCTGAAGAGGAAAGGGCGCCTGGTTCATAGGAAAAGGTCAGAAATTGATGGAGACACCAACAAAATGGTTCGGGAACAGCATGGGGAGGATGTCTCGATGCATCTTGAACTCCCAGGTCGCTGCTGGGAACCATATTGTCCAAGTAGTACACCACTTTTACAGACTGACAATAATACGCACAAAACCGAAAAAAATCTATTTTAGAGGACAAATTGCTATGAAACATTCTTTCCTGTATATTTACTTGTATATAAAGTGCAAGTGCTGCCAAAAATTTCAAGGAAGAGTCACTCCGATACAACCTGTATATCACATAAAGAAGGGCTTCATTCACATTGTGGTACAATTTTTCAGGTAGTGGGACTCCTACACTCATAAAGCCCTCATAAACACCCTTTGTTACACATAAAGGAGGGCATCGTACACACCCTTGAAAAATTATGATTGATGGCCTGCTGGTGAACCTCAAAAACATTTGGAGCAAGGGCCTGCTGATCTGACCATCTAAAACATTAGGGGTGATGGCCTGCTGCCGCATTGGTGACTCTAGATAACCTCTGGGTGATTGCACGTCCCCGTCAATGTGACTATCCATTCTGATGTCTGCCCTATCAACTTTAGATGCTATTTTCTGTGCCTACCATGGTGATCATGGGTAACAGGGAATCAGGATTCGATGCCGAAGAGGGAGCCTGAGAAACGACTACTACATCCAAGGGAGGTCAATGGCTGAAATTAGATTGGCTGTTGTTGCCAAGCGTCCAAGGAAGGCAGCAGGCAAGCGGAAATTACCCACTCCCGCCTCGGGGAGGTAGTGACGATAAATAACAAGAGGCCCTGTTATTGGAATGAGTACACTTTCCATTAACGAGGATCTATTGGAGGGCAAGTATGGTGCTAGCAGCCGACTTGCTCCTTGTGTCCACAACGTTCACCCAGTGTGCCATCATGGTGAGGATTGTGTTGACCAGACTCTTGGCTACTGAGACTGGACTGGTGAGGGTCTGCTGCCGCTTTGTTGACTCTAGATAATTTCTAGGCGATCGCACATCCCCATTATGGCAATGATCCATTTGAATGTCTGCCCTATCAACTTTCGATCAATTTTTCAACAAGGACCTTTTGGTATAGCACCGTTTTGCTTGTACTCTCCACCAGAGGAATGAGAAGTTCTCTTTGTAGCGGGGGTAGAGAAGTGTGAACAACCAGTAATCTGTGTTGTCTAAAATGCGTATAACGTTCAGGTCGTGGGAAAGGCAGCCTAACATTAACTCAGCCATGTGTGCCAGAGTACCAAGAGACAAGACTTCACTGTTGTCATCAGGAGGATGACTGTCCATCTCCTCATCCTCTTCCTCATCTTCTGCCCACTCAAGCTTAACAGATGGAATTAAACTTCCATGGGTACTACCCTCTGTAGCGAAGGCAACCTTCTCCTGCTCCTTCTGCTCCTCTTCATCAACCAATTTGCGCTGAGAAGACAGACGAAGGGTGGTCTGGCTATTACCCTGTGTAATGTATTCTTCCCCCATTTCCACCTCTTCCACATGCAAAGCGTCGTCCTTAATTGCGAGCAGCGAGCACTCACAGAATTGGGATGGTTATCGCCGTTTACCATCTGTGTTGATTCCTCAAAGTTTCTTAAAACCTCACAAAGGTCAGACATCCATGCCCACTCCTCGCTTCTGATTAGCAGAAACTAACTGGAAAGGCGATGACCATGTTGCAGCTGGTATTCCACTACTGCCCTCTGATGCTCACAAAGCCTGGAACATGTGGAACATCAAGTTCCAGCATGTGCTCATGTCGCACAACAGCTGGTGAGCTATCTTTTATCTATCTCTGGCCCTGACACACAGAAGGTATTGCACAGATGTCACAAGTCACTGCAGACACCCTCTATAGAAAAAGTATTGAAGAGTATGGGGAAAAAAAATTGGATGGCTATATTATATTGCTGCCACCACACACAATAGTCCTTAAAAGGACTTTTGGCTCTTTGAAACATTTTTCAACTAAATAGATTGCGATCACACTCCCTACACTATCTGTCTCTTCCTAAGCGCATCTCTCCTTGACTAATAATGAGCCGAACACATGCTATCGGGTGCTATATAGCACCCGAACACGTGTTCCGTCCAGCCAATCACTGTAATGCCAGTAACTGACAAGGCTACAGCATTACAGTGATGGCGTTACTTACTTGCTCGTTTATTGGCTGCATAGCATGGCGCTCGAGCAAATGCGGTACTCGGCTGAGTATCGCCATGTGCCGAGCATAGCAATGCTCGAGCCGAACAGCAATCCAGTTGAGCATGCTCGCTCAACACTAATATCGATAGCTGCTGTAAAAATAGTTGTCCAAAGTGAATAGATGGGGATTAGTTAACCCCAATTACCAGATGTTGGTGAATATTACAATTAATTATTTCAACCATTGATTGTTAAGGGAGATGGCATTCTGTGAGGGAGATGGTATATTTTCTTTACTTCTTTGCATTTGACATCGGACCCAGTGGCTTTTCCTGGCACCCGACCTCAGGCTGCAGACTGGAGGTATTATTCATGCTGTTATGGATGTTATGCCCTGCTGTTATGGATGTTATGCCCTGCTGCCTAACTGAATAAAGTGAACAGATTTGTACTACTATAGTTTCCACTATGCTAGCAATACAGTACATTAGATCTCCCACCCTTTTTTACTTTCTCTGTATATGCTTTGAGAAAGTTTTTCAGGATTGTTCCTGTGAATCTCAGGTGTGCTCCTGGGAGTTCTGTAAAAACTAAGGGTTTCTTAGATTGTACTGAACTCTTTTGGTCTGCAAAGGGCTCACGTGTACATGCCCTATATCTCATTTTTACTTAGTGAATGCACTCTGGATAGATGTCTATTTTCCAGATTAAAGTATTCACAACATTTTGAAGTGAAATCTATCAATCCCATTGAAGTGAGCTAACAGGCTCTTCTTATGTTTGTAATGTAGTTAAAAGATTGTCCTATAATCAGGACAGCTCTATTAACAGCTTTTAGAGGAGCTAATTTAGATGAAAGTAAAGATTTCATTTTTCTGCTCTGCCTTTACCAACATATATTAGTAGTGGATTTACTGTAACTGCCTTAGATTTAACATTTTTAAGTGTCTGGTCAGTAATATTGTTAGGAAATGATGCTCCAGTAATAGATAGCAGACCAGGATCTATTTCTGGGGCAATTTACTCAAACAAATCTTGTTTCTGTGGGCAGGTTTTGTGTTTATTCATGTGCCCTTTCCTAATACCTCAGTCAGTGGAAAACACCAGAGTCTGAAAGTAATTGCTGAAACACATTAGCTTTGTTACTTTCTAAATATAATTTCCTATTCCAAGGAAAAAGATGATAAGGATATTTCCTGGAATCTTTGTGTGGTCCCTTTAGTGATTTGGGGGAGATTTCCCTACTGACATGGATGCTGCTTAGGAGCAAGTGTCTGCATTCATTGCGGCCCAAAAATCTGAGGGAAATGCTCGCTCTCATGAAATTTCCCCATGATATCTCGCTTGAGCAGTTGAATTCTTGCAAGATATCACTTGTTTCCCAAGGCAGAGAGAGGCATCCGCCTATACCTGGTGCTACAGTAGGTGGCGGCCTCTAGAAGAGCAAATATTGTATAACATGCAAACATTGAAATGACTGGCCAAGTAATACTATACATGGATGTTTTTAGAGCAGGGTCATATTTAGACTTCATGCTGCCCCCTAGGCAGTTTAGTGCCACCCCAGCAACCCCCCCCCCCCCCCCTCATGATGTCCATACAATTTAGATAACTGATAGCGACAGTGTATCATGTCACATTGTGGCTCCTGCTTCCTCCTTAGCATCGCTGGTGTCTGTCACTGAGTGTAACAGAGCTGATTGGTGGAGCTGCAGTTCCAATTCACTGCTGCAGTACCTATCAGCTTAGTATTTAGTACTGCAGTGCAGAGAAGAGGGAGAATAATTGATCTTTTCTCTTCTTATCCTCCACTTTGTTGAAGATTCAGCCAGGGCCAATTCTATCTTTTCTGCTGCCTAAGGTGAAAATTGAATGGAACGTCTCCTTTCCTTTCCAAATTCTCAATCCAACCACTCTCCCCAGCCAGGAAAGTTCTGCACTAAATACCCCTTACATCTAGTGATGTCTCCTCCTCTGACGTAGATGTTGTTTTTCCTCATTTTAGGCCCAGGCCGCCATGATGGCAAAGATAACCATGATGACTTCTTTCAGTCATGCCTCATGTCTGCACAGTTTACCACACAGACCTCTAAGGTTCCTCACTTTTCTATCATTCTCCCCAACCCAGTGCTCTGACACTATTATCCTGCTGATACACCCAATACTGAGCCCACTGTGCTGTCCAAAAGAGATGGTCTTGCGGTTCGCAACGAACTTTGCTCGTTTGTGGTTCGCTGAACATATGGTGATGTCCGCCGGCGCCATATTCTTTTACATTGTGAAGAAATTTGACCCATGACACATCCATCAGGTGGTACAGGACAGCCAATTGAGACGTTTCAGCACATGGACATACTCCCTACCTTATAAATAAACCTGATCTGGCTGCCATTTTACACTTTACACAGTCTTTTGCCAGTGTAGGGAGAGGATGCTGTGTGGAGCAGGGACCGACTGTTAGGGACACAAAACGCTAGCTAATAGCGCCACAAAAGTCCTTTTAAGGACTGTTATAGGTGTGCTATTGATAGGTGTGACTTACTGAGGGCTCACCAAAAAAAGCGATTAATGCAGGGGTGTGATATACCTTATTCCACAAAAAAGGTGTGTGCGATTACGTCAATGGACACACCAGACTTGGTTGAGTGGCTCACTCAGCCTTCAGCTTCTGCACCCTCCTCATCCTCTCTATCTGTGTCCTCTTCACTCTCTGCTGTGAGCACCCCTAAAGACACCACCACCACCATATCCCCTCCGCTTGAGTCATAGGAATTATTTTCCCATCCATTACAAGACCTTACCGATGTGCAAGATCACCGAGCTCAGTGGGAGTAACACCATCAGAACTCACAATGACAAACTCCTGGTGCTCCACGTCCTGCCTCTTCTCCTTCCCCTTCTCCTCTCTCCTCCCATTTTTCCTCCACTCTACCTTTCACCGTGCCGTCGTTGCGTTCATCTGGCAAAAGGCAGGCTTCCGTGGCCCAAATGTTTGAGCGAAAATGATGACGCTGGATAACCCTCTTGCCCTGCTGGCTTGTCGGAACTGCTAGCCCGCCAACTACTGCCATATAAATTGGTGGACTCGGAGGCCTTTAGAAAAATTGTGACCATTGGCACACTGCAATTGAAGGTACCCAGAAGGAAATATTTCTCCCATAAGGGCATCTCGGAGCTATATGGCCACGTTCAGCTGCAAGTGAATGTATCTCTGGCACACAGTGTTGGTGCCAAGATACATCTGACCACAGACACGTGGTCTAGCAAACACGGGCAGGAAAGGTACATAACTTTTACTGCCTACTGGGTGAACCTTCTGACGGCCGTCAAACATGCAACCCGTGTGGATTTGGTGTTACCGCCACGGATTGCATGCAGGCCTGCCTCTTCTTCTCCTCCTCCTACTCCATCCTCTCTCTCCTCCTCGGTTGACTCCTCCTTTTCCACTGCTACAGCCTCTTCCGCTGCGCCCCCCCAAGCTCCCCAGAACCTATTCGACATGCAGGTGAGATGTTGCCATGCTGTGCTGCGGCTGTTGTGCCTGGAAGCCAATAGCCACACTGGTCCTGCACTCCTTTCAGCTTTGCAGTCATAAACTGATCAGTGGCTAACTCTGCTCACTTTGACAGTTGGTAAAGTGATGTGCGACAATGGTGCCAATCTGCTGAGCACGCTGAAACAGGGCAAAATGACACACATGCCGTGCATGGCACACGTCCTGAACTTAGTCATACAGCGATTCACTACCAAATACCCAGGATGTCTTGCGGCAGGCCAGGAAAATCTCTGGAAATTTTAGAAGACCTTACACGGCCATGGCTCGCCTTGCTGACTTTGAGTGGCAACGCCATCTGCCTGTCAGACGTCTGATTTGTGACACATGCAGAATTCTGCGGCCATTTGATGAGATCACCAAACTGGTCAGTCGCAGCCAGGGCGCCATCAGTGAAATCGTACCTTATGCCTTCTTTCTGGAACGTGCATTGCATTGTTTCATTGATCAGGCCGTCGAGGAGCAGGAAAATGTGGAAGTCGCAATGCTGGATGAATTCCCAGGAGAGCTACTCCATCTGATACAAGTCAACAGGAGTCTGAAGAGGAGTAAGAGGAGGATGGTGCTGAGGAGGATCAAGAAGATCATGCTTTAAACGTTTCTGGGATCCCTGGTGTTGTCCGTTGCTGGGGGGAGGAGACAGAGGACAACATTATCCTGGACGATTAGCAGGAGCCAGGCCACTCCACCGCTTCCAGTTTAGTGCAAATGAAGGCCTTCATGCTCCAGTGAAGAGGGACCCCCATATAAAAAGCATAAAGGCCAAGGACCAGTACTGGTTGGCAATGTACTTAGACCCCCGGTACAAACACAAAATGGCAGACATGTTACCACCATCACAAAGGGCTGTCAGAATGCAGAACTTCCAGGCTTTGCTTTGAGAAATGCTGCATTCTGCTTTTGCGGGTGCTAGAAGAGGAATTTCCACTCACAGAGAAACAGTTGCGGGTACCAATCCAACAGCGCATGCAAGAAAAGGGCAGTTTGAAGATGTGTTGGTCACTTCGTATATGAGATCATTCTTGAAACCAACCCATCGACAGCCGCCCTTCGGATCGAGCCTCACGGAACGCCTAGACTGATAGGTGTCCGACTAAATTGGGTTAACGGCCGATGTGGACTCTCTGAGAAGTGAGGAACCCCTGGACTACTGGGTGTGCAGGCTTGACCTGTGGCCAGAGCTGGCACAATTTGCCATGGAACTTTTGGCTTGCCCCTTGTCCAGTGTCCTGTCCGAAAAGACATTCAGCGCAGCAGGGGGGATCGAGACCGATAAGCGCACTCGCCTAGCTCACGACTGTGTGGACTACCTCACATTTCTAAAAATAAATGAGGCATGGATCTCGGAGGAATTCAACACCTGTGACAACTACGTTTAATTGAATTTCCTCATGCCAGCCCACAAATATCCGCCACCACCCAGAACAAATATTGGCCCCTGTCTTTGGTAAATACAGCGGCATAAAAGGCTTTTTTCTGTCTGTTGAATGCCTAATGTTTTGGGCCTCGAAAGAATTCAACACCTGTGATGACCACGTGTTTCAACTAATATCATTAGGGTTTTTTTCAAGAGGGGGGATTTCGTTAGCCATGTTTTTAATCCAATTTAATATTTTTAGTTATTTTAAACAAATGTATTTTACCTGTATTTGTACTGGCCTTCAGTAAAATTGATATCCATTGACCATCTAATAGAACTCCAGCCACATACTTACTTGTTCTTTTATGTACGCTGAATGCATAATTTTTGGGGCCTGTAGTCCACTGGCCTTCTGTACAATTGATATCCAATGACTGTGTAATCTACCTTCAGCCACTTACTTACTTGTTCTTTTATGTACGCTAAATGCATAATTTTTAGGGCCTGTAGTATACTGGCCTGCTGGAAAATTGATATCCAATGACCTTGTAATCTACCTCCAGCCACATACTGACTTGTTCTTTTATGTACGCTGAATGAATAATTGTTGCGGCCTTGGAGGAATTCAACACCAGTGACGACCACGTGTTATCAAATTTCAACTATTATCATTAGTTTTTTTTTTTCAAGAGGGGGGTTTCGTTAGCCATTTTTTAAATCTAATTTTATATTTTTAGTTCTTTTAAACATATGTATTTCACCTTTATTTGTACTGGCCTGCAGTAAAATTGATATCCATTGTCTGTGTAATATACCTCCGGCCACATAATCACTTGATCTTTTCTGTCATGTGAATGCCTAATGTTTTGGGCCTGTAGTCCGTGGACTACAGTAAAAATGTTATCCATTTACCGCATAATGTACCTCGAGCCACATTTCAGAATTTATTTTATGTCAGGTGAATGCCTAATTTTTAAAGCCCGTACTCCTGTGGCCTAAAATAAAAAATTTCTAGGCTCCAAAAGGGCACATTTCAGAGAATTTCCCTTTAAGATGCATATAAATGTCCCCTGATTAAGATATATATTTTTTTGTTGGAATTTTTGTCATTGACCCCCCTCTAGTATGTGACTGTCCATGTTGTGGGACTATTTCTACAATTCTACTAAGTATTCGGTGGCTGCAAATATGAGCTGAAGGTTTTTCAGTTCCTCCTACCATTACAGTGAATTGGGCCATGTTCGCGAACTTGCGGTTCGCGAACATTTGATTGCGCTTGCGAACCACCCCGGCCAATGTTCGTCCATCACTACTGTCCAATGCCAGCAATTTATATGCTGAAATTATAGTGCCATAAGACAGTTCACCCCATAGTAACAGTGTTTCTCAAAATCCCACCAATAGTAATTCCTCCCTAAAATGCCTCCCTACAGTGCCCCTAAGAAATAATCCTCCCCAAGAGTGCCTCCATTAGTAGAAGAGCCCTCCATATAATGCCCGATAATAATAATGCACCCACAGAGCCCCAAAATAAATAAGCCCTCCCCAAATTGTGCCCCTAGTGGTAATAAGGTTCCCTATAGGGCCTTCAGTAGTAATTAGACCCCTCTATAAGGCACCCCTTTGGATCCCCTAGTAGAAATAAGGCCAATCTATAAGATAATCTTATAGAACAACCAATAGTTATAAATAGAGTTGAGCGGACACCTGGATGTTCGGGTTCGAGAAGTTCGGCCGAACTTCCCGGAAATGTTCGTGTTCGGGATCCGAACTCGATCCGAACTTCGTCCCGAACTCGAACCCCATTGAAGTCAATGGGGACCCAAACTTTTCGGCACTAAAAAGGCTGTAAAACAGCCCAGGAAAGAGCTAGAAGGCTGCAAAAGGCAGCAACGTGTAGGTAAATCCACTGCAAACAAATGTGGATAGGGAAATGAATAAAAATAAAAATAAAATAAATAAAAATTAACCAATATCAATTGGAGAGAGGTCCCATAGCAGAGAATCAGGCTTCACGTCAGCCTCCACTGCAACAGTCCATTGGCATATATTTAGGCCGAGGCACCCAGGCAGAGGAGAGAGGTCCCGTAACAGAGAATCTGGCTTCATGTCAGCAGAGAATCAGTCTGCATGTCATAGCAGAGAATCAGGCTTCACGTCAGCCACCACTGTAACAGTCCATTGTCATATATTTAGGCCCAGCACCCAGGCAGAGGAGAGAGGTCCCGTAACAGACAATCTGGCTTCATGTCAGCAGAGAATCAGTCTGCATGTCATAGCAGAGAATCAGGCTTCACGTCAGCCACCACTGCAACAGTCCATTGGCATATATTTAGGCCCAGCACCCAGGCAGAGGAGAGAGGTCCCGAAACAGAGAATCTGGCTTCATGTCAGCAGAGAATCAGTCTGCATGTCATAGCAGAGAATCAGGCTTCACGTCACCCAACATTGGAACAGTCCATTGGCATATATTTAGGCCCAGGCACCCAGCCAGAGGAGAGAGGTCCCGTAACAGAGAATCTGGCTTCATGTCAGCAGAGAATCAGTCTGCATGTCATAGCAGAGAATCAGGCTTCACGTCACCCAACATTGGAACAGTCCATTAGCATATATTTAGGCCCAGCACCCAGGCAGAGGAGAGAGGTCCCGTAACAGAGAATCTGGCTTCATGTCAGCAAAGAATCAGTCTGCATGTCATAGCAGAGAATCAGGCTTCACGTCAGCCACCACTGCAACAGTCCATTGTCATATATTTAGGCCCAGCACCCAGGCAGAGTAGAAAGGTCCCGTAACAGAGAATCTGGCTTCATGTCAGCAGAGAATCAGTCTGCATATCATAGCAGAGAATCAGGCTTCACGTCACCCAACATTGGAACAGTCCATTGGCATATATTTAGGCCCCGGCACCCAGACAGAGGAGATGTTCATTCAACTTTGGGTTGCCCCGCAATATAATGGTAAAATGAAAATAAAAAGAGGATTAAATGAGGAAGTGCCCTGGAGTACAATAATATAGGGTTAAGGGGAGGTAGTTAATGTCTACTCTGCACAAGGGATGGACAGGTCTTGTGGGATCCATGCCTGGTTCATTTTTATGAACGTCAGCTTGTCTACATTGGCTGTAGACAGGCGGCTGCGTTTGTCTGTAATGACGCCTCCTGCCGTGCTGAATACACGTTCAGACAAAACGCTGGCCGCTGGGCAGGCCAGCACCTCCAAGGCATAAAAGGCTAGCTCTGGCCACGTGGACAATTTAGAGACCCAGAAGTTGAATGGGGCGGAACCATCAGTCAGTACGTGGAGGGGTGTGCGCACGTACTGTTCCACCATGTTAGTGAAATGTTGCCTCCTGCTAACACGTTGCGTATCAGGTGGTGGTGCAGTTAGCTGTGGCATGTTGACAAAACTTTTCCACATCTCTGCCATGCTAACCCTGCCCTCAGAGGAGCTGGCCGTGACACAGCTGCCTTGGCGACCTCTTGCTCCTCCTCTGCCTTGCCCTTGGGCTTCAACTTGCTTCCCTGTGACATTTGGGAATGCTCTCAGTAGCGCGTCTACCAACGTGCGCTTGTACTTGCGCATCTTCCTATCACGCTCCAGTGAAGGAAGTAAGGTGGGCACATTGTCTTTGTAGCGTGGATCCAGCAGGGTGGCAACCCAGTAGTCCGCACACGTTAAAATGTGGGCAACTCTGCTGTCGTTGCGCAGGCACTGCAGCATGTAGTCGCTCATGTGTGCCAGGCTGCCCAGAGGTAAGGACAAGCTGTCCTCTTTGGGAGGCGTATCGTCATCGTCCTGCCTTTCCCCCCAGCCACGCACCAGTGATGGGCCCGAGCTGCGTTGGGTTCCACCCCGCTGTGACCATGCTTCATCCTCATCCTCCTCCACCTCCTCCTCATCCTCGTCCTCCTCGTCCTCCAGTAGTGGGCCCTGGCTGGCCACATTTGTACCTGGCCACTGCTGTTGCAAAAAACCTCCCTCTGAGTAACTTCGAAGAGACTGGCCTGAAAGTGCTAAAAATGACCCCTCTTCCTCCTCCTCCTCCTCCTGGGCCACCTCCTCTTCCATCATCGCCCTAAGTGTTTTCTCAGGGAGACATAGAAGTGGTATTGTAACGCTGATAACGGCGTCATCGCCACTGGCCATGTTGGTGGAGTACTCGAAACAGCGCAACAGGGCACACAGGTCTCGCATGGAGGCCCAGTCATTGGTGGTGAAGTGGTGCTGTTCCGTAGTGCGACTGACCCGTGCGTGCTGCAGCTGAAACTCCACTATGGCCTGCTGCTGCTCGCACAGTCTGTCCAGCATGTGCAAGGTGGAGTTCCACCTGGTGGGCACGTCGCATATGAGGCGGTGAGCGGGAAGGCCGAAGTTACGCTGTAGCGCAGACAGGCGAGCAGCGGCAGGATGTGAACACCGGAAGCGCGAACAGACGGCCCGCACTTTATGCAGCAGCTCTGACATGTCGGGGTAGTTGTGAATGAACTTCTGCACCACCAAATTCAGCACATGCGCCAAGCAAGGGATGTGCGTCAAACCGGCTAGTCCCAGAGCTGCAACAAGATTTCGCCCATTATCACACACCACCAGGCCGGACTTGAGGCTCACCGGCAGCAACCACTCGTCGGTCTGTTGTTCTATACCACGCCACAACTCCTGTGCGGTGTGGGGCCTGTCCCCCAAACATATGAGTTTCAGAATGGCCTGCTGACGTTTACCCCGGGCTGTGCTGAAGTTGGTGGTGAAGGTGTGTGGCTGCCTGGATGAGCAGGTGGAAGAAGAGGAGGAGGAAGCCGAGAAGGAGGAGGTGGCAACAGGAGGCAAAGAATGTTGCCCTGCGATCCTTGGCGGCGGAAGGACGTGCGCCAATCAGCTCTGCGCCTGGGGCCCAGCTGCCACTACATTTACCCAGTGTGCAGTTAGGGAGATATAGCGTCCCTGGCCGTGCTTGCTGGTCCACGTATCTGGGGTTAGGTGGACCTTGCCACAGATGGCGTTGCGCAGTGCACACTTGATTTTATCGGATACTTGGTTGTACAGGGAAGGCACGGCTCTCTTGGAGAAGTAGTGCCGGCTAGGAACAACATACTGTGGGACAGCAAGCGACATGAGCTGTTTGAAGCTGTCTGTGTCCACCAGCCTAAATGACAGCATTTCATAGGCCAGTAGTTTAGAAATGCTGGCATTCAGGGCCAGGGATCGAGGGTGGCTAGGTGGGAATTTACGCTTTCTCTCAAATGTTTGTGAGATGGAGAGCTGAACGCTGCCGTGTGTCATGGTTGAGATGATTGGTGACGGAGGTGGTGGTGTTGGTGGTACATCCCCTGTTTGCTGGGCGGCAGGTGCCAACGTTCCTCCAGAGGCGGAGGAAGAGGCCGAGGCGGCAGCAGCAGAAGAGGCCGAGGCGGCAGCAGCAGAAGAGGCCGAGGCGGCAGCAGCAGAAGAGGTAGCAGGGGGAGCCTGAGTGACTTCCTTGGTTTTAAGGTGTTTACTCCACTGCAGTTCATGCTTTGCATGCAGGTGCCTGGTCATGCAGGTTGTGCTAAGTTTCAGAATGTTAATGCCTCGCTTCAGGCTCTGATGGCACAGCGTGCAAACCACTCGGGTCTTGTCGTCAGCACATTGTTTGAAGAAGTGCCATGCCAGGGAACTCCTTGAAGCTGCCTTTGGGGTGCTCGGTCCCAGATGGCGGCGGTGAGTAGCAGGCGGAGTCTCTTGGCGGCAGGTGTTCTGCTTTTGCCCACTGCTCCCTCTTTTGCTACGCTGTTGGCTCGGTCTCACCACTGCCTCTTCCTCCGAACTGTGAAAGTCAGTGGCACGACCTTCATTCCATGTGGGGTCTAGGACCTCATCGTCCCCTGCATCGTCTTCCACCCAGTCTTGATCCCTGACCTCCTGTTCAGTCTGCACACTGCAGAAAGACGCAGCAGTTGGCACCTGTGTTTCGTCATCATCAGAGACATGCTGAGGTGGTATTCCCATGTCCTCATCATCAGGAAACATAAGTGGTTGTGCGTCAGTGCATTCTATGTCTTCCACCGCTGGGGAAGGGCTGGGTGGATGCCCTTGGGAAACCCTGCCAGCGGAGTCTTCAAACAGCATAAGAGACTGCTGCATAACTTGAGGCTCAGACAGTTTCCCTGGTATGCATGGGGGTGATGTGACAGACTGATGGGCTTGGTTTTCAGGCACCATCTGTGCGCTTTCTGCAGAAGACTGGGTGGGAGATAATGTGAACGTGCTGGATCCACTGTCAGCCACCCAATTGACTAATGCCTGTACCTGCTCAGGCCTTACCATCCTTAGAACGGCATTGGGCCCCACCAAATATCGCTGTAAATTATGGCGGCTACTGGGACCTGAGGTAGTTGGTACACTAGGATGTGTGGCTGTGGCAGAACAGCCACGTCCACTCCCAGCACCAGAGGGTCCACTACCACCACCACGACCATGTCCGCGTCCGCGTCCCTTACTAGATGTTTTCCTCATTGTTACCGTTCACCACAATAAGAAAAATATTATTTGGCCCAATGTATTGAATTCAAATTCAGGCCTTTTTTTACAGACACCTAACACTATCTGGCTATCTATTTAGGTACCGTATTACACTAATACAGGCACAGCAGTAACGACAGATTTAGATGAATATAAATTTGAGGCCTAGTATTTAGGCGCTGGGTGACAGGTATAGGTTTACTGACAGAAAATGTAAATGCACAGTAGCGTGTGTGTGAAGTTATTCAGAATGACCCTATGTGCACCTTGAATCTTATATACCCTTTTAGGGATAGATTTAAAATAGCTCTGATACAGCAGAAACCACTAAATTAGGAAATTGCTAAATTGGGAATTGTATTTCAACCCAGAACAAAAACTGTGCTTTGACGGACACTAAATAACTTGACCAGCCACAGCAGTAACGACAGATTTAGCTGGATATAAATTTGAGGCCTATTATTTAGGCGCTGGGTGACAGGTATACGTTTACTGACAGAATTAGACTGGGATATGGCCAAAAAATAACCACACTATTGATGGTTAAATGCACTTGGTGTGACAGCTTGACCAACCACACTATTGAGGGTTAAATGCACTTGGTGACATGCTCAGCTTGCCCCTGATGTAGTATATGGCCAAAAAATAACCAGACTATTGATGGTTAAATGCACTTGGTGTGACAGCTTGACCCTGATGTAGGATTTAGCCAAAAAACAACCACACCATTGAGGGTTAAATGCACTTGGTGACAGCTTGCCCCTGATGTAGTATATGGCCAAAAAATAACCAGACTATTGATGGTTAAATGCACTTGGTGTGACAGCTTGACCCTGATGTAGGATTTAGCCAAAAAACAACCACACCATTGAGGGTTAAATGCACTTGGTGACAGCTTGCCCCTGATGTAGTATATGGCCAAAAGATAACCAGACTATTGATGGTTAAATGCACTTGGTGTGACAGCTTGACCCTGATGTAGGATTTAGCCAAAAAACAACCACACCATTGAGGGTTAAATGCACTTGGTGACAGGCTCAGCTTGCCCCTGATGTAGTATATGGCCAAAAAATAACCACACTATTGCTGGTTAAATGCATTTGGTGTGACAGCTTGACCCTGATGTAGGATTTAGCCAAAAAACAACCACACCATTGAGGGTTAAATGCACTTGGTGGCAGTTTGTGCTGGCGCACCACAAGACACAAAATGGCCGCCGATCACCCCAGAAAAAAGTGACTGAAAAACGCTCTGGGCAGCCTAAAAACTGTGAGCAATTCAATAGCAGCAGTTCAATCATCCACAGCTGCAGATCGATCTCTGAATGAAGTCTTTTGGAGGAGTTAAACACTTCCTAATCTCGCCCTAACGTCGCAGCTGCAACCTCTCCCTATGCTGATCAGAGCAGAGTGACGGGCGGCGCTATGTGACTCCAGCTTAAATATAGGCTGGGTCACATGCTGCACTGGCCAATTACAGCCATGCCAATAGTAGGCATTGCTGTGACGGCCTCTTGGGGCAAGTAGTATGACGCTTGTTGATTGGCTGCTTTGCAGCCTTTTAAAAAGCGCCAAGAAAGCGACGAACACCAAACCCGGACTTTTACGAAAATGTCCGGGTTCGGGCTCGGGTCCGTGTCACGGACACCCCAAAATTCGGTACGAACCCGAACTATACAGTTCGGGTTTGCTCATCCCTACATCCTATCTATGAATCAGAGTAAAGAATGGGTTTCAAACAAAGGTGGATTATTGTTTGCTATGGCCACTTAGCCTTTCTCCTAACATCAATTTTGATAAATCTCCCCTACTGTTTTCTTTTTTTCTTTTTTTTAAAGGGAGCGTTTCACTTTATTTTCAGTAATATAACTAGCAGCATTTCCCCTCAGGAATTTGCAAAAGCATTTCAAACATACCTTTGTGTAACCTACCTTCGTGTAATTTGTGTATTTAGTCAACATCTAGGAAACACACTTTTATTCTACTGAAAAAAAGCTCCCAAGTACCCAGCTGGGTGGGCTTTGTTGTTCCAAGTGCCAAGCCCACCAGTCTGCTCCTTCCCTAGCCTCTCAAGGCGTCCTCTCCTCTGATGTCATGGCAAATCATCTAAAAATTTTGTGTACTACCTTAGTATAAGCCACTCCCATTTTGGAGATATTCACAAACATAGGCCACAGCACCTGTGTAGAACATATCCCTGAGGCAATAGCTGACAAAAGGGAATGTACAGGACGTGTGTGTAAGTTTTAAAATGCTTCTGCATGACGTCAGGGGAGAGAGGACGAAGCCTTCGAAGGTTAGGGGAGGAGCAGAGTGGCGGACTTAGACAGATTGAACACCAAAGCCTACCAAGCTTGGGCACTTGGAACAGCAAAGCTCGCCGAGCTTGAGCACTTGGGAGTACTGTTGAGCTAACTTGTGTTTCAAGTTCGGAGTACAAAATTCGGGTTTAGGTTATCTATGAATACTGTTATGGATTCCGCTACCACAGACCACTTATGGTCCTTGGTAGCAGAATCCATAACAGAATTCTTAGATAACCCTGAACCAGAACTTTGTACGCCGAACTTGAAACACAAGTTCGCTCATTCCTACTTGGGAGCCATTTCTCAACAAAGTAAGAGTTCCTTCACACGTGGTGGAAAAATCCACCAGAGAATCCATATGTGCGGATTTTTACAAAGTTGTTGATTTTTTGGTGTGAATTATGGTGGGGATTTTGTTGAGGTTTTCTTGTATGAGAATCCATTCAATTCAATTGAAATTGCTTCTGCAGTGAAAAATGTTGCGGAAAAATCTGCAACAAAATCTGTGCGAATCTTTGCAGAATTGGTTTTCCCCTTAAATTGAATAGAAAGATTCTCATATAGGAAATCCACAACACGACATTATTTACACTGTGGAATATCAAGTCTACAGCAGGACACAATGAAGGGATAGACAATTTTCAGCCCTATAAGATACCACAGAGAAAATCTTGATGTTGAGATTTCCTGGTGGAGAATTCCACAATGTGTGAAGGTGCCCTAAAAGTGCTTTTCCTGGACATTGAATAAATACCCAAATTGCACACAGAATGCTTTTTTGGAATGCTTTCCCAAACTTCTGAGAGGCAATGCTGTTAGCTATAATAGTGAAAATGACGAGACATACTCCATTTAACATTGGGCTTAAAGGCGCTACATCCTTTTTTTGTATATCATGAAATGACCATAAAAAAAAATAATAATAATCGCCAATCACTTGAACAGAAGGTTGTCTGGACAGCAAATACTCAATGGTTATATTACAGCTATGGCTTATTGAAGCTGAACATGCTGTGGCATTTACCCTCAGATTAAACTTCTCCACTTGCTCCACAGTCGCCACAAAGCTGAGCAAATAGAATAAGCTGCACAATATGAACAACATAGCTGTCATACGCTACAACATATATTGCTGCTAAGATCTAAATGCGATACCTCTGGACAAATAATAGGGCAACAGAATTTTTTTTACCTTAAATTCCCTCAAGACTCTATGTAGCTCCTATTCATTCTGCACCATATTTCAAATCAGTTTTCAAGAAACCCACTCATCTCTCCTGATTTATTTTCTCATTATCTTTTTCGAATGCTGAATTCTAATTATCATAATTACCCAAAATGTCCATGCCTACAAAAGATGGCGAGATCCTGAAAGAACACATGACTCGGCTTGATTTAAAGAGTAACAAAAATTGTGAATCAAACAATATTTGACAGAAATGCACACAAATCCTAAGAAGATCCTAAAAGCTGGTGCAGGCGATACAAGGATGGCATGGCACCATAACGTGGGAAATTTATCAAGACTGGTGTATCCGGCACTAGTCTTGATCCCCAGTGCGCTCGAGTGAGGTCAATCTAATTTATTAAAAGGCAAATGCCTCATAACAAATTAGGAGCATCTCTGACACTCCATGAGACAGAAACTCAAACTTACATTAGCTAGGAGCTGATATAGACTTCAGCTACAACTTCCACCAGTTTGTGTCATGAATTATGCTAAATTCTTCAGGCTGTTGAGGCTTTGCTCCATCTACTAAGCCCTTAGGGTCTTGTTACTTTAGAAAAGTGATGAGATGCTCAAAAAGTTAAAAATATGATGCAAATACAGTGTGTGACATGATCTGCAACTTTTAATGTCACAAAGTGGCATAAAATACTTCATAATTCTCTGCCATTATATTTTGCCACATTTTAGTTACTGAATGCCATAAATATATAAGGAATATTTTGTTCTTGTATTTCAGTTATCCGCATGGCAGTGTGTGGAGGAGGATTGGAGTGGTCGTTATGGCTCTGAGGGTGGTTGTAGTACACTGTGGCAATCTTTCCCACCAGCTCTCCCTGGGGCTGGGCAGTGACAGGACGGCACATCCTTTCTTCCCTCGGGACACTGCTTGGAGTTGCGGCTCCAGCCTGATGGTAGCTGGGATGCCTGTGATGGTAGGTGTTTGTCTGGGTGCAGTACAGGAGAGTAGATGGGATGGTTGATAAATGGTGGAGTTATTAACCAGGCCAGATGGTGTCAATAAATAAGTCTCTTTACTCAAGCTCATAATAGGAGTAGTAGTATATCTGACAGTAAAAAACACAGTTCCAATATTCTCTAAATAGCAGAATATGGACAGCAACAATGATGGTGGTTGTAGTATTCTCTCTCTCTCTCTCTCTCAATTCATGCAATGAGGTTCTTGTTAAGACTTTCTGGAGTTCTCAGACTGAGGGTTGCAGAAACTTTAGATACAGGTTGCCAATTCTCAGGGGCCTAGCTACAGGCTCATGGTCCCTAGTTCAGCTTGAGCCCCCCCTTCCTTCAGTGGTTTGTGGCAAGGGTCCACCTAGTCTTTCTGCTGCCTGAGGCAAAAATTGAAATGACCCCCCCCCCCCATACCAAATTCTCATCCTTTCCCCTTTATTTCAGGCCTACACTGGTTCAGACAGTTTGAGATTCACTATCTACATACAGGGGTTTGATTCAGGCATTTGAAATACCGCCATTTGGTGCACCAATATTGAATTCAGGCCTACACTGGGAATTTCAGTCCCCCTGAAAATACTAGTACCACACAGATAGTGCCCCCTTTAAAAATTATTGCCACACAGTGTCCTAAAAAATAACTGTGCCCAGCAAATAGTGCCACTAACACTAATAGTGTTGTAAACATAATGTCCCTCAAAAGTAATTGTGCTCAGCTGCTACTGTGCCTGGGCATCCCCACAGTAATAGTGCGCCTCAAAGTCCCACCAATAGAAATAATTATCTGCCAGAGTGCATAGGGTTAACAGTGCCCCCAATTGTAATAATGCTCCATTGTGCCCATACTAGTAATCATGTTCCCCATAGCCCCTAAGGAGTAATAATTCACCTTATAACGTGTGCCAGTAAGAAAATGCCCCCTTACAATATGCGCCAGTACACAAAAACCCTTACAATCTGTGCCAGAACAAAAAATACCCCCTTAAAATGTGTGCCAGTACAAAAAATACCCCTTACCTTTTAGATCAGATCCCCATATCAGACCTCAGAGTAGACCCCCATATCAGATCCTCAGACCCCCCCATATCAGATTCTTAAACCCCCCCATATCAGACCTAAAATCAGATTCAGACCCTCATATCAGACCTCAGACCCTCCATATTAGATCCTCATACCCTCCATATTAGATCCTCAGATGCCCCATATCAGACCTCAGATCTTAAGACTCCCATATCAGAGGTCAGATCAGAGTCAGATCCCCCCATATCAGACCTAAGATCAGAGTCAGACACCCATATCAGATCCTCCAACCTCCATATCAGACCTCAGATCATACCGCCATATCAGATACTCAGACTCCCTTTATCATATCTTCAGACCCCCATAGCATATACTCAAACCCCCTTTATCAGATCCTCAGAACCCTATATCAGACCTCAGATCAGTAAGACCCCCATATCAGACCTCAGATCAAAATCAGACCTCCGTATCAGACCCCCATATCAGACCTCAGATCAGACCCCAATATAGGATCCTCAGAACCTCATAATAATGCCCTCACACAGCCCCCAGTAGAAATAAGGCCCCCCTATTGTTCCCCCAGAGGTAATAAAGCTCTCTACAGATGTATAAACACTCCTATATAGCCCCCTGTAGCAATCAGGACCCCAATAATGTCTTCTGTATTTATAATGCACCCTTACAGTGCCCCCTAGTTTTAATCCTCCCTGTAGTGCCCTCAGAAATTATAATGCCCCAGACATTCCAAAATACATACAGACCCAATAACGTAATTTCCCTCCCTCCACCATACAGTCCCGTTTAAATAACATCACGCCATCTCTCCTGCTTCCTCCAACATACAGTTCCATGTAAATAACATCAATCCACTGTCTTCAGCCCCTCCAACATACAGTCCCATGTACAAAACATCATTCCCTCCCAAACCGCCTCCATCATACAGTTCCATGTAAGTATACATGCACACAAATGTAAAAACGCACTTAACCTTTTTCTAACCCTTTTGTGTGTCCATTGTCTCGCCATCTGGCTGTTTAAAAATGAATGAATTTCATTAGCTTATCTCAACCCCCCATAATGGCCCCAATTGTAAATAATGCCCAAACATTGACCCCCAGCAATGTCCCTCATAGTGGCCGCCAGCATTAATAATATAGCCCACAGCATTTTTTGTTTTACTGCAAACAAAAAAAAACATACCTCATCCACTTTCACGTGCGGGGACACTCGCTCCTCACTGAATGCAGCAGGACCTGATGTGATTGTGTGATGTCATCACGCTGGGAGTGCAGGTCCTTCTGCATCCAATGAGGAGTCTGTGTCCCTTTACTTTGGATGAGGTGAATTTTAAAAAAATTATTTTAACTCCTGAAATATCATTTATCCCCACTGTTCCTGTTTTTATGAGCTGTTAAACGGGCACGCTCGGTCTAGACAGCTGTGAAAAATGAACCCATTGATTTCACGGGGCATAGGTGTGATGTTTTCTGACTGCAAGGGCCAGTGTTGGTCTAGGATAGGGTTTCACCCCAATAGCACGTGATGCCCTAATGAATGGGTTTGGCCACTTTTTGGATGCCCCTTGCTACTTAGTATTTTTCAGAAGACAACAAAAGTGTGCATTTTTATATATGCTATTTTTGCTTTGCTCAATCTGTTAAACTTGTAGTTTGTTGGTGTTGAGCTGGAAATGAATACAGTTTTATTAAAAAAATGCATAGTATGTCAGTGGTATATAACAAATGACCATTTTGTTTGGCTCATCTGGACAACTCCTCTCAATAAGAACTTTTGTGAATCGGTTGATCTCTGTGGGTCTGGCAGGTGAAGCACCTATAAATCATATGTCTCTGGGGGTGGCTCCTGCAGGAGAAATGTGGTATTACATAGCACCAATTGAAAAAATATGTCCTTTAAGGGGAGTGCTTTATGACATTTAAGTTCCCTACCAGATTGGATTGTGATTTAAAATGAATGGAGTACAGGGGTACAGTGAATGAGAGTACGTCGAGTTATGGATATGCTGTGTCTAGTGCATCTCTGGTTCTTGGGAACAATTTAATGAGCTGACCCTATCATATTACATGTATACTGTACACGTAGGTTCACGCTTTTGTGTACAATGCAGTATTATAGCAATGATTGTTCAGAATATAACTAAGGGAGAGGAACTTTTAGGGCATGTGCCCCAGGGCTTGGTGTCAAATAGGGTCCAAACAAGCCACTCTGCCTTGTCAAAGGTATTTAGATGGAGGACTAGTGTAGGAAAGTGATTCTTATATGACAGTAAATGAAAGTCTATTCACATTCTGGTAATTAGTCTTAGAGTCCATTCACACGTCCGCAATTTTTTTCCGGATCCCTTCCGGATTTTGCAGACCCATTCCTTTTCAATGGGGCTTGGACGGATGCTATGTGCTGTCCACATCCACATTTCCGGATCCGCAATTCGTTTCCCGAAAAAAATAGAACATGTCCTATTCTTGTCTGCAACTGCGGACAAGAAAATGCATTTTCTATTATAGTGCCGGCTATGTGCGGTCCGCGGAATGCGGAAAGCACATTTCCGGTGTCCGTGTTTTGTGGATCCGCAATTTGCGGACCGCAAAACACCTACTGACGCGTGAATGGACCCTTATAGTGCAGCTGATTACAGTCATGTCCAGACAATTTTCATAATTTAGCCTCTGTACATGTACAAGATTGAAATGCATATATTGGTAGCTAGCTGTTCATGGGAACTTCCAAAATGTGGTCTACAAAAATCACCCAACAAAGTAACTCACACTCTCAGGGATGTTGGTATCCTTCTCAAGGTCTACCATTGAGAGACTCCTGACTGACTGTAAATCCATAGGGTTTACCTCAAGATGCAAACCAATGGTAAAACACTCAAGAAAGAACAGAACAGGTCAGATTAGATTCTACTAGAAAACATCTACATTTTCCACACAGTTCTGTAACAATGATTATTTTTGCATTCAGCACAATATAGGGTGTCCCAGTTAAACCTTTACTTAGATGAAGCAAGAGAACATAAAGCATAACAAAACATCAAAGAAACACCTGCCCATCTGGGCCCTAGCTGTACAAAGACTTTTCTCTCACCTATATTTTCAGCATATCAGGGGGGTCAGGCTTTGCACATCCACAGGGTCAAACAGCCACCATGCTCTGACTCTGGCTGAGGCTTTTAGACTTCTATTTATTCCCTAGTAATGATCCCAGCAGACACACCTAGGATTACCTCAGGCTGGGGAAAGTAATGAACTGTATTGTGGAAGGAAGTGGCATGTCCCACCTCCAACCTACATGCCACTCCATTAAAATCCAGCCCATGAAATCTTAAACAACATGCCTCGGCAAACTAAACTTTGCTGAAACAAAGCTTTCTGGATTCCATTTTACCTCACCTAGCTTAGCATTTTGGGTGAGATATATAATATAGCCCATCCAGTACTTTACCACATACATCATTACAAAATGTATCAAAGTGTTAATCAAAGAATCTGCTAGCTCTCTATGTTTTTTCAGTCTAATGATGGTGTGACGAATACCCCACCTCGTGCCCGCTTGACGTTGCCTTCGTCGAGCTCACGAGACGCGGTATGGTCACGGGTTACCAAAAACGTGATGTTACGCCCTCCAGAGGACCAGGTAAGGTCAGCGTGGTACAGTTAACACATACACCTCCTGTCCACACGGGCACAGAGAGGCAACAAGCTGAGAGAGCCTTTTCACTGCCGCAGTGAAAAAAGCTCTGTCTCAGCCCGGTATCTGCCACCAACTCTCGTTCGATATAAGCCTGGTCCGCTAACGGGATTATACAGGGTGAGAAACCAACCCACGGTAGCTTATAGCTAGGCCAAAACACAGACGTGGGGATTCGTGATCAAGATACAAGACAGCACAAGATTCAATTATATATTTAATCACTGTAAGGGTACACTAGATATAACACAATATGCACAGAGAATATATACAGTGGTCTGAGTTTACAGATACAGGTTATATGAGTACAACAGGGTTAAGCAGAGTAAAAGTCAGTTACCAGGTAAAAGGAAGTTGCTTTGGGTCATAAGGGTGGAATAGTCCTTGGCTGCCGTCACGTGGGGGCAGTGAGGTCAGCTGGTTCCTGGTCTCTCCAAACACATTGGCACGATGTGACCCCCTTCAGAAAAGACACCGGCCTCTGGCTTGCATTGGCTTATGACTTGTAGCCAGCCGTTCCCCTCTCCGCCTATGGGTAGGGTCTACCCCTCCTTCTCTGGTGCTGGGAGAAAATGACCCAATGACCAGAACGTTGCAGGAAGATGGTTCCGGACCCAATTGATCCGCCTGGGTTCCGGCTACAAAAAGAGTCCAAACATGTTACTGTTATTTGGTTTCTGTGGGGAGATATGGATATCTCCTTTCCCTGGCACCCCCCAACAAACAAAGACCATGGGCACCTACATCGTGGCCACCGGGACACAAATATGTATCCAGTTTGCGCCTGCGATGGCCAGGCGATTCATAATTCCTTATGAAATGTAGGTGCCAACATGTCTGGAAGGTATCCTTGATCCTGGCAAGGGCTGATACCTCCTGCTGGGGGTTTTCCTGCATGATTTAGCTTGCCTCCAAATGGGCTGATTGAGGTGTGACATTCTCTACCTGGGGCCTCCTTGAAGCTTGGACCCCTGGGGCTTTCTTCCTGGCTAGCTGACAGCTGAAAAGCAGATGGCTGGGGGGTGGGAGCTTATTTTGCATGTACACTGATGTACCTGCCAAAAGGTGAATCAAATAACAATCAGGGCTGCCAGTAAATAATAATCCATTTTCCTCACAGATGGTCTTAATCACTTGCATTGAAATCACTTTGGAGTGATGGCTATGTAAAAAATTACTGTAGTTTGTAAATGGTTCAGCTAGCTTCATACATAGCATTTTTAGGAAAAATTTGAAATTTCTTCTAGTCAATTTTCCTGGAGTTTTTTGGGCCATTTTGGGGGGGAGAGGGCAGCAAAAATGCACTTGCTAGATGTTTGCTATAAGTCAGTATTCAGAGTTATAAAATTCACTACAACCAGTACAGGCTTGATAATGTCTCTGTGAGAGAGCTGAAACGTTGCCTGTATCAACATGCGTTGAATAAATATCACATTATTTCACTTTTTTATCCAATGAGTGCTGCGTTATATTTATTTGGACTGTGTTTGGACCCCAGGACCAAGGGGAGAGCGCTGGCACCTGAACTGCTTGAAGCTAGGAGTGCTGCCCTGTGATTTTCTGGATATATATGTGTATATAAATATATATATATATATATATATATATATATACATTGAATATATATATATATATATATATATATACACACTGAATATATATATATATATATATATATATATATAATTTATATAATAATGGCGGGTAGGCACTCTATTTATGGGTTCATAGAAAGGCAGTTTTTATTAATTGATTTAAAATACCATAATAATAATAAAAAATAAATAATATGTAAGCATAAAACAATAGATGAAAACAATATAACAACAATTAATAGCTATAGAATACAAATATTTTAACAGACCACTGAGGAAGGAGCGAGTCGGAGCTCCAAAACATGTTTGGGTGAACAAGCATACTAAAATTGAAATTACACTGCTGGAGAGCTCCAAGAGGAATCTAATCTAAAGAACTCACGAAAATTGACCTACTATCTACAAAGTGGAACCCCGGCAGCTGAAATAAAGAAGTTAAGAGGCGATCCGAACACTGAAGGGGCGGAACTAATAATAAATAGAGACGCCGCCATAGCATGTGGCACGCCGACTTTTAAAAAACAAGCTGCGATCGGAGGGTCCGAACTACAAAGGTCAGTCTGTTTCTCAGAATAGGAGCGGGACGCTGCACCAGAAAAAAACTGTCGAACCGTGAGTAAACAAAATATTCAATGTGCACAATAGAGGATTCCCTATTCAAAAAACAAGACTGTATTTGAGTATCTGCATCACACAAGAAAGAAACATAAGGAGACATCTAGCGATTACTTGCAGTCACTTCAATAGCTGAATTCTCATAACTGCTACAACTAAGAACATTGTTGCTACATTGTTGTCACATCGTACAGATACCTTGTTTCCATTAAGAATAGTGGTATACACTATATGAGGATTGATACATGGAACTATTGCTACGAAACCAATCATAGAAGAGATTCTTGCTTTTTATTATCATCAATTGCTGCTAATATTGCTGCTATCCACTAACTGCTATTTATCAATTGATATTGCTGCTATTTGTCTACTGCCATTTAACTGCTGTTATATTGATATTGCTGCTAAAATATTTGTATTCTATAGCTATTAATTGTTGTTATATTGTTATTATCTATTGTTTTATGCTTACATATTTTTATGGTATTTAAAATTAATTAATAAAAACTGCCTTTCCATGAACCCATGAATAGAGTGCCTGCCCGCCATTACTTTATTTTTAAACCTATTTATAATTGACGAGGGTGAGTCAAATTGGGCAAGAGCACCTGTTTCCAGAAAACCAGTGGAGAGCCGCCTTCTCTGCTACATATGATTTATATAATTGAAAAATATTCCAGGATTAAGGAGAGGTAGAAGTCCTGTGGGGATATGCTGTATGAAAAGACTTAAAGAGTAGAAAAGGGAGAGCAGCTCTCATTGGCCGCTATACAAACAGGGGGTAAAATGCATAGGCTCACCTTGTGGTGTTGTGCAGTGTTCTTTCATGAACAGACGCGCATAGGATAAGCAGCGGCACAGCCAAATGATAGCAATAGATAATGAGGGGCACTCCAAATTTAGGAAAATGGCAGTAGTTACTGTATTCAAATATGAAATATTATTTATGATATGCCAATACATAAAATTACATCACGATAATAAAACCATACATACAATAAAACAGTGTATTAAGAGTCAGGACCTTAAATGAATCAATAGGATCCTAATGCGACTCTACTCGCAAATAATCGCAAACGGATCGCATGCGAACACTAATGAATAAATCGCAATGCAAATGATCGCCCAAAAATTCACAATGCAGATGATCATAAAAGAATCGTGAAAATATTGCAGTGTGAATCTACTTGTAAACGATCTAAGTCCTTGTCTCTAGCCCAATACGAGGCTTCTCCTACGTCGGGTGGCAGTTCTCCGTGCTCAAGGCCGTGATAGCTCCACACAATATCCAGGATCTGTCCCGCTAGCTCAATCAAATAGCTAGGTAGTAATAATCGTGAAAGATGTTTACCACATGTCGTCACCTGCTGGATCTTGCACTCGATCTTCCTGCCGTTCTTACCCTACGCGGCGTCCCATGTGGTATTGAGTCTCTACCGCGACGTCTCGCGTGACTCCTCGGCTTAGCAGCGGTGTAGTGTTAAAAGATTCCTGAGATCCTACCTCTTCTCAGAGGATCGGACCCAATTCGAAAGAATGGGAATAGTTCATCAGGTGATAATTCTCACTAAAAAATAGGTCTTTTATAGGTAAATCCTGGTGACTGTGAAATGGCTCACTGTCCCAACAGACCCAGACGCGTTTCAGGGTATACACCCTTTCCTCAGTGGTGGTGACAGTGAGCACTTAGCACCCTTTTATATCCAGAAGCAAGCTGCAGGTGGAACTGGCTTAACTGGAACCATGGAAAATACGATCTGGAGTTTTGCTCCTATTATAATCCACATATGGACCAGATTCACACCCCACATATTGTTGGTCATCCCCCAATTATTGGGTCAAATGGTGAGGAAGTCCATCCCTCAATTGCTGTCCATCACATATTATATATCAAAACATAAAAAAAAATATAAAATCTATGGCTTTCTATGAGAAATGCATAGCTATACATAAAACAAGCATAAAAACATATACAAATAAAAACCACAACGAAAACGCACATGTGGTTGGATGTGTTTTTACCACGTTTTCAATGCGTTTTTCCTAAAAATACTTCAGACGGCACCTGAGGAGTCTTGACATCAAGTAAAGGGATTCAGCCCTATCACAATTCTACACAGGACACAACACTACACCGCTGCTAAGCCGAGGAGTCACGTGAGACGTCACGGTAGAGACTCCATACCACGTGGGATGCCGCGTAGGGTAAGAACGGCAGGAAGATCGAGTGTAAGATCCAGCAGGTGACGACATATGGTAAGAAACGTCGTTCACGATTATTACTACCTAGCTATTTGATTGAGCTAGCGGGACAGATCCTGGATATTGTGTGGAGCTATCATGGCCTTGAGAACGGAGTCCTGCCATCCGACGTAGGAGAAGCCTCGTATTGGGCTAGAGACAAGGACGTTTACAAGTAGATTCACACTGCAATATTTTCACAATTCTTTTATGATCATCTGCGTTGTGATTTTTTTTGGCGATCATTTGCATTGCAATTTATTCATTAGTGTTCGCATGCGATCCATTTGCGATTATTTGCGAGTAGATTCGCATTAGGATCCTATTGATTCATTTAGGGTCCTGACTCTTTTAATACACTGTTTTATTGTATGTATGGTTTTATTATCGTGATGTAATTTTATGTATTGGCATATCATATTTAATATTTGAATAAAGTAACTGCTGCCATTTCCCTAAATTTGGAGCGCCCCTCATTATCTATTACTATTTTTTCGTGTTCAGGCGGTCTGGGTGGACCGAGAGGTGTGCATCCTGATCCATTCGGTCAATAGGTGGAGCCGCTGCTTTTGATTTTTGTTACTTTTGGCACGGCCAAATGAGTCAGAAGTAGAGCAATGTTCTTTATTAGTATCTCTTATAGCTTATGCGTTACGGGGCCGAACGGGACCCTTCTTCAGACCAAAAAGCAGGTCCTGCCACCATTCAGGAACACCTCTCCATCCCATAAGATAGAAACAATCAAGGTCTTCAATGTTTGGAACTACACCCCTCTTTCCTCCCCCAAAGGCATCCATTGAAATACTGGACCAATATCTAACCAGCAAATAAACAGTCGAAAACATAAAGGTGGATTATGCAGTGTTACAACCCAATACCTGCAGATAACAAGAACAAAATAAAATATGGGTCTTGGGTTTTGTATATGCCCCACAATATTGATTATGCTAATATCTAATGGTTTTTAGGTGGGCTGATCCTGGGTAGGCATTAGAGGACAAGATATTTTTTTCTGAAAGTGTAGTAGATGCATGAAACCAAGTTCCAAAATTGTGGTTTGAAAATTTACAGTAAATACATTTAAACATGAATCAGATAATATATCTTAAGATAAAAATAAAAAGGAAATTATATAAGGGCAGATTAGATGGATCATTTGGTCTTCCATCATTCATCTATATTTCTATAATACTATATTATGCTGCCATAAAATGAATAGAAAAGACTGAATTAAGGCCAGAACTGTGTAGAAGTCCGCTATATTACCACAAGGTGGCAGCAGATATCCTTACTAGCCAGAATCTGATTCTTCGTAGGATGAACACCAGGGTTGATTTATCATCAGTGATTCTTGGAGAAGTGGTAACTTAATATTTAACATTGCTAATAACCGTAAGTAATGTCTATAAAATATTTATTAAACAAGTGCACAATTCATAATATTAATACATTAGCAGACTATTTTGGACTCAGCAAATTATTTTTCCATCAACATTGCTGTATTAAGACTCATTCACACATCCGTGCTTAAATCCGTGAAAAGGTGATTAGTGACTAGAGTCCGTGTGTCTGGATTTTGCTCTCTATTAGTCATCCGTGTTTCACTGACACTGCACACCTGAAAAATAATTTTCAAAGCATCTCTTCCTAATGATCCGTAAAACACAGATGAAACATGGAATGGCACCCGTGTTGCATCCGTGGTTTTCACAGACCCATAGACTATAATGGGTGTGATGGATCAATGAACGTGGACAAAATAGAGCATGCTTCTGTACTAAAAACACGGACCCAGCGCAATGTGCTCCAGCGTGATGTTCGAGTCTCCTCCCCGCACAATTGTTGGCTGCCACGCAGCCAATAAACGTGCAGGGAAGTACTGGCATTCACTGTAATGCTGTAGCCATGTTGGTTACTGGCATTAGAGTGATTGGCTGCCCGGAGCGCGTCATCGGGAGCTATATAGCCCCATATGACATGTGGTTCGGCTCAGTCTTATTCAGGGAGAAGAATGGACAGATGGTGTAGGGACTGGAATATATATATATATATATATATATATATATATAATATATAGAAAAAAGTCCAGCGGGAGCACCATCCAGGGTACGGGTGCAAGATCCAACGAAGGGTAGCGGCAATACCCAATGTTATAAAGACGAAGAGGTAGGACTGCACTCCGGAATAATAGTGAAATAAAGCTTTTATTCACCCATAATATGGCAAACTTGCGACGTTTTGGCTCACAAGAGCCTTCCTCAAGCATGTAAGTAGTGAAAGTGAGAGCATATAAAGGCATATCATAAGTGATCAACCAATCACAGTGTGGTTATAATCATGATTAAATTAGATACATCTGATCCATATAAGAAAAGTGCATGTGCAAGTGCAGGTGATAATTCTCACTAAAAAATAGGTCTTTTATAGGTAAATCCTGGTGACTGTGAAATGGCTCACTGTCCCAACAGACCCAGACGCGTTTCAGGGTATACACCCTTTCCTCAGTGGTGGTGACAGTGAGCACTTAGCACCCTTTTATATCCAGAAGCAAGCTGCAGGTGGAACTGGCTTAACTGGAACCATGGAAAATACGATCTGGAGTTTTGCTCCTATTATAATCCACATATGGACCAGATTCACACCCCACATATTGTTGGTCATCCCCCAATTATTGGGTCAAATGGTGAGGAAGTCCATCCCTCAATTGCTGTCCATCACATATTATATATCAAAACATAAAAAAAAATATATAAAATCTATGGCTTTCTATGAGAAATGCATAGCTATACATAAAACAAGCATAAAAACATATACAAATAAAAACCACAACGAAAACGCACATGTGGTTGGATGCGTTTTTACCACGTTTTCAATGCGTTTTTCCTAAAAATACTTCAGACGGCACCTGAGGAGTCTTGACATCAAGTAAAGGGATTCAGCCCTATCACAATTCTACACAGGACACAACACTACACCGCTGCTAAGCCGAGGAGTCACGTGAGATGTCACGGTAGAGACTCCATACCACGTGGGATGCCGCGTAGGGTAAGAACGGCAGGAAGAAGTACTGGCATTCACTGTAATGCTGTAGCCATGTTGGTTACTGGCATTAGAGTGATTGGCTGCCCGGAGCGCGTCATCGGGAGCTATATAGCCCCCGATGACATGTGGTTCGGCTCAGTCTTATTCAGGGAGAGCTGCAGCAGAATGGACAGATAGTGTAGGGACTGGAATATATATATATATATATATATATAATATATAGAAAAAAGTCCAGCGGGAGCACCATCCAGGGTACGGGTGCATGATCCAACGAAGGGTAGCGGCAATACCCAATGTTATAAAGACGAAGAGGTAGGACTGCACTCCGGAATAATAGTGAAATAAAGCTTTTATTCACCCATAATATGGCAAACTTGCGACGTTTTGGCTCACAAGAGCCTTCCTCAAGCATGTAAGTAGTGAAAGTGAGAGCATATAAAGGCATATCATAAGTGATCAACCAATCACAGTGTGGTTATAATCATGATTAAATTAGATACATCTGATCCATATAAGAAAAGTGCATGTGCATAAAGTGACGTGTGCCATGTGGTCTACACTCCAAGGATGGGATCCCTGCGTGTAGATCAAATAACAATAATGTAAAGGTATATACAAAACATCAAATCCATGTGAATTGCATCGTTGACTAATATTATAATAAAGTGACCTAGTGTAGTGGATGAGGATCATAGAAAATGCACCTACGGAAGTAATGGGGCCCACAGAGACCATCGCGTTCCATTGTGCGTCTCCAACAGTTGATTGCGCATGTCCAGACAAGCGTCATCATGTGTGTCATAGCGCTTCAATGTGACGCATGCGTCCCTCACAGGTATACTGAAATCGCCATGTCTCTTAAAGGCAAATAGCCCTGCGGTTCCTTTCATATCCATTGTAGAGATATTAGTTGTGCAGAGTGCCTCCCAATCACTGTATCTAGCCACGGTAGGTAACTCCTACGTCGTCCAGCATATGGGGAGGGATCCAACTCAACCGAGATGGACACCAACCCAATGGGTCGCATAAGCCAGAAGGGGACATCTCAATGAACCCCGCTGACAATGCCCACCCAATTGCCGGCAATAACGCAGCCATAGGGGGGTTCTCCCTCAGAATTATAAGGACAGCACTACACAAAAAGTAATTAATTACATGTCTGGAATTGCGCAAACGAAGGAGAACGCTGGTACTGTTGTCAGGCGACATCACTTTCAAAGAGGTTCATCTCAAGGATCCACAACCGACAATGTGAAAATTAAAATTTCAAAAAGGCAGAGAGAAATTAATACATTAGTTTCAACATAAATAATATATTGCACGTGAGTTACAAATTGTACTTTCACCGTTTCCTTACACTATCATACATAGAGAGGTGAACCGCATTTACAAAGAAAATCAGGATCAACTCCAAATCTATGGTCTCTCACCAAAGATTTGGAGTTGATCCTGATTTTCTTTGTAAATGCAGTTCACTTCTCTTAACTATGTATGATAGTGTAAGGAAACGGTGAAAGTACAATTTGTAACTCACGTGCAATATATTATTTATGTTGAAACTAATGTATTAATTTCTCTCTGCCTTTTAGAAATTTTAATTTTCACATTGTCGGTTGTGGATCCTTGAGATGAACCTCTTTGAAAGTGATGTCGCCTGACAACAGTACCAGCGTTCTCCTTCGTTTGCGCAATTCCAGACATGTAATTAATTACTTTTTGTGTAGTGCTGTCCTTATAATTCTGAGGGAGAACCACCTTATGGCTGTGTTATTGCAGGCAATTGGGTAGGCTTTGTCAGCGGGGTTCATTGAGATGTCCCCTTCTGGCTTATGCGACCCATTGGGTTGGTGTCCATCTCGGTTGAGTTGGATCCCTCCCCATATGCTGGACGACGTAGGAGTTACCTACCGTGGCTAGATACAGTGATTGGGAGGCACTCTGCACAACTAATATCTCTACAATGGATACGAAAGGAACCGCAGGGCTATTTGCCTTTAAGAGACATGGCGATTTCAGTATACCTGTGAGGGACGCATGCGTCACATTGAAGCGCTATGACACACATGATGACGCTTGTCTGGACATGCGCAATCAACTGTTGGAGACGCACAATGGAACGTGATGGTCTCTGTGGGCGCCATTACTTCCGTAGGTGCAATTTCTATGATCCTCATCCACTACACTAGGTCACTTTATTATAATATTAGTCAACATTATTTCACTATTATTCCGGAGTGCAGTCCTACCTCTTCGTCTTTATATATATATATATATATATATATACACAGTACAGACCAAAAGTTTGGACACACCTTCTCATTCAAAGATTTTTATTTATTTTCATGACTATGAAAATTGTAGATTCACACTGAAGGCATCAAAACTGTGAATTAACACAAGTGCGGACGATAAAAGTATTGTAATTTGCAACCTGTGCCGTACCAAAATGAGCAGGGGCATGAACACTAGCAACCTCACCACCACCAGCATGATCCATCACATGGCATCAAAGCACCCTAATAGGTGGGCCGAACGCCTGGGTCCACAATCAGTGTCTGCGGGTAACACTACTGTCTCCTCTTCCCCTGTGTTACGTGCTGGCAAATCCCCTGTCCAAGACGCAGGCACGGGAGCATGTGTCCCGTAACATCACCCGTGCCCTAACCAATGCAGTTATTGGGAAGGTCCACTTCTCCTGTGTAACGTTTGCGCATCCTAAATATATTTGACGTTCAGTGCAATTTTTTTTGCCACTGGTGACAGCGACATTGCCTGTGCTACATCTCCTTTATAACGTTTGTGCATCCTAAATATCTGTGACATTCAGTTTCATTTTTTCACCACAGGTGACAGCGACATTACCTGCGCTACATCTCTTGTATAACGTTAGCGCATCCTAAATATATGTGACATTCAGTAAAAAAAAAATCACTGCTGGTGACAGCAACATTACCTGCGCTACATCTCCTGTGTAATGTTTGCACATCCTAAATATTTGTGACATTCAGTGTAATTTATTTGCGCATACACTTACAAAACCTGCGCTTCTGTACGTGTGACAGATGAAACTCGAAAAATGTATTTCAGTAATGCAACTTAAAAGATGAAACTAACATATGAGAGAAACTCATTACATGCAAAGCGAGATATTTCAAGCCTTTATTTGTTATAATTTGAATGATTATGGCTTACAGGTTATGAAACCCCAAAGTCACAATTTTGAGGTACCCTTTGCTTAGGGGGTATGCATTAATTAGCTGACTAGAGTGTGACAATTTGAGCCTAGAATATTGAACTTTTTCACAAAATTCTAATTTTAAGCTGCATTAATGCAATTCCTTTTAATTTGCATTACTGAAATAAATGGACTTTTGCACGATATTAAAATTTTCCGAGTTTCACCTGTATATACCATTTAATATGCTCAAAATGAGCAGTAAGGGATGGGGAAGTGGCCGTGCTGCTGATGGTGCAAGCAGAGGCCGTGGCCCTGGGTGCGGTGAAACTGTGCCTGCTGCCAGAGCACAAGAAACACACTCATTCACGATACCTAGCTTCATGTCCCAGTTTGCAGGGCGGCGCAGGACACCACTCTCGTAAGTCACACTAGCGCGACCAGGTGGTCGGTTGGATTGCAGCAGATAATGATTTCAGTCGGTTAAGCACCACCCTGTCTTCCACAAAGTCCAGTCTCACTAGCCAAGAGTCTGGTAAACAGAAGCCTCACCTTGAACCTCTTTCCTCCCACCATGGAGAGTCTTGGCAAACAAGTTATTCCACACTCGGATACCCCGAGGAGCTCTTTTTATCACCATTCCTTGATTTTGCCCTCTCGCCAAGCCCGCTTGAAGAGGGACATGAGGAGGTCTTGTGCACTGATTCCCAAACTCTTGAGAATCCACAGTCAGAAAAAGATCACGGTGGGGAACGGCAATTAGTGTTTCACGAGGTGGATGATGATGATGAGACACAGTTGCCAATAAGTCAACGGCAATTAGTGTCTCAAGAGGTTCATGATGAGGATGAGACACAGTTGTCAATAAGTGAGGTCTTGTTAGGTCAATAAGTCAAGAGGATGACCAGAGTGAGGAAGAGGACAATGAAATCACTGACCTGACCTGGGAAGGTGGCAAGCCTAGCGAGGGGAGCAGTACATAGAGGGAGGGATCCACAGCACCGCAACAGGCTGGAAGAGGCAGTGGGGTGGTAAAAGGGAGAAGGCGGGCCACACCAAACATGCCCGTAACTGTTCCCCAGAGCACCCCCTTGCGGCAATCACCCTTGCCAAGCGGTAGGTGTTCAGCAGTCTGGCTCTTTTTTTAGGAAAGTGCGGACGATAAAAGTATTGTCATTTGCAACCTGTGCCGTACCAAAATGAGCAGGGGCATGAACACTAGCAACCTCACCACCACCAGCATGATCCATCACATGGCATCAAAGCACCCTAATAGGTGGGCCGAACGCCTGGGTCCACAATCAGTGTCTGCGGGTAACACTACTGTCTCCTCTTCCCCTGTGTTACGTGCTGGCAAATCCCCTGTCCAAGACTCAGGCACGGGAGCATGTGTCCCGTAACATCACCCGTGCCCTAACCAATGCAATTACTGACACATGGACAATAGCTTTTAGCCAGGGATGCTACTTTTTCCTGACAGCACACTGGGTGAACGTTGGGGAGGCCGAGAGCAAGTCGTACCCTGGGATGGCACAGGTGCTACCGACGCCAAAGATTGCAGGCCCTACTTCCATTAGGATTTCCGCCACCACCTACATTAGTGGCTACAACCCCCCCTTCTCCTCCGCCTCATCATCCACTTCCACCTCTGAATTATCATTTTGCAGCACCAGTCAGACATCAGTCAGTAGCTGGAAGCAGTGTAGCACTGCAGTGGGGAAGCGGCAACAGGCCGCCCTGAAACTAATTTGCTTAGGTGACAAACAGCACAACTCCGAAGAGCTGTGCCAGGAAATAAGGGACCAGACTGAGCTGTGGCTTTCGCCACTCAACCTAAAACAAGGCATGGTTGTGTCTGATAATGGTCGTTACTTGGTGATGGCTTTGGAGCTTGGCAAGCTCATACACATACCATGCCTAGCCCACGTGTTCAACTTAGTGGTTCAGCGGTTCCTCAATACCTACCCCAATTTGCCTGAGCTACTAGTGAAGGTGTGCCGCGTGTGTGCCCATTTTCAAAAGTCATCTACAGCTGCCACTGGTCTAGCAACGCTGCAGCAGCGTTTGCAATTGCCAGCTCACCGACAGTTGTGCGATGTGAGCACGCTCTGGAACTCCATGTTCCACATGTTGGCCAGGCTTCGCGAGCAGCAGAGGGCAGTAGCGGAATACCAGCTGCAACATGGTTGTCGCCTTTCCAGTCAGATTCCGCTCTTCACAACCGACGAGTGGGCATAGATGTCTGACCTCTGTGAGGTTTTACGCAACTTCGAGGAATAAACACAGACGGTGAGCAGCGATGCCGCTATTATCAGCGTAACCATCCCACTTCTGTGTCTACTGAAACGCTCGCTGCTCACAATTAAGGCAGAAGCTTTGTATGTAAAAGAGGTGGAAATGGGGGAAAAAAGTGCACAGGGTGATAACCAGACCACCCTCAGTTCGTCTTCTGAGTGTGAATTGGATGATGAGGTGGAGGAGCAGTTGACGGTTGCCTCCGCTAAAGAGAGTAGTACCCATAGCAGGTTTATTCCATCTGTCCTGCCACCAGCGTTTTGTCAGAGTGGGTATTTTGTGCTGCTGGGGGCATAATAACTGATAAGCGCATCCGCCTGTCAACTGAAAATGCTAACAGGGTGACTCTTATCAAAATGAACAAGGCCTGGATTGCCCCTGACTTCTCTACTCCATCAGAGGAAAGCGACTGAACATAATGGAACTTTAAATGTGGCTTTTATGGTGTATTGAATACACTGTATTCCTATGCACCCCTTCCACCACATAAAAGGGTATATGGTTCAATCTTCCTTTTTTCATTCTCCTCCATCATATCAGCATGCTTATTAGGCTGCCCTCAGTCCTAATGTTTTATGTTTTAGAAGGTCACCAGCAGGCCCTCGCCCATGATGTTTTAGATGGTCAGACCAGCAGCAGGCACTCGCCCCTAATGTTTTAGAGGGTCAGCTCAGCAGCAGAACCTCACCCCTAATGTTTTAGATGGTCACCAGCAGGCCCTCGCCCATAATGTTTTAGAGGGTCAGCTTTGCAGCAGACCCTCGCCCCTAATGTTTTAGATGTTCAGATCAGCAGCAGGCCCTCGCCCCTAATGTTTTAGAGGGTCACTAGCAGGCCAGCAATCAAAATTTTTAAAGCGTGTGTATGATGCCCTCCTTTATGTGTAATATAGGGTGTATTAGAGTGCCGTTTCCTTGTAATTTTTGGCTGCCCTTTCACTTAGTGCATAGGCTTTATGAGTGCAGGTGTCCCACTACCTGAACTATTGTACCACATTTTGTATGAGGCCCTCCTTTATGTAATATACAGGTTGTATCGGAGTGCCTCTTCCTTGTAATTTTTGGCAGCACTTGCACTTTATATACAAGTAAATATACAGGAAAGAATGTTTCCTAACTATTTTTCCTCTAAAATCTATTTTATCTTGGGTTTTGTGCGTATTAAAAAAGTGGCGTAATACTCGGACAACATCGTTCCCAGCAGCGACCTGGGAGTCCAAGATGCATCCAGACATCCTCCCCATGCTGTTCCTGAACCATTTCAGTGGTGTTACCATTAATTTATGACCTTTATGACCTTCCCCTCTTCAGAGCAGAGGGTACCTGGTTTAATGCTCGGGTTCTCCTATTGACTTCCATTGTGCTCTGGTGCTCTGTAGAGCACCCGAACATCTCAAAGTGTTCTACTCGATCACTTTGGTTCTCGATCAACACTAGTTTGGACCTGTCTGCAGCAGCCGCACGTATTATGCCAATGCATTGGGACCGCAAATTCCCAATTCACGGAATTGCCGGGTAACGACCGTGTGCAGAAGCCCTAACTGCTTTCTGGTAGCCTGAGTCGCATTCATTCATGATGTGGCAAGGTGTCAATGGTCAGCAGAAAATTTTTAAAATTGGCCTTTTAGGTTATCCAAAATCTGCTCCCCTACATCTCTGCCAAAGTGCTTTTGAAAAACAAAATTAAAAATAATTTTAAACAGGTATTCCAGGATTTTAATATTAATGGCCTATCATCAGGAAAGTCTATCAATATCTGAATTGGGGGGGGGGGCACCGACAATCCGCACCCCTGTCAATTAGCTGTTTCAGAAAAAAAGCAAAACACATTTGCGCAGCTCACCCAAACAGTCTAGCTTGAATTTAACCACTCCTCGTTAGTAAATAGCATATTCCCCGGGATCAAGGGTAGCGAACAAACTTAAAAAAAAAAAGGATCAATGTGATCCAGCGCCTTGATCAAATAAAACTTTTAAAAAACTGCCGGAGATGCCATTAAGTTTTTGATCTTTTTTATTAAAAGTTAAGTTTTATTTGATCGAGGCGCTGGATCACATCAATCCTTTTTTTTGCTAAAGTTTGTTTTAGAGTAGCTCTGGCTCCAAAAGTTTACACTAAGGCTGGGTTCACACCTGAGCGTTTTACAGCGCGTTCCTACGCGCTGTAAAACGCTCAACAGGCAAGAACCAATTATTCCCTATGGGAATGGTTCTCACCTGAGCGTTTTACAGCGCGTACGATCGCGCTGTAAAACGCCCGACGCCCCAAGAAGTACATGAGCTTCTTTGGGGCGTCTTGTCGCGCGTTCCCGTACATAGACTTCAGCGGGAACGCGCGACAATGGGCGTTCGCTTGTCTCTGTATGCGCGATTGTAAACGCCCGTACAATCGTGCATACAGAGCGCTCCATCGCGAACGCTCAGGTCTGAACCCAGCGTAAAACTGAACTCAGTGGGACCAGCGCTGCAGCTGCCAGCTCCATCCACTAAACAATGGACGCAGCTGTATAGTTCCAGCACAAGAGCTACTCTGAAACAGCTGATTGCACAGGGGATGTGGGATGTCAAACTTCTACTGAGCAGATATTGATGGTCTACCCTGAAGATATGCCATCAATAGTAAAATCCTGGAATATCCCTTTAGTTCTCATAAATAAGATCAAAACCTGGTTCCTGGGATAGTCACATTGCAGCACTGGTTATAAAAGCATGCAAGCTCAATTTTACATGAGGATAAAACATGCCTATTAACTCCACTCAAGTCAGAACTACAGCAATACTGCATCACACCCTGAATACCAGGTGGTCTTAAACCACACAGTATGATTGGGATTCCATAAAATCTCTTTCACCATAAAGTAGCATCTTGCCACGAAGGAAGTGTCAAAAATGTTGCAAATCCAAGTATAACACAGTCTTACATCTTGCTAGATCTTGTGAGAATGTAAAAACACTAAAAGGTTGGAAAATATGTATTTGTCAAGTGATCAAAGGTAGCTTGAAAGAGCATCTGTTAGCAGTTTTGTAACTAAGACACTGGCTGATCTGTTAGGGCTCTTTCACACTTGCGTTCTTTTGTTCCGACATAGAGTTCCGTCGTCGGGGCTCTATGCCGGAAGAATCCTGATCAGTTTTATCCCCATGCATTCTGAATGGAGAGAAATCCGTTCAGGATGCATCAGGATGTCTTCAGTTCAGGACCGGAACGTTTTTTTGGCCGGAGAAAATACTGCATGATGCTGCGCTTTTTGCTCCGGCCAAAAATCCTGAACACTTGCCGCAAGGCCGGATCCGGAATTAATGCCCATTGAAAGGCATTAATCCGGATCTGGCCTTAAGCTAAACGTTGTTTCGGCGCATTGCCGGATCCGACGTTTAGCTTTTTCTGAATGGTTACCATGGCTGCCAGGACGCTAAAGTCCTGGCAGCCATGGTAAAGTGTAGTGGGGAGCGGGGTAGCAGTATACTTACCGTGCGTGCGGCTTCCAGGGCGCTTCAGAGTGACGTCAGGGCGCCCCACGCGCATGGATGACGTAATCGCATGGACACGTCATCCATGCGCATGGGGCGCTCTGACGTCATTCTGGAGCGCCCCGGGAGCCGCACGGACGGTAAGTATACTGCTCCCCACTACTACTATGGCAACCAGGACTTTAATAGCGTCCTGGCTGCCATAGTAACACTAAACGCATTCAAATGCTTTCAGTTCACTTGCGTTTTTTCCGGATCCGGCGTGTAATTCCGGCAAATGGGGTACACAACCGATCCGGACAACGCAAGTGTGAAAGAGGCCTTACATGTGTGCTTGGCAGCTGAAGGCATCTGTGTTGGTCCCATGTTCATATGTTCCCCACATTGTTAAGAAAAATAAAGGTTTAATATATGCAATTGAGCATCTGGGAACTACGGGGGCATTACCATTACATTTAGAGGCTCAGCTCTCTCTGCAACTGCCGCACCCTCTCCACTTTAATTGACAGGGCCAGGAATGTTGACGTTTTCACTGCCTGGTCCTGTCACTTAAAATGGAGAGGGTGCCAGGTGCACATGTAACAGGTCAGCCAGTTTCATAGGTACAAATCTGTTGACAGATGCTCTTTAAAGTAGTTAAAACATCCCACCAGAACAGCGCCACTCCTGTATATGGGATGTGTCTGGAAATTGCAGCACAGCTGTATTAAAGTAACTGGAGCTGTGTTGCATTACCACACACAACACTCCAATGATTCTAAACCAAGTGTGTGGCCATATAAACAGAAAACACCCAAAAAGCCACACTACAAAAATATAAATAAATATAATATTTATTGAATTCCATATAATAAAAGGTATAATGATACAATCACAGAGATACGGTGTTAGCGGATACCATATAGCAGCATGTGGCAAGTTACACATAAAAGCGTACAGCGATCTATACGTATCAAAGAACACTAATCAGAGGGGCCCATATCCATCAGTGCACTAATCCTGAAAGTCAGGATGATTTATATAGCTAGGAAAAAAGTTCCCTAGCCAACCTACAAAGCAGGCAGGCCCAAGGGCCATATCATATTAGTGCATGTTGGATAAACAACCCAGCTATATAAACCACAAAAAAAGAAAGGTAAGGCACAAGGCTAGACTCAAAGTACAAACCGGATTCCCAAAAAGTTGGGACACTAAACAAATTGTGAATAAAAACTGAATGCAATGATGTGGAGATGGCAAATGTCAATATTTTATTTGTAGTAGAACGTAGATGACAGATCAAACGTTTAATCCGAGTAAATGTATCATTTTAAAGGAAAAATACGTTGATTCAAATCTTCACGATGTCAACAAATCCCAAAAAAGTTGGGACAAGTAGCAATAAGAGGCTGGAAAAAGTAAATTTGAGCATAACGAAGAGCTGGAAAACCAATTAACACTAATTAGGTCAATTGGCAACATGATTGGGTATAAAAAGAGCTTCTCAGAGTGGCAGTGTCTCTCAGAAGCCAAGATGGGTAGAGGATCACCAATTCCCACAATGTTGCGCAGAAAGATAGTGGAGCAATATCAGAAAGGTGTTACCCAGCGAAAAATTGCAAAGACTTTGCATCTATCATCATCAACTGTGCATAACATCATGCGAAGATTCAGAGAATCTGGAACAATCTCTGTGCGTAAGGGTCAAGGCCGTAAAACCATACTGGATGCCCGTGATCTCCGGGCCCTTAAACGACACTGCACCACAAACAGGAATGCTACTGTAAAGGAAATCACAGAATGGGCTCAGGAATACTTCCAGAAACCATTGTCAGTGAACACAATCCACCGTGCCATCCGCCGTTGCCAGCTGAAACTGTACAGTGCAAAGAAGAAGCCATTTCTAAGCAAGATCCACAAGCTCAGGCGTTTTCACTGGGCCAGGGATCATTTAAAATGGAGTGTGGCAAAATGGAAGACTGTTCTGTGGTCAGACGAGTCACGATTCAAAGTTCTTTTTGGAAATCTGGAACACCATGTCATCCGGACCAAAAAGGACAAGGACAACCCAAGTTGTTATCAACGCTCAGTTCAGAAGCCTGCATCTCTGATGGTATGGGGTTGCATGAGTGCGTGTGGCATGGGCAGCTTGCATGTCTGGAAAGGCACCATCAATGCAGAAAAATATATTCAGGTTCTAGAACAACATATGTTCCTATCCAGACGTCATCGCTTTCAGGGAAGACCCTGCATTTTTCAACAAGATAATGCCAGACCACATTCTGCATCAATCACAACATCATGGCTGCGTAGGAGAAGGATCCGGGTACTGAAATGGCCAGTCTGCAGTCCAGATCTTTCACCTATAGAGAACATTTGGCGCATCATAAAGAGGAAGGTGCAACAAAGAAGGCCCAAGACGATTGAACAGTTAGAGGCCTGTATTAGAAAAGAATAGGAGAGCATTCCTATTTCTAAACTTGAGAAACTGGTCTCCTCGGTCCCCAGACGTCTGTTGAGTGTTGTAAGAAGAAGGGGAGATGCCACACAGTGGTCAAAATGGCCTTGTCCCAACTTTTTGGGGATTTGTTGACACCATGAAATTCTGATTTAACATATTTTTCCCTTAAAATGGTACATTTTCTCAGTTTAAACATTTGTTCCGTGATTTATGTTCTATTCTGAATAAAATATTAGAAGTTGGCACCTCCACATCATTGCATTCAGTATTTATTCACGATTTGTATAGTGTCTAGAGTTGAGAGAACACCTGGATGTTCGGGTTCGAGAAGTTCGGCCGAACTTCCCGAAAATGTTCGGGTTCGGGATCCGAACCCGATCCGAACTTCGTCCCGAACCCGAACCCCATTGAAGTCAATGGGGACCCGAACTTTTCGGCACTAAAACGGCTGTAAAACAGCCCAGGAAAGGGCTAGAGGGCTGCAAAAGGCAGCAACATGTAGGCAAATCCCCTGCAAACAAATGTGGATAGGGAAATGAATTTTAAAAAAAATTAAATAAATAAAAATTAACCAAAATCAATTGGAGAGAGGTCCCATAGCAGAGAATCTGGCTTCACGTCACCCACCACTGGAACAGTCCATTCTCAGATATTTAGGCCCCGGCACCCAGGCAGAGGAGAGAGGTCCCGTAACAGACAATCTGGCTTCATGTCAGCAGAGAATCAGTCTTCATGTCATAGCAGAGAATCAGGCTTCACGTCACCCACCACTGCAACAGTCCATTTTCATAAATTTAGGCCCAGCACCCAGGCAGAGGAGAGAGGTCCCGTAACAGACAATCTGGCTTCATGTCAGCAGAGAATCAGTCTTCATGTCATAGCAGAGAATCAGGCTTCACGTCACCCACCACTGCAACAGTCCATTTTCATAAATTTAGGCCCAGCACCCTGGCAGAGGAGAGAGGTCCCGTAACAGACAATCTGGCTTCATGTCAGCAGAGAATCAGTCTTCATATCATAGCAGAGAATCAGGCTTCACGTCACCCACCACTGCAACAGTCCATTTTCATAAATTTAGGCCCAGCACCCAGGCAAAGGAGAGAGGTCCCGTAACAGAGGATCTGGCTTCATGTCAGCAGAGAATCAGTCTGCATGTCATAGCAGAGAATCAGGCTTCACGTAAGCCACCACTGCAACAGTCCATTGTCATAAATTTAGGCACAGCACCCAGGCAGAGGAGAGAGGTCCCGTAACAGACAATCTGGCTTCATGTCAGCAGAGAATTAGTCTGCATGTCATAGCAGAGAATCAGGCTTCACGTCAGCCACCAATGCAACAGTCCATTGTCAGATATTTAGGCCCAGCACCCAGGCAGAGGAGAGAGGTCCCGTAACAGAGGATCTGGCTTCATGTCAGCAGAGAATCAGTCTTCATATCATAGCAAAGAATCAGGCTTCACGTCACCCACCACTGCAACAGTCCATTTTCATAAATTTAGGCCCAGCACCCAGGCAGAGGAGAGAGGTCCCGTAACAGAGGATCTGGCTTCATGTCAGCAGAGAATCAGTCTGCATGTCATAGCAGAGAATCAGGCTTCACGTCAGCCACCACTGCAACAGTCCATTGTCATAAATTTAGGCCCAGCACCCAGGCAGAGGAGAGAGGTCCCGTAACAGACAATCTGGCTTCATGTCAGCAGAGAATCAGTCTTCATGTCATAGCAGAGAATCAGTCTTCATGTCATAGCAGAGAATCAGGCTTCACGTCACCCACCACTGTAAGAGTCCATTTTCATAAATTTAGGCCCAGCACCCAGGCAGAGGAGAGAGATCCCGTAACAGACAATCTGGCTTCATGTCAGCAGAGAATCAGTCTTCATGTCATAGCAGAGAATCAGGCTTCACGTCACCCACCACTGTAAGAGTCTATTTTCATAAATTTAGGCCCAGCACCCAGGCAGAGGAGAGAGGTCCCATAACAGACAATCTGGCTTCATGTCAGCAGAGAATCAGTCTTCATGTCATAGCAGAGAATCAGGCTTCACGTCACCCACCACTGCAACAGTCCATTTTCATAAATTTAGGCCCAGCACCCAGGCAGAGGAGAGAGGTCCCGTAACAGACAATCTGGCTTCATGTCAGCAGAGAATTAGTCTGCATGTCATAGCAGAGAATCAGGCTTCACGTCAGCCACCAATGCAACAGTCCATTGTCAAATATTTAGGCCCAGCACCCAGGCAGAGGAGAGAGGTCCCGTAACAGAGGATCTGGCTTCATGTCAGCAGAGAATCAGTCTTCATATCATAGCAGAGAATCAGTCTTCACGTCACCCACCACTGCAACAGTCCATTTTCATAAATTTAGGCCCAGCACCCAGGCAGAGGAGAGAGGTCCCGTAACAGACAATCTGGCTTCATGTCAGCAGAGAATCAGTCTTCATGTCATAGCAGAGAATCAGTCTTCATGTTATAGCAGAGAATCAGGCTTCACATCACCCACCACTGTAAGAGTCCATTTTCATAAATTTAGGCCCAGCACCGAGGCCGAGGAGAGAGGTCCCGTCACAGACAATCTGGCTTCATGTCAGCAGAGAATCAGTCTTCATGTCATAGCAGAGAATCAGCCTTCATGTCATAGCAGAGAATCAGGCTTCACGTCACCCACCACTGTAAGAGTCCATTTTCATAAATTTAGGCCCAGCACCCAGGCAGAGGAGAGAGGTCCCGTAACAGACAATCTGGCTTCATGTCAGCAGAGAATTAGTCTGCCTGTCATAGCATCGAATGAGGCTTCACGTCAGCCACCACTGCAACGGTCCATTGGCATATATTTAGGCCCAGCACACAGGCAGAGGAGAGAGGTCCCGTAACAGAGGATCTGGCTTCATGTCAGCAGAGAATCAGTCTGCATGTCATAGCAGAGAATCAGGCTTCACGTCACCCAACATTGGAACAGTCCATTGGCATATATTTAGGCCCCGGCACCCAGACAGAGGAGAGGTTCATTAAACTTTGGGTAGCCTCGCAATATAATGGTAAACTGAAAATAAAAATAGGATTGAATGAGGAAGTGCCCTAGAGTCCAATAATATATGGTTAAGGGGAGGTAGTTAATGTCTAATCTGGACAAGGGACGGACAGGCCCTGTGGGATCCATGCCTGGTTCATTTATATGAACGTCAGCTTGTCCACATTGGCTGTAGACAGGCGGCTGCGTTTGTCTGTAATGACGCCCCCTGCCGTGCTGAATACACGTTCAGACAAAACGCTGGCCGCCGGGCAGGCCAGCACCTCCAAGGCATAAAAGGCTAGCTCTGGCCACGTGGACAATTTAGAGACCCAGAAGTTGAATGGGGCCGAACCATCAGTTAGTACGTGGAGGGGTGTGCACACGTACTGTTCCACCATGTTAGTGAAATGTTGCCTCCTGCTAACACGTTGCGTATCAGGTGGTGGTGCAGTTAGCTGTGGCGTGTTGACAAAAGTTTTCCACATCTCTGCCATGCTAACCCTGCCCTCAGAGGAGCTGGCCGTGACACAGCTGCCTTGGCGACCTCTTGCTCCTCCTCTGCCTTGGCCTTGGGCTTCCACTTGTTCCCCTGTGACATTTGGGAATGCTCTCAGTAGCGCGTCTACCAACGTGCGCTTGTACTCGCGCATCTTCCTATCACGCTCCAGTGCATGAAGTAAGGTGGGCACATTGTCTTTGTACCGTGGATCCAGCAGGGTGACAACCCAGTAGTCCGCACAGGTTAAAATGTGGGCAACTCTGCTGTCGTTGCGCAGGCACTGCAGCATGTAGTCGCTCATGTGTGCCAGGCTGCCCAGGGGTAAGGACAAGCTGTCCTCTGTGGGAGGCGTATCGTCATTGTCCTGCCTTTCCCCCCAGCCACGCACCAGTGATGGACCCGAGCTGCGTTGGGTGCCACCCCGCTGTGACCATGCTTCATCCTCATCCTCCTCCACCTCCTCCTCATCCTCGTCCTCCTCGTCCTCCAGTAGTGGGCCCTGTCTGGCCACATTTGTACCTGGCCTCTGCTGTTGCCAAAAACCTCCCTCTGAGTCACTTCGAAGAGACTGGCCTGAAAGTGCTAAAAATGACCCCTCTTCCTCCTCCTCCTCCTCCTCCTCCTGGGCCACCTCCTCTTCCATCATCGCCCTAAGTGTTTTCTCAAGGAGACATAGAAGTGGTATTGTAACGCTGATAACGGCGTCATCGCCACTGGCCATGTTGGTGGAGTACTCGAAACAGCGCAACAGGGCACACAGGTCTCGCATGGAGGCCCAGTCATTGGTGGTGAAGTGGTGCTGTTCTGTAGTGCGACTGACCCGTGCGTGCTGCAGCTGAAACTCCACTATGGCCTGCTGCTGCTCGCACAGTCTGTCCAGCATGTGCAAGGTGGAGTTCCACCTGGTGGGCACGTTGCATATGAGGCGGTGAGCGGGAAGGCCGAAGTTACGCTGTAGCGCAGACAGGCGAGCAGCAGCAGGATGTGAACGCCGGAAGCGCGAACAGACGGCCCGTACTTTATGCAGCAGCTCTGACATGTCGGGGTAGTTGTGAATGAACTTCTGCACCACCAAACAGCTCTCCGCCTGGGGCCCATCTGCCACTACATTTACCCAGTGTGCAGTTAGGCAGATATAGCGTCCCTGGCCGTGCTTACTGTTCCACGTATCTGTGGTTAGGTGGACCTTGCTACAGATGGCGTTGCGCAGTGCACACTTGATTTTATCGGATACTTGGTTGTGCAGGGAAGGCACGGCTCTCTTGGAGAAGTAGTGGCGGCTGGGAACAACATACTGTGGGACAGCAAGCGACATGAGCTGTTTGAAGCTGTCTGTGTCCACCAACCTAAATGACAGCATTTCATAGGCCAGTAGTTTAGAAATGCTGGCATTCAGGGCCAGGGATTGAGGGTGGCTAGGTGGGAATTTACGCTTTCTCTCAAATGTTTGTGAGATGGAGAGCTGAACGCTGCCGTGTGACATGGTTGAGATGCTTGGTGACGGAGGTGGTGGTGGTGTTGGTGGTACATCCCCTGTTTGCTGGGCGGCAGGTGCCAACGTTCCTCCAGAGGCAGAGGAAGAGGCCGAGGCGGCAGCAGCAGAAGAGGTAGCAGGGGGAGCCTGAGTGACTTCCTTGGTTTTAAGGTGTTTACTCCACTGCAGTTCATGCTTTGAATGCAGGTGCCTGGTCATGCAGGTTGTGCTCAGGTTCAGAACGTTAATGCCTCGCTTCAGGCTCTGATGGCACAGCGTGCAAACCACTCGGGTCTTGTCGTCAGCACATTGTTTGAAGAAGTGCCATGCCAGGGAACTCCTTGAAGCTGCCTTTGGGGTGCTCGGTCCCAGATGGCGGCGGGCAGTAGCAGGCGGAGTCTCTTGGCGGCGGGTGTTCTGCTTTTGCCCACTGCTCCCTCTTTTGCTACGCTGTTGGCTCGGTCTCACCACTGCCTCTTCCTCCAAACTGTGAAAGTCAGTGGCACGACCTTCATTCCATGTGGGGTCTAGGACCTCATCGTCCCCTGCATCGTCTTCCACCCAGTCTTGATCCCTGACCTCCTGTTCAGTCTGCACACTGCAGAAAGACGCAGCAGTTGGCACCTGTGTTTCGTTATCATCAGAGACATGCTGAGGTGGTATTCCCATGTCCTCATCATCAGGAAACATAAGTGGTTGTGCGTCAGTGCATTCTATGTCTTTCACCGCTGGGGAAGGGCTAGGTGGATGCCCTTGGGAAACCCTGCCAGCGGAGTCTTCAAACAGCATAAGAGACTGCTGCATAACTTGAGGCTCAGACAGTTTCCCTGGTATGCATGGGGGTGATGTGACAGACTGATGGGGTTGGTTTTCAGGCGCCATCTGTGCGCTTTCTGCAGAAGACTGGGTGGGAGATAATGTGAACGTGCTGGATCCACTGTCGGCCACCCAATTGACTAATGCCTGTACCTGCTCAGGCCTTACCATCCTTAGAACGGCATTGGGCCCCACCATATATCGCTGTAAATTCTGGCGGCTACTGGGACCTGAGGTAGTTGGTACACTAGGACGTGTGGATGTGGCAGAACGGCCACGTCCTCTCCCAGCACCAGAGGGTCCACTAACACCACCACGACCATGTCCACGTCCGCGTCCCTTACTAGATGTTTTCCTCATTGTTATGGTTCACCACAACAACAAAAATATTATTTGGCCCAATGTATTGTATTCAAATTCAGCGGGATATAAATTTGAGGCCTAGTATTTAGGCGCTGGGTGACCGGTATGGATTTAGTGACAGAATTAGACTTGGAAATGCACAGTAGCGTGTGTGTGAAGTTATTCTGAATGACCCTATGTGCACCTTGAATATTATATACCCTTTTAGGGATAGATTTCAAATAGCTCTGATATAGCAGAAACCACTAAATTATGAAATTGCTAAATTGGGAATTGTATTTCAACCCAGAACAAAAAATGTGCTTTGACGGACACTAAATAACTTGCCCAGCCACAACAGTACAGCGGTAACGACAGATGTAGCGGGATATAAATTTGAGGCCTAGTATTTAGGCGCTGGGTGACCGGTATGGATTTACTAACAGAATTAGACTTGGAAATGCACAGTAGCGTGTGTGTGAAGTTATTCTGAATGACCCTATGTGCACCTTGAATATTATATACCCTTTTAGGGATAGATTTCAAATAGCTCTGATATAGCAGAAACCACTAAATTATGAAATTGCTAAATTGGGAATTGTATTTCAACCCAGAACAAAAAATGTGCTTTGACGGACACTAAATAACTTGCCCATCCACAACAGGACAGCGGTAACGACAGATTTAGCGGGATATAAATTTGAGGCCTAGTATTTAGGCGCTGGGTGACCGGTATGGATTTACTAACAGAATTAGACTTGGAAATGCACTGTAGCGTGTTTGTGAAGTTATTCTGAATGACCCTATGTGCACCTTGAATATTATATACCCTTTTAGGGATAGATTTCAAATAGCTCTGATATAGCAGAAACCACTAAATTATGAAATTGCTAAATTGGGAATTGTATTTCAACCCAGAACAAAAAATGTGCTTTGACGGACACTAAATAACTTGCCCATCCACAACAGTACAGCGGTAACGACAGATTTAGCGGGATATAAATTTGAGGCCTAGTATTTAGGCGCTGGGTGACCGGTATGGATTTAGTGACAGAATTAGACTTGGAAATGCACAGTATCGTGTGTGTGAAGTTATTCTGAATGACCCTATGTGCACCTTGAATATTATATACCCTTTTAGGGATAGATTTCAAATAGCTCTGATATAGCAGAAACCACTAAATTATGAAATTGCTAAATTGGGAATTGTATTTCAACCCTGAACAAAAAATGTGCTTTGACGGACACTAAATAACTTGCCCATCCACAACAGTACAGCGGTAACGACAGATTTAGCGGGATATAAATTTGAGGCCTAGTATTTAGGCGCTGGGTGACCGGTATGGATTTAGTGACAGAATTAGACTTGGAAATGCACAGTAGCGTGTGTGTGAAGTTATTCTGAATGACCCTATGTGCACCTTGAATATTATATACCCTTTTAGGGATAGATTTCAAATAGCTCTGATATAGCAGAAACCACTAAATTATGAAATTGCTAAATTGGGAATTGTATTTTAACCCTGAACAAAAAATGTGCTTTAACGGACACTAAATAACTTGCCCAGCCACAACAGGACAGCGGTAACGACAGATGTAGCGGGATATAAATTTGAGGCCTAGTATTTAGGCGCTGGGTGACCGGTATGGATTTACTAACAGAATTAGACTTGGAAATGCACAGTAGCGTGTGTGTGAAGTTATTCTGAATGACCCTATGTGCACCTTGAATATTATATACCCTTTTAGGGATAGATTTCAAATAGCTCTGATATAGCAGAAACCACTAAATTATGAAATAGTTAAATTGGGAATTGTATTTCAACCCAGAACAAAAAATGTGCTTTGACGGACACTGAATAACTTGCCCATCCACAACAGGACAGCGGTAACGACAGATTTAGCGGGATATAAATTTGAGGCCTAGTATTTAGGCGCTGGGTGACCGGTATGGATTTAGTGACAGAATTAGACTTGGAAATGCACAGTAGCGTGTGTGTGAAGTTATTCTGAATGACCCTATGTGCACCTTGAATATTATATACCCTTTTAGGGATATATTTCAAATAGCTCTGATATAGCAGAAACCACTAAATTATGAAATTGCTAAATTGGGAATTGTATTTCAACCCTGAACAAAAAATGTGCTTTGACGGACACTAAATAACTTGCCCAGCCACAACAGTACAGCGGTAACGACAGATTTAGCGGGATATAAATTTGAGGCCTAGTATTTAGGCGTTGGGTGACCGGTATGGATTTAGTGACAGAATTAGACTGGGATATGGCCAAAAAAAAAACACACTATTGCTGGTTAAATGCACTTGGTGTGACAGCTTGACCAACCACACTACTGAGGGTTAAATGCACTTGGTGACGGGCGCAGCTTGCCCCTGATGTAGTATATGGCCAAAAAATGAACAGACTATTGCTGGTTAAATGCACTTGGTGTGACAGCTTCACCCTGATGTAGGCTTTAGCCAAAAAACAACCACACCATTGAGGGTTAAATGCACTTGGTCGCAGCTTGGATGCACTTGGTCGCAGCACCGCACAAGACACAAAATGGCCGCCGATCACCCCAGAAAAAAGTGACTGACAAACGGTCTGGGCAGCCTAAAAACAGTGAGCAATTGAATTTCAGCAGCTCAATGATGCACAGCTGCAGATCGATCGATTAATCAAGTCCTTTGGAGGAGTTAATCTGCCTAATCTCGCCCTACTGTCGCAGCCGCAACCTCTCCCTACGCTAATCAGAGCAGAGTGACGGGCGGCGCTATGTGATTCCAGCTTAAATAGAGGCTGGGTCACCTGGTGCTCTGGCCAATCACAGCCATGCCAATAGTAGGCATGGCTGTGACGGCCTCTTGGGGCAAGTAGTATGACGCTTGTTGATTGGCTGCTTTGCAGCCTTTCAAAAAGCGCCAAGAAAGCGTCACAAAAGCGCCAAGAAAGCGACGAACACCGAACCCGAACCCGGACTTTTACGAAAATGTCCGGGTTCGGGTCCGTGTCACGGACACCCCAAAATTCGGTACGAACCCGAACTATACAGTTCGAGTTCGCTCATCCCTAATAGTGTCCCAACTTTTTTGGAATCCGGTTCGTATAATAATATATAGTAATAAGTATAATAAATGGAACAAACATAGAAATATGAAATGATACAGACCGCTGTGCAGTGTGACCTCCAGCAATTCCCCGACTTACGTTTTCGCCCAACTGCTTCTTCCAGTGGACAGGTGAGGCACTGTGTTTGGAAGAAAGGGCCCACATACTATACAGGTTGGGGCTGATTACTATGGATCTGCCCCCTAGGAGGATTGAATTGCAAACACAATCACGTTGCAAGTACTGCTAAATGTGAAAAATATGAAAATATATAACAAGTTTCACTGCATTGGCACAATGAATTTTAAAACAAAATAACGTGTTGCACCTCTTTAAACCTTGGTGCAACTCCTACACATTGCCCCCTTGATTTTTCAGCCTGCTGCAGGCTTCTTGTACTGTAATATACAGTAGTAGGTCTGTAAATTGCTGAATGACAATGTTTACTTGTGAATTTCAATTAAGATTTTAATATCCGTCTGAGAAAATCTCAGTAATCCTTCTACAAAGGTACAAAATGAGTGTCTGATCCAAGCTCCAGGCTGCTGGCTATGTGTAACATCAGCTTAATATATTGAACCCAGGGGAACTTAATACTCAGTCTGTGTACAAAATGAGATGCAGAAAGCAACTGCATGTGGAAATCAATGACAGGAATAGCTCAGAGCTTAGGTGCGAGGTTAACTGGCATGGCTTCAGGCCTATATGCTGACATTCACGTGACTTAGGCTACATGCACACAACAGTGAAAAATGCACGCCAATAAAAAATGGACACAGTAGTTTTTTCATGGCTATTTTTCAACCATTTGTGCTTCTATTTTCTGTTCGTCTGTACGTTTTTAATTGCTGTTTTGCATCCAGTTTTCATGGCCTTAAAAATGGCCATGAAAAATAGATTCATTTCATTTACTTTTTTTTTTATAAAGATCCCAACACCTGTAGTCTGTAGTAATAATGCCCCCCCATAGTGGCCCCCTCTAATAATGTCCCTCACAGTGGCCCCATCTGTAGTAATGTCCCTCATAGTGGCCCCCCATCTGTAATAATGCCACCCATAGTGTTCCCCGTCTTTAATAAGTCCTCCCATAGTGGCTCCATCTCTAATAATGTCCCTCATAGTGGCCCCATGTCTAATAATGTCCCTCATAGTGGCCCAATCTGTAATAATGCCACCCATAGTGGCCCCCATCTGTAATAATGCCTCCCATAGTGGTCCCATCTCTAATAATGTCTCTCATAGTGGCTCCCATCTGTAATAATGCCCCCCATAGTGGCCCCCATATGTAATAATGTCCCTCATAGTGGATCCCATCTGTAATAATGCCCCCTATAGTGGCCCCCATCTGTAATAATGTCCTTCATAGTGGATACCATCTGTAATAATGCCCCCCATAGTGACCACAATTTGGTCATTTGTAATGTTTTGGGTGATGTTTTCATCCGCGCACCAGGAGATGCAGCAGCAGCGGTGCGGGGACCAGGAGCGGCGCAGGGAGCAGGGTAAGTATATTCATGGTGGGGGCCTAGCATATTGGGGGGCTCTTTATAGGATTGGATATCCCTTTTAAAGAAAATTGACGGTTTAGTTACACTCGTGTACAATCCTGACCCACAGAATAATAGTGGTGATTTTTACAACATAAGATACAGTGTAGGTTGCAGTAACGTGTGGAGAAGCACAATTATCATTCTCTTCCTTTAGCTATATTTTTCATGTCTTTCCTGTTGGTCGTAAGAGGGTTTAGTATAGGCTGAATTTCTGCCTTGGGTTAGGGAGCAAACCTTTGCCAGTGAGTTTAGCTGAACAGCAATGGTTCTGTTGAGGGAGATATACCCTGCCCCGATAACAGCAGAAGGTGCAATGTATGTAGTGGTATAAAAAAGATACACATCTATCGAGTGTATATATATATTAAGAATGAGAATTTTGATTTATAATCATAGATGGCAAATATACGATTTTAATGATCGGAGTTGCTTGTTTTGGGGAATGACAGAATTCCCAATTTATTTATTCAAGGTTATACTTACCCTATTATAAGGACCTGTGACTGGATTGCAGCTGCAGCTTTCTTATTACTTTTTTTACTACTGCTAATTACCATGTATTTTACTTTATAAGACGCAATGCGCCTTATAAAGTAAATACTAGTGAGCACTTCCATTATATCTGCAGGAGGCAGGAAGTGAAGCGCTGTGAGCGCTGTACTCACCCCTCCTCCCTGGTCATCTCGGGGCCGCGCTGTACTGTCCTGACTGCATACAGCGTCATGATGTACACTCATTATGACTGGACAGTCAGGTGACAGTACAGCACGGGCTGGAGGAGACCAGCAGTAGAGAACACCGGACATGGAGAGCAGCGGCAGAGCAGGAGAGGTAAGTTTATTTATTTATTTTGAGTCTGATCTGAGGTCTGATTATGCCAGCCCTGCAGGCCTTTCATTAAGAAGAAAGGGTGAAGGACCTGCAGTAACATAAGGGTATTCGGTTACATTTGGTTGTGTCCCCATTGCGGACAGAATAACGCTGCAAGCAGCGTTTTTCTGTCTGCGATGTGGTGCGGAGCAAGACAGATCCGTCATGACTAGTGATGGAGGAACATCGGCCAGGACGTTTCGTGAACGCGCTTTCGTGATCATATGCTCGCAAACCGCGTGTTCACGGCGGGCCCCATTTACTTGAATGGCAGGCGAACCTGAAAAACTTTCAGGTCATATTTGCAGCCACCAAATACTAACTAGTAGTGCATAAATAGTCCCACAACCTGGACAGTGACATAGCAGAGGGGGATCAATGGCAAAAATTCCCACAAAAAATATGTATTTTAATCAGGGGCCATTTTGATGCGTTTCAAAGGGAAACTCTCAAAAATGTGCCCTACTGGAGCCTAGAAAAAATTTATTTTAAGCCACGGGAGTACAGGCCCCAAAATTAGGCATTGGAGGTACATTAGGCGGTCACTGAATAACATTTCTCCTCTTGGCCAGTGGAGTATAGTGTTGAGCACGAATATTCGAATAGCAAATTTTTATCTCGACTATCGCCACTTCGAGAATTCGGGAATATTTAGAATATAGTGCTATATTTTTGTTTTATTGAATATTCTGCATTTTCCCCCCCCCCCTCTGAGCACATGATTCCTCTCTGCTTCTTGCTTGTGGGCCAATGAGAAGGAAGCAATGTCAAGTTCACAACAATACTTAGTGCACCAATCAGTAATCTGTAGTCAGACCTGCTAAAATGTGAAGTTGCATGTAGTGTGAAAAAATAATCTAATCACTGCTGATTAGCGCAATCACGAATATATTGGAGCACTTGACACTATCTGCATATAAAGCTATTCTAATGTTCTGCCGTGCCAACCATTTTCTCCAGTCTCAGGAAACTTATACCAGCTTGAAAAAGTGACCCACGCCTGTATTTCGTGTTCCGAATTAGCATTACGCGATTTTTACATTACCGATTTTTCAATAAAATCATCTCAAATTCTCGAAATTCGCAAATATGTGCCGAATATTCTACTAAATATTAGTGAAATATTGCGAATTTGAATATAGCCCCTGCCGCTTATCACTAGTAGAGTACAGGCCCCAAAAATTAGGCATTCACCTGACAGAAAAGAAAAATGTATTATGTGGCTGGAGGCACATTAGGTGGTCACTGGATAACAATTTTACTGTAGACCAGTGGAGTACAGGCCACAAAAATTAGGCATTCACCTGACAGAAAAGAACAAGAGAATATGTGGCTGGAGGTACATTAGTCAGTGGATAACAATTTCACTGTAAGCCTGTACAGGCCCCAAAAATTAGGCATTCACCTGACATAAAAGAACTAGTGATTATGTGTCTGGAGGTACATTAGGCAGTCATTGGATAACAATTTTTACTGTAGGCCACTGGAGTACAGGCCCCAAAAATTTGGCATTCACCTGACAGAAAAGGCCTTTATGCCGCTGTATGTATATAAAACAAGGACCATTCTTTGTTCTGGGTTCTGGCAGATATGTGTGGGCTGGCATGAGGAAATTCAATTACATATCATCGTCACAGGTGTTGAAGTCCTTCAAGATCTATGCCTCATTTATTTTCTGAAATGTTAGGCAGTCCACACTTATCCTTCAGGACATAATAAAACCGGATCTGTTCAGAACGGATGCAGACGTTTGTATTATCGTGACAGAAGCGTCTTTGCTGATCCATGACGGATCCAGCAAAAACGCCAGTGTGAAAGTAGCCTGAGAGAAATAATTTATTAATTTATCTGATGAACATAGGCTGATGGCTATAAGGATTTCCTCAGCTCTTGTCTGCATTCTACATTTCCCAGCACAGAAGATAATTTATTGTGCAATGCATGAGAGGTGCTGTCTGGTTATAACTTACAGGTTAAAATATATCCGGTCTGCAGGATCTTTTATGCACCTTCCTTGTAATGAATTGCTTTGTGTCTGCTGTTTGCCTGCAATTGATTTATTTGGCAATTTTAACTGGGGATTTCTATTGACCAGTTACATTTGAGATCAATTAAAGTGCCTGTAAATCACCATCTGCATGTAAAAGACCAAAGTGTACAGAAGCTAAGAACAGAGTGGTCTGTATGAATACTTGAATCTGGTCTTAGTCATTCCTTACCAGCAGGCTTATGGGTATTTATAATGTTGACTATGCAATTTTAGGGGCATATCTTTAATACAGAGATATAGTACTGTAGCATTTGCAACCGCACCCCAGTTCCCAGGGCCGGCTCCAGGTTCATTTGGGCCCTTGGGAGATAAAGTCTCAGTGGGACCAATTTTGACATTTTGCATGACGCTTGCAGCAGTGAATCTGCATGTATTATAGATGTTGCCGAATATCTTACACAGAGCATGCTACAGAGCGGATATATGTAAATCAGTCCTTATGTGCCTCCTTTTTTTCCTACCCAGTGTTTCAGTCCCTCAAGTCTACTCACAATTATGTGCCATTTCACAGTAGATATGTCAAGATTTGTGCCACTTCACAGTTGATATGCCAAGATATGTACCCCCATATGGTGGATATGCCAAGATACGTGCCCCCTCACAATAGCTATGCCCAGAAATGTGCCCACTTCACTGTAGTTATGCGAATATATATGCCCCTCACAGTACATCTCTCTAGATATGTGCCATCTTCACAATAGTTATGCCTAGATTAGTACCCCCTTCAAAGTGGTTAAGCCCATATGTGCTCCCTTCACAGTAAGTAAAAAAAAAAAAATACTCCTCACCTCAGTCACCTGTTTCCTCCCAAGATCTGCGCTCCTCATCAGCAGCAGTAGAATACTGTGACACATCGCACTGCTGTGTAGAAAGAGCAGAGGCTGATTCCCGCTCCTTCTCCTACACAGATCAGCAGGACGATGTGTGAGGACATAGTGCTGCTGTGGAGCGCAGGCAGCTTGATGGTGGAGTGGGGAGGGAATGAATTCCTGCTTCACAATTACAACAGCCTGTGCTTTGGGCCCCCCAGGAGCAGTAGGCCACGGCACTTGCCCAGGTATGCCGGGTGTTGACGCCGTCCCTAACAGTTCATGATCAGGACTTCAGTATATTTATCATTGCCAGGTGGGCCTGCAACAGATATTGTCTCTGTGCATCTGTTTCTAATAAAACTCAGTGACAATCTGCTTTATAGCATACTTATCAATAGAGATGGCCTTGCGGTTCATCTACGGTTCGGTACGCCTGTCGTGATGAGGCAAACTTTGCGCGTTCGCCGAACATGTGAACATATGGCGATGTCCACCGGCACTATATTCTTTTGCATTGCGCCCAACTATGACCCGTGAATGACACATCAGGTGGAACTGGACAGCCAATTGAGACATTTCAGCACATGGACACACCCCCACCCTATAACAGAACCCGATCTGGCAGCCATTTTACATTCTGTGCTTTGCCAGTGTAGGGATAGGTTGCTTTGTGGAGCAGGCTGTTAGGGACACCAAATGATAACTAATAAGGCCAAAATAGTCCTTTTAAGGACTGGTATAGGTGTGCTATCGATAGGTGTGATATACTGAGGGGTGTGATATACTTATAATATACTTTCTAACATAGAAAGTATATTAAAGTGCATTTGTATTGTGCAGCAGTTGTGTGCGGTTCTGCTGCGATACCGCAACTATATAGAGGGACAAACGCTATTAGAGTAACTTATTGCAACTGGTGTGATATACCTATTGCCCCTTAAAAAAAACTGATTGAGGGGTGTGATATACCTATAATATACTTTCCAACATAGAAATTATATAGTGCATTTGTTTTGTGCAGCAGTTGTGTGCGGTTCTGCTGCGATACAGCTATTGAAACAACTATTTGCAATGGGTGTGATCTACCTGTTGCCCCCCAAAAAATATTGAGGGGTGCAATATATCTGTGTCACGAGTTGGAGGTCCCAGGAGAGACCACCGCGTCGTCAAGCAATAAACAAACAGAAATCAGGTACAGACACACAAGAGTTTATTGCACAAACAAAAAACAGGGAAGGCAGCACAGACAAAACATGAGCTCTATGTACCGTCAGCACAGTGGGAGCAAACCCCCACTGCGCCACTGTCTAGTAATACTCCAGAGGGGCGTGACTAAGCAACTCCTGGTATTCACTGGTATTCACTAGGGCCCCGGATGGTAGGGTTAGGCTTTGCAGCAGGAAGTTGCCAGGGTCCACTCTGGAGCGTGAACTAGACAGTGACACAGGAACGAATGGACAACAGGTACCAGAAGGTACCAACGGCACATAGACATACATAACATAGACAGGCAAATACAAACAGGGCAACTAATAACACAAGCAGGAGTTCATAGCAAGGAAACAAGAGTGACAATGAGCAGAGAAGGACTTGCTCCACCAGAAGTAAACTGCATGGCCTTACCCATGGCACTCTGCTGCAAAGAAAGGTGCAGCAAGGGCTTGCTGAACAGAGACATGAATACACACAAGGTAACAAACATAACTGGCAGAACAGATACAGAAACACAGGAAAGAAGACATCAGTGAACAAGTAGGGAAACCCACAGATCCCGTGGGTCAGCAGCATGGGAGAGTGGGTACAAACAAGGAGCAGGACAAGACAACACACACCAGGAGAGCTGACCCAGAACTGAGGAAACCTCAGCCTTATATACAGGTTCCAAGGGTGCAGCAGAGAGGCCACACCCATGGAGCAGACAGAGAGGATTAACTCCTAATAGGAACAGAGGGGAGTTAACCCATACAGAACCACAAATAACACATAAACAAAACTTCAGCGAGGATCGCCGAACGAGCAAGGACGGAAGGTCACAGCCAGAGATAGTGGCTGTGACAATCTGCTTCCAAAAAAATACTTATTAAGGGGTTTGATACACCTGCTTCCGCAAAATACTGATTAAGGGGTGCGATATACTTGCTTCCACCAAATATTGATTAAGGCATTCTATATACCTTCTTCAACAACATACAGATTGAGGAGTGCGATATAACTATTTCCACAAAATATTGATTAAGGGTTTTTTATATACCTGCTTCCACAAAATACTGATTAAGGGGATTGATATACCTGCTTCCACCAAATATTGATCGAGGCCTGCGATATACCTGCTTCCACAAAATACTGATTGACGGGTGCGATATACCAGCTTCCACAAAATACTGATTGACGGGTGCGATATACCTGCTTCCACAAAATACTGATAAAGGGGATTGATATACCTGCCTCCACAAAATATTGATTGAAGCCTGTGATACACCTGCTTCCACAAAATTCGAATTAAGGGGTTTGATATGCCTGCTTCCACAAAATACTGGTTGAGGGGTGCGATATACCTGCTTCCACCAAATATTGATTAATGGGTCCTATGTACCTGCTTCCACAAAATACAGATTGAGGGGTGTGATATGCCTGCTTCCACAAAATACTGATTAAGGGTTTTTTATTTACCTGCTTCCGCAAAATACTGGTTAAGGGGTTTTATATACCTGCTTCTGCCAAATACTGATTTAGTGGTTTGATATACCTGCTTCCACCAAATACTGATTGAGGGGTGTGACATACCTGCTTCCACAAAATACTGATTAAGGAGTTTGATATATCTGCTTCCACCAAATACTGATTGAGGGGTGTGATATACCTGCTTCCACAAAATTCTGATTAAGGGGATTGATATACCTGCTTCCACCAAATACTGATTGAGGTGTGTTATACACCTGCTTTCACAAAATACTTATTAAGGGGTTCTATATACCTGCTTCCACTAAATACTGATTGAGGCTTGCGAGATGCCTGCTTCCACTAAATATTGATTAAGGGGTCCTATATACCTGCTTCCACAAAATACAGATTGAAGGGTTTGATATACCTGCTTCCACAAAATTCTGGTTAAGGGTTTTTTATATACCTGCTTCCGCAAAATACTGGTTAAGGGGTTTTATATACCTGCTTCTGCCAAATACTGATTTAGTGGTTTGATATACCTGCTTCCACCAAATACTGATTGAGGGGTGTGACATACCTGCTTCCACAAAATACTGATTAAGGAGTTTGATATATCTGCTTCCACCAAATACTGATTGAGGGGTGTGATATACCTGCTTCCACAAAATTCTGATTAAGGGGATTGATATACCTGCTTCCACCAAATACTGATTGAGGTGTGTTATACACCTGCTTTCACAAAATACTTATTAAGGGGTTCTATATACCTGCTTCCACTAAATACTGATTGAGGCTTGCAAGATGCCTGCTTCCACCAAATATTGATTAAGGGGTCCTATATACCTGCTTCCACAAAATACAGATTGAAGGGTTTGATATACCTGCTTCCACAAAATTCTGGTTAAGGGTTTTTTATATACCTAATTCCACAAAATACTGATTAAGGGGTTTGATATACCTGCTTCCACAAAATACTGATTGAGGGGTGTGTAACATCCTGAAGTATGTCACTAAAACTACTGTCACCCAGCTACATGATGTTAAGTGTATATTTATTATCTTGTGAAATCTTGCTTTGCATTGTTCCTTATATATATTGTCTATGTCTGTTTTATATGATTGCTGTAATTTTCATGTACACCAGCAGGTGGTAGCAGCATGTAGAAGATTATAGTTAGTGTCTCTAGCCTGGAATAGTCCATTCCAGGTTAGCTCCCCCCTTTCTGAGGAGGAGTGGAATGTTCCCACATCCTAGCTCATGGGGAGGAAGGAAAGTTTAGTCAGTGTGAACCAGCCCCCTGCTGGGGTAGGCTGTGTTAGTAGGAGCTCCCAGTTACAGGGATCCCAACCCTGGATCTCGCCTCGGCTGAGGTAAAGATCCATCTTCCCAGACTGAGTCACCTATCTCAGCTGGTTGACAAGAAAGCAGCCATCTACAGAACTATAGATCTCCAGGAAGAAGACACCATACCCTGCGAGCAGTCCTGTTAGTACAGATCCAAAGACAAAGAGAAGATAGATGCCTCTTCAGCTAGTCAGGCCTAAACAAAGCAGACTACAGACAGAGCAGAAGATAGATACCTGCCAGATTCTACTAGGCGTATGTACAAGAAGCAGAATAGATAAATTCCTGCCACATATTGCCAACACCTGCTGGGATCCTAGACTATTGCTGTACCTGCATGGATCAAAGCTGCATATCACCAAGTAAACTCAAGTTGGACTCTATTACCTGTTTGGATCTCGATTATTCCTCAATTACTCCTGCTAACCACACTCAATTTTATTGCAAGTGAGCCAGGATTCAGGTGTCCAGCCGTACCAAGGTAGGAGACACCGTTGATACTACCATATCTGTTATATAGAGACATTATCCCCCTCTGGCATTCCTCACCTGGTACGTGAGCTATAACATCTTAAAGGACCCTGCTACAGTACCTGCGCAAGCTGCAATTGGCGTCACGAACTATTACACCTATATACTGACCCACTGCATAGCTGACCCAGTGTCCTGCTCATTGCAGGTGCGAAATACCTCCTTCCATCTAATATTGTTTAAGGGGTTCTATATAGCTGCTTTCACAAAATACTGATTGAGGGGTGCGATATACCTGCTTCCAAAAAATACTGATTGACGGGTTTTTATATACCTGCTTCCACAAAATACTGATTGAGGGGTGGGATATACCTTTTTCTACCAAATATTTATTGAGGGGTGCGATATATCTTCTTCCACAAAATACTGATTAAGGTGATTGATATACCTGCTTCCACCAAATATTGAGTGAGGCCTGCGATAGACCTGCTTCCACAAAAAGACTGATTGAGGTGTGCAATATACCTTCTTCCACAAAATACTGCTTAACCCGTTCTCGACCTATGATGTGTATACTCGTCATGGAGCACTGCTACTTGGCGCTCCATGAGGAGTATACACGTTATGGCATTAAACTGTCACCACTGTGATGATCAAAACCTTCTAAAATATATATAGAATGCCCCCCCCCCTGCAGCCCTCAATGTGCCCCTTTGCGATGACCCTACTGATCATTTTCAAATTGGCCGAGCGTTAGCAGACTGTCAGCACACAGATGACACTCTGCTTGAAATGGCGGACATCTGTGCTGACACAGATGTCAGCCGTTTAACCCCTTCCATGCCGCAGTCCATAGGGACTGCTATTTAGAAGGGGTTAACTGGGAGGGAGCTCCATCTCCCATCGGGGGCTTCTGTGCTGTCGCAGCCACCCAATCCTTGACCCAGAGGGAGGGGGCCCCCCTTCCTCCTTCGCTGATCAGCCGCTGCTCTGTTGTGGCATTGGCTGATGGTTATCATGGCTACCGGACGCCTTCACAGGCTTCTGCCTTGACATGGTAAATCTAAGAACAGGCTTCTGCTAAAGGCAGCAGCAGCCTGATCAGCCTGTGTGTAAAGTCACAATACACTTCAGTAGACTATATAGTGTACTGTAGTGTATTATATAGGCGTCTGACCCACTGGATCTTCAAGAACCAAGTGGGTCTGGGTAAAAAAAAAGTTAAAAAAAGTAAAAATACAGTGTACTCTACCTCCAGCCACATACTTACTTGTTCTTTTCTGTATGCTGAATGCACAATTTTTTGGGCCTACAGTACACTGGCCTGCTGTAAAATTGATATCCAATGACCGTGTAATCTACCTCCAGCCACACACTTACTTGTTCTTTTCTGTACGCTGAATGCATAATTTTTGGGGCCTGTAGTACACTGGCCTGCTGTAAAATTGATATCCAATAACGTGTAATCTACCTCCAGCCACATACTTATTTGTTCTTTTATGTACGCTGAATGCATAATCTTTGGGGCCTGTAGTCCACTAGCCTGCTGTAAAATTGATATCCAATAACGTGTAATCTACCTCCAGCCACATACTTATTTGTTCTTTTATGTACGCTGAATGCATAATTTTTGGGGCCTGTAGTCCACTAGCCTGCTGTAAATTTGATATCCAATGACCGTGTAATCTACCAGCAGCCACATACCTACCTGTTCTTTTCTGTTTGCTGAATGCATAATTTTTGGGGCCTGTAGTACACTGGCCTGCTGTAAAATTGATATCCAGTTACCGTGTAATCTACCTCCAGCCACATACTTACTTGTTCTTTTATGTAAGCTAAATG